>NC_040097.1:24938340-26281283 GCF_003369695.1 Bos indicus x Bos taurus
TTCAAAGACTTTGATTACCCCCCTGAGAATAGTAACAAATAGGATTTTACGAAGTGCTTTTAAAGAGACCAAATATTCTCAAAAAAAGGCAATTCCAAACAGACCACCCATCTCAAAACATTTTCTGTGCATATGAGTAAGGAATTATCCTCATGGTTAAGACGGTTTCTTGATTTAATTCAATGCAAGGAAGAAGCCTTGAAAATTCAGTCTACAAAGTCTTATAAAATCATCTCACTCACTACCTCCATCCAGTCTCAGATTTTCCACTACTATCTAAGATTGCTTGTGAAAGCTTTTTATCACTTTTGTAAATGTTACCTTGGGATAGTTTTTCAAAAAATGACCACTAATGGTTCCACTTCCAGATTACATCATGACAAAGAAGGCAGTATAAAGCACAAAATTAGATACTATTTTAGAGTTAAAAAGGACTATTGGTTAGGAGTGTGGGGTTAGGAAAAAGAAAGACCAGAGTCTGAAATTGGCCTGAGCTATGTGATGTGGACAAGTGCCTCAGTAACTACTTCAAGCCTCAGTTCCACAAGGCCTGAGGTGACAAATAAATGAGATCAGGAAATGAGATGACAGCTCCTGGCATAAACGAGCACTATGACATAAGTGAGTATGACGATAATGACAGCAAGAGTGAGCCAGAATTGGAATCCAGGTCTGATTGCCTCTGAAACTCAATCTCATTTTACTATCTGTTGTACAACTTTTTTCAACTATGGTCTCCAATCTAGAGCATCAAGACAAGCATTCAGCTCTGGTTCTTAAGGTGTAGAAGAGGCAAAATCTCTGCAGGATGAGTCTGTTCAACCCCTTCACCATGGCAGGTAATCTGTGCAGCAGGAAGGACAGAGACTGAAGGGGAAGTGCCAATGCTCCACATGGGGGACAAGGCACCATATGGCCCTGCAATTAGGGAGGAATTAGACTGCCAAGAGCAAAAATAACCCTGGCGAAATCCAAAACGGCTGGTAGGAGATGTTGGCCCAGGTCAGCTCCTTCTTGGGGCTGTTCTTGTTCCCCAAAAGATTTTACTGATTTGTGATGAATTTGAAAAGGAACTGAAAGATGAAAAGGAAAACTGATGACAGCAGATATTTCTAAGGCCAGGCCATTAAAACAATTTTCCCCTTTCCTATAAGCCTGGTGCATCAATAACTCTTCAAAGGGAAGATCATTGTTAACTTTGAGGAAGCTTAACGACCTCACTCTCCTCTGTTAAAAAAAAAAAAAGCAGGTGAACTAGATGAGATGGCTCATCTCTTGTAGCTCTGAAATAAGTTTCTGAGGTCATGTGCCAGAGATGGCAAAGGGGAGAGGAGGAAGGAAGCTGTGGAGACGGATCCCACCAGTCTCTGGGAGTAAAGTTCATCTTCAAAGGAAAAGGGCAGGGAACACTGAAATAGGATCCATAAGAATGTGAGCTCACGTGTATTTCTATGAGTATACACGTATGTATCACACCAGAAAAACGAACACGGTGATCTTTTCAATCCAGAAAGTAATGCAAATATCGTTTCTCTTTTAATAGAATGAAACTATCAATGACATGCACATACATTTCATTCAACTGAAAGCTATTTTATGCCTTTGACTATGAGGGATGATTCAAAGAAAAACGGCAAATGGCTGTACTTGACAAAATGAAAACTAACATTTCTTAAAACAGAGATCAGTTAGGTCATCTCTTTCTTAATTATGACACCTCAATATTTTTTTCTTGACAGCTTACAGTCAAAATCACCCTTCATGGCTGCTGCTTTGGTTAAACAGCAGCTGAGCAAGCTGGCTTGAATTCAACGACCACGTTTATGTGTTTATTTTTTTTAAATTGGAGGCTAATTACTTTACAATACTGTAGTGGTTTTGCCATACTTGACATGAATCAGCCACGAGTGTACGTGTGCTCCCCATCCTGAGCCCCCCCTCCCACCTCCCTCCCCATCCCTTCCCTCTGAGGACCACGTTTAAAAAAAAATAAAGAAAAGCACTAGATTCATACCTACTTGGTCAGATGCTCACACCATAAGGGGCACATGAAAACTGAGAACAAATGAAAAAGATTCATGCCTCAATTTCTGCTCACTCTGGAGATTTTACCCACAGTATTGAAAGGCAGCTGACATGGACTGTATTATATGTATGTTTTTCCTTATAAATTTTGATTTTGATTTAGTTTTTTACATAGACTCACATTTCACTACTTATTATTTTATTCTTTTGTTCTAATCTTCTCTCCCCTAACAAGCTGTAACTTCTGTGAAGGTGGAGTTCATCTTTGTGTAATAACTCCTAGGACACTTCAGGTTCCTAGCTTCTAGTACTTTCCACACAGGAGGTTTTCAGGAACCTTATACTGGATAATAGTAATGGGGGAAAAATGATGTGCTAGTGAAATATGATTTTTTTAAATGGAAGGTATGAAAATGTTGCTACATCTTATCTTTTCTAGAAATTTTTTTAATTTATTTTTTTGTAAATTAATTTATTTTAATTGAAGGCTAATTACTTTACAACATTGTAGTGGTTTTTGCCATACATTCACATGAATCAGCCATGGGTGTACATGTGTCCCCCATCCTGAACCCCCCTCCAACCTCTCTCCCCATCCCATCCCTCAGGGTTGTCCCAACGCACCAAAAAGGATACTATGCCTTCTGGCTGGCCTCCTTCCAACAGTAAGGAAGGTAAAAAGGCATCCGAAAGGATTTCACAGTCTTTTCAAAGAAGACAATCCTTTTAATTTACAGAGTAGAATTTGCATTGAGAACGTACTGTTTTGTTCTATCTACTCTCCATTCCCTATTTTCCTACAGTCTGGTGAGTGACCCTGATCTAGCTATCAGCGTGGTCCATTCTCTAGCCAAAGTGTTCAGCAGTGGTCATATGATCCAAGTTAATCCGACTGGATTCAATCTCAGGACTTACTTATGATTGCAACCATTAAGAAAAAGAAACTCACTTTTCTGGGAGATTGCTAAGCTGCAAGGATGGGAGTCTACAGCTGTGAGGAACAATATCATTCCCATCAAAGACTAGCCTGTGAATTCAACCAACACAGCACAGAGCAGAGCTGAGGTACAGATTCATGGTAACAAATTCTGGGTACCTGGATCCAGTCATTCCTGAAGGCAGCTGTATCTTCAGACTTTTTCCCATTAGATAAGCCAATAAATTCTTTTCTAATTAAGTCAGGACTAATTTCAGATTCTAACTATGGTAATGGAAAAGAGTTCTAAGTGAAATATGGGTGTTTCTGAGGATTACCACAGGTTTGCAACTCTCAGATTCTTCACAATATATCCCAATCTACTTTCTCTAACCTCACCTGCCATCATCTACCATTCATTTCATGCATTTAAATATTAGATGCCCTCCATTATCAACTGTGCATGAAAAGACCAGGCACATTTATGCCAACATGCCTTTGCTCGTGATATTAGCTCTCTTCACGAGATCCTTCCTCCTTTCTTTGCCTGGCAAACTATTTATACTACAAAGCCCATTTTTCTATAACCATCTCCCAAGACTCATTAGCAGAAACAACAACTCCCTTCTCTATGCCTCCTTTGTATTTCCTCCTACAATATGGCATGTGATGGCATTTACCACACTGGACTACTATTAAATGTTCCTTTATCTCTCCTCCTGTTCAACAGTCCATATTCAAGAAAGTGAACTTACTCACTTTTGTTTCCTCACAGTTTAATGTTGACTAAATGACTGTATGAAGGAAAAACGGATGAGAGGTAGAGGAAAAGGATATTTTCTGAACAAGATTCTCGAGGACCTGAAAACAACTTGTAATAAAAGCAAAAATCAGGAGATCAGTATTCGATTCAAATATTTCCAAAATAACCTTCCCGTCTTCCTCCTTACACTGAAGAATCACTAGAAACAATCACTGCTATAGTCAAATTAGGATTCCATGTTCTCCCCACTAACTTCTGAGAACTACGTTTAAAGAGACAGAGAACAAACTTAATGAAGTTAAATGTAATCACAACTGTGGATCTGCCTCTCACATTTTCCATAATGTACAGGTTAGAGCATAAGAATGAAATCATAAGGCAGAAATACGGATTTCAGGAAAGCAATGGCTTCAAGGCCACCTACTCTCAGTACAGGCAACAAACTGCCTCAGCTACAAATAATCCTTTAACAGGGGTGGACTCAACGGGAAATTGGTCGCCCAGACAGAAAAGTACACATCACACTTTTAGCACAGTGTGACACTGATCTCTCTCCTTCTCTCATCCAAAAATATTTGTCTTGTGTTAAGCATTGTTGGAAAGAAATACATACATCCAGAAATCTCCTACAGGTAGATGCACCGCACGTTAGGCTGGGTTTAACTGTAAAATTACCAAAGCTCTTTGAAATCAGGAAAAGAAAACATTAAGGCTATCAAGAGAAGCATGTAATTGAGCTGAAAAATTAATTACAGCCTCAATGTAATTCTCTTCAATTGGTAAGATTTGCTAGACACTGCACTATCATCTCAATCTCATTGAACAAGATTCATGTCAGAACCAGATGGATGTGAAAGGCAGCAGCCAGACCCAGAGCAGCCACTTTCTCTCCATTTGGTCCTCAATATTTTTCTTTTGTGAAATAAGACAGACGCACCAACTACCATCAAACAGCAAATTCTCTCCCGCTATTGCCAAGGGGCCATCTGAAATGGATATCCCCGTTCTCTGAGGAATACGAACAACAACCAAAAAAAGATGCCTGTGTCCTTTTAACCTGGACCCGGATTTGTGATCATGGGCCAAAGCATATGTGCTCAATAATAGCGGTGTAAGGAAACATATGTTAAATAACTCACTACAGCACAACTCGGGATCAAAAGCAGAGCAAACCTTGCAATGCTATTGCAAGACACAAAGGGAGCTGGCGTCCTCAGAACTTCAGCAGCTTGTGTACAACTAGTTAGCATATGAAGAGAGGCCCTGTGCCCATACCCACTTTCTGGAAATAAAAGCAGCCTGTCATCAATACAAATAGTTTACATACCAATAGTTTCTAATTAACCTTTCACCAGTGGTTTTGACCACAAGGGCCTTTTCCTTCTGAGCCTCAGGAGCCAGAGGACTAACTCTAGACTCATAGCCTTTGGTTTTAAAGGGATTTCAATTCTGGATTTGAGTATCACCTCTGCTACTTAGGAGCTGTGTGAACTTGGGTCAGTAACTTAACTTCTCTTGCTTTGCCATATACTTAGAAAAGGCATAATAGCTCTCTCATAAGACCAGTGAGAATATGAGGTTAAATAATGGATGGAAGTGCCTGTCACCATGAAGTGCTTAAGGGAGACTCACAAAGCACACACAGTGACAGCTGGTAGTTAGACGTTCAGTAACAGCTATGTTATGATAACTATTCTAGATCAACTATCACAGACAACAGAAGAGGCTTCTTAATTTAGATTTGACTTCCTGGACCACTCTACCCTGAAGAAATACAGATCTCTTTGAAATTCAGTTCATTTGCTGAGTAGTGTCCATTCCTGTGACCCCATGGAATGCAGCATGCCAGGCCTCCCTGTCCATCACCAACTCCCAGAGTTTACTCAAACTCATGTCCATTGAGTCGGTGATGCCATCCAACCATCTCATCCTCTGTCATCCCCTTCTCCTCCCGTCTTCAGTCTTTCCCAGAATCAGGGTCTTTTCCCATGAGTCAGTTCTTCGCATCAGGTGGCCAAAGTATTGGAGTTTCAGCTTCAGTATCAGTCCTTCCAATGAATACTCAGGACTGATTTCCTTTAGGATGGACTCCTAAAGGATCGTAGGTTGGATCTCCTTGCACTCCAAGGGACTCTCAGGAATCTCCTCCAAACCACAATTCAAAAAGATCAATTCTTTGGTGCTCAGCTTTCTTTATAATCCAACTCTCACATCCATACATGCATGACCACTGGAAAAACCATAGCTTTGATTAGACGGACCTTTGTTGGCAAAGTAATGTCTCTGGTCTTCAATATGCTGTCTAGGTTGGTCATAACTTTTCTTCCAAGGAGCAAGAGTCTTTTAATTTCATGGCTGCAGTCACCATCTGCAGTGATTTTGCAGCCCCAAAAAATAAAGTCTGTCACTGCTTCCACTGTTTCCCCATCTATTTCCCATGAAGTGATGGGACTGGATGCCATGATCTTAGCTTTCTGAATGTTGAGCTTTAAGCCAACTTTTTCACTCTCCTCTTTCACTTTCATCAAGAAGCTTTTTAGTACCTCTTCACTTTCTGCCATAAGGGTGGTGTCATCTGCGTATCTGAGGTTACTGATATTTCTCCCGGCAATCTTGATTCCAGCTTGTGCTTCATCCAACCCAGCGTTTCTCATGATGTAGTCTGCATATAAGTTAAATAAGCAGGGTGACAATACACAGCCTTGACGTGCTCCTTTCCCGATCTGGAGCCAGTCTTTTCTTCCATGTCTGGTTCTAACTGTTGCTTCTTGACCTGCATATAGATTTCTCAGGAGGCAGGTCAGGTGGTCTGGTATTCCCATCTCTTTAAGAATTTTCCACAGTTTGTTGTGATCCACACAGTCAAAGGCTTTGGCATGGTCAATAGAGGAGAAGTAGATGCTTTTCTGGAACTCTGGCTTTTTTGATGATGGAGCAGATGTTGGCAATTTGATCTCTAGTTCTGCCTTTTCTAAATCCCTTTAGAGTAGTCCCTCCTTATCCCAGGAGGAAACCTTTCAACAATGCCAGTGGACGTGGACATTTAAAACTACAGATAATACAGAATCTATACACACACACACACACACACACACACACACTACATTTTTTCTCATCATATATATTTATGATAAAATTTAATCTATAAATTAGATTCAGTAACAGACTAACAACAATAACTAGCAAAAAGTAGAACAACAATCACAATATAATGTAATAGGAGTTATGTGAATGTGATCTCTCAAAATATCTTACTGAACAAATTTAATGCATTTTCCATCTTAAAAAAATGCTTATCATAAGCTATGACCATAACTTTTGCAGTATGAGGTGTAAGAGCAAAACAAATATGAATTCTTTTTCATTCTTCATAATTTCATGGATAGAAGATTTGTTCTTCCTATAGATCTTAGCAACCTCAGCATGTTTTTTTTTTTTTTTTAATTAAGACAAGGACTTGACTCTTTTCACTTAAAGGAAACACTTCATGGCTTCTCTTTAGCACTTTTGAACTGCCAGTATCACTCCTCTTGTGCTTTGAGGCAATTATTGAGTAAAATAAGGATCATTCGAACACAAACACTTTGATAGCAGGACAGCCAGCCTGATAACCAAGAGGGCTACTATTATTAAGTGACAAATGGACAGAACTCGCTGGACAAAGGGATGATTCACATCCAGGTGGGACAGAACAGGATGGCCTGAGACTTCTTCATGCAACACAGAATGGTGCACAATTTAAAACTAGTACATTGTTTACTTCTAGAATTTTCCATTTGACATTTCTGGACCATGGTTGATCTCAGGTAACTGAAACCAAGGAACACGAAACTGTGAATAACTATATCTTCTCATTCTGCTTTATTATTTCATATCAAAACATGTACCACTCCCTGGCATTATATATTTATTAGGGGTTTATTTTCTGTATCCACACTCCATAATGTAAGGTTAGTTGAGCTCACTGCTATACCTCCCAGTTCCCATAACAGTGTCTGGATAAAAAGAGGCCCTCAATAAAAATCTGGAGGATGATAGAATGAAGTGAAGTCAAAAAGTATAAGGGTTATAAATTTATGTATTTGTTCTGGGGAGAAGGCTGTCTTTGATAAAAGTATTTTTAATATTGCAGGTTATTTTAAGTCAAACAGGATTATCCTCTACTTAGGCAAGAAATATTTATTGGAGAGTACATTTTACAATGCTACCTCCTAGGCATGGACGAAGAGCTAATGATTAATCAGATCCTGACCTTAAAGAAGTTTTAGAATAATCTGGTTTCTATACACTGGGGAGCATCAAAGTGAAAGTGAAAGTCACTCAGTCGTATCCAACTCTATTCGACCCCATGGACTATACAGACTATGGTATTCTCCAGGCCAGAATACTGCAGTGGGTAGCTTTTCCCTTCTCGAGGGGGTCTTCCCAACCCATGGATTGAACCCAGGTCTCCCGCAGTGCAGGCAGAGTCGTTACCAGCTGAGCCACAAAGGAAGCCTAAGAATACTGGAGTGGGAAGCCTATCCCTTTTCCAGCGGATCTTCCTGACCCAGGAATTGAACCGGGGTTTCCTGCACTGGATTCCAGAGGATTCTTTACCAATGGAGCTATTGAGGAAGCCCTGGGGTGCATCAATGTACAGTAATTCTTCTTTCACTAGAACTGCCCTTCGCCATCCTCCTATGTGATGAAAGCAAAGGCAGCCACATGGGTAAAATGTAAGTAACAACAAGTGTGCAGGGAGAAGGATGAAGGAAGCAGATGTACAGAGATGCAGCAGAGCTGAAAGAGGACTTCAGGGCTCCCCACAGTGCTGCCAGTCCCAGTTTCCAACTGGCACCAAATCTCTGGGTGGTACAAGAATCAACAATTCTGAGGGGGCGGGGGTGGTGGGGAATAATTAGGCACTAGATAAGAAGAACTTCTTTACAGTATATACCTTTCTAGGGAAAACTAGGCTAAAGAAATAAACAGAAATCTAAACATACATTAAAACATGAAGATGTGGCTCACAGCCAGTTCAAAAGTAAAAGCTGATAATTTTATGGAGGATAATGAATGAGCAACTATCTAATGTCAAGATACTATTTAATAATAAAAAAATAAGTACTTGAGCAAAATCAGATTTATATAAGGTCATATTCATGATTTCATGTTAAATGTAAAAAGCAGGATACAAAAGTACATTAGATGTTACAGGAAATCCTGAATGAATTTTCTGATCAAAATAATATAAATACATATATACACATATATATACACACATATTTATACACATTATTTATACAGACACACATGAAGAGAGAGTATGTATACATATGGAAAGAAAGATATAGAAGTGGATATAGGTAAAGAAAATATAGCTGTATTCAAAATGATGATTCCTAGTTTATGTAATTAAGAACCATTTATTCTTGATATCTTTTTGTACTTCTCAGTTTCTTTTCGTAATTTTCAGACAAAATGCTGTACTTTACTTTAGAATATTACTCAAGCACTTCTGAAATATTCTGTTTATTCACAGTTCAGTTCAGTTGTCGCTCAGTCGTGTCCAACTCTTTGCGATCCCATGAATTGCAGCACGCCAGGCCTCCCTATCCATCACCAACTTCCGGAATTCACTCAAAGTCACGTCCATCGAGTCGGTGATGCCATCCAGCCATCTCATCCTCTGTCGTCCCCTTCTCCTCCTGCCCCCAATCCCTCCCAGCATCAGAGTCTTTTCCAATGAGTCAACTCTTCGCATGAGGTGGCCAAATTACTGGAGTTTCAGCTTCAGCATCACTCCTTCCAATGAACACCCAGGACTGATCTCCTTTAGGATGGACTGGTTGGATATCCTTGCAGTCCAAGGGACTCTCAAGAGTCTTCTCCAACACCACAGTTCAAAACCAGGGGCGGTGGCCAGGAGGAGCTAACCCATGCCCAAGGTCAGGGGTGGCAGCCGAGAGGAGCAACCCCACATCCAAGGAGCAGTGGCTGCAGGGGTGCAGGAGGGCTGAGAGGAGCTACTCCACATTCAAGGTCAGGAGGGGCAGTGGTGAGGAGATACCCCTCGTCCAAGGTAAGGAGCAGCAGCTGCGCTTTGCTGGAGCAGCTGTGATGAGATATCCCACATCCAAGGTAAGAGAAACCCAAGTAAGATGGTAGGTGTTGTGAGAGGGCATCAGAGGGCAGAAACACTAAACCATAATCACAGAAAACTATCTAATCACACGGACCACAGTCTTGTCTAATTCAATGAAACTAAGCCATGCCATGTGGGGCCACCCAAGACGGGCGGGTCATGGTGGAGAGGTCTGACAAAATGTGGTTTATTCACAACTAAATACCAAACGCTTTCAAAACAATCAGGAAAATACTTATAGTTGAACGAGTTGGTTTATTCCTCATTGCAACAGGGAGAGTGCACACTTTGAGGTTTGTGGCTGGTTCAAGAACATGTATCTGTAACAATCTCTTCTAAGACATAAGAATCAGTATTCTTTTAGAGGTCAGCAATGGAAACTTGTACATTGGTATTACTCTACCAAGATGGTTAAGGATGGTAAAAATTAAGGCCCAGATCTTTAAAAAGGATAGATACTAAATATTAAGACAACTTTTAAAACATCTATTTCTTAACTGTAACATGTATCCTTAAAAATGCATAAGAAAGAAAGAAGTGTAATACCTATCCCCAAATATAGTAACTAAAAGAAAGATTGAGGGGGAAGAGGAGCAAAGGTGAGAGTATGATGTGTGCAACAAACTTTCAATGGTCTGGTCAGAAACAAAACAAAGCAATGAGAGAAAGCAGGTATCCCACACTATCAACATCTGAGCCAGCAAACAGTATTAAAAAGATACAGAACTCTTGAGAGTTTCTTCCTGCATTCTCCTGGGGCATCTCATATTTTGGAGACTACCTCCTTCTAGAACCTACATAAGGGTCGGAATTCTGAAAGTACATATATGATGTTTTTCAAAAATTAGGAAGTACTTGTCCTGAAGCAAAAACTGCTTAATGAGACTAGCCCTTATTGTTATGAAACTAAAATTCTTATTATGGCAGAAAGTGAAGAAGAACTAAAGAGTCTCTTGATGGAAGTGAAAGAGGAGAGTGAAAATTTTTGCTTAAAACTCAACATTCAGAAAACTAAGATCATGGCATCTGGTCCCAACACTTCATGGCAAATAGATGAGGAAACAGTGGAAGCAGTGACAGACTTTATTTTTTTGGGCTCCAAAATCACAACAGATGCTGACTGCAGCCTTGAAATTAAAAGACACTCGCTCCTTGGAAGAAAAGCTATGACCAACCTCTAGACAGCATATTAAAAAAGCAGAGACATTACTGACAAGTTCCATATAGTCAAAGTTTTGGTTTTTCCAGTAGTCATGTATGGATGTGACAGTTGGACCGTAAACAAAGCTGAGTGCCGAAGAATTGATGCTTTTGAACTGTGGTGTTGGAGAAGACTCTTGAGAGTCCCTTGGACTGCGAGGAGATCAAACCAGTCCATCCTAAAGGAAATCAGTCCTGAATATTCATTGGAAGGACTGATGCTGAACCTGAAGCCCCAGTATTTTGGCCTGATGGGAAGAACGTACTCATTGGAAAAGACCCTGATGCTGGGAAAGATGGAAGACAGGAGGAGAAGGGGATGACAGAGGATGAGATGGTTGGACGGCATCAATGACTCTATGGACATGAGTTTGAGCAAGTTCTGGGAGATGGTGATGGACAGGGAAGCCTAGCATGCTGTAGTCCATGGTGTCGCAAAGAGTCGGACATGACTGAGTGACTGAACTGAACTGATGTGACTCATACTTTAGCTATCCATTCATTACAAAATAATTTATGGGGTTCCTGAGAGGGACCATGCTTTGTATAAGGCATGAAGGTGCATGAAACCTGTTCTAATAGACAAAAAAAGGGTCTCCCTCATGAGCAACTCCAAAGGCAGGACAATGAATCAATGTAGGAATTACATCCAGTAGACAACTCTCAAAAAAAAAAAAAAAAAATCCAGTCCTATCATCAGATCCAAAGAGTTGTGTGTGTGACTTGCTAAGTCACTTCAGTAATGTCCAACTCTTTACAACCCCATGGACCATAGCCTGCCAGGCCCCCATGTCCATGGGATTCTCCAGGCAAGAATACTGGAGTGGGTTGCCATTTCCTCCTTCAGGGGATCTTCCCAACCCAGGGATCAAACTTGAGTCTCTTATGTCTCCTGCATTGGCAGGTGAGTTCTCTACCACTAGCTCCACCTGGGAAGTCCTATCAAAGGGTTACAAGTACTTAAACAAGGCAAAGAAATTAAACAGCATATAATCAAAGAATAACAGAAAGGGTTAGTTAAATAGAACACTGGGGAAAATTAGGTACTCTTAACTTTTCAGTTTTTGACTAGTACATGTACAAAATGGGGAAGGGTTTAAAAAATAAAACAAGACAACAATCAATCAACCAGCAAACACAAAAATTGCCTCCCACCCCCAGCCCTACATATATTCACTCATTTAAAAACATACATGGCATTGAACTATAAACTCTGTTCAATACCTTGTTTTGCCTCAATGAACACATTCATTTATTCAGTCAGTGTTTACTAAGCATCTATTACATAGCAAGCACTATTGTACAGGTGCTAGAGAGCTGATCAAAATGGATGAAATCCTTAAACTCATGGAGTTGATACTGCAGTATTACATTCTATGCTGCTGCTAAGTCGCTTCAGTCGTGTCCGACTCTGTGCGAACCCATAGACAGCAGCCCACCAGGCTCCCCCATCCCTGGGATTCTCCAGGCAAGAACACTGGAGTGGGTTGCCATTTCCTTCTCCAATGCAGGAAAGTGAAAAGTGAAAGTGTCCGACTCTTCGAGACCCCATGGACTGCAGCCTACCAGGCTCCTCCATCCATGGGATTTTCCAGGCAAGAAAGAGTACTGGAGTGGGGTGCCATTGCCTTCTCTTAGCATAGAAACCATACTTCATTCTCTCAAGGGGCTGTACTCACCCACTGTAAGTATATGCTACTATGCCTTTAACCAATCCCTTACTGATGGGCTTTTAGGTTCTTTTCCAGTTAATGCATGCTTTATTTTTTTTTTTTTAATAAATGTTGATCTTATAGCATTCTCTTCATTTATAAACAAATATTTGGGCCAAATTCTAAACAGCCATTTAAAACCAGTTAATTTACATCAACATTGTATCTTGAAAATGTTTTATTCATTAAGTTCTTTTCATTTAACCAGTATCTATAAAACCACATGGGAGAAGATATTCTCCTAGAATTGTTTAACTAAGTTAAAATTCCAGTTGATTATTTGTAACAGTTTAGCAGAATATGTTACAGTTTTTCAGAACCCAGGAAGAAAGCAAATGTCATTGCCAATCCATTTCTCCCCCCTTACAACTGTTAGGTGCAGTTGCTAATTCTTCCAGCTGGTTTTCAGACAGCTTTAAAATTAACTTTGAAGTTTCCCTAACCCTTAAAAGTCAGAGTGACTGCTTCGCCAAGAGAAACAGAGTTCTTACTGAACAAGACAGAATTCACTTAGTACTTATCATTCAAATGTACATGTTCTGGGTGTATGTGTGTGTGTGTCCCACAACATTTGCAAAGGGTCTATGATGCATCCACTCCAGTGTTCTTGCCTGGAGTATCCTCATGGACAGAGGAGCCTGGTGGGCTACAGTCCATGGGGTCGCAAAGAGTCAGACACAACTGAAAGACTAAGCACATTATGCACTGCAGCCCAAGGAGTAATTGCTGAACCAGACAAATTCAGAAATGACAAAATAAAAACAAACCCAATACAGGAACCTGCACAGATTCACAAAAAGACACAATCAAACCAAACCAAACAACAAACTCCAACAATGACATTTCTTGAGTACCATGTATGCCAGACCTGTGTCAAGGATTTTAAGTACATCTTCTCATTTGGTTGCAGGAGAACCCCTCTACATATGTGAAAACTGAGGCTTAAGAGAAGTTTAGATATTTTGCCAAGTTCATTCAGCCCCTACGTGATAGGACTGAACATAAACATGGACAGCCTTGGCTTTAAAATCTGTAACTGGTTATGACACTGTGCTCCTGCAACTACAAAATCCATTTAACAATTGTTTATCACTTATGTACCAGTCATTTAAAATGACAAACCATGGAGGAGTGATAAAGGTTAACTCACAATTCTACATATGTTGGATCCAAGATTCAACCCCAGTCTATCTGACTCTACAGTGAGTCTTCTTGAATCCACCTGGTGGAACCTCAGAATGATGATGCCATGGACAGATTTTACTGCCCACCTTCCTCAAAGAAGAAGAGTTAAGGGCATCAGCTCTGGACTAATACTGCCTAGATTCAAATCCCAGCAAGTGGTTACTGTGGACACTGGATAAATTAATCTCTCCATGTTTCCGTTTATCTATTAGAGATTCTTGGTAGCTCTATGTATCAAAGAGGATAATATAGCTGAGAACTGTGTCCAGTCAATGCTTAGGCTCTCTAGACAGCTCACCACTATGACAACACTGCCATTCCTCATTCTAGAATAGAGCTACAATCACCTATCTTACATACAGATGACAGAGGATGAGATGGTTGGATGGCATCACCAACTCAATGGACATGAGTCTGAGCAAACTCCGGCAGATGGTGAGGGACAGGGAAGCCTGGCGTGCTGCAGCCATGGATCGCAAAGAGTCTGACACAACTGAGCAACCAAACAACAAAATACAAACAACCACAAAACTACCTCAGGGAGCACAGCCTGGGGTTGAAACACATCATATGTTGTAGAAAAGGCCAACTGTGAAAATTCATTATTAGGATAAAATTAAGGACAATATTCAACTGAGGAGTCACTGAGGAACTCCTGAACTCCCATCCAAGAGCTCCTCAAGCAAGCATCTGTAATAACCACCAAACCCTGCTGAGAATTCGCAGAGCCTGCTAACGTGGATCTACTTCGGGCTGGAGGAAGAAACTCTGCCTTTGGCAGACAGGCGTGATTGCCAGGAGTTGCATTTCCTGTGAGTGGGCAGCGAAGCCATGGCAACTAGAGCCACGGGATGTCTGGGGGCATCCCAGGTGAAATGGAGCCCTCACAGCTTCAGAGCGACCTTTTACCCACATAAGAAGAAGCCCAATAGAGGAGAAGGGCAGTTGACAGACAGCAAGCCAAGGACTTCTGGGGTGCCTTAGCATCCATCCTTCTCTGTTGGGAACCTTCAGCGGCTCAGAGTTGGGGTAGGGGGAAGAGGGCTTTACAATGGGGCTCAGCACAAAAGGCCCTCCTCCTTTTCAGTCCCTCTCCTTTTTCTCCAGCTGAGCCCAGTTATATGCAAACAACGCTCTAAAAGAAGCTCAAAATACAGGCTGCTGGATGGCTGAGGAAGAACAGGGTGGGGGAGCCAACAGTTCAGAGAGTGGCAGCAGGCCAGTGAAGTGGGGTTTGCAGGAACGGGAGGCAGCGGGGGGCGGGGGGCAACCCTGGCTTTTACCCAACTGGAAGCAAAGTAAAGCATCATCCAGCGGGCCCTCTGCCCTAAGCAGCGCGAGCCTGGAGCAGAGCGACCGCTCTCATCCCCTTCCACCTGCCCCCACGCCGCAGCCAAGGCTGTCCCCGCGTGGGGGCCTTGCCGCTCAGCTGTGCCGCCAGAGATGCTCGCGCAGAAAACATGGCTGAGTATCCGCGAGGCGCGCGCGACGCGGGAGCGTTTTGGGGAGGGATGCGCCGGGCGCCCGGCCCCGCAGCTGGGAGAGGTCGGAGGTGGGGAACTTGAACGCTTGGGCTGGAGGCAAGTGCAGCGCGTGCCAGCTGCTCCTTGGCGTGGCTCCTTCCTTCCTCCCTCCCTCTCCCTCCTTCCCTTTCCTCCTCCTTCCCGTCTTCCTGGCTTCCTCCCTTCTTCATCCCTGCCCAGCCTCCTTCCTGCCACCCTGACCCTCGTCCCTGCCCTCCTCCTGCTGTCCCTCCCAAGCCCGGGGACAAAACCCGCCCGCCCGCGGTTACCTGCGGGCCCTTAGAGTGGCCCCAAGGTCTGCCTCGGTCACTGCCGGAGTCCAGGCGCGCACTCAGCCGCCGCCCGCCTCATCCCCGCGCATCTGAGCGGCCCCAGCGGCAGCTGCTCCTTTTATGGGGCCCGCAGGCAGAGGCAGTGCCCTGGCGTCCCCAGCCCTCTTGGGCGGCAGCGTCGTCAATGTGCGCTATTCACACTCAGGGGCCGCTGCTGGGTCCCCGGTAGTGAGCGGCGGCCTCCCGCCCACCCCCATCCACAGGGCCTGGGTAGGGGTGCGGAGGGGGTGGGGTGTGGATAAGCAGGGCTTTCACGGTACCCAGCGTGGGAGGGGAGGTCACGTGGTCCTGGTCCAGGGTAACCAAGGAAATATGGGCCCACGAAGAGTTGCAACCTTGGAAACGGATATGGAGACGGTGGTCAAACAGGAGAGTCAGATATACTTTAAAATATATCAGGAATAAAGTTGAACCTTCCTTCCTCATCATTATTTTATTTAAAATAACAATTCTTAAATAGCACCTGCCCTTTTACTAATGACTATGAGGAGCCTTTTATTCTCTCCTGGTACAGACGATTCTGAAAGTACTGCGCTGGTGTTCCAGTATACCACTGTGACCCTTTGGTTAATACAAATCGTCTCTTCACTCTTCAGGAAACTTAGATTGGCCCCAATCCATAGAAGAAAAGCCAAACACGTGAGCTTAGCATTCAAGGTCCCTTAAAAAAAAAAAAAAAATCCTAAAAAAGACCCCTACTCTCTAATTGCAAAGCCAATCCATCTCATCATCATGCAGCCCTGGAAAGAGGGAACTATTTGTCTGGCCTCTGAAAGATGAAAAGGATGAAGCTCAAAGAGGTTAAGTAACAGTCAAAGGTCACTCAGCTAAGAGCTTGGAGCAATGTCTCAGGTCAGTCCAAGTTCAAAGTCCTGAATCTTGGTCTCCCTATGCTTCTGCCTTTTGTGAACTTTTAAGGTCAAGAGGCATGCCTTTTGAACTCTGGAAAATACTTCACCTTTTCTCTGGTGAAAAAAACCTGAAAAAGGTGAGTTCCCTGGGCTAAGAGGGGGAAAAAAAAAAAACACTCAGAGAGCTCCCTTTGAATCTATCACCTCACCTCAGCATTTCCTTTCGATTCATATAGAATTTTAGTTCTAATTTCAGGTGGAGTGTGGCGGTAGTGAGTGGAGCATTCACGGGAAGTCATCAATTTGACAACACTGGGGTTGGTCCCCAGCATATGCATCTCACTGCCTGGGACCCCAAAGCATCTCCCAAGGAAGAAGCCCTAATGCAGTTATTTGAAACACTTTACATAATGTTAAAATGAAGTTTCCATGTGAGTTATAGAAGCGGAGGACAATAAAATCCACATCGACGGTCTGAGTGGGACTCCCTTCCAACGTGTGGAAAAATATTAGCCAAAAGAGCAAACACCACAACCCATTTACTCCTGTGTCTTTTTTTCCCCCCAGCAGCCACAGGAGAAGGATTTGACATGAGGGGTTTCCCAGAGTGAACCTAGCACAATTTCTCTGCTGCTGCTGCTAAGTTGCTTCACTCGTGTCCGACTCTGTGCGACCCCATAGATGGCAGCCCACCAGGCTCCGCCGTCCCTGGGATTCTCAAGGCAAGAACACTGGAGTGGGTTGCCATTTCCTTCTCCAATGCATGAAAGTGAAAAGTGAAAGTGAAGTCTCTCAGTCTTGTCTGACTCTTAGCAACCCTATGGACTGCAGCTCACCAGGCTCCTCCCTGCAGCTCACCAGGCTCCTCCACCTATGGGATTTTCCAGGCAAGAGTACTGGAGTGGGGTGCCATTGCCTTCTCCGACAATTTCTCTAGTGGAGCTCATTACAAGACTAGATAAGCCTGATTGTGAAAAGATGCAGTAAAGGAATGTCTATGCTAATAACTCCAGAAAGGTAAGCAGGTGGGTGCAGGTTGAAGTGAAAGTGACTTTCCATTTCAAACAATTATGCTAGGGCTTTCAGTGTGTAGAAAGGAGTGTCTGTAGTACACGGTGTTCCTGCTGAGAGGGTTCTCAAAGGCAGAAAGCCTGTAATTAGAAGCCCTGAAGTCCCCACCTCTCCATGAAGACTGGAGGGCAGCCTGCCCAGGTAATAGGGTTTGAGGGTGAGTGTGTCTTTGTAAGAGTGAGAGAGAGTGAGAGAGTGTGTGTCCTCAGTCTCCATTTCCCAGCATCCCCATCTAATTAGCATATAATACCAAGGTTTATAAGTTTCCAGTGGTGGGAAAAAAGAAATAAAAACAAAGGGAAACAAAAAAGCCACTTAACAGGACCCTAAAAAAAAATGTGAGTTAGAGAAAGAGATATTTGAACCCACATCCAAAAGCAGCTCATCTAACATGGGGGCAGGAGAGTGGCTTAGCCTTTGAAGCAGCCAGCAAAATTCCTCCCCACTCTCAGATTCTGACCTTCATGACTTCTTATTTCATTTGCACTCATGGTAAACCTTCTTAGAAGCCCTCTCAATGCTGCGGGTATATGCCACTGAGAATAAGAAAATGAGGATTGGTGGTGAAGTCACCACCTTTTTGTCTATCTCGACTCATATATATGAAAATGGGCTTCTTCTGAGCCAACCAAGCCTTTCTTGGGCCCTGATCCTCTGAATTACTTATTTCAGGAAGGGTCTGTGAAAAACTGAAATTTGCATTTGTCTGGAAGGGATAGTTTGGCAAATCCAACTTAATTCCTTAGTCACTCCTGAACCTTTGCAGTATCTCAAGGAAATGCATGTGCTTCCACTTGGTAAGGTTTATGAGATGCATTGTGTGTAATAACCTAATTTATGTTTCCTGTTCACAGATGGTAAATGTAAAGTTTCTCAAGGGGAAGAAATTACATCCCATACAACTTGGGGTTTGTGTTCATCTGTCCATGACTATAATACATCTCAGATAGGTTTAGTCCCTACCCCAAAACAGAAATAGCTGGTCTTGACATTCAACTGAAAAAGAAAAGATGACACTGTATATTTCAGCCAATTGTATTATCAATATTCTGTCTCAAACAATAATATTGGTTGTTGTTTTTTTTTAACCCCTCAAAATGGATGGAAAAATTAAGTCTGATTTAATCTCTCTTAGCTCTGCATGGTATAACAATATTAAGTCATATGTTTGGAGTTTGAGTAGCTGGAGGCAGTTTCTACATCAAACTCAAATGGCCACCCAGAACTTATTTTCTCTGTGGTAGGTATGCGTCTTGTCATACACTTTGGTGGTTGCTGTTTATTTTTTTAAGAGGAAGCATCACAGCATTAACATCAAACAGATGTAATTGAGTTCGGCTTTGAATTTTTTTTTCTTAAAATACAATAACCTTTTGTTTTGATTTATTCAACACGTATTTTTTGAGCACTTAGTATGTGTTGCATTGTTCTCAGCATTGGAGATACAACAGTGGACAGACAAAAAACCTGCCTTCATGCAATTATATTCCTGTAGCTGACTGGACTCCTAATATCAACATTGTAAATGTATGCAGAACTGACCCACAATTATTAACCTTAATCATGGGGAAATAATATAACAGGAAATTCTAATTACTCAGTAAGCCTAGAAAACTTTTCCTTAGGATATGTTATGGTTTTATTCTATTGATTTTCTTTTTTACTGGTTTTCATGAATAAGGCTACAAATTGACAAGGATGATCACTGTTTAGACCTTGACCTTGGAGCCTACCTGTCCTGAATGGATATCCCTAATATGGCACCCGACTCCAGTACTCTTGCCTGGAAAATCCCATGGGCGGAGGAGCCTGGTAGGCTGAAGTCCATGAGGTCACTACGAGTTGCACACAACTGAGCGACTTCACTTTCACTTTTCATTTTCATGCACTGAAGAAGGAAATGGCAACCCACTCCAGTGTTCTTGCCTGGAGAATCCCAGGGATCGGGGAGCCTGGTGGGCTGCCGTCTGTGGGGTCGCACAGAGTCGGACACGACTGAAGCGACTTAGCAGCAGTAGCAGCAGCAATCTACACTTGGCTCTGTGACCTTGAGGAAGGTACTCAATTCCGTTAATTCACAATTTCCCCATTCGTATTTTTTAATGGGAATAATATGTCCCTTGAGATAATGTTGAGAATTAAAATGAGATGACATAAGCCAAGTCATCTGGCCTAAATCAACATATCTCAACCTTTTTTCTCCCTCATTGATCCTATCAGTAAGTTTTTTAAGATTTCTTTTCCCCTAATCAACACACCCCCTCCTTCAGTGAAATTTTAATACCACAGATATCTCATATGGCTGTTTTGGTATTGTGTACTTATACACAAGAAGAATTTTTTTTTCACTTCCCAAAAAACCAATGTTTTTTCCCCTTACGGGTGATATTGCTCCCCATTGAGAAAAGTTGGCTTAGAGCCTGGCACAGTGCTTGCTGAGTCTTAACCAATATAATAGTCATAGTAAAAATAAATAGAAGGCCCTGTGTCACCAGACTACAGAAGAGCATGAAGTCTGATAAAAAGATAGCAAAAAGCCCATCAGCTCTGTTATCCAGGGAACCAAAGCCCAAATCCAGTATCACAGCCAGCAGCATCTGGAAGCTAGAGTTGAGCCGGAATCAGAAGATCTTCTTGCTGATGAGAAAAAGGCAAGATGCAAAGAAGCAGGGCAGCTAGACAAGGTGTGCTTACAACTCTTAATCAGTCAACTCAGGTTACCCATCACTTACACATGCAGAAAAGAACCAAGACAGTACCAAAGTGCTCCCAGTTAGAGATGTGGGCACAGAGTTTTTTCTGGCCCGAAAACTCCACTTTCCACTTTTCTGTCCATCCAAGTCTCACTCCTCCATCAAGTCCACCCAAAGCACCAATTCCTCATGATGTCTTTTTCAGTACAAAGGCTTTTCCAGGTTTCAGTCATCACATAAATCTAAGCTGAAGGACAATTTACAGAATAACTTATTACAGTTTATTAAAAAAAATGTTGAGGTCATGAAAGACTAGGATTGGTTGAGGAGGAAATCCCCCAAACTGGAGAGGACAAGACATCTAAGTACAATATGGTACCCTAGACAGACCCTGAAACAGCAAAAGCCTTTAGTGGGAAAAAAAACAGTGAAATCCAAAGAGTCCTTAGTTAACAGTATTGTGTCAATGTTAATTTCTCAGTTTTGATCATTATACATGGTTACGTAAGAGGCTAACATTAGGGGAAGCTGGTTATGGCAAAACTTCATCCTATTTCTGCAACTTTTCTCCAAATTTAAATGATTTTGAAATAGTAAATTTAAGAAAGATGATGATTTGTTCATTCGTTCTTGCAACAAGTGTGCCCAGAGGCTGGTAATCAGCAATGAACCAAGCAAAACAAAAATTCCTAATGCCATGGATATTATTCTATATTTTAGGGATTTCACCCTTTCTGAGTATAGCTATGGGGCAACACCTATGGGCCAAATCTTGCTGCTACTGCTGTGCCATCCGTGTGCTCGTGCCATGACCCATGCTGGGAGTGTAAGTTGCATACAGGCATATGGCTCTTTTCCTCTGCCTTTCTTCACAGTCCAACTGTCACATCCATACATAACCACTGGAAAAACAATAGCCTTGACTACACGGACCTTTGTTGGCAAAGTAATGTCTCTGCTTTTGAATATGCTATCTAGGTTGGTCATAACTTTCCTTCCAAGGAATAAGTGTCTTTTAATTTCATGGCTGCCGTCACCATCTGCAGTGATTTTGGAGCCCAGAAAAATAAAGTCTGACACTGTTTCCACTGTTTCCCCATCTATTTACCATGAAGTGATGGGACCAGATGCCATGATCTTCGTTTTCTGAATGTTGAGCTTTAAGCCAACTTTTTCATTCTCTTCTTTCACTTTCAACTAGAGGCTTTTTAGTTCCTCTTCACTTTCTGACATTAGGTGATTCTATTTTCAGAGTCATATACCGGGAAGATTTTCCTTCATCAATGTAATCACCTTGCTAAACTTGCTTTTGGTAGGGAGTCACTATACATAACATGGGGCTTCCCTGGTGGCTCAGAGGTTAAAGCGTCTGCCTCCAATGTGGAAGACCCGGGGTTGATCCCTGGGTCAGGAAGATCCCCTGGAGAAGGAAATGGTAACCCACTCCAGTATTCTTGCCTGGAGAATCCCATGGACGGAGAAGCCTGGTAGGCTACAGTCCAATGGGTCGCAAAAGAGTCGGACACGACTGAGCAACTTCACTTTAACTTTCATACATAACATGAGCCCTAGATGTAGTCAGTAATATGAGAGATCCATGTAAACAAGTATCCAAACACAGCCTCATCCACCATTACTGTCACTCTGCAGCATAACTTCAACAGGGAACACTGGCTGTCAAACCCAAGAGGCTAATCATAACAATAAAATAGCATCTGATCCCGATCTGGCCAGATTGCACTCTCCCTCCTGTCACTGTCATGGAGATCTATGGAAGTCCGGGGCACTAATAGACTTTCTCACCCTTGAAGGATAATTATCAGAGTACTGCATGTTAAACACAATGTCTTCCTAAGAACTAGAGGTAAATGTTCTCAATACCCAACCAGGGGACTAAGTGCCCTGACTTGTTTCTATTTTTAATTGGTTGATTTTCATTCAACCAAAGATGAAAACTACACTGTTGGTCTCCCCTCTGTAACATTAAGACTGCTGGTCATAAACGGAATCATCTTTGAAGTAAAATACAGCCAGCGGTACCCCAAAGAGATGTGACAGGCCATCAATACCCAGTGTTAATTGAAAGCTGATGATATATTTTATTCTCTCCTTGCACAATGCACCTTCAGCTACTTCCCCACTTAAGGTCTTATGGGTAGACAAGGGGAACACAAGGCCCACGATTCACTTCCAAGAAACACAGGGCTTTAGCCATCACTTCTAGTGGGTTGCATGTGGAAGCTAGGGTTGTGCAGCCTTTCTTGAATACATACTTTCAACAGGGGTGCTTGCTTTAAAAAAAAAAAAAAAAAACCTGGATTTTTGACCCCATCTCGATACATTCAGTCAGAATTTCCAGAGAAAGAGCCTTGGAATCAGCCTTTTTAATAAGTAACTGAAGAAATGGACTCTACTGCCAGGCATAAAAGCTCATAAAAGGCATAAAAGGTGATCCATTGGAATAAATTTTTGCATCAGTACAGATGCAGTCCACTTTTTGAAAATGTTACAGGCAAAGCATCCTTCTATCAGTAGTCTTAGTGCAACAACACAACCAGTATGACAGATATACAGAGAAAGAGAAAAAGTTGTTTGATCTATGAGATGTAGCAAAAGCAGTTCTTAGAGGGAAGTTCATAGTGATACAAGCCTTCCTCAAAAAGCAAGAAAAATCTCAGATAAACAACCTAACCCACCACCTAAAAGAGTGAGAAAAAGAAGAACAAATAAAACCTAAAGTCAGCAGAAGGAAGGAAATAAAGATTGGATGTAGTGGTGGTTTAGTTGCTAAGTTGTGTCTGACTCTTGTGACCCTATGGACTGTAGCCCCCCAGGCTCCTCTGTCCACGGGATTTCCCAGGCAATAATACTGGAGTGGCTTGCCATTTCCTTCTCTACATTTTCCCAACCCAAGGATAGGACCCGCATTTCCTACATTGCAAACAAATTCTTTACCACTGAGCCACCAGGAAAGTCCCAATAAAGACTGGAGAGGAAATAAAAACAACCTGTTTGAGGCACTTCAGTGTCAAACCTGGTGCTCTCCTTATTTCGGTAACAGGCTCTATACCTTAGGGTTTTATCAAGACTTTGTACCTCTATATAGAAAAATATTTCACAGATCTTCAAACATGATTAATAAAACTCAGAACATATAACAATGATTTTTTTTTTTAGTAACACTTCCCTATTTGGCATAGCTTTGAGTTATAAAGATCTCATTTCATAAAAGTATTTTGAGAGCTTTTTTCCCCCCTCCATACATGTATTCAGTCCTTTATCCTCAGTACCAGGGCCCCGTTTACAGTATCTATGGTTGGGGCAAAGGAAAAGTAAGGATTCTAGCCAGATTAAAGTGGAGGATATTAGCAACAGATAAACTAATAATTCAAAAAAGTTCTATTTCACCTGTTTTTCACAAAGGAAAAAACCACCACACAGAAAAGTCTAAACTCAAGAAGCAAAATCCTAGTATCTGCTTAGCTGGAGGTCAAAGAACCCTGAGATGTTTAGGAAAGGGCTCTGAGGCAGGGGTCCATGTGTGGTGCATGCTAAGTCACTTCAGTAGTGCTGACTCTTTGCGACCCGATGGACTGTAGCCCGCCAGACTCCTCTGTCCATGGAATTCTCTAGGCATGAAGACTGCAGTGGATTGCCATGCCCTTCTCCAGGGGATCTTCCTGACCCAGGGATTGAACCCGTATCTCCTGCATTGGCAGAGAGCCAACTAGAGCCATGTGGGAAGCCCAAGAGTTCATGACCCTCCTGAAATCACAAACTCTGATACTATGCTCTCATGAGCACTATTTGTTGGAGAGGATTGATGGATTTCATCCTACTATAAAAAATTTCTGACTCTCCCCCAACCACGCAGATGAAGAATTAAGTTCTGCTTTCTTCTAGAAAAGATCCAGAATCTTAGGATAATCAAACTGACAGAGACTTTTTAGACCTAATTTATGGCCACTCTTATTTGACACATGAGAAAAATGAGACACACAGATGTGATGATTACTTTCACTCAAAGAAGATAAAATATGAGTTTTTCACTTTTTAAAAGAAACCATTGCTTTATAAAACTTTATTAATACATTTAGACAGACTTGGCCAAACCACAGCTGGGCAGATATGCCCACCTCAACTACAATGAGCATTAACAAGTATTTAACATGTTTTCTAGAAAATAAAATCATAAGACATACCATGCTTCACCAAATGTAAGATAACAATTGTAATTTATGAAGCAATAAGGCAGGAAATATACTGCCAGTTAAATAACAAGATGGTTGAATGTATTTGCATTTCTAAAACTCTGCATCTCAGATTTGATGAAATGCAATATTGCAAAAAAAGTAATGCCTTGATTTATACGACTCTTGGAGGAACAGAATGTATTAAACTTCCTTTTGTAAAAATTAAACTGTAAGAGAAAGCCTGTGAAACTTGAGTCCTCTTTTCACCATGTTTGAGACTAGCACATACTGAGTTAATCACAAGAGAAGAAATCATACAAAATTATTCATACATACGTCAAGTATCTTATTTTAACACACAGGGTGTTCATTCCTTCATCCATCTTTTAAAGTAGATTGAGAACTATTTTTGGACATATGTTACCAGTTTAGGATTCTATAGGCTCTTTCTTGATATAAACACTTACAATTTAGAGTCTATGATTTCCCATTTGGGTTCAGTTGAAATGGAGTAATAATGTAAAGACACTTGCAAAGCAACGTGAATGTTTTAGATTTTCTTTTAATGACTTCTCTTTACATTTTGCAGTTATTCCAACACCTAATTTAACAACCTGCCCACAACCAACACCCAGTAACCAGGTATGCAAGTGAGACAGCTAGGAAATAGATCATCCAGCCCCAGCCAAGCCTTTGGAGGATTCAGCCACCTAGGCTGATATCCACTGAGATGACATTGGCCCAGAACAGCCCAGCTAAGGCACTCCCAGTTTCCCCTTCTACAGGAACTATATGAAGCCATCCATTGTTTTAAGTCACAAAGTCTGTGGGTAGTTTGTCACATAAAAGTAATAACAAATACAGCAGCCTTCTAAACAACGTAGGCAGTTAGCAGGCTGAGGGCACCTTTCAGAATGAAGAGTGAATTGATTAAGTGAAGCTTCCTACAAGTTCTCTGAATTTCTATATTACTGAAAGTGAAAGCGGCTCAACTGTGTCTGACTCTTTGTGACCCCATGGACTATAGAGTCCATGGAATTTTCCAGGCCAGAATACTGGAGTGGGTAGCCTTTCCCTTTTCCAGGGGATCTTCCCAACCCAGGGATTGAACCCAGGTCTCCGTCATTGCAGGTGGATTGTTTACCAGCTGAGCCACAGGGAAGCACTTCTGTACTACTGGAGGCTACCAAATACCCCTTTTATATGTGAGGCTCTAGTCTCCGTTCCAGGCCTCCCTGGTGGCTCGGGGGTAAAGAATCCGCCTTCCAATGCAGGAGATGCGGGTTCAATCCCTGGGTCGGGAAGATCCCCTAGAGGAGGGAATGGCAACCCACTCCAGTATGCTTGTCTGGAGAATCCCATGAACAGAGGAGCCTGGTGGGCTACAGTCCATAGGGTCACAAAGAGTCGGATATGATTGAAGTGACTTACCACATGGCAGTCTTCTTTCCTAATTCCCCAGAATGGTACTGAATCAAAGATAAGTAATAAATTAAGAGATGGTAACAAGGGTACCAGTAAGCAAGAGGGTTGGAGTAAAGGTGGCTGAGCCCTGTAACAAATGGAAGTTGGGGAAAAAAAGAGGATCTGGGAAAATCCAATCCACTCTGTGCTTGCTTGGTGCCTTCATGATGTCAAACCAGTGTCCACTGCCTGCTACCCATCCTTAACACCTGCAAGTGGCTCCTGGCCAAAACCTCAATTCTGTCTGCTTTCTTCTCCTGCACTGCACTGTACTTTTTGAAGGTCTACATTGGGGAGTCATCGGTCCTTGGAATAGCCAAGCTTGAAAAAGTAGGTCTCTGAAGCCCACATATAAATCTCTTTTATAAAAAACAAAATCTGGGGCAGAAAAAAACCCAGAAGTAAGTGATCTAGAAAATACCTACATTTCAGTATAGCCAATCCAGTCCCTCTTTATATGCAAAGAAAATCAATTAGCAGAAACTACTGATGTCTTATTCAAATCCTCATGGTCAAGCCTTAGCTAAATAAATCTGTTTTATGAAATACAAAAGAGGCTAACATAGAAGCATGTATTAGATGAAGCTGGCTTTTAAGACCTCAAAATTCAGAGAAGGGCAAGAGGAGACTCCGACTGGCAAAAACAGAAATAGATACCATGGTTCTCATGTGTCCTGAATATACTTTCTTATAATTATCCTATAAATTTTACAGATAAGGAAACATTTCAAGTCATGGGGATTAAGAATTTACCCCAAATCACACAGTGAGTACCCATTTCCCTTGCTCTAAACTAAGATGGGGAAGCTAATGCACAGATGTGACTCTCCTGGTCCCTTCTTCCATTAGCATGGTCAGAGCAGGGCATTCCAGATGTTCACTCTCTGGGATGGTGGTGGGTTCCCTCTAACTATCCCCAACATCATCGTACAAGAAGGGTAGAGAGGCTGCAGAAAGAGCTGAACTCCAGCTCAAAAGTAAGAGCCTAATTTTGGTAACAACATAGATAATTCCTATAGTTCCTTTGCCTCCAGGACTGAAATCAGTTTGACAGCACAGAAAACAAAATCAAGGATAGAATTCACAACTTCACCTTACCTCTTGTAAGCTCTGTGATCTTGGGTGAGTCAGATCAGACCAACATCACTGGGTTTCATAAAGATTACATAAGAATGTCTACAAAATAACTGACAACAGCAAACACCCATTACATACATGATACTGATCTCTAATATAATCAGTGCTTATGAGAATAAGTTTTGTCATCTTTCCGACCTGGATTCAAACCCAGATGCAGCCACTGATAGCTCGGTAAGTGAGGTACTCCACTCTCCTAAGACTCAATATTCTCATCAATAAAATGGGATTGACATTCATGCGAATTCACTGGGTTGTTATCAGGAGTTGTTATAAATTCAGTACAAATACTGCCAACAGCTAATGGTAACCGAATGCAAACTTACATCAAACCAAGCCTTAATGTGTGTAGTCATATTACGGTGATCATAAGCCTTCTTATGGTGATCCATAAGCCTTCTTCATCCTTACTTTCTCACTAAGGTAGGTACTAGAGTGTGGCACTTGGAAAATACATCAAAGATGCAGCTTCCAGCAAAAGGACATATGATAAGGAAGCACTCCAGCACTCAGAGGCTGGGCTCCAGGGAAACAAGACACAGGTCCCCTCAGGCCAAATGGACCACCTGAGCTCCTGGATTCACTGTTCTCCATTCCTTCTCTCCTATTAAAGGGGCTTCCTCACTAGGTCAGAAAAACTGATCAGAATGGAGTGCAGGGCTGGCAGGTGACCTCATGGATCCTGGACCCTGCCTTAGACAAGGCTACAAAAATAGATAACAAATCTTTTAAGGAAAAAATAAAAAATAGAACGTCAGAACAGATCTATTTTAAAGATTCTTTCCTTCCCTTTACAATCACAATGTGCTTCACAAATGCCCTGATTTTGATATTTCCACTGCCATGTTCTGCCCCTGCTTCTGGCCTCCTTCCACATCTAATTCTGATTTTTCTTTTTCACTGACTAGATCTAGCCAAGGCAAAGAGATGATTAGATGGCGTAAGAATGAATGAGATTTTATTTTAAAAATCCCTTATAAATAACTCCCTGCAGAAATCTTGAAATAACTGTGGACAAGAGTTGTCATCTAATTTACAATACTAACAACAAGTAGACAAAAAAAAAAAAAAAAATAGTGGGCCATGTAATAGCTATTCCTGAATCCCCCAGGAAATTAAAAATAGGCACAGCCTCATCTCATGTTCAATAGCAAACTCAAGATTTATTTGCTTAACATTTTGATGGTCTAACAGTATTCTAACCTGCAGCCAGGGTCTTTAGCAGAGAGACTAATTGTCAAAACTGCTCTTAAATGGCATCACCAATGTTTGAACGTCATTAAATGCCTATGAGAGAATAAGTTTACTGCTCTCTCACTGCCAACCAATCCATCCATGGCAGAAATACAGTGTGTTTCCAAAGGCTTCAGACCAAGTGGGATACCACTTAAAAATAGAGATGAGCCAGCAGGCTACATATTCAGCCTACAGGTACCCCAGAGAAGACAAATGCAGTAAAACTTCAATTGAGACCAGCTGAACTGCCACGATACTATGGATACTAACAGTAACTTCTGCCCAAACCTAGATGCTCACCAACAGGCACCAACGCAAGCCCATATGCACACATGCACACATAGGGGTATATATACTGGGCTCCCCTCATGGCTCAGACAGTAAAGAATCTGCCAGCAATGCAGGATGCCCAGGTTCGATCCCTGGGTCAGAAAGATCCCCTGGAGAAGGGCATGGCAACCCACTCCAGGATTCTTGCCTGAAGAACTCCATGGACAGAGGAGCTTGGTGGGCTACAGTCCATGGGGCCGCAAAGAGTTGGACACGACTGAGCGACTCACACACACACATACACACATAAACATGAATGTACAAGCAATTCATGAAACGATTAAACACGGTTCTAGTGATCAAAAGCAAGAGGAAAGAAGTGTACATGATTTAAGACATCTTTTCTCTTTATTTCTCATTATTAAATGCTGTTGCCTGTATCAGATACAGACTAACTCTATTATTCTTATCAATGGCCTATCATATTCCTTGCTGTGAACCCACAGTATGTAGCCAAATCTAGCATGTCTGTACTAATTAGAAAATATGCAGGCACAGTAACGGACAACAAATATTTCATAAGACTGTAGAAGACTGTAAGAGTAGAACTGTAGGAGAAGTTTTAAATAAAAACATGCAGTGGCCACCTGCACTCATGACTGTTAAGTCAAAGTGTTTTGGTTGGTTTAGTATCTCAGATTCTAACCCTCTTCAGCTAAACAACGTGGTTCAGTTTGGGTAAAACTACTCTTATTAAGAAATATTTCTGCAGCAATCTACATGCCCCTAAGCGGGCACCAAGTAGCAGCTAAGGAAAAATCCACCACTCAATGACTCAGAAAGAGCTTTTACCACTTAAGTGCCAGGTATAGGAACTGGAAGAGAAAAATGGCACAACATTTGAAGTAGGAAAAAAGGATAAAAAGCAAGTCTAGTTAACATATGCACACATGTTGCTGCTGCTGCTAAGTCACTTCAGTCGAGTCCGACTCCGTGTGACCCCATAGATGGCAGCCCACCAGGCTCCCCCGTCCCTGGGATTCTCCAGGCAAGAACAGTGGAGTGCCATTTCCTTCTCCAATGCATGAAAGTGAAAAGTGAAAGTGAAGTCGCTCAGTTGTGTTACACATCTACAAACTTCATGTATATACTCACAGAAAAAAGATAGGAAGGAAATTTGGATGATTTTCGTTTCCCCCTTTTGTTTATCTGTCTTTTCTTTCCACAATTAACACAAATGATCTGTGATAGTTACATGAACTGCAAATGGTAGAAAAAGCTGAAGTACACACTTCATACTCATAACCTGGGGACATTTGTTTTCAGAGTTTCTTAAGGCTTTGGTTAACATGACATGTTAACATAAAGGTCAGTTTTCCCAAGTCAATACTACTGAGGTTTGGTTTGTTTTGCTTTGCAATAAGAAGCACATGCTTCTGCTCAAGAGTTTAGGCATTTTGCAAAAAGCAATCCAAGGTACAATACAGCTTTAATTAGTAGTACTTCTCTAAAAGCAGGCAAAATCAACAGGGTCTCTTCCGTGTCAGAAGAAGCCCAGGAAGCTTCTGGTTTTTTGAGGCCTTTTGTACAAACACACAGAAATTCTTATAAAAATTATGATTTATCTTTACATAGAAGAGTTAACAGCCTCCCTGGTGGCTAAGTGGTGAAGAATCCGCCTGCCAATGCAGGAGACATAGGTTCGATCCCTGGGTTGGGAAGATCTGGAGAAGGGAATGGCAACCCACTTTGGCATTCTTGTCTGGGAAATCCCATGGCAGAGAAGCCTGGTGGGCTTCAGTCCATGGGGTCACAAGAGTTGGCCGTGACTTAGCAACTAAACATAGTTTAGTTGCTTAGCAACAATACTAGTTGTTTAGCAACAATACTTAGCAACAATACTAGTTGTTTAGAAACAATACTAGTTAAAATCTTGTGAATGTATCTATATGAATCTATGTCACCCTTCATTTGCAGATGATGTCAAAAGTCTAAATTTGGGGCCATTCTTCCTCCCTTGATAACTATTCCAACCCTGTGAAGGATGAAAAGAAATGCCCCCCGTCAAATGATTCTATAGAAGGAGAGCTGCTGCTGCTGCTGCTGCTAAGTCGCTTCAGTCGTGCCCAACTCTGTGCAACCCCATAGATGGCAGCCCACCAGGCTCCCCCGTCCCTGAGATTCTCCAGGCAAGAACACTGGAGTGGGTGCCATTTCCTTCTCCAATGCGTGAAAGTGAAAAGTGAAAGTGAAGTCGCTTGGTCGTGTCCGACTCTTCGTGACCCCATGGACTACAGCCCACCAGGCTCCTCCGTCCATGGGATTTTCCAGGCAAGAGTACTGGAGTGGGGTGCCATTGCCTTCTCCAAGAAGGAGAGCTACTAATACTTAAAAAAAATAATGTCCTAAGCATTTGGTGGAAAAAGTAACTTTTAAAAAAATTAACATGGTCAGTGGTGAAGAATCCACCTGCCAATACAGAGGATGCGGTTCGATCCCTAGTCTGGGAAGATCCCACATGCCATGGATCAACTAAGCCTGTGTCCCATAATTACTGAGCCCATGCTCTAGAGCCCACACAGTGCAACTGCTGAAGCCCGAGTAACTAAAGCCCATGATCCACAAAGGCTGTGCACAGCAACGAAAACCCAGAGCAGCCAAAAATCAGTTAATTAATTAAATTTTTAAAAATTAATGTCCAAAGTATTTGATGGAAAGCCCTATAACTGTGTCCATTACCATTTCATCAAATTGAAATAAGGAAAAAAAAGAGGAGGGGAAGCTGCAGGCACTCCTCATATACTGCTATCACGTACCCCACAGGCAGGTGATATTCACACTTAATTGAGGCTGAACAGGTCTCTAGTAAATCTTAGTCACTCAATGTTTCCTTCAAAGGAATCTTAGAACATAAATCCTTTTATCAGCATCTATGTCAACACCAACACAGAAACCTTAAAAAGCACGGTCCTAAGGGAACATATTTACCAGGGGAAGGACCCAACCAGAGGGGGGAGTGACACGGAAGACTGCTAAAGAGCCAAGCCACTACTTTAAGACCGACTGTTCATAAATTCTTCACATCTCTGAGTAAATCATAGGCACTGTTCATATTGGGAGAGAAGCAGGAATTGTTTCCGCAGCTCATTCCCTCATCTTCTCTGGTTTATAAACCAAGCTTTGTGGCAATGAAAGTAAAATAATAACTGACTGGGAAACATGTATTTGGGGCTTTTGTTTGTTGTCCACATGAGCGTAGAGAGGCCTTGTTACATGCATTCAAGGAATCCAGGTGATGTGCTGCATGGTCTGTCATCAGTCCTTAACCACAAGCAAATCAAGGCACAGAAAGGAGACATCTCTGTGAAACTCCGAGTCAGGCAGCCACTGCACATGGGCAGGAAGCTTTCACTTGATTAGCCCTCAGGCTGTGCTCAGGTTGGCTGCTTTGGCAAAAGATTTCATTTCTCTAGCAGTGTACCAGATAACAGGGACTGAGTGCAACTTGGGTCTGAAATTTATTCATTCATCCTGCACTTACTAGTGCCTGCTGTTGGGCTAAGCTCCATGCAAGGTGTTGTGTGCTGGTTCCCAAAGAACTGCTGCCAAGTCTGCTTTAGGACTTTAACCACATTCAGTATTAAATATAAGTGCAGGGTGTCCTGAAAAGTCTCTGATAATGCTCCATAAATTTCACTTACAGAACAAATCAAGCCTTTAAGTAGATGGAGGCCTGACCCATTAGTGTGATTTCCGGGGTTACTTTATCCTCTGCACTTTCAAGGTTTCCGTGACCGATAGCAATGAGTGCATAAAAACGTCCATGTGTAATTTTATTATCTGTGTAGGGCAGCTGATGCAAATGGCAGCCCATGTCCTAAATCCAGACACCTGAAATTTTTTTTGTCACACTATGCTTCCAATTCCTTTGATAAATTAGTTGCTGAGCAACCCAAGTACTGATCAACGGATGAATGGGTAAATAAAAGGTGGCCTACACATACAAAGGAATATTATTCAGCCTTAAAAAGGAAGTTCTGACACATGCTACAACATAGATGGAACCTTGAAGACATTATACTAAGTGAAACAAGCCCATCACAAAAAACCCAGCATTGTCTATGATTCCACTTATTTGAGAGGACTTCCCTGGAGGTCCAGTGCTTAAGACGACACGCTTCCAATGCAGAGGGTTCAAGTTTGTTCCTTGGTCAGGGAACAAGATACTACATTCTGTGTGCTACAGCCACACACACACACACACACACACACACACACTTATATGAGGTCCCTAAAGTAGTCAAACTCAGAGATGGAAAGTAGAAGGACGGTCGTCAAGAGCTGGGGGAGGGGCAACGGGGAGTTGTTTAATGGGTACAGTTTCAGTTTCACAAGGAAAAGAAAGTTCTGGAGACTGGCTGCACGACAGTGTGCAAGTAGTGCAACTGAGCTATACACTTAAAACTGTGTGAGATGGTAAGTTTTATATGTATTTTAGCACAATTTAAAATATTGCCAATAGATAGTACTGATGAACCTACCTATAGAGCAGCAATGAAGATGCAGACATAGAGAACAGACTTTTGGACACAGCTCGGGGGAGAGAGAAGATGGAATGATTTAAGAGAGTAGCACTGAAACATACACATTACCGTATGTAAAGTAGATAGCCAGTGGGAATTTGCTGTATGACACAGGGAACCCAAAGCCAGTGGTCTGTGACAACCTGGAGGAATGGGATGGGGAGGCAGGTGGGAGGGAGGTTTAAGTGGGGGGGACATACGTCCCCCATACATACCCATGGCTGATTCATGCTGATATATAGTAGAAACCATCACAGTATTGTAAAGTAATTATCATCCAAGTAAAAGTTTAAAAATAAATTTACAAACTGGGAGAAGTCATAGAAAAAAAAAATCCACATTTCTAGCTTGCCTTAGAAAAAACGGAGAACATGTGACAGCATGGGGCCTGCATTGTGCCTGGCATGGAGGCTGGAGCAGAGGAGAATATACCCTTTATGTGCCCTAGCTTCTCAAATTCCCTACCTTCCCTGTCGTCAACCTGCACAGCCCATTTCATTTAGTTACGGCAAGAGTTCCCAACATGGGGCATGCAGAGTGCTTTGCGTGTATGAATGATGGTGCTTAGTTTCAGTTCTAGCCACAGTACCCTTAAGATACCCACATATTATATTCATAATATTCTGGGTGTATCCAGAGAATCTTATCCAGTCCGGTATAAAGCCTAAAATTAAGTGGATAAAAGTAAGAAAGCATGTGTAAGAGCTATAACAAAGACCAATAAACTGGGATCCGCTAAAGACGAAAAGCCCTGAGCTTCCATAGCTCAATGACATTCAGTCTCTCTGCAGGGATGAATGCAGCCCTTCACTCTCCCACTACTGAGAGGTTCAGCCTCTCAGCAGAGATTGTCAATCTCTCTCTCTGTTGAGAGCGAAAAATCAGACTCAACTCATAGTGATGTCCTCTTTGGTCACTGGTAACACAAAGATCCTTCTCCTTCTCCAAAGTGACTAATGGCCCACTGCAGACACCCACTTAGACTGAATGCCCTGTGACAGGCCACCCCACCTGAAGGAACGTCAGTGTGATGTGTATTCTTAGGAAGATTTTGTTTGGGTAGATTCATTTTATGTTAGGCAACATTTTGCTGTGTGTGCTCAGTCACTAAGTCATATTCAACTCTTCTGCAACTCCATGGACTGTAGCCCACCAGGCTCCTCTATTCATGGGATGCTCGAGGTAAGAATACTGGAGTGGGTTGCCATTTCCTTTCACAGGGGATCTTCTTGACCCAGGGATCAAATGTGTATCTCTTGCACTGCAGGTAGATTCTCTATTACTGTGAATTATATAACAATAGTAATCCTTGATTTTTTACTTCTGGGCAGTTTCCATATTATTTTATGCTTAATCATGGGAAATGAATGTAAAGTGGTTTGCATATCTCAGACCCTATACATCTGACAGAGGGTAATGCCTACCACCACCATAACCAACCCCTCTTTACCAGGAAACTTTTAGAAAATGCATGGATGTGATTTTGGTTGTCACCCATTAAGGGATGGGCACTGTGCAGAGGCAGAGATGTGAAATGGTCTCTGATACCTGAGACAACGTCACACAATGGAACTGTGCCACCCACAGGGCCAATAAAGCCATTAAAATAAGACGAAATGTTGATTTATGTTAACTTCTTGCCATCAATAGGCCTTTCACCAAGTGATTCAAATAGAGAATAAGTACACCCAGAGTCCCAAGGTCTGTCTGAGGATATGAACACCATGTACTCCTTGCAAGCCTATACAGGCTTTCAGAATCTCAGTTTCTGCATCTGCAAAAAGAGTCCTGTGACCCCCATTCACCTTCCAGTTTTCTGGAGGTTTGAATGAGTGTCAAACAGTTTCTGCAGCTATAAAACAAGGGGCACAATTAAAGGCTGGCTGTAAAAAAAAGTTTTTAATTTTAAAATGTGATACACATCAAAGGATAAACTCTGAAGACACGTGCAGTGAAATAAGCCAGATACAAATATTATATAATTTCACTTATATGAGATATCTTAAAAAATTAAATTTCAAAAAAAAGAAGAAACATGGTTACCATCTGCTGGGGAAAGGATGGGATAGGAAATTATACTTTGGAGACCACACAGTTTCAGTGTGAGAGGATGAAAAAGATCTGGAGACGGATGACGGTAGTGGTTGTGTAACAGTGTAAATGTACTTCACAGAAATGAACCGCATAGTTTAAAATAGTCAAAATGTTAAATTTTGTTATGTATATTTAGCTATAATTTTAAATATTAAAAAACCATACTCATGTATAAAAATGAATATATGTGCATTGTAGAATCAAAAATGCTGATACGAAAATATAACTCCTTGCACAATGCAGAAATAACCATGCTCACTATTTTGGTATAAATCCACCTCAGGACTTTTTCTATTAATGATCTAAGATGAATAATTTTCAAGAGAACCTTAACTGCTGATTGTTGAGACTTACACTATTTTTACTGAAATACTCAGTTGGGATGAAGCAATTGAGGAATTTGCAGAATGAGAAGGAAGGTGACAGGCAACACTTTCCCTCAACATATAAGTAAGCTTCCTTCATTTCTACAAAATTTTAAAGAATATATGCTTAATCTGATCACATTAAAATGTAACAATGAAAGAAAAAAATTATAAGTTGATTAGAAATTTAATACTGTACTAAAAAAGAATACCAAACATCAAGAAAAGTCCACTATCTGTAAAACCTATGATCATCAGATCAAAGGTACTGAAATATTTACAAACGAAATTTGTAAACCACTTCAAACTTCTTGCCTTGAGAACCCCATGAACAATATGGAAAGGCAAAAAGATAGGACACTGAAAGAGGAATTCCCCAGGTCGGTAGGTGCTCAAAACGCCACTGGAGATCAGTGGAAAAATAACTTCAGAAACAATGAAGAGACGGAGCCAAACCAAAAACAATACCCAGTTGTGGATGTGACTAGTGATGGAAGTAAAGTCAGATGCAATAAAGAGCAATATTGCATAGGAACCCGGAATGTTAGGTCAATGAATCAAGGTAAATTGGAAGTGGTCAAACAGGAGATGGCAAGAGTGAACGTCGACATTCTAGGAATCAGCAAACTAAAATGGACTGGAATGGGTGAATTTAACTCAGAAGACCACTATATGTATTACAGTGGGCAAGAATCCCTTAGAAGAAATGGAGTAGCCATCATAGTCAACAAAAGAGCACAAAATGCAGTACTTGGATGCAATCTTAAAAACGACAGAAGGATCTCTGGTCATTTTCAAGGCAAACCATTCAATATCACAGTAATCCAGGTCTATGCCCCAACCAGTAATGCTCAAGAAGCTGAAGGTGAACGATTCTATGAAGACCCACAAGATCTTCTAGAGCTAACACCCAAAAAGACATCCTTTTCATTATACGGGACTGGAATGCAAAAGTAGGAAATCAAGAAATACCTGGAGTAATAGGCAAATTTGGCCATGGAGGACAGAATGAAGCAGGGCAAAGGCTAATAGAGTTTTGCCAAGAGAACACACTGGTCATAGCAAACACTCTCTTGCAACAACACAAGAGGAGATACTACACATAGACATCACCAGATGATCAATACCGATATCAGACCTATTATATTCTTTGCAGCCAAAGATGGAGAAGCTCTATATAGTTAGCAAAAACAAGACCGGGAGCTGACTCTGGCTCAGATCATGAACTCCTTATTGCCAAATTCAGACTTAAATTGAAGAAAGTAGGGAAAACCACTAGACCGTTCAGGTATGACCTAAATCAAATCCCTTAGATTTATCCAGTGGAAGTGAGAAATAAATCCAAGGGATTAGACCTGATAGAGAGAGTGCCTGAAGAACTATGGTTGGAGGTTTGTGACACTGTACAGGAGGCAGTGATCAAGACCATCCCCATGAAATAGAAATGCAAAAAGGCAAAATGGTTGTCTGAGGAGGTCTTACAAATAGCTGAGAAAAGAAGAGAAGTGAAAGGCAAAGGAGAAAACGAAAGATATACCTATTTGAATGCAGAGTTCCAAAGAATACCAAGGAGAGATAAGAATGCCTTCCTCAGTGATCAATGCAAAGAAATAGAGGAAAACAATAGAATGGGAAAGACTAGAGATTTCTTCAAGAAAATTAGAGATACCAAGGGAACATTTCATAAAAAGATGGGCACAATAAAGGACAGAAATAGTATGGGCCTAACAGAAACGAAAGATATTAAGAAGAGGTGGCAAGTATACACAGAAGAACTGTACAAAAAAGATCTTCACGAGCCAGATAATCACAATGGTGTGATCACTCACCTAGAGCCAGACATCCTGGAATGTGAAGTCAAGTGGGCCTTAGGAAGCATCACTACGAACAAAGCTAATGGAGGTGATGGAATTTTAGCTGAGCTATTTCAAATCCTAAAAGATGATGCTGTGAAAGTGCTGCACTCAATATGCCAGCAAATTTGGAAAACTCAGCAGTGGCCACAGCAGGAATAGACAAGGTCAGTCTTTATTCCAATCCCAAAGAGAAGCAATGCCAAAGAATGCTCAAACTACTCCACAATTGCACTCATCTCACATGCTAGCAAAGTAATGCTCAAAATTCTCCACGCCAGGCTTCAACAGTATGTGAACCGTGAAATTCCAGATGTTCAAGCTGGATTTAGAAAAGGTAGAAGAACCAGAAAACAAACTGCCAATAACCGTTGGATCATTGAGAAAGCAAGCAAGAAAGGTCCAGAAAAATGTCTACTTCTGCTTTATTGACTATGTCAAAGCCTTTGACTGTGTGGATCACAACAAACTGTGGGAAATTCTTAAAGAGATGGGAATAGCAGACCACCTGACCTGCCTCCTGAGAAATCTGTATACAGATCATGAAGCAACAGTTAGAACTGGACATGGAACAACACACTGGTTCCAAATAGGGAAATGAGTATGTCAAGGCTGTAAATTGTTACCCTGCTTATTTAATTTATATGCAGAGTACATTATGAGAAATGCTGGGCTGGATGAGCACAAGCTGGAATCAAGATTGCTGGGAGAAATATCCATAATCTCAGATTTGCAGATGACACCACACTTATGGCAGAAAGCAAAGAACTACAGAGCCTCTTGATGAAAGTGAAAGAGGAGAGTGAAAAAGTTGGCTTAAAACTCAACATTCAGAAAGCTAAGATGATGGCATCTGGTCCCATCACTTTATGGCAAATAGAAGGGGAAACAGTGGAAGCAGTGACAGACTTTCTTTTTCGGGGCTCCAAAATCACTGCAGATGGTGACTGTAGCCATGAAATTAAAAGACGCTTCCTCCTTGGAAGAAAAGTTATGACCAACCTAGAGAGCATATTCAAAAGCAGAGACATTACTTTGCCAACAAAGGTCTGTCTAGTCAAAGCTATGGTTTTTCCAGTAGTCATGTATGAATGCGAGAGTTAGACTATAAAGAAAGCTGAGCACCGAAGAATTGATGCTTTTGAACTGTGGTGTTGGAGAAGACTCTTGAGAGCCCCTTGGACTGCAAGGAGATCCAACCAGTCCATCCTAAAGGGGATCAGTCCTGGGTGGTCATTGGAAGGACTGATGCTGAAGCTGAAACTCCAATACTTTGGCCACCTGATGCGAAGAACTAACTCATTTGAAAAGACCCTGATGCTGGGAAAGATTGAGGGCAGGAGGAGATGGGGACGACAGAGGATGAGATGGTTGTATGGCATCACCGACTCAATGGATATGATTCTGAGTAAACTCTGGAAGTTGGTGATGGACAGGGAGGCCTGGCGTGCTGCAGTCCATGGGGTCGCAAAGAGTCCGACATGACTGAGCAACTGAACTGAACTGAACAAGTGAAATTATTCAATGTCAAAAATTTGCTTCAAATTAATCCAGTGTCAGAGGATATAAGTGCATAGATAAGACAAGATTTGCCAAGAGTTGATAACTATAAAAACAAGGTGTTGGGTATATCTAGATTTATTATAATAGTCTATCTCATTTCTGGGGAGAAAATCAAGTTAAAAATAGAAAACAGAATAAGCAATGAAAACAGATAAAATAACTTTTTTTCCCCCAGTGCACTGCTCAACCTTTAGCTGTCAAGTGGTTTTGGGTCTTTTTTTAATTTAATGATTCAAAAGAAATATATATATATATAAAAAGGAAACCAAAGCAAACTGTCAATTACAGTATAACATATTCAGTTTTGCCACTGTATCTGAAGAAAATGGCCTTCAGTGTTTTTTAAAATCAGGTATATTTACTATTTTAATATTTTTACCTTGAAGAGGGCAGACAGAAAGTTCATCTCTTTTTCCAGAAACCTATAAACCAGTTTCCTTTTTATTGTTTTTCATTAAAATTTTAAACATGAAATATGTTCCGGCAAATGAAAAACCCAAATGCACCTGCCCACATTAGGCTTTAAATGCTTGGAAAATTCCATTTTAAAAACTGCAGTGGTTGAAACTAAGGTGCACTGCCCCCATCACTCAACTACATGTGAATTATATCGTAGAACTTTTCTATTGAGCAATACAAATATCTAAAAGAAACTATTTCTCAAATTTTGTACCATGGAAAATGCAAAAGAAAACAAGTGTTCTTTACATGATTTTAAACATCATGAACACATGTAATAAAGGCCTATCACTAAAAGGAAGTTGTATAGTGTTATTCTTAAAAAGTGTCCAGATGATCTTCAAATGAATCCTTAAATGAAATTTTCAGAAGACTTTCTTAAACAGACTTTTGTATTTCATAAATTTGTGAAACGTATCCAAGCATTTCCCTGGCGGTACAGTGGGAAACTGCTTGCCAGTGCAGGGGACGTAGGTCCAGTTCCCTGGTCTAGGAAGTTTCTACATGCCTCAGAGCAACTAAGCCCGTGTGCCACAACTACTGAACCTGTGCTCGAGAGCCCAGGAGCCACAACTACCGAAGCCTGGGCAGACTACAGCCTGTCCTCCACAATGAGAGAAGCCCTTGCAATGAGAAGCCCACACAATGCAACTGGGGAAAGCCCATGCACAGCACTGAAGACCCAGCACAGCCATAAATAAGTAAGCAATTTGTAAAGGCTGCTTTTAAAAAAATGCACCCTTCAAAAGTACATAATGATATAACCATGGGATCAGCAAGAGAAAATCATAACCAATCAGCTTCTTTCAATAATTCTTAGGGTTCGTTATTAGAGAGTATAGGTCAAAGAATATAGCAAAGTGCATCGGGACTTCAAAAGCCATTTGGTAAGGAAGCAGCAGTCAGAACTGGAAATAGAACGACAGACTGGTTCCAGATAGGAAAAGGAGTACGTCAAGGCTGTATATTGTCACCCTGCTTATTTAACTTATATGCAGAGTACATCATGAGAAACGCTGGGCTGCAAGAAGCAGAAGCTGGAATCAAGATTGCTGGGAAAAATATAAATAACCTCAGATATGCAGATGACACCACCCTTATGGCAGAAAGTGAAGAGGAACTAAAAAGCCTCTTGATGAAAGTGAAAGAGGAGAGTGAAAAAGTTGGCTTAAAGCTTTAGAAAGAACTCAGTTCATGCATGTTCTTCCTCTCCATTGGTTTAGGCCTAATAATCTCAACTATATTTTTGCAAGCTGAACATTAGCTGTTGATTTCAGTGCTCACCACATATTCTTCTCTTTTGGCATCACTCAAGAAAAGATTAATTTATAGTAAAACAGTAACATTTAAAAATTATTTGCATTTACATTTAAAATTAGGAAACATGATAATTAAAAAAAAAAAGACATTTCTGCTTGCTATTTCCTGTGTCTATGATATGGCTGAAACTTCTTGACTTTAAGATAATTTATTTTTGGTAGAAACTCCAGGTACAAAACAATGCCAGGTGTGTTTTGGAATTTTGTTTTTCAGTATTTTCTATACCTGTTAGCATACACAACAATACAAACACAAAGAACAACTGATTTCTTCATAGCTATAGAAAATATTTTGCAGATTAAATTAGATACAATATTTGCTGCAGAATGAATGGTTAGGGTCCTCCCAAAAAACTGTCCTGAAACCTAATCCCACTCTAATGGTATTTGGAGGTGGGGACTCTTGGAGGTAACTAGGTCAAAAGGGCAGAGCACTTGTGAATGTGATTAGTATTCTTATAAAAGAGGCTCCAACTTAGAGAACCAATGTTCTATGGAAGCCTGAATGGGACAGGAGTTTGGGGGAGAATGTAAGCATGCATGCTTGGTTGGGTCTTGACTCTTTGTGATCCTGTGGACGGAAGCCCCCCAGGCTCCTCTGTCCATGGGATTTTAGAGATAAGAACGCTGGGGTGAATTGCCAGTTCCTCCTCCAGGGGATCTTCCCTACTCAGGGATCAAGCCCATGTCTCCTGCATCAGCAGGCAGATTCTTTACCACTGAGCCACCTGCGAAGCCCTTAGCGGGGAATGGATACATGTGTATGTATGGCTGAGTCCCTTCGCTATTCACCTGAAACTATCACAACGTTTTTAATCGGCTATGCCCCAACAGAAAATAAAAAGTTAGAAAGAAATCCCTATGTGATATTAAGCATTCACCAAAGATCCAAGAGACATTTCCTTGTGTATGATGCTTTGAGCTTCAATCCCAGATAAATACCCACCAAAAGAAAAAAAAAGAAAAACAGATACTCCAGAGATCTCTCTCCACTGTTCAGTCTTTTGAGAAAATATAAAAAAGATGGTCAGTTATAAACTCACAATCAGGTTCTCACCAGGCCCAAAATCTGGTGAGGGCTTGATTTTAGATTCCCCAGATTCCAGAATTGTGAGAAATATATGTGTTGTTTATAAGCCAAAAAAATAAAAATAAAAATAAAGCTCAACATTCAGAAAGCTAAGATTATGGCATCTGGTCCCATCACTTCATGGGAAATAGATGGGGAACAGTGGAAACAGTGTCAGACTTTATTTTTGGGGGCTCCAAAATCACTGCACGTGGTGACTACAGCCATGAAATTAAAAGACGCTTATTCCTTGGAAGGAAAGTTATGACCAACCTAGATAGCATATTGAAAAGCAGAGACATTACTTTGCCAACAAAGGTCTCTCTAGTGAAGGCTATAGTTTTTCCTGTGGTCACGTATGGATGTGAGAGTTGGACTGTGAAGAAGGCTAAGCGCCAAAGAATGGATGCTTTTGAACTTTGGTGTTAGAGAAGACTCTTGAGAGTCCCTTGAATTGCAAGGAGATCCAACCAGTCCATTCTAAAGGAGATCAGTCCTGGGTGTTCTTTGGAAGGAATGATGCTAAAGCTGAAACTCCAGTACTTTGGCCATCTCATGGGTAGAGTTGACTCATCGGAAAAGACTCTGATGCTGGGAGGGATTGGGGGCAGGAGGAGAAGGGGATGACAGAGGATGAGATGGCTGGATGGCATAACCAACTCGATGGACGTGAGTCCGAGTGAACTCCGGGAGTCGGTGATGGACAGGGAGGCCTGGCATGCTGGAATTCATGGGGTCACAAAGAGTTGGACACAACTGAGTGACTGAACTGAGCTGAACTGACGGTTTACCTATGACATCCTTGACAAGAGAGGAGCCAAAAGTAACTGGACAAGAGTTTTCATTGATGGCTCAATTTTGAGAGATATAAACAAATTCCATATTTGACTCTGTCCCATTCAGTGATGTGTGCTTATCTATGATGAAAACTCAAATGGCATGCTGATCAAAAATAGCTCCAAGATAATGTTGATAATTTGCTGCATTTTAAAAGGTTTAAAATCACTTGGTCAGTCAGACAAATATATTTATATATTTGTATACTTTCCTAAATGTCCCTTCCCACCCCCCCAAGTGGTGTATTATGCTCATATATATGGGACCTCCCTGGTGGATCAGATGGTAAATAACCTGCCTGCAATGTGGGAGACCCAGATTTGATCCTTGGGTTGGGAAAATCCCCTGGAGAAGGGAAAGGCTACCCATTCTGTATGTATATATCACATATATCACAATGAGGGTAGGGCATTTAGGAGACAGGGACAGGAAGAATTTATCCTTTAACAGAGAAGTCATGTGAAAAACATGGGAGGAACTAATCCTACTACCTTGTGATTAATGAGAGTGAGGCAGATCAGACTGGTTGATAATACTGAACACTTAGTGTGTGTCAAGCACCGTTCAGTTCAGTTCAGTTCAGTTGCTCAGTCGCGTCTGACTCTTTGTGACCCCATGAATCCCAGCACGCCAGGCCTCCCTGTCCATCACCAACTCCCGGAGTTCACTCAGACTCACGTCCATCGAGTCAGTGATGCCATCCAGCCATCTCATCCTCTGTCGTCCCCTTCTCTTGCTCCCAATCCCTCCCAGCATCAGAGTCTTTTCCAATGAATCAACTCTTCACATGAGGTGGCCAAAGTACTGGAGTTTCAGCTTTAGCATCATTCCTTCCAAAGAAATCCCAAGGCTGATTTCCTTCAGAATGGACTGGTTGGATCTCCTTGCAGTCCAAGGGACTCTCAAGAGTCTTCTCCAACACCACAGTTCAAAAGCATCCATTCTTCAGCGCTCAGCCTTCTTCACAGTCCAACTCTCACATCCATACGTGACCACAGGAGAAACCATAGCCTTGACTAGACGGACCTTTGTTGGCAAAGTAATGTCTCTGCTTTTGAATATGCTATCTAGGTTGGTCATAGCTTTCCTTCCAAGGAGTAAGCGTCTTTTAATTTCATGGCTGCAGTCACCATCTGCAGTGATTTTGGAGCCCCAAAAAATAAAGTCTGACACTGTTTCCACTGTTCCCCATCTATTTCCCATGAAGTGATGGGACCGGATGCCATGATCTTCGTTTTCTGAATGTTGAGTTTTAAGCCAACCTTTTCACTCTCCACTTTCACCTTCATCAAGAGGCTTTTTAGTTCCTCTTTACTTTCTGCCATAAGGGTGGTGTCATCTGCATATCTGAGGTTATTGATATTTCTCCCAGCAATCTTGATTCCAGCTTGTGTTTCTTGCAGCCCAGCGTTTCTCATGATGTACTCTGCATATAACTTAAATAAGCAGGGTGACAATACACAGCCTTGACGTACTCCTTTTCCTATTTGGAACCAGTCTGTCGTTAGTTCTGAATATTTTACAAGTTATATTTCATCAATATCACTAACAAGGAGGGTATCCTTACTATCCCATTTTCATGGATAATTAAATTAAGACTCAAAGGATGGTCCAAGATCACATTACTTTCAGTGAGGCAATCTGGATTTATATCCCAGGCTAAGAGAGCAGGTAATGTAACCACCTCAAGCTAAGGACAAGCTAAAGATATTAGAGGGACAGAAAGAAAGCCAGTGCTGCTAGCCCATGATGTGTGGCACAATATGAGGGGAGACTGGACAACCAATCAGGTAGACACTGCTGATCATTGCAGCAGAAGAATTAAAAGACTATAAAGTCATAAACATCTATCCTTCAAAGTAGTTAAGCAGAAGCAGGAGATCACCTGTCAAACATGAAGATAATGTAGGCACTGAGTGTAAAGGTAGATTTGAGAGAGACCTTGTGTTTCTTTGATCATATAAATGGACCAGCAATAACAGTTTTAGTAGAGATGACCATTTATTACCATTTAGTTTAAATGTTCTATGTTAGTTTTTTTTTTTTTTAATAGTACCCTGTATCATTGTAACAATATTGCCTGGTAGATATTATGCCCATTTTAAAAACAGAAAAAGTAAAAGCCCACAGGCACGTCAGTTAACCGGACAGAGATTCAAGGTCAGATCCGTCTAGTTACAAAAACCCATGCCTACCTATAATATTTTCTTCCCAAAAGAGCAACCAGATCATAGAAACACCTGATTTGTTCAACAGTTTTAGGAAGGATCTCTCACCTAAACCCAGATGATTTCTCTCCCACTTACACACTCCCCAAAGAATTTCCCAGGAGTTACTATGAATTTCACTTTGGGTTCACACATTTTATTCATAAAGAATAAGAAAAAGCAAATACATATTGGGAAACTAAAAAATTTGTGTGGGGCACATTATTGCAATAAAGTATACCTATACTTGTCCTTCAGAGAAGGCAATGGCACCCCACTCCAGTACTCTTGCCTGAAATCCCATGGATGGAGGAGCCTGGTGGGCTGCAGTCCACGGGGTCACTGAGGGTCAGATGCGACTGAGCAACTTCACTTTCACTTTTCACTTTCATGCGTTGGAGAAGGAAATGGCAACCCACTCCAGTGTTCTTGCCTAGAGAATCCCAGGGACGGGGGAGCCTGGTGGGCTGCTGTCTATGGGGTCGCACAGAGTCGGACACGACTGAAGTGACTTAGCAGCAGCTGCAGCATAGTTGTCCTTGGTAATCAGAAATTGCATATTTAAAATCATACTTATAATAGCATTAAAAATAAAAAATACTCAGGGATAACTGACTAAAAATTTGAATGACCTATATAAATACTATTAAAAATGTACTGTGAAATATTTTAAAAGATGTATTCCTTTCATGATCAAATGTTTTTAAAATGTCAATTCTCCCCTAAATTGATCTCTCTATAGTCAATGTAATCACAATCAAAATCCCACCATGCCTTTTTGTAGAAATAGACAAACTCTCCTATACAGTGACACTTATTAATAACCCATTCAACAATAATTTTGATGTATCTCAACACTGACAATCTGGAAATTTACCTTGAGACACTAGGATAATCAACATAGTGGCACCAATATCATAATGTATGTAACATACTAGAATAAAACTAGTGGTGATCCATGGAGATATGACTAACCAATCACTATACTCTTCCTCTCTAAGCCTGGATAAAGGATTCCAGTTCTAACAGCTTGGAGCTGGTACAAAAGGTTAACCCTCATGCCACTCCAGATGTCTAGAGGGTGCTGCTGATTAAGGTAGGTAAACACTTTTCTATCTTCATTTTCTTGCCTGGCTTTCAGTGTGCCATTTATTGCTTTACTAAAATCAAGGGAAATGGGCTTGGTATTATTGCTGACATTAAGTCTTGTGTTTAAATATGTTTCCATAATGTTCTCCTCTAAGAATCAATTTAAGACTCATTCCAGAAGTTTCCTATTGACTAAGCCCGTATCACAGTAACTATGGCTTTCTCTGAATCCTTTCAACACTAGATTCTGTACTAGACAATGCCATAGTTATTTGTAGTTAGAGTTATGCTTGAGCATCATTTTTCTCACCTACGAAATGGTGAAACTGATATCTATATTACAGAGTTGTGAAAACTAGAGATGATATACGGTTACCAATGGGATGTGAGCTCTACAAATACTGACATTTTGTCTAATTGGTGTATCACTGTAACTCCAGCACCTAAAATAGTGCCAAGCACATACTAAGTGCTGAATAAAGAGCTACTAAATAAATGAATGTGTAAATAGCCTTTCCAATATCATGGCATATTAAAAAGACTTCAATTCATATACATAGATAATATTCTATAAATACTGAGGTTCTTGAAGATAGTCACCCTGTGTGCTTTATTTGTCCCTTGGAATCATTTTTTACTCAGGGCTTCTAAAGTTAAAAACTAATGCAAATGTCATGAACAGAGCTGGACTATAGTGAAACAACTAAGCCACATCACTTGAGTGCAAATTTCACTGAACTGCCCCCAGAATTCAGTAACTGGGAGAAATAGTTATTTTCATGTAACATTTTTTAAAATCAAAATTAATGCAAACAAATCCCTGATGAGCCAAGCATCAGTTTTAAATAAAGATGAAATCAGTTAATAGTGTCATGCTGAGTCGTATTGAAGCCTGAGGCAAAAGGAAAAAAAATAGTTATACCGATTCTACATTTATTTAAAAAAATTTTTGACTTTTAAAAAACATTATTTCTCATGATTATGAATTTTTTTTTAGCACCTGCATTAATTTTGTGCTGAAGGTGAGTGGCTCATTGGCTTCACCTAACCCCAGCTCTGCTTGACTATCAAAATTGACCTTGAAAAATCCCTTAGACTGTCTATGAAATAAATTCTCCTCTCCACACATTCAACCCAGTTCATTTGTCGCCAGTGTTGGAACAGCTTACTGCTTCTCCAGATAAGCCCTGCGTGAAGATGCTGGCTTATATTTAAAGAGCCTCACCATACACGAAATGTGTCTTTAGCACTGTCACACTCAGCTCGAGGTGCTGATGCTGTGTGAGGTCCCTGGGAACTGAGATCAACAGAATCTTGTCTTCCATGTCACCCCGACTCCAGGCACAGCCTCCAAGGCAGCTGGACCCAGTTATGCTCTTCTGTCCATATGTGTTTTCATTTGTGTTCTTTCTTTCCCTCTGTGCCTCTTTCTCTCCATTTCTGTCTTTTTCTCTTTCTCTCTCTCACATGCACATAAACACACACACTTGTGCAATGTGAATGCATAAATTATATGGCTCTACTGGAAACATAATACTGCCTGAGCCTTGGCCTTACCCGGCTTGCCTGCTCATTGACTGACTCTATCCTCAGGGGCCTCAGCTCCTACAAATCACGAGTGTTTTCCTCCAGTCACCAAGACAAAGGCGACTGGCAGCCAGGCTCTGTATTCCTTTTGCTTTCCCTAAGTACCCGTACCATATTGCTTCTCACAAATTCACAGTTTTATCCTGAGATGAAATCGCACCATTTCTGCCAGGAATCACACACGGAAACATGGTTCTGTTTTGTTTCTGGACATACTGTATTTGATAAAATTAGAAGAAAGTCACCATATCAACATTTTCACACAAGAGAGAAAAAAAGGAGGAAAGCAAAACTCAACCAGCTACAAAATCCAGTACAGAGAAGATAAGAGCAAATGTGTCTTGCAGATTTCAAATCCTCAGGTACAAAACAACCCCTCCTATTTCTCTTTGTTCCTCCTTGTGGCATCTAGCCAGTCACTAATCTAAGAGCTGGATGCCAATTCTATTCAATGTATTTGAGCCTAAATGGAAAGACAGTCATGGGGGAAAATGAAACCTCCCTGATCTAAGTCTCTCAGTGAGAATGGGTATTCTCTGTGAGCTCTCCGCAATCAGCTCCATTTTTTGGGTCACTGAAACAAAGCATGGATTTGGCACAGGACATCTCTTAACAGAAGGGAGGCTGGATAATTATATTCATGTAAATATCCATGAGGTGAATGTTCTTCACATTCAAATCAGGCATTGTCCAGCACCACCATTGTGTAAATTCTGGACTCGCAGAGGATCAGATTCAACTAGTCCCAGATATTATTCAAATGAGGTAGCAGAAGCTTGCTTAGCAAGGCTGGGTAACTCATTTTAGATCATACTGACAGCAGGTATGTATGTGTGCATGCTCAGTCACGTCTGACTCTTTGCGACCCCATAGATTGTAGCCCGCCAGGCTCATCTGTCCATAGATTTCCCAGGCAAGAATACTGGAGTGGGTTGTCATTTCCCCCTCCAGGCTATCTTCCCAACCCAGGGGTCGAACCTGTGTCTCCTGAATCTCCTGCATTGGCAGATTCTTTACCACTGAGCCCCCTGGGAAGGCAACAGCAGGTTTGACTTTTCCCCAAAGCTTCCGTCAAGGAAGTATGATCTTTGTAGCTGCCCTGTGGCAGGATCACTTAAGCCCAAGGCTGTTACATGTCCAGGCATTATGTAGCCCCTCACCATGGTAAGGCGAGATAGACCCTTCAACCCACTACTACAAGATATGCTGTATTATACGAGTGGCTTCAGAAATTCAGCCAAGAGTCACACAGAGCCAAGGCTCACTTCTTTGAGACCATCACAGGAAGGAACGTGGACAGAGAGTGATTCATAAAAAACTCGCTCAGTCCATGTGTATAAAAAAGCCAATGAAACTAGACAAGTTCACTTGCATTCTTTCTTCATTAATTAGTGTATCTTTCTTCTAATTATAAAACTACAATGATCTCACAAGGCTATTAGCTCCCTGAAGCTGCAAAACCTCTTCCTGTCTTATTCACCGATCTGCCTTCATCTGTGTCTGAATCTAATATTGAATAAACATTTCCTGAATACTTTTTTAAAAAAGAAAAATATATCTACTTATTGAAATTCCCCCAAAAAAATACTTTAAATGAAATAAAACTCTCCCATCATTTCACAACAGAGAGATAGTGGCTGTTCTATTTCAGAATATTCTGTTCAGAATGTATTCTGTACATGTACATACAAGCTTTCAATCTAGTTTGAGATTAGACCATATATAGAATTTTGCATTCTACTTTTCTTTGCCAACTAACATCATATCTTGCTTTTATTTTTAGCCTTCCCTTCGGTTCTCTCTTCTTCAACTCAAGTACATTGGCAGCTAAAGGCACCAGAAATGAGTCAGTCAATACATGGTGACCTAAAGTCAAACACTGGAAGTTCTTTCTGGAGTTAAACATCTTTGGTGGAATAAAAAGAGTTCTTCTGAACTAGTTCTTCCTCACTACCAACACAGGTCATGTTTTCAATTAAGTTAAGCAAACACCAGGACCATTATCATCATATTGAACTCTGTGGTATTCTCTGCACAGAAAGGATGTAGGTCTGTCTACCAAAGAACAGATAAAGAAACGAACTGAAGGACTTCCCTGGTGGTCCAGGGGACAAGATGCCCCACTTCCACTGCAGGGGGCGTGGGTTTGATCCCTGGTTGAGAAACTAAGTTCCTACATGCAGTGTGGCATAGGCAAAAATAGAAAAAAATAAGAAAGAGAACGAATTGAAGGACCATAAAGTTGTGCACACAAAAATCCTGGGTATCAGATTACTCAAGAACTTTTGAATGCTAAAGACTTACAAGTGGCTTCCTTTAAGAATTGCACATTTTCCCCAACTGTTTCATGATATTAAAAAATTGGTTTCTAAAAATTATTTGTGCATTTCAATTCATCTGACTTTCCGACTGATATCTCTACTTGGATAGCTAATGAAATCAAAAATGTCCAAAGCTGCACAATATTCTTCCCCTTCAAACCTACAACTTGTCCTATCTCAATAAATGACACCAGTTTTCCTTTTGGCTCAGGGCAAAAATCATGTCATGATTTTCTGCTCGCTTTCTTTTACACCTACCAAACCTCTACCTTCAGAAAAGACCAGTCCTCACTTGCTCCAGGCAACCCTCCATCACTACTCACCTTAATAACTGCATAAGTGTCCCTACTGGTCTTCCTGCATCTCAGGTGCTCTCCCATAGTCTACAATCCACAGAGCATCCAAAACTGTCCTCTCAAGTATTAAGTTATTAGCAAAGTGGTAGAACGAGGGACGTTTCTGAAGTGATGGGAAGACTGACTGTGTGCTTTGACTGTGGTTGCGGTCATATGACTGTGTGCATTTATCAAAGCTCAGAGAACTGTACACCAAAAAAGGTATGTTTAAAAAAAATTTTAATGAAAAATGTTAAGTCAGACCAGTGAAGTTCTCTGTTCAAAATCCTGGATTGTAAAAGTGAAATTACCCTTTGATCCAATTGCCTATTCACCTCCCTGACTTCATCTTCTAATATTCTTTCTCCTCTGGCACATTGTGGTCCAGTCACACTAGCCCTCTGACTACTCCTCAAACAGATTAGGTAGGCTCCTGCCTTGGCAACTTTGTACCAGTTTCTTCCCTTTACCTGGAATGTAACCCAACCCCTCTAGCCCCTCATCCCTGCCAGTCCTTAATATCCTCCACACCAACTCTTGCACAGCAGATACCTCTCAAATTAGGCTCTATTGAAAGTTGCAACCCATCTCCCACCAGCATTCCCAATACCCACTACTACCCTGCTATACTTGTCTTTTTCCTTTCATACATTTTTATCAATTACAGACATGCCATATAACTTACTTTATCTTATGCCATTGTCAGATACCCCATTATCTACACTCAGATGGAATCAAAGTTCCTTGAGAACACTAATCTTTCTTCTACTTACCAATATATTCCCAATGCTTAGAAAAGTGCCTAGAATGTAGCAGGCATTTAATAAATACCTGTGGAATAAATGAATATACACAACTGGAGCCTGCCGTGTGTGAGGTATCGCACTAACCCCTATGATACATTTAACATGTAAAATATCAGTTATTCTGTTAAATAAATGGGTTGGGCTACATAATCCCCAAGGCAACCCTCTTCCCCAGCTCACAAATTTATTCCAGTTGAGGTTTTAAACTATACCACAGGCTCCACCAGAATGTAAGCTCCCTATAGGTAGGAACTTAAATCTGCTTTCTCACTGCTGCATCCTCAAACCCAGAAAACATGTGGCATGCTGTAAGCTCCCTGTGGACATGAAATACAGCTCTTTTGGTTCTGAGTGTCTGATCCTACCCAGACACAGAAGTCACACCAGACACAGAGGCTCAGCTCTGGGTAATGACTAGATGAAAGAAAAAAACAAACAAACCAGGTGGCAGCACTACACGCAGGGGCCTCTCTCATTATTCCTGGGAATATTAGCAAAAGGGATGATTGTAAACATGGCACAGAAGCATTTCACGTCAGGTGACAGCCCTTCGGAATTCCTATTACATCACAGCAGAGAGAGCCTCACCAGTGCTGACGTACGTGAGGATGCTGAACACAAAAACGAGGTCAAGTAAGACTCTTGTGGAAAGCAAGCTTCACTAGGGAAATTGCTGGGGTTGCCCTTCATATTCTCACCTTGTGACCACTTCTCTCATCTTGAATGTCACCACTCAGGTGATATTCCCTGCCATGAGCCCAACTATCCAGGGAAGAAACCTCGATCATCACCTGTGTCTGATCTATCACAATTCTCACAGGCTCTACTTCATGAATGTGAATGTTCCAAAGATGGATAGACCTCTTAAGCAAATGAACACTGCTATGAGACAGGACTACAATGTCTCCAGCCTTTGGGATGAAGGGTACCATTTTCATACTCAGTCTTTCAGCACTGTCTAATAAAGACATAATGTGAACCACACATGCAATGTTAAATTACATGCATAACATTAAAAATAAGTTTACGATTAACATATACACTATATATATATGTGTGTGTGTGTGTATGTATATACATATACACATATAAAACAGACATTAAGGATCCATTGTATAGCATAAGAAACTACATTCTTATAATAACCAATAATGGAAAAGAACCTGAAATATATACATATATATAAAATGTATGTATGTGCATATAAAGCTGAATCACTTTGCTGTATACCTGAACTAACACAGCATTATAATTATACTTCAATTTAAAATTATTTTTAAAAAAGTAAAAATAAACAAGTGAAATTAATTTAATACTGTTTAAATTTTTATCCTAACCGGATATATCCAAAATACTGTAATTATAACATGAAGTCAACAACGAAATGTTAATGAAAATGTCTTTTTCATACCAATTCTTCAAAATCTAGTATATATTTTGCATGAACAGCTTACTTCAGTGCAACCTGGTCACATAAGAAACGCTCCAAGTCACGAATGGCTAGAGGCTACCAGAGTGGGCAGCCAAGTCTGTATGTTAAGTTCTTTCTCTTTCAGGATGTTAGTGTTACTCTCAGACTAGCACCATTTCAAGATTTTACAACTGATTTTAAAATGTCTCCTAACCTATAATGACATCACTTTCATTATTCTCAGGTTCAAAAACATGTTCCTTGCAAGGCAGTTAAATGAAGCAATATCACAGCATGAAAGGACAGGTGAGTAAGAGATAACCTGTCTCTCATTTGAAAATAGTATGTGTGTTTCTCTGACCTCTAACTAGAACCCATTTCAGTTAATTTCATCGGGTTCCTTAAGTTTCTTATAGTGGAGTTCCTTATGGATAGCAAGGGCAAGTCTGTGCTGACTGCAAGGTTTCTTGAAACAGCATGCCAACATCCCCAACAACAAACAAATGCACAGCAACAGAAAAGAAGTTAAAACAGGGCCAAGTTCAAGGGCATTTACCTTCTCATTGTAATTGCATGCCTGTAAGTCAGCTCTTTGTGATCCAATAGATAAAACCAAGATGAGGCTTAAGAAGAACAGGACAGGACTCTGAGAACTCAAAGGAATGCTCTAACCACCTTTTTAATGAAGAAGAACTTTAAACATATTCAGGTTAGGAGGGAATTTACCAGGTGAGAAAGTTGCTTTGAAAATCTATACCAAGAAGAGCTCTGTCATTTTCTCCTCAAAGATGAGATTAGAGCTTCTACTAGCCTCTCAAAGGTGAAATGGATTACCAGAATATGAGAGGCAGTTCAATTTGCAGAACTTTCCACAGCGACAGTGGTGTGAAGTCTGTAGCACAATGGACCTAAAATAATTAACACATCACCGAGCATCCAGACTCAGACATTCCCCACCCTTATTTCCATCTACCACGACCTAAAAAAAAGTTACTTCTGCAAAACAGAACATACTGGTTGAATGCTAACTGCCTCCTTTGAGGGTGGAAGGCTAGTTTCCAGTATTGTTCTGCCTACAGAATGAGACATTCAGGCCCACTTCTAACGGCTGACTCAGCAGCGACCAGCTGAAAAAACGGTTTTCCAGACCATTTCTGGAGTTGGTGAAGCTCTGAAATCACCCTGCCAAAATCAGCGATTTCTTCAAAATGGGGTCAGGACACAGGAACTCAGATGCTCTATCTACCGGCCTTCTTTCTTGGAAAAGGCAAAGACCAGCCTACACACACCCACTAGCCAGAAAACAGCCAAAACGAACTGGCAGCAACCTCTAGCAGAGCTGAGTGATAAGCAGTGTTCAGCAAAGCTGGGAAGCCATTGATCTATCTGCAATTATTTGCTAGCATCCCATTCAAGTGGGAGAGACACCTAAGAATGAGTCATGGGTCATGGTTCTTTGGCCCTTGAGAAAGCATATAAAAGCAGAGAGAAGAAAAAGAAAATCATGCAGCATCCCAAATGCTTCCACCCTCAGCCTCCCTAAAAATAAATCTGAAGTGTGTGGGTAAAAAGATATCAATAACTACACACTAAAATAAATGTAAAATGTAACAGGGCTACAACTCAACAAATACTCCTAGATTCACGACACTGTCTCACAAAACCATATGCGTGATATTCTCGGTGAGTTAAGCATAAATATGCTTTCCTTGACTCATCTCTTCATTCAATCACTTCACATCTTCATTCAATCACTTCACTGGGCACCATGCTAGACACTGACACGGCAATGGTTGACACAGACCTGTCTACCTAAGTTCACCTGAGTCAGTGACGCTGATATTTATGAGAACTGGTATTTGGTGAATACCTACTATGTGTTATGTTCTATGCAAGGCACTCAGTCCTAACAACCATCAGTAAGTAGGCATTGAGACCATTTTACAGACGATGTAACTGAATGCTGAAGAGGTCAAATGTCTTGCCAAGGTCAATCAGATAGTCAATGACAGAGCCAAGATGTCCAGATTTGTCTGATTCCTGTCATAAGCTTAATGTTTGAAAATAAAGTGTTTATACTGTATAGCACAGGAAACTTTATTCAATATCTTATAATAACTTATAATGGAAAAGAATCTAAATATATTCTAAAGAATACATGTGTATGGATACATCCTTATATATAGATCCTTTTCCATATATATGCACATATATACTTTAACCACTTTGCTGTACACTTGAAACTAATAAATATTGTAAGTCAACTCTAAGTTTTAAAAAATAAAATGTTTATAAATAATGCTTGAAAGTGTTATTTTGTATTGAAAAAAATCAGGCAAGCCAAACATGAGCAGGATTGAGTGATAGTTTGTACATAGAGTGATAGAGTGATAGTTTTTCTCTTAAACTGTGTAATTGAAAAAAATTCCACTTTAAAAAATGGATAAAAGACACTTCACCAAAAACATTGATGTCAAATATACACATGAAAACATATTCAACATTTTAATCATTTGGAAAATGCAAGTTAAAATCACAAAGAAATACCCCCATATTATGTATTTGTCTGGAGGTGAGGGAAACTTATTTTTAATTGACAACACCAACTGCCTGTGAAGATGCAGAGCAACTGGAACTTTTAAACATTGCTAAGAAAGAATGCAAAATGGTTCAGCTTTTTGCAAAAGACTGGCAGTTTCTTATAAAGTTGTACATATTCACCATAACCAGTGATCTCACTCCTAGGGATCTACCCAAGCAAACTGAGAACGTGTATTTACACAAAACCTCTCTACTATATCTTTGATTCTTTCCCTAGGGCTTAAGTCTATTCTCTTGCTTCCTTTGGAAGCTCATTCCTTTGGAAGCTCATAATCCCCTAAAACCAGCAACAACTCAACTGTCCTTTAACTAGCAAAAGAATAAACACACTCTGGTATGTCCATAAAGTGGAATATGAAGCAGTGAGAAAAATGAACAAATGTGATAGAAGCAACAAAATGAATGAACCTGAAATCCTCTTAGTAAGTGAAAGAAGCTAAACCCAAAAGCTTCATACTATATGATTTCATTTATACAACATTCGGAAAAAGGCAAAATTATTAAGAACAGAAAACAGCTGTGGTTGCCAAGTGATGGGGAAGAGACTAAGAACAAAAGAGTAAGAGGAAAGAATTTTGCAGACGGAAGGGGTGAGACTGTTCTGTATCTTGAATGAAATGATGGTCACAAGATTGTATGCATTTACCAAAACTCAGAGAATAGTTTAGCAAGAAGAGCAAACTTTATTGCAAGTACACTCTGAAAGGTGAATAAAGCTCACTTCAAAAAATTGTGCTTTTTTAACATGACAAATTAAACACCTCTCATAGATGCATTACGATGCTGGAAACTCATCTTGATTATAGCCATCTCAAATTACAAGTAATTTTCTTAAAGACAAAATGTTGGACCACACATACTTTCCTACTGGCAAGTAACAGACTTTTTTTCCTTAACACCTTCCCTCTGGTTGGCAAGTAGAACAGTTCCCTCCAGTACCTTCACTCTGAATGCTGGAAAATACAAAAATGTGGTACAGGGGAGCTCCTGGGACAGGGGAGACAGGTTTCTCCTCAGTCTGTAATGTCATAAAATCTGCTGTAACTAATGTATGTCTTTACAAGAGAGAAACTGTCACAAAGCTGTAATTTCCCAAAGGCTTGCTGGTTTCCCATTAGGGAAGATGCACCATAAGAATAACCTGGTCAACTGTCCCAGGAGTTTCCATCCTCAGCTACTGCTGGGTAAATGCTCTGCTGTCAAAGTCACGGTTATCTCCTTTTGACATCTTGTGCCATTCCCCAATAAGTTATCTTTGGGCCCCAAGTCTCTCCTTCCCCTGATGTTTTTCTTACTATCACTAGAATATTAGCCACACTCTCCATCCCACTTTTTTGCAAGACTCATCAAACACAAAGAGACCTAATAGAGGCTCTCAATCAGTAAGTATAAATGAAGTCTCTGGCAAGCCAGAGCAGCTCCGCTTGGCAGTTTTGGGAGAGTAACACTCATGGCTCAATTCCCCAGCACACATATGGTTCCCTCCCTGGGGCTCGAGAGCTTATTCTCTTGCTTTCCTTAGAGGATCCTTTCATGAACAGCCCCCGAGCTCTGGCTCATCTGCCTACCAAAGACTTGTTAAAAACCTATATTACAAGCAATTCAAAGCATGAAATGAAAATTGATGCTTTCAACTCCTATAATGATGAAAACGGGAAGCCGCCAGAGACTCCGTGTTCCTTCATTTTCCATGTCAGTTTCCAAGAATACAGATATCGCATGTTACATGAGAATAAAATGGGAACCAGGGTGAAGCATTCCTCCCTACATTTGACCCCAGTATGGCAGAGATTTTGCAGGAAAACACAAGTCTGAAAGCAGAAAAAAAACAAAAATAAAACCCTGACACTTCAGAAGGGACACTCACCAGAGTAAATATAACAAGCAACTCCCTGTATACAAAAGTGCATTGAAACAATGAATCGCAATGTTCTTGAATGGAAATCAAATCACACTGTTCAATCTGAACAACATGAATGAAAGCCTCGTCACTCTACTTCTGAAATGGGCAGTTCAAGTTCTACATATGCACAATTTAAACATATGTAAAATAAGACAACTGAGCAAGAATGCAATCTCAGTGTTCTCTTGCAATATTATATTCTATACTTTTAAGAAAAGCGTAGAGGGTAACATCTTTTCTGTCTTCTATTAAAATTTAAGTTTCATCAGGGCAATCATTGTATCCTTGATACCTAGCAAACCACTTCAGTATTCTTGTCTTGAGAATCCCCTGAACAGTATGGAAAGACAAAAAGATAAGACACTGAAAGATGAACTCCCCAGGTCAGTAGGTAGGTGCCCAATATGCTACTGGAGATCAGTGGGAAAATAACTCCAGAAAGAATGAAGAGATGGAACCAAAGCAAAAACAACATCCAGCTGTGGATGTGACTTGTGATGGAAGGAAAGTCAGGTGCTGTAAAGAGCAATACTGCATAGGAACCTGGAATGTTAGGTCCATGAATCAAGGCAAATTGGAAGTGGTCAAACAGGAGATGGCAAGAGTGAACGTCAACATTCTAGGAATCAGCGTACTAAAATGAACTGGAATGGGTGAATTTACCTCAGATGACCATTATATCAACTACTGTGGGCAAGAATCCCTTAGAAGAAATGGAGTAGCCATCATAGTCAACGAAAGAGCACAAAATGCAGTACTCGGATGCAATCTTAAAAATGACAGAAGGATCTCTTGTCATTTTCAAGGCAAACCATTCAGTATCACAGTAATCCAGGTCTATGCCCCAACCAGTAATGCTCAAGAAGTTGAAGTTGAATGGTTCTATGAAGACCCAAAAGACCTTCTAGAACTAACACCCAAAAAGATGTCCTTTTCAATATAGGGGACTGGAATGCAAAAGTAGGAAGTCAAGAAACACCTCAAGTAACAGGCAAATTCGGCCACGGAGGACAGAATGAAGCAGGGCAAAGGCTAATAGAGTTTTGCCAAGAGAATGCACTGGTCATAGCAAACACCCTCTTCCAACAACACAAGAGAAGACTCTACACATGGACATCACCATATGGTTAACACCAAAATCAGATTGATTATATTCTTTGAAGTCAAAGATGGAAAAGCTGTATACAGTTAGTAAAAACAAGATTGGGAGCAGACTGTGGCTCAGATCATGAACTCCTTATTGCCAAATTCAGAGTTAAATTGACAAAAGTAGGGAAAACCACTAGACCATTCAGGCATGACCTAAATCAAATACCTTATGATTATCCAGTGGAAGTGAGAAATAGATTCAAGGGATTAGATCTGATAGAGTGCCTGAAGATCTATGGTTGGAGGTTCCTGACATTGTACAGGAGGCAGTGATCAAGACCATCCCCATGAAAAATAAAGGCAAAAAGCAAAATGGTTGTCTAAGGAGGCCTTACAAATAGCTATGAAAAGAAAAGAAGCAAAAGGCAAAGGAGAAAAGGAAAGATACACCCATTTCAATGCCGAGTTCCAAAGATTACCAAGGAGAGACAAGAAAGCCTTCTTCAGTGATCAATGCAAAGAAATAGAGAAAAACAATAGAATGGGAAAGACTAGAGTTCTCTTCAAGAAATTAGAGATACCAAGGGAACATTTCATGCAAAGATGGGCACAATAAAGGACAGAAATGGTATGGACCTAACAGAAGCAGAACATATTAAGAAGAGGTGGCAAGAATACACAGAAGAACTGTACAAAAAAGATCTTCACAAGCCAGATAATCACAATGGTGTGATCACTCACCTAGAGCCAGACATACTGGAATGTGAAGTCGAGTGGGCCTTAGGAAGCATCACTATGAACAAAGCTAATGGAGGTGATGGAATTTCAGCTGAGCTATTTCAAATCCTAAAAGATGATGTTGTGAAAGTGCTGCACTCAGTATACCAGCAAATTTCAAAACCTCAGCAGTGGCCACAGGACTCAAAAAGGTCAATTTTTATTCCAATCCCAAAGAAAGGCAATGCCAAAGAATGCTCATACTACCGCACAATTGCACACTCATCTCACATGCTAGGAAAGTAATGCTCAAAATTCTCCAAGCCAGGCTTCAACAGTACATGAACCGTGAAATTCCAGATGTTCAAGCTGGATTTAGAAAAGGCAGAGGAACCAGAGATCAAATTTCCAACATCCACTGGATCATAGAAAAAGCAAGAGAGTTCCAGAAAAGTGTCTGCTTCTGCTTTACTGACTACGTCAAAGCCTTTGACTGTGTGGATCACAATAAACTGTGGAAATTTCTGAAAGAGATGGGAATAGCAGACCACCTGACCTGCCTCCTGAGAAATCTGTATGCAGGTCATGAAGCAACAGTTAGAACTGGACATGGAACAACAGACTGGTTCCAAACCAGGAAAGAAGTGTATCAAGGTTGTATATTGTCACCCTGCTTATTTAACTTATATGCAGAGTACATTATAGGAAATGGAGTACTGGATGAAGCATAAGCTGGAATCAAGATTGCTGGGAGAAATATCAATAACCTCAAATATGCAGATGACACCACACTTATGGCAGAAAGCAAAGAGGAACTAAAGAGCCTCTTGATGAAAGTAAAAGAGGAGAGTGAAAAAGTTGGCTTAAAACTCAACATTCAGAAAGCTAAGATCATGGCATCTGGTCCCACCACTTCATGGCAAACAGATGGGGAAACAGTGGAAACAGTGACAGACTTTATTTTTTTGGGCTCCAAAATCACTGCAGATGGTGATTGCGGCCATGAAATTAAAAGACGCATCCTCCTTGGAAAAAAAATTATGACCAACCTAGACAGCATATTAAAAAGCAGAGACATTACTTTGCCAACAAAGGTCCGTCTAGTCAAAGCTATGGTTTTTCCAGTAGTCATGTATGGATGTGAGAGTTGGACTATAAAGAAAACTGAGTGGTAAAGAACTGATGCTTTTGAACTGTGGTGTTGGAGAAGATTCCTGAGAGTCCCTTGGACTGCAAGGAGATACAACGAGTCCATCCTAAAGGACATCAGTCCTGAATATTCATTGGAAAGACTGATGCTGAAGCTGCAACTCCAATACTTAGGCCACCTGATGCAAAGAACTGACTCATCTGAAAAGACCCTGATGCTGGAAAAGATTGAAGGTGGGAGAAGAAGGGGATGACAGAGGATGAGATGGTTCGATGGCATCACCAACTCAATGGACATGAGTTTGAGTAAACTCCCGGAGTTGGTGATGTAGAGGGTGGCCTGGCGTGCTGCGGTCCATGGGGGTCTCTAAGAGTCGGACACGAATGAGTGACTGAACTGAACCGATACCTAGCCGAGTGGCATATATGTACAATGTGCTCAATAAATTGTTGAACAACTGAATGAATGATATTAGAGGTAAGATAAGAATGCTTTTGTCCCATCATTTGACAATTGGGTTCTGTAAATTAGAAACAAACATTTATACACCTAATTTGAGACTTCATGGTAGACCTAGCACACACACAAACATGCATGAGACACAGAGTGTATCCTTGAACTTACGATCTAGATAGGGAAACAAGAAATGATTATTTGATATAAGAACCACATAGGCAGTAAAGTGTTTCCACTGAATCCACATAAAAGGATCAGAGAAGGGAGAGTCAGCACGGACATCCTGTAGTCTGCAAACAAGGCCTCCTGAAGGGCACACACATGACAACAAGCATTGACTGGTCAAGAAAGATCAAAAATGTCAAAGAATGGACTCATTTCCAGAATATGATGTTTGATGGGGCAGTGGGATTAGATGGTTCTGGACTTTTACATGATAACAAGATACTTTGAACACAGGTTCAAACTCACCATTTTGAACACCCGTTTCTACCACATTAGGCTCATTTATTCCTCATTCAGCTGGACATTTCCATTCAGATGTCCCTTATGACCTTCTGGTCAGCCTGGTCACTCTTCCCAGGACCCTGCACACAATCTTGGCCTCCTCCCTCTTTCTACACCTCCCATCCCATGACTCACTAAATTCTCTCCCCTGAATACCTCCTGAGTCTCCCCTCCTCCTGGCCTCCTTTGCCTTAAGTTTTCACTTTAGCTTCTCTGTTTCCACTCTACTCCTCACCACCCACATTAATTTCATCCCATAAATTAAGGGTTGACAAACTTTTTCTGTAAAGGGCCAGAGAGTGAATAGCTCAGGCTTTGGAGACCGTACAGTCTCTGATTCAACTACTCAACAATGCCACTGTAGCACAAAAGCAGCCACAAACAATACATAAACACAGGACTGTGTTCCACTAAAACATCTTTAACAAAAACAGGCAGTGGCCTGAGGATCATAGTTTGATGAACCCTGTCTTAGATGTCTGCCAGAGTGGCTTTCAAAATACAAATAAGACCATGTTATTCCCCACCCTAAACTCTAAGTCTCCCACTGCCCTCAGGAGAAGTTCCAGGCTCCTTGGCAGGACATACAAGGGCCTCTGTGTCTCTCCCCTCGCCAGTCCCTCACAGCTCTTAAGACTGCACATTCAGCAATCAATGACTTGATGCTTCCCAGAAATACCAACCTCTCACGCCATGATTTGCACATGCTTGGGTCCTCTTTCTGCAATGTCTCCTCTAGTATAACTGGCTACACACATCCTCTAATACATCACGTCTCTAGTACATTACATCTGTCCTTCAAACCCATAACCAATGTTTCTTTCATGAAAATTCCCTGACCTGAATTCTGGACAAAATTCAGGCCAATGTCTTTATTCCCCAAGAACTTTTACATAATTCTTTTATAGCCCATGGCACACTGGAACGTCTGGTTGTATACGTGTCTTCCCCCCCCAACTCCAATGGACCCTCTGTGAGGATAAAGGCTGTGTTTCATATATCTTTGCATCCTCTAGATCTAACATAGTATCTAGAACTTAGCTGTGTCATAGCAACTATTTATTTAACTAGTAAAAGGAAGTCACAAAACTTCTAACTTGGTGCTCATTTGACTTGGCCTAACTTTAAATAGAGAGACTGCAATTCTCTCAAAGTTCTAACTATCTTGGTGATGTCAATGATTTGAATTCAACACTCGCTATTAAAAGTTGTCCAAATGTCAGTATGAACTGTTCTTTTTCAAGAGGATATAATTCAACATTTCCCCTTTTAAAAGAGATGTACTTTAAAACTGCTACTTAGCTGTCTCCCCATTAGTCTTTAATTAGCTGCTTGAACAATGCTGAATAGGTTGCATCCTCTTCCAGAGAGCTAAATCCTCAAGCAATTAGTCCTCAAGCTACCAAGTATGACCTGCATTACCCCTGTGCAAACCTTCACAGAACAGGGAACAGTCCTATGTGTTCCAGAGCTGGACAGAGCTTTTGAGATCAGAGGACATGTGAGCTCAAAGTAAAAGCCCATAAAAAGTCTTTGACCTATTGAAGTTGCAAAACTTTAAAAAACTATGTTAAGTTTCAGCAAAGATGAAGCGAAATAAATACTCTTGTACACACTGATGGGAATGTAAATCATACAATCCTTTTGGTAGAGTAATTTGGAAGTACTTTCAAATCCTAAAATGCACACACTCTGAAACTCAGTGAGGCCAGCTTCAGTTTAGCTTTCATTAGGATTCACAGGTGGGCGCCCAGGTGTATGTGCAAGATGCTCTTTTTCAGCACTGTTTCTACCTTTCCACAACTGCGGGATGATGGTACAGCCATGTTCTCCATGAATTCACCCATTGAGTTCCTGACAGCCCACGTCCGTGTCTAATGAACATCTCAAATTCAGTAAGTCCAAAATGAAACTCCAGATCTTACAACAAGAGATGACCCAGCCACATGGCCTCCCTGGTGGGGCCCAGACCGTTAAGAATCCGTCTGCAGTGCACGATACCCAGGTTCAATCTCTGGGTTGGGAAGATCTAACTGGAAAAGGGAATGGCAACCCACTCCAGTATTCTTGCCTGGAAAATACCATGGACAGAGCAGCGTGACAGACTACAGTCCACGGGATCGCAAAGGGTCAGACATGACTTAGAGACTAACACTTTCACTTTTCACTTTCTGACACAGCCCTAGCTCTCCCCATCCAGTAAAGAGCAACTCCGTCTTTTAAGGTGCTCCATTTAAACAAACAAACAAACAAACAAAATTTTGTAGTCATTCTCACATCCCTCATCTAAGCCATCAGGCAATTGCTTTGGGGATGCTTTCAAAATCACCCAACCACTTATACCACCTTTACTCCTACTGCTACTCTGGTCTAACCACTACCATCTTGCACTAGGATTTCGATAACAGATTCCTAGCTGTGCTCCCTGCTTCTACCCTTCCATAAATCCTTAATGCATTAACCAAAGTGAGACTTCTCCTATGTTAATTGAGACATGTCATTATCCCAATCAAGACCCTGCAATGACTACCGCTGCACTCGGAGTCAAGTAATTAAAAGGATCCACAATGCTTGGCATGACCTGTCTGCTGTCCCTTACAATTTGACCTCTCTTTCCACATTTCTAGCCTCTGCTCTCTTTATTCCAGCCACTCTTGTCACAACGCAGGTACTACTTCTGTCTCAGGGCCTTTGCACCTCCACCAAAGGACATCTGTACTTCAGCCAGATATACACATGGCCCCTCAGTTCACTCTTTCAAATTTCTGCTTAAATGCTACTTTCCCAGAGAGGTCTACCCTGATAACCCTGTTTAAAATTACAACATGCCCCATTTCCACAGTCTTGACAATGTTACTCTGCATTGCTTCCCCTCCTGCATACCACCTTCTAATATACAAAATAATTTACTTATTTGAGTACATTAACTGTTTATTGTCTGTTTCCCTGACTAGAACATAAACCCCCAAGAAGAATCTTTATCTCTTTTGATCAATAATATCCCAAGCACCTAGAACAGTTTCTAGCACATGAAGGTTGTTTAATAAGTATTTGCTGAATGAAAATCTTAATGATTTTGTGAGAAGAAAATGAACCAGCCCTAGCAAATAGTCATCTGATAAATATGGGTTCCAGTTATTAGAAAGAATGAAGTAAGCATACAGGTACTGATGTGGAAGGTTGGCCAGTCATAACGACAATAATAAAAGCCAAGTTACTAGTATGCAAAGATAGTTATCACAGCACTATTAGCAATACTGAAAAAAAAAAAAAAAAGACAAACAGAAACAATCTAAAATCTCTTTACCCAGGTAATATTTAAATAGATTATGCCAATCCTCAAGTCATGCTTTGGATACCACAGTCGTTACCAAGAACTATGTATGAATACTTACTTTATCATATTAAGATATCAATTTCAGCTACGGGAAAAAAGTTGTTATCGACTAAACAGACAAGCTGGAATCAAGATTGCCGGGAGAAATATCAATAACCTCAGATATGCAGATGACACCACCCTTATGGCAGAAAGTGAAGAGGAACTAAAAAGCCTCTTGATGAAGGTGAAAGAGGAGAGTGAAAAAGTTGGCTTAAAACTCAACATTCAGAAAATGAAGATCATGGCATCCGGTCCCATCACTTCATGGGAAATAGATGGGGAAACAGTGGAAACAGTGTCAGACTATTTTTGGGGGCTCCAAAATCACTGCAGATGGTGACTGCAGCCATGAAATTAAAAGACGCTTACTCCTTGGAAGGAAAGTTATGACCAACCTAGATAGCATATCCAGAAGCAGAGACATGACTTTGCCAACAAAGGTCCATCTAGTCAAGGCTATGGTTTTTCCAGTGGTCATGTATGGATGTGAGAGTTGGACTGTGAAGAAAGCTGAGCACCGAAGAATTGATGCTTTTGAACTGTGGTGTTGGAGAAGACTCTTGAGAGTCCCTTGGACTGCAAGGAGATCCAACCAGTCCATTCTGAAGGAGATCAGCCCTGGGATTTCTTTGGAAGGAATGATGCTAAAGCTGAAACTCCATTACTTTGGCCATCTCATGTGAAGAGTTGACTCATTGGAAAAGACTCTGATGCTGGGAGGGATTGGGGGCAGGAGGAGAAGGGGACGACAGAGGATGAGATGGCTGGACGGCATCACTGACTCGATGGACATGAGTCTGGGTGAACTCCGGGAGTTGGTGATGGACAGGGAGGCCTGGCGTGCTGCGGTTCATGGTGTCGCAAAGAGTCGGACACGACTGAGCGACTGAACTGAACTGAACTGAACCATTTACTTTGAAATTAAAAAAAAAAAGAAAAGAAGTTGTGTGTATAAATATTAAAGCAAAAAAGGAGGGAAACCAAATTTCTATAGTTTTTATATTTGAAAGACATATTTTAAAATAAGTTATTTTTGAGGAGTGAAGTTGAGGAGAGAAAGAAGGCTCCTGTGTAATTTTATACTGCATTGTTTCATTGTACAAGGAATCAAGCAAACCTCAGTTTTACCAACCACAGACATTTTTAGGAACAAGCTTCTCACAGCTGAAAGATTTCATTTTAACTAATCATTTCAACCTTATTCCCTATTCCCTGATCTTATTAGGACTAAATTAATACAGATTCTAATACAAGCTCGAGGAGGGCAGGGAAACTGTCTGATTTGGTCACTGTGCTAATACTCAGGAAGTGTCTGGCACATAGTAGGCTCTTAAATATTTATAAAGTAAATTGGTTCTAATATGAGACCACCTCCAGGTAAAAATATAAGCAATGAATGAAACAGTTCAAAAAGAAATATCAAAGGCCTCCATAAACTAGAGTATTAAGCCTCCAAATAAGGAGTTAAAACGTTTTAGACATTTTTGCTCCCTTTCAGGTCTCTCTCACAATCATTGTGTATTTTTAGAGCAACTCTCTTTGGCACTGCTCCACAACTTGAAAATTATGGCATTTATTGTCTCATAGGCAAGTTACTTCATATGGTAATTGTCAAATGTGTAGATTCCCACTGATCTAATATTCATGGCGGCAACGAAGAATACCCAGTGCAATAATTCAGACCCAAGGTCAACTACAGTGGGACAGGTCATGGAAAAAGGAGACTCTCTAATAAAGAGAATAGCTGAGCATTTAAGATCAATTAACCAATTAGTAGAAACCTAAACGATTTTTAAATTTCCAATAGAACAACAGGAAAAACTGGCTTGTGGGAAAGAATAATGTTTTTAAATTTGATAAAAAGTGTTGTTTCCTTTTTCTATTTTTAAAACAACATTTGATAAAATTGTGCTTTTTGCTGTTTTGCTGAGTAATTCCACTCCAGGAAATAACTCAAACTTTTTCACAGTGACTGGTCTACGTTCTCGATGCAACCACTCATTCAACTGCTTGTTGAACACATGTGATAGGTTAAGTGTTGGGCTTAGAACTCATACACAGAAAAAGGAATAGCAAAACCCTCCAGGGACAAAAATGCTGAGCCTCACAAAGCAGAGTTATGTGCACTATGCTTTTTTGCTGTCCTTTCAGGTTAGGTAAACGTAAATGTCAACACATTCAAAATCTTTTCATTCAAGAACTTTCAGCCTATTAATTCGTTTCTAAGACCTCTTCTACTCTCATGCTTACAATCTTCTCAAACATCTTAGTAAATACTAGGCAATATTTCTACCATTCTGTTAAGTCTGATAGTCGATTCAAACTTTAACGGATGTCAACCTCATTGGAACAAAGAATAAAAATCATTAACAGCAGCTCCAGAACTGCATCAACAAAAAACAAAAACAGGTATCTAGATCACATTCAGTCATCAACTCAATAGACTATGGGGAAGTGAATGGGTTCAGTGTGGCAATTTTTATCACCATGGCACCACATATCAAGTAGGTTTATCAGTGAAAACGGCATACCACACTCTTTCAGAGGTACTGTTTGGGCATAATTTTCCTGGCTGTGAGCATCCTAAATTGATCAGTTGTGCCAGAGATCCCCAGGGGCCGAAAATTGTCATCAAGACCCAACAAGCCAGCAAGATCTCTGCACTTAGTGTTTATAATGCTCTAAAAGTCACCCAGAGCCGACCGGCTGTCAGACACAGCCATCAGAAGAGTTACTGAATTAATGGTTGGCACTGCTCTCTCTTCTTCCCACCAGAATTCTCAAATTTTTTCTGACAGTTTTTCTGGTGCCAGAGGGTGTCAGTATGACTGCAAGGGATGTGCTTACAGTCAAATATTTGGGGTCTGATTATCAACATAAAAACAATTTTAAAAAGAAGAAGCAAACATAATATGAAAATGGTGATCACCAAACTAACTGGATTTTGCCATGAAATTATAGTTACACGGGGAAAAAAAAACACTTGCTGTGTATTTGAGGGAGCTGAGGGATTCCTGTGATTTCCCTCTTTCTAACACTATCATCTCTGTGTTTACTTCTCCTTTTAGAAATTCTTTTACTTTTAGTTATAGGTGTCTCCCAAATTCTTTTCCCTACAGCAACTCTATAATCAGCCAGCATCATGGATCTATGTACTTCTTGGGATCAGTAAATCAGCAATCTCTGTTGGTATTACATCACCTGCTTTAAGTGACACAACAGAGGATCAAACAGAAATTACAGTTTAATTTTTCTATCACTGGTATCACGTAATCATGGAGATTGGCTCCTCTGTGAATATGGGAGTCTCATTCTCTCTCTCTCTCTCCTCTTTTTCCTCTCCTCTACCCACATCCAGATGCTATGAGAGAATGGAAACAAGGGGGAGAGAAGGAGTGTCTCATCAGAAGCCTCTGCTACATGAGTCTTAGTAACATCAGCTATTGTCATGGCTTCTGTGGTGCCTTTAATGTACGGGCACCGTTTCTGTTTTCACACTTATGCATGTCAAAGAGCTACAGCTGTTGACTACAAAAACAGTCCTGCTGTCGGAAAAAATATACTGGTTTGAGGTGGTCCTTTCTGTTAATGAAATTGTTACCTGCAAGTTTTCAGAGAACCCAAGTTCCATGATTGGTAGCTCTAGGAAACACACCAGAGGCTCCATCACAAACTGCTCCTCTGACCACAGTTAACTTAAAAGGTAGTGAGGCTCTGGACTCCCCTGTGGGAGGTGTCAAGATAAACACAACTCTCCATGTTTTTGCTCAGCACAAACCAGCAGGTAAGACTCAAGTCTAAAGGAAATACAGATCCATTCAGGAGCTATAGTAAGTGAAAAGAACAAAAAACTGATCCCACATATCTTTATTACATGCACAGCAAATTCAAATACCAAAACCCAAACTTGTTTTTTTTATAATGCTGCCACAGAAATATAGCCTACGAAAAAAACTACATAGGGATGCAAACCTATACATTCAGTATTTCATTTGGTGAGGTCCAGGAGTAGTGAGGTGGGCTTCAGGAGTAGAGACCAGTGTCCTCAGCAGGGAGCTTTTCCCTCTGGCCCATCCCCTTCTCCAAAACGTAAAAGGAAAGACACTGGGAGGCCAGGGCAGACTGCTTCTGTTTGCTCAGTTGAGAAATGGAGGAATCAAGACCCTGTTGATACCATTAATCTGCTAAAGCTTTCAACAGCACTAAAATTCATGGGCAACTGATGAGCTGCATCTTGTTGACAAGTTCCAGTGCAAGTTAAATCAAGAAAAGAACCCACAGGCATATCCAATCAATACTTGAGCGCTTGCAAAGTTATCAAAAACACCAATTTTTAGAAGGTAATAGCCTTACAGGTGATACAAGACAAGCTTTTTCTCAACTAAAGAAATGTATTTTCCCAGAACCAGAAAGACAGTATGTTATTATTGGGGTTACCGAGTTCATATACATGGATTCATCTGCGTTGTATACATACCCACTCTCAAGTATTTTTAAAATGAAAAAGTCACGATGACCTCATGCAAAAGCTTCCAGTTTTACTGGCTCCCCCAACAAACATGTCTGAACGTTTTGAAAGCACTGAAGAATTATTCAAGATGAATAGTAAAACAAACAAACAGACCACAACAAAAACCAGCAAGGCTTTTTTGGTCAGCACACGCTCATGAGTAAGTAGCCTCCTCAATGATTCTCAACTGACAAAGCACGAGCTCGGTAAACTCTAGGAAAGAGAAAAGGACACTACATACCTCCTAATCCTTATAAATATGCTACACATACCCTCAAATAATTTGGCTCAGGCACAAATCCATTCCCTTTGTGTTCCAGGCAAAAGTCTGTGTTTCAACACCACGACATGACAGCTTCCATGCACACTCCACTGTTGCCTGGCACTCAGGTCAGACAGACTCACGACTTGGGAAGGGGAAGGGCCAGCCTTCATGCCTCTCTAAAACCCTCCCAGCCTTCCTTGCTTGGCCCACTCACTTAGAAGAACCAGACAGCGAGAAGAGCCTTTCAGCTCCCAAGCACTCAGCAAGCCAGAGACTCTAGATTCTGATTGCTATTTTCTGGTTGCCCACAGACATCCATATCTTACCTAGATAAGACAGTGCTCTGATACACACATGTTAATTTCCAGGAAACTTAAAAAGCCGCCTGCACCTGCAGGTACTCTCTTACTTTTAAAAATGGGTAAAACGGGAGGAAGGGATGGCAGCTCTTTCCTCCTTTCATTTCCCCGGGAGCTTGCAAAGCCCTCCAAAGTGCAAAGACATTTGCCCACCAGTGCCCGGGCGAAGTAGCTCACCCTCTTCCCCGCCTACCCCAGCCTGGGCGCCGGAACAATGCAGTAACATACATTTCCCAACACCTGCTGGAGCCTATTAATATGCACGGGGACCTATTGATTTTTCCCCCGTCCCTTCCCCTGCCCTCCACACTGAGCAGGCTTTCATCTCCTCCTTTACCATCCATCAGGAACTCATTTCGGCGCCCCCTTCCCCCTCCCACCGCCGGTTCCCATTCAGCCGAGCCCCTCTCTCGAAAGCCCAGGCTGACGAGCACACTTTGGAATGCACTTCATTAAAATTTAGCTGCCCGATTCCAACCTGCAATGCGGAGGAGGCGATACAAAGCGCGCGCCACACTTCCTCCAGCATCCCCTTCAAAAGCCCCATTGTTCGCCAGGCATCTGCTCCAGAGCCCGGCCTCTCCCTACCCACTGACCCCTGATTTTTTTTTTCTCCCCCCACCCCCTCCCGCCCGCCCTGCCGGGCCAAACGGGCCTGTCCGGTGAATTAGAACGCAGCCGCAGCCATCTGGCCCTCCCAAGCTGGCCCGGTTTCTCCCCGCCCCTCCTCCCTGGTCCACACACCACACAGGGCATCTTCACCTCCATGGATGTTCCCACAACCCAAGCGCAAACCTCGGGCGACGGTGCGCCTCTGCCGACGACTGCCTGTGCCCAGGCTTCCTCCCGCAGCGGAGCGTTCGAATCCAGAGGTGGGCAGGGGGCGGCGGGGGCGAAGAGCGGGCGATCGTGGACCTCTTGTACTTGCCTGCAAACCCCAGCCCAATCGCCAAGATTAATCCTTCCCTTTGTGAGCCAGAAAGAGCCTCCCACCACGCTGGTCCTCGGCTCTGCAGCGGCTGTAAAGAGAGGCGGGGGTTGAGGGGGTGGGGTGGGATCCGAACCCCTTCCTAGGCGAGCTGGGGGCGCCTCGGCCACCTGACCATGGAGAGGTTTTGCGAGGGAAGCAGGCGCTGGCGGCAGGAGCAGCTGACGGTGCGAGAAGGAAACGAAGATGCCCAAGCTTGCGCCTTTTATATTACAGGCGACATTTCTAACACATGACAACAATTTCCATCTGTATTTAAGCCGGGAGTGTGAAAAAAGAGCATTACATCACAGAGCCCGGGTTCCTAGAGGCTGCCGGATATCTAGGCCAGGGGGATTAGGGCCGCACCTGCGGAGAGGGCGGAAGCCAAGAGCCAAGCGAAGCAGGCACGGCCTCTCTCTCCCGCCAGGCGTGTCAGGTCCCCGTCGCCGTGAGGTCCTGGGGGAGACCCTGGCCAAGGAAAGGCGGGATATAAGGCTGCTCCATTTGCAAGACGCAGAAGGCTGGGGGAAGGAAAGACGGGGGGAGGTGGTGATTCTCTTGGCTAAGGATGCAACCCTGACTTCCCAAGAGGAAGGGGCAGCCGGCTTCCAAGCACTTTCAGGTGGGACTCATTTCTGTCCTTCTGCCTTGTCCCCAACTCTGGAGGGAACTTCAAAGATAATAACTCTGATGTTTGAAATAATAGTTTTCCCTGGAGTTAGAGGTGGATGGAGAAGCTTAGCATATTAATTTGTGAAATCTACTTTCAAGGAACAGCCACTTCAAGAACTCAGAGCAGAAGTGGGCTCAGAATCAAGCTGTTTCTTTAGGGCTTATCTCTGTGTCATTCAAATCCACTCTTTAAACCTAAGAGACTAGTGGTGTTATCTCGCCTCTGCTTCCAAAGAGGCATCCCTCCCCTCCTTAGGGGCCCTCACCCTCCTTACCGAGAAAACTTTATTGAAAGCCATCTGGCTCTAAAGAGGTACATTTTTTCCCTCTATTGTCAAATGGTCAGTCCTTAGAAACTGCTGAAACCACTTGTAAGGCAGAGAACGCCCACAGACTGTCAAAGGAGGGAGACAGTCCACTGCCTGCCTTCCCCTCACCCAGGTGTGACAGAGCCCTGTGTAAGCAGCCTCTGAAAATTCCTGAGTCAGTTGGGACAGGAGGAGATAAGGGGGCAGGAGAAATATTTCAGGGGGACAAGTGACAAGAATATAAGAAAAGGGAGGGAGGAAGCAAGGGACATGTCTATTCCTGGGGGTTAGGGTGGACAAGGACAATGCAGAACCTATATTCAACATGGACAGAAGACCAGATTTCATGTGATGGTAAAGCAGGATGATGGAGGGAAAGGTGAGAGGGCAGCAGAGACATTCAAATCACAGGGTAATAAAGAATTCACCCTTGAAGGCAGCGTCAGTTGCATTTCGCACCAGATGAGAAAACAAAATGTGTTCCTTCGATATTTGCTACCCAGTAAACAGTCTGTGTGCACATCCATCTTGCTATCTTCTCCCTGACTAACCGGGATGTGGACGGACAGCACTGCTAAAGCTCCTTGTCCTTCTAGTCATTCATGATGGTCAAAACCCTCAACTCTAGAGTCACACTCATTGGGTTCTCCCTATTCTCTCTAGCTTTCTGCTGTGGGGCAGAGGGTAACTTACTTGCTAGGTCTGCATCTGTTTTTCTCCACATGTAAAAGGTACTAAAACTATCTACTTGTTGGATAATATATACCAAGTGCCTGGCACAGTTCACCACACAAAAAAACGGTGCTCACTAAATGTCACCTACGATTATTATGACTTTATCTCTATGTAAAGAGTCCTCACAACATGAAAACCTCCATCCTCTGCTTCTGTGGACACCTACAAACTGGGACAGCTCCCCAGGCTTAGCAAAAGGTACACAGCAGCACCCTGGATGTCACCTGGTCAGAAACAGATACCCTGGAAGAAAAAGCAGTTTCATCTGCTTCATTCTTGACTCACATCTACTTTGAGGAAGCTGGAAAGGCCTTGAGAGGTGAATGAGGAGTATTAGATTACATTTTTGGTTTGCAAGAAACAATAAAAACTTAAGGGGATGGTTTCTTTATCAATCATGTACATAAAACATGTGAACATTTACATCATTTCCCCTCTTGATCATCATCAAAAAAGAAGAAACAAAAAGGAAAGAAGATTCTACACAAAACTTTTAAAAGCCTTTAGCTACAACCCAATGCTGAAAAATGGAATTTGTGTATTATTAGTTTTCCACAAGAAAATGATTGTGCAGTACAAATTAAATTGCTCTTTTGCAAGGAATCTGCTTAGAGACTGCACTGATGGGAACAAAAATACAAAAGCCATTCTCCTTATGAAAGAAAGAAGGGAACTTTTATTCAATAAGTATTCAAGGATGTAGCTTTCCAATCTTCAATAGGGGGAGAAAAATAGCCCTCATTTGGTTTGGAAATGTCCCTAACAATAACAAATTATTTTCAATCAGAGCTCCAAAAACCAGGTTTCTCTATGTCTAATGAAGCACAAGGAAAAGATTCCATGAAAATCTACTTGGTTTTTATCAGAGTACACACTTGATCTCAAAAACTGGCTCTCTGAGCTTGTGTGGTCTCCAGCATAAGCCAGGAGAGATGCTTCACTGCATTTCTTCTGAGTTTCTTTTTGTCACACACACACACAAATGAAAACCAGTAGGTCCTGAACTAGCCTTTCTTCCTGGATGTCTAACTTCTGAAACTTAAGGGTGAGCTATGCAGTGTCTCCACAGCACAGTTCAGAGTTATAGCGAAATGTAGATATGCCTTTATGACAATATTTAACTAACAACGGAAAGAAAAGGGCCAAGAATTTCCTCCACTGACTGTGTTCAAAGCAATTACAGAAATAATTATAAATCAGACCAATTAAATGTGGGAAAGTGACCACTTAGGAGGCGATAGAATGTAGTAATTATCAGAGTGGCATTTGGGGCCAGACTAGCTGGGTTGAAAACCCACCTCTGGCTCTCTCTTGGTATGAATCATTGGGTAAGAGACATCACCTTGCTACACCTTCACTTTCTCACCTATAAAGTGGGAATAAAGCATTCCTGCCTCACAGGATTGTTACAAAGACTGAGTACATACTGGGCAAGGCACTTATATGAGTGGCTGGGGCAGAGAAAAGTACTTAGTAAGTGTTATTACTGTGACATCAATCACTTCTAACATTTAGGTTGCTCTACATATGTCTTCCCATAAATATGTATTAGCACATACCAAGTACACAGCATTTGCATGTAATAAGTAGTACATGATAGAGTTGAAAAAAACTTTATTTTTTAACAGAAATATACTTTGGATAAAATTATATTGATTTTTTTATGTGACATTAATAATACAGGCTACCTTTGTGGAGTAAAATGCAACAAAAACAGAAAAAAATTAATAGAAAAAGAAGAAAAATTATCAATAATAACAATAAAATCTGTGGGATGTACCTAGATTCCTAAATAGAAGGAAATTATAGCTTTAAATGCATTTATTAGAGAACAAGAGAGACAGAAAATTAATGTCTTATGCTTTATACTCATGAAGCTATAAAATAAAAATGAAATGAATTTTTAAAAGAAGCCAAAGAAAATTTGAGTTGAGACAATTGAATATCCACATACAAATGAATCAAGTTGGAAACCCACCTCATACTGTACATGAAAAGTAACTCAAAATGAATCACAGGCCTAAGTGTAAGACCTAAAACTATACTGCTCTTAGAAGAAAACACAGGAGTAAATTTGCATTAGATAATGACAACAAAAGCACAAGTCACAAAAGAAAAAATAGGTAGGTTATACTACATCAAAATCTAAGTTTTGTGCTAAGAACAATATTACCAATAATGTGAAATGACAATCTATGGAGGATATATGTACACGTATAACAGATTCACTCTGCTGCATATCTGAAACTAACACAACATTATAAATCAACTATAGTCCAACATTTTTTTTTTTAATGACAATCCACAAAATGGAAGAGGATAGTTGTGAATCATATACCTGATAAGAGACTTGCATCTAGACTGTACAAAGAATCCCTCCAACTTAACAATAAAGACAAATAGCCCAATTAAAAAAAGAGAAAGTACTTAGATATTTCTCCAAAGACAAAACACAGGTGGCCAATAAGCATGTTAGAAGTACAACATCATTAGTCATTAGGGAAATGTCAGTCAAAACCAAGACGAGATACCACTTCAAACTCACTTGGGTGGCTATCATTGAAAACTCAGCAACTCTATTCCTAGATCTATGGCCAAGAGAAATTAAAACTACTTCTACATAAAACTTTTAATTGAATGTTGCTAGCAACATTATTCATAACAACCCAAAGAGGAAATAAACCAAAGGTCCATCAACTAACAAATGAATTCATAAATGTGGTGTATCCGTACAATGGGATATTACTCAGCAATAAAAAGGAATTAAGTACTGATAGATGCTGCAACTTGGATGAACCTTGAAAACATTGTGCTAAGTTAAAGAAACTAGACACAAAATGCTGCACTATGGAAGACATTGATATGAAATGTCCAAGAGCAGGCAAATTTATAGACGGAGAATAGACAAGTATTATAGTTACCTAAAGCTTTGGGATTTGGGAGGAAATGGGGCATAACTGTTAATTAGTCAAGGATTCCGTGTGGGGAAGATTAAAACACCCTAAAATTTGATTATGGTGATACCCTCACAACCTTGTGAATATACTAAAAAACACTGAATTTTTGAAAAGCGGGTAAACTACATAGTATGTGAATTATATTTCCATAAAGTTGTTCTAAAAATGTAGAAAGAAGGAATAATGAAATTAAGGTGGAAATATAGATAGGTAACTGGAGGCAACAAAGAAAAAAAATCAAGAGGAAAAAAAAAAAAAAGCTGTTTTATTATAGGATTAATAAAACTGAAAAGCCTTTGGCAATTATGACCATGGATGGGTATGGAGTGGGGAGGAGAAATGACACACACTCAAAAAAAAAAAAAAATCAACTTTAGCACAAAAGAGGTGGCATTAAAAATAGATAAAAGAGATTTATTTTCATGTGTAAGAGAATACCATGTACAGCTTTATACCAGTTTAATTTCAAAATCTAGTAGGAACAGATCATTTTCCAGGGCAATAAATTAATGGAACTACCTCAAGAAGCAATAGGAATCCTAAGTAGAACAATGGCTTTAACTAAAATGAAATGATGTTAAAGAATTATCTCCTTGTTCCCTTTTCCTAGCATTTATAAGGGAAAAAACATGTCCCAGGCCAGGATGCTTTATGGGCAGATTTTATAAAGACTTTCAAAGAAGAATGTGGTACCCTTTATGGTAATCAACACACACACACAACTATGTATTATCCATTTTCTGTGGATTTGTATATATATTTATGAATGATTAGGAAACTATCCCAGAGGACAATTCTAAATGGTGATCTGTGGTTGCCTTTGGGGAAAACAAAAGAAAACAGCATGAGGGTGGGATGGTCACAGAGGATGCTGACAGTCATTGTGATGCTTTTGTTTTAATGAAAAAATTGAGATGCATCACTTACATAATAGGAAAAGGAATTTGAAGTGAAAAAAAATTAAAGTGTTCACTGGAGACTAAATTTTCTGTCTCTCTGACTGGAACATGGAGGGTAGATAAGAGGGTACCATTATTGCCACCTTATGGCAATGTATTCTAATTGCAGGCAAAAATCCCTAAGGAACTAAATAAATAGTCTCTGAATGCTGGATTTGCAAGCCTGACCAGAACGTTAAAGCAGTAGCCTGGTAATTTTTATAATACCAAAATTTTCTTAGTTCTAAGATATCATTAATTATAAAATACATCTTTGAATTAACAGCTTTCCAGAAAAAAAGAAAACTACCACAATAAACATCTACATCTGTGTTCGACAACAGCCAATCACAGAAAAAAATATTGATTTCTTACTGTCTGAGAATCAAGAAATAATGGTGCTACCTAACCAAGTGAGATGCTGATAAAAATGAAAAATATTCTTCAAATGATGATAATTTAATCTGTGTTGTTTAGATTCTGTAGCCAAGTTCGGTTTGGAAAATGATATTTAATCAGATATGGACATTAATTATAAGAAATAACAAATATTTTGGTTATTAAGGAAAACAGCATTGGTTAGGAAGGAAATCAGAAGCATCTCATTATATCTGATGCTTTTTAAAGTGACCAAGGGGCCTGAATATAAGATCAACTTATAAGAGTGATACTGGAGTTTATATTGTTCATGTTTTTTCATGACTTATGGATGAAAGATAACAACTTTCATATGTCAAAGACAAATGACATATCACTTAGCTTTGAGTATTTACGTACCCAAAGAAATGGGTATTTTCCTTATAATAAACTTGGATTTCCAGCATTAAAAAATATATAGATCAACTTGAGATGGTATTTTCCAGCTGGATATTTAACTCAAATTTCCACGGAAGTGTGAGGAAGAGACCCTTTATGAAGCAAAAACTCCACTGACAATTTTCTGGCTTTTGTTAGTCAACGGAGGAGCCAAATAGCAAAGGGGAAATATATAGAATTCTTATGGCTGTAAATTTCAACAAGAAATGGAAATAGGATAGACATTGAACATTTACATTAAAGTGGCATAATTCTAGCATTACTTCTCTTCAAGGTGTGAAAGATGATCATATTCTTGGATGGGACTCAAACGAGATTTTTTACAGGTTTTCCAAAAAAATGCAAAAAAAAAAAAAAAAAAAAAAAATCAGGCTTCCAGCTATTACACAAGAAAATGGCTCATGCAATGAAAATACACAATTTAAGATAATTAATAGGAGAAGGATCCTGCAATGGTGCTATCAAAGATCAAAGTTTCAGGAACTTCAGACTTTAACTGCACAAAGGATGGTGTCAAAACTGACTCTTTACATTTTTATGACCAGATTTCTCTACAAATGACCTGCTTTACAAGACCACATCTCTCCCTCCTTTAAACTGCGAAACTTACATTGAACCTACAGTATCATCTTTGTGTCTTTTGACTCCTGCTGCCTTCAGGATACAAATTAGGACTCCCAAGAGTATATTCACCATGTGCATGTTAGAACCTTTCACTACATTCATATACCAGCCAAAAAGGCTTCTGAATAAATCTGTCACAGTGAATGAGTAAAGGGGGCATGAAATACAGATTCGATACTTTGCAGAGAGTCTGTTGTGGAAGACAACTGTGCTTCTTGGGGACCATGCACCACTGCAGGGAGTGCTTATCTTCTTGCAGATATGCAATGACTCAGAGATGGAGAGCCCAAGAGCTGGCAATAAAAGAAAAACTAGCCCTTGGAGGCCAACTAGTCCTTTGCAGGGTGCCTATCCTACCTTTAGAGTCTGCTGAAGGGCTTTCAGCAGATCAGAGTTAATGAGGAGGAGAAAATAAATTAAGCTTACACTATGCAGCATTTGAAAGTACCTATCAGTGGGCCTTATGTATAAATTGTCCAACATGGCCTCCTCGATAGTAGGTGAGTTATACGGTAGACTTTTCTCAATGGTAATTGCTCTAACATCAAACATTATAGTGGAAGAATTATAGAGACCAAACCTTGCAAGAAAGCCTTTTTTTTTTTTTTTTTTTTAAAAAAAGAAAGCCCATTTTTGTCCACAACCCAGAGATGAGGTCTAGCAAGTCCTCTTGTACAGCAGAGTAGTTACATCAAAAGACCCTTTCGTCCTCCTCTGCACCACTCCACTCTGCTCACTAAACAGTTGTCATAGAAATAAAGCATGCACATCTACTCATCAGATACATGAATATATTTCTGCAGTTTGAGCAACTATTACTTGCCAGGACCTCTCTTGGTGCTTCTTATGTCTTATGTCACATAACTCTCACCACAGTTCTATTGGGATGATACTACTGTCCCAATTTTATAAACTAGGAAATCTCAGGCAAGTAATTTATCTGAGATCACAGACCCACAGAGTGGAGGGGTGGTGAGTCAAACCAGTTCCATCCACAACCGAAGCTCATGTTGACTAAGCAGTCACAACCCTGTGCCTCTTCAGCATCCTGAAAACTGAAGAGGACTGATTTTCCAGGAAGTTCCCTTGAAATAAGGTCTGCTCAATGTTGACACAGGTATTCAAGGCGAGTTTCAATAACTGCCTATACCATTAGGATATTCTGATTTTGATATTTTTAGGAATAAATAATCTATCACTGTAATATGGTTTGGGATGCCCAGGTCATCTTCAACACACACAAATCTGGTGTACAAATGGGCAACCTATGCTAATTCCTCTCAGAACAGAGGATTCTTTGCTCTTTTCTAGCCTTCCCACCTACTTCCTGAAACTGCTATTGTCTGCCCCAAAACAGCCTTTCACGTGGGCTGTAAACAAGTCTGCTAACATAAGTCGTCCCTTCAGTATCTTTAATACCATCACCACTATCCCCATCATGGCCAGCACAATCACCAAGCCCATGAACCATCCCCGCATTGTCCAGATGTGAAGTGCTTACAGGAGATCAAGATGGCTCCAGGCCACCTGAATCACCCTTTAAGAAAAGTATTGTTATTCCTATTTTGCAAATGAGAAAGCAAAGTCTCAAGAAACTGGCTGACTAGGAAGAAAAAGGAAATAAAAGACATGCTTCCCACCACTACCCGGGGCAGGCAGATTTCTTTAATTGGGTCCTACATCTGCATTTTATCTTATTCTCTCCTTTTCAGAAACTCTCTTGGTTCTCACTTGTCCCAGTTGCAAGCACAGACTTCTTAGGAGAACAGATACAACTTCCAGTGTTCTTTTGTAGGAGATAAGTCACTTTGGCCTATAGTGTATTATGCACATGGGCACTGTCTTCCCTTTTGTTATGTAAGTATAAAAAACAGAAGAGAATATTGGGAAAGAAAAAGAAAGGTATTTAAAATATCTCAATAGGCTGTTCACCTGATAGCAGAACAGACTTTTTTTCAGTTTAGGTATAAGTCACCCATGCCTTTTCTGTGCTTGGAAACACAGGCATACTAATGTATATTACTAGAAATTGACATACAATTCTTCAAGTCACTCTCACCTCAACCTATAAAATAGGTGTTACTGGCCCGATCCTATAGATGAAACTCAAAAAGGTGAGGCAACCTTTCCAAGCACATCTAATAAGCAGCAGAGTCAGGGTTTAAAACCCAGCTTCTTCTACCAATCAGCAATAAAAAGACAAACTACCCAATTAAAAAGAAAAATGGGAAAGGATTTCAATTGTATTTCACAAAAGAAGGTCCCCAAGTAGACAATAAACATTTGAAAATGTGCTTAATATCATTATATATTTTTAAAAAAAATGAAAATTCAAATGATAATGAAATACCATGGCACATCTACCAGGAGGATGAAAAATCTAAAAGACTGACAATAGGAAATGTCAGCGAGGATGAGGAGCAACTGGAGCTCTCATGCATGGAAGTACTGGTGCAAATCGGAACAATCACTTTGGAAACTGTGTGACGATCTCTGTTACAGGGAACTGCTTATGGCTGCATATGCCTACACATATGCCAACAATTCTGGGTGTGAAATGAGTACACACATCCCCTTACATAAGAGTGTTCCCAGCAGTAAGTAAGCTAAAACTGGGAGACAGTTTAAATCAACAGAAAAATGGATAAAGATGGTGGTATAGTCACACAATGCAAGACTCAGCACAAAAACAACAAAAACCCAAACTACTGCTGCTGTTAAAAGCAAACAATAAGGAAGAAAAAGGAGTTAGAACAAAATAATACACATTGTATGATTCTGTTTCTATGAAAGTCAACAACAGACCAAACAATCCAGGGCACTTAAGTCACAATCATCAGAGGAGACATGAGGGACCTGCTGGAACGCTCAGTGCTCTCCATGTTGATCTGCATAATGGTTGCATAGACATGGGGGTGGGGGTATGAACGTGAATGTGCACAAAAATTCAGCGAGCTATGAATTTAGGATTTATATAATTTATTATAGATGTTTTATTTGTTTTCTACCTTAACTTTTTTTTTAGGGTCTCTGTTAGAACCCATGTACACATAGCTCCAATAATGGCTATGGACTGCTCTACTGCCAGAGATTGGAACAAGGGGAAGAAATAAGACAGTTTGTGGTAGAAGGAAAGAAAAGAAAGAGGGGGTAGGAAATGGAGGGTGGGAAGGACAATGGAAGGAAGGAAAGAACAGAGGAAAGGAGAAAGAAGGCTGACAGGTCATGGCAGGCCAGGCCCCTGAAGTATACGACATGAATTCAGAACACAACAGCAAGTATTATATCAAATTATTTTTTTTAACTGCTCCATGTTCTCTAAAGATATCATTTTTTTAGTTGTATCTAATAGCTTGCTTTCTTATCTCTTCTTGCTATTCTTTGGAACTCTGCATTCAGATGCTTATATCTTTCCTTTTCTCCTTTGCTTTTGGCTTCTCTTCTTTTCACAGCTATTTGTAAGGCCTCCCCAGACAACTTTGACTGTGTGGATCACAATAAACTGTGGAAAATTCTGAAAGAGATGGGAATACCAGACCACCTGACCTGCCTCTTGAGAAATCTGTATGCAGGTCAGGAAGCAACAGTTAGAACTGGACATGGAACAACAGACTGGTTCCAAACAGGAAAAGGAGTATGTCAAGGCTGTATATTGTCACCCTGCTTATTTAACTTCTATGCAGAGTACATCATGAGAAACCCTGGGCTGGAAGAAGCACAAGCTGGAATCAAGATTGCCAGGAGAAATATCAATAACCTCAGATATGCAGATGGCACCACCCTTATGGCAGAAAGTGAAGAGCAACTAAAAAGCCTCTTGATGAAAGTGAAAGAGGAGAGTGAAAAAGTTGGCTTAAAGCTCAACATTCAGAAAACAAAGATCATGATATCCGGTCCCATCACTTCATTAGAAGTAGATGGGAAACAGTGGAAACAGTGGCTGACTTTATTTTTTGGGGCTCCAAAATCACTGCAGATGGTGATTGCAGCCATGAAATTAAAAGACGCTTACTCCTTGGAAGGAAAGTTATGACTAACCTAGATAGCATATTCAAAAGCAGAGACATTTATTTGCCAACAAATGTCCGTCTAGTCAAGGCTATGGTTTCTTCCTGTGGTCATGTATGGATGTGAGAGTTGGACTGTGAAGAAAGCTGAGCACCGAAGAATTGATGCTTTTGAACTGTGGTGTTGGAGAAGACTCTTGAGAGTCCCTTGGACTGCAAGGAGATCCAACCAGTCCATTCTGAAGGAGATCAGCCCTGGGATTTCTTTGGAAGGAATGATGCTAAAGCTGAAACTCCAGTACTTTGGCCACCTCATGCGAAGAGTTGACTCACTGGAAAAGACTCTGATGCTGGGAGGGATTGGGGGCAGGAGGAGAAGGGGACGACAGAGGATGAGATGGCTGGATGGCATCACGACTCGATGGACGTGAGTCTGAGTGAACTCCAGGAGTTGGTGATGGACAGGGAGGCCTGGCGTACTGCGATTCATGGGGTCGCAAAGAGTCGGACACGACTGAGCGACTGAACTGAACTGAACCGAACAGTTTGCTTCTGCAAATCATCCACATCTACAGTCGGAAGGTACGAAATTCTTCCAAAGGATCCCAGATGATGGTGGATTTGCACGGGGTGTCTGATTCCAGTGTAATGGAGGAAGCTGAATGCCTACCTTCTAGCAGGTGGCCTGCATGGGAGGACCCCATTAAGCAGCAAACTTGAAATTCAACAGAACCTCTATTAGTCACAAACTTCTATTCACTAGGGCAAAAACATGTAGATCCTCAGACTTATTTACAGTCATGCACCAAACCATCAGATTTTAGGCCAAATTTCAGTGCATCTGATGGTTTTATAGGATGTTTCTTTTATAGGATGGTTTTATAGGATGCTTCTTCAAGCCCAGCATTTCTCATGATGTACTCTGCATATAATTTAAATAAGCAGGGTGACAATATACAGCCTTGACGTATTCCTTTTCCTATTTGGAACCACTCAGTTGTTTCCTGTCCAGTTCTAACTGTTGCTTCCTGACCTGCATATAGGTTTCTCAAGAGGCAGGTCAGATGGTCTGGTATTCCCATCTCTTTCAGAATTTTCCACAGTTTACTGTGATCCACACAGTCAAAGGCTTTGGCATAGTCAATAAAGCAGAAATAGATGTTTTTCTGGAACTCTCTTGCTTTTTCCATGATCCAGCAGATGTTGGCAATTTGATCTCTGGTTCCTCTGAAATCAGACTGGTTATATTCTTTGGAGCCAAAGATGGAGCAAAAACAAGACCAGGAGCTGACTGTGGCTCAGATCATGAACTCCTTATTGCCAAATTCAGACTTAAATTGAAGAAAGTGGGGAAAACCACTAGACCATTCAGGTATGACCTAAATCAAATCCCTTATGATTATACAGTGGAAGTGAGAAATAGATTTAAGGGACTAGATCTGATAGACAGAGTGCCTGATGAACTATGGACAGAGGTTCCTGACACTGTACAGGAGACAGGGATCAAGACCATCCCCATGGAAAAGAAATGCAAAAAAGCAAAATGGCTGGGGAGGCCTTACAAATAGCTGTGAAAAGAAGAGAAGCGAAAAGCAAAGGAGAAAAGGAAAGATATAAGCATCTGAATGCAGAGTTTCAAAGAATAGCAAGGAGAGATAAGAAAGCCTTCCTCAGCGATCAGTGCAAAGAAATAGAGGAAAACAACAGAATGGGGAAGACTAGAGATCTCTTCAAGAAAATCAGAGATACCTGGGGACATTTCATGGAAAGATGGGCTCGATAAAGGACAGAAATGGTATGGACCTAACAGAAACAGAACATATTAAGAGGTGGCAAGAATACACAGAAGAACTGTACAAAAAAGATCTTCACGACCCAGATAATCACGATGGTGTGATCACTGACCTAGAGCCAGACATCCTGGAATGTGAAGTCAAGTGGGCCTTAGAAAGCTTCACTACAAACAAAGCTAGTGGAGGTGATGGAATTCCAGTGGAGCTATTTCAAATCCTGAAAGATGATGCTGTGAAAGTGCTGCCCTCAATATGCCAGCAAATTTGGAAAACTCAGCAGTGGCCACAGGACTGGAAAAGGTCAGTTTTCATTCGAATCCCAAAGAAAGGCAATGCCAAAGAATGCTCAAACTACCGCACAATTGCACTCATCTCACATGCTAGTAAAGTAATGCTCAAAATTCTCCAAGCCAGGCTTCAGCAATACGTGAACCGTGAACTTCCAGATGTTCAAACTGGTTTTAGAAAGTCGCTCAGTTGTGTCCCACTCTTTGTGACTCCATGGACTATGCGGTCCTTGGAATTCTTCAGGCCAGAATACTGGAGTGGGTAGCTTTTCCCTTCTCTGGGAGATCTTCCCAACCCATGGATCAAACCCAGGTCTCCCGCATTGCAGGTGGATTCTCTACCCGCTGAACCACAAGGGAAGCCCAAGAATACTGGAGTGGGTGGTCTACTCCTTCTCCAGCGGATCTTCCCGACACAAGAGTCAAACCATAGTCTCTTGCACTGCAAGACCCCCTTATCTCCTCCTGTCCCAACTGACTCAGGAATTTTCAGAGGCTGCTTACACAGGGCTCTGTCACACCTGGGTGAGGGGAAGGCAGGCAGTGGACTGTCTCCCTCCTTTGACAGTCTGTGGGCGTTCTCTGCCTTACAAGTAGTTCAGCAGTTTCTAAGGACTGACCATTTGACAATAGAGGGAAAAAATGTACCTCTTTAGAGCCAGATGGCTTTCAATAAAGTTTTCTCTGTAAGGAGGGTGAGGGCCCCTAAGGAGGGGAGGGATGCCTCTTTGGAAGCAGAGGCGAGATAACACCACTAGTCTCTTTACCAACTGAGCTATCAGGGATGCCCCTATCTCATCTCATAGCATCCTATATCTACTGGGATTGCCAAGGAGGCAAAGGGGCAAGGTCTTTAACCCACATCTACTATTCACAAAGGGCCTTAAAATTAGACTTTTGTTATCATCAAATAAAGTTATGTCTACAGTGACAAAGATACACTAAAAGAAATGTATTTGGACTTGGAGTCTTTTACTAGACTCTCCTGCCTTTAATATACCTTGAGTTAATGTTTTATGCATCTTGGAGTTAGTGAACGGCCCTATCATACTGCATTGTTATGTGTATGCTAAAAGGATTAAGTAAATGCAAGCATTAAAACCACGTCCTATCTTTTACTGTGGCACTGGGTTTTGTTGTTGTTACTTTTAAACATTTCAGAAGAAACAAAACTCTAAGCAGTCTATTCTTGAAGAGTCCTCAGGAGAGAGCACTGTACAAAGGACTACATTATCTTGAGACTGGGCCTGGGATATTAAGATGCTTAACGAGTCAATTATACCCCTAATAAACATACTCCTTTTTAAAGAGGAATTAAGCCCGGAGATGTTAGTCACTTGCCCGTGGTTACATGAGTCGATATTTCCTGATTCTTCCTAGGAAAGGTATTCCACTCCTTTTCCTTATGTCTTCAGTTTGGGGATTTATTTCACGTCCTGGTCACACCGATTCATTGGTCTCAAGACTGAGCTTGGTGTCTGTCCTTGTATGTCATGTAGTCCTGGGCTTACTCTACCATGGGATTTACTTCACTCTCTTACAGCTGTCTCTCTGTTACAGTGGTTGCCCACTATGCTATAAACTCCCTGAAAGCAGGAAAGGTAACCAGTTTCCCCCCTAAATGTTGAGCGTCTATCATGGTGACCTGCTCACAGTAGTATTCAATACATGCTTGCTGAATAGACAGATACATGAAATAAATGGAGAATGGCTGTGTGAATAGTTAGAGCAAATGAATGAAGGCAGGATAAATGAAAGAAATATCAGCTTCTACCCTAAAAGATTCAATTCCAGTACTGTCTCAAACCTTTAATTAGCAGAATTAAGGATGAAGAGATCTTGTAATTGGACTGGATTAGGCTTCTGGTGTTCAAGTATCTGGTGGGTATTACCCTCATAGGAGTAAGGTACCGTTTTACCATGAATGAGACGCATGCATCCCAAATGAACGGCAACTGGTTCTCTTTCAGGCTAGCTGAGTATCTACTACTGGAACTCAGCCAGGACATAAAGCCAGGCAGTCAGGGTGCTGCCCACAACCCAGGGCACCATTTACATAGATTATAAACTGAATAGTGCCCCCTGGAATTGTATAATGTGGTAGCTTTGATCGAATCTAAGACTAAGACATATTTTCTTGAAAAACAGGGAGTTTCCTGTCAGTTCAGTGATTAGGACTCCACACTTTCACTGTTGTGGAGTGAGATCAATTCCTGGTCATGGACCTAATACCCCCATTCCCCCACCAAAAAAAGAGTCTGAAAAAATAGTTCCTCTGTTCTCCAAAAAAGGAAGGAGTATGTTGAATTACTGATTATTTTCCTTTTTTTTTTCCTAATGTTCTCCAGGTTTTATAAATAGCAGGCAATATGAGCCACGGGCTAAGAAGGAAACTTTTAGAACAAGACAACACCATTCTACCTTCACCATGACATCTTCAGCAAGGTATCCAATCACCTTGTTCCTCAGTTTCCCTAAATGTGGAGAGTAATAACATATACATACAAGGCTACTGTGAGGATTAAATGAGCTATTACACAAATATAATATAAAACCTAGCACCTTGCAAGCACTCAATATATGGTAAGAATTCTAATGATGATAATTATACTCATAGTAATCTAGAATGCCATTAGCAGATACTTAGGATCCATTTAAAAGAATTCTTCCTAGCTTATTTCCTAAATATATTGACTCTGTGTATATGAATCTATACACAGTCTGAGTGAAGAAAATGTGGTGGCTACTACTGGCAGCATTAGCATCCGTGGCGAGTGCCTCGGTTGCAGTTCGACTCCACAATTTTAAGACAAAGTATTAACCTTACCAAGTCTCAGTTTCCTCATCCGTAAATGAGGAAACTCATTTACGTAAATTGTTATTTACAATAACAATTACTTTATACCCACAGTTTTTCCGCAAAGGTTAAATGAGAAACTAAAACTACAACACCTAGCATGTATTTGGTATTCCGTAAGTGTAGGGTTTTTGTTTTAATATATGCACAATGTCTCAGGCTAGTCCCGCTATAGTTTAATAAATAAGATCTATCAAAGTACTAACAATGTTAGTACATAACATCTCAATGTTATGTTAAAAACATTAATAATCTGGAAAAACAAAAATATAACACTAATATATAATCCCCTTTTCCAAAAACTACGTTCGTTGTTTTTTTAAAAAAACTTTTGGTATGGGTAAATAGATGGGGAAACACTGGAAACAGAGACTTTATTTTGGGGGGCTCCAAAATCACTGCAGATGGTGACTGCAACCATGAAACCATGACACTTGCTCCTTGGAAGAAAAGCTATGACAAACCTAGACAGCATATTAAAAAACAGAGACATTACTTTGCCAACAAAGGTCCATCTAGTCAAAGCTATGGTTTTTCCAGTAGCCGTGTATGGATGTGAGAGTTGGACCATAAAGAAAGCTGAGTACCGAAAAACTGATGCTTTTGAACTGTGGTGTTGGAGAAGATTCTTGAGAGTCCCTTGGATTGCAAGGAGATCCATCCTAAAGGAAATCGGTTCTGAATATTCATTGGAAGGACTGATGCTGAACCTGAAGCTCCAATACTTTGGCCACCTGATGCAAAGAACTGACTTTTGGAAAAGACCCTGATGCTGGGAAAGATGAAGGTGGGAGGAGAAGGGGATGACAAAGGATGAGACGGTTGATGGCGTCACCAACGTGATGGACATGAGTTTCAGTAGGCCCTGGGACTTGGTGATGGACAGGAAAGCCTGGTGTGCTGCAGTCTATGGGGTCACAAAGAGTCGGACACAAATGAGTGACTGAACTGAACTGTTTTAAAAATACTTTTATTTGGAAATAATTGCATATTTATAGAAATTTGTAAGAATAAGTATAATACAAAATTTTAACCATTTCTAATGTTTTGTAGCCATGTGAAAGTAAGCTGCATTCACCATGGCCCTATATCCCTAAAAACATTACAGTGTATTTTCCCAAAATAGAGATGTATATTTGGTTAAAATTTAAATGCAATAGGCAATATGTCAAGCAGGTCATAAGTCTACCTTATTCTTATCATGAATGAAACAAAAGTGACATTTTCTTATTGTTTAAACTATGGGTAGCTCATTTCATAGAGACTTTAGGTAACCTTAACATAGCATAACTGGTGAAGTGTTCTTACTTGGATCTCATCATAAGTGCCCATTATCCATTAGAGAAGCTAGAAATTTTATTTGTACATAGTTTTATAAAACACTTTTGATACAAGATTTCTTTAAACATATATTGTATGTCATTCTCTTAAATGATTCTTCCTAAATCTAAAATTACTAAAATTTCATCAGATCTATTCTTAAAATAACTAAGTGGTAAGGATACTGTGAAACTTCCCTGTCCCTACATAAGTTTCTATGGAAATTGCTTTATAATTTCAACAAATCTTGATGAAAAATGTCAGCTAAAATTATAAAGCAATTAAATAAATTAACATGGCTGCCAAACAGATATGCTAGCATCCTACATCCAGCCAAGGACTAATCTATATGTTATTAAGACTCTTTTAAACTCAATACATTAATTTAAAAACTGGTCTTTAAGGTGACTGAACCCAGAGATATAAACCAAGAGCATGGCCTCTCAAGGGAGGTTAGTACTGGATTTGAATCTGGGTTCCATCATTATTAAACTGCTCATCTTGAACGAGTCACTTATAAGCTCCTCATTCCATGCTCCTAACACAGGGATGGTAACATCATGCCTTTCAGAGTCTGGTGAAGGATAAAAGAGACAAAACTTGTAAATCACTGGGCCCAGTACCTGGTACGTAATGGTAAATACTCGATTAATGACAGATGTTATTATTAAGCAATAAGGTTGGTCTAACATGTTTTCACAAGAAGATCAGAAATTCCATCAACTGTAAATAACTTAAATCTAAACTCCTATGGCTTTTCCTTGTTCTACACTCCTGAGAACCTTAGAATAAAGAACACCAGCCAAATCATGTTTATATGAGTCTATTAACAGACACATATAAATCAAATCCAGTGTAATGAGCCTTTAAGTTCATAGTTTTTCATTTTTTTTTCCAATATGACTCCATCCACTCACCAAATATGCAATGGCAATTACAGTTAACAACATATAATAATAAATACAAAGAAGAAAGAACATTAGGGAACTAGCTGATGCTGGGGATATGCAGAGAATGTGCTATTTCAAGTGTGCCTATTATAGGCTAAATGAGCCAATCATTAATCTCCACTATGTTCTTACCTAACACTGAATATTGGGTTGTTACTCAACAAACATTGGAGAATCTTTTTTCTTTAAACTTAGCTTGTTCTCCACCCCCACCCTGCAAAAAAAATTATAAAAATCATAAAACAGAGAACCATATACATAAAGCCCAAAGTCTAATGACAAAAGGGAAAACAGCTGAACTTGAAGAGTCATGTTAGAAAGGAAAGGGAAAAGGGTCTGGAAGAAAGAAGACTGCTTTACACAGAGGACCTTTGGTACTTCCCTGGTGGCCCAGGGGTTAGAATTCTGGTCTTTCACTATCATGGCCCAGGTTCCATCCCTGGTGGGGAAACTGAGATCTTGCAAGCCACACGGTATAACCAAAACAAAACAAAAAACTTATACAAAGAGGACCCTTAAATAGAGGATCTATGAACTGCCATGATCACTGCGGGGGGCTTAGGTACCTCAGAAACATCAACACAGGTAATGAGGAAACGGAGTCTCAAAGAACCCAAGTCAACAGCACTGGTTAGGGTCCTGCCAGCCTCTCTGGTCCGGCATAGCAGAAAGCCCAGCACATGTGAAGATCTAGCCCCAAGAAGAAGAGAGAACATCCAGATCAGGAATGTCCAAGTTTTTCTCATGAACTTACTGATGGGATAACTCTAAATCTAGATTACACCTAAGAAACAAGTTTTTTGTTTTTGTTTTTTCCCTAATCAGTTCAGTCATTCAGTCGTGTCCGACTCTTTGCGACACCATGAACCGCAGCACGCCAGGCTTCCCTGTCCATCACCAACTCCCAGAGTTCACCTAAACACATATCCATCAAGTTGGTGATGCCATCCAACCATCTCATCCTCTGTCGTCCCCTTCTCCTCCTGCCGTCAATCTTTCCCAGCATCAGGGTCTTTTCCAATGAGTCAGCTCTTCACATCAGGTGGCCAAAGTATTGGAGTTTCAGCTTCAACATCAGTCCTTCCAATGAACACCCAAGACTGATCTCCTTTAGGATGGACTGGTTGGAACTTCTTGCAGTCCAAGGGACTCTCAAGAGTCTTCTCCAACACTACAGTTCAAAAGCAGCAATTCTTCAGTGCTCAGCTTTCTTTATAGTCCAACCCTCACATCCATACATGACCACTGGAAAAACCATAGCCTTGACTAGACGGACCTTTGTTGGCAAAGTAATGTCTCTGCTTTTTAATAAGCTATCTAGGTTGGTCATAACTTTCCTTCCAAGAAGTAAGCGTATATTAATTTCATGGCTGCAATCACCATCTGCAGTGATTTTGGAGCCCAAAAAATAAAGTCAGCCACTGTTTCCACTGTTTCCCCATCTATTTGCCACAAAGTGATGGGACCAGATGCCATGATCTTAGTTTTCTGAATGTTGAGCTTTAAGCCAGCTTTTAATTTGGCACAAAACTCCTTGCCTACTATTGCTTTACCTTCTCAGCTTGTACTTGATGAAATGGGAAAATTCATACGTCTGAGAAGTGAAATAGCCAGCAGTGGGGGAAATCCCCTTGACATAGACAAGCCTATGTTTAAAATATCTTCTGTGTATACCATACTGTGTTAAACCTAGAAAAAGTACAAAAACAAATCAAAACCCTAAGAATTCATCCCTACCTATGTACATCCCTTGTTGCCAGAATATCCCATTTTATAGAATGTTTACAGAAGCATCAGTTTAAACTTATATGTGGTAAGATATAAGTATTATGTAAGAGAGAACTCTGTACCATCATATGAACCATTCACTTCTTTATTATAATTCTTGGCTTCTTATTGGACAGCCCCATGGGAAACCAATGTAGAACAAGTAAGATCTGATGGAGAAAGAAAGAAAGGACAGGCATAGGCAGTAAGGGATGGGCCAGTGGGTAATGGGAGTCTCCAGACCTCAGACCAGCTAGGAGCACATGGTAAAAAACAGGACTGATGGGTAGAACGGAAGAGGAGAGAAAAAGTGGGGAAGTGATGGAGAAGGGATGAGGACATACACTGATCTGATTGTGGGCAACAAACATTTGCAACTGAATAGAAAAGGGGGAGGGTCTACCAGTGCAGTGAGCTTCAGTTCAGGTCCTCAGTAGACTGTTTTTTTTTTTTTTTTGAGCCCAGAGTGAGAGACAGCCTATGTATCAGCATTATGGCAAGGCTTGTGGGACACAGTATGAGCACAAAAGAGAGCACTTGGAGAGCTGTTATAACTGTTACTAGTCAGAGTTTTGCAACAAGGCTGGGCTTGGTAAAGACTAAAGTGATCCTTCAATATCAGCCATCACTAACTGGTAAGAGGAAAAGGGAAATAGTCACAGTGAGAACATTTCTAGTGACTTTCATCTAATTAGTTCTGGGGTTGCTTACAGAACTGTCTACATCATGAATGAAAATCCGAAGCCTTCTACTTGTGTCAAACACAACCTAAACACAGAGATGTACAGTCCAAGAAAGAAGCAAAGTTCCTATACCCAGTTCTTTATCCTGGCCTCTTGCTGATAAACTGGTCTAGTTAGTATCATCAGCTGTAAATGAAAAATGAGTTAGTTCCAGGCAAGAAGTACTGGAAACAGCTATGCTTAAGAGAAACTAACACATTTGAATAACACCAAAGGTAACTTATGGTCCTGACATCACAGTCACATTCAAAATAATAAACACATCAACTGTTGGTTAGCAGATGCTAACATGCCCATTAAAATCTACCACCACTACAAATAAAAAGCAGGATCACCTATGTTTACCACATTAGATTTAAATAATCTTAGAGATCAAAGATGTTTAATTCCTTTGTAAACTCCTTTAAGTCAATGATCAATGCCTCTTACAGGTTGCAATGATCTCAGTATCAGGGAGAGCCTTGATCAACATGTTAAGCTACAGAAAAAACTAACTTATCCTTTCCTCTTTCAAATGACCTCTGCTTGAAAAGAAAGAGGTGTTCAATCTCTATTGAGCCCAGAGAAGGGAGAAGGAACAGGAGGGGTGGACTTCGGCATTCCAGAGCCCTGAGACTCCTAGATGAGTTGTATCTCGTTTTGACAGCAGCAGTAGAGTAAATGACAAGCCCTGTCAGGTAACGCATTTATCTTCACGGGCAAAGCAGCCGTTCCAAAACAAGAATCTCAGATGTTGTCACATCAGCTAAGATAAGAAGTCATAAAGCAGAATGGCTATCATTGCAGGAAGTGCAGTGATATCTAGACTGTAATTAGGAGGGGCTGTGAATGGGCACTCCAGCTCCAAGCTCACCAGGAGCCTGGACTTTCTGGGTTTAGATTCTCAGTCATGTAATCAGTGGAGTCTTCATCAGCCAAGTCGGAGCTCAAGCCGCTGAGCTGCCCTTTATTCTGAGAGTTTTATGGCAAGAGTAGCTCTTCTGATTCCCCAAAATGTTAAGTAATGAAGAAAAAAAATAATAAAACAAGAAAAACAAAGTGGGTCTCTATCCATCTCTTCATCAGTTCTTTCAATCAGTAGATATTTATCCCATGTTCCAGAAACTCAGCCAGCCAGGTGTGGGCTGATCACTGAGGTAGATCCAGTCGCTGGCCTCAGAAGAGTAGGATTCTAAAAGAACAGATAGATATACAGCAGGCAGGGTACGTGGTCAAATGGGGTGGCGGGGCTGGGGGAGCAGTGAGGAAGGTGGTGGGCACAATCTACGGAGGCCTTTCTGGAGGTAGCAGCATCTAGACTAAAGCTTACAAGAAGCTTATGAACTGGTTAGATGGAAAGATGGAGAGAAAAGAGACAATAATTTATACCCAGTTATAAGAAGATACCAGGCATATTTGAGAAATGGACAAAGTTTGTATGACTAAAGAATTTAGGGGAAGGGGATTGGGAATGTAAGCAGGATTTGAGGGGCAGGAGACAGAAATATTAACCAGATGATTCTGAGGAATGACAGAAGTCAGCAACACTGATGATGTTTACATGCATTTGAAATCCACTTATTGGGGATCCCCCTGGAGCTCAGTGGTAAAGAATCTGCCTGCGGATTGGATTCCTGGTTCAGGAAGAGCCCACATGCTGAGGAGCAACTAAGCCTGTGCACCACAACCATTAAGCCTGTGCTCTAGAGCCCGGGAACCACAATTACTGAGATAAAACCAATGAAGCCTGCTCATTGCAACTACAGAATAGCCCCCATTCACTGCAACTAGAGACAAGCTCATGCAGCAAGGAAGACCCAAGACAGCTGAAAATTTTAAAAATTCTTTTTTAAAAGATCCATTTATCTTAAGGTGGTTTTCCATGAGTAGACCACTGATATATCTCAAGAGATTCCTACAGTGATTTTTTAAAAGCTGAATAATCATTAAGCAGTTATTAAAATTCAATACTACACATCAGTGAAATACATGAAAATCAGAGAGAAGACGCTTATTTCTTAGATACAATGACTTATCTAGCTTCCCACCCCCAAGACATAAAACTCTATGATTTTAAACATTTATAATTCAACAGTGAGGTTTTTCTTTCTTTCTTCTTTCAATCTCAGTGGTCCATGGTATACTGCTCTAATCACATCGTTGTTGTTTAGTCTCTCAGTCGTGTCTGACTCTTTGCGACCCCATAGACTGCAGCATGCCAGGCTTTCCTGTTCACCGCCATCTCCAGGAGCTTGCTCAAACTCATGTCCATTGAATCAGAGATTCCATCCAACCATTAGGTCCTCTGTCATTCTCTTCTCCTCCGGCCTCAATCTTTCCCAGCATCAGGGTCTTTTCTAATGAGTCAGCTTTTCGCATCAGGTGGCCAAAGTATTGGAGTTGCAGCTTCAGATCAGTCCTTACAATGAATATTCAGGATTGATTTCCTTTAGGGTTGACTGGTTTGAACTCCTTGCAGTCCAACAGACTCTCAACAGTCTTCTCCAACACCACAGTTCAAAAGCACCAATGCTTCAGGGCTCAGCTTTCTTTATAGTCCAACTCTCACATCCATACATGACTATTAAAAAAACCATGGCGCTGACTAGACAAACATTTGTTGGTAAATTAATGCCTCTGATTTTTAATATGCTGTTCTGGCTTGCCATAGCTTTTCTTACAAGGAGCAAGTGTTTTTTAATTTCAAGGCTGCAGTCACTATCTGCAGTGCTTTTGGAGCCCAAGAAAATAACAGTGTCATTGTTTCCCCATCTATTTGCCATGAAGTGATGAAGTGGTAGGACCAGATGCCATGATCTTATTTTTTTGATTGTTGAGTTTTAAGCCAGCTTTTTCACTCTCCTCTTTCACCCTCATCAAAGGCTCTTTAGTTAGTTCCTCTTCACTTTCCAGCCATAAGGGTGGTATCATCTGCATATTGGGGATTATGTATATTTCTCCCTGCAATCTGGATTCCAGTTTGTGCTTCATTCAGCCCAGCATTTCACATGATGTACTCTGCATATAAGTTAAATAAGCAGGGTAACAATACACAGCCTTGACATACATACTCTTTCCAAATTTTTTTTTTTTTTAAGAATAGCTTTATTGCTTTGTCAGGCAAAGGGGGAAACATAGAGGGCTCCTGTGTCCCTCAACCAGGCTCCTCCGTCCATGGGATTCTCTAGGCAAGAATACTGGAGTGGGTTGCCATTTCCTTCTCCTCTTTCCTAATTTTGAACCAGTTTATTGTTCCATGTCCAGTTCTAATGGTTGCTTCTTGAACTGCAAACAGGTTTCTCTAATCACATTACTGTCAATTATACCCAGTACAGGAGTTAGAGAATTGGTTAAACCCTGTCCATGCTCTTGCTAACTGTGTGATTCGAAGCAATCTCTCTGAGCCTCTGTCTCCTCCAATGGATCCATCTCTTGGGGCTGTTGTCAGTGTTTGGTGAGACAATGTTGGAGATAGATATTTCTAGTTCCATTTTACTAGAGATTTAAGAAAAAAAAAAAAAGAGAGAGAGAGAGAGACTCAGAGAGGCTATCTGACCAAGCTGACCAGTTATAGAACAGCCCTCATATTTTACACCAAGGCTTCTGACTCATTCTGCATCTAGTTCTCTCTTTTTCCACAGTAATTTGGGGTGGGGGGGGAGGTGGTAGTAATTTTCAGTATGAAAAGGCAAAAAAAATATATGATACTGAAAGATGAACTCCCCAGGTCGGTAGGTGCCCAATATGCTACTGGAGAAGAGTGGAAAAATAACTCCAGAAAGAATGAAGAAACAGAACCAAAGCGAAAACCATGCCCAGTTGTGGATGTGATTAGTGATGGAAATAAAGTCCAATACTGTAAAGAACAATATTGCATAGAAACCTGGAATGTTAGGTCCATGAATCAAGGTAAATTGAAAGTGGTCAAACAGGACATTTTAAGAGTGAACATTGACATTTTAGGAATCAGCGAACTAAAATGGACCGGAATGGGTGAATTTAATTCAGATGACCATTCTATCTACCATTGTGGGCAAGAATCCCTTAGAACAAATGGAGTAGCCCTTATACTCAACAAGAGTCTGAAATGCAGTGCTTGGGAGCAATCTGAAAAATGACAGAATGATCTCTGTTCATTTCCAAGGCAAGCCATTCAGTATAACAGCAATTCAAGTCTACGCCCCAACCACTAACGCTGACAAAGCTGAAGTTGAACGGTTCTATGATGACCTATAAGACCTTCTAGAACTAACACCCAAAAAAGATGTCCTTTCCTCATAGGGGACTGGAATGCAAAAGTAGGAAGTCAAGAAATATCTGGTGTAACAGGGAAGTTTGGTCTTGGAGGACAGAATGAAGCATGGCAACGGCAAATAGAGTTTTGCCAAGAGAACACACTGGTCATAGCAAATACCCTCTTCCAACAATACAAGAGACAACTCTACACATGGACATCACCAAATGGTCAATACCAAAATCAGACTGATTATATTCTTTGCAGCCAAAGATAGAGAAGCTCTATACAGTCAGTAAAAACAAGACTGGGAGCTGACTGTGGCTCAGATCATGAACTCCTCATGAATACTCATTGGAAGGACTGATGCTGAAGCTGAAGCTCCAATACTTTAGCCACCTGATGTCAAAAACTGACTCATTAGAAAAGACTGTGATGCTAGGAAAGATTGAAGGCAGGAGGAGAAGGGGGATGACAGAGGATGAGATGGTTGGATGGCATCATCGACTCCATGGACATGAGTTTAAGAAAGCTCTAGAAGTTGGTGATGGACAGGAAAGCCTGGTGTGCTGCAGTCTGTGGGGTCACAAAGAGTCAAACACAACTGAGCAAATGAACTGAAATGAATAATTTTCAATGATAATATAATTAAATTTTATCTATGATGACCCTTTTCATACTATGGAATAAAATGTTTTTGAATCAAAACAAAAGAGGAGTAGAAAATAATAATGACTATAGCAAAAATAGCACTAAATGAACAATTTAACTGGGTAAATTCTGGATGAGAAGTGAGTAATGCGGCATTAGAACTGGTATGATTTTGAGGAAACTACATTTGTTACTTCATTTTTTTACCCGAAAATACGGATGCAAAACTTCCACTGTCTTTGCCAAAAAACTAGGATAAAATGGAATTCTGAATGGCAAAACCCATCATGGTGCCCAGAAGGTTCTACTACACTATGGTGACACTAAAACAAACTTGAGAACAAACAGCCTTATCTGTTCATTTCTTGTGACATGTGAGCCTCCTAAAATGTACAGAAAGGGAAGTCTACCCCAGCTCGCAAGCACCTGCTCATGAGATCATCCCTTCTCAAAAGACCAAAGGTACTGAAATACCGGCAGCAGGAAGTTCTGGAAAATATAGATTGCAGGAGTTCATTTCCCTGTGGCACAGTCAACAACATCACTGGGAAGATCCGTGACTCGGTCCAGGGCTTCCTCACCCATGAGCACGACAGCTTGGTACTGAGCTCTGCTCTATCAGTCACATGGGCCAAAGAACCAAAATAAACACACGTGTGGCCCCAGTCATCTAAACCCATAACCAAATCCCACGGGACCCCTGTTCCAAGGCACACACACGGCGCCAGATTCAGAAACAGACCTCTTCCAAGTTTCCTTCCTGTTTTATGCAGGAAATATAAAATGAAATGTTACCTGTTTTCTCTTTAGTGAAAAAAAAATCTCTCTCCACATTCTCAATTTCTGATTTATTGGTTTCATAGACATGAAACATCAATACCAATGGCTCTATATAAGCAAAGACAAAATATTATTTTCCACTGTTTTTTAAAAGGCTGAGGTCATTTTTGCCCCAATTCCTACAGAGTGATAAGCTTAAAATCAAGCCATTTAGCTCACAGTCAGGTCCAATAAATCACTGGAAAAAATAAATGGAAAATCTTGCCAAAATGTAACCATAGTAACACCACAGATGCGTCAAGAAATGGTGTGCTCATTTGCTTCATTCCCCATTTCTTAAATTGGAATCTGAGTAGGGGAAAAATTACACAGAGAACAATCATGATTCTGCAATTACTGAATTATGCAAAATTGCATCCAACCTGCTTACTAGAACTTCGGAGGCAGCAACGGTCGAGCTACAGAAATAGCCCTGGATGGCTTACAAGTCCCAAAACCCTGGATCTGCCATGTAACAGTTACTTGATTGCTCTGTGTTTCCTCATCTGGAAAATGGGTACTGGAAACCTCAACCTCAAAGGGCTGCTATTCTAAGTGTAAAATGGGACAGTATATCAGAGGTAGGACAATGGCTTGAAACCCTAGTCACCTTTGGCCTTACTTTAATTGGCTTACCTTCCTGTCTTGATTTCTTTCTTTATTTCTATAAAAATAGAAAGGCAATCCCTGCCCATTCATGTGAGTAACCATAGGTATTATCATCATTATTATTATTAATCCAAGTGTAAGGAACAGTTAGGATACTATTAGGATTATGGCTTTCAATACTAATAATACAAAATTAAAAGAACTGGGGGCCAGAGATTCACATTAATGCATGATCATATTTTCTCTGTCAAATGCAGCTCTGAAAATAAATAAATGTGGCTCTTCCACTCAGCAGAAAGAGGCAACTTTGGGGCACTGGCCCAAGTCACTTGCAGTCAACTCAGTCTCTTACTCTTGGCTTTATGAATAGGTGAAATGGAAGGCAGGGTCTGTTCTAAAATCTGATCGCCAAAGGTCCCCAGCTACGCTTCCAGTCTAAGTCCCTGCAGAACCACGGCATGCCTGAAATCAATTCTGTTCATCATTTTCAGTAGTATGAGGAAACACTAGCACTCAAGCACATCACTGGAAAAATATTACTTCTTTTAAAAAAAACCATCCATAGCAAATGAATTGGAATAATAGGCAGAGTACCTTGAACTTCAAATTTGTCCTCCTTTTTTTTAGGTGATTAAAAAAATTTTTTTTAATTATAAAATTTTGAAGGACTGGATAACAGGAAAAAAGAAAACTCCCAAGTAATAAAATAAAAATCATTCTTTCTTCTTATTTTCTTCTTTTTCTCTTCCTATTTTGAATGAAGGTAAATAATCACACATCTTCCCAGGATTCTCATCTCATAATGAGCTGGATGAGAATGTAGACTGATAGAGCATGGTTAAACCTCATGATCTGGTAGGCTGATTCCCTCCTCCCTTCCTTCTTTCCCTTAACCACAAAATTCCCAATGTCATAGTCCCTATGTTCTATTATCTTGCTTTCTCAGATTTGGTCTTATCTAATAGGTCCCTTGGACTGCAAGGAGATCCAACCAGTCCATTCTAAAGGAGATCAGTCCTGGGTGTTCTTTGGAAGGAATGATGCTAAAGCTGAAACTCCAGTACTTTGGCCACCTCATGCGAAGAGTTGACTCATTGGAAAAGAGTCTGATGCTGGGAGGGACTTGGGGCAGGGGGAGAAGGGGACGACAGAGGATGAGATGGCTGGATGGCATCATCGACTCAATGGACGTGAGTTTGAGTGAACTCCAGGAGTTGGCGATGGACAGGGAGGCCTGGCGTGCTGCAATTCATGGTATCGCAAAGAGTCGGACACGACTGAGAGACTGAACTGAACTGAACTGAACTGAATAGGTTTGGAACTTTGGGATTTTTAATCTGTGGAATCACAGAGGCTTTCTTCAAAGGAAATCATACATGAAATCATGATTTATGAATCTCATTAAGGTGGGAAGAGAGAGTTCACTGAGGCATTCCCTTTGTTGAGGGCCACCAGAGACCTACTGAAATCCTCAGAGGTCAGTTTGAAGGCCTCTGACCTGGTCCTCTCCACTCATAACAAAAATGGTTAACATTTATGAGGCTTACACCGTGCCCATACGATACAAACACATGACAAATGTCACTCCTCTGACTTTCTAACAGTTCTGTGAAGTTAGTAAGAGTGAGATGTCTTTTTCACTACTTTGAAAACATGCCCTTACAAAGGATAAATAATTTGCCTGGCATATTCAAGCCAGAACTTGAAAAACTAAGTAATTCACCTGGTTAGGTACTCTGTCTGTCAGTTGTTTTGCTTGTTTTTAAATTGTTTCGCCATTTTGGGGCCTCCCCTTGCAGTATGTGGAGTCTTAGTGTCCTAACTAGGGATAGAACTCACACCCCCTACTCACACCCCCTACATTGGAAGCGCAGGGTCTTAACCACTGGATTGCTAGTCCCACACTGTCAATTTGGACTCCCTGCACTTAGGGAGTCACTAAATGAGCAAACTGCCAAGTACTCCAGAACCAGCTATTGTTTGTCTTCCCTCAACTTTTCACACGCCCACCAGCAGTAAGATGTCCCAAACTGGTTACTTACAAGGCACAGCATGGCGGTAAAGGTTATCTCTTATGGTCTGCTGGAGCTCATGATCAGGCGACCCTTTCTGGAACCTCTGATTGAGAAAATGTCGCAGGTCTTTGTTCAGCTTTCCTCCTACAGGAAATATATAAAACAGAAGGCATCAAACATCAGGTTTCCTAGGGACTGAGCAGCCTGAGAGCCATGTATAGGAAAGCCACAAGAAGCCATTCTAGTCTGCTACCCTCTGTCATCAGGAAGACTTAAGTTTTGGTTTTCCTATGCAGGGGAAAAAGCAAGCAGGAATGTAATAAACATAAAACAGCACTGAAACAGTATTAATTTGGGGATCCCAATTCACATAATGCTAGGAGAATCAAACAACAAAGAATTCAAAAGAAGCTATTACATTTAAAATATGTATTGTAGACACTTGCAAACATTATTAGATGGAAAGTGGATGGCTGAAATCTTACAGAGGACAATCTATCAATAGCTGACAAATTATAAAATGCTCTTTGACTAGGGATTCAACTGGAATAAATTTACTCTATGACTATACTTGCAAAAGTCTGCCCAAATCTCCAGTATTGTTCACTGAAACATTTTTGTAGCAGTGAATAAATAAAAATAATCACAAAAAAACCCTGGAAACAACCATTAGGAATCAACTAAGTAAAACTATCATCTGCATAATAACTACTCTACAAAAGCTAGATCTTCATGTGTTGGAACTGCAGGAAAATATGTGGAATGGTAACTACCATCTGACCTTTTATGTGAGAAGAATAAAGAAAAGGAGAGACATGTATTAATGGAAGGAACCACCAAAAAGTTTTAACAACAGTCTCCTTTAGGAAGAAGGACTTGAGTTTGGGAAATAAAAGAGGATACGTCACTCTTCATTATACAGACAGAAAGAGATATATAGATCTTACTATTCTGTGTTGATTTATAATCACTGAACACATTTTTTTTTTTTTAATTGGTGTTGCTTAAGCAATAGTTATCTGGGCTGGTCTATGTGTTTATTTCTTTTTAATTCTCTACAGTTAACAGACCTAAACAAAAGCTTAAAAAATATATTATTACAAAATGTATCACAGAAAGAAGAAGGTAACCAAACTTTTTAAAAAAATTATAAACACAAATTATAGTCTACATGATCAGCAGATGGGTTATAGATCAACATAGCTAACACTTATTCTTAATGGAGAAAACTGCTTCAGTGACAGCTAAAAATAACAAGGCTAAGATTGTCCTTCTGTTTTTAGACAAGATAAAAATTAAGTAAGAGCATTTTTAGCATTAGAGAAACAATGCAGTATCCGTGTGAACCACAGAATTCACGTCTTCAGAAGATAATTTTCCCATAGTCAAAAAGAGCAAGTTATGAGCATGAAAGTTTGATGGTTAAGAAGATGCTATGATTCCTAGGAGAGGAATTACTGATCTTTATTTTAGTATCATATTCTAAACCAGATTTCCTACTATAGCTGATCATTTTAGAATAGACTAATGAAACTCAATTTGAACTACTTTATTTGAGTTGTAGTACACCTAAGATTTCAAGTGGCCAAAAGAAAAATGCATAGCTCTATCTCAGGTCATTCAATTATTCATCAAATATTTATTAAGAAGACACACACACACACACACACACACACACATTTCCCACCTCCCCACAATGGTCTGAATATATAGTTTATAAAATATATACAATTGTGCATTAAGCATATGAAAAGATATTCAATACCGCTAATTATTAGAGAAAGGCAAATTAAAGTCATAGTGAGATCCTGCTACATACCTGCCACAATGGAAAAAATCAATATTAGGTTTTAGCAAGACTGTGAAGCAACAGGAACTCCTATATACTGCTAAGTGAAAGTGAAAGTGAAGTCGCTCAGTTGTGTCTGACTCTTTGTGACCCCATGGACTATAGCCTACCAGGCTCCTCTGTCCATGGGATTTTCCAGGCAATATACTGCTAGTGGGCGTCTAAAATGGGAAAACAACTTGACAGTATTTTATAAACTAATCTTCACTAACCAAATGACCCAATTCCACTGTTGTTTATGCAAGAGAAGTGAAAACAAGTACACACATATAAACACAAAACTTATAGATGAATCATCACAGCAACTTCATTCATTATATACTAGCTCCAAATTGGAAACAATCCAAATGATTATCAACACTGAATGGATAAGGGAACTGTATTATATTCAAACAACAGGATGCTACACAACAATTAAAAGATACAAACCACGAATATTGATGAATCTCAAATACATTATGCTGAGCAAAAGAAGCCAGACACAAAAGACAACATATTATCTGATTCCATTTATATATAAAGCTTCACAGCAGGCCTACCTACAATGACAGCAACAGTTCAGCAGTTACCTGGAGTGAGAACAGGCAGAGATTAACACACAGGGAACAAAATCTATAGAGTATACCTGTAATTTCCTGGTTTTGCAACTGTACTATATAGCTACATAAGAATGCTACCACTGGAAGAGGCAGGGTGAAGGATAAGCAAGAAGTCTGAACTATTTTTTATGACTTCCTGAGAGCCAACACTGATATCAAGACAAAAACTTTTTTAAACAGGGAAATCAAAAGGAAACTTGGGGGGGGGGTGGGGGGGCGGGCGGCAGGGATTCCAATGCAGTATATCTCAATTGTATTAGTGATAACACAGGTTTACACATTTATCAAACCTTACAGAATAGTATATCTAAATGGAGACATTTTATAGTATAGAAATTGTACTATCATAAAATCAATTTCAAAAATTTAAACTGTACATAATTATCGAAAGACTATATGGTAGGCACTGTTCTAAATGCTTAGTTTTCAATTTCTCATTAAAGAGAGAAACTGAAAGAAGAGTGGAGTAAATCTTGGTGGTTGAGACAGACAGGTTTGTGTGTGAATCCTGGTTCTACTCTTTATTAGCTGGTGAACCCAAGTGCCTTGCTTACTCTCTGAACCTCACTTTTCTCATTTATGAAAACAGAGCACTGACGTAACAGTAGCTCTAATACAAGACTTGTAAAGATTAAAGGAGATTCAAACAGTACTTGGCGAAGAGAAAGCACTTAATAAAAGATGGAGATCATCACTAGAGTGGGCCACCATTGAAGCAAGTGAAGAAAGAGCTGAGATCAGTCCAAAAACGGACTGCTATTCCTTTTAAAAATACACAGAGGAAATTCCCTGGTGGTCCAATGCTTAGGACACCAAGCTCTCGCTGCCAAGGGCCTCCCTCAGTTCAATCACTGGTTAAGGAATCAAGATCCTAAAAAGCCACACAGAGTGGCCAAACACACACACACACACAAAACACTAACTATGAATTAGATATATAAGAAATTATAATTAAAACGAGCTTTTAAAAAATGCACATAAAACTTTTGACTTACACGGCCAGAAACAAAATACAGGCACAGGGAAATCTGGAATAAAGGCTACTTCTAGAGTTTCCAGAAGGGAATAAAACTCTCAGTTTAGTTCAGTCGCTCAGCTGTGTCTGACTCTTAGAGACCCCATGGACTGCAGCACACTAGGCTTTCCTGTCCATCACCAGCTCACGGAGCCTACTCAAACTCATGTCCATCGCGTTGGTGATGCCATCCAACCATCTCATCCTCTGTCATCCCCTTCTCCTCCTGCCTTCAATCTTTCCCAGCATTAGGGTCTTTTCCAGAGAATCAGTTCTTCACATTGGGTGGCCAAAGTATTGGAGTTTCAGCTTCAGCATCAGTCCTTCCAATGAATATTCAGCACTCTAATAAAACTCTACTGCACTAAAATTTTCTGGACATGTGTAAACTGGTTAACATTTAGCACAGATTTAATATACTCCTGGCACTGTGCCACCAACTTGAAAGACATGAGCTTAAGCAAGCTCCAGGAGTTGGTGATGGACCCCTGCCTGGTGTGCTATAGCCCATGGGGTCGCAAAGAACTGGACACGATTGAGCGACTGGACTGAACTGAACTGGCACTGCACTGGAATTGTTCAGAAAATAAAATCAACTAGTAAATTACTGACATGTGATAGTCATGCTGGTCAACTCTACTTCTAGGTCTAAACGTTCTTGAATTTGACCACAAGGAAAAGTTTATCAGCAAAATCCCCATTGCCTAGAACCTAGTATTTATATTCCCCTAGGAGACCAGAGTTCTGTGCAATAAAAACACACTGACAGCTAACATTTGATCTGTAAGCTGTAAAGATGTTATGGGATCCAAATGTACCACTGCCTAAGTCAAAAGCAATTCCGAAGACTCGGGATTCAGTATCTCTTTATTTCATATAGGTCCTTACGAGTCCAAAACAAAAATCCAAAGAAGACTCAGGATAGAGTGTTCCTTTATCCCACATAGATCCTTATGAATCATATTCAATACCTATCAAGATGAACCTGGGGCACTGAGACTGGAAGCATTCTTAATTCATAGACACTCTTTGTTGACACTTGAGCTTTACAATCAAACTAGCCAAGCTAGCTAAAGTTTATGATCATCAAACTAAAACTCCTCCCTACTGCGGATGTGCAAAAGGGCAAGGTTAACTTCGCTGCCAGTTAACATTTACTCTGTGTTCCATGACATTTATAAGCCAAAAGCCTCAACCTTCGCATTACATTAGAAATACTGTACTTTTTGGGCATCTAATCTCAAATTAATTGCCAATTATTCAGGGGAACATGTCTATAAATCTTCTCCTAATTGTCAAGGGCAGTGAGCCAATGAAATAATAATTGTTAGAGGAAGGGTTTGTCATAGCATCTTCGCTCTCTGTGAAATTCAAGATTTGTTTTGCAAATGGAAAAGAGAACACAGGTCAGCAACATACAGAACTTTTTCCAACAAAAGGTTTCAGAGCTAATTTTAAGATAATTTTATTATTTAAATAGCAAAAGGGGGACTTTAGACCCTGTCTTGGATTAGCCACTATTTCATATTTTCATATGTATATATCTGGAATTCTGTGGTTTTAAATGTACAACAATATAGCTCTGCTCTTTTGATTACCATTACTTGACAGAAATTTAACCATGTCAATCAGTGTACTTTTGAATTATTTAAATGCTGTATAATATTCCATTTTTAAAATACAGTAATTTTATTTCTCCTTCAGAGATAATTAGGCTATTTCCAATGTTGCTGACAATTCAACAATGCTGCAGTGTCATTAAAATACTTTAAAAAAAAAAGCAAAACTGTGTATTTTTTTACTCTTAAAATATCTAAACCTGGAAATAGATGTAGTCACCTTCTAACTTACCTAGGTATCTCTAAATTCTCAAAATCATTGGGGCCAACTTGCTTTTCTACCAAAAGGCTGGGAAGTCCCATTTCCCCACACTTAGGCCAACATTTGCCATTATTTGTGTATGTAGGGTCCTGGGACTAGTCCCAGATTCGAAGATTTGCTAGGAAGATTCACATGACTCAGAATATACTTGTACTCAAAGCTATATTTCATTATGAAAAAAGGGTACAACTCAAGTGCAGCAAAGGGAAAAGGTTCCAGGGGCAGTAAAGTCCAAAGGAAATCAGGTACAAGCTTCTGAGAGCCCCCTCCCCGGTGAAGTCACTCTAACTCCCAGGGCAACAATGTGAAATGTGCCCTTTAGACACTCAAGGCAGCTCATTACACATAAGGGCCCAGAATTTGTATTAGGAACTAATCATGTAGGCAGCCTCTGCCTGGCATAAAATCAAGTTCCAAACTCTCAGAAGGAAAGGATAAAATGTATCTTTTGCATCAACAGTTAAAGCACAATAAGCCGCTATTAGTTCTGGGAATGGAGAGAACCCTCTGGAAATGCAATTTCCTAGACCCAAGCCAAGAGCCAATTTGGTACGCTGGCATTCAAACTAACCAGCAACTCTTTTCTGCACTGTCCATGGTGTTTCCCAGGTGGTGCAATGGTAAAGAATCCACCTGCCAATGCAGGAGATGCAAGAGACAAGGATTCAATCCCTGGGTCAGGATGATCCCCTGGAGTAGGAAATGGCAACCCACTCCAGTATTCTTGCCTAGAAAATTCCATGGACAGAGGAGCCTGGTGGGCTACACAGTCCATGGGAGGGCAAAGAGTCACACATAACTGAGCATATACAAACCACCCATCTTTTTAAAAAATCTTCCTGATCTAATAAAGATGAATTGATATTTTATCAATTTATTTGATACATTACACTAATTTATTTACAAACCATGTATTAATGAAATTGGACCTTCTTTTTTTCTTTTTAACATTTCTTCTCCTGTAACTTGCCTGTTCATAGTCTTTGTGTATTTTCCTAATAGGTTGTCTTGTTATTCTTGATAAGATGCTATTTATATATTCTGGGTATGATTCCTTCATCAAGTATTTATGTTACAAACCTTGCCTATTATTATTTAAACATGAAACAATTCCCAAAATAACTGCGTTGTGCTATTCTCCAACTATTGCTCTCCCATGCTAGATAGTTTTCTACCAACTCAACCAGAGCATCATTTTCTGCTCTGGTCTCTATGAGGGATTATGAGGGAACTCTGCTCTGATCTCTATCTCCTAGAATATAGATTCTAAGCAGGAATGCTAGTCAGTAGAAATCTGCACGGTCAAGAAATTAGTTTTCCACATAAACAAAAGTACCTACGGAATGGGAGAAAATATTCAGTATGTACAAACGATGCAACCTATTTCGGATTTATTTCCAAAATATAGAAACAGCTCACGCAGCCCAACAACAAAAAAACCCAAAAATACTCAATCAAAAAATGGACAGAAGACCTAGGTAGATATTTTTCCAAAGAAGATACACAGACAGCCAAGAGACACATGAAAATATGCTCAACATTGCTAATTATTAGAGAAATGCAAATCAAAACTACAATGAGATATCACCTTATATCAACCAGAACTGCCACCATCAAAAAGTCTACAATTAATAAATGCTGAAGAGCATGTGGAGAAAAGAAAACTCTCCTACATTGTTGATGGGAAAAAGTAAATCTGTGCAAGCACTACAGAGAATAGTATAGAGGTTCCTTAAAAAAACAAAAAATAAAGCTACCATATGATCCACCAACCCCACTTCTGGGCATATACTTGGAAAAGGTGAAAACTCTAATTCAAAAAGATATGTGAACTCCTATGCTCATAGCAGAAATATTAACAATAGCCAAGTCATGGAAGCAACCTAAGTGTCCAGCGGTAGATCAATGACTAAAGAAGATACAGTGTATGTGTGTGTATACACGCAGGCATGTGCACACACACTCAAAAAAAAAAAAAAAACCTGAAATATTACTCAGCCATAAAAAAGAATAAAATACTGTCATTTGCAACAAAATGGATGGACCTAGAGAATATTATATTAAGTGAAGTCAGACTGAGAAAGGCAAATGCTATATGATACCACTTATATGTGGAATCTAAAGAATGATACAAATGAACTTATTTACAAAACAGAAATAGGCTCATAGACATAGAAAACAAACTTATGGTTACCAAAGGAAAAGGGAGGGGTAATAAATTTAGAGGTTTGGATTAACAGATACACACTATTCTAAATAAACAATAAGAACTCACTGTATAGCGCAAATAATTATATTCAATATCTTATAGTAAACTATAACAGAAAAGAATTTGAAAAGAATATATATATTCTTTAGATGTATGTATGTGTATATATATATATATATATACACACACACACCTTTATATATATATATACATCTGTATATATGAACTATATACAGGATAGGCTTTTCTAATACAAAATTATAAGGTGAAGAACAAATGTACTAGCTTTGTAGTCACTCAGACTTACAATCTGATATATGTTTAAATGAGCTTTGTCCGAAAAATATGTTCGCTATCTGTTTTGTCATAACATATTTTTCCTAATGTTTTTCTTATTGTGAAAATAAGTTACTGGTGAAATTTAATATTTAATGGGTACAGAGTTTCACCTGGGAAGGACGAAAAAAATTCTGGAAATGTATGGTGTTGATGGCTGTACAACAAAGTGAATGTACTTAATGCCACAGACCTGTATACTTAAAAATGGTTAAAATGATATATTTTATATTATGTATATTTTACCACAATAAAGAAGCAATATAAATTAATTACAAGATTTAAAAAATATACAAAACTTCCCAAAGAAAGTTTATTTATTTTTAATTGAAAGATAACTGCTTTACAGAATTTTGTTGTTTTCTGCCAAAAGTTTAAAAATAAACTGTTATTTAATTTGCATCACCATTAACATTTAGTACTATATGCCCTGAGTATGCATATACATATATACTTATAATATGCTTAAATATTGGAGCAGATTCGTTGATTCACTCAACAAATCTTTCTTAAGTGCCTTCAGCCAGATACCCTGTGGGCCCAGAAGAGAGGGCATGAAAACACTGAGTTCCTGAGTCAGGACTGACACACCCGTTTCCGGAAGCAAAAAGCAGGCCTCGGGTCTGAGATAATAGTAAGATGAAAAGGAAGACGAGAAGCTGGTTAGTTTTGCTCGGTGTGGGGTAAAGCACTGTAGGCAGAGGGACAGCATGTGTAAAAGTTCCAGAAGCGGAAAAGAGGTTAAAAATTTAGAGAAACAGCATAAAGCTCAGACAAGGCCTAGGCTCATATTGAGGTTCCAAAGATAAGCAGGGACCAGATAATTTTGTACCTTGCAGACCATAAGAGTCTGCACTTCATTCCAAGCTCAGTAGGAATCCACTCAAGGGATTTTAGTCAGGGAGGTGGGAAGGTCTGGTCTAAATTTTGAGATGACTCTTGCAGCCATGCAGTGGGTGAAGGGTACAGGAAGGAAATGGGATGAAGCTGACCCAACGAGACCTGAGATGACCTGGATTAAGGAAATGACCAAATAGAAGGGCAGAGGGGACAGAGGAGGTGCAATTTAAAGCTGAAACTGATAGAGTTCACCTATGTGATGGAGGAAAATACCAAATACAAGAGAGGACTCAAAAATGACTTTGGTGTCTGAGCTTCAGTTAGGCTGTGATGAACAGGTCTGAGTGGAACTAAGAGTTCCATGAGTACCTATTTAACATGGGATGCGTAAGATCGTGTGATATACATGATTCATACCCAAATATTCTAATAATTCATAAGCATTTCCAATATACTATTAGAGCTCAAAATATACTTTTAATTTACATAGTACTTTAGCTTATCAATTTATCACAACCTATGTAATCATTACCAATTATTAAGCATACAAATTGTTTCCACTGTGCTTATCTTCCTTATACAAAATCTATCTGTATTTCTTATTACTTTCTCATGATTCTTAAGTGAAAATGTTGGTACAAAAGGTATAAAAACGTTTAAGGTTCTTGACAGAAAATCCTCTCCAAAAAGATTGTATCAGCATCACTTCATCCAGCTTGATTTCATTTATTTTTACCACATCACAAGGCATGTGGGATCTTAGTTCCCCAACCAGAGATCAAATCTATGCCCCCTGCAGTACAAACACGGAGTCTCAACCACTGAACAGCCAGGGCATTTCCTTCCAGCTTGATTTTAAATGGTCCCAAAATAGCAGTGTGGGTTCACCTTAATATTATTAGCTTCACATTAACAGTCAATTAGATGTTTTTTTTTTCTTAAAAAAAAATAATATAAATAGTGCTGTAATGGAAAACATTAAATATGAATTTTTGCTGAAATTTCCTGGAAGTAGAATGAATAGAGCAATGAGTATGAACATTAAAGATTTTTGATAACATATTGACAAACTGCCTTCCATACAGCAGTTTTTGAAGGAAATATAGTATCACTGATCTGACAACTGGGGGCTTCCCTGGTGGCTCACAAGGTAAAGAATCTGCCTGTAATGTAGGAGACCTGAGTTCAATCCCTGGGTCAGGAAGATCCCCTGGAGAAGAGAATGGCTACCCACTCCAGTATTCTTGCCTGAAGAATTCCATGGACAGAGGAGCCTGGTGGGCAGTCCATGGGGTCACTAAGAGTCAGACATGACTGAGCAACTAACACACATCTGACAATTACAGAGTCCATATGAGAATGATTTTTCTCCTTTAAATTATGCAATTATAAAAAAAGTTTCCACCAATAATTCAAATAATTCTAATTCAAAGCTCTGTATTAAGAGAGGAAGCATGGCTACTAAAACTATGTTTCCTTTAATTCTGAGAAACTGTTGGTTCCAATGAGAAAACTGATTTGGAGAATGGCTTGTTGAGAAATAACAAATGAATTCCATTATCATATGTATTTAAGTAAAAAAATAAAAATAAAAACAAAAGAACCCTTGTGTCTAAAAAATACAGAAATTGGTAACACTCAGTGTGCCAGTTACAGAATTACTTCCAAGCCGCCTTCCCCCAAATGGCATGGAAGCACTGGTCTAGGTCAGGGGTCAGCAAAATTTTTCTGTAAAGGGCCAACAGCCAGACAGCACATATTTTTCAGCTTTGGGGGCATGCATGGACTCAGTCCAACTGGTCAGCTCTGCCTTTGTAGTATGAAAACAGCCATAGATTATATGTAAAAAAAGTTGTTTTCCAATAGAACTTATTTACAAACGTAGGCAGCAGATTCGGCCCAGGGGCCACATTTGGCTAACTCTTGGTCCAGACGTTGGTTCTGCATTCCAGGTGAGCAATTCTTGTGTAATACTTGGGGTACAGGATATTCATCATCTCTAACATTAGCCTAAGCGGCTCTACTCAGAAACTTACTGAAATTCAGATTACTACATTGTACTCAGGACCTACTGAACTAAAATCTCTGAAAGTCAGGTTCACCAATCTATGGTTTAACAAGGCTTCAAGTGATTTTATACATGCTAAAGTCTTCAAATTAAAGGTCTAAGTCCAGCAAAGTTCCTTAATAAAACTTGGGGAACTAGGTTCTAAGAATGAGCTTTTCCCTATTTCTCCCATCTCTTGCAAACCTCAAGAGATGCTGCCACTCCACTAGTGAGCCAGTAATAACACTTTATAATAAGAGGCACAGCACACATGACTCCAGGCAGGTGGTATCTCATTAGACCAGCAGAGATTGAATCCTTTCCCCCAGTGGTACAAAGACTGCTATCCTTACAATCTTGTTTCTGCAGAACTTAAAAAACAGAAAAGAAAAATACATGGTGAGTCTGTGATGTGAAACAGAGGCTGCAGGATAGATTTCTGTATGCTGATGAAGCTCCAGAAATTACTATCTACATTTAACTCCCCACATGGACAAGCATGAAACATTTTGCTAGCACTTCAGGATAGCTGCTTTATTATTATTATCCTGCCTGTTTTTTCGGTTCTTTTTCTCCTGGTCAATCTTTTGATAAATTTCATCCCACAGTGAGAAGAAACCTGAATTAAGCATGGAAAAGAAAACAAGGTTCAAATTCCATCATCTCTATTTTTCTCATTATTTCCAGCCTTTTGTGCTTCTTATATTCGTTCTAGTTAAACAGGGTAGTAGAATAACACCTGCTCAGAAAAATGAATAAATAAAAGGTTTACTGAGAGCAGAAAAGACAATGGTCCCCTGCTGGCAACACTATATAGCTGATATGAGCTTCTGCCCAACCCTAATCAATAAACAGCTGCATGACCTCATGTAAAGTTGAAGTCAAATGTCTCTACAATCAGAACCACGAGTGGAATCTGACGATAGTGTGTGTGCGTCCTTCAAGAAGACACTAAATTCTTAAAAAGACATTAGGATCTAACAGAACTGTGCTCAACCAACCTGTAGGACTCAAGTGCTAACAGTGAACACTGGATGGACATGGCTCTGAAGGCAAATACAAACTGAGATGCCATTGGCATTCCATAGTTTGAACATCCATAGTAATTAACACAGCTGTTCCCCTACCGTCCCAATCTCACTCCAATTTATTCTCAGATAAGAATAGATAATGCAGGTGGTAAACTATATTCTAATATGGTCTGATATCATTCAAGCAACAGCAGACTAGGACTAGAGTTCCAGGTCCTCTGACCTACACAAGGAAATATCATAGAAGCATAAAGTTAAAGTGAATTCACTCAGTCGTGTTCCAACTCTTTGGGACCCCACGGACTGTAGCCTACCAGGCTCCTCCGTCCATGGGATTTTCCAGGCAACAGTACTGGAATGGATTGTCATTTCCTTCTCCAGGGGATCTTCCTGACCCAGGGACTGAACCCAGGTCTGCATTGTGGGCAGATGCTTTACCGTCTGAGTCACCAGGGAAGCCACCAAGCCATACAAACGGTGCTGGGAAAGACTGAAGGCAGGAGGAGGAGGAGGCGGCAGAGGATGAAATTGCTGGAAGGCATCATCAGCTCAATGGACGTGAGTTTGAGCAAACTCCAGGGGATAGTGAAGGACAGAGAAGCCTGTTATGCTGCAGGCCACGGGATTGCAAAGAGTCAGACACTACTGAGTGACTGAACAACAAGGATTACATTAGCACATGCCAATCCAATTTCTGCTGGATTGTGAGAACAGAGCCCACCAACAATATCTACACATTATTTGATGGGTCTGAAAAAGGTGAGACCATTTTCCCTGAGCAAAGCATCCTAATAAGTCTATGCTTTGCACAGTACTCCTCTTTAAAAATGTTTCAGAACTGAGAACAAATAAGAGAATCACAAGTATATGGTCCCAGACAGGTGAGAATGGAAAGAAAGACATCTTGCATCAGTAAGATTCTACAGCAGATGCAGGCAAAACTTTTCTGCAAGGTCAGATAGTAAATATTTTAGGCTTCGTAGGCTGTAAGGTCTGTGTTCCAACTCTTCAGGTCTGTTTTACCAGTAAATCAACTCTAAACAAGATGTAAACAATTGTGCCTGGCTATGTTCTAATAAAACTTTATTACAAAAGCAGACAGTAGCCTGGACTTGGCCCGCAAGCTGTAGTTTGCCACCACCCCATTCCAAGGATTGTCTCTCTCTCAAAAACGTGATGTTTGCCTAAGCTTGCCAGGCTTTACATGACTGTGCATCTGTGTGTATACAGGTAGCTCTGGTGTACAAACAACTGCCTTAGAAAAAGAGTAGGAGGGTGAGCCACAGATCTGCACTGGTGGGGCTTTCATAAAAAAACTCAATGGCTTAAACATAACCCATTCTCATGGCCTCTACAAAGCAGAACAATTTTACACATTTAAAGAGCCTTCTGAGAAATGTACTAAATGTTTCCTGGAATGGAATGTTACTGGTGTCAATCTCCACTCTATACAGATCTGCAGGATAGAAAAACTCAGACATTATAAACAAGAATTTCCCTTTGACGATCATATGTTTGATGCTTTATCATAAATCTCTTTCATGAACTTTATCTCATTTAAACCTCATAAAACCCAGGGAGAATGGTAATATTGTTCCCACTTCAAAACAGATGAAGAAAGTGAGACTCTCAGGTACTGAAGGGATCAGATGGAGGTAGGACTAGAACTCAGATATCCTAACTCCAAACCTCTACACTTTCCCCCTTTCATCTCTGTGATTCTAAACCAGGTGTTTATCCAGCAGTGGAGGGTGAAACTTTTTGTTGAAAACATATACTGGTATTTATCGCAACTGTCAAGGTCATGGAAAAACAAGAAAAGATTAAGAACCTTGTACAGACTAGAGGAGTTTAAGACATGACAACTAAACACAACATAGACAGAAAATAGACACTGGTAAAAGCAACTTAGGTCAGATGTATCATGACTATGCAAGATGTTGGCACTGGGGAAAATTAGGTAAAGGAGATTCCAGAATGCTCTGTACTATCTTTGCAGCTTTTTGCATCTAAAATATTCCAAAACAGAATTTATTTCTAAAAAAATGTACATAATGCACCTATGTGAATGTGCCTATGTGCAGGGTTCTCGGGCTGTTTTACTTTCGTGAAACCAGTAGGTAAGAATTCTTACAGGGACTGATCACAGTTCTCATTTATAGAGAGTATGATACACAGTATATGTGGCTAAAAATTATTTGGGAGAAAGAGTTCTTAATTCATAGGTGGTCACAAGATATTTCTAATTCCTGTAATTCCATAAGTGATTATCATTTTCACACTACTATTTTCATTCCATCACCATCTTTCAGCTGTTATTCAAAAGTGATTATAAATAATGGGGCTATAAAAGCCATTCAATAATTAGGACACTCACTGGCCATATGCCCACCCCGACAGTGGGAGGTGATTTATGTAAGGAAACCCCAGCACATCTGCCAAGCTGGTTTCTCTCTGACGAACTCTCCAATTGTAGATGAAAACATGGCTCTTAATAGTCATCTTTTTCTTAACTAGAGCACTGACTTTCAAGCCAAAGTGCTACAGCATTTAAAATTTTATATACAAGTAAAGAAAAACAGACTCAATAAACCATTCTCTGTCTTGCCATCTCATGGATCCAGATAACCAGAGGAAAAGCACAGAACATCATCAACTGGATCTGGTCAGAATCCTGGCCTTTGTCACAGAATGGGAAAGACCTAAAGGAAATCCACGGATGAAAGAACTCAGACCTAGCTGGTCAAATCTCACCCCCTTGATACACAAGACTTTAAGAGATACAAGCTTAAGCCCATGGCACGATTCACCAAGGGTTTCTTACAGGAGTGCCACTGGCATCTTGGACAAGAAAATTCTTTGTTGTGGGTTTACTCTCTGAACCTCAGCAGCCCGGTTCTTGGCAGCTTCCAAATAAATGCCTGAAGTGATCCCCAGTCACTGCAACAAGCCCAGTGAGGCAGTACCACCCTGGGAGACGGATAAATGAAGAGCAATCAGGAACAGTTATTCCTGTTGAGCTTTCTTTCTTTTCTCCATTTAGATCTAAGAGCATATTAGAAGAATACTGGGGGAAAAACCCTCATACTGGGGATGATTTCAAACAGCTAAGATCTCCTCTGCACATACTTACATAAACATATCTGTCTTCTAGTGCAGGGATGCTGGGAAAGAGGAATCAGAGCTTAATGCTGAGACCAGAGGTTTGTGCTAGTCTTAACAATGATGCAGCAGAGATAGTCTCGGGCAAGGCTCTCAACCGAAAGCCCCTCCACCAGTGTCTAGCCCATCGTTCTGGTTTATTGTGTTCACAGGCTTTGCATGACTGCTCAGTTGCTTCAGTTATGTCCAACTCTTTGTGACCCTATGGACTGTAGCCCACCAGGCTCCTCTGTCCAAGGGATTCTCCAGGCAAGAATACTGCAGTAGGTTGCCATGCCCTCCTCTAGCGGCTCTTCCTGACCTGGGAATAGAACCCTTGTCTCCTGTATCTCCTGCACTGCAGGTGAATTTTTCAACCACTGAGCCACTTAAAGTGATGATTTTTTTACCCACTGAGCCATCTGAGGTGGTTTATCAATATATTTCTTTACCTTGTTTATTATGTGTCCTCCACCACCATGATAGTTTCACACGAGAGCTGAGACCCTCTCAGCTTAGAGGAGAAATTGGCATAGACCTAGCGATGATTAAATGAGTGGATGAAGGATGAAAACACTACTTAAAATAACACTAGTGACTAAAGAAGGACTAAGCAGAACTACATTCCCATCCTGACTTTGCCATTTGCTACCTCTGTGTTCTTAGGCAAGTTCCTTAATCACTCTGGGTCTCTGTTTCCTTATTAGGAAAACGTGGATAATGACAGTACATACAACAGGGTGGTCAAGATTATTAAATGAAAACATGCATTTACCCTCCCCTAGCTACCCTCCCCTTGACTTGGAAGTATCAGTATCATATTCTAAAACGTACCTTTTGTGGAGTTGTTTGTCCTCAAGGAGAGTTTTTTTAATGATTAATGCTTATGACAAAATGTATAAAACAAGTTAAACAAGTCAAGCTTTCCATATTACTAGGCTGAAAACTAACTAAAGCTTGGATGCGGTCACTGGACTGCTTTCACACACCGACACTTACAAATAGTGCATCCATGGCACACCCTATGGCCAAAGGTGTGCGAGCAGAGACAGGACTTTTAGGTTTGTATGGAATATGAATGACAGTGCAGAGTATCAAACACCCTTCAGTCCAGCACCAGTTATCAGGAAATCTGGCATTCATGTTTCACTTTACTATTTATTTCAATGTTCTTCATATATGTGTTATATTGCTTCTTCATTACTTTAATTTGTATTACCCTGATGGATAAGGATATGAAGTATCTTCTATTCATTTGTGAAATTTCTATTCAAATTGTTTAACTTCTTTTTATTAGTTTATCTTCTTAATATTGACTTTAAGAGTTCCTTATACATCCTGCATATCAATCCTTTGTCAGAAATAAATTTTGCAGACCCCTTCTCCTAGTCTGTGACTCGTCTATTCACTTTGTTAGGGATATCTTTTGATGAGTGGACGTTTTGATGGTTGATGAAGCCTCATTTATTGATTTTTACGGCTACTTTTGTCTTCATTGTTCATTTGTTACAGATGAGTCATAAAATAGGAACATGAAGCAGACAGAACTCTGAGCAAGGGTCAGGAGATGTTGATTTGAGACCTACATCTGTGCCATATGTTTTGGAAAAGTCATGGGTAAGGGCTGACTTTATGCATCAGCCTGACTGGACCACAAGGTGTCTAGATATCTATGTATCTAGTCAAGTATTATTTAGCGTGCTTCTTATGAGAATCCTACTGTATGACTTTCATGTTTCAACTAATATACTGAGTAAAGCAGATCACCATCTCTAATATAAGTGGGCCTCACCCAATCAGTTGAGGGCAAGCTGACTTGCCCATGAATAAGCGCTCCTGCCTCAACCTTGAAGCTAAGACATCAGCTTTCCAGATTTCATACTAAACCAAAACATCAGCTCTCCTTGTCACAAGCCTGCAGCCTTCAGACTAGAACTTACACCATCAGCTCTCCCAACAAGCCTCTAGACTCATACCATCAGTATTTCTGGGCCTCCAGCTTACCAACTATAGACCTTGGGGCTTGTCAGTCTACATAACTGCATAAACCAATTTCTTACGGTAAAGTAAGTAAAGAAAGTCGCTCAGTCATGTGTCTTTGCGATCCCATGGACTATACAGATCACGGAATTCTCCAGACAAGAATATTGGAGTGGATAGCTGTTCCCTTCTCCAAGGGATCTTCCCAACCCAGGGATCAAACCAAGGTCTCCTGCATTGCAGGCATATTCTTTCCCAGCTGAGCCACAAGGGAAGCCCAATTTCTTATCATAAATATCCATAAATAGAAAAGACTTCCTATTGGTTCTGTTTCTCTGCAGAACCCAAATACATTAACTGCCTCTTGTAGTTCCAACACAACATGCAGTATTCTAACAGGCACTTAATGAATCTTGCTGAAATCCCTAATAAATCAGCTTGGTTCACATACCTGTAAGGCTAGATTTGACAATCCCCGAGTTCTCTCTCAATCTGATACTTATCTTGATCTCTCCTTTCTATTCCAGCAAGGGCTCCTCCCTCGGGTGTCCTCTCGCAAAATTAATCCAGCTATGCCTCTCAGAAAAAGTGACAAACCATTCTCTTGGCTCATCAGCTCAGCAGTCACTCTTAACAGGCCCTGCTACATGTAAACCTGTTCTGGCTTGTTTGCCCCCACTTTGAGGAAGCAGAGTGCTAGCTAAGGAGTTCAGACAGTTCAAAGTTATTTGAGTATTTACACATCATAGAGGTTACAGCAGCCGAATTCTTAATAGCACAGGGAACTCTACTCAAGATCTTGTAATAACCTACAATGGGAAAGAATCTAAAAAAGAATGTTAATCTAAATTAATCTAAAATAGAATCATATATATATATATATATAACTGATTCATATATATATGTATAACTGAATCATGGCTATGCACTTGCAACTAAAACAGCATTGTAAATCAACTATGTTTCAATTAAAAAAACCCAGTATGCTAAAACAAACCAAAAACCAATAAATAAAAAAATTACTGATACACAGACATACTCACAAGACTTCTAAACTGACATTTTAAAAACTGCAACAAAGTCACCAAATGAGGCAATAAATCTAATTACTGATTGTTGTTATGAGGCAAGCAAGTCACAGGTGACACTCCAGAGGTACCAAAACATAGAAGGGGGTCTAACATTTGTCAGAGGAACAAACAGAAGTATGTCAACACCTCAGCCTTTGGGAACCTCTGACACCCTCTTTTCCATTGCTTGATTTCAGACCAGTTCACAGGAGACAGAAAATTTTCTTTAGAAATTAAAGGGATCTTAAATAAATTTTGCGACGCCTTTTGAGACCAGCCTACACCCCAGGGAGATGTCAAGCCACATTTGAGAATTCCTGCTTTAGAATAAGCCATATTAAATAAGAAAATTAGGTGATAATGATTTAGGGTCACCGTAAGAACCTGAAGGAATGGAGTCCATCTGGCTTCCCTCACATGTCTCTAACAGCAAAAGCAGGGAACTGGTCTCTCCTTGGGGCCTGGAATGTCCTAATGACAAGCAACCAGCCAGGCTCACTCAGAATGGAAGAGGTAACTGGATATTACCTGGAAGGGAGGGTTATGAACCTTGATGAACATTAGAATCACTAGGGCACAGCTGAAATAATACCAGTGTCCAATCTCCCATCTCTGAGCAACTAAATAAGAATCTATGAGTAGAGACTGGACAGTGGTGGGTTGTTTTGGTTTTTCATCTTCCCTAGGGATTGCAGTGTGCAGTCAGCATTCTAAGCCTAGCCTACTTCTCTGATTCTGGATACTTAGTGAAGTCACTAATTGTGAGAATATCTATGCAGAACCTTCTGTGTAGAGAGAATCCTGTAGGATCTCCTAAGATGAAGTGCCCTGAGCTTCAAAGGTGAAATCAGACTCTGAACCAGGAGCAGGGTGGGATGGGTGGAGTGAAGAACACCAAGAGGAAAGAGAGCTTAAAACAAACAAACAAACAAAATCTAACACCTCTTAGAGCCATGGCCCTGGGAAATTAAATTGGGTTTCTGCCTGCTCTGACTAGGGAAGAAAACTCAAATTAGCCAGGTAGAAAATTCATTTCAAAGGCTCTGGGGACGCTGGGTGACTTGGACTTTGATGTCTCTCACTGCAGCTCAGCCATTCCTTTGGCTTTCTGACCAATTCCTGAGAAAAGTAATAAGTTACATATATTTAGTTTGAAGAACACATATCAAGTGAAAAGGTGGGAAAGGGGCTACAATCAATGACAAAGAACAAGGTGGGACAGGGTGTACTGCGAGTACAAATGCAGGGCTTTCCCACATGAACACAGTAATGCTGATGTCTGAAAAGTGGTACAGGCTGACTTCTGGAGCTGAAGAAAGCACCGACACACTTAGGAAGAAACAGAGACGATGGAAGAACAAACAGAAGTCTCCCCTAAATTAAACACAGCACAAATGTAACTGCTGTGAATTGGTAATTATTCTGTTGATGGATTCTACACTTAAGCTGACACTGAACCATGGGCTACTTCATTTCTTCAAGTACCAACACCAAGTGATGCTTTCAGCCACCCTCAGCTCTCAATCAAGCTGTTCAGTGCTCACAAACAATCAATTTCCTTTAATGAAATATTATTCTGCCACTAGTCAGAGATATAGAAGCTACTACAATCATCCCTCTCTCCAAAAGACGCCCAGGGAATAAGTGAAAAGGCTTTAAAGCTTTTTCATCAGCAACTACATATATTTAACCCCAGCAGAAAACCTTTTCCTCATCTGTATATTAAAATTTTCCTTGAGGTATTTCTGTACTATCATACCTAGACATGTATACTCCCCAAAACCCTCATGTGTAGTCTTTATTTCTTTATATTAAAGTCACACTGGTATCTTAAAAGTTCAAGCAAAATCAAATTATGAAAGTAAAGCAGTTACACTTTCACTTCTTTTTCTTGTTAAAAGAATTCTAGCTTAACATTTGCGTTTCCCCCCATAATTAGAAAGATTATGGAAAGAGAAGAGAAAATGTAGTCAAACAGGCTTGAGCAGAAAATAGCTAAAATAGAAGCCCCATATACAAAAGAATAACAATTAAAGAATAAAAGCTCCATCCTTCATTTGATAGGCATTACCTGATTGGAAATTAAAACACTTCGTGCTATCTCTAGAGAAGAATTCTGTTCCAAAACCAGGGTCTAATGTTTAAATTGTGCAAGCCAAATCAGCTTGAAGAAACAGAAGGCTCTGCTAAGCTTTAGCAGAACAAGCCCTAACATAATATGCCAAGGAACACGTTTGACAAAACAGAAGTAGAAAAATATTTTCAAAATCGGTTCTTGGCTTAAATCTAGCATTTGGCACCTCAAATAAACACAGAGAAGAAGAACTAACTTGGCTATGCCATGTGACTTTTGGAACTGCAACAGGCCAGATGGTGGGGTAGGTTATTCATTTCTCAGCTTCTCATCATCTCTGCCCTTACAATAGAGCCTCTCCAGGTGAGGGTGCCTTACAAGGGTTGGAAAGACAAGAACTGGATAAATGCATATAACCAGTTTTCTGGGGAATTATTATCTCCTTTAAAACCATGCCTTTATCAAACATCTCATGCCAACTCGACAGCTCTCATTAATAAATGTTCTGGCTTACAGAGCCAAGTCAATGTCACATCTGCTGTCTATAAACAGTAAAGGAGTAACACCTCCTCTTCTGGGACGATAATGCAGATGTGCATTTCCCTCATCCTCCCACGGATCACAACAGCAGACCTCCAATGTCATCTATGAAACTGACAAGAAGGCTCTGAAATGTGAACAGAGGCACACCTCTTAGGACTCTCAGGAAAGATCTCAGCATGCAGATGAGTTCTCTTTCTTTATGTCCCATATAACCCAGCATCGCAGCAGAAGACGCTGACAACAAGTAAATGTCAATAGGTGCAGATGACAAGAGTCCAACAAAAGTCTGTTCTCTCTACCTAAAGAACCAGGTAATAGGTTCAAGGCAGTGGGGCCTGGGTTTGATCCCTAGTCACGGAACGAGATCTCACATAAATCAACTAAGAGTTCACAGGCTGCAACCGAGAAGTTACACGCCACAACTAAAAGATTCTGTATGCTGCAATGAAAGATCTTACGTGCCGTAATTAAGACCTGGTGCGGGCAAATAAATAAATACAAATAAACATTCAAAAAAATAAATGTTGCCAAGTGATGAACATGCAAATAAAGTTTGAGGGGCACTGATATGAACTATTACATGATTGGGAAGATGGAGACCACACAGCTTATGGGATCTTAGTTCCTCATCCAGAGATCAACCCAGGCCTTTAGCAGTGAAAGCACAGAGTCCTGACCACTGAACCACCAGGGAATTCCCTACTACACAATTCTTAATTCACCATAGTGATGACTTTGTACCAACATGGAATGTATGTATTATATCCCCATAAGCAAAATAAGCAGGGGACACATCTGAAATTCCTTAATGCCAGTGAAATTTGTGTGTGCCTGGCAGGAAATGAGCACAACATAAAAAGAGCGGTTTGGGGGCAGAGGGGTTATGACTCTTTCCCCACCAAGTCCCCCACTTTGTTCTTAACACTTATAATCCTGCTAATATGTTACATGACAAGATGCCAGGGCCAATGTATGAGGATCAACACTTTTTACTTTCTGGCTTGCTGCTTTCCTAAGATCATGACGGCCTGGTAGAATGAAACCCCACATACTTGAGGTTACCCAGGCTCATGAACAACCAGATCTGCAAGGGCCCTGGCTTGGTTTTAGCCAGTTTAACTACCTGCAAAAAGAACAAAGAGTGGTCCAAAGGACTCTCATTTGAAGGCACACCCAAAGCAGCTCAAATATGCCCTAGACATAAGGTCCAACTTGTCGGTAGAGTAACACTCCCTGCAGGTCCAAAGTCTTTGGATCTACACTGGCTTCAGGATGCAGATATGGCAGCGAGAGCCCAACACTCACCAGAAATACACAATGTCCTGACTGTGATGGTGGCTAGCTGTATGCCTGGACATTACGGTCTCTGAGACTGTACATTAAACCCACTCCTCCAGACACATGGCATCAGCACCAGACAAAGAAAGCAACTGACTGCTCTCAGTGAGTCAACTTTTAAATTCTTTGTTTCCTTTTTTTCCTCACTGCAGGCAGAATCCCAAGCATGTCATCCTTGTAAATGGCACCAAGAAAACACCACCAGATTTTCAAAGGATCCAAGAGATAATCCGTGTCCCACAGTTGAAAAAAACTATATGCTTAACTTAACCCCAAAGTTAATTCTTCAAATGATTTTTTACTACAAGCCAACTTTCCCCACCTCATCTCAAAATGACTACATTTCAGATAAACTCTGTATGTAGTGACCCAGTTCAAACATGTTCTGGGAATATTTATATGTAAACATCTAAAACCCTATATTCCTTAACTATTACACTGAAGGGGGAAAAAAAAAACACTGTAATTAAAGGGATAATGCTACACTGGCTGAACAAAACAATATCTACTTTCAAACTTCAACAATTATTTATACACATGCCATCCAAAATGAAAACTAAAGGAGCTTTATTACTGTTTCTATACTAGTCACACTCATGCTATGAAATCATTACTTAAGTATTTTTAAACTCTGATTATCAAAGGGTAGATAAATAAACACTCTTGTAAGAAAATTGGTTTTTACTTTTAAATATGAAGTCACTGGTCATTTTTTAAAGATTTCAAAAAGGAAGGGTGATTCACAGTCACTCAAAGACAGTAAGAGAGCCATAACAACTAGAACAAATAAAAGTTTTACTTTAATTCAGGACTTTTACCCTTAGCACTACTGACATCCAGGGTGAGATAATTCTTTGTTGTGGGGGCTGTGCTGTGTATTGTGGGATGTTCAGCAGCATCCCTGGTATCTACCCACGAGATGCCAAAACTCATTTGTGGCCAGTTGTGAAAACCAAACACATCTCTAGACATTGCCAAATTTCTCCTGGGGAATTAACTGTCCTCGACTGAGCACCACTGCTTAAGCAACAGAGTAGCCTAGTGAATCCTAAATGTAACTGAACTCTCTCTTGGCCTCTGTGGCTTAGTGGTTTGCCAACACAACAGAATGACTGCCACCATTCAACCTCCTATGACTGCATTTGAGGAATCATCAAGTATTAGCAGAGGGCACACAATGCAAGTCCATGCATGAAGAGGCCTCAGCTTTACTGGGATTGAAATAATGGTGGTGTCAACTGCTCACTGATTTTCTAGAGACTGAATATATGTATATTTTGAAGGCTGAAGCCAGTGACTAGAATTATTGTGAGGCATACCTGAAACAGTCACTATGCCCAAAACTATGGGCAAGTAGACTGCGGTCCTGGCCAAAGTTATCATCAAAATATGACCGCCTATTAGCCTAAATTGCTGGAGTCCAGGAACACTGAATAGTTAGGAGAAGGGCACAAGGTGAACTAACTCATCCACAGAGGTCACTAGTGTTTAACAAATACATTCAAAGAGGTAAGCAACTCTGTATGTTATTTTTCCATTTCTTTCCCAATGAAAATCTCCACTCAACTCACAACCTGGTGAACAGGAAAAGGCACCTTCTTATACCTGAAAGGCATCTTTGACTCTTTCTATTTCCCACATCCCCCATACCACAATAGTTGCCAAGTTCTCCCAATTCCACCTCTGTGTCTCTCTTGAATAGGCCCACTTCTTTCCATCATACATTTCACTGCTGAATTACTACAGACACCTCCTAACCAAATACTGAGCTTCTAGTCTTGGCCTCTCCCATGGGACATAAAACAATTTTTCAAACACACAAATCTGATCGCCTTTCTCCAGCTTGTATTTCTTCACGGGTGTCCCACTGTTCTTAAATGAAATCCAAACATCCTTATGCTTCTACATTATCTGGTCCATCAATGTGGGTGCAGGGGAGGGATATATATATTAAAAAATCAGTATCACATGCAATGGAATCAGACCTTAAGCTGAGTCTGGTACTAAAAGTTTAAAAAGCCAGAATTACTGGTAATCTAAATTATATCTAAAAATCCCACTAAGCTGCCAGAACCTGGGCTTTTGGAAGCTCAAAGGCCAAGAACCAACCTTAGTTTTTCTTTGAATTTCTGTTGTGCCTTCCTTTTCCCTGAGACAGTGAGGGGGTTAGGCCAAGATTAGTTTAAATGTGGCAGGGGTGAAGGTTTGGGGAAGTTAAATTGGTGATAAACATTATTTAGAATGTGATTCTGGAATACAAAACACAACCCCAGCTATGTTCAAAATATACATACACACACGTGGTATATTTCCATGGGGTAGAGGAAGCTGTTACAGAGAGAGTTCTAAGCAAGGCAAATGAACCAGAAAGAAATACAGCCATATGTTAACAGGAATATCTCTGGATGCTGAGATTAGAGATGATTCATTTGATTTTCCATACTTTCATGTGGTTTCCACTATCAATAACAGAATAGGAAAAGTAAACAAAAACTCTAAAAGGTAACTTGAAGTAAGCCTTTGCTTCATGTTGAGCTTTGATAGGAAACAAAATTCTATAAAGCAATTATCCTTCAGTAAAAAATTAATTAATAAAAAAAAGTATGCCTTTATATATCTGCTAAGATACAGAACAGATGGCAAAGGTAGCATCAAATTATTCTGGAATGTAAAGATTTATCACTTGCCCTTATTCTGCTAAGCTGCAGATCTCTGTGCCCAGATAACGGGGCACAGAATAGAAACTGTTGTGGTCTGGTGTGTCCAGAGTTATCCCCTCAATTCCTTCAGCCCTAAGCTTTTTGACAAACACACAGTAAGATACACAAAATCGAGGGCAGGGAAATGTGCTGTAACATTGTTAAACGGTGGCAGGAGAACACTAGTGCACCAGTTAAAGGTACAGAGAAAGCTGTGGAACGCTGACCCACCGGGAATATAAGCAAAAGGAAAAGCGTGGTTTTGAAGTATGAGTGCCTGATAATGATCAGTGAAAAGGTTTCCTCGCCGCTTTCATGCAGAGTAAAAAGCTTCAAATTCACAGCTTAATTCAACACACACTGCTGAGTCTTGTTCTCTGTGCTAGTGACATGGGCAGTGACTGCCTACTTTTTGCCCTGAAGAATGTCTCTTTTCATTCTGGGCAAGATGACATGCCAATCTGCCTAACTTTACCTGCTTTTATCTCTTCTTGCCCCAAAGCAACAGTGTGAACTTTGGTCAGGGCAAGAAACGCACCTTTGTGTAGGGACCACGTTCCACACTGACTCCTTCTGTCTACTGCATTTCTTTTTCCAAGTTTCTGAGTGTTGAGGGTCCCAACTTATAAGAATACAAACTACACTGACTTCATTGTCCAGTAGTTTGAGAAATGCAAAACGGTAAGCATAAAGTACATGTGGAGTGAACTACGTATTTTGTAACTGTCAAAAAACCTAAATTTCAACATGAAAATGCCTCTTGCATTTCTTTCAGATCAATTTCAAAAAGTGAAAATTGTCTCTTGCCTTAGCACAGTTGCAATCATTACAGGAGCCTTTATAAGCTCTCTTTATTACACACAATGCATTTTCCTACCAGTATGAAGGCCAGCGGGGGGGTCTCATTCAACTCCCTGGCATTCTAACAGTATGATGACTGGGAATACAGACACAGAGAGAAGAGAGGGGGAAAAATCAGCATCTCACCACCTGTAATCCCAGATGGCACTGGAAAACTCTTCACCGAAAACCCATGAAGGCTTTAGAAAATATAAAGCAATGCACTAATTAAAAGGGGGGAAAAAAATCTACATCCAGCCACACAGAGTTATGGTACAGATTATTATACAGTCAACTGTGACTTTGGAAATAGAACCCAAACTCTAGCAAAACACACATGAGAAAATGAAGAGCTTTTCTGGTTTTCATTCCACTGATGGTACAATGCCTATAGATGTGTTAACTCAAAGAGTTTTTCCATGTTGCTCACTTTGACATGTAGAGGAGAATTCTGAATCATCCTCATCCATCACCAAGCTGACTGCAATTTATTGCAGGACTGTGGTAAGTGCTTACATACATTATTAAATTCAATCCTCACCACATTTCGAAATGGGAACTATCATTATCTCTGTTTTCGGAAACAAAAACGGAAGCACAGACAAGTTGAGAAAGCTGCCCAAGTTCAAACAGCTTAGTAAGAGCCAATTCCCAGGGCTCTTTCACACTCTTGCGAAAAGTCATGCTGTTTAGCAAGAAATCATCTTTCTAAGTTTGGGGGATTTGTTTGGTTTTTATCGTTTAGTTTCTTCTCAAAGGTGGACTGTACCTTGAGTTCACTGACAACCTGGAAAGCTCTAGTGCCAAAGACACTGGAACTGTCCGAGCATGCACGCATGGGTCTTCTTGCTAACCATTCCAGATTTCAGTATAAAAACATAATCCTCCAATCTCATCAAGTCTGCATCAGGAAAAGAGAAATGAAGTTTCAGAAGTGCTAAATTTAAAAAAAGTTTACCTCAATATCACCACAAAAATTCCAGGCCATATATTGAGAAAATTCATTCTTGATCAAAAGAAAACTTGCATCCGTCTCAAAGCCCCTTTGCCTCTGATGCATTTTACTGTATCTCAAACTACATATAACACTGCTATGATGTTAACTCTCTTTCTCTTTTCCAGTTGGCCTCCCAGAAGGCTTAATATTAGAAATGAGGTGAAGTCTGGTATCAATTTTCAAACTAGATCTCACATCCAAAGAAGATCAAATTCTATATGGCAAACCATCCTTAAACACAGAATAACATGCATCTTTTAAGTAATTTTCAATTCTAAATCTTATGCATTTCATAATATGTTATTATATGCATTTCATCATTTATATTATGCATTCCATAATATAAAATATTACGGAATATAAAAGAGGCTAATGGACTTAAGATAATCATCATAGGTAAAAATATAAAGGAATCTTTTGGTACAAACTTCTTATTCCATGGGGGAAATGAAGAAGGGCTATCTAACAAAAAAAGAAATAAAAAAAAAAGGGAATAAATGGAAGAATATCTACGGTGTTCCACACCAAACATAGGCTATATCTGGAGGTATCAAAAAAGAGAGACAATAGCAAACATGATGATAAAGAGGCTAAGGATAATGATATCAATAGTTAATATTATGGAATGCCTAATACCTGCCAAATATTGGGCTAAGAACCTGATAAGCCTCCCGGGACTTCCCAGGTGGCACAGTGGTAAAGAATCCACCAGTTAATGCAGGAACATGGGTTCAATCCCTGGGTGGGGAAGATCCCCTGGAGGAGGAAATCTCAACTCATTCCAGTATTTTTGCCTGGAAAGTTCCATGGGCAGAGGAGCCTGGTGGGCTAGCTAGTCCATGGGCTACAATGGGGTTGGTAAAGAGTCAGACATGACTGAACATGCACACACATGTTTAGGGCACACACACACACACACACACACACACACCCCTTTCAAAGCCACAACATCTCTAAAAAGTAAATACTACTGTTAGTTCCGATTTAAAGAGAAGGAAACAGAAACACAGACAGGCTAAGTACATTGCCGAAGGCGCACAGCAAATGTGGGGCTGAGATCCACCTCCAGGGCCTGTAGTGGCAATGCCTCCCAGGTAAAACAAACAGAAAAGATGCCTTTGAATTAAGAGAGGTAGGGGAAAGTCTCTCTATTTAATATGTACAATAGACATATGTAGCTAGTTATTGAGGGAGAAAGTTGCAGTTATTTCCTAAATGAATTCCCCTGTCAAAGGGAACACAAAGCAGGATCCCCCAAGCAATTGGGGAATTGAACACCCCTGCCTACCTCCTACCTGCTTCAACGGTCAGTCTGGTTAAACTTTGCTTTCTATAAAAACCTCTATCTGCATGCATCCTAATTAGCCTGAGCTTTGTGCAGCCAAAACATGATAGCAATGACACTTGCTCCCATGTCTGGAGCAAAGCCCAATAAAAATCAAACGAACTTGGAAAAAACCTCCGATAGAGGCGATAGTACTAAGATCTTCGTTTAAATCTTGATTCTGCCACTGAATGACCACCTGCTACTGGGAAGGTCACCAATATTCTGAGTGAAATTTCCTCATCTATCAAACTAGTGGAGCAGTATCTTCCCGTGCGGGTCTTTGTCAATTGAGATAATGCATGTGAAATGTTTGCATCACATCTGATATATTTATCAGTGAAGCATTAAGTGTGTACACAGAAAGCAATTTGGGATTTAACGTCAATGAGTATGTGAGGACTTTCAAATGATGTGGAAGTCACACTAGGGAAAATCAGTGACTTAACTGTTATGTTCCTTGGGGAAAGAGATTGAATGCCAAAAAGAACAATCTGTATTGCAAAGGTGGAATGAGGTGAGGGTTTCTTAACATTTATTTATTATAGTCTTTCTGACTCAAAATCACTTACAAAATCTTTCTTTTGGACTCCAGAGAACTACACAGATCTCTATAAATATCACTGTTGACTTTCCGTAAGGATGTGACAAACCAAATATCAATATGTCAGTAAAGAAATGAAAGCTCCAGTTAGTTATTGAGTCAAAATTCAGTGGTCAAGGAAAATGCTGCTATTTTAACAATTAAATTAAATTAAACATTTAATTTAAAAAACGATTTTTAACTTTTCTGTCCTCCAATGCCATCTATAAGCACCAAGATCCCCATTTGCTAGTGACCAAATGAAGGAACTCTAGCAGATGTATCTTCTCAGATGTTAATGCGCCTTTTTTTCAATTATCTAGGAATTTGGTTACAATGTTGATCTGGTTCCTCCGGACTGACGTGAGCCATGAAGTTCTGCATTTCTAACAAACTCACAGGTGATGCCAGTGCTGCTGGTGCACGGATCACACTTTGAGTAGCAAGGTTGTGGGCCACAAGGCAACCATCACGCACATGTGCACGCATGCTCTCTCTCTCATAAGTCCAGCTTTGAAAAAAAGAGTTATCAGCTCATAAGCAACATTCTGTGCTCCTACCCTAAGTTTCTGTCCAATGCCAAAACCAAATAAAATATATACAAAGTACAAAAGTACAGTGGGTCTAAATTTGAGGGTTTTCTTTCCCAGTGCCATAATATAACTACACAAGGATGAAGATAGTAAATACTAGGAATTAACCAGAACTTATATCCACAATTGGAGAAGGCAATGGCACCCCACTCCAGTACTTTGCCTGGAAAATCCCATGGATGGAGGAGCCTGGTAGGCTGCAGTCCATGGGGTCAAGAAGAGTCGGACACGACTAAGCGACTTCACTTTCACTTTTCACTTTCATGCACTGGAGAAGGAAATGGCAACCCACTCCAGTGTTCTTGCCTGGAGAATCCCAGGGATGGGGGAGCCTGGTGGCTGCCGTCTCTGGGGTCACACAGAGTCGGACAAGACTGAAGTGACTTAGCAGCAGCATATCCACAATTCCTTCTTTTAAGGATCAGTGATGGTGCCTCCCTCCTCACGTGTTTCATGCCAGTCCTCTACAGTCACCTCATCTCAGCAACCACCAGGTCAGTCAGTCAGTTCAGTCCCTCAGTCGTGTCTGACTCTTTGCAACCCCATGGACTGCAGCACACCAGGCTTCCCTGTCCATCACCGACTCCCGAAGCCTATTCAAACTCATGTCCATCACGTTGGTGATGCCATCCAACCATCTCATCCTCTGTCGTCCCCTTCTCCTCCTGCCGTCAATCTTTCCCGGCATCAAGGTCTTTTCCAAGGAGTCAGCTCTTCGAATCAGGTGGCCAAAGTATTGGAGCTTCAGCTTCAGCATCAGTCCTTCCAATGAACATTCAGGACTGATTTCCTTTAGGATGGACTGGTTGGATCTCCTGGCAGTCCAAGGGACTCTCAAGAGTCTTCTCCAACACCACAGTTCAAAAGCATCAGTTCTTCAGGGTTCAGCTTTCTTTATAGACCAGCTCTCACATCCATACATGACTACTGGGGAAACCATAGCTTTGACTAGATGGACCATCATTGACAAACTAATGTCTCTGCTTTTTAATATGCTGTCTAGGTTGGTCATGGCTTTTCTTCCAAGGAGCAAGCGTCTTTTAATTTCATGGCTGCAGTCACCATCTGCAATGATTTTGGAGCCCCCAAAAATAAAGTCTCTCACTGTTTTCATTTGCCATGATCTATTTGCCATGAAGTGATGGGACCAGATGCCATAATCTTAAGTTTTTTGAATGCTGAGTTTCAAGCCAGCTTTTTCACCCTCCTCTTTCACTTTCATCAAGAGGTTCTTTAGTTCCTCTTCACTTTCTGTCATAAGGGTGGTGTTATCTGCATATCTGACGTTATTGATATTTCTCCCTGCAATCTTGATTCCAGCTTGTGCTTCATCCAGTCTGGCATTTCCATGAACACTATGAAAAGGAACTACCAGGTAGGTCCTGTATTTACTCTACTCTATACAAGAGGAAAGTGAGGCTCAGCCAGATTAAATAATTTGCCCAATGTCGCCAGACAGGAAGTATAGTGTGTCTGACTACCAAGTCCATGCTCATAAACACTATGCCATGATGCACAATTATCCCAGAACTGCCAATTCTGCTTCCGGAAAAATTCAGCACCAAATCACTCCCTGTGTCACAGTGATGTTGGCCTCAAGTGCTACCTTTCTCATCCCTAGAATTTCCGAATGAGTGGATGGTGAAGAGAACAGGTTCCCAGAGTTTGGTTGGGTCTCTCCATGTGATAGACTGAGTCTGTGCTTTATAGCCTGCCGAGAACAATACTAAATAGTCACAGATTATAAATCAGCCACACAGAAATCACTCAGCTGTCCAATTTAACAGCTATTTAGAAAATGACTCCTCTTGCTTTGTTGTTACGTACATACAAGAAAGAGAAGGCATGGTTTCAGCCTCCAAAGGAACCCAGTATATTTGGTGAGGTAAAACTTTTATTGATTTGACTCATTCATTTCACAAATATTCACTCTGTGATTATCCCATGTCACCCACTCTGCAGAGTTGTCAGACAACGGTTTCACCCTGAGTTCATAGTCAAGCAGTAGAAATACACATTAAATGTGAAATTATATAAATAATCAGAATTGTGATGAGTGGAACAATAGTCAAGTACAAAATGCTGGGGGAGACGTGGTCTTGTGTAGGGCCACAGACATTACATTCTAAAAAACTCAAGCAAGGTTAAGATAAATACTCAAACACCAATATTTAGCCACCTTTGAGGGAGTGGTCTAGCTATACAAAGTGATTGCCCCTTGACAACTCTGAAATCTACACATTCATGGGGAACAAAGGACATTATTGTCTTTTGAAAGTTTCCAGATCTCATTAGAGGAAAATGCGCCAGATTTCTGCTCTTATCACATGATTACTTCAAACTAGGCTTAAAATCACAGAAAGCAGGGGTGTCAAAAAGTTTCCTGACATCTGTCTTCTAATTATTCTTTTCACTTTCAGATTAGACAAATTTTGCTATAATGAAACAAGACTAACAAGGAACATCATCTCCATGGGAGGCCACAGGGTCCAGTCTTCCATGGCAAGCTATTACAACACATTGAAGTCAACTACACGGTGCCAGAGGACCAGTTATTACTAGAAGTTAATTCTGGGAATAAAAGTGGTAGGCAGAAAAGCATCAAGTTCAAATAAAAACACACTCATCAAACTGGCACCTCAAAGGCATATCAGACAAAACACTAAACTACACCCCAGGATTCCAGCACCAATACTCATTTTCCGAGCAAATCAGGCACCCTTCAGGACACAGAATTATCTTTTCTAACATTAGTTGAGAGCTCTAGAAAAAAACAAACAAACAAACTTGAAAAGCCCAAATGTCTATCTTCTAGACATTTGCTCAGCAGATGGTTTGCAACTAGATTAATTGTGGGTATATGTTCTCCCCAGGGGGCAGAACTAGCCGTTTCAGATCCCTAGTCTCAATCTAGAATGAGTGGGGAGAAAAGCAAATGTCAAAGCATACCCCCATTATCCTATGTAAATTACAGAATAAATGATTTCCTGTCAACAAAATGAATCCTGTAGGTTGTTTTGGAAGTGGCATCTTATTAAATGCACAAGTCATTTTCATAATTAAACAAGGACAAATTCAGTGGAAAACAGCCATTTAAAATGACATCTTGGTTTTTCAGAAAAAGAGCTGGAAAATTAACATTCTAAAACATATGGGGAAAACAGAAACCACAGCAACACATCAATAAACAAAAGCCTCTGATGTATAAGGGTTATGCCTAGACTCAGGTCAAGATATTTGTGTTGGAAACCCTGTCCTGCTCCTTGTAAGCTAGAAGACCTTGGGTGTCTCATATCTGGGCCTTGGGTTCCCCATATGAAAATAGGGGCATATATGCTATGATGTAAGGCATACAAAGTACATACCCTGGTACTGTGTACTAGTAATCATCACCTGTTATTTCTATGTTATTTCTTATGTTATTGTTGTTCAGTCACTAAGTCACGTCAGACTCTGCGACCCCATGGACTACAGCATGCCAGGCTTCCCTGTCCTTCATGATCTCCCAGAATTTGTTCAAACTCATGTCCATTGAGTTCATTCCATTCCATTCCATGTCCACTGAATGGGTGATGCCATCCAACCATCTCATCTTCTGTCGCCCTCTTCCGCCCTCAATCTTTCCCAGCATCAGGGTGTTTTCCAATGAGTCAGCTCTTTGCAACAGGTGGCCAAAATATTGGAGTTTCAGCTTTAGCAGCAGTCCTTTCAATGAATATGCAGGCTTGATTTCCTTTAGGATGGACTAGTTTTATCTTGCTATCCAGGGCACTCTCAATCATTTTCTCTGGCACCACAATTCAAAAGCATCAGTTCTTCAGCCCTCAGCCTTCTTTATGGTCCAACTCTCACATCCATACATGACTACTGGAAAACCATAGTTTCATCTTTATCTCTTTATTATGACCACCAAAAGAGCAGACCATGGACATACTGAAAAAACAGGAATTACCAAGAACTCCACTAACAAATTCAGGATAGAAGCTTTATCAAAACAAACCAAAAGGTGCATTAAAGGAGAAAAAAATAAAAATAAAAATCATCATTTGACTGGAACCACTTTCTCTCACCCCCATCATAACAAGTGGGACCTATTTAGTTCAAAGAGAAATCAAATTGTTTAGATCAGATATGCAAATGAGCACCTAGCCTGGTTTTACATGAAAAAGTGCTTGTCTAAATTAGGAATCACCAAACATTTTCTATAAAAGACCACACTGATTATCTTACAGTTTGCAGACCATACAGACTCTGTAGCAACCACTCAATTCAGCTTGTTAGTGTGCAAGCAGCCACAGACAATGCATGGATATGGCTGTGTTCCAATAAAACTTTTATGAAATGGGAGTAGCTTGCCAATCTCTGACCTAAATGGAAGTTTGAGAAGTCAGTATGGTACGTATGTGCTTACTGTTTTTCCAGCAGCTGGTTCTGTCGACTCGCTGTGGTTCTGGATGGGGCTGGGGTGGGCGAAGACAGGGTTCTGAGCGGAGTGGAGAGGCAGCATGCTGAGCAGAGCGCTGCAACACCTGTTCCAGAGAATGGCACCCTACCTGCGCCCAAGCACGGACTGGGTGCTCAGTGTCAGCAATGTTGTACCTCTTTAACAAACAGAGAAAAGGCGACAGAGTGAGGCTGAAAGGGAGATAACAAATACAAGCTTGAGATAGCAGTGTCAGGAATTCCCTGGCGATCCAGGGGTTAGGACTCCCCATTTCCACAGCAGGGGGCATGGATTTGATCCCTGCTCAAGGGCCTAAGATCCTGAAAGACAAGCGGCTTGGCCAACTTAAAAAAAGAAAAAGATACCAAACTGTCAACATTTGTGAAATCTGAGCATTGTCAGAAAGTCAGAATCTGAGCATTGGTTATCTATACTTCTCAAACTAGCAGAAGTGAAGAATCAGGCTTTTAAATTTCCAACCTGCTGCAGTCCGATAATACTGTATATTCAACAGAAACATCACAGGATTGGCCAATTGCTCTCAAAATGCCTAAACTCTTACTCCCACATTCTCTACTGGCCTCCTTCTGGACTGATAACAGTTTGCAGACTGGCACCACTCCACAGACCACACTGTGAGCTCTGTTTATACTATTTTCTGTTTTTTTTTTCCGTATGTTTGAAATATGGCACAGTTGAAATTTTATAAATAATAAAATGAAAAAGGAGGAGAAAAGTCAAAGATTAACTCTTAAGATTAGAGGTCATGAAGCCCACCTGCGGACATGCCAAACCAAAGGTCTGTGCATTTGTAAATTCCTTCAATCTACAAGTATCCCTTGAGGGCCCACTGAGTATCCACTCCTGTGCCAGAGTTCAGGAGGGTGAGTAAGTCAGTGCCTGAGCTCAGGAAGCTTTCAGTTTCATTCAGGGTTTTTCTCCCTTGGCCCAATGGCCATTTTGAACCAGAGAGTTCTTTGCTGTGGGCAGCTAGGTGTCCTGTGTCTGTAAGAAACTTAGCAGCAACCCTGGCGTCTACCCACTAGATGCCAGTGGCACCTCCAGTTATGACAACCCACAAAGATCTTCAGACACTGCCAAATGCCCCTGATAAGCAAAATCACTTCCACTGTGAACCACTGGTGGAAAGCAAAAGAATGATAATCATAGTTGACGGGAACTATAATATGCTAAGTGGTGAGAAAGGGGCTTTACCCCCAAATGTTAAAACCTCGGGGAAAAAATACTGTAAATGCTGACTAAGTGATATTTATGACTACTGGGAAAATGGTAGACTGCATTCATACTGCTTCATCAGACTGTAACTGTTCTGTTGGCCTTCAGAGCTAACCAAATTCTGTCACCAATGGTATGTCGATAAAGTGCACACTGCAGCCCTCTTAAGCACAGATGAACCTTGAACAACACAGGGTGAACAGGGTGGATCCACTCACACACAAATTTTTTTTTCTACAGTAATTTACTACATTACTGCATAATCTGGTTGAATCTGTGGATGTGGAACCACAAATACTATAAAGTTATAAATGGATTTTCAATGGCACAGAAGGTTACTCTCCCTAATCCCAGCATTGTACACAGTCAACTGTAATTATTATAGTCTGCTTGCAAGGGAAAGTAAACAGATATACTTAAATTAAACCTTTAGCATGAAGTAGGCCAGTTTACTCCAAGTCTAAGATCATAACGGCCACCAACACAGAACGTTTCACATTTATGGAGTATGCACATATACAAACTTGTTCTGACCATTATCTCAAGTAATGGTCATGACGGCCTATGAGAGAGCATCTGATACTGTCACATTTTGTACCAAAAAATAACCTGAGGATAAGAGAAACTAAATAATGAGTCTGAAGTTACGGCACTCTGACACAAACTGTCAGAAGAGGGATTTTGAATTCTTCTCCAGAGGTGGTTCCTCATACTGATTATCCACGGAGTAGGTATTTCTGAATTCACCTATATGTAACCCCTAAATCAACATTTGAGGCACTTTCCCAATAATTCACAGACACATGACAATCAGTGAAAATTTTTCATTGACCAACATCACATTACAGGAGATTAAAGAAGGTGAGGCTCTATCTTCTTTTTGTAGGTTTCACAGTGTAAACAAGCATTTTTCTCATGATCTATTAAGTGCCATGTTTTCACACTTTTGTGCTTTTTGTTGTGATTTCTCTATTGAAAGTAACCCTCAAATAAACTGCTAAAATGCTGTTAGTGTCCCAAAGTGCAAGAAGGTTGTGATGTGCCTTACAGAAAAAATACGCATTAGATAAGTTTCATTTAGGCATGAACTACAGGTGGCTTTCATCATCTGCATATTTAATCAATCTCAGATCAAAAAGATTAAAAAAAAATTTCCAGGAAGTTCCAAGAAGCAAAACTTGATTTCCCTATGCACCAGCAACTATTTACATGGCATTTACATTGTATCCAGTATTATAATCATCCAGAGATGATTCACAATACACATATAGGATGAGCCTAGGTTATACGCAAATACTAAACCACTTTATATAAAAATCCTTAGATTTTTGTATCCCTGGGGCAGGGGTCCTGGAACCAGTCAGTCTCAGATATTAAGAGGCTATATAGTGCCATGAGTTCAATAGTAGGTACACCCAGAAAAAGGAATAGAAAATTTGCCCATCTGTACATGAGGCTGCTCCAGAAAGTGCTAAAAGTAACATTTATAGCACATGATGAAGCTACAGGAAAAAAAATAGAAAAGTGGCTACATTTGTGAGCTCTTGAGATGACAACTGATTTTTTAAAAAACAGCATAGTAGACAGCACTGTGAGACTGAAAGTCAAAGAAATTTATGGTCACATTATGCAGGGTCAGGAAAATATTAAATCTTTCTTATTTCCTGTTTCATTATAAAGAAATTCTGAATGTATGATTTTTAGAAGTACATGTTACATAAAATGTCCGTAAACAGAAACAGAAATAAAACAAAGACACGCACTGAGTAACGGACGAAAATGTGACCAAAAGCTTGCAGGAACCTAATTCTGTATTTACCCTAGGAGTAATAGCTCAGTATTTGCAAACTCAGCATTCTGGCAGCCCTACAGAACATAAGTACAGCAAATAACAAGCACCAACTCCTCTTAGACTACCCATAGAAATCACACGTTTCTAAGCTTACCTTGGTGCTCTGAATTAAAATTTCAGCACAAGCATCCATAAATCTGAATGTTCTTTATCCACAGACCTGTGTCTATGAATATCTGGGGCATACTATGCTCCCTAACAAAATTTAACTATTCATCCCAGAATCTGGCATAACCCTGAATTAAATGTGTGGAGCCAGAAATACAAGCTGATGTCGTGAAACTATCTGGATTATATCTTTGCTTCCAGTCAACAATTTACCTAAAACCACCAGAGGGGAAAAAAAAAAAATCCAACACCTTCATGGGGTTATTTAAAAAGTAACCCCACCTAAAATTCCAGCCAAAAGTGTACTCACTGAGGCAGAAGGCTTTCTATACTAACCACAGTTACACTAACCCATGGTGGTGAGGGTGTTCAGTCACCAAATCATGCCTGACCATTTGCAACCTTGTGGACTGCAGTACGCCAGGCTTCCTTATCCTTGACTATCTCCCAGAGTTTGCTCAAACTCATGCCCATTGACTTGGTAATGCCATGCAATCATCTCTTCTGTCACTCATGTTAATCAGTATATAATAGGAGTTCATCATCGACTCCTGGTCACTCTCAGCAAATTTAAATTCCCCACCTCTTGAAAACTTCACATTTGTGCCTTTGTTTACCATGAACTATTACATTAATAATCAGAGCAATAGACAAATAGCATTAAAAAATCATCACAGTGGGCTTCCCTGGTGGCTCATTGGTAAAGAGTCCACCTGCTAATGCAGGAGACACGGGTCTGATCCCTAATCCAGGAAGATACCACATGCCATGGAGCAACGAAGCTCAAGGAGCCACAACTGCTGAAGTCCGTGCCCGCTAGAGTCCATGCTCCACACCAAGAGAAGCCATCATGGTGAGAAGCCTGTGCACCACAATTAGAGAGCAGCCCCGGTGGCTAGAGAAAAGCCCGTACAGTGACCAAGACCCAGCACAGCCAAAAATAAATAAACAGAATTATTTTAAAACGTTAAGTAATCATCAGAGACATTAACAGGATTATGAATGACTTGGAAATGTATTTTCTTAAGAGTTCAATGACTGACTCCTGCTCAGTGTGGATCTCATGGTCATCCTCAAATGTCAAACAATTTTTATCTTCAATACAAAATTCCCCAGAAGATCTTCTACTGAACACAAATCCCATAAAATTATTCGAGAAGAAAGAATTCTATGGCAGGTGAGACTAGGAAAATTGCTAGGTAAACCTTGCAGACATTCCATCACATAAAATATAATGAAAGCTCAGAGACTCCCTAAAGGGAATGAAACATGTCTGAAACATGTTTCAAAAAGCAGTTCTCAGACTTAGATGATGAGGGACTTCTTTTAAGCACCTATAAACTCCAGGGAACAACACTGAGAAATATTGTTTGACTATATTACTGGCAGAGGCCACAGAGAAAGATAAAACCATCTGCCACCAATGGGCCCTTCACTGCTCTCACGGGTCCTCTGTGACTCCTCACTCTCCTTTCCTAAATGTAAGGACTCATCACAGATCCCTCTCTATACAGTTTTGGATCCCTTCAGAAATTCCAGGGCTGCACCATTTGCCTCATGGTGGCATGCCACAGTTAAGGGTCCTTAGTGGGAGACAAAGATTGGGCTTCACTTCTTTTTTCTCCATGACAACATCCATCCCAAACCAGACAATACAATCCAAGTTAAGTCTTTTACAAATAGCTACAACTAACCCACTGGGAGAGACGAGCATGACAAAAGAATGCTCTTAAAGAAGAAAACTGACAGTTTCCTGTTTGTCCACATGGAGTGAAAATGGCCTTCCTTCTGTCTTGAATAAGAACAGAGGAGAAAGTCTTCAAATTAAGATATGTTCATTTTCAAAAGGCCTTTATGTAAATAATTCGGTGGCATCAGGAGAGAGTCCATAAAGAAGTAAGCAATGGGCTAGGCCTTGAGGGACAATTCCAAATGGACAAGTACTGGAGTCTTTTGAGAACATGAAAGGGTGGTTTAAACAGGATGAACAAATGTTATGCAGAATAGAGTTTGGTTCTTCAGAATTCCACAGTGGCTAGCTCCTACGAGAAAAGCAGCCAGAAGGTAAAACTTAATTATGCTTTCTGAAGCCATCAGAGACATGCCTACATGAGAAGCGTGATGTATGCTTGGCACTGGTGACGGAAGGGAGGGCTGCATGTGAGCGAAAAGGAGACAGCCAGGAGGAAGGGGTGTCTTTCAGAAGTAATTCTGGACCTGTTAGAGTTTTCTGAGTGATAACAATATAATGCTGAGGTGCAGGACACACACTCTGAAACTAGGCTGCCTGGGTCCCCACCCCAACTCTGACATTTACCGGCTTTGTGACCTTAGGTTCTTTGTTTAACCTTTCTGTGCTCAGTTTTCTCACCTGCAAAATGGGGATGTTACTAGTACATCTACCTCAAAAGGGCTGACATGAAGTTATATACTTATATACATAAGTATGTAAATGAATTAATATACTTATAATACTTAGCACAGTACCTGGCACACACAAGGAGTATTAATAGCTGTGTACTAGAGTTCACTTGTACTGGCTCAGAGTAAAATTCTTTTCCAACTCCATATTCAATGACATCTGTCATCCTCTGAAAAAGCAGTCAGTGTTAAACATTTCCCAGAACATCATATCTATATCTATATCTATATCTACATATGTACACACACACACACACACACACACACACGTGTGTATGTGCACAGGCCTAGTCATTATGGGCTACAGAAGAGGCATAACAAAGGTCTTTGCCCACAAAGAGTTTACCACCTAGCTAAAAGTGTTTGCAAAGAAAATGCCAGAAGTAAAACTCAATCTCTTCTCTCATAGGATTAAAGGAAGAGCAAGCAGGAATCTGGCCCCAAGTAGTCAGTGATCATCGCCTTCCCTGGGTCCTTTTAAGTACCATTATCTGTCTTCCGTCCTTCCTCCAGAAACCTCAGCTCCCTCCACAGTTGATATGGATCAGTATAGCCTGAGGCTATGCATACTGGGGGCTCATCATTCCTACTAGATACGTACAGAAAAACAGTGATGGTACATACACACACACACACACACACACAAACACACACACACACACACACACACACACACACACACTCACACTCTTTCACTCTCATTCAGATTTTTAACTTAATAAAAATCAACAAGCATGCATCAAGCCCCCAGAATGTGCCAAAGTGCTTTTTGTAAGTTTTCACCTTTGAAGGTCATTCATTCACTGTTTTCAGCCATGTCTTAACGATATTATATCAAAACTAAAAATCATGCACTGTAATGATAATTTAGTCATAACACCAAATGTTTATTGAGAATTTGCTACCAGCCATGCATGCTTCTAAGTTTTTGTTAAGTGTGCCCTGTTGTGAAGTATCCCCATTTTACAGATGGGAAAACTAAGCTTCAAGGAATTAAGTAACTTGCCTAGGGTCACAGAGCTAGTGAGATTCAATCTGGAGTCTGGCAGACTTGAGACCCTGTGCTATTAATTACTGTAATCAGGTTTCTCAATTTGGACACAGGACTCAATACTTCCGTGCTGTGCATCACAGGTGTTTAGCAGCATCTCTAGCCACCACCGACTGGATACCAGGAGCCATTTCCATTTGTGACAATTAAAAGTGGCTCTGGTAAGAACAAAACTCATTCCAATGAGCTTGCCAAATGACCTCTGTGAGTCAAAACTGCCCTTATTGAGCAGCAGTGTTGCAAATTAAGAGAAACAGAGTAGAGGAATTCCTCAACCTGACTATGAATTAGATGCTTTTAAAAATAAGATTAGAATTGCAGGCACCAAGCCCTACCAGAGCTTCCAATTGCTAGGGATCCAGCAAAATGGCTCAGGAGAAACTTAAGAGGAGGAGGAGACATTTGTCCCTGGCCCCATTAGTTGCATCTGGAGGAACTACTTGCCTTCTCAGAGTCTCAAATCCCTTATTGGTAAGTTGAGTAGACACAGCTAGACGATGTGGAGACCTCTCCACAGTTAACCATCCACTTGGTGAAACCGTCCGACAACCAGTGTTCCACTCCAGCCCGATTTCTAAGCCATGCTGCACAAAGTGGGTCAAATTCCCCAAACAGAAAAGTTTGAACAACTCCATCATGGAGCTATGAGACAATCTGGCCAAAGACAGATTTCTTAATAGAAACACAATCTATTCACTGCAGACACAAAACTGGTAAGGAATCACTGCTGGAAAAAGGCTAATTTCCACTTCACATTTGAGGGAAAGTGAAATTTAATCTCAAATTAGAAACGCCGCTTGGCATTAAGCAAAGTATCTACTGCATCCCTGGAAAAAACCATCCCCAAACCAGCATTGCCATGAACTATATTCACCAGAAATCTCCGATTTGAAGAAACACTGGGAAATGTGCTCACACTTTTGGATTCATGAAATATGTCCATGTCACTTACGTAAAAGAATGCAAAAAAAGAGTGGACATTATCTACACTATAAACATGAAGGCTTTAGTCTGAAAGTCCCAGTTTTTATCCCAACTCAACAAAATTCATTCCATGACTGAAAAAAAGTACTTTAGAGCCTCAAACTGTCATTGCTCTATCTGTATGTACTAGTTAGGAGCGTAAGGAAACAACTGCTATGGGATTATACAAACAGAGTTAAAAGAAGCCACGTTTGTTTGCTTGTAAAAATTCGTATATAATCGGCATGTTACATCAGTTTAGCTCACTTTTAGGAGCGTAAGGAAACAACTGCTGAGGGATTATACAAACAGAGTTAAAAGAAGACACATTTGTTTGCTTGTAAAAATTTGTACATAATCGGCATGCTACATCAGTTTAGCTCACTTTTACTTTATATGCCCATGTGTAGAAATGAAGTGAAAGGGGTTATACTTGAAAGTGTCTGGAGTGGCCAAAGTGAAAGAGAGAATAACCGTTCTTTCATTCTTCAAATAGGACGGGGAAGAAAAGAATTCCTGCAAGAATGTTGAATAGAAGGGAATATGCAGGGGGTCAAGAGGAAAGGAGAGACTTCTTGAATTAAAACATCAGGATACAGTCTTCTGCCCAGAAATTAATTGCACGCTATCACTTAAGAAAAGATCATATATCACTAAATCAACTTACGAGAAACTGATCTCACAGAAAACAGACTTGTAACTGTAGTTTCAAATCCATTCCTTTAAATATATACTACCAAGGCCACTCTATCAAGGCAGGTCTTATCAATATTAAAGTGTGAAAGAAACTATTTCAACTTTCTTGGCAAGTATGGAATTACAGAAGGCAATCAACTGAACATAAGTGTCATGCCACCAGGCCATAAACAAGTATCAAAAATTGCTTTCTTCTATACAAGCTTCTAAACTGATGTATACAATAGGTTATACAGAGATGAGTGCTAAAAAATACTTGTGCTCAAGCCTAGAGGGGTGTCAACTAAATGACCACTACCGCCATCTGTTGGTGGTTGGTAGAGTTGCACTTTTACTCTGGTTCACAGTTTCTTTATTCACTTTGGTTCAAGGTTCCTTAATTGAAATTTTGCATGTGGAGGAGCAACTTTATACTATCCTTAATGGTGTGGTACAGAAGTCCTTAAACATTTTGCCCAATATCTGCACCCCTTACGTATGTGGACATTGAATGAATTCCCTGTAGTGACCTGGAGGTAAAGTTGCCTCAAATATCCTGATGTTTTATATATTCATATTAAAATTTCGTAAGAATTTTATGTTCAGCACCAGAGTAATCCACTCCTGGTCCACATAAAAATATTTAAGGTTACTTACACTTCAACTTCTTATATTTTATCGCCAAATATTCAGGTTGAAATGCTAATTGATTTCAGTTCAGTTCAGTTCAGTCGCACAGTCGTGTCTGACTCTTTGCAACCCTATGAACCGCAGCACGTCAGGCCTCCCTGTCCATCACCAACTCCCAGAATTTACCCAAACTCATGTCCATTGAGTCAGTGATGCCATACAACCATCCCATCCTCTGTCGTCCCCTTCTCCTCCTGCCCTCAATCTTTCCCAGCATCAGGGTCTTTTCAAATGAGTCAGCTCTTCACATCAGGTGACCAAAGTATTGTAGTTTCAGCTTCAACATTAGTCCTTCCACCAGGACTGACCTCCTTTAGGATGGACTGGTTGGATCTCCTTGCAGTCCAAGGGACTCTCAAGAGTCTTCTCCAACACCACAGTTCAAAAGCATCAATTCTTCGGCGCTCAGCTTTCTTCATGACCACTGGAAAAACCATAGCCTTGACTAGATGAACCTTTGTTGGCAAAGTAATGTCTCTGCTTTTGAATATGCTATCTAGGTTGGTCATAACTTTCCTTCCAAGGAGAACACTAGTGCACAAGTTAAAGAATACCCTCCCTCTCTTTTGAGCTTCCCAGGGAGCTCAGTGGTAAAGAATCCGCCTGCCAATGCAGGAGATGCAGGAAATGGGAATTCGATCCCTGGGTGGGGAAAATTCCATGGAAGAGGAAATGGCAACCCACTCCAGTATTCTTGCCTGAAGAATCCCATGGACAGAAGAGCCTGGGGAGCTACAGTCCATGGGCTTGCAAAGAGATACTCAGTCATGTTCATCTCTTCTACTGACACGGTTCAGCTTTCCCTCATTCCTACAGCAGCTATTTCCCAGATTTTATGTTTTTAGACAAGGTTCATTCTCTAGTCACTGTGAAAAAAAAAAATTCCAATGCACCCCTTCACCTTGTCACTATTTCCACTCCAACCTAGATCCAGGTGTTCTGTGGTTTGAGAGCTGCCCACCACACAACTTGCTGTCTAATTAAAAATCTGGTACACTTCCCAGTCACATCAGTAGTCTACATTTGTATGACAGTGAAGGCTTCAAGCTATTAATCAGTTGCAAACCAAATATTAAAATAGAGGATTAAACTCATCACCGCAGCCCAACAGATGCATTTAGTGTTAATAAATAAACTTCAAACTTCCTGCAGACACTGTAAAGTGCATTCCCAATTTTGCTTTTGTATCAGGTTCCCAACAGAGAAGAGGGGAGAGCGCCATTGATATTCTAAGGGTGCAGTACCCAAGGATGCAAGCAGCCGACTCTGCTGTATCTCACAAGATAAAAGACTCAGAAATTAGAGGGGGAGAAACATTCTGACCTGATGCTCTCTAATCTTCCTAACAAAACTTCCACCATATCATCACTCTTAATCACATCATGTGGGCACTGAGATTCATGAGGCCAAATAAAAATAAAATCATGACATTCATTAACTTGTGTGATGGAAGGGTAGATGAAAAGCTCCATATGTTTAGAGTTTTCGGTATAATTTAAAACAGCAACGTATCAGCCTTAAAAATGGAACCCCCATGGCCTCCAAACTTCAAGGAGGAAGGAAGATGCTTGCTTTGAATAAATCAGTTTGGAAAGCTGCAGTCATCAGTCTCAAAGTAATCTCTGCCAAAGCATAAATGGCAACTTAAACACAAGAAAAATTTTTAAAGGTGCCAGAAAAATACTACTTGAAAAAGTGTACTAACAGTACATGATAGAACATGTACAAAGGTTACCCATTAAGGAACCTATGAAAAACATAAAGAGATAAGCTCATACAAACTCACACACAAATAGAGCACAGTGAATTCAACAGTGTATTAAAAACAAAAGCAAATCCACCATGAACCAAGTGGGGCTTGACCCCAAAACTAAAGGGAAAAACAACAGAAAGATCTATTGCAGAGTTCATTACAATGGTAGAGTCTCATATCCACATCTGACTTAGGAATTTAAACTGTATTACTTAGCTCAAAACAAAACAATAGCAACAAAACCAAGAACAACTGTCTTTGATAAAAGATGGTTCTTTAACACAAGCCAGTCAGTTCATGAGATTCATTCAAAGAAACAATGATCTATTTCAACCTCAGAGGAAAAATTAGCTGAGCTGTTCTCACTGAGAAATACTAGAGCAGAAGTGGGAATGGTCTGACAGATTTTCAAAAAAAATCATGACAGTATTGTACAAAACTTCCTGACTTACAATGTGATTATGTCCTGACAAACCCATCATAAGTGGAAAATACCATTAAGTCTGCTGCTGCTAAGTCGCTTCAGTCATGTCCGACTCTTTGCGACCCCATAGATGGCAGCCTCCCAGGCTTCCCCGTCCCTGGGATTCTCCAGGCAAGAACACTGGAGTGGGTTGCCATTTCCTTCTCCAGTGCGTGAAAGTGAAAAGTTAAAGTGAAGTCGCTCAGTCCTATCCGACTCTTCGCAACCCCATGGACTGCAGCCTACCAGGCTCCTCCGTCCATGGGATTTTCCAGGCAAGAGTACTGGAGTGGGGTGCCATCACCTTCTCCAACCATTAAGTCCAAATGGTAGCAAACATCATGGCTTAGTCGGCATACCTTAAATATGCTCAGAATACTTGGCCTGTGGTTGGACACAACCATCTAGCACAAAGAAGGTTTTATAATGCAGTCTTGATATCCCATGTAACTTGTTGTCCACTGCATTCAAAGTGAAAACAGAATGGCTGTCTGGGTACTGAACGGTTGCAATCCTAAAGGTTGTTTACCCTTGCGCTCACATGGCCGACGCGGAGCTGCAGTGGCGGCCACTGCCCAGCATCACAGGAGAGGATCACCCTATGTGCCACTAATCAAGGAAAAGATAAAACTTCAAGGCATGGTGTCTACTGGATTCAGAACACTTTTGCCAAAAAATCATAAGTCAAACCATGATAAGTCAGGGAATGTCTGTACAATTTTCACCTTGTTTATTAACTTTCAACATTAATTTGTTTTGTTGTTTAGTTGCTAAGTCACGTCTGACTCTTTCATGACTGCATGGACTATAGCCCACCAGGCTCCTCTGTCTTTGGGGTTTTCCTCAATACTGGAATACAAGAATACTGGAGTGGGTTGTCATTTCCTTCTCCAGGTGATCTCCCCAATCCAGGGACTGAACCCATGTCTCCGGCACTGGCAGGCAGATTCTTTAACACTGAACCACCTGTGAAACCCTTCAACATTAATACCCTAGACATTCAATAATTTAGAGAAAAAAAACCATATGATTACCTGCGCATATAATATAAAGAAAGCCTCTGATAAAATTGAGCAAAAAATTACGCTTTGGTAAAGTACAAGGATATTTGCAGCATTGGATTCAATATTTAATTCTGGAAACAACCCCAACATGTATCTATTTGAGAGCAGTTACAGAATTATGACAAATATATATTGAAATCCTACAAAATCATTAAAAAGAAGGAAATGTGCATACACAGTAATGAAAGAAAATATGCAAATTAGAAAGAATAAAAACTATAATCGTCTTTTATAAAAGTCACGACATGTTTTGTCATATATGCATGTATATATGTTTTTATATTTAAAGTAAAAAGCAGAAAAAGACAGGCACTAAACCATTAATACGGAGAAGGCAATGGCACCCCACTCCAGTACTCTTGCCTGGAAAATCCCATGGATGGAGGAGCCTGCTGGGCTGCAGTCCATGGGGTCGCTGAGGATCGGACACGACTGGGCGACTTCACTTTCACTTTTCACTTTCATGCACTGGAGAAGGAAATGGCAACCCACTCCAGTGTTCTTGCCTGGAAAATCCCAGGAATGGGGGAGCCTGGTGGGCTGCCATCTCTGGAGTCACACAGAGTCGGACACGACTGAAGCGACTTAGCATAGCATAAACCATTAATAATAGTGGTTAGTTCTGGGGAAAGAAAGTGGAGCAGAGGCTGCATTTTTTTTTATGTTATATGTTTCTGAAATCTCATATATTTTTAAACAAACAAATCTCCCTTATAATTAAAAAAAAAAAATCTGGAGAATAAGAGGGGGAAACACTTGAACCAGAAACCACAGAATTGGAATCAGCCCAGAGAGGTCATCTGGAAAAACTGTGCCCATCATCTCCATCAAAGAGGACATTCCTTTTTATGAAGACTCTAGGGAAGAAGATGGCAGAGTTCCTAGATAATCCAGTCAATGGTTATATAACATGAACAGTGAAAAAAAAAAATTCTTCCTTTTATCTACCCTCTTCTTCTTCTTCTCAGCTCAGAGCCCAGTCTTTTTGTTCTTTCCTCAGGAGCTATAGAAAACAGATGGTCACCCCATCCTTTGAATTTGTCAATGAAATCACACAAAACCAACAATGTTTTTCTGGAGGGACAATATCATGTTTGACAATACAGAATGACATACCCCAGTTTGCTGCTCATACAGGAACTTACCAGACTTCATTACTAATGAGCTATTCAAAGGGATTTCACCAGATGTTTTTAACTTAATTCAACAAATATTAATTCAGTGTCTCCCATGCACTGATATTTTATTACGAGCAGGGGAGGGAACTTTACAAATTTAAAACTTCTTAATAGGAAAGAAGATAAACAATTCAGAGTAGTTTAAGATGAACTAGGAGACTGCATTCCATCATCATCATTAATTATGATCATTAATATTATAGCATAAACAAGATCTTTATAGAGTTGAGACTAGGCTAAATAGGGTAAGCAGAAAACTATTTAATGGACTTTTTAAATTTTTACTATTTTATTTTGTTTTCCTTCTTAAGTTTTTGGTTTTGTCTTGCTTTGGTATTTACTATTCGCCAGCAAGATCAGATAAGCTTCGGAAAAGAGTACACTGAAGCTCTGGTCAGGCCATACAGCAAGTTGAAGGCATAAAGAGTAAGAAAGAGCCTTCCATAGCCATAAGCCATCCAGCAGTGCCAGCTGAGTTAAGGGTAATGACCATCAAAGAATATATGACCTGGCTTGGTGACAAATGAGCAAGGTCTGGTAGTGTCATAAACAGCAATGGGGGGTTGTTCCAATAACTGACACAAGCAGGAAGAAAGATGTTGAATTCGAGAAGAGTACTTAACAAAATGAAAAAGAATTCACATCAGTTTGTGGAAACAGGAAAGCAGTTTAAAAAGTCAAATTTGGATCCAGATTTATCCTTTAGGAAAAGGAGCACTTTCATTGCCTCCATACTTTCTACAGCTTGCAGCTTTCTGTAGTTGCCATGAAAGCTCAGTGGCAACTTCTCCTGCTTGATCTTTTGTATCCATGACAAAAGGTAAAACTCTTCATATACCAAGCGACCCACCTCTGCCTAATGCAAAAACACAAAGAAATACACTAAAGAACAGATACCAGGGCATGTGCCACAGGTGAGGACAAAAATGCAACACTATTAACCATTGGTAGGCTGTGTTTCCATTCCCTAAAAAAAGAAAAATCTACTAAGTGGCAGTATTTTTGTGTTTTCTTTATGTATCTACCATGCAGACCAAAAATTAAATCAAATCCCTTTGCCAACAAAATAAATGTGAGCACTACTACCAGATCAAGTAACAGCACAATGGGATTAAGGGAAATGCACAGAAGACTTTCTGGTCCTAAAAATGGAAGGAATGGATAATCCAGGCTATATCATGTCCACTCTGTCTTTTTAGACTTTCTGAAGATTCAAGGAAGTGTAGTTGGATTTGGTTGCACTGATACTAACACACAGCTTGCCTTTTTCATGCAAAAACCTCAGAGTCATCTTTTCATTCCTTTGCTTATCAGTGCTGTGCTTGTTGTCAGCTTGTTGTGCTAATGCCCTTCAAACAATACTGTCCAGCAGTGGAGCTGCTGCTGCTGCTGCTGCTAAGTCGTGTCCAACTCTGTGCGACCCCATAGACGGCAGCCCACCAGGCTCCCCCATCCCTGGGATTCTCCAGGCAAGAGTGGGTTGCCATTTCCTTCTCCAATGCATGAAAGTGAAAAGTGAAAGTGAAGTCGCTCAGTCGCGTCTGACTCTTCCCGACCCCATGGACTGCAGCCTACCAGGCTCCTCCATCCATGGGATTTTCCAGGCAAGAGTACTGGAGTGGGGTGCCATTGCCTTCTCCGATCAGTGGAGCATGGCTCTCCTATTCCGAAACTCAACAGATTTCTGAACAGCTACAAAATTCCACACATACTTATCTTGTGAATCTCTTGTTCATTTCAACGTATCCTTTTTTTCTTCAAAGATAGATGTTCTCTATCCTCATGGAGACCCAAATGAATAATTAAGAGCTATCTAATCTCCAAACATGAATAATGGCCTAGATGGTGACAAAATTCTTTGTTATTTCCATGTTCTACCTACTTAGCTTTTCCTCCTCAATCATGTTGTTTAATTACTCGTCAGCTAAGCATATCTTTGGACTAATAAATCAATTTTCCCCTTGCATGTGCCATTTCTGCAGGAAGAGCTTGCCATTTACCTGCCTACCTCCTTCAGCTCAAAAACCTGAATGTCGTAAATACTCAACTATCTCAAGTATTCTGCAATTGCATTGTGTTTGATACATGAATTACACACAGTGAGCCAGTGATTACTTCATTTTAGGACCATCCCTGTACAGGTATCTATGGTGATAAGAACTGTGATCAATGTTTCCCTGGGGATTTTTTGGATAAGTCTTACTGTTTCCTTAACAGCATTCCCACGGCCTAATGAAAGCCTCCCCTGGACTAATCAGAAAATCCATCAAAAAGAAAGGAGAAGACTTCCCTGGTGATGCAGTGGATAAGGATCCGCCTCCCAATGCAAGGGACAGTGGGTTCAACCCCCGGTCTGGGAAGATCCCACAGGTCTCAGAGCAACTAAGCCCGAGAGCACAACTAATGAGCCTGCATTCTAGAGCCCATGAGCAGAACTACTGAGCCTCTGTGCTACAACAACTGGAGCCCGTGTGCTAGAGCGTGTGCTCCACAAGAGAAGCCACCACAGTGAGAAATCCTATGTGTAGCAATGAAGACCCAGTGCAGTCAAAATTGAATAAATAATTTTAAAAAAAAAGAAAGGAGAATAAATCAAACCCACAAGACCTTACAGAGGGTGCTGCCTTCAGAGGGTTCTACATGTTACCTGGACAGATGACGTAAGGCCTGTAGCTGTTTAATGTCCCCACTCTTGCTCAGAGGTCCTCAAACACTCCAGTATACTTCCCAAAAGGGTAGAAAGAATGAAACAAGGAACTTAACAATCAAGCCTTCAGGTTTGCTAATTATTTTCTTCTCTTTTTCACATAAACTAGTATGAATTAGAGGCACAGTCACAAAAAAGGTAGTCCTCCCATATCTGCATTCTACTCTATCTTCTTTAGTTCAGTGAGAAATGTGTGAATTTTACTGCTCAAATGTCAAATATTGTATGCATTCCTTACTGATAGTGCCATTAATAGTAACAAATACTTTCTAATGAAATGTTTAAGATACCAGTTTCATTTCCTGCTAAGATGAGACTTTTTGAGATATATAAATTGTTGGTATCACTACTTATGTGTTTAAAAAATACTGTTAAGCATGCTATACCTAAGAAGACTGGAGGCACCGATGCTACCCTTACCTTGTGGAAAAGTTGCATCATGTCACCCCATTCCTTAGAGGCAAAATAATGATAAGAACTGGGGACTATTCATGAAGAGCAGGAGACAGATGTGGCTTTAAGAAAACCCCTCATATCTCCCACCTTCATTCTACCATCCAGTAAGAGGACTGCCATGGTCGGAGAGGGCAAAGGTCATTCTGGTGTTTTCAATGACTGGGTGGGGGTTGCTTTCTGCCAGTCAGAAGTCTGACTGCATGGGGCTGCAGAATCTTGCCCATCTTCCAAGTTTCCATGGCTCTTGGGCAGTAACATGGTTAAGGCTCTAGGAAAGAGTATGGCAAGATGCTGCTGATACTCTGGCATTGACTCTTCTCTTGATGAAGGGGGATGAAGGAGACAGAACCTTTTTCTCCCTTGACCTCAAAGATTCCCCCCTTTGAAACATGGGTAGAAAAGGTGGAAAGGCATGCATAGGAAAAGCCCTGACATTTCATACTTTTTTCTTTGTATGCTTCCTATTCCTTCATGAGAAAAAGTAGAACAGATCTGCAAGTATTTCCATTAGATTCCCATGAGCTGTACCTAACTCATCTCAGTCGGGGCACATTAGTGGACAGAAGCCTCGGGCAGCCTCCTCCAGGCTTTAAGGGAGGTCACCTCGTGCTGTCATCAATACTTTCCTTTAGATTTGTTTAGGACTTAAGTGTGCTAAGCCTATGGGGCCTGTAATATCATCCAGACACGGACCCTCTTCAGAGTGAAAGGGAGTACTTTAAATAGTTAATTATACTGGGACAACCAGGGATATATATTAGAATTGTCACAAGCACGTGACATGCCAAAGAATGTTCAAACTACCACACAACTGCACTGATCTTACACGCTAGCAAAGTAATGCTCAAAATTCTCCAAGTGAGGCTTCAACAGTACGTGAACCGTGAGAACTTACAGATGTTCAAGCTGGATTTAGAAAAGCCAGAGGAACCAGAGATCAAATTGCCAACATCCCTTGGATCACAGAAAAAGCAAGAGAGTTCCAGAAAAACAACTACTTCTGCTTTATTGACTATGCCAAAGCCTGAGATTGTGTGGATCACAACATACTGTGGAAAATTCTTAAACAGATGGGAGTACCAGACCACTTTACCTGCCTCCTGAGAAATCTGTATGCAGGTCAAGAAGCAACAGTTAGAACCAGACATGTAACAATGGACTGGTTTCAAATCGGGAAAGAAATAAATACATCAAGGCTGTTTATTGTCACCCTGCTTATTTAACTTATATGCATCATGAGAAATGTCAAGCTGGATGAAGCACAAGCTAGACTCAAGACTGCTGAGAGAAATCTCAATAACCTCAGATATGCAGATGACATTACCCTTAAGGCAGAAAGCAAAAAGGAACTAAAGGGCCTCTTGATGAAAGTGAAAGAGGAGAGTGAAAAAGTTGGCTTAAAACTTAACATTCAAAAAATGAAGATCACAGTCCCATCACTTCAGGCAAATAGATGGGGAAAAAAATGGAAACAGTGAGAGACTTTATTTTCTTGGGCTCCAAAATCACTGCAGACGGTGACTGCAGCCATGAAATTAAAAGACGCTTACTCATTGGAAGGAAAGCTATGACCAACCTAGACAGTATATTAAAAAGCAGAGACATTACTTTGCCAACAAAGGTCCATCTAATCAAAGCTATGGTTTTTCCAGTAGTCATGTATGGGTATCAGAGCTGGACCATAAAGAAAGCTGAGCGCCGAAGAACTGATTCCTGGTTTGCCTGACAGAGCTCAGGAAAGGTGTTCCCCACAGGTCCGTAGGTCCAGACGTGCTTAACCAAGGTCTGCAGTGGGGCATGGGGACAAAGCCTTCTACGTGCTTGCACTCTGATTCATCTTCTGTGCACAAGTGTCTCAGGAACTTTGAGAAGAGAGCTTAGGTACTCCATGGTTTATTGGCTACAGCATGATCAGAGACACTTGAGAGCACCCATTCCATTATTTATGAACTAAGAATAATTCTAAATCATCTCTCCCTGAATGTATTCCTTCTCTCTTCCAAACACCTGGGATTTACTCACAGATCACAGTCTAAAACCATCTGCCCCAAACAAGCTGTTCCCTTCAACTCCCTTCCAAGTAACAAAGGACCTATGACTTTCAAAGATAAAAATCATTATTTCATCCTGCCCTTATTTTATAATATGAGTTATATCATTTTCACTCTAAATGAACAACTCAAACATTTTTCAGAAAAAGACTCTTCCTATGTTTATAAATCTAACTGAGACAGACATTACAATTTACACTATCATTTTGCTGTCATATTGTTTGGAAACATTTTCCAAAGAAGATAACGCCAAAAAACTTTCTGTTTAAATAAACACTGGCAGACCCTGAGCACTTATATTTATGCTCAGGTTCACCGAGATTCCAGTGCAAAACCCTCTTGCTTTTGAACATAATACTGTGAGAATGTCAGTGGCTAATTTCCACTCTTCATCCCCATTCCCAATCACGTAGATAAACTTGAACAAAATCGAAAGAAGTTAGATACCCAAGTATCTAAGTAGATGATGGTAAACAAAACAAAAAAAAGGCCAGAATGAGTATACGGCAATGTCCTTGAAAAGTCCAGCAGGTTTAGGTACACATAAATAAAATCGTTGACATCTACAATTTTAATTGGAAAACTGAGTAAGGAAAAATAAAAGACAGGATTTCCTGGGAAAAGGAAATGTTCCCTCGGTAAAACAAAATAATCTCTGGAGAGAAAATTAGAACACTGAGTCCAGGGTTGAAAATGAACATCAAGGACAGGTATGCAAAAGCAGAAAAGAGGACCCACCCACAACAAGCAGCCCTAGAAGAGCTGCAACAATCCTGACAAAGAATAGGTGGAAGGAATCACTCTATCTAATATTTAAGGTTTGTTACAGAGCTACAGTAATGAGGACAGAAGGAAAAACACAAAAATCAATGGGACATAATCTAGAACCCAGACATAGACCTACACAAACATGCCTGACTGACTGACAAAGGTACAAAAAGCATTCAAACAGAGGATTAGTCCTTTTAACAAATGGTACTAGAACAAGTAGATATTCACTGGCAAAAAAAAAAAAGACTACTGACATAATCTCACACCACACACAAAACTTTACTCAGGACGGAACAAGGATTAAAATGTAAGATGTAAAACTTTTACACTTTTAGAGGGGAATAAATGCAAAAATCTTTAGATCTAGAGCAAGTGCTATTTGCTACTATAATTATTAGACTTGATACCAAAATATTGATTCATAAAACAAAAAAATTGATGATTTGAACCTAATCAATTTAAAACTTTTGCTCTATGAAAACCCAAGTGAAGAAAAAGAAAAAGACAACCTACAGACTGGGAGAAAATATTTCATATCACATATGTGACTAGTATCTATAACATATAAAGAACTCTCAAACATCAACATCAGAAACAAAAAGTCCAATTTAAAAAAATGAGCAAAAGGCCTGAATAGATATCTGACTGAAGATCTGCAGACGGCAAGCACATGAAGAGATGTTCAACATTATTAGGCATTATTGCTATTGTGTAGCTGATCAGTTGTGTCCAACTTGTGACCCCATGGACTGTAGCCTGCCAGGCTCCTCTGTCCATGGGATTTCTGAGGCAAGTATACTGGAGTGGGTTGCCATCTCAAAAGTATTTCCTCTCCGGGGGATCTTCCCAACCCAGGGATCGAACCCACGTCTCCTGCATTGGCAGGAGGATTCTTTACCACTATGCAACCAGGGAAGCCCTTATAAGCAGTAATAAAGAACCAATAAAAAGGCACTAGGGAAATGCCAATTTAAACTACAATGAGATCATTTCACACCTATCAGAATAGATAAAATTAAAACAATGACAACAGCATGTGCTAGTGAGGATGTGACAAAACTGGATTATACTCATATACTGCTGGGGAGGATGATACAACAAGTCTGGACAATGGTTGGTCAGTTTCTTATAAAACTAAACATTTTATCAGCAATTGCACTCATGTGTGTTTATTCCAGGGGGGAAAAACATGAAAATTTTTATTCAAAACAAGAAACCAAACAAAAAAACTGTACATGAATGTTCACGGCAGCTTTCTCACAGCTAAAAGCTGGATCCAGCCAAAGTGTCTTTCAAAAGGTGAGTGATTAAGCAAACTGTGGAATACATAGAATTATACACGTATACATACATACATCTAAATATATATATATGTAATAATATATTGATGGACACACATATATATTGTATATATATATAGTATGTGTGTATGTATCATGATATACTACTCAGCAATTGAAAAGCAACAGAATATTGATACTAACAATGTGGATTAATCTCCAGAGAATTAGGATGGGCACCGCAAAATGTTAATATGTAATATTGCAGTAACAAAATTTTTGAAAAGACAAAATTTTAGAAATTGAGCCAGAGGAGTGGTTATCGGGGGTTAGAAGTGGAGCCAGGAGGGAGATGAGTGTGGCTGTAAAAGGGAAACAGGAGGGCTAGCTGTGATGTCAAAACTGTTCATATTTGACTGTGGCGGTGGACACACAAACGTACGCAGGTGACTGAACTTTACAAAACCCAGTACATGTATCCACACGAATGAGTACAAGCACAACAAGAGAAACTGTAACAAAACTGGTAGACTGTATCCGTGTCAATATCTGTGGTGGGCTATTACACTAGAGGTGTTTTTTTTGTTTTTACTTACTGCTACTGGTTAAATACAAAGAGATGCAACTAAGGAACAGCCAAAGAGAAGAGGGTGTGTGGGGGGGGCTTCCATGCCCGCTGGTAGTGTGTCGTGCTGATGTTTTCACTAACAGGGAAGTTCCCCAAATCTTGTGGTTCAAAAGTTTTCATAGAGTTCATCTCCAGCTACTTCTTTCTCCCTGAAAGTCAGTGGCACAGTATGAAATTGCCAACCCTCTAATCACTCGAGCCTTTCCTTTTTTTTTAATTGAAATATAGTTGATTTACAATGTTGAGTTGATTTGTGCAGTACAGCAAACTGATTCAGTTATACATATATATGTATATAATGTGTACATAAATGTACATACACATATATACATCCGTTTTTTATCCTTTTTCCATTTTGTCTTATCACAAGATATTGAATACATTTCCCCTTGCTAGGTACAGCACGACCTTGCGGTTTATCCATTCTATACATAATGGTTTCCATCTGCTAAACCCCATCTCCACTCCACCCCTCCCCACCCCCTCCCCCTTGGCAACCACAGGTCTGTTCTCAGTGTTTCTGTTTCTAGACTTGAGTTTTGCAAAATGTAACCATTGGATGAAACTGGGCCAAGTGTCAAAGGTATCTATCTCATGAAACTGCCTGCAAACCTATGAGTATCTCTAAGTTTTCTATTAATAAAAAATTAGTGCTAATATGAAGCATCATTAAGATTCATACTTTATAACACTAAATAAAAATACTAGCATACAAAATGAGTGGAACTATTCTGATTCTGTTAAAATGTGAACATGTGCCTACACTATTTTTATATTAAAAGAGGATTAAGTCTGCAGCTGTCATTTCTGATGGTGAGATGAGGCACACGGTTACTTGCTGTTTAATTTTTCTCTCAAATTTGTAATTTATTTTTCAAATACTCTAAAATGTATATAATCCAATGGTTCTTATACTCCAATGGTATTAAAAATGCTTGATATCAAAAGGAGGAAAAAAATCATCCTCATTGTATATATTTCTTACCCAGCACAATGAGAGAGAAGGCAACTTGTCTGAGGATTAAGGTGTTAAGATTTTTTAAGGTAAGAACCTATTTGAGGCAGTAACGTTGAATCCAGAAGTGGTGGTTCCTTGAAAATAAATCTTTCTTGCAATACAACTATTAAAACCAAGGAATAAGACTCAGCAGAACTGTATGGTACAAAGGTAGGACTTCAGAGGATTACATCACCCTGAATAACTGCTCTTTCCTTTTCTGTGTCAGGAGGATACCCATGGTCTCTGACACTGGAAATACAGGGCCATGGGGAGAGGTAAAAACTAAGCTGGAAAAACAATTCAGTCTGTGCTTACCAGGAAGTCACAATTGCTTATTTCCACCCCACCCCCCAAATTATCTCCAGTTGCGTCAGTTTCTTCACAGGCCTGCATTTAACACCCTCTCACAACGCACTGCAAAACAAATCTGTCAGCGGCAAATACGGCCATAGCAACTTCCCCCAATTACCAGGGTAACAAAGTGAACAGCAGGGAAAACACCTCCGAAAAGAATGTGCCCTTCAGCTGTCATGCGCTGTGCAAGGACTTCCATCTCTCTATTAACCACCGGCCTGGATTATGGGACAATGTGCCTAAATAAACTATAGGGAGTGACAGCACACGTGTGACTGTCCCTGTGGCCTGTTCCCGTCTATTGGTCTTTGGGTTCATCAGTCCTCAACAGATGGTACTTGCTCCCAGGGAGCATCTTAGAACTCTACGGGGTGTTTTCTGAATCCAGAGGGAAAGGGAGCAATTGAGAGGCAGGAGTGGGATCTGATGGGTAGAGTGTCTCCCAGGATTGTGTATAACTCGGGACTGCCCTCAGTTCAGTTCAGTTCAGTCGTTCAGTCATGTCCGACTCTTTGCGACCTCATGGACTGCAGCACGTCAGGCCTCCCTGTCCATCACCAACTCCCGGAGTTTACTCAAACTCATGTCTGTTGAGTCGGTGATGCCATCCAACCATCTCATCCTCTGTCGTCCCCTTCTCCTCATGCCTTCAATCTTTCCCAGCATCACAGTCTTTTCTAATGAGTCAGTTCTTTGCAGCAGGTGGCCAAAGTATTAGAGTTTCAGCTTCAACATCAGTACTCTCAGTGAATATTCAGGACTGATTTCCTTTAGGATGGACTGGTTGGATCTCCTTTCAGTCCAAGGGACTCTCAAGAGTCTTCTCCAACACCTCAGTTCAAAAGCATCAATTCTTCAGCACTCAGCTTTCTTTATAGTCCAACTTTCACATCCATACATGACTACTGGAAAAACCATAGCCTTGACTAAATGGACCTTTGTTGGCAAAAGTAATGCCTCTGCTTTTGAATATGCTGTCTAGGTTGGTCATAACTTTCCTTCCAAGGAGCAAGCATCTTTTAATTAAGATGCTTTTAATTAAAATAAATTTAATTTAATTTAATTCCATTTAAGATGGTGGCTGCAATCATCATCTGCAGTGATTTTGGAGCCCAGAAAAATAAAGTCTGACACTGTTTCCACTGTTTCCCCATCTATTTCCCATGAAGTGATGGGACCAGATGCCATGATCTTAGTTTTCTAAATGTTGAGCTTTAAGCCAACTTTTTCACTCTCCACTTTCATTTTCATCAAGAGGCTCTTTAGTTGTTCTTCATTTTCTGCCATAAGGGTGGTATCATCTGCATATCTGAGGTTATTGATATTTCTCCTGGCAATCTTGATTCCAACTTGTGCTTCTTCCAGCCCAGCATTTCTCATGATGTACTGTGCATATAAGTTAAATAAGCAGGGTGACAATATACAGCCCAATATACAGGGCTCCCCTAGCGGGTAGGAAACAAAATGCCAAGCCTCCAAACAGAGAAACCTCCTTCAGTTCACAAAAATGCAAATAATAATTTTTTGTTTCTGTTTTTGCTTTATAGTCTTAATATGCTCAGCATGTAAAATTGTGTAAAATGAGAAGAAACTGCTATTCCGCTTTGCTAGGAACTTTACTAAGGATTGTTTACCATTTCAAAAATGGCATCACCCACAGCAACAGTAGCCCATTCAATGCATCTGTAGCAGCGGGTTTCATAGCTGCAGCATTCATAAAGAATTTGTGTATACGCGCAAGCATCTGATATCTTATTATGTCCTTCAGAGTCTTCTTGTCCAAAATGGGGATCAAACTCATTGGTACCAGCATTTCCTTGTAGGTTGTTAGAAATGAATAATCTCAGGCCCCACACCAGAGCCGCAGAATCAGAATATGCATTTTAGAAAATTCTCAAGAGAAGTGATGCTCTAGAAAACCTGTGCTGAAGCATCACTCACATACTGCAACATGTATCATTTGTTATAAATTACTTCCATTTTTATTTTCTAGGGTTACTTAAGTACATGATTTTAAAGAATGAGATGAATTAAAGTTAAATTAAGAATTTGGGGTTCACAGATACACAGTGCTATATATAAAATCGATAAACAGCAATCACCTACTTTATAGCACAGGGAACCATATGCAATTATCTTATAAATGTAATAACTGAAGCACTTTGCTATATACTTGAAACAAAACATTATAAATCAATGATACTTCAACAAAAAATAATAAACAGAGAGAGAAGAATCAGGCATATTTAAAAATATATTATCTACTAGTTTTATTTTTGGAAACTAAAGGGAATACTAAAACATTTATTATTAAATATAAAATAGGGAGTCTCAGCATTGAGAACTACTGAAGAAACTATTTACCCATTTCCAGCTCTGTTTGTAGTATTATTTTTCTAGCCCTAGGAAAAGAGTTGAAGTTCAGCTGACTACAGTAGAAACAAATGTGAATTTTTCCTTGACTATAATTTTTGTACCCCAAACTGTCTTCATTGAGGCAGTGAGATGTTAATGTTACTAAAACGTGGCAGGAACACAATTTGCCACTCACAAATGGAAACACTGGGAAACATATCAGTGCAGTTAAGAGAAAATGCCCCATAAATACTTCCCTTGAATAGTCTTTTTCCTTAATACAGCACCCCACCTCCTGCATCTCATGAGGAAATATGCCTACCCTTTTACCAGGGAAAATTTGCTTTAAACTGAAGTTACAGCTAAAATTGAATTTTCCCAGGATACAACCAAATGGACCTGATTCCATGCTCCCAACTGCCACTGTTCCACTAATAGGTCAAGTGAGTCTCACTTCCAAATTCACACTCAGCATCTTTTCTCCTTAATCTGCTTTTTCCCCTACGCTCCCTTATTTCAGCTCATGACTTCTCACCAAGAATAAATAAATAAATAAATAATCCCAATCCTCTAATCCTGTAACAGTGAAAAAAGTCACTGACAATTAACTATATGCCAGGCTACAGTGACACCAAGATGGGACAAACATGGTACCCCAGGTGGTCAAGCTCACAGACAAGAAATCCTCATAGTCAACAGTCATCTCATCTGGAATAAAGTCATCCTTGAATCCTCCCTCTCACTTGCTTCCCACACAGAATCAATTGTCAGGATATGTTGATTTTATTTCTGTGACATTTCTTCTATTTGTTTACTTCATCAGTACCTAGTTAGCTAACAAACTTAATCAGCTGCAGTTTAACTAACTAGAAACTTAATTAACTGAAATCTTTTTCATTGGATTTACAGGAAAAGAGGTATTCACAAGCCTGAAGGCAGTTCACCTGCCAGGCATACATTTCTGCTTCTTTGGGCCACTGTACTTCCATTTTCCCCTAGGGATCCATACCCCACGTCCTCTTCCTTGCTCTGTGCATGGACTTTTAATGGGGTAGCCCCCACCCCTCAGCATAAGACAGGGTACACAATCCAGTTTTGCCCACACAGGACTAGGAGGAAGTAGGAGGCAGGGAGTCACAGGACTCAAACCAGACCAATGAGAATTAAATCTAGGACTCTGTTGGAAGAAAGGAAACAGCCACTGCACACACTAAGTGAGCAGACCTACAAGAGTCATTCTCCTTAGACAGGAAAAGATCTTCCTTAACGATCAAGTGACTGCAGAGGGAGAGAAAATTCTGCAGACAGAACTGGGCTGAATCCTGATGACATACTCTTTAGCAGTTAAAAATCCCTGTCCAGACACTTTCACACAATTTTTTGTTAAAGCCAGTTGGAGTTGATTTTCTGACACTTGCAACAATAAACAAGGAAACTTTGAGGAGTTTTTTTTTTTTAATTGCTAAATATAGTTTTAAAACTTACACTTTAACCACTGTAATGGTCTGCATTAAAAACATATTTAGAATGATGCCTGTGAAATACCAACATATAATTCTGATATCTTAAATGGTAAAAGATGAAATTCTAAGAAATATCCCCAAAGCAACAAAATGTGTGAACTAATTTCAGACTGTCTACAGAGACCACCCTCAAAGTATGTTTCTCAGGATACCAGTCCCTTAAGAAAAAAAGAGTCGGGGGAGGGGGGGGGGGGAATGTGTGCAAGTGTACACACTGTATTTCTGACCTGGAAAGTCACAACGAATATCAGCATTTTAAGAGTGGTTGTGCTCTTTGACCAAAAAAACTTTCATTTATTATTATGTTTTTATTTATTTATTTTTAATTTATTTTTAGCAGTACTCAGGAACATTGGAGAAGGCAATGGCACCCCATTCCAGTACTCCAGCCTGGAGAATCCCATGGATGGAGGAGCCTGGTAGGCTGCAGTCCATGGGGTCGCTAAGAGTCAGACATGACTGGGCGACTTCATTTTCACTTTTCACTTGCATGCACTGGAGAAGGAAATGGCAACCCACTCCAGTGTTCTTGCCTGGAGAATTCCAGGGATGGGGGAGGCTGGTGGGCTGCTGTCTATGGGGTCACACAGAGTCAGACACGACTGAAGTGACTTAGAAGCAGCAGCAGGAACATTAGGGAAAACACTACACTCAAGATCCCATCAGCTACATTTAAATCATCAGCTGTATTGATTGAGTACTCTAATTTTAATGTTGACATGAAACAAAGATGGCTTCTTTTTTTAGCCTTTTATCTTGAAAACACAGTATCTGGATTTTACAAAGGTCTTGGCATATCCCAACAATGTGTACTATCTAGGGTGTGACAACTTAGGAGTGAATATGATATGAACTTAATACTTTTAGAGGGTGTCAAATTCAGGCAGATCCATCTTCTGACCCTAAACATGGTCCTACAGTAAACTGCTTGAGGAAATTGGATCCCAAAGAGTACAGATGGGGAATTTTGAAGTGTGTCCGTATTCCACTGGAGATCAAAGAGGTCCAACTACAAGAACTGTGGGCTGACTAAAATGACAGCTGTGGATTGAACAAAACTTTTTGAAAGGCCTATCTTATCTAGAAGATCATGACTTTGGTAGAACTAAAGTGACTGGCAGTGGAAAGAATCAAAATATAGGAAATTCCTTAAAAATTTATTGACTTAAATATTTTTGCCTATGTTACACATGGAGAAGGGAATGGCAACCCACTCCAGTATTCTTGCCTGGAGAAGTCCATGGACAGAGGAGCCTGGAGGGCTACAGTCCACGGGATCACAAAGAGTCGGGCACAACTGAAGTGACTTACACATGCAAAACCTTAAAAAAAAAAATAAAGAACCCACCAGTCCCATGTTAAGTACATCCCTCAGCTCATTCTTCCCAGTTTGCTGCTACATTGATAAAAATGCTAAGAACCTTGATTTTTGAAATCCAACAGAATTTAAATCCCACTATCACAGCCTATCACATGATAATGTACTTCTAGAAGTTATACTCTCAGCACTGTGTTACATTTTTCAATTTTGTATGTGAGACTGCTGTGGCCACCTGTACTTACATGGGAGCAAAAAGAAAAAGGCATACGTACAGGGACTGCAATCATCCCAGAAAATAGCTGCTTCAACCAATTCCAATCTAATTAGTTTCTCATAGAAGCTAACACCCTGCTTTCTACAACCACATAGCGATTCGATTTAACAACCAAAGTCAACGTGCTGCATGTCAGAACAGAGTAACATTCAGGTTATAACTAATCAGCCCAGAATTGAAATTTAAATATTCTGAGTCTGTGATTTAATTACATGAGTAACGCTACTTGAGCTGAATCAAGTAGACAAGTATAGGCACATGAGATTTTCCATTTAATGTGATTTGGACATTCCTAGATCAGATGGACTCACTTCAGAACAGTGAAAAATAGAATCCAAAGAATAAGCTCAATGTTAGAACATGAGATAAAAAGGCATGTTTTTAATGTTTCAGTAGTCAACAAAGTATATTTCATTCATTTATACTTGTATCCATATTCATTCTATTAATAGATATTTGTGTGTGTGTTAGTCACTTAGTCATGTCCCACTCTTTGTGACTCCATGGAGCCCACCAGTCTTCCCTCTGTCCCTGGGGATTCTCCAGGCAAGAATACTGGGGTGAGTTACCATTTCCTGCTCCAGCAGATCTTCCCAACCCAGGGATCAAACCCAGGTCTCCAGCACTGCAAGCTGGTTCTTTACCATTCGAGCCACCAGGGAAGCCCAAGAATACTGGAGTGGGTAGCCTATCCCTTCTCCAGGGGATCTTCGCCAACCCAGGAATTGAACCAGGGTCTCCTGCATTGCAGGCCGATTCTTTATCAGCTGAGCTACCAAGGAAGCCCATGAGATATTTATCGGTCAACTCTGGGTTAGGTGCTAGATGCTAGATGATGGGAAAGTGTGGCGAATGAAACACACTTTCTCCCTTCACTCGTGTTATTGGCTGAACTGTGCTCCATCTCCATGCAGGTCAAATTCATTTAAGTTCTAACTCCCAGCATTCTCAGAATGTGACTGTATTTGGAGATAAGGTCCTAAAAAAGGTGATTAAGTTAAAATGAGGTCATAAGAGTGGTCCTAATCCAATACAAAGGGTATCTTTATATGAAGAAGAAATTAGGACACAGACATGCACAGAGGCAAGACCATGTGAAAACACAGAAGGACGGTGGCCATCTATAAGGCAAGGAATGAAACTTCAGAAGAAGCCAATCCTGCTGGAAACCAACTTCTAGCCTCCAGAATTGTGAGGGAATAAATTTCTGTTGCTGAAGCCACCTAGTCAATATTTGGTGATGTTAGCAAACAAATACACTCAGAAAGCTTAAACTCTATATAGAGGCAGACTTTGCTCAAATGATCACAAAAAGAATCCCCAACCTGGAGTTCTGAGTGGGAGCATGGAGATTCCAATAGAGGTTCTGTGACCTGGAGAGGAGACTAAGGAGATTTTCCTTGGGGAAGAGACACTGTACCAACATGGGGAGGAAAGAACAGAGTGAGAAAGGAGAGGGTGTACATTCCAGGCAGGAGATCCAGTATGTGCGAAGGTCTCATGGAGAGGCATATGAGGGACCAAGAGTCGGCAGTGTGACTGGGAGCAAAGAGGAAGCTAATGTGGAAGGAGATACATGTCTGGCAAGGTAACCAGAGGCCAAGCCGTAGGGTACAAGACAGGGAAGGACCTACTGTTAAGATTATATTCCAAGGGTCTCAGAACTTGGATGGGTAAAAATTACATTTCTATCTTTATTCTCTTTTGACTAAAATTCAGCATTTCCTTCTATTATGAGCGTAGGCAACAAATCATGATGCTATTATAGCAATAGCTGCCACTTTCTCAGCAATAGAAATTAGAATCCATTTTCCTATCTTGTTAGGGTTTTGCAGACACCATGAAATTCATATACATTTATCACTACTTACAAATTATGGAGTTACTGTGCCTAGCTCTGGATCTCGTAACTTAATACATTTGAAGAAGTTCATATATTACTTCTATGATCCATAAGCTCCAAGTTTATTTAAAATGTTTTGCACATTATATTTAAATGCAATTGTTTCCTTTGTAATACTAATTTATACAGTTAAAAAATAATATGCTGAGACAGTTTCCATAGGTTTTACCAGAGTGCCAGAAAGGGTCCAGGCAAAAAAAGTTTAGGAACAAAAAAAAAAAAAAGTTTAGGAACTTTTAATATCTTTATTTTGTCTCTCTTCTAATTTTAATTGCCAGCTGTGTCACTTGGGCAAGTTCTAACATCTCTGAAACCTGGTTCTCTCATCTGCAAAATGGGGATTTAGAAGACTCTCTCTATAGTACACAGGATCCAATGAGTCAATACACAGAAAACACTCAGAATGGACTTAGTAAGCCTTAATAAACAGCAGATATTGCTTTTATTATTAACATGAATCCATTGTAGTGTTTTGAGGGAGTGACATGGTGGTCAGGTTTATACTTCAGAATACCATCTTGGCTCTGATGTGGAAAATGCCTGAAGGAGGTCAGAAAGTGTCCAAAACAGGAGACTTCCAGGGCAGTGTTGCATTTGAAGAATTTTCTAATCTAAAATAAAACTTTTCAGTAGGGGAAACCATTCTTCAAATCAGATCTTAAGTAGAAGCCAGATACATAAATCAGAGAAAAGCAAAACCAGTCTGACTAAAGCTGGGTGTGGGAAGCCAGAATCACATCAGCTCAGCATTTCTCTCTTCTCCCAGAAAATCAATTTCAACACACTTTAAAGAAACTCCCAAATCTACAAAGGCCATCATTTGCAAACTGTTCATAGTTCTCTTCTGCTACAACAATTCTGAAACTACCAAAACCTCTTAAAAAAATTTAAAAAAATCTTTAGAAAAAGCAAGCTCATCTATATCTCAACTTGCCTGAATGTTAAGTTTCAGTAGGGATCCATTTGTTTATTCAAAAGTATTTGTTGAGAATTCACTCCATGCCAGGAACTGTTCTAGACACTGGGGATACAGCTACACTTAGAGCATTAAGTAAAAAATCTAGTGGGTGGAGGGGAGAACAGAAAATAAACACAATAAGATAAGAAAAGCATATTATCTAAAGATCATGGTATAGATTAACATCTATGTGGCCACGGCACTGTAACTGGCAACAATTTGTTCACTGATGTAGGCCCAAGGTGCAAAGGGGCATTTGGTAAAACTGAAACTCAAAGTTGAAGAGGGGGTGGGGGATAGCTGAATGGCTGGCTGGATGGACAGATGAATAGACAGATGGATAGATGATGGATGGATAGACAGATGCATGGATGGATGGGTGTATGGAAGTAAGAATGGGTGGGTGGGTGAGTGGATAGACTATTGGACAGATGGAAGGATGGAAAGAATGGAAGAAAGGGTACGGAAGGCAGGAAGGAACATTGTAAAGCAAACAGAAGATGAGGGAAAAGTAGAACACACAGAGAATGGAATATATAATTTGAGAGGAGGAATAAAAGCCTACAGCAGCCTTAACCTACAAAGTTGTATTTAACTAAGGTAACCCTACAAGATGGACAGTTCACTAGCATCATCATCATGTCATCATCCCTACCAGCCCCATTTGGGGTTATGAGGGCTGAGATGCTGAAACACTGAGAGACTTTCCTAAGATCAGGCAACTTTTATAAACAGAGCTCAGATATAGACTCGTCTTTCCTGCCCTCACACTCTTGTGTCCAACCCACCAGAAACATAAAAAGTAGTGTACAAATTGGCTCTGTTTCCAAGTAAGCCAAATGAGATTCTGAAGATGCTAAAAATTAGAAGAAGTAGAAGGAATGCCCACAGTCATAATTTCCTGGAGGATCTTCATTGACTTATACAAAATGTCTATTCCCCTATCCCCAAAGGGGAGTCAAGAAGAGTCTTCCTAGATGACACAAAGAAGGCTTGATCCAAGAGGACCAAAAGATATTGTGTTCTGATAGGATGTCCATATTCAGAGCATTTAGAGGAGGAAAAAAAATTGGTAAAAACAAAAGATTTAAACTGATTTTTTATCAGTAGAAAAACAAAGATGAAAATTAGTGTTATGAAATGGAGTCAGACAACCACATAAACAGAAAACAACACATATTAGGTATCAGATCTCTTATACTCTGTAATATATTCAAACTATGTCTCTCTTTTGTTAAATCTAAAGAACAGCAGCAGCAGCTATTTCCTTTCCAGAAACGCTCCATGTGTATCAGGCACTGCACTAACCTGGGTGCCCTTGAGCGGTTCACCTAACCTTCCATGCCGTCCTTTCCCCAAGAGGGGCATGAGGGCAGCAGTGCTGATCTCAGCAGCTACTGCAAGGATCAACAGAAACGTGGGAAAGTGCTCTGGCATCTGCCTGGTGGATTTCAAGCACTCAAAATGTGAACTCTTCTCATCACCATTGTGAGTTAATCCCCACAGAAACCCAATAAGGTGGGCCCAATTAACTCCATTTTACAGATGAGTATACCAAAGCATAGTGAGCCATCTTCAAGGTTGGAGAGCAAAAAGGGCTCACTGTAGAGTCCCTTAATCAAGACACACTCTGACAACACGGTCGGTTCTGGCTGAGCCTCAGTTCTGCACCAACCACACCTGGAAACTCTTACACAGCAAAGAGCAGCTGCCCCATACTTCTTGCTAACTCACGCTCGCGTGACTAAGCAAGCCCTCAGCTGCACTTTTCAAAGCAAGGCCCTCCAATGGGCAATAAGACAAAAGTAAGCCAAAAAACAGACATCTATTATTTACAACCAAAAACTTCCATGACAAAATACTGTAATTACTACTCACTACTCTGGCTGGCTGCCTCTCTGAACAGATGAAACAACTGGTTTCCTTTTGTTTTATTTTTCCTGTTGAATGACTTTTTTTCTGTGTGTATATTTGAGCAAACACTATATCAAGGTACAGGATGAGAAATACCTTTTGTATATAAGGTCTCCTGGGCTCAAGGGAAAATATAGAAAATGAAACAGGCACTTATTACAAAAAATAATTATGGAGGCAAAGAAGAAAGGAAGTCCCCAAACTAATAAGCTTATTAATACATAAATGCCATGTGAAATCCACCTAATAGAGTCCCCCACACAATCCTCATCAACATAAGTAATGGAAAAATGAAAAAAAAAGAGGATAAGAAATAAAAGAATTTCAGAAAGGAAGACAAAATGGAAATGAGAGCAAGAGAGTGGGATGGTGGGGGATATTAAAGGGAAAGCCCAGAACGGACTCAGGCATCCATCACCCCCATCACAGGATGCATGGACCAGAAGGATACATGTGAACTAAGAAAAAACAGGATCTGTGCCCAAGACACATTCTCCTTCAGTCCATCTTGCCATGGAACCCTGTACCTGCTGCTCTTCTGCATCCCCTATTATGTAAATAGCCTCATTTTTCAGGACTCAATCAAGTTCTTCTTTGAAGCACTTATGATCTGAAATTGTCAAGTCCATCTACTTATAGGCTTCTTATTGTCTGCCTCACAACACTCAGTATATAGTGTTAATGAATGAATGTCACTGAAGCAGGTGTCCAGACCTCTTTGAAGGATAGATACAGCACTGGAAAGTCATTTGCTATGTGAACTGTTGGGAGAGAGAGAAAGAGACTTCATTTCATGTGCAGACACCAAGAGTTCTGTTCTGAGCATGTTATGTTGGAAGCCATCTCAATGGCTTTTCAGTTCAATTCAGTTTAGTCACTCAGTCATGTCTGACTCTTTGGGACCCCATGGACTGCAGCATGCCAGGCCTCCCTGTTCATCACCAGCTCCCAGAATTTACCCAAACTCATGTCCATTGAGTCAGTGATACCATCCAACCATCTCATCCTCTGTCATCCCCTTTTCCTCCCACCTTCAATCTTTCCCAGCATCATGGTCTTTTCCCATGAGTCAGTTCTTCACATCAGGTGGCCAAAGTACTGGAGTTTCAGCTTCAGCATCAGTTCTTCCAAGGAATATTCATGACTGGTTTCCTTTAGGATGGACTGGTTGGGTTTCCTTTAGGATGGACTGGTTGGATTTCCTTGCAGTCCAAGGGACTCTCAAGAGTCTTCTCCAACACCACAGTTCAAAAGCATCAATTCTTGGCATTCAGCTTTCTTTATAGTCCAACTCTCACATCCATACATCACATACATACATACATACATACATTCTACTGGAAAAACCATAGCCTTGACTAGACAGACCTTTGTTAGCAAAGTAATGTCTCTGTTTTTTAATATGCCTAGGTTGGTCATAACTTTCCTTCCAAGAGGTAAGTGTCTTTTTAATTTCATGGCTGCAGTCACCATCTGCAGTGATTTTGGAGCCCCCCAAAAATAAAGTCAGCCACTGTTCCCACTGTGTCCCCATCTATTTGCCATGAAGTGATGGGACCAGATGCCATGATCTTCGTTTTCTGAATGCTGAGCTTTAAGCCAACTTTTTCACTCTCCTCTTTCACTTTCATCAAGAGGCTCTTTAGTTTTTCTTCACTTTCTGCCATAGGGTGGTGTCATCTGCATATCTGAGGTTATTTCTGGTATATTTCTCCCAGCAATCTTGATTCCAGCACAGCGTTTCTCATGATGTACTCTGCATATAAGTTAAATAAGCAGGGTGACAATATACAGCCTTGACTCCTTTTCCTATTTGGAACTAGTCTGTTGTTCCATGTCTGGTGCTGTTACTTCCTGACTTGCATACATATTTCTCAAGAGGCAAGTCAGGTGGTCTGGTATTCAATGGCTTTTCCCCTTTGTAAAATTGCCCTCCCTCACCACCACTTTTTGTAATCCCATTAGCTTTATTCTTCTTTAGGATATTTCTTACTTGACATCATTTATTGTCTGTTTGCTCCCTCCATCCCTTCCCATGTGCCACCTAAATGCCTAAACTCCATTAGAAAAGTGATTTTGTCTTCCTTATTCAAGAAGTATCCAGAACGCTGAGAATAATACTGGGTACATAAGGAGAGTCCCCCAAACATATATGCTGAATGAATGAATAATAAATAAATAAATTCCCACTGATAATTAAAATGATTAAAGCCTATTTTCATTGAAAGAATAGCTTATTCACCCATGAAAGCCTGTCTATACGTTAGGGAACTGTTGACTGAAACTGCCCACCTTGGCCAGGCACAATGGTCACTGCTTGCATGAGTGGTCTCGCAACAGGAGGTCTGAAAAAGGAACATGGTGCTGGTGCTAAAAACTAACTGGAAAAATTGGGAGGGGCCAAAAGGAGGGAGGAGACGCCAGCCCACAATATATCCTACCAACCTCCTGGAATCCACCTTGGGTGAGAGAGGCTCGTGCCACCAGGAAGGACCTGAGTCAGAACAACCATAGGCCAAGCATGACGATTGGTCAGAGACAACCTGGAAACTAAACCCATTACTGTGACTGCAAGCTACGTGGCAGAGCAGTTCTCCTGGGTTTCCTCGCCTTACTGCTCTCCACCCAGGCGCCCCTTTCCAATAAAGTCTCTTGCTTTGTCAGCTCGTGTTGTCTCCTCGGACAATTCACTTCCGAGTGTCAGACAAGAGCTCACTCTTGGGTCCTGGAAGGGGTCCCCTTTCCTGCAACATATATGGATTTCATATCTTGCTACCAAATACCATAAATCCAATTTCCCAATTTGAAAAAATTCTAGACAGAAGTCAAACATAAACACACATTCTCAGCAAAAAGCAATGCACCCAACCATGACACACATGTAACAAGGAAACAAGATGGGGAAAGGCCCCTGCATAACCCAATATGGGTTTTCCCTAAAGCAGTGATTCTCAAAATGCAGTCCCTAAGCTCAGCATCAGGCCCCCTCCTTCCAAGCTCAAAATGCAAAGTCTTGGGCCTGACTCTACATACCCTGAATCAAAAACTCTAAAGGTAAAGACCCAGAAATAGGGGCCCTTTAACAAGGCTTCTAAACGATTCTGGTGTACATTCCAGTTTCATAACTGCTGCCCCCAAATGGATGTGAACTTTTTCAAACTTTAACTAGGCAAAACTTTACTCTTTTGTCTTGTAAATTAAAAACATGATTCCTTATAAGGTGAATAAGATAGCTCTTAAATAATAGCAAACTTGATCTTATCACCTTAATGGGATTGTAATTTTCACAAAAAGTTGTACAAAATAGAGTCAATGTTTTCAGCATTTTTAAGAATCAAGCTTCATATTCCATATCTGCCCCAGATCTACTTAAAAATAAAATGGAACAAGCACATCTAACCTTATGCCACTGTTGTGACTGTTTCAGGTAGAAGTTCTGATAATTAGCTGCTGCTGCTAAGTCGCTTCAGTCGTGTCCGACTCTGTGCAACCCCATAGACGGCAGCCCACCAGGCTCCACCGTCCCTGGGATTCTCCAGGCAAGAACACTGGAGTGGGTTGCCATTTCCTTCTCCAATGCATGCAAGTGAAAAGTGAAAGTGAAGTCGGTCAGTCGTGTCTGACTCTTAGCAACTCCATGGACTGAGGCGCACCAGGCTCTTCTGTCCACGGGATTTTCCAGACAAGAGTACTGGAGTGGGTTGCCATTGCCTTCTCTGAGGCATCAGCAAATTAAAAAATGACTGCAAAACGTCCTGTAAGAAATCCTCGAAGGACTGAGAACATGAGTGTCTATTGGCCCCATGTCCAGAAATTTCACAAATTGTCTTTACCTGAAGTTGTTTCTCTAATTGCTTCTAATGAAGTCAGTGCATGTGTTAATTAAATATTAAGTGCAAATGTGAGTATTTATAAGCTGCGCACGGCTCTTCAGAAAACCAAAGTGCTTAAGTCACTCCCTCTAGAGAACACAGAGTGTTGGGGTCCCCAAATCACTGCAGTTGACATTCTGCAGCCACCACAACAGTGTTATCAAATTTCAGAGACAAAAACCATGCCCATGATATGGCTTGAGGACAGTTTATATAAACAAGTTAGCGATAAGAATTGCTAGCCTTACACTAAGTGCTACATTCATAGTACATGGTGTTTCATTTTCACAATGGCCCTCGGACATTTGTATTTATCCTCAGTTACAAACAAAGGAACTGAGGTCCCAACAGACAAAGTAACTTATCTAAAATTGTACAACACAAAGACCAAAGCCTGAACTGGAATCCAAGTAGCTTTCTACACAAGACTTCCTTTTTTCCCTATCACACATATGGCTTCCTTGAGCTTCCCAAATAAAGGCACTTCCACTAAAGGACAGAGGAAGATGTGACTAGACTTGAAGCACTTGAATGCAAACTTCATTTGCCAAGAAATGGTCTCTGGCAGACTCAGATTTTCCCCGTTTTTCCTTCTTAGATTCTCTGAATCACAGCTGTACATTTCTAACAAAAAGATACATGCATCACAGACAGTCAATGTGAGGGAAAGAATGAAATAGAGAGGGAAATAGTAAGAAATGGCTACATTGGTAGCCGTTATAAAATTTTAATTTGAACATTTTCGGAGACCAGATTTCAGCTTATCAAGTGCTATGTAAATCCCATGCAAATCCCCCACAATGCCTGCTGCTGCTGCTAAGTCACTTCAGTCGTGTCCGACTCTGTGCGACCCCATAGATGGCAGCCCACCAGGCTCCCCTATCCCTGGGATTCTCCAGGCAAGCACACTGGAGTGGGTTGCCATTTCCTTCTCCAGTGCATGAAAGTGAAAAGTGAAAGTGAAGTCGCTCAGTCTTGTCCGACTCTTAGTGACCCCATGGACTGCAGCCCACCAGGCTCTCCTGTCCATGGAATTTTCCAGGCAAGAGTACTGGAATGGGGTGCCATTGCCTTCTCCTCCACAATGCCTGCACATATTCCCACCTCTCTCTCTCTCTCTCTCTCTCTCTCTCTCTCTGTCCCTCCCCCTCCCTCCCTGCCTTTTTTTTTTTTTTTTTTTTGTGCTCTGCCCTCCCCTGGACGCGGCCCTCAGGAAATCCAAGTAAAAACAATGGAACTGTGACTGTCCTCTTAGCTCAGTGCTCTGTATGGAATATTTGCTGCAGTGGAGATGACAAATCTGAGGGAAGTTTCTGATCGGTATTCTGTACCTACGTTCACTGGTCTCCTACAATGGCAGCACTAAATCCAAACGTCTAGAAGAATTTGTATACACACATTTTTTAACTGTCAATTTCAAAGGTCTCAGCCTCGTTACAGGCAGACTCTTGCCACCCTGCTTCTTTAAAAATCCACACACGCACACAACAAACCACCTCTTTGATGGACTCATTAGGCAGAAAGTTTTTCACAGTTGAACCCAATGCCTTTGAAATGAGAAATCAAATGGAAACCCAGGAAAGCTCAATGCCACCACTACTCTCTGAGTCACTGCTGTCGTCTGTCATAGGGTCACCAGCCTGGGAGACATCTCACACATGCATACACCTCCCACTGCCTAGAATTACCAAAGCCTCTCCAGCATGGCCTTTGTAACTATTTAACTGCCCTTGATTGTCCTAAATCTATCCCCTTTGCGTCCTTCAGGACTCGGCTTAAATGTCCACTCTTTGAAGAGGCCATCCCTAGGCTAAACATTTCTTGTTGTTTAGTCACTAAGTCACTAAGTTGTGTCCAACTCTTTTGCAATCCCATGGACTGTAACCTACCAGTCCAAACTGCAGGCTCCTCTGTCCATGGGATTTCCCAGGCAAGACTACTGGAGTGGGTTGCCATGACCTCTTCCAGGGGATCCTCCCAACCCAGGATCAAACCTCTGTCTCCTGCACTGTAGAGGGACATTTTTACTGCTGACCCACTGGGGAAGCTAAGAAGATTACTCAATTATTTTCTACCAGAATATTAATCACTTATAATTATTTCATTTATTTTATCTATGTATCTCTCTTCTAGAATGTGAATTCCTTAAAAGCAGAGACTTTGTATTGACAATAGGGTATCTCAAACGCAGAGGCTTTTAATGCATGCTTGCCAAGTAAATAAATAAATATGCAGCTCGCTTTTAAAATTTCCACTCCTAAAAGCTTAAGCTCCACATATGGCACTGAGGAACTTTCTTCCTTAGACATCAGAGAGCCAGGGCTATCCCCCTGCTAACGATAATGGAAGGTATTTGCCTTCATAGAACACTTTCAAGTAGAATCTGGAGCAGAAACACTGAGGTAGGGGCCTAGGGAGTCAGGGCACCCTCCAAGTTCAGGAGATCCATGCAGCACTTGCCAATCTGCCTCACTTGGGCTTCAAGGCGTGATGTACTTTTCCCTACTGTTTGGGCAGAGGGTGGCTGGCTTTTCAGCCTTTGCTGCTATATGTGTTTTATGGCTACTCAACCAGAAGATGAGCACATCTGACAGCTGCCCCAATGGCTGAGTGAACTTAACTAGAGTAATGAACACCAGGAGCGCATACACTGAACCCAGGAATGAGGTGTAAGTGAGGACCAGAGACTGGTGAATCAATTATCTATTCAAATGCTAGCAAGACTGCCCTGGACAACTTTTCTGGCTCATTAGTATAAAGACCCAATAAAAACTTGCTCAAGAAAATTTAAATACACTCCTGGTGCCCTTTCCCATTCCATTAGACATGTTGCCCTTAGGCAATTCAATCTGAGCTCAAGTCTTCAATTACTCTCTCAATGCTAATGAGTCTTCCAGGCTGGACCTTTCTCTTGAGCTTCTCCCATATGGCCAACTGCCTCTTGGACATGGCTACTTGGATATCTTGCAGGCATCTCAAATTCATAACGTGCAAAACTTGCCTAAGGTCATGCTGATAGAAAGTGGCAGGTTCATTTCAGGTTCAGATGACACAAAAGACTATACACAGTCTTTCCCTCTCATGGATGGGGATGCCTGTAGGGAGGATGCCACTGAACTGATTTGCTTGGGTAAATGAACCTCAGGGAAATGAATTCTACAGCACAAATGGCAGTGAACACTGTCAATAAAATGCTACCCAACCTCCCATTAACCTGGCAATTGTAAACGACAGTGTTAGCTGGGGATTTCTTAGACAATGATGGCCTTACAGTTGCTGTAAGAAATTCACTTGCCTAGAATTAAGTGCAGGGAAGGTTTACAGGGAAGCAGGTACAACCTAATAGCCCTTTATTGCTTACTTAGCTTTTAAGGTGTCTCAGTTAATGAAGGATCTCCCAGGACAGGAGATGAGAAGGAGTGAAAGAGGATGGAGATCATCAATCCACTGTTCTCTTTTTACAATCCTCTTAGGAAAATACCGTTTCTTGAGCAACACCATGCAAGTCCAGCCAGTCTAGTGTTCTGCCTCATTGCTTTTATGTTTTTGTTCAGCAACACAGTCTTAGTTAGCAACATCCTTGAACAGAGTGCTGTTCTTCTCAAAAGACACAGTTTCATTTGCAGCTTGCTCCCAAGCTTCAACTCTTTCCAATTTTCTTTGACACGGTTGTTACCAAATGTGCACCTGCCTCAGGTTCGCCTCAGCCAGTGTGCCCAGGGCCGAACATCTATGCTGCCCAGGGAGATGCTCAGGTCAGACCGCCTGTGCTACCCACTCTCCACATGCTGCCTTGAGAGTTTTTGGACATTACCCCTTGCCAGATTTCTCCTGCCCTTGATATTCTCTGTTTCCGATTATCTATGTCCAGACAGATTATTTTTAACTGAATGTGTGGCTTTTTTTTTAATCCCCCTCATCTGAGTTGGCACCAAGAACTTGCACATTTTACAACAGAATCAATGGAGTTGAAGTGGATTTTTAAGTTTAGGGATGTTATTGTAGATCAGTTTCTTTTTCAACATTTATTTTCATCAATTCCTGAGAACTGAATGCCTTGACTTGTAAAGATTGACTTTTTTTAGATTCTTTTTTTTTCTAATGACACATAGCATCAACACTAACCCTATGCAGACATGCACCTATCTAATGAGCTAAATATTTCTCCTCTGTCGTAGTCATGCACAAGACCCCATCTCATTCCATTCTGCAATAGATGTGCCCTGTGAGGTATGTCTCATATTTACCTACTCTTTCAATTAATCCCTACTTTCCTTCTAGACTCAAAATATGGCTTTCTACTGCTGCACAAACTCCTTAGTGGCTTTCCCAAATCTCCCATCAATTAAAAATGGCTCTGCCTGGCTGAATCTTTGGAGAATTTTGCTGATGTGAAGGATCAGTCACAATTCATCACATATTACTTTCATACAAATACTAGATAGGACACTGATGCCAAGAATTTTGGAAAATTTTATAAAAACTCTCATTTTCATGGTGTTAAGTCAAGATATGATAAGTCAAGATATGCTCGTATCAAGGTTCATTTGAAGTAAGAGAAATTTTGTAAGCTTACATTTGGATAATAAAGTGCTATTCTAGCTAATTAAAAAAATTTTGAGTGTGTTAGCTTCCACTCCAGTACTCTTGCCTGGAAAATCCCATGGACAGAGGAGCCTGGTGGGCTACGGTCCATGGAGTCGCTGGGAGTCGGATATGACTGAGCAACTTCACTTTCACTTTTCACTTTCATGCATTGGAGAAGGAAATGGCAACCCACTCCAGTGTTCTTGCTTGGAGAATCCCAGGGGCGGTGGAGCCTGGTGGGCTGCCGTCTATGGGGTCACACAGAGTCGGACACGACTGAAGCGACTTAGCAATAGCAGCATCAGCTTAACTGAGTATTTTTTCTGCCCTGTGAAGTTTTAGAAAGTGGTTACCATTCAGTGGCAAACCAAGGCCATCTATGAGGTTCTCTAGGAATTTACTAAAATTCCAACTAGACCCTTAAGAGAAGAAAGACTAATTATACACCCAATTCTTGAAATCTATGGCTATAAGTCTCTGAATTATAATTGATCCTGGACATCTTCACACTCCCCTCAATGATGAGACCTTCACTCATCCCATTTCAAAGATTACTTCCATATGAAAAAGTTAATTTTAAAATTAAATAACTATTGACCTTTAAGTTCAATGCCACAGAACAAAAGTTCCAAGATTCTTCAGGTTTCAGAGCATCTGTCCTCACATTACAGAATCAAACAAGAAGTTAGTACTGATAATTTTATTAATGAAGGAAAACTCTTATAGTAGAAAGATCATTTCCTTACCTGCTGTATATTTCTGTGGAGGAACTGGATTTTTAGCATAAACTTAGTCTAAGTCCATGAGTTAACAAATTCTTCCCCCATCCTCTCTAACTCCATTCACTGGTTCAACAAGTATAGATTGAGCATATCCTAGGTACGAACCACAAGCCAACACATGGGAAAACGGTTAAAAATGAGCCAAGGTCCCCTGTTTCAATGAGCTGGGAAACAGACAACACTGCAATAGAATCTTTTCTATTGGCTTTTCTATTGGCTTCCCTTGTAGCTCAGTCGGTAAGGAATCTGCCTGCAGTGGAGGCCCGGGTTTGATCCCTGGGTTGGAAAGATCCCCTGGAGAAGGAAATGGCAACCCACTCCAGTATCCTTGCCTGGAAAATCTCATGGACAGAAGAGTCTGGTGAGCTGCACTCCATGGGGTCGCAAAGAGCTGGGCACGACTGAGCGACTAACACTTATACTTACTTACAATAGAATCTGCCAAATAAAAAGGGCATAGGGAAGCTTGGGATGTTGGGAGGAAACCCAGGATGCTCCTGACTGGGGTAAAAGATGAGGAGGACTTCCCAGGTGGTAGTAGTGGTAAAGAACCTGCCTGCCAACACAGGAGACACAAGAGAGCAGGGTTCAATCCCTGGGTAGGGGAGATCCCCTGGAGGAGGGCATGGCAACCCACTCCAGTATTCCTGCCTGCAGAATCCCAAGGACAGAGGAGCCTCGCAGGCTACAGTCCATAGTGTTGCAAAGGGTCAGACACAATTGAAGCAACCTAGCACGCATGGGAGGAGAAGGGAGAGATTCAGAAAGAAGATAGGGAAATGCAAAGATTCTAAAACAAAGTAATTATGACAGCACTATGGCATTTCTGTTGATTTCAGACAAATGAAAACAGGGCTGGGTAGCATGGGATGGAACTGAAAAAGCAGGGAGGGGCCAGACACCACAGGGCTTGGTTGGCCATGGTAATAAGTTTCTGCACCTTATTCTCATTTCAGCAGGAAGACACTGAAGACATTTATTTAGGATGCTCAATTTGCTTTAAATCCAGCCCTATAATTCCATCTTTGGGAGGCATAAAAAATTTCCATACCAAAACCACCTGTGGGTTTCATCCATCATCTCCAATGAGCCACTCTTTCAGGAGGCAGCAGGATAAACTAAAGCCTTGGCAAAGAACTTAGAGAGGTGACAGCTCATTGATCAAACATGAATGTGTATGCCATAGTTACTGTAAACAGTATAGGAACTTCTATCCCCAAAGTCTGACCAAACCTTAGATGTAGGAAACATTCTTCAGGGCTGATTAGCAAGGCTCCTAAGGTATAACTTTCAAACTAAACCTGACATTTCACACTTACAAATTAAATATTTCATGACTCATATGCTTCAGGTTTGATGTTATGCCACATGGAAGCACTTTGTAAATAATCAAAATATGCAATCAAGAAGGAAAAGGCACCTGTGGAGAAGAGAGAGTTACTAAGCCACAGAGATAAAAGATATTTTGCCAGTCAAGGGTATCAAAACTTCCCTCTCAAGTTTCTTTCTCCATAAAGCCTTTAAACTTCATCAATAGTCGAACCAGAGGAAAAGTGATCAATAAAATACTGACAATTAGAAGGTGTGTCAAAACCCAAGTGATGACCATGCCAGTCCCACCTGAGGCTGTGACTGTGTGAAGAATATACAACTGAATAGGTACAAAGAGCTATGCATCATTAGATAGAGCATTAATGTACACATACTAAAATGGCATTTCATCATCAAAGAGCATGAAGTTGGACGTACTTCTACATACAACTTATTGACCAAAGTAACCAACTGCGATTCATGGGGTCGCAAAGAGTCAGACACGACTGAGCGACTGAACTGAACAGAAATTGAGAAAACAAGACAGGAGGAGAGAAGAGTTGATGCATGGGGGTGGGGAAGAAGGCTAAAGAAGAAAGAAGAGATGGAGGGGGCATTTCCTGGCAGTCCAGTGGTTAAGCTGTCCCATTTCCACCAGAGGAGGAGTGAGTTCAATTCCTGGTCGGGGAACTATGATCCCACATGCCATACGGTATGATCAACAAAAAGAAAGAAAAAGAAGAGGAAGGAAAAAGGAGAAAGAACAGACAAAAGATAACACTCCACGTCTTCTGACAGCTTACAGAGAACTTGCGTTCATATCAATTAGCATTCCCCTTATTACCCCCCTTACTGCTAAGGTAGCTGATAAAAGGAGAAATCCAGCCAAGAAGCGGAGTAATTTCCCACTCTCACCCTATTATATTCTCCCAATTCTACACTGGCTCTGTGGCTCAGAGAGGGAAATCTGAGGTTTCAAAAGAGTTAACAAATTGTTCTAATTTAACTAGACCTCAGAAAATGGGACAGACCCCACATCCCAGCTTCTGCAGGGTAGAAAGTAAGTTTAAAACTAGTCAGCCATTTTCCAATAAAGATGGATGGATGCACATATATGTTATATATATGAGATCTCTGTTCCCTTTTGTGTGACGGAAATGCGCTCTATATTCACATCAGTATCACTCAGTTTTTTACAAGTATAAAAAGAGTTGAGGAGGAAAGAAAGATATGCAGCCTGACACCTTTCTTAAACCAATTTCCAAGGTAGACGTGGTTAGTGACACATCAGAAATGAAAACCCTCTATCTCTTTGTTTCCAGTCCAATGCTTAGCACACTGGATTACAGAGTCCTCAAAAGTTTTGAGAAAATTCATCTTTGAGGCTGTGTCTTTTGCCAAGACTTTGCCTTTTAAAGTGAGTCAATTCAACCACCTCTGTTAATACTTCTGAGGTTTCCCTTCACTTTTAAGATCTACTGGAAAAAAAAAACAGATTGGAGGACAAAATATTTAAATCTCTTTTAGAAACATCATAGTTGAGGCTTGGGAAAATGAAGATGTGAACTATAGACAAAGCAAGGATATCAGCACATTTTTGCTAACACGAGCTTCCAGCAAGACAGGATACATTTAATACCTTCCTTTCTGTTTCTTATCCATTAGAGTTGTGTTTAAGCAAGCTGACATCCAATTCTGTCACCTCCATCAGTACATAAAAGTGCTCACTTTATGTGTCATATGTAACAGGTTAAAAACTCAAGACATGCTTTTGTCAAGCAATTTGAAAAGAAAATGAGTAGCTGTAATATACATATGACACCAGCCTCTATATTAATTGAAATGCAAACTATAACTGGTGTAAATCAGACAATGCTTGATATGCGTAGAAGTGTCTGGTATGCTGTAAGTTATGGGGAATAACTGTCTCCAAAATCAGTGACCTTATGGCCATATGTCCTCCAAAAAGCCTACTCAAGGAGAAAAGAGTGAACATAGAAGAACACAGAAGTCTAAGTTTTTGGCTTTTGAAAGTACTCTTTTGGAGATCACCTAATATTCATTGGAAGGACTGATGCTGAAGCTGAAACTCCAATACTTTGGCCACGTGATGCAAAGAACTGACTCATTGGAAAAGACCCTGATGCTGCGAAAGATTGAAGGTGGGAGGAGAAGGGGATGACAGAGGATGAGATGGTTGGATGGCATCACCGCCTCAATGGACATGAGTTTGAGCAAGCTCTGGGAGTTGGCGACGGACATGGAAGCCTAGTGTGCTGCAGTCCATGTGCTCGCAAAGAGTTGGACATGACTGAGTGACTGAACTGAACTGAAGAAGTTATTCCCTAAGACTTCACAATCCTTTAGAGTTGATTTAGAAAAGCAAAATACTACAGGAAGGAGACAGTTTAGGCATAAGTGAAAAAGCGAAAATGTTCGTTACTCAGTTGTGTCCAACTCTCTGTGACTCCGTGGACTGTAGCTCGCCGGGCTCCTCTGTCCATGGGGTTCTCCAGGCAAGAATACTGGAGTGCGTAGCCAATCCCTTCTCTAGGGGATCTTCCTGATGCAGGGACTGAACCTGGGTCTCCTGCATTGCAGGCAGATTCTTTACCATCTGAGTGGTCAGGGAAGTCCATAATGGACAAACACGGGCTTAAAATGGGCAAGTTTAGAAGACCCTTGATTTTGAGTATCATGTCTCCCCTTAAATTTCAAGAGTGCTTATGTACTCAGTCGCTTTAGATGAGTCCGACTCTTTGTGACTCCGTGGACTGTAGCCCACCAGGCTCCTTTGTCCATGGGATTCTCCAGTCAAGAATACTGGAGCAGGTACCCATTGCTTCCTGAAGGGCATCTTCCTGACCCAGGGATCAAACTCTGGTCTCTTATGATCCTATACAGTAGGAAGGATTTTTACTACTACTGCTACACCTGGGAAGACTACTTAGTACTGTTTTGTCTACGAACTTCAGAAGGATAGCAAGAGGGCAGAGCTGCCACTTGTGATGGCTTAAAAGACAACCTAAACATTTTTCACACTCTTTCCATTGGCAGGTAGGGTCTATGTCTCCTCCCTTTAATGTGAGCTTTTAGACAACATGACCATGCAGAATATGGCAGAAGCAATGTTGTGCCGGTTTTCAGGCTGAGGGCTTAAGAGACTTCCAGTTCCTTTCTCCTGGACACGCACTCCTGCACCCCAGTCAGCACAGGGTGATGAAACCAGGCCAGGTAGAGAGACCACCAGCACATGTGCTGGCTGACAGTTCAAGGGGAGGTCCCAACTATGAGCCAGCATCAGCCAGAACATGAATTAGGAACCCCCAGGATGAATACAGCTGCAGTTCCCACCTGAACTGCAACCACACAAGAGACCAGAACAAGAGCAACCCCCCAAACCAGGGCAGATAATATAAAGTTGTTATGCTAAACTGTGTTGCTTTGGAAAGGTTATGCAGCAAGAGATTACTCAAACAGCACTCTTTAAATATGTTCTCCATGAAATTCTTTCTGACTTATTCCTATAAATCTTGCCCATAGTGCTTTGGGATGCCTCTGGGAACCTTACCACAAGAGCACCATTCTACCTTTATTCCCTCACAGGTAAAATCTCCAACTTACTATGTATTGAGGCAAATCTTAGTTAGAAAAGTAATCCTATTGTTAAGTCTTGACCCTGAATACAGGCAAACCTCTCTTCCAAAGACAAAAACAGCTTTTCAGAACCCATTCCTCGAACATTACGAGCCAGTTTCTGCCCACTGTCACTGGCTGCAGACCGTACTATTTGTGGTCATAAGGATCTGGGATTCCTCACGATGCAGTATCACCTTGTCTGCTGCTTCCTCTCTCTGCGCCCCAGCCCAAAGCTGCAACCATTACCATGGAAACCAGCCCAGGAAGAAGCTCAACATTCTTGGGCAAGCCGTCTATGCTATCACTCACAGAAAGCTCTGGAAGGAGAAGCTCATACTTCAGTAAAAATGGTTGTTTCAAATTCTGAGAGGCACCTATTGCTTTCTCCCATTGTTTTCTCCCTATGAAGCTGTAAGAGAGATTCCAAAAATAAAAACAAATGAAACTCATTTGTAACTGACTTCCAAAATTATACTTACTGTCTACCTTGTTAGAACTACTAAAACAAGTGATACAGAACCGTAAGCTCCAAGGATGGTTGTGCATCAGGCTGCTTCCACCACTAATTGAGAAGGGCAGAGACTAATAATAATTAACTCCGAGTCAGAAAGACCTCATTTCCAGTCCTGACTCCATTACTAAGTAGCTGGGCAAGTCCATTTGCTCATTTATATATTCATTCAACAAATATTTGAGGTATCTACTAGGTCACAGTAGCTTTGAGAAAACCCTTGGGATACAAAACAGACATACTCCAGAAAGATCTACCTCATGCCTAACACACCACTAGGCACATAATCTAGCTGCAGGGAAAACAAAGGTGAATGAGATGAAATCCTTGACATTAAGGTGCTTTCATTCTAGCAGTGAAGACAGAGAAAAACATTTAAACAAAAGGACATGTTGTGATAAGAGCCAGGAAAGAGACATATAAGAAGCTAAAACAAAATAACAGTTTCACCTTAGTGCAGGTAATGCTGTTTCAACTCTTTACATGTGAGTTTGCATGCAATGGCACCCCACTCCAGTACTCTTGCCTGGAAAATCCCATGGGTGGAGGAGCCTTGTGGGCTACAGTCCATGGGGTCGTGAGAGTCGGACAAGTCCAAGCAACTTCGCTTTCACTTTTCACTTTCATGCATTAGAGAAGGAAATGGCAACCCACTCCAGTGTTCTTGCCTGGAGAACCCCAAGGATGGTGGAACCTGGAGGGCTGCTGTCTATAGGGTCGCACAGAGTCGGACACAACTGAAGCAACTTAGCAGCAGCAGCAGCAGCAGCAAACAGTCACACACTGCACTGGAGTTGTCACAGGGATGCAAATTAAACTACACTGAGTACATATGCTGTGATTGGAGCACGATGATGCTCGGTAAATGGCAGCTAGTTGTATGATTAATATGACACATCAAAGTACCTTGGGAGTAGCATTTCACCACAGGCCATGAGCCCTGAGAGTCCCAGCAAAGAATGCTAAGTCCTGACCACTCTTTGCCAAGGCCACCAACAGGTCTTTGTCTGCAGAGAGCAATCTTGAGGGGAAAAGTCTTGTCTGCTTCCAGAGCAAAAAGCAGGTTTGCATAAAAGAGATGGATCCCCCAAGCTCCCAATTCCTTGGCTTTGCAGCAAACCCAGTGCACACAGTATTCCCTGAGGCCCCTTCACATCGCCTGCGTGAGATGTGGGGGAGCTGATATATACGTGATGCTCCTGGTGCCTATTGTGCTGTGACTGATTAAGTTCTTTATCTGGCCCAGGAGCCTTATGTTTTCTGGAAGCATGCATGATACCATAATAGGCCATTCTAGTTCATATGCAGGGTAGAATCTCCAATCCTGATAGCATCCTTCCAAAATCACCAGTCACCTTTAACTTAGTTTTCTATAGATAAGTCCTCAGTCACTTCCTCCCTGACACAGCAGGCTCTCTTAATGATGGTTTTCAGATACCATCATCACAAAATATACACACATCACACAGCCCCAGTCTAAATCACCTCCAAGTTCTTTTCCCACCACCACTAAGCAGGGCAGTTTCTTTTATTCCTCATCACTAGAGAACTATTGTATGAACGATGGCTTTTTTTTCTTCCTCTAGCAAGTCAGAAAGACCAGAGACCCTATAGAGACACAACTTTAGAATCAGCATATAGTACAGTGATGAAGTTATGAAAAAAGACAGGGAAAGAGGGAACGCCAAAGAATCATAAAAACAAAGAAGGTGGCAAATTTGCAAATGAGATAAAGCACACAGATTTGCTCTCAAATGGAGACCTATCTAGGAAGAAAAATGAGCTTAGACAAGTAAGTTTTAATCAGCAAAAGGGCATATCACTTGTATCAGATGGTAAAAATGGTATGTAACAATTTCCTCTATCTCAAGTAAAAGTAAAAAATGGACAGGCAGCAGTTATTATTTTTGAAGGGTCAGAAGCTTTTCCCAGACTCTTATTATTGTATTTTCTTTCTTCTCTCCAAGCCATTTTATTTTTAAGTGCAAAGGTGTAAGTTGAATTCACTACCTCTTATTATACATGGCAAAAGCTCAGAATCTGAAATGCATTTTCAAATAAGGATACTGCTAGGAGTGTGGAAACTGCAACTGGACCAGCCATTGACTATTTCACTGTGACTGCCAAAAACAAAAGAAAAAAAAAAAAAAAAACCCACTGCTTTCCTATCTCATTACAACTTCCTCTTAGAAGTCACATGCAAATTCCAGGGAAGGAAATGGCAGGTACAGAGAGACACGCACACACATGAAACGCCGTTTCAGACGCACATTTTGTTTATTTAAAAAAGAAATCACTCAGGGGAAGGAAGTAGGTTGATCATTTCTCCCAGGCACTAGCCAAGCTGCAGAATTATTTCACGTCAAAGATAATTGCATTAATGAAATATTTATGCACACTCATTATAGGAAAACATTGCATTTTATAACCAAGGCTTTCTGCTGAAGTAAAAAATCAGGAAGAGTTTAGGTTGTAAAATTCATTCTGTTTGGGATTCACAAATTGAGCACGGTAAGGCCAGGACACTCCCATATCAGCTGTCCTTTGAACAACCAGAGGTGCTGGAAGCAGTTCATGAGAATGGAGTTTTCAAAAAGTTCCCAGTTCCCTGTCATAAGTCAAGGGATGTGAGATTCAGGTCTCTCTGTTCCCTGAGGCCTTTGAAAACAAAAAATTAGCCTCCAAGAGGGCACGTGCTCTACTAAAGCAGTCAGGCTCCCTTGGATCGCTTGAAATGAAAGGCATCCCTGGGCGTCACCTTGGGGGCTGATGCACCAGACAGCATCTCTTGTGGAGTGAGGAAGGACATCAGAGGCAGGACCAACCTGAGAAGCCAGGAGAGTCTCTGAGGACATGCAAGGCATTGAAAGGGCCACCGGATGTGCTCCAGGCTGGTAAATGGTAATTCCAAAGGGATTTGTGTAATCTCCCTGTTAGAAAATTCACAGACTCCAGGACACACAGCTGAGAACATAAATATATGTTTGAGAAACTGCTCTGAGTCTGAGCAGTTTGAGAAACTGCTCTGAGAAGGAAAATAAAAGTAATAAATTCTTATCCACCCAGGTTGATTTAAAGGCACAAAAAATGAAGGTAAGGAAGAGCAGCAATTAGGCTACCATGAAGACTGACTATCTTATTTCACAGAGTGGTAGGAACAGTGGGGAACTGCAATTCGTTCTTTGCTACCTGACTCTGAAATCCCAGCTCTTTAAAATCACTTAATTGCTTCTCTTTGCAGGGAATGTTTACTTCCTTTCTCTTCATTTTCTCTCCCAGAGTCCTGTCTAACAATTCACATGGTAAAGTTTCTAATAACTCTTCTTCATGGCACCCAAGACGAATGGAAAGAATAAACTCACATTTACTGAGTCCACAGGGAGGGCCCACTGTGTAACAGGCTTTGTGTTAGGTGCTGGCAGTTTAAAAAAACTGAGTTTATAAACTGTACCATGATTAAAAAGAGGTTTCCAATACTAGATCTCAAACATTTTATTGTTAATTTTTGGCTGTAGTCACTGACGTCAATCTAGTTCAAGCAAAAAAGAAATTAAAAAAAAAAAAGAAATTAATCAATGCACGCAGGAGGCAGAAAAATGTCCACCCCAACTCCCGGAACTTATGAATACGTCTCCTTACATGGCAAAATGACTTAGCAGAGAAAATTAAGGACCAAGATGGGGAGGCTATTCTGGATTACCTGGATGGGCCAATCTAATCATATGACTCCTTAAAAGAGAAGAATACTTTCTGGCTTTAGTCACAGATACGAAGACAGAAACAGGGTCATATAGACAACAGCAACAGAAAACTGATACAGTACAAACAACCAAAAAGTTCACGCGTTCTCTTCAAACCCAATTAGACCCTGTTGCTTCAACCAGTAGTTTTCACCTAGAGGCAATTTTGTCCTTCAGAGGACATCTGGAAAAACCTGGAAACATGTCCAGTTACCAAACCTAAAGTTCAGGGACTGTGCAATTGGCATCTCTGGGTAGAGGTCAAACATCCTATGAGGTGTAAAACAGCCCCCATCAACAAAGATCACCCAGCCCAAAACATCAACAGTGCTCTGTCCTAACATTATACTGACACATTTCTCTGTATGTCTTGGCTTTGTTTAGTTTTATTCTTAGGTAAGATCTCCCCACATGGTAGCAAAGTGGCTGCACACAGCTTCAAGCCCACTGCTTTCAACCCCCAAAATCCCTTCTTTGATGGGTCTGGCAAAGTCCTGCGGGTGATTCTGATTGGCCCATCTTGATTTATCCCGACTCCTAAACTCTTGAGAGACAGCAAGGAGATCAAACCAGGATTAAAGGAAATCAATCCTGAATCATTGGAAGGACTGATGCTGAAACTGAAGCTCCAATACTTTGGCCACCTGATGCAAAGAGCTGACTCATTGGAAAAGACCCTGATGCTGGGAAAGATTGAGGGTAGGAGGAGAAGGGGACGACAGAGGGTGAGATGGTTGAATGGCATCATTGACTCAAAGGACATGAGTTTGAGCAAGCTCCGAGAGACAATGAAGGAGAGAGAAGCCTGGCATACTGCAGTCCACAGGGTTGCAAAGTCGGACGTGACTGAGTGACTGAACAACAACGTAAATTAATCTCAGCGGCTATGAGGATGAAGTACTATTCTGATGGGCCAAGCTGAGTTACATGCCCTCCCCTAGGCCCAGAAGGGCTGAGTCTGCTCCAGCCCCACATAAACCATTATGCAGTGGCAGAAGATGACCGTCAGAAGGAAACAACGTAAGAATCTTAAATGTCTGCTGCTGAGGCAGAGTCTGTCTCATCGAGTGGATCAACAGTGATTCTGGAGGGTTCTATAACCACTAACAACATCTTCCATGAACAGGAATCTGTTGGCTCCACATCTCTCCTTGGGGCTCTGAATTGTCTCCCTAGCTCTCCATCAAAGTGTTTCTGAAGGGTCAAAACGACACACAACCGGCAGGCTGTGTTGTCTCAGGTTAACATGACACGATTTGGTCAAGAAGACTTTCTTTTTAAGAAAGCTATGACCGGGCACTCTCACAGTAGAAGTAAACTCTACAAAACTGCCAGAAGCACTGTGGCTGGATCTAACACCTAACTGCCTAAGATGATGAAAAGAGGATTAGTCTCAGAACTTGATGCAACTCTCTTCACAGCACACATTTCTAGACCAAGACAAAGACGAACGAATTTTTGATCAGTAACAGCAACAGCCAGGAGAAAGGGAGATGACCTTCGTGCCCCAGCCCAAACGTGGCAATGCTGAGTATTTGCTTTATCTTTTCAAATGGACCTCTTCTCTCACACTTCTTTTATCTGCAAAGCATAAGTGGTTCACTTTAGTTAAGCACTGGTCACGTGCCCTGCCTTAAAATTTTCTTACCTTTTCATAACTCTCTTATAAAAAGTCATAAGTAGCCTGTGATCAAGGATGATATAGATTTCTGAGCATAAATGAAGTCAACTTATTATAAGAGTCACATACAAACATGAGAATGTGAACCTAGAAGTTGATAAAACACTAAGGAGGGCAACATAAGAGTAAGAGGAATAAGCTCCTCTTTTTGCATATGAATCTCCCATGAACAATGTATTTGTCCTGTTTGGACTCGTGCTTCCCAAGTCAAGCATCACTAAGCATCCTTTACAGATGTGTCCCTTCCTTTCAAACTAGAGCACAGTACTTTTCCCTTCTTCATTTCTCTTTTCTTCCTTTCCTTCCTTATTCCCTTCCATCATTCCTTCCTTTCAAAACTCACTAAGAGTCCTTGCCAACTCCACCCTGCCCTCTCTCTGCTCCTCACCCCATCCTACGAGCTGTCTTCCAGAATTTCCAACCAGCAGCACACAGCCCTACAAACAAAAGGACACAGAGTAAATGCCCTTTCAAAAAATAACACCTGAACCAAAAAATTACATATTCATTGCAAAACACCAGGAGACACAAATACCAAGAAATCTACAAGCAGCAGTCTGTCCACACAAAGATAATCAGTATAAACATACTGCTTTAGATTTGTTCAAACTGTACATAAATGTGTGCCTTTATACAAACACATATGAACGACACAGAATGTATACATACATACACGGTACATATGGCCTTCCCAGTGGCACTAGTGGTAAAGAACTCGCCTGCCAACGCAGGAGACCTGGGTTTGATACCTGGGTTGGCAAGATCCTCTGAGGGAGGGCATGGCGACCCACTCCAGTATTCTTGCCTAGAGAATCCCATCAACTGAGGACCCTGGTGGGCTACGGTCCACAGCGTCGCAGAATTGGACATGACTGAAGCGACTTAGCATGCATGCACACATACAGTCCTCATGTATTACTATATACAACTTCATTTTTGTAAAGCATAGATAATACACTACATTTATTGTGTGGATATTATACCATATTTACTGTACAGATTTCTGTATTAAACTACATTGACTATATCCATTGTTGTTGTGGGTGTGCTCATTCGTGTCCGACTCTTTTGTGACCCCAACAACTGTAGCCCTTCACGGTCTTCTGTCCATGAGATTTCCCAGGCAAGAATACTGGAGTGGATTACCATTTCCTCCTCCAGAGGATCTTCCCAACCCCTCATCTCCTGCCCTGGCAGGCGGATTCTTTATCATGAGTCATCTGGGAAGCCCTATATTGACTATACAAATAACTTTTAATAAACAATGGAACATTATGTGCTATTTTGTAACTTTGTTTCTCCCAGATGAACAAATACTATCAGTAACAAATACTTTGAACACTGCTTCATAGGAATTCATATTCCCCTATGACATCACTGTCAATACATGAATGAGAAAATGATGGCCCTAGGAGGGGGACGGGGTATGGCCAGCAGTGAAATCCCTCTGTCACTGTGGATACACTGTAGTGAGGAAAATGGGTGGGTGTATGGGAGAAAAAAGAAGCTACCTCATCAAAAGTTCACTACTGGGGTTTTCACACAGAATGTCTTGATCTGACACCCCCGCAACCCCAAGGTAGCTCAAGAAGGAAACAGAGACCCTCCAGATGGCAGAGACAAGAGCAGAGAGTCTTATCTTGGTATCTCTGGTTGTGGAAACTACTCAAGGTCTCAGGACTTCTTTATATTTTCCTAAATCATTCTGCCAAGGCCTTTCTCCTGCTCACAGGGTTCCCCAGGATGGTGACTAGATTCCTCAGATGTAACTTGTGCCACCATTCAAAACAGGCTGGCACCTATGCCTCTTGAACACACAACTCCTCTTTAAGTAGTGCTCCCTCATTAATCTCAGGAAACCAGCAACAACAACAACAAAAGATGATAAAGTCAGTCATTCTGACATGTAAAATGCACATCATAATCACAGTTTTGTGGAGAACTTATGCTAAAGTGAGAGCAATGAAATCTGAATCACAGAGGAGGGCCTCATTAGAGCCTCAAGTATTTCATCTTCACTGAGATGTAGCATGAGCTTCAGACAGCTTTGTGTGAAAATTAGCATGTTTTCTGGATTAGAAAAAGTGAGAATCTGCTAGGTGTACCTGTGAACATATACATTTTAAAAAGCCCATTGCTTGTAGGCAGACTATCATTACAAACAAAGCAATCTGATATTCCAGGCGAGGCAGGGGCAATTAGAAGCCTGCACAGACAGGTTTAATTACCCTGAACATTGAAGATCTTTATAAAGACAACACAGGTATTACAGATTTCCTCTGTCCCAACCAGGTTCTGTAAAAAGCACATTTGTGTGTTCATAAACTCACTCACACTGTCCTGTCAAAATTATGATGTAGCAGTGGAGAGGGATGCTAAGAGAAGTGGTTACCATAGCAACAAAAATCGCCACCATACTGAAGATATCTAAGTGATTCTGTCTCATCTCTCAGGTTCCTACCAGAATGACTTGCTCAAGTTATCTTTCAGCCATCCAGAAGAAAGTCCCTTAGGCACAGGACTCTGTTCTGAATTACCTGAGTGTGGCCATAACTACAAAGTCTCTGGACAGGAAATTTTACTGCAAACCTGGCTCAAAAAAATAGGCAGCACTGCCCAGTAGCATGTCTGCTACATGAAAGTAGTTTCTCCACCGTTTTACTTTTTGCTGAAACAGCATTAACTCAGATAATGCCTGGCACATGCTAAGTGCTCAATAAATATATGTTAAATGAAAGATCATAATGAAAAACACAGCACTAAGGAGAACCACAGTGTAAAACTCCACAGTCTTGTAAAATCAAAAGGCCCAGGTTTGGAGTCAAGAGTACTCAATTTTTCAATCTGATCAGAAGAAATCCAAACAAGATTCCTTAAGCTTTATTCTTTATCTCTTCCATTTATAATGAACTCATTCAACAGACACAGGAGTACAATGGTGAAGTAGATGGACTCTGGGACCAAGAAGCCTGGGTTTGAATTCTGACTCTATCACCAAGTGACTTTAAAGCGATCAGCTAATCTGCGTGTGCCTCAGTGTTTCCATCTGAGAAAGACAGTGAGAAACAGGCATCAAATGTTGGCTATTACCATTCAGCACACACTATAGATAAAAAAATGACTAAAATATCCCCATGTTCTTACAACAGCAGCAGATATTATATATCTGGCTACATGTTTAACTCTCCCCACCAGGAGGCAGAAGGACAATCATGAGACAGCCTTCCACTGCCCCAACTATGCAAAAACTGGTGGACATTTTCCTACAGTTGGGAAGTGGACTTAGAAACTCTACCAAATCTCTGAAGATCACAATGAATAGATGCTTTTAATTTCCAACCGCTATTCAGAAACTAAGACTGGAAACTAAACATGTGGGCTTGCTTTTTGATCCACAGCACAAAAAAGAAGGAACGTGAGGGACTTCATTGACACCAAGGGGTTGAAAGAAAAGAACTATGATCTCCTCCATCTACACTCCACCATAACTGCAGAATGACTGGCAACACATTTGATTCCAGCCAACTAAAAAAGTGGAAGGAGCCAGCCTCAACCAATCATAGACCAAAAAATCTAGAGGTTAGCTGAGACACTCCAAGCTGGCTGCTCCAATATTAGAAAATTCTGTGCATAATAAGAAAAACGTGGAAACTCAACCTCTCAGAAAACCTGGTTTCAGATAATCTAACTAGCAAAAAAAAAAAAAAGGAAAGAAAAGGGGGAAAGAAACTATGATTTAAAGGGTTAATAGTCTGGTTGCTTTTCAAATATTTTCTGAAGCCAATTTAGCAGGGGAAAAGAGATTTATATGAACAAATTCTTGGCAGACTCTGTAGAGTGAAGAAATATAAAATTATGCAAAGACTTGTTGAGATTAAATGAATTACTGTTGCATATGAATCAGTCTTTTTTCAAGAATCTATACAGCATAAAATAGACATGGTCTTGTAGTTGATTAGATTTACACTTTCATCTTATTTAAACTCTGCCACCCGGAGAATAAAATAATTCAACACTTTTTATATAAAACACCTTGGCTTAATATTTCACAATAAGAAACCTTGCTTTTGAATTAAATTATGCCAAAATGGGAGTCTAGGAGAAGAGAAAATTTAGTATGTGTGATGCTAAACCATTCAATCTGGTAAAGACACTGAGTCTCTGACATTGGAGAACTATTGCAATGTATATTTTCTTATGATTGGGAAGTAGATTTTAAAACTCTACCAATCTTTAACAACTATACCACAGGCATGTACTACCATACTTTCTTGTTGGGGAACCAAACTTCTGCAGCATTCAGAAAGTCCAAAAATCTCTGAATGATGCCATTTTTACTTCACAGATGACATCTAGGAAATAGCTGGAGAGAACGTGATTCTCTCCAGTGATCTTCTACACATAGTGATTTGAAAGGCCATAGTCTACGTTATCTAGGACTCCATTCATAAATGTGCTAGAAAGCATAGCTTCTCAACTAGGGTTCCTAGGAAAATTGATACCCTCAGCCCTGGGGGCCTCAGTGGGGATTTGGGGAGATGAGAGCCCCAGGATGAACTCATCCTATATGCATTTTATTAGAGCTCTAAATTCTCTCTGAAATGTCATGCTAATAATACCACTGGCTATTTCAGCCATGATATGCCAAAGGTTGTAGGCAGAAGGACAGGCTATAGTTCCATACAATCTTAACAGGAGTTTGGAAGAAAGCAAAATATACTGGGATGGGCACTCCATGGCTAAGTAAGTAGTAACTTAACTAACTAAGTAACTTAACTTAACTAACTAACTAACTAAGTGAATAGTAACACAAAGGAATAAGGGGTTTCTCTACTACAGACTTTGAAAAACCCTTGATATGCTATTGGAATATGCTAAAGGAATACGATACTGCTGGATTTCACCAACTTATTTGACAGCACTCACGTTTTAATGGTGTTTCATCTGGATTAAGAACAGAACACAGTGTGAGAACTGCTGCTCTGAGTATTTAGCTTGTGACTGGATGAAGGGGCTTCAATAAGCATTTGAGTTACATCTGAATTGTTTTTAAAATAAATAAAAAAAGAAAGGAGGTATTATTCCAAATGGAGTTCCTGATGACGTAGACATTTTATGATACAAAGGACAGAATGTGATCTGGAAGGAGAGAGTAAGAATATATTTGGATGCTGCTGCTGCTGCTGCTGCTGCTAAGTCGATTCAGTCGTGTCCAACTCTGTGTGACCCCAGAGACAGCAGCCCACCAGGCTCCCCCTCCCTGGGATTCTCCAGGCAAGAACACTGGAGTGGGTTGCCATTTCCTTCTCCAACGTGAAAAGTGAAAGCGAAGTCGTTCAGTTGTGTCCGACTCTTTGCAACCCCATGGACTGCAGCCTACCAGGCTCCTCCATCCATGAGCTTTTCCAGGCAAGAGTACTGGAGTGGGTTGCCATTTCCTTCTCCAACGTGAAAAGTGAAAGCGAAGTCGTTCAGTTGTGTCCAACTCTTTGCGACCCCATGGACTGCAGCCTACCAGGCTCCTCCACCCATGGGATTTTCCAGGCAAGAGTACTGGAGTGGGGTGCCATTGCCTTCTCCGATGGCCTCAATTAATTCTGCCATTTTACTTCTAAAATATTCCAGGTATATTTTTTACATTGTTTGCTTCCTTTTGCTCCATTTGAGGAGCATCAATGAGTGCCTACTATGTGCCTTAGGCACTGGGCGATCCCATGGTCCTTAGAAATACTTACAGTGGGCCACATGGAACTTCCATCCACAGAAAGGGAGACGGACAATAGAAATACTGATATACAAAATAAATTCAGACTTGAAAGCGTGACTCATCAACCTGGGTGATGTGACATAGCAAGAAAGATTGGGGTGACACAGGACTGGAGTCTGTAACCAGGAGAGTAAGTCAGTCAAGCAAAGATCTGAAAAGAGATTTCCCTTACTAGACAAACAACAGATGCAAGTGCTTAGAGACAGAAGTGAGTTTGGGGTAAAGACAGTAAGTGCAGTTAGAAAACTTCCTATGAGGGAGAAGGTGGCAAAAGATGAGCCTGTAGACCAAGGAAGGGAACAGATCACATGCGACCACAGAACCCAGGGTAAAGAATCCGGATGCACATCTAAGGAAAGGAACTCAGCACTTTTTAACAGTAAAAGCCCTAACATGATTTCTGTCATTAAAAATGGGTGCTGTTAGGGCATCCCTGGTGGCTTCCTGGTAAAGAATCCACTTGCAAATGCAGGAGACACACTTTTGATCCCTAATCTGAGAAGATTCCACAAGCTGCAGAGCAACTAAGTCTGTGCGCCACAACTCCTGAGCCTGTGTTCTAGGGCCATGAGCCGCAGCTACCGAGCCCACAAGCCTCAACTACTGAAGCCCCTCACCCTAGAGCCCGTGCTCCGCCCCTGCAACGCGAAGCCCAAGCACCTCAACTGAAGAGCAGCCCCAGCTCACTCCAACTGGAGAAAAGCCTGAGCAGCAACAAACACCCTGTTGTTGTCGAGTTGCTAAGCCGTGTCCAGCGCTTTGCAAATCCATAGACTGTAGCCCTCCAGCCTCCTCTGTCCATGGTGTTTCCCAGGCAAGACTACTGGAGTGGGTTGCCATTTCCTTCTCCAGGGGATCTTCCAGACCTAGCAATCGAACCCGTGTCTCCTGCACTGGCAGGCAGATTCTTTATCATCTGAGCCACCAGGGAAGCCTTAACAAAGACCCAGCACAGCCAAAAATCAGTAAATAAATAAATTTTTCTTTAAAATAAAGTTGGGTGCTGTTGTGTGGGAAACAGTGATAGGAAAAACTAAAGAAATGAAATAGAATAATTATAAGCTGAGCGCCGAAGAATTGATGCTTTTGAACTGTGGTGTTGGAGAAGACTCTTGAGAGTCCCTTGGACTGCAAGGAGATCCAACCAGTCCATTCTGAAGGAGATCAGCCCTGGATGTTCTTTGGAAGGAATGATGCTAAAGCTGAAACTCCAGTACTTTGGCCACCTCATGCGAAGAGTTGACTCATTGGAAAAGACTCTGATGCTGGGAGGGATTGGGGGCAGGAGGAGAAGGGGACAACAGAGGATGAGATGGCTGGATGGCATCACCGACTCGATGGACATGACTTTGAGTGAACTCCGGGAGTTGGTGATGGACAGGGAGGCCTGGCGCGCTGCGATTCATGGGGTCGCAAAGAGTCGGACACGACTGAGCAACTGAACTGATAGTAGGTTACCTCCTCAAATCTTAGGGCCTAAAGTCCAAATTCTGCAGGGATTTTCATCCAACTAAGGAGGGCCAGTGGAGAAGGCAATGGCACCCCACTCCAGTACTCTTGCCTGGAAAATCCCATGGGTGGAGGAGCCTGGTGAGCTGCAGTCCATGGGGTTGCTAAGAGTCAGACAAGACTGAGAGACTTCACTTTCACTTTTCACTTTCATGCATTGGAGAAGGAAATGGCAACCCACTCCAGTGTTCTTGCCTGGAGAATCCCAGGGACGGGGGAGACTGGTGGGCTGCCGTCTACAGGGTCGCACAGAGTCGGACACAACTGAAGTGACTTAGCAGCAGCAGCAGCAGCAGCAAGAAGGACCAGTTAAGATATTCTGTCACACGGGGGCACTGCACTATTGTCAGAGGAGATACAGTCATGCCAAAGAAGTGACACAAAGAAATAAAAAAATTTGCTTTCATGTTAGCTTGTCTACAGCATCATTTATTCTTAACAACCTTCTTTTGAATTGTAAATGAAAGGGAAAAAAAGAGAAAGAACTCAAGGATAAAACTTTTTTTTACCTACATAAGCATTATTCCTCTAGTAGAGCCCAAGTGTGTACTGAAGCCAATTATTTTTTAAAAATAGTAAGGCTTTACCTTGATTTTTAATCAATACCCACATGACATTGCCTCACAAAATGATAACTTACCATGTTTAATAACTCTTGAGATTTAAAAGAGAAAACCTTGGCATATGACAAAATCTGATTAATTCTGGTCCTATTAAATGGGATTCTGTGAAAATCTGGACCTGGATAATCTGAATCAGTATTCTGCTTTATCCAATTTTTTCAAATTCTGTTCTACAAATTAGGGATTAACAAATTATTACAGGGAGGAGGGTATTCAATCTGAAGAGAACAAACTATACAGAAATATATTTATACTGAACCAAGCACTGATTACAAACTGTTCAATTACTCATTCATGCAGGCCACTTAAAGATTACTATTACATTTATAGGCTACTTTGACGTTTCTTACATCTATATATTAGCAAACAAATGTATTTATTTCAAAATATTTCCTAGATGAAAATTCTCAGTAATTCTAGCTAAACATTGAGGTTGGTTTGAATCACACACAATCAGTGCATTTTAATATTCCAGGTATAACATTTTGCACAATACTTAATAAACAACAGACATATTCCGTCTGGTCCCTTGTAGATTTGGTTTTACCTGAATTTCTAAGTGCAGTAACCTACAGCTCTTTAGGTTTAGAAATGAAGCTGAATCAGAAGAGACACTACTAATCTTGCTCTATCTACATATTACAGCAACTCCCCAACAAGCCCAGGTTCCTTGAGTAGACCTGTGCCTGCCCTCCCTGGGAACCCATCCTGGAGGCTCCTATCACTAATGAAAGTAAACTCCACCTCCTGACCTCTTCAGCTGTTTCAGGAATACAGTCATACTCAGAGTCTCTGGAGGCAAACTCTGGGTCAGTCTACTGTAAATACAGTACTATAGCCTAAGCAGCAGACTGGACTAGATTTTAAAACAAGTAGTTTGCAATAAAAGACAGCAACACTAAAATCACCGTGACATGCAACCCTGCTAGCTCTGATCTTCAGTTATACAGTAGTACAGGATGATTTAATTAAAAAAGAAATGCTAGATTATTTTCTTTCTGTTGCCAAATACTTTGGGACCTCATGTTCAATTAAAAATTAAAACTTGGCCACAAATACCGGGAGTCTACATTTCTCAACATCTGTCTTTCATTCCAGGCCAAAAGAAAATAATATTTACAGAATAGCAGATTGAGATAAAATATACTGCTGTCTTTTCATCTAGTTGAGTTGCTGAACTTCTCCACTGCATGTTACCTTTACATGGTATATCAATTAGGAATACTTTTGAGTGCAAATAAGAGAATCCTTAAATAACAGTGGCTTCAATAATTAGCAGTTTATTTTTTGCCTAGAAATCTGGAGAGAGGTGGTCCCTGGGAGTGATTCAGCTATTCCACAATGCTGATGAAGACACAGCTCTCCCTTTCTAGTCTACCATCCTCAGCATGTGAGTTTTCTTCTTCAAGCCTGTCTCCTCATTTTTCAAGTTGGCTGCTACCTTTCCAAGCAACATATCCTCTATTAAAGCAGAAAGCAAGAGAGACAAGGGCAAAAGGATTTACCTTCATGGGAGTCATTTTTATTCAGGAAGGGAATCTCTCCCACTTCCCCTTAAGCCTCATTGGTTAGGACTGAGTCAAATGCACATCTTTATACCAATCACTGCTGAAGCAGAATGGACTGACTAGACTGGCTTAGACCAATCACAATTCATCAAGGATTACTGGAGTCAACCTGCTTTGCTTGAGACCAAGCTGACTACAAACAAAACTGAGGGGATAGGTGCTAGTTAGGCAAAAATAGTTGTTTATGCCACAAGTGTTTCACAGAATGGAGGGATCTATGAAAAACCACATAAACACATGGCCATTAAAGAAAAAAATATAATAGTATATCTTCCATCTCCTGTTAAGCCTGAATATTGTGGGAAACTGAAATGGGTCAGAACTATAAAAGCAGGTGAGTTATTATCTAACTCTCCTCCTCGGATTTTCTGAGGATTGTTCTTAATAAGAGAGATGGTCATCTCCATACCAAGTTTTACCATATCCTCTGCAAAGAAGCAGGATCAAATCGTCTCTGGAAATATCTTCCCACCCCTCCAAATACAGTGATCGGATAACTCCAAGGGTAACAAAAATACAACAGGTTATTTCATCCACTATCCCTGGAAGGTGATTGAAATGTCCATTTTAAATGTACAACACATACTCCAGTGATATAACAAGTAGTATATAAAGAAAAGGTGAAACTTGGAGGCAATCTGTTGTCAGAATATAGAGCTCCAAAGGAAACATGAGGATGTTTCTCTGCCAAGTCAGGCACATATACAAGTAATTTCTATGTTATAGCTAAAAACACTATTGCACAGCCAACCTTAACATTTGGTTGCAGTCTGGCTAAAACTGAATTCCAGTAGCATATAAAGAAATTTACATTATTACACATAAATTAGCAATTTTTAGTGTTTTAAACAGTCAACAGTATTTCCTAAAACTCAGCCAATAAGCAAACTGTGTACATGTATCCCCAGGAATCAAGGACTAAGATAAACATTAAATGTTAGTAGTCGCCAAGATTGGAAAGTAAGATGCAGTCTCTATTCTTGCTAAGTTTTAAGCACAGGGTCTGCAAATTTTAGAAACCACCAGATGTAATATTGTTAAAGTGATTATCTGGGGTTCAGATATGGTATAAAGATGATAATAAAATGTCAAATTAAACAATTCTAAGTCCTGTGGAAAATTTCCCCTTTAAATTACTTTGCTTCCTAGTAGAAAATAACCATGTAAATCAATTAAGCAAAATAGCTCTTGCCAACCTGTTCAGGAATAAAATGAATTCAGTCTTAGTCTAAAGATAGAGGCCAGAAATCTGAGACAACAGAAACTAGAGAGGAAGAGCTTCTGGCTTTCTTTTCATTGTCTCTGTGCTAGGATTACAGACCAGTTCTTTGGCACTTAGTAGTCTAACAAAACAGACATGAAGACAATATTTGGCCAGAATGATTTAAAAGACACACACAAAAAAATAAAAGACACAAAAACTTGCCAATACTTTGTACATACACATTTCTTATTTGATTCCTAGGGATGATACTAAACAATACCTAGCAGAAAATCTAACTTTCATCCCTTTTCTCACATCTCCAAGAACTCCTTGTACTCCCAGAATTTACATGCAAGAAAGATAGAAGGTTTCAGAATTATTCCAAACTGGTGACCCTGCCCCAGACTCTAACATTAAACTGCTCTATACTGCCTTCTAAAGGAGCTGAATATTACAGCAGGAAAAAAAAGACCAGACTGCTAAAGTTTTCACATCACTACATACTTTTTATTCATTTATTTCTGATAACTTAAAAACAAGAATGTGAAATTGATTTAAAATGAGGATTTCTTCAATATAACATTCAAAACTCTTCTGAGACTTAGGTTTTTCCATTTTGACTACCTGAGGAAATCATGCAAAAATCTTGTCATAGATTGACTGTACATCAACATTTAAGCATAAGTTATTCAGTATAGTATGTACCTGTTAATCCCATACTCCTACTAATTTATCCCTCATCCCCTTCCCTTTTGATAACCATAAATTTGTTTTCTATGCAGTGGGTCTATTTTTGTTTTATAAGTAAGTGCATTTGTATAGTTTCTCTTTTTTAAAAAAGATTCCACAAATAAGCAGTATCATATATTTGTCTTTGTCTGGTTTACTTCACTTAATATAACATCTAGGTTCCATCCATGTTGCTGCAAATGGCATTATTTTATTCTTTTTTATGGTGACTCAGTGATTCTAGAATTCATTGATTAGAAATGCAAATCAGAAATAAGCTGGGTATAAAAACTTAAGGAATGGTGAGTACTGTGACAAACTGGAAAACTCATGCCCCTTCTAGGGGTGAGGATCTACTTCGTTCCTGGGCCCAGGGTTGCAAAAAAACTTGATTTTTTCCTACAGAAAAGTCCCCAAATATATATATAAAATGTCCATGATTCTGATGTTTAAATTACCACAAAACACTATATACTGGGTAAAAGAAATCACAACAATAAATTGGATTTGCCCACCAGGGCAGATATCTCTGCTGTAACATCATCTGTCAATGGCAACTACAAACCAAGAGACAAACCAGACAAGGAAAACTCATCCATCTCTCCTGCAATGAGATTCAGCCTATCAAAAAACCATCTGGTTAATAGGGACAGATGTAGCAGATGTGGTAATTTGAAGACTGCTTAAATCTTCAGCTAGTCCCTTTCTTGGGTTTTTCAACTTAATTTTGAAACAAAGTAGCTTTATATGGCATATTAAAACAAAAATAAATCACTCCCAGTTTGGGCTATTTCTTCCCTGCCTGCTTAGTCCAAAAGCTCAGAGGACAGGTAGTCAGAAGGTCATCCCCCAAGGAGGAAGTGGAGGCAACGGGACAGCCTTCATGTTTGCAGGAAGCCGAGGCACCCCTGCTGTCAGTTGCTGTCCCCCGTGGAAGGGCAATGCAGGGCTGCTAAAACAAAATTTCTAGCCTTAACTCCTACTGTTACCTTTCCTCATCTTCGGTCTGATTTAAATTCCAATCTACCCTTCCTATCAGCATAATGGCCCTTCCTCACTTCCATTTATCCTTTTCAAAAATGAGTACAAACTCTCAGTCCATTTTCTCCAGAGCTGACAGACCAAGGCATATGAGAAAAGATTTAGCAAATGAGGATGAGCTGGCAACGTGCCAACTCATTTTCATTTGAGGGTTAAATACACTATCTTATCTATATAACCTTTACTATCATTAGTCAAATCTCTATTTCAGCAAGCAGCACTGAAATCTCCTTAGTGACTGTTCTCCACTCAGATACATAACCTTTGAAGATTTCTGAAGGAAGCAGAGTTGCTAAAATTTAATAAAAAGATTCAATCTCTCAATATATTTATGCATTTACCAGGAGTTCCCAGGGAGCCTAAATCCAGTATCATATCTGGATTAACAGCTCTGGACAAGAGACAGAGTGAGTAAGTGAGAAAGAGATAGAGAGCAAGAGAACAGACCCTAAAATTATCCTACTGACCACTGTGATTCACATGAGAGTCTCTCTCTATATATTAAACAATGTTTGAACCTGTACATACAGTTAAGTTACTCAAAAAGCTCGCCAAATCTTTATTGATCATTTAAAAGCAAATTATTCCTGAAGGAGATGCAAAGTTACATTTAAAGACCAATGGATGTCATTTCATTTCCAAACACTGCTTCAAATCCCTACTGGAATTGTATTATATTCGTAGCACTTAATTTTTCCCATGAAAATGAATGTACGAGAGTCATGCAGACTGCTTCGTTTACAATTTCACTGTATTGATTGCTCCCTGCAAGTGTTCTAATAATAGACAAATAAATGAAAGCAGAATGCATTGTTTTAGGTCTCTCATTTTAAAAGTGAGTAAGGTTGATTTTTTGTTCGTTGTTTGAATGTTGAGGTTTTTTCCCTTATTTTTTTAAATTTACTTATTTTTAAATTGAAGGATAACCGCTTTACAGAATTTTGTTGTTTTCTGTCAAACTTCAACATGAATCAGCCATAGGTATACATATATTCACTCCCTTTTGAACCTCCCTCCCTTCTTCCTCCCCACCCCACCCTGCTAGATTGATACAGAGATTCTGTTTGAGTTTCCTGAGACATACAGGAAATTCCCATTGGCTATCTATTTTGCATATGATAATGTAAGTTTCCACGTTACTCTCTCCATACATCTCACCCTCTGCTCCCTTCTCCCCTGGATAAGGCTGATTTTTTTAAGTTTGTTTTTTTAATCAAATGTTTTTGATATCAAATTTTTAAGTTTTTTTTTTATCAAATGCTTTTTATCACTTGGTTTTTTTTAACAAATGCTGATGTGATAATTGAGGTAATGTAAGAATAAGGGTTTTTCTGGAACTCTCTTGCTTTTTCCATGATCCAGCGGATGTTGGCAATTTGATCTCTGGTTCCTCTGCCTTTTCTAAAATCAGCTTGAACATCAGGAAGCCTTTGACTGTGTGGATCACAATAAACTGTGGAAAATTCTGAAAGAGATGGGAATACCAGACCACCTGACCTGCCTCTTGAGAAATTTGTATGCAGGTCAGGAAGCAACAGTTAGAACTGGACATGGAACAACAGACTGGTTCCAAATAGGAAAAGGAATACGTCAAGGCTGTATATTGTCACCCCGATTGTTTAACTTCTATGCAGAATACATCATGAGAAACGCTGGACTGGAAGAAGCACAAGCTGGAATCAAGATTGCCGGGAGAAATATCAATAACCTCAGATATGCAGATGACACCACCCTTACGGCAGAAAGTGAAGAGGAACTTGATGTAAGTGAAAGAGGAGAGTGAAAAAGTTGGCTTAAAGCTCAACATTCAGAAAACGAAGATCATGGCATCCGGTTCCACCACTTCATGGGAAATAGATGGGGAAACAGTGGAAACAGTGTCAGACTTTATTTTTTGGGGCTCCAAAATCACTGCAGATGGTGACTGCAGCCATGAAATTAAAAGACGCTTACTCCTTGGAAGGAAAGTTATGACCAACCTAGATAGCATATTCAAAAGCAGAGACATTACTTTGCCAACAAAGGTTCGTCTAGTCAAGGCTATGGTTTTTCCTGTGGTCATGTATGGATGTGAGAGTTGGACTGTGAAGAAGGCTGAGCGCCGAAGAATTGATGCTTTTGAACTGTGGTGTTGGAGAAGACTCTTGAGAGTCCCTTGGACTGCAAGGAGATCCAACCAGTCCATTCTAAAGGAGATCAGCCCTGGATGTTCTTTGGAAGGAATGATGCTAAAGCTGAAACACCAGTACTTTGGCCACCTCGTGCGAAGAGTTGACTCATTGGAAAAGAGTCTGATGCTGGGAGGGATTGGGGGCAGGAGGAGAAGGGGACGACAGAGGATGAGATGGCTGGATGGCATCACCGACTCGATGGACATTAAGTCTGGGTGAACTCCGGGAGTTGGTGATAGACAGGGAGGCCTGGCATGCTGTGATTCATGGGGTCGCAAAGAGTCGAACACAACTGAGCAACTGAACTGATAGTAGGTTACCTCCTCAAATCTTAGGGCCTAAAGTCCAAATTCTGCAGGGATTTTCATCCAACTAAGGAGGGCCAGTGGAGAAGGCAATCTGAAGACTCCACTCATGCTCAGATAGCACTGAAATTGAGTATACATAACTCTTGCTGTGGATCAAAGTCAGCGGAAACTGTGTAGAAATGCAACCCCCAGGTCCCAGAGCAGCATAGATAGTGATTATTATCAACAGCCTATTAAAGACCAAACAAAATGCAACACATGGTAACCAAAGAGCTCCACAAGCAAAGATTTTTTCCTCTGCTAATTCTCATTTACAACTGAAGAAATCAGGCATTTCAATATGAACAGTTTAACAATGATAACTGCCACCATCCATTAAATGTATAGACCATGCCAGGTACTACGCCAAGCACTTAACAGGCACTGTGTCAATGAATTCTGAAGGTGTCTTTGTGAGACTTGCCATTCTTATCTCTATAGTCAGGGTTCACGACACCCATGGAGATGAGATGGCCCACTCAGGGTCATCCCACCAGTGAGTACACAAGCTATAGCCCAAACCCAGATCCAAAGCTATCTATCTTACCTAAGAAGCTCTAACACCTAAAATTCCCAGACATAGCCTTTTCAGAAACAACACGGATATTTGTTAAAATGAATTCAGAGAGGAAATGGTTGGCTACCCACCCCTCATTCTCTATTTCCATCATTTAACTCACCTATAGCTTTATATGTGTCTCACTGCAAAGGGTCTTTCAATTCTATCTGTGGATCGCGAACACATACGAAAAGTTCCCAGACACAGCAGCAGACTTATTTAGGATTTGACAGTGGTTATTTTTAGATGAATAATGCTCCAGGGGCCTTGTTTAAGGGAATACTATTAATTTCAAAGACAACAACGTTCATCAAATATGACAAATCCCTGTATCCTCACCTGCCAAAACTGAACATTAATACTATCTACTTCAAGTTTTTTAAAACGAGGGATGAGGGAAATTCTCTGGCAGTCCAGAAGTTAGGACTCTGTGCTTCCACTGCAGGGGGCATGGGTTCAATCCCCAGTTGGGAAACTAAGATTCCAAATGCCGTACTGCACAGCCAAAATAAATAAATAAATGAACCAACTGAATTGGAAGGACTTCTAAATTGTTAAAATTTAAGAAATAAAAGTAAAAGGAATAGATGGGTGGGTGGGTGGGTGGATGGATGGATGGATGGATGTCTAGCTTGACAGAGATCTGCCCCAAAATTAATGATAAAAGCAATTTCTACTGGTCTCAGGTAAGAGACCAGTCAATCTTTCTTCTTCTTCTTCTTCTTCCCTTCACTCAGTCGTGTCTGACTCTTTGTGATCCCATGGACAGTAGCCTACCAGGCTCCACCGTCCACGGGATTTTCCAGGCAAGAATCCTGGAGTGGGCTGCCGTTTCCTTCTCCAGGGAATCTTCCCAGCCCAGGGATCAAACCCGGGTCTCCTGCATTGCAGACAGACGCTTTACTGTCTGAGCCACCAGGGAAGCCCCCTAGTCAATCTTTGGAACGAATTTATTCATTCACCAAGTGTGCCCTGAGTCAGAATCTAACATGGTAGACACTGGAATGCTCCAATTGTGTAAATGTCTCAATGAGGGTAAGCAGAAGAAAGTTTTATGGGAACATAGCAATGGGGAGATAAATTCCTATACTAAAGACACCACAGTCATCTTTGTCCACAGGTGACAAATGTCTGTAGCACCAGGCAAGTGTCTACAGATGTCAGGCAAGTGCCATTAGTAAGCTGTGGGGCCTGAAAGCTTGGTCTAAGGGCTTCAGCCACTTCTCACTGACGACCAACCGCCACCACCTACTATCAGCCCTTCCAACTCTGCTGCAAGCAGGAAATAAAGACTTTCGATGAGCAGGTGGCCAGGGCCAGGTCACCAAAAGCCAAGTAAGTCCTGTCAAATTAGAATCAATGAAAGGCTTCAAAAATTGAGGCCATCAGATTCCACTTCATCAGCATCACTCCAGCCAGCTACCTCTGGCAAATGGGTCAGAAGTGGGTGACAAGGCAAGATTGAGGTTCCACTTCTCCACTGACTGAATACACACACCCAACCACACATAGCATTAGCCTGTGAAACCAGCCTCATTAGGTCTCCTAAAATTAGATTCTGTATCCTCTTACAATTTTCTAACATAAAAAGGCTCACTGTAAGCAAGAGTGCTTTCCAAAGCTCCCAGCTTTCTTTCCACTTTGTGCCAATGGCTTCAGGCCACATCTTCTCACTCCAGTCCCAAAGTGTTTTCAATCATAGGTTTACAATGAAACGAGCACCCATCCTCCCCACTGCCTCCAAGGAGACTTATAATTGGTTCTCTTGTGCTAGTTCAGCTGAAGCATCTGATAAGAATGTATACTCAATACACACACACACACACCACTCACATATCAAATCAGCAACCTAGATTCACATTTCTGCTAGGAAATACCATGGATCAGCTTCCAATGGGGGTGCCTTTTAGGGTTTTATAATGATCAACTGACAATGACACTAATGACTGATAATAACATTAATCACATTTTCTGAGTGCCAGATGTACAAGGTACAGTTCGCACATGACTTTAACATTTAATCCTTGAATGGATCCTAGGAGGTTAGTGCAATTACTATCCCCAATGTGCAAAGACAAAGAGCAGCGCTTAGGCACGTTAATGAGCTGGCCACGGGTTACCAATCCAGGAAATTACAACCCTGAGATCTGAACCTGGAGAGCCTGACTCCAACCCGTGTTTCTCAAAACCATGCCCACCATATTAAGTACAAGAACAGAGGCTGTCTACACAGTCTTCCGCTATTCTGTATCAATAACAAAAACAGCAGCAATAGAACTCATGACTTACAGGGTATCAGGGACCATGTCAAAATTTTACATTGTCTCTCATATTTAAGAGATGACTCTCAGAATCTCTGTGCTCGTGTTTTGAGACAATGCATCCATATCTTTTTCCTTTCACAAAAATCCAACACACCCCAGAACACGCTTCTCATTCAATAATTCCTTGTTTATACGAGCAGGTAGGGCTTTGGAGCCTGACACAACAGAGTATGACTTGGGGGGCACTGAGAATTTGTCCAAACTGCGGTCAATTCTATGGCCTCTGAGCCACTCTGTCCTCATCTGTGAAATAAAGGTTCCAGTCTCTCTTCCAAACTCTTCAGAGGATGCCATAAGACACCACATGTGAGTGAATGTGTGTGTGCACTGCCCGGGACCCGGCAGGATAGGCACGCAGCAACTGGCCGTGTTCTTACTCAAGTCAAGACTGCAACCAAACTGCTTCCTGTGCAATTTTAATGAATTCCATGCTGTACACTTCGCCCTCAGACTCCTTATCAGGCTTCCCTGGACTCTGCTGAGTTGGTAAACTTCTCTGTCCCTGCATCTACAAAACCCTATAGCATTTGTCATACAATCAGAACACAGAAAACAGACTGAAGAAGCTGCATGTTAATTGAGGAAACCTGCTGATCGACAATATGTCTGGGAAATGTTTGTAAACAGACTCTGAAACATCTGCCCACGTACAAGCCTGAAAACAGACAGGATACTTAGCTTCTGAAGGGGATAATAGGAGGTAGGGTAAAACAAGCCCTATTTTATCAGTCTCTAGGAAAAGCAATGCTATCTGCTTTCTATCTAGAAAGGCATCAGCACAGAGTTCTTACTGCCAGATGCTCATAACAATACAAACAGGAGTCATACCATCCCACGATCACCTCTCCAATCTCCCTGAGATCATGTGTTAAAATATATCTTTGACCCTGTGGTGATAACATTCATGGTCTAATGTTAAAAAGTTCTGTCCTTTCAAAAATCCCCTCATTCATCTAGCTGCATATCAAGTTCCTACTATACGCCTGGTACCGTTATACACAATGATAAGATAGTCCAGAAGATCCCAAACAGTTTCTCCAATTATTCTTACTCCACCATCTCACTTATAAATCAACCAAGATAAATGTTTCTGAAGCAAACCTAGTTACCACCAGTATTTAAAAATGCTAAAAAACACTTCAATGCACTTCATTAAGGCTTTTGTGAAAATGTGTATTTTTCCCCTGTCCCTGTCGTATTTTTAAAATATATTCATTTTTCCTGTGTTGATTCTCTAATCTTGAATGGGATACATTTTAATAGAAGAAAAGAAAGCCTGAGGAGAATTCATTTACACGTTAAGATAGACACGTATTCACCAAGACTCCACTATTGTGTGCGAGCTCTGTCCTTCTCCTTCTTAAAATATGAGACTACACCCTCCTTCATTAGCATTCTAGGAAAGTGAGCTATTATATTACAAATCAGTTTTGAGGAAAGGCCTAAAGCATGTCTGTCGAGCATCCACTGAATAAGAAAGAAGAGCTAGCTGACTTTGTTTTGTTTGTTTGGTTTTTGGCTGGAGCATATGCTTGTGGGATTTTAGTTCCCTGACCAGGGATTGAACCGCGGCCCTCAGCAATGAGACTGCAGAGTCCTAACCACTGGACCACCAGGGAATGTCCAATAGAGCTTACTTTGGAAAATGCTCATAATTGCTTGTTCATGGCCAGGTTACCTGCACTTAAAGTGTCAAAATTAAATGCCCTATATCAGAGAATCTCAGACCCCAGGAAGGGGACAGAATCCTAGAACATTCAGCCCAGTGTCACTCGAAATATATCCCACACAAGTAGTTTGCATAGGTCAGATGAACCCTCTGGGTTCAGAGGGCCCAGAAGAATGACTGGCACACGGTGAGTGCTCAAGAGCTGCATGCTGAACGAACAAAACGGACAGATCGCGTGACCAGGAATGGGATGAACAGCACTTGGTCTTGGATCAATGTCCCTGATTAGGATGAAATCTTATGTAGTTGACAGTATAGATGCGAAGGCTCCAAAGGTATGGAAAAAATACTGAAGTGATGTAGAATTTACTATACTACATGAGTTTAACTTCAGTAATAAGAAACATTATCAAGAAAATTGTTAAAAATGTAAAAGGTAAGAAAAACGTGCCTGAGTGATATCTCAGAGGGGTAGGATTATCGTTGATTTATTTTTCCACATTTTAAAAACTGTGATTACATATAGATTTGTGTGTGTATATAAAAATATACACACACTATATTAGTCATTTTAGCCATTTTTAAATGAGTAATTGGGCAGCATTACTTACATTCACAGGTATACAACCATCATCACTATTTATTTACAAAACTTTTTCAGTTATATTTCAATAACACAGGGAGGGAAAAAAACCTTAGTCATCAACTCAAATAAAAGTTCTGTAATTATTAAGCAATAACTTCATACTCTCTGCCTCCCTCCTCCCATCCCTGGTAACCTCTAGTCCACTCCCCGTTTCTATGAAGTTGTCTAAAGAATTCATATAAATGGCATCATATAATATTGCTGCCTTTGTCTCTGGCTTCTTTCAAGTACCACAATGCTTTCGAGGTTCCTCTACAACCGATAATTTTTTAAAATTTGTATTTTCATATTTGAATTTTGTACTACAGTGGAACTGTTATATATAGGAAATCATCAGGCTTTGCGTTTTAATAATGAATGATAAACAATGAAGCAGAAGGGAAAAAGGAAGCCGCCCCAAGAAGGAAGAATATAGCAGGAACGGTATGAGGACAGATGGTCTACACATTGGTGTAGGGAGAGGAGCTTACGATCAGAGGTTATGAATCTGACTGGCACGCTGACATCAGCCTAAGAGAGAGCAAATGCAACGCAGAGTGTCTTGCAGAGCTCTTACCTCCGGGTTCACCCCACTGACAAAAGCACAGAGCATCTTACTTACAACTGAGGCTCTAATTTTGCAGGCAAGCACATTTTGCATGACTTGGCAGGGTACAAATGAACACGAGAAGACAGCACCTGTCAGGCTCCTTAGGAAACCAGGCAGAACGAAATATAATTCCTTACCTGAAAAACATAAACACATAACACATATTAAAATTCAACTGGCATAATTTTATGTCTTTCTTAGTCATTTAAGCTACATGTTTAATCAATTATTTCTTCTTCTCACGGAAGACTGGCAAAGGTAAGGGAATACTGAAGTCTTAATTCAAAGTGCATTGTTCCCACCAACTCAAGACTGTTTTGATGGAAACGTTTCCATCTAGAACGTATATTTGATAAGCGCTCCTAACACAAATATATGAAACCATTGCATCAAACTTAACTCAGAGTTGACAGCAATTATATTATTAATGGGGCAGTTAGTCATTTCCAGGACACAATAATTACATAATGAAATAAGTCCTCCACTCTCACTCAAAATCCCATCTAATCCCTGAATTCACCTGTTCACTAGTTGAATATCCATCCATTCACTCAGTGAATCAAACTATGGACTTTGATTAAATAATATATTGACATTGGTTCATCGATGCTAACAAAAATACACACTAACACAAGAGATTTTTAAAGCAGCTTTGGGTTTACAGAAAAACTGTATAAAAATACAGAGTTGGACATGACTTAGTGACTGTTCAGCAGCAACGCAAGAAGTTATTAATAAGAGAAACTATGAGGTAAAGGGAAAAGGGTATGTGGGAACTCTATACATTTTCTGTGCCATTTTTCAGTAAACCCAAAGCTCCTCTAAAAACTAAAGTCTATTAAAAAGAGAGAGATTCATATCCAATATGAAAAAATAAACTCAAAATGGATAAAAGAGCTAAATGTAATACCAGAAATTGTAAAACTCCTAGAAGAAAAAAAAAAAGTAAAATGCTCTTTGACATAAATTGCAGCTATTTTTTTTTAAAAATATCTGTCTCCTAAGGCAAAGAAAACAGAAACAAACAGGACCTAATTAAACTTAAAAGCTTTGGCACAGCAAAGGATGTCACCGGCAAAACAAAAAGACAAACTACTGAATGGGAGAAAATATGTGTAAACGATGTGACTGAGAAGGAGTAAATAATCAAAGTGTATACACAGTTCATACAACTCAGCATCAAAATAACAAACCACATGACTAAAAACACGGACAGAAGACCTAAACAGCTATCTTTTCCAAAGAAGACACACAGATGATCAACAGGCATATGAAGAGATGTTCAACATCATTAATCATCAGAGAAATGCAAATCAAAACCACAATAATATATCAGTTCAGATCTGTCAGAATGGCTATCATCAAGAGAAACACAAATAACAAATATTGCCAAGGATGTGGAAAAAAAAAGGAACCCTTGAACGCTGTTGGTGGGAACATAAATTGGTGAAACCACTGTGGAAAAAAGTACGAAGATTCTTCATAAAACTAAATATAGAATTACCATATGAAAGATCTGAAGAAAACAAAAACAATAATTCAGAAAGACACATGCACCTAATGTCCACAACAGCAGTATTTATGGTAGCCAAGATATGGAAACAACCTACGTGTCCAACAACAGATGAATAGACAAGGACATTACACACACACACACATTCCATGGAATATGACTCAGCCATCAAAATGAAATGTTGCCATTTGCAACAACATGGATGGAACCAGAGTATATTATACTTAGTGAAGTAAGTCAGAGAAAGATAGTTACTATAGGTTATCATGTATATTTGGAACCTTAAAAATAAAAGTAATGAATGTAAGCCAACCTAGACAGCATATATATGAATATATGATCAAACTAGACAGCATATTAAAAAGCAGACACGTTACTTTGTTGACAAAAGTCCATCTAGTCAAAGCTATGGCTTTTCCAGTAGTCACGTGTGGATATGAGAGTTGGACCGTGAAGAAAGCTGAGTGCCGCAGAATTGATGCTTTTGAACTGTGGTGTTGGAGAAGACTCCTGAGAGCCCCTTGGACTGCAAGGAGATCAAACCAGTCCATCCTAAAGGAAATCAGTCCTGAATATTCATTGGAAGGATTAATGCTGAAGCTGAAGCTCTAATACTTTGGCCACCTGATGCGAAGAAGTGACTCACTGGAAAAGATCCTGATGCTGGGAAAGACTAAAGGCAAGAGAAAGGGATGACAGGGGATGAGATGGTTGGATGGCATCACCAACTTGAAGGACATGAGTGTGAGCAAGCTCCAGGAGTTGGTGAAGGACAGGGAAACCTGGTGTGCTGAAGTCCATGGGGTCACAAAGAGTCAGACATGACTGAGTCAGTGAAATGAACTGAATGAATATAAGAAAAAAGAAACAGACTCAGACAGAGAACAAGTTAGAGGTTACCAGTGGGGAGAGGAAAGGTGGAAAAGGGCAAGATAGAGGTGGAGGATTAATAAGCAGAAACAATTATATATACAGTAGACAAGCAACATAGACATATTGTACAGCAGAGAGAATGTAGCCAATATTTTATAACTATAAATGAAGTATAATCTATAAACATTCTGAATCACTATGTTGTACCCCTGAAAATAATACTGTAAATCAATTATTCCTTACAAAAGAAAGAGGGGGGATTAAGAATGCTGAGATCAAATGGTTTGAGAACCACTGACCTATAAAAAAGAAGAATTGAAGCTACTGAAGGAGGTGGGCAGAGAAACCTGTAAACGGAGTGCTTGGCAACCAGGATGAGAGGCGATGGTGACTAGAACTAAGGTGTGACTCTGAAGAATGCTATGGATAAGATAAATGCTTCCCAGCATGATTGCCTGAAACAGAACACCTCCTCTCTCTAATGACAGCTAAGAGGGACTATGAACACAAAAAGTCTCAGAGACAATCAAGCTACAACCAATGGCTGTAGGCACCATAGTAGCAGAATTTAGCTATTAAGACTTTTCAGGTCCGTTCTTATCAAGATTAGAAGAATTAAGATTTTCTTGTTTTAATATATACCAGGTAACTTGAAAATGTCATCATAGACTAAAGTGACTAAAGTCACTTTCTCCTGTGGCAAAGAGAAGGAAACTTAGGCAAAGACTGTACAGACATTCCACTTCTCAAGTTCAAATCTTCTGGACATGCTTAACGTAAAGCTAGGGGAAGGATGTGAGCCTTTAGATCTTTGAGCTCTCTTCTGGGTTAGGGTTTTTAAAAACCGAGCAGTAACCCCCAGAGAGTACAGGATGCTAGGGAAAGGCAATTAAAGATATGCAATTTTCAGACACAGGATGATGTAAATTTATAGCTACTGCTTTGTGCTGCTACTCAGTACAGGACAGGCTAGGTTCAGCTGTCCATTAATTCTTTCAACTGACCCCTATTAAACACCAACTGTGTGTCAGACCTGACATCCAGGACCTGGTGATCAAGTTGATGAACTGATTTTTTTTTTAAAAAAAGACCAGAATTATAGAGTCTGATATATGTTAAAAGATAAAGAAAGGATACTATAGGCACCCAAAGGAAGGACAATAAGAAGAACATATCTTTCTGGAGGAGACGTTGTCAAAATTGAAGTCTGGTTAACAAGTAGTATTTGGCCAGGTGAGGAAATGAAAGGTCCAACCATGTTGAAACTTGGGGGGAACACACGTACAAAAGGCAGAAGCAACACAGGATCCCAAAGCAACTCTGGGAAAGGGGATTAAACTAAATGCTGGAGAAGACAGAGGAGTGATGACAGTGGGCGTGATTGGCGTCGTCAGCTTGGCCAGTTAGGAACAGTGATAGAAGGAGATGGATACAGAGATACTTTGGAATACCATTGATGAAAATGAAGTAAAAGTGTTAGTTGCTTAGTGGTGTCCAACTCTTTGTGACCCCATGGACTGTAGCCTATTAGGCTCCTCTGTCCATGGAATTCTCTAGGCAAGAATCCTGGAGAGGGTTGCGAATCCCTTCCTCAGGGGATCTTCCTGACCCAGGGATCAAACTCAGGTCTCCTGAATTGCAGGCAGATTCTTTACCATCTGAGCCACCAGGGAAGCCCAGGACTCTGCAAATGACAGGATGCACAAAATTAAAGAGAGGAAAACAGCACAAACAGCCAATTCTCTCTAGTGGAAGAGCTGACAGGCATCTAAGACTTGGTCACAGAGGAGTGGAAAGCATTTGGTGGTGGCCAGCAAACTGTAGCCAAGATTGTAAGGAACGTGAAATGAAAGGAAGCCCTGGAAGTGTCTGAAAAATGTGATTCATAATAACTGTTGTTACTGCTATTACTGGAGTTCTCCTTGTAACTGAGCATCAGGACAAATAAAGATGAATTTGATTCTGTTATACATAAAACATAGACCAAAATCAGCTATTACACTGTGCTGCAGGCTTATCATTTATTATGTGAGTGAAGTTGAAAGTTATATTCAGAAAGAGCTGATATTACAGAATCAAATCGTGGCCAAGCAAACAAAGGGAAGGCCTCCAGCCATGTTCTGGAATCTTTATTCTAAAATACATACTTTGTTTGAGCCTCCTCCGGCAAAGTCCAGGTGATACAGACAGAGCATCCTCTTTCCACCAGGCTCCATAACCTTGAGGGTGGGATTTAAAGTCAAAATAATGATGCAATGGAAGACAGGTCAGAAAGACTACAGCACAAATGAGGAAAATCCAACTTCCTGGAGGGCAAAGCTCTGGTTAAGGGCAGGCAAAACAGGATGGGGTCCAGTTGCTGCTAAAGCTTAGATACATGCCATAAATTAAAATCAGAAAAATCAAAGCCCTCAGGCAAACAGGAGAACAAGACGAGTGGGTAATCAGTAAAATGATGGTCGGGGACCATCGAGGAAGCATCCTGTAATTCTGCCAAGTGTGCTAATGGAGACAGGGATGAAAATATGTGAAACCTGAGAGTTCAAAAGGGAGGTACACATGTCACAGAGGGGTTGGGAGAACAGGCTTTTTAAAAAGTGACTGAGGAGCTGGGATTTATAAGCAGAGAGGTAGGAAAGAAATCTTTAATGCTGCTTCTCATGTAGAGATGCATCTCCCTCTAAGACAAAATCTGGCATTAACAAACGAGATGAATGAAGAAGATGAACTCACAAATTTTATAAAAGATCTCACAACATAGGTCCTCTAAATTGAGATTTATTTCACAAATACTGGTTTATATACATTTAGACAACCTATTTAATGTCATGTAGTGACTATGAGAATCAGACTTAAGTTCAAAATTTGCTATTTAGATTAGAATTTTCCAAACCTAGTGCTTTCTCACTAGAGATATTTGTAAAAAAACAACAACAACAAAAAAAGCACACTTTAGGACTCAAGTCAGATTCATTTCATTGGAATCTTCAGGTCACAGGAATACGAAGTTTTCACAAGCTCCCCCGAAGAATTTTACAAACAGTGAAATCTGAAAGCCCCAGAGGAAAGGAAGTAGACCTTGAAGGACGGGTTGTTACATACGCAACTGTCCTCAGTGAACTGTCCTCAATGAACGTAAGAAATAAAATACTACTTGGAGTTTTTGTAGTCAAAGAGTTTTACAACAGGAGGTGTCTTTGGATACTGAAATGAATTACCAAAGAAGCAGCAGCTTATAAAAAAATCTCTGAACCTTCCTTTATATAAGATGCAGTCAAAACGTAAGAGTGAACATAACAAAAAAGAAACAAACTCAGGGATACAGAGAACAAACTAGAGGTTGCCAGTAGGGAGAGGGAACGGAGGAGGAACAAGACAGGGCAGAGGATTAAGAAAGTGCTATGGGCAAAATAAATAAATACGCTACCAAGATACACTGTATTGCACCGGGAATATAGCCCATGTTTTATAATAACTATAAATGGAGTATAACTTAAAAATTGCAAATCACTAAGTTACACAACTGAAACACTTAATATTGTAAATCAACTAATGACTTACAAACGACTCAATGCCAGCTTTTTTTTTATTTAATTTTATTTTTATTTTTTGTTTTTTTTTTGTTGTTGTTAAATTTATTTATTTTAATTAGAGGCTAATTACTTTACAATATTGTATTGGTTTTGCCATACATCAACATGAATCCGCCACGGGTGTACACGTGTTCCCAATCCTGAACCCTCCTCCAAAAAAAGCTGCAGTGGGCAAGCTATTTAACCTCTCAGAACCTCACTTTATTCATCTTTAAAACGGGTATTAAAAATAATGTCATAAATCTTAAGAGAACTTACCCAGCTAATACATTCATCATGTGCACAGCGCCTGGCAGAGAGCAAGTGCCTAATGGTTACAAGCTATAATTATCTGGATAAAATATTTGCTTAAAATCAGATAGCTAGGTCTGCATTTAAAAGAGGAGGGAAGTGCCAATTACATTTCTGCCCTTAGCCCTGAGACTCCCTGAAGTACAAGGAGCCTTCGGCTGCCCTCTTCTCACAAAGAAAGAAACTGTCCTGCCCCCTGCTGGGCAACGGGTTATTAACACAGAGAGAGAAAGAATGAGACGTCTGCAGCATCAGTCAGGCCAGAGTGGTTTCACTGTGTGGCAGGGTCAGCTTCAAAGAGCAAACAGTGTCTCTCCTTGTCTACTTTGATGTCTCTTTTCAGTCTCAGATTATGATGTCGCACTAACCTTTAGAGAAAAGGGCACTGTTCTACACAGTTCTGATAAGCTGCTTTCTAAAAAACACTTCCTAGACGCTAGCAATACTTCTTACCAAGAGGACAAGACGACAATTGTGTCATTTAATAGTAGCCTTAGGAAAAAGACACCAATGACAAAAGTGATTTCCAAATGTCACTGAAGAATGTTCTTTGTAAGTATCACTGAGGCAAATGTGGACGGTAGGTATTGCAAGAATATGTGTTCATGTGAATTTGTATATGCACCTATATATTAAACATATTTTTCTCCTTCACTGAAATATATACGAATTCGACAATTAAGTTCATGTAACATTTTTACAGCTTAAAAGAAAACAGAATAATTGAAAGACTTGATCACTAATTTTCTTAATTTCCTTCTTTGTTCTGTTCAGTCTTTTGCAAATACAGAATTCCTTACAGAAGAAATTTTTAAAGGTATTTACCTTTAAAGCTGTTTCTAAAGATACTTAAAGATATTTTTAAGATCGAGATTCAAACCTCAGGTTTTGAAGTTTACTTTAGTATGATGTCAGCCAAGTCACTTAATCTCTTTAAGCTTTAATTTTTGTCTTTAAGATGCCTACTTAGGTTTCTTGTGAGGCATAAATGAAATAATGTATAGGAAAGTGCTTTACAAATGGCAACCCAGCTCATAAAGAAAATTTAAAGTCAAAATGAATCACATATTTAATCTAAAATGGTTTCTCTCCATAAAATTTTAGAAATGATTTTGTAAAGATATAAGTGCAATCTCAGAGGTGTGATTTTTAAGCATCCAGAAAGAGCCAAGCGACTAAGGGGACAGACCTTCCTGTATCCCTGTGTGTTGACAAAGACTTTCTCTTAGACCAAACTTCAGCTGGGCTCCTCTAAGCTTTCTTCTTGGCCTTGTTCCTCATCCCACTTTTGGCCTGCCTAGCTCCATTTTAACAAATCATAATAACTCTCCCCTCCTTGATACCTAATTACTTTGACTTGCCTTCAGCCGCAATCCTGTTAGCGGACCATGTGGATGCAGGCAATTTTTGATAGACACAAAGTCTTACAGAAGAAGCAAGTTAGTTTGCCTCAACGTTAGCTATAATCACACAAAATCTTTCTCATTGTTTTTCCAAAATTTATCCTAGAAAACCTTACTTCTCCTTCCTAGTCACTTGAAATCTAACACATGATGGCTCCTGCTGGAAAAACTAACTTTTTACCAATTATTTTAAGGCATAAAAGCAAAACTGTTATGTCCTAGTTACTGATGAGAGACAGAATTTTGATGATTACCACAAACAGTAAATCAAGCAAATATGCCAGTATCTGATGTAAAAACAATGGCATATTAAAAATTAATTTGTCTCTATTCAAGTGACAGTTGCAAGAAGGAAAAAAAAATAAACAGCTAATTGGTAATAACAAAATGAAACAGTTAACTATTTAAAATATCTATCAAAGACTTATTAACATTATGGGCACTCAAAAACATGTTCAACCAATTTGATGCTTACTCACTTGTTCTAGTCCCCAGGTTTTTACCCTCATCATTTTTTCAAGAGTAATAAGTAAGTTATTTCACAGGTTTCCAAGACAAGCATTTTATTAACTGTATTTTATGATGTAATTTTTTTATTGCTGAGTCTACCTTTTTAGCAGTGCTACTGTGAAAGGAAATACCTTAAGGAAAACAGCTTTATATAAACCAGTTTTACCCCCCAAAGGCAGTGTTAGCTCCAGGAAGCTAAAAGAAGTAAAACTTTGGAAAAGCCCTATTAGGTTTTAAGTTCTATCTTCTCATTATTTGAAACCAAATATGCAAGTTACAGATAAACACATGGCAAACTCCTAGTCAACTGATTTGAATATTAGAGGTTAAATCTATATCTTAGAGGTTAAATCCATATCAGTTGATTGCTATTTTCCATGTTTAAAAGATTTGAGTACCTTCCAATTAAAGGAGGGTAGAAGAAGGGCCAGTTCAACACCTACTATCCCCCAAAACACAGTATATTTAGAATATTTCAATTTTTTCACCCATTTCCCACCCCACCCCATCCCCGCTCCTGGCTTTTGGAAAACACCAATTTTTACTTTGCTTCTATGAGTTCTCATACATAAGTGAGATCATATAATATTTATCTTTCCTGGTAGCATCGAGGCCTATCTCTGTTGTTACAAATCACAGTTTCCTTTTTATGACTGAACAGCATTTCATTGTGTATGCATACACCACATTTTTTTCTTCCAGTCATCTGCTGATGGAAACACAGGTTGCTTCTGTGTCTTGGCTATTATAAATAATACTTTTCTCTGAACATGGTGGGGAGGGGGATGCAAATATCTCTTTGACACAGTGATTTCATTTCCTTGAGATATATTTGAATTGTTAGATTCTATGGTAGTTCTATTTCTAATTTTTTGACGAACCTCTGTAACATTTTCCACAGTAGCTATACCAACTTACATATTCTCTCAAATGAATGCTTAAACAATTCACCCAAGAAGGTAGTTACCTTCTTTTGACAATTAAGGAAAGGGCTTAGAAAACTTAATTGACTTGTCTGGGTTCATGGTCATTTCTGACCAGATGCAGCCCATATTCTTGTGCCCTATACCTGCAGTCTCTAAGAGCAGGACATTTACACAAACACAGGGGAGTTTATTTGAAATAAAAATCAGTATTTTGTGCAGAGTTGTAGACGAGGCAGGGAAAGAGCGTGGGCAATATCAGAATTAATTTCTTCCACACCGTATGTGATGGAATTCAGCATGAGGATGGTAGGCATATAAGCATACAAAATAAATATCTTCTAAAAAATGTAAATGAGACCCAAGGATATGACTATATATATTGATGACCTACAGGAAAGTTAGTATAATGCTTTAATATTTTCTCATGTGAATAATGAAATTAACTTACCACAATCAAGTCTAGAAAAAAATTAAGGCAACAGCTATTCTTCAAAGTTACCATAATTATTAAAATAAAATCTCATTAACCCTGCGCCAACTTATTTAAAATAGTGCCCATTCGAGGAAACTGTTACGCCGGAGGCAACTTTCTGCATTATTATGTTATAATACAAATAATGAATCACCTTTGAACCTGGATAATTCAAAATCTGTCCTTTCTGATCTCTTACATGTTACATTCATACAGCATTACTATTTTTACTTCTCCACTTATGAATAAGCTCTCACTTTAAATTTTTAAAATACTTTAAACTTTCACAATGAAAGAATCTAAAAATATTCTGAATATCCAAAAATATTCTGAATCTGGGAACAACGACACAATATGCAGGTGATGAAAACATTAATACAGGAGAATTCCTGGATTTCTTCTTCTCTTTCCCAACTGGGTTTCCTCCCTGACCCCCACTGGATGAAAAGGAAAGGGACAATCTGATGAGTTTCCACATCAGAGTTAGAATGGAGGCTGCCTACCGCTGGGGAAACAAAGTCTGTTAGGAAGAAACTGTACACATTTCTCTGCAGCACAGCTAAGGAACTGAATGGTGGTACATGATGGTGTAAGTGAAAGCCAAGTTCTCAAGCACTGAGTAGCTAGAGAAAAGAGCCGCGAGAAAATTTCAGTAAGAGCTGTCATATAGTCAGTGGTTTTGGACAACCTTCAATACCTCGTAAAAACATGCGTACACGTGAAGTTGCGTCAGTTGTTTCTGACTCTCTGCGACCCCACAGATTGTAAGCCACCAGAATCCTCCATCCATGGGATTCTCCAGGCAAGAATACTGGAGTGGGTTGCCATGAAGGGGATCTTCCCCACCCAGAGTCAAACCTGCATCTCTTACCTCTCCAGCATTGGCAGGCAAATTCTTTACAGGTACCACCTGGGTTCTTTGTAAAAACATGAGTGAAGATCAAAATTCACATGGGACTATGCTTCTTTAAATGCAACACAGCTCTGGGACTGGACAGGGTGAGTACAGAGTTATAAACATGATGTGTGCACGCCAGCCTCCAGGACCTGCTATTTGCAGAGGTGTCCACAACAACAAGCCTTTCATGGTATCTGGACATCCTGAAATATGCCCTTTGCCCACTGGACATGCTCAAATGTGAATTATGGTGGCAGTCTTTTTCTTATAAACTACATGTATGGAAAATTATGGTAATATTCCCAAGTGACACATTCTGTGTGAGGTTAATGGCAGACATTCTTATTATCAGTGCAGAGTACTCTGAACTGAACTGAACCTTGATAAAAAATAGAATTCCTTTGGAACTTATATTTAAACTTTTACATAGATGGCGAAGTTTGAAAGCTTTCAGTTCAAGAAAATAACTCTAAAACCGTGAAGAAATAATTCACTTTCAGACACTTAAAATATACTTCAGAATCTTGTAATATATCATAGCCTTAGGTTATTACAGTTTTGAATGCAAAATTCATAAAATCATTCAAAAGCCTTTCCCAAATTATGTAGATTTCCATTAGCTAATTTTTTTTAACCAGAAACCTGGAGAAAAACTATATTTGACTATCTATATGGACTCTTTTTTATAAATAAGCGACTTATAACCATTAAGTGACTTATAACCATTGACTTATAACCATTTTGGAGGGCATTTACAGAAAAGAGATTTTCTGAACATGAAAACAAACGGACTCTACTGTAGCTATATAACCAGTTGATTTTTTTAAAATATAGTGTAAATTAAATTTCTATAAATAAAACCATAACCACTTAGTTACTTAAACCATCTTCTCAGAAGATGTAGGGACAAATAACAACTTCAGTTTGAGGTTTCTCTGCCAGCTTCTTTACAGTCTGATTCATTAAACTGGAACTCTAAAATGGATTCTTAAAGAAATTAAAAAGAAAAAAATACTCATTTCTGCTTTCCCTGGTTTAAAGTTAAGATTTCCATCTTTTGATATAGAAAGTAAGACACACTTAAATTTTAACTAAATGAAGCACCTAATTTCCTCTGAAAAATACTGAAAGACATTCTGCTCCAGGGAGACATTTAGGAGTATTTCTTCTCTTGCCAGGAACTTCTCCAAGGAAGAGATAACATGAGAGGCCCATTTCTGTGATATCTCAGTGTGTTACACACAGCTTAAAGGCACCTGAAATCCTAGAGCCTAATTAAGTGGTTCAAACCCAAAAAAAGGACACTTGCTGACTTCAAGAGTGTACTGACTGACCCTCTAGGAGATAAATCTCTGACTTCTAGTTGAGTGTCTCAAAGAAGCACAGAGAGGAACACACACACACACACCAAAAAAAGGAAAACGAGAGACACACATTGTTAAACTAATCACCTTCCCAAGTCAAGACTGGGGCAGACTAAAACTGACAAAACCAAGAGGAGAGAGGGAAAGAAAGGTATTCATTGTCTTTAAAGATCTAGCAGCTGATTTTATTATACTCAAAACATTCCACATATTGGACAGTCTGTCTCACTGTTTTTTTTCTTTTAATCATGTGGAGCTTGTACCCAAGAAAGGCACTCGTGAAACACTTGGAAAAAAATCTGAACTTGGCACAGAACAAGCTCTCTGAAGAACAAACAGCTGCTATTGTTCTTTGCATGAAGTGGGACTCCAGATCAAGTGTGTAATTATAGCAGAATAATATTTAAGCCAGCAACCCAATGGAAGGAGAGGAAAGCCACCATAAGCAGCACCTATCATAAATATCTTTGTCCAGTAAAACTGATCTGAATCTAATCTCCCTATTGAAAGGGATAGGTCAAACAGACTCAAAATGAAGCTCATTTTAACATGACTGATGTGGCACTGAAATTAAAATCAAGCCCAACTCAAATCATACAACCCAGATTCAAATCCTGGCTCTACGACTTTCTAGCTCTGATCAGTAGAAAGTTACATAATACTGGTAACAATTCAGCTTTCTTGTCAAATTTGGACATGACAACAGTACCTCTCCCTCATAGAACTACTTTGAGATTGAAATGAAAAAGCACATGTTGAACTCTTAACATACAGTACATGCAGAATAAATGCTAACCATCATTACTGATGTTGCTTTCTGTTATCATCACAATGACTGTCATCAACACCATCATCATCCGGAAGACCAGGCTCACAGCAGGCTCACAATTTTGAATGTCTACTGATTAACAATTGCAAACATTTCATGATGGTGTACTACATGCCAAACACTGTACTATGAGGTAGTTACTATTACCATCCCCTTTGAAAAGGGAAGAAATTGGCCATCAGAGAGGTTAAGAAACTTGCTCAGGGTCACACAGCTGGGAAGCAACAGAGCTGAAATTGGAGCCCAGGCTGTCAGGCTTCAAAGTCTAAGTCCTTACCCACCTGACACCCTGTTTTAAAATAAAGTAACAGTGGGGACTTTCCTGGAGATCCAGTGGTTAGGACTCCGGGCTTCCACTGCATGGGGTGCGGGCTCAATCCCTGATAAGGGAACTATGATCTCGCATGATGCATGAGGCATGGCGAGGGGAAAAAAAAAGAGGAACAGTGAAACTGAGGCTGAGAAATTTCTCATGAACCTAAAATTTCAACACACGAGCTTCACCTCAAGACCATGAAGAGAAACTACATGTCTGAGCTGGCCTGTAGAGGGAAGCTTCTGGAAACACACCTTTGACATAAGGGATTGAGGTAGGTGGGAAACTGTATTTGAGTGCAGTGAGCTTGCTTGTCATTAAACATATTTAGTGTATACGGACAGATGACCTAAAGGCACGATCAAGGATCCCTGAAAAAGGCAGATATTGAAGAAGGAAAAAATGAAGCCTTTCCACATGGCAGATGAAGTAAAATAACATATGTTATTTTAAACCCTCAATCTTGACTCTCATCAAGCAAGTCCAATTCCCAGAGTGTCCCTGAGATGTAGAAGGCAAAAGATGGGATATTTGGAGGAAAACAGCCTTCAGGCATCATAAACCTATACAACTTCACCATATGATCACCAACCAAATTCAGAGGAATAATTATTCAACTCAAGACTGTAACTGGAGATACCAACACAGCCAGAGAAGGCAAATAGAGTCAATTTAAGAAAACCATTATAGACATTTCTATGAAGAATAAAGCATTTCCAATAGTCCTAGGCGTAATCTTGTCAAGTAAGGACTGTAAAGAACTACAACAGAATACCAAATCCCAACGTTGTTAAGCCTTTTCCTACAGTAATTACATGAGGTTTCATTCCTAACCTCTCCAAACGCTTTTATGTCTGTCTCTTGTCTACAGTGGCAAAGGCAGAAAGGTTAAGAGGAGAGAACAATTTTGTTTCAAACAAGCCACAAACTGAATGCACAAAGCCGCAAAAGAAGTCTTTATTCTGTCAGCCAGCCTGCTCCTCATTAACCAGCCAAGAATGAGCCTGGAATGCACAATTTCATGGCAGTCACAGCAAAGAGAGGCTAGTGACGACTGCAGGTAAACCTGACGGGTCTTGCCTCTCAGGACCACATAGTAGGGAATGCGATCGGTTTTATTTCCCCTCCAAGGGGAGGATTGCTGGGCTTCCAGGTGTCTGTGAAAACAAGTCAGCTGCTGAGAGAAATGAAAAATGGCCCTGACAAGATGAAGTTGCATTTTCCATCCTGTTTGTATACAGGACTCAATGGACACAAAGCGAGGACTGTTAACCCTTGGAGATCCAAGCCTCTCAAGAGCAGATGGTGAAAGAAACCCACAATGTTTCAGGAGGCCAGAGGGCAGTGAGGGCAAGCACTTTCCTTTCTTGTTTCTGTAACTCAGTCTTCTGTATCCAGCATTCACATACTCCAGAACAATTGCATTTCAACAGGTAAAAACCACTTCAAATGCCCAGGTCCTTTCAGGCAGGCAAGCCGTAAACAATCGCAGCTCATCTGGTTTCACTTTCCTTTCCAACAAAAACCACAAACGTATCCTGGGAAGGGGTTCCATTGGCACCTCCTTAAAAATCCATTTCGCTCTTCTCCAAATCAGAAATTTTGTATAGACCTCTCTGATGATGGAAAAGAGATCTTTGCAGCAGAGGTACTTTCAAAGCACCTATTCATTCTCTAAAACCTAGCCTCTTTTAGGAATCTCAGTATTGCAGAGCAGATAGACAGTGAGGTAACAAAGAGTAGGAAGGGGAAGAAAAAAAAGCAAAAATGCACAAGCTCTCAGACAGACACCATCATTATTCTACTTTATAATAATCCCATGAAAGTAGTGAACCACTCATTCTTCATTTATTCATTTACTGGAGAATCGTGAACAGGACTCTGGGGAAGCAAGAATGCTATCATTAACAATAATGATCCTGTTTCTATTTGTTCCTTTGGTTACATCATGTCTGATGCGTTTATAATGGCCCAACCACTTCCCTAAGTGTTTTACATGCTTTTTCCATATAATCCTTATAAACAGCATTGAAGTAGATACTATTGGTTCCTCTTATTTTATCAAAGAGGAAACAGGTCCTTAGAGGCTGAATAACTTACCAGTCATATAGCTAGTAAGTGGCTTGAGATAGGATTTAAACTCTGGTCTGCACTTAGAAAAAGAAATAGAGCAGCATTTTCTATATGGTTTAAATGTATACATCATTCTATCACCTTCAGGACATGGTCTACTAAATGCAGGCATTGGTGTACATACAAGGATATTCACTGCAACAGAGTAAAACCAAAAAATGAAAATATCATCTATCCCCCAAGTAGGGCTGGGTCACAAAATTGTGATCAAGTCATACGATGTAATATATGCAAAGGATGACAGCAACATTTACATAGCACTCACTGTCTGTCAGATATTTTCCACCTATTAGCTCATTTAATCCTCTCAACCACTTCAGACAACTGAGACACAGACAGACAAAGCACCCAATCACGTGACTGCTAAGTTCAAAAGCTAGGGATCCAATCCAGGCTGTCAGCCCAAAGTGTATGTTCTTAAGCAGAACCCTATATTAATCGTTACAAAACAACACAATCTCCTTTTTGGGAATGTATGTATATTCCGTATTTTATTACTTATACACACATTTTTTAATAAAGAAAAAACCCCGATTGTTCAAAAAAAAAATTATAATAGGGTATTTTAAAAGTTTTCTCTTTCATTTTATAACAAAATACTTCATACAGTTAGCAGAATTTCCAGAACTCAACCCCTCCTCTGCCAAAAAAAAAAAAGAGATGTCAAAAATGGTATGATACTGAATTATCGAGATATATATATATTTATATCTACCGTTTTCTTTTTTACAAAAAGCACAAGATGTGGGGAAAAAAAGTATCAATTAACATGACTTTTTGAATGGAATTTCGGAAATTCATTCACTTCTGACATGAACTAGTGGCGCCTACACAACAGATACAGTTCATGCCTGGGGTTTCCTGATTTCTGCCAGACATTTAAGAACAGCAACTCCTGTTTTGTCCACTTTCATGTCTTTTTCATTTGACTCAAAGTACCCTGGCAGCACACTGTGTACTATCTCCTTGCAGTTTCAACACTAAACCAAGATTATGGCAGAAAAGTGAACACTCAATCATCAAAGAAATCATAGGAAATAAATTAAGTCAACCAAACAGTGAGGTTGGCTTTCCTAAGGGGCTATGTCCCTGGGGATGCAGTGCATACTTTCCATCTTAGAGGTCAATGGATGGCTCTTGCCATAGTGTCCTCAGTCCTACAGAACTCAAAAGCTAATGTTATGTGATTAACACTATCTCTGACTGATCTGTTCTATTTTAAAAGTATAATACATGCAGTCAGCTCCTATAGAATGAAAATCTCTAGCAAACACAATGAATCCCATTTACAGTACTGGTGTTAGGAATGGGCTAATACTAAAGGTAAAAGCCACCCAACTACAACAAGATAGCTAATATGGGGCTCGATTTTTATTTAGTGCCAAGTATTTGGTTCTCCTTCAATAACTGGTCATGGCAATGACAACTATAAAGGTACTAATATTTGAGAACTGTAAAACACAAGAGTCTCATTAGTGCTCTTAACAATCTTAGAAAGTGTGTCTGATTAACTCTATCTTACATAATAAAGAAAATTGAATTTTAAAGGATTTAAGTAATAAACCCACGTCATTCAACTAGAGATCTGGACAAGTCAGGAATCAAGCTCAGCATAGCCTAACCCCAAATTCACTAGCCTATAGTGCCTTTCCTCCATCGTTACCTTGCCTTAAAAAGTGTGACACTAAAAAAAAAAAAAGTGTGACACTAGCCTTTAGAAGTATTCAACCAGAGCTTATACAGCATTTTGGAATTAATTTTGTAGAGAATTTATCACTAGCTGGTGAATGCCAGTGGTTCCTTCCCTATGGAATCAATTCCTTTGTTTCTGTAAGCAAGTCAATGGACAATCTTCACATGGGTTAACATTTTCAGATTTCCTGTCCTTCTTAAACTTGTTTCTAAGCAAGGTAATGATTTTTCCTGGACAATATTCTCATTTCTTCAAAATCTGCCTAACCTGTTAATATGAACATAACTCTGCTTAATATAACCAAAATACTTGCTGCCCTTAACTAAATAATAACTTGATTACTTGACCATCCCAAACACCAGTCCCACCTGTGGCTTTATTCTTGCTACTTATTAACCTGAGATAAAGAGGTAGGAATGAACTACACCTAACATTTCCCTGCTTATTTAATTAACAACTATGGCTATTTGCATTTGCCTTCCTAACATATTTAGTACTAATTAAGCTTCACAGATTTAGCACAGCTCTTTCTACAAGGCACAGCACAAGTTAACAAATTAATGCTCAGAAAATTGGTATAAGTGTGAAGAATCTGCTTCAGCTCAGAAGTAGAGATTTTAATGAGTTTTGGTGGTATTCAATGTAGCACATGATCTAGAAGAAGGGAGGTGTCCTCACAGACCTAGAGAACAGTTGCGGTTGAGGGTAGGTGGTAGACTGGGACTATGGGATTAGCAGATGCAATTTAGTATATGTGGAATAGATAAACAACGGGAAACTGTATTAAATATCCTGTGATAAACCATAATGGGAAAGAATATGAAAAAGAATCACACACACACGTATAACCGAGTCTCTTTGCGGTATAACAGAAATTCACACAACATTGTAAATCAACTATGCTTCAATAAAAAATTAAAAAAGGAGGCATCCTGCTCTAGCAGGCAATATAACAGTTCCCGCTTATTGCTAGGGGATATGTGCTACGACTCCCCCTCCAGTGGATACCTAAAACTGGACATAATACCCAGCCCTATGTATACTATGTTTTTCCCTAGATGTACATACCCATGGTAAAGTTTAATATACAAAGTAGGCACAGTAAGAGACTAAAATAATTAATAAGAAAATGGAACAACTATAACAATATAATGTAATGAGAGTTATGTGAATATTATCTGTCTTTTAAAATACCATATTCAATACCAAATTTAATGCCTTTTCCATCTTAACTAAGTAGCTATCACTCACTGTGGCCACACCTTTTGCACTTTGAGATGCAACAACAAAACTAGCATGGATGTCTTTTTCCTTTTTCACAATTTCACGGATAGAAGATTCAATCTTACCAGAGATCTCAGCAACCTCTGCACACAGTTTTTTCTTTCCTCATTAAGTCAAGAACTCTCATGGACTCCCTTCAAGGAAGCACTCTGGGACTTCTCGCTGGCAAACCTAAACTGCCAGTGTTACTACTACTCCTGCCGTTTGGGGTCATTAAGTAAAATAAAGGCCACTAGAACACAAGGACTGTGAATACAGTAGATCTGATCTGCTCCTGTGACTACCAGGTGGACATGACGTACAGAGGGATGATGCTCTCCTAGGGCAGGTCAGCAGATTCCACCGTGCTGCTCAGAGGGGTACATGATTTAAAACCTATGAACTGTTTATTTCTGGAAGTTTCCACTTAATGTTCTCAGACCGCAGTAGACCTGGGATAAATGAAACCACAGAATGTGAAACCATGGATAAGTGGAGATCAATGGTACTGACAAAACACCCAAGTTACTGTAATTCAGCCTGGGTGCCACACCTTAAGAGGGACACAAACCAAACTCTGCCCAAAGGAAATGTAAGTAAGAGAGATTTGAAACCAGGTTGAAAAGGATTCTACGGGAGGTATATACCTAAGAAAAAATGTTCCTTATATTAGCTCAAAACAAGAGTTTAATAGGATACACTAAAAAACAAAAACAAGGTGGGGGGGTTGTATGTCAAAACAGTTGGAAATGATACGATACCATAATATCTTCCTACTGGAGATAAAAAAAAAATACTAACATTCTTAGCATTTAGGGACACATTTAGGGAAGAGATGCTAAAGGCTTTTTTCCCCCTTAAAAAAAAAAAAAAAAAAAAGCTGAGACATCAGCTACTGACAAGAGCTTCAAGACACCTGTAAAGACAAATTGGCAAGTTCAATAAAATGGCGAGAGTGGGAAACACGGTCTGCTGAAGTGAAAGGAACACCTTCACCACAGCCATTAGTGTGATGGAGCAATACAAAATACACCAGCGTGGGGGGAAAATGCCTGGTTCTTGTCCTAACGGTTGATAGCAGACCACTATCCTGAGCAAGTCATATGCCTCTCTTTGACTTGCAGTTTCTTTTTATCTTCTATGTGCTTGGTCTCGATTATCTAGCAGAAATGGTAGAACTATGGCATGCAAAATCAACCAGCACAGAGGTTCCATTTGGTCAGTAAGAATTCCTCAGATCCTCACACTGTTGCCTCTCCATCTTATCAATAATCACCTATTCACACTTTTAACGTTCCTTCCTAACCCCTGTATGATCCAAAAATATATATGCTTTCTCTTTCTGAGTCACTCATAATTTTGTTTGGTTAATGAAGACTTTCCTCAACGCATTTCCAAAATCCCCACCATCCTAAATTGGAGAATATTTTTATAGCACTTAAAAAGCAAAAGCTAGACTTTCCTGCTGGTCGTATGGTTAATAATCTACCTACCAATGCAGGGGACAAGGGTTTGATCCCTGATACAGGAAGATTCCACATGCCTTGGGGCAACCAAGTCCAGGCACCACAGCTACTGAGCTAGCACTCCAGAGCCTGGGAGCCACAAGTGCTGAGCCTGTGCGCCCTGGAGCCCAGGCTCGCAGAAGCCACTGCAGTAAGAAGCCCTCACACCACAACGAGAGGGTGGCACCTGATGCCACAACTAGAGAACGCCCGTGCACAGCAACAAAGACCAAGGGCAGCTAAAAGGAAAAAAGAAAAGGAAAAAATTAATTAAGCACAAAGCCATCCTCTTCTGTGAAGGACAGAACATCCCAGGATGAAGCTCTGACAACAGAATAAGGCAAGCATCCTTTTCCTAATGGAAATCCTCTAAACAAACTGCAGGGAAAAAAAAAAAAAAACATTTTTTTAAGGATATTGGTTCTACCATATCAAATTCAAGAACTGGTAAAACAAAGGTCACTTGCCTCAATTAAGTTTTTTTAATCATTTTTGCTTGACTAAAGTGCACACGCATGCTTACAAAAACTACTGAAATCTAAGAGCAGAAAGTTAGAATGGTTTCTGAAAAACTAATCACTCCTGCGGGGTTTACATAATAGAGCCAGCTGTGGGGTGGAATGACTTTATTCACGTCTATTAAATAAATGACAAAGATGAAATGCAGCAGTCAAGGCCCATTTTTTCCAGTTAAGGTAAAGCACACATGACTGTGCGTGTGAACCTTCCTAAAATTTAATTTTTAGTATCTCTGCTTTAGACAACTCTATGGTGGCATTACTTACATAAAAACCGCACCACATAGAGAATAATATTTTCCCCTTTAAGCCCCAGGGACAAGGTAAATTTTTCCAGTGCCACCTTACTGCAGCCCGCTGGGATTCTGAGTAAGCCTTCCTATCCCAAACTCAGTGGCAAGAATTCAGGAAATGTAAAACTAGCAAATAGATCTTGGTAACTTCAATCGAAGTACTTCAGTTTTAAAGTCAACATCTCCTTAATAAGAAGCAGTGACTTAAAATATTTTTTTGCAAAGTCTGAACTCATTGTCTGCTTTATCATCAAAGAAAAGAATCAGGAAAATATTCTTCAAAAGTCATCAATCTTTTTTTTAATGACAAAGGAATCCAAGTAAGCAAGGCAAAATGGTTATTTTAATGTATATAATTCTAATCAATGTGTGTATTTAAAGGTTGTTTCATGATCTTCTCAGGAGAACCACTGACCAAAATTGACCGCGCTGGCCAGACCTGACAGCAACCGTCTGCACGAGTTATTTTACAACAGGAGGTCCTAGGAAGGAACGTGGAACTCACACCACCACCAACTGGAATAATTCAGGACATGTTGTAAGGAGAGAGGAAACACAAGTCCACATGTCCTACCAACCTCCTGGAAACCTCCTCCCTGGAAGCCATCCTGGCTGAGTGATGCGTGTGCCACCAGGGAGGACCTTGAGTCAGAATATAGGTCAGAGACAACCGGGAAACTAACCCCATTACCGTAAAAACTGAGACTGCAAGCCACGTGGCAGAGCAGTTCTCCTTGGTTCCCTTACCCTGCTGCTCTCCACCCAGGCGCCCCTTCCCAATAAAGTCCCTTGCTTTGTCAGCACATGTGTCTCGAACAATTCATTTCCCAGTGTTAGACAAGAACACACTCTTGGGCCCTGGAAGGAGTCCCCTTCTTGCAACAATCTTTTTACAAACATGGGCTCACATTGCACTTGCCCTTCCTCGGTTTTACTGCTCAAAGGCCATTAGCATCACAGGAAGCTTATTAAAAATACACAGTGACAGGCACCACCCCAGGTCCTAGCTGTATTTTAAGGATATTCAAGGGGATTCGTATGTAAAAGAAAGTTGAAGAAGCCCTGGGCTGTAAGGGGATTCTAAAGCACTATTCTCTGTTCTTCTGTGGGGAGAAGATCCAGATCCAGACACTGATAACACATACCCCGGGACACCAAGGAAATAAATATGCACCTTGTTTTAAAAGTGTTGCTACCATCTCTATATAACAATGTCTTAAAAAAAATAGCACGATCTGATTTTTCTAGAATGGACCCACAGATGATGATAATGTGTCTTATTTACCTCTAAACTGTTGTGAAAACAAAAGCACAATTTAAAAACCATTTCAGAACCACTGTAAGCAACTACCTAATCTCATTATCCATCTCATTTAATCTTGGTGCAATAAATTTCATGTACTTGTTTGACACAAAGGAAAGTGAAGCAGAAAGATGTTAAAAGACCCTTAAAGTTCAGGTTTTGGGAGGGGTGAAGGGTATTTGGGAACAGTTTGCCCAGCTTGCATCACTTCTCCAATAAAGTCACTTAAACATAATGAATGAGACGGCTTCTGCTGTCACAACTTCTAATGAAAGTCAATGCACCCAACAGGGTTCTTGCGCAAAGATGTTCGTGTCCAAAATTCACCACTGAAAGTCTCAACTGGCAGATCTATATGCCATCTGGAAGACTGCTATCTTGGGTCCCTGACATGATATAGCTCTCATGTACCTTATTACTGAGGATACAGGGCAAGTGAGGGATAGAGAGGAAAATATACCATAATGCTAACTGCTCTCTGTTTTCCACAGGCTTATTTGAATTTTCTGCCTACAGAAATGCATCCACTGGGACAAAAGCTTTCAGGCCATTCAACTGTTCGCTGGGATTCTCTATCTGGGCCCCGTTCTAAAGAGGATGCCTCCTAGAAAACTGTCATTCCTGTCCTTATATCAAAATTGGCCAAGCACCATTACTAGTGTTTAAAATGCTAACATGCATTTTTCTCTACCCTTTTCAATACCACAGGACATCACTTAGTAAAGTTAATCTGCCATTCATCTTGCCAGATGTGAAAAGAACCAGAGCTGGGCAAAACTCCACTGGTCAGTTCTTGTTCTGACCATACACACTAGCCCTTCCCAGAAGCAAGTCACTCTGTGTGCCTCAGCTCAAATGGGTAAAAGACACTTATTCGACTCAAGTGTTTTTCAAAGTGTGGTGCACTTTGCACAGAGGGGTGGGAAAGGGTTATGAAAGATGCTTTTTAATAAGTAATAAGCATTCAAAAAATGAGCGGTTCGTATACAGGTGAGTTTTCTTTCATTAGTAATTTTTTTTCCCCAATTTTTAAGGAAGTCGATGTTGCTTCGGTCATGTCTGACTGTTTGCGACCTAGGGACTATAGCCCACCAGGCTTCTCTGTCCATGGGATTCTCCAGGCAATACTGGAGTGAGTTGCCATGCCCTCCTCCAGGGGCTCTTCCCAATCGAGGGATCGAACCACATCTTTTATGTCTCCTGCATTTGCAGGTGGGTTCTTAACCACTCAATTCAGTTCAGTTCAGTCGTTCAGCCATGTCTGACTCTCTGCGACCCCATGGACTGCAGCACACGAGGCTTCCCTGTCCTTCACCAACTCCCAGAGCTTGTTCAAACTCATGTCCATCAAGTCGGTGATGCCATCCAACCATCTCATCCTCTGTCGTCCCCTTCTCCTCCTGCCTTCAAACTTTCCCAGTATCAGTCTTCTCCAACAGTCAGTTCTTCGCATCAAGTAGTCAAAGTATTGGAGTTTCAGCTTCAGCATCAGTTCTTCCAATGAATATTCAGGATTGATTTCCTGTAGGACTGACTGGTTGGATCTCCTTGCAGTCCACTAGCGCCCTATTATTAGGCAAATATCAGCACAGGTAATATGTGAAAGTGGGAAAAATAAATCTTAAATGTGGTTCTCAGTGTTTTCAGGTGGCAGAGAAGAGATAGTGTCATAAACCACAAGGAAAATTTCATAACTGTATAATATAAAATCACAATTATCATATTACATACTGCAATTTAAAAAAAACTGGCTATTAAAATGAGATATAACCAGACTTCTTCAAATATGGTGGCTCTCCATTAATATTAGCTATTACTACTTTAACCACCATAAAATGCAAAGTTAAAGAAAAAACACGAACTCTCATGTTCTCACTGACCCTGAATCACAATGACCAAGGACTGACACATTAAAACACGAGTCAACGCCTTCTGAAGACTAATGACCTAACAGGATGGGGTTTGGGTAAGGATTGCTGGCAGATGAACTCATAATATTCTGACACCAGGTCTGAAAACACCATTCTGAATGTACAAAGTCAAACACTGGCTTAGAAAGTTACACAGGCTGTGGTGCTGGTAGACAGGACTTGGAATTCTAAGTTACAATCACCTTTGAATTTCCTCTATGATTAAGAAGTGCACAAGACTGCCTTCTGGAGAGTACGGTCAATTCAGAAGGAAAATATAACTGTTCTAATTTGCTTTTCTCAGGCCTCAGATCTCCTTGACTAGGCTGGCTATGCTTTAATTATACTTAAGTCATTAATTTTAATGACATTTTTTGTAATTAGATACAAAGATTAGAATTTTTATATCCCATTGTACTTTCAATTTAATATGAATTACTTGTGGTTGCTGAACAAGTTACAAATTAGAATAATTCTGAACAACGAACAAAGAGGAAGAATTCACAGGAAGAGAGAAAATTCCAAAGGGTTCATAGCTCTGTTGTAAAAATTACACACTACGGAATCCCAAATGAAACCAACTCAATAATTAAGTGGCACAGGATATTTGTTTTCATTGCCTCAGATTCTCTAGCTAATAAAAAAAAGTTGAAAACCAAAAGAGTATAACATTTTATCCTAATGCTGCTGCTGCTAAGTCGCTTCAGTCATGTCTGACTCTGTGCGACCGCAGAGACGGAAGCCCACCAGGCTCCCCCATCCTTGGGATTCTCCAGGCAAGAACACTGGAATGGGTTGCCATTTCCCTCTCCAATGAATGAAAGTGAAAAGTGAAAGGGAAGTCTCTCAGTCATGTCCGACTCCCAACGACCCCATGGACTACAGCCCACCAGGCTCCTCCATCCATGGGATTCTCCAGGCAAGAGTACTGGAGTGGGGTGCCGTTGCCTTCTCCGTTTTATCCTAATACTGAATGAAAATTTTCATTATTATGAATTTCTGTTTATGACATTAATATAATTCCAGCTGAAGTAAAATGCTGTTTTTGACAAGCACAGAAGTCCTGAGCAGGACGAAACGGTGGTTATCACCTATGCTGCTGCCATCAAAGGCACAGAAGGCATTTATCAGTGATATTACCAAGATAATATTATTGTTGCCTCTAAAATCTCCCTGTGATTTTCTTCCCACCCAACAAACTTACTGTAAATACATTTGAAATGAGCACAACTTCTGTCCTGCAAACACTTCTAGAATAATTAGTTTCCAAAGGCCAAATTTGCCCTCCATTTAAAATCTTCTTGGAGCAAAAGGTTCCTTCTTATTTTGAATACCCAGGTTTTGGTAGAAAAGGACTTAGAGTAAGTGCTCACATATTTTCCTTAGAACGTCACTGGCAGGTGTCCTCTAAAGCTCAAGAGTCAGTCAAGCTACTGTTCATACAGCGTACGACTGCGCTGTGTACTCATTCTTCATCTTGATATTCAACTATTCTGCTAAGAGAAACAGCACACTCACAATACTTTCCCATTTGCTGAAGAACAACTATGTGGAACTTAAAATCACAGTAAGACAGTCAAGAAATTGAAACAAAGAGCCAAACGGAGATGAGCAGGTGTTCTGTGCCTAGCAAGGCGTTCCTGGCCTTGGCCAGTGGGAGACCATATTAAGAGGTCATGTGTTTGGCACCAGGTAGGACTGGGTTGATTGCTGCCTCTGCAGTTGATTAGCTACATGAGCCAATTATCTAGCCTTTCTAAGCTTCGGTTTCCTCATCTGTCTACAAATGTAGGATAAAATTTTACCGTCATGACAAGGTAGTCGTGAAAATATGATAGAACAATATACATTAAGTTCATAGTGCCTGGTACTGAGAAAGAGAGGTCAGTAAGATTGGCTACAATTTTATCATCATTATATTCTTAAATACAGGAGACTCACATTAACACAATATAGATACACATTAATCTCAAATGTATTTTTCTAAATTTTCTGAAATCATGTTATATAAAAAAGTTTCACCTTTCCCCCCACCACTCTGCAAAAACACTGCTGCTTACTTTGGGGGAAAATGACAGACATTGTAAAAGCTGCTGTCATTGTTGTTCAGCTGCTGAGTCACGTCTTACTCTTTGTGACCCCATGGACTGCCACACCCCAGGCTCCTCCATCCTCCACTATCTCTTGGAGTTTGCTCAAACTCATGTCCACTGAATCGGTGATGCCATCTAACCATCTCATCCTCTGTCGTCCCCTTCTCCTGACTTCTATCTTTCCGAGCACCAGGATCTTTTTCAATGAGTTGGCTCTTCACATCAAGTGGCCAAAGTATCAGAGCTTCTATTTTGGCAACAATCCTTCCAATGACTATTCAGGGTTGATTTCCTTTAGGACTGACTGGTTGGTTTGATATCCTTGATGTCCAGGGGACCTTCAGGAGCCTTCTCCAGCACCACAATTTGAAAGTATCTATTCTTCAAAGAAAGCATAGCTTCCCTGGTGCCTCAGTGGTGAAGAATCTGTCTGCAATGCAGGCGACACAGGCTTAGTCCCTGGGTCAGGAAGATCCCCTGGAGATGGAACTGGCAATACACCCCAGTATTCTTGCCTGGGAAATCCCATGGACAGGGGAGCCTGGCAAGCTACAATCCATGGGGTAGCAAGAGTCGGACACGACTGAGCAACTAAACAACAAAGACTGTGTGCTGACGGACATACACAGAAAATATCTGTACTAATCGACACAGGAGTATCAGCCAAGGTTATAAAAAATGGTAAAACCATAGGGCTTTCTAACAGCATTTTCTTACTGCTGTTCAATGAACAAATATTACTTATGAAATAAAGAAATGAAAATGGGCTTCTATAAAAGAAAGAAAACAAAAACCACCAGCTTACAAAGTGTTCAAAGTACAGGTGAATATATTACATGAATGCATTTTTTTGGTCACCCTTGCTACCCAGTTGGCAATTTTTACCAGTTCCTTGAGGTATAAATACTCATTCCTCTGTCTTCTCCATAGGTGGTACAGAAAGAATAAATGAAATTAATGAAGCATTCTTTACTACCTTCTGCATGAAACACTACTGGCATTAGACAGCTGGGGTTTTTTTATGGCTTTGGAATGTTTTACCTTCCATTAATTAAATCCTCCTTTCAATTTTTCTTTTTAAAACAGCACACGAACATTAATATCAAAAAAAAAAAAAAAGTGATGAAGTGAAAGAATGAAAGATATACTTCCAAAGAGATGAAGTGAATGAAGGAAAGATATACTTCCCAAGAATTTTTAAGGTTTCTGAGTCCCAGAAAACATAATTTTTTAAACGGTAATGCTTTTTAAAACATACACAAAGATCTCCTTGTCAAACACATTAAACGATAAATTGGACATCAGTTTTGTAAAGGCTGATTTCTAAATTATAATAGAACACATCTGGGGTGATTTTGACTTTGCGAATATTTGGTTTTCTTGGCAGTTGCAAGAAATCTCTGGGCAGACTCACCGCTACAATAATTAATGCCAGCTTTCAGGCATCATAATGAAAAAAAAAAATCCTGACAGCAACAAAAAACGGTACACCCGCTCCCCCTCCCCGCCCCAATAACCACAGATTTAATGTAAAACATGAATCCACAGGGCTTCTAGCCTAGAACAGCTGAAAGACATTTGTGTCATTCATGAACAAAGAGTGATTTGATCTCTTCCATCAGACCTTTTCTGCATTTCAGCTACTCTTGTTGACTCCCATCACTGGCTGCTTCATTCATACCCAGATTATCTCTGGGTTGAACACCACTTGTGGCTTCTATCACTGATTCCAACAAGGCCTTTATTTTCTCCTCATTTTACATCTGCCTCCAGCCCTGAGGGGCTTCAAGGGCTCGCACAGTGCCAAGAACACAGCAGATGCTCAATGAGAGGCCGTGGATTGACAGGCTGGGTGGCAAATGAACGCACAGATCAAGAATGTGCACCAAAACGTGGAGGAAAGGGAATCCATCTTCACTGTTAGTGCAAATGTAAATGTGTATAGCCAGTATGGAGAACAGCGTAGAGATTCCTCAAAAAACTAAGAACAGAACTACCAGATGATCCAGCAATTCCACTCTTGGGCATATATCCAGACAAGAGTATAATTCAAAAAGATACATGCATCACTATATTCAGAGCAGAACTATTTACAACAGTCAAGACATGGAAAACAACATATATGTCCATCAACAGATGAATGAACAAAGAAGATGTGGTACGCATATACACGATGGAAAATTTGCTGGTGTTGTTTAGTCACTAAGTTGTGTCCCCATGGACTGCAGACCAACAGGCTCCTCTGTCCATGAGATTTCCCAGACAAGAATACTGGAGTGAGTTGCCATTTCCCGCTCCAGTGGATGCTCCTGACCCAGGGATCACACCTGCGTCTCCTGCATTGGCAGGTACATTCTTCACCACTGAGCCACCAAGGAAGCCCTAACAGAAGATTACTCAGCCATTAAAAAGAATGAAATAATGCCATAAGCAGCAACATGGGTGCAATTAGAGATTATCATACTAAGTAAAGTAAGTCAGAAAGAGAATGACAAACACCATATGAATCCCTTTATTGTAGAGTATAAAATATGACGCAAATGAACCGAACACAAAACAGAAACAGATTCACAGACGTAAAGAAAGACTATGGTTAATAAGGGAAGGAAGGTAGGGGAGGGAAGGACTGGGGATTTGGCATCAGCAGACACAAACCATTATACACAGAAAGATACGAAGCTTTCTACCAAGGACCTACTGTATCCCCCGGAGAACTATGTTCAGTAGTCTGTGATAAACCATAATGGAAAAGAGAATTAAAAAAATGTATATATATGTATAACCAGTCACTAAAATTTAAAGCAGGAATTAATACAACACTGCAAATCAACTATATGTCAATAAAATAATTTTTTAAAATAAAGAATGTGTACCAAAAGCAAGCACTGAACACTAAAACACATTCCTGATTCTAAAACTATTCACAAATAAAAATTTTAAAACTTTGTAACATTTACAAATTTATAAAAACAAAATTTCCTATTGTTTAAAGTTTTTTCTAGTTTTCTTGAGATTAAAAAACAGTGTTGCCTGCCATCCAGTTCTACAAGGATTAAGTTATTAGCCACTGCAGTTGCTGACTTACAGTCCACCCTGAAAGGAATTCACGATGAAAAACAGGGTGAGGCACTCTCTGCTCTGGAAAAACAAGCAAAACAGGTCCTTAGTAATACTTCAGGGGAAAACATTTTTTATGAATCTGGATTCTTGCATCTTTCCATAGTTTGACAAGCACTAAACTCCCTGAGCCATCTGTTTCTCCTGAAAGACAGTAACTGAGATGTATGCTGGGTTGCATGTACTCCTTCACCAGAACGGTATAAAGACTGGCATCTCCTCCTGTCTCTTTGAAGTGATTCCTCAGAGCTATCTGAGAGGCTGTCTCCCAGGCTACAGTCAGGTCCCCGAATAAAAGTGCTACAGTTCTCACAACGTGCATCTTTTTCAGTTGACAAGACATAACTATTATATATCACTGTTTAAGCTTAAGGTACATAGCATAATGGTCTGGCTTATATATATTGTGAAATAATCACAATTAGTTAGCATCCATCATCTCATATAGACAGAATAAAAAGAAAAGAAAGAGCAAAAATAATTTTTTCTCTTTGTGATGAGAACTCTTAGGATTTACACCTGTAACATTTTTTTCTACATCTTACACAGCAGTGTTACCTTCTGTCATCATGTTATATGTTAAATTCCTAGTACTTATTTACCTTATAGCCAGAAGCTTGTTGACCACCTTCCTCAAATTCTCCCTCTTTCCACCCCAACCTCCGACAACTACAAATGTACTCTCCTTTTCTACGAGTTTGGCGGGGGCGCGGGCGGGGGTTGGTTGGTTATTTTAGATGGTTATTTTAGATTCCACATATAAGTGAGATCATATTTGTCTCTTCCCATTTGACATTTCATTTAACATAATGCAGTCAAGCTTCATCCATGTTGCTGCAAACGGCAGGTTTTCCTCATTTCTTATGGATAACACTCCATCGTATGTATATATATCAATTTCTTCATTCATCCATCCTTCAGTAGACATTTGGCATGCTGTCATGTCTAGGCTATTGTAAATAACACTGCTATGAATATGGGGGTGCAGATATCTTTTCAAGTTAATCTTTTTGTTTCCTTTGGTTACATACCTAGAAGTGGATTTGCTAGATCATAGGGTAGTTCTATTTTTAAGTCTTTGAGGATCCTTATTCTAAGTTCAGAAGCAGATACACAGATACTGTGCTCAATAGCTATGTGACCTCAGGTAAATCCCTTAGCCTCTGTGCCTTGGTTTCCTCATCTGGAAAACAAAGAGTAATAGTATCTGTCTCAGGGGGTTGTCATGAAAGGGTTAAATTAGCTACTGCTTGTAACTGGAACAGGATGAGGATTGCAGAATAGAAGTCAAGGGGGAAAAGTAACTAGAAGCAAATAAACACCAAGTTCACTATCACTAGTTTATTAAAACTCAAGGGGCCATCCTTAGTATAATATCAAATGAATATGAAAAATATGTTCAGTCTCCTTAAAAAATGAGGATCATATACACACAGCTGGCTTTGAATCCTGCCTATTTGGTCAGGGTGCTGTATTAATATAATCTATGGGCGTCTGTGTAAACAATCTCTATATGGAGATGGTAAGTTTTTGTGTTCCCGTCTCATAGGGTTTTTGTGAAGATTAAATTAATAGTATTGTAAGGAATTTAGCAAGATCCCTGGCACAAAGTTAACAAGCAATACATTTCAGCTACACTACAAGAGTGCTATTTGAGGACCTAGTAATATGGGTTGGGAAGATCCCCTGGAGAAGGGAAAAGCTACCCACTCTAGTATTCTGGCCTGGAGAATTCCAAGGACTGTATGGTCCAGGAGCTCAGAAAGAGTCAGACATCACTGAGTGACTTTCCCTTTCATTTTTTCAACATCACGATTAAACAGATCTTGTACAATAATTTATATGTTGTGTATCATTTACTCATACTTATGAGAACTTACAGCATACAAAGAAATTTTAGATCCATATTCTGAAAAGTCCCACAAGAGCCAAACGAGAGAGTTTACAGCACTAACTTCATTAAAGACAAAGCATTAAAAAGAAAAGAAAAAAAAAAAAAAAAAAACAAACTTGGGGGGAATGTAGGTGAGAACAAGAGATACATTTGCTGAATATCCAGCACGTTCCAGGCCCTCTATACAGCCCTTCACATATATGATCTAATTTCTTCCTCACTGCATACCAAGAAGATTAATACCATCATTTCACCTGCACAGGTGAGGAAACACAGCAGTTAAGCCACTTGCCAAGACCACACAGGACCAGAAATGACCAGAACTCAAACTCAGATCCACCCAACTTCATGCCCTTCTCTTTTTAAATTTCATAAACAGAAAAATAAACAGAGATGAATAAAGCCAAATAATCAGAATTTATCTTTATATTTAGTAACTTTTATAAAGACAACTCTTCATCTCAGCTCATGGTCTTATTATTAACAAATTTCCAAAGATGGCAATGATTTCCAAAAGCTCTCTACAGGGGTGACGATGCTCCCAGGGACCCTGTCACTGTCCAGTGACATTAATGGTTGTCACGATGACTGAGGTACTACTGGTGCCTACAGGTAGAGGCCAACAACGTGGATAAATATACAACAATACATAAAATAGCCCAAACAGCCCTTCTATACACAGTAAGGGATTATCCAGTCCAAACATCAATAGAGCAGAGGTTAAGAAATCCTGTATTAATCAATTAAGTAAAAATCTTTGACTCTCCAAACAGTTGTACTGTGCTTGTGCTTGGTCATGCTCCACAATTCCACAGGAATAAACCACTTGCTGCTAAGTCACTTCAGTCCTATCCGACTATGTGCGACCCCATAGACGGCAGCCCACCAGGCTCCCCCGTCCCTGGGATTCTCCAGGCAAGAACACTGGAGTGGGTTGCCATTTCCTTCTCCAGTGCATGAAAATGAAAAGTGAAAGTGAAGTCGCTCAGTCGTGTCTGACCCTCAGCGACCCCATGGACTGCAGCCTTCCAGGCCCCTCCGTCCATGGGATTCTCCAGGCAAGAGTACTGGAGTGGGGTGCCATTGCCTTCTCCAAATAACCACTTAATATACTCATTTTTTCTTCACTATTAAGTTTCTGCTTCAGCTTACTGGCAATATGACCTCATCCATCACATCCTGGGCTTGGCCAGCATTCGTGTTCATGGCCCTCTTCTCCATGTAGATGGCAACAAATGGACCGAGGTTGGATTCAAGTTGATACAGAAGGTTCTCAATTAGCTTCTGGAAGGACTCAGCCCAAAGTAAGGAAGGTCAGGGGCAGGCTTTTTCAGATGACATTCATTTTCACACTTAAAATTTTTTCCAGATATAATACATCCTCACCCTAGTGATAAGGTCTCCTCTGCCTGTGTTTTCCAGCCTAAGAAATTGTGGAAAAATTTTAAATTAAACTTTGCAAGGGCAAAGTTAAATCTGCTTTCTAATGGCAGGAACCACATAGTCACTTGATAGATTTATCCCTTAATTGGATAGCCTCTGCCCCTTCCCAGAAAAATTCAACTTAAGATTTATGGGTCTAGTTGAATGGATAGTTCTCCCGTGGGAACACAAGCCTTTTTGTAAAGTCACAGTCTAATGAACTTTTCTCACATCATAAAGAAAAAGATCTTGATATCTTAAGGTCTCCAAGACCCATCTTTTGAAAGTAACAAGTATGTTGTTAAGCCACGACAGTAGCAAGTAATTCTAACCACCTTCTTACTGGCTAGATCTGTTACAGATCACTTGTGATGGGTATCTGAATTGTCACGCAAATCACAGCATTTAAGAAGGGGGTGGGATGACAGATGTAGCACTTCTGACAACCTGAAAAAGAGGTGGTGCCTTGTGAGATGATGCTGTCAACTTAATGTGTCACAATAAGAAGCAGGAAAAAGGAAAGATTTACTCAAGGCCATGGCCATCTAACATGTAAGCAGGATGGCAAAAATACTCTCCCTAGCAAACTTACACCGAAGAAGTCAATGGCACCCCACTCCAGTACGCTTGTCTGGCAAATCCCATGGATGGAGGAGCCTGATGGCTGCAGTTCATGGGGTCGCTAGGAGTCGGACACGACTGAGCAACTTTCACTTTCACTTTTCACTTTCATGCACTGGAGAAGGAAATGGCAACCCACTCCAGTGTTCTTGCCTGGAGAATCCCAGGGACAGGGGAGCCTGGTGGGCTTCCGTCTATGGGGTCGCACAGAGTCAGACACGACTGAAGTGACTTAGAAGCAGCAGCAGCAAACTTACACAGAGTACTTTAAATCAACACTTAATGCTAAATTACTAACACCCAACTGACATATTTTTAAACTGGACTTGTAATTTAGAAAGAGAAGACCCGGGAATTCCCTGGAAGTCCCAGTCCAGTGGTTAGGACTCCAGCTTCCACCGCAGGGGGCACTGGATTCTTCCCTGATTGGGAAATCAAGATCCCAAATGCCAAGGCGTGACCAAAAAAGAGAGAGAGAAGACCTTGATAATTTTTAAAATGAGAAGCTGACCGAAAGGGACACTGTTTCAACAGATGTACGTAATAGTTATTTACTGAACACAGTTTCTTTCTAACTTTATCCATCCATTTATGATTATACAGGTTGATTTTCTTTGATTAATGTTAAATTAGTAATAACTGCACTGATTTAAACATAGGTGCTTTTAATTTCAAGGTATTTTAATTCCAGAAAATAAGAAAGCCACAAATTTAATTTGATTTGTTCTCATCCAGTTTGGTGGCTCAGATGGTAAAGCGTCTGCCCTCAACGCAGGAGACCCGGGTTCAATCCCTGGGTTGGGAGGATCCCCTGGAGAAGGAGGTGGCAACCCACTCCGGTAGTCTTGCCTGGAAAATCCCATGGACAGAGGACCCTGGTAGGCTACAGTCCATGGGGTCGAAGAGGGTCAGACACGACTGAGCGACTTCCCTTTCCCCAAAGGATGAACAAGCAGATCTGAAACCATTTGGACTTCCCTGGTGGTCCAGTAGTTAAAAATGTGCCTGCCAATGCAGGGGATGCAAGTTCAAGTTTGATCCCCAGTCTGGGAAGATACCACATGAAACTAAGCAACCAAGTCCACCCGCCTCAGATACAGAGGACTTAGCCCTAGAACCTGAACTCATGATCCACAACAAAAGAGGCCCCTGCAATGAAAAGCCCTCACAGGGCAAATACAGAGAGTAGCCCCTGCTCACCACAACTAGAAAAGAGCCCGTGAGCAGCGGTGCAGACCCAGTGCAGTCACAAATAAGTAAATGAAATTTTAAAATGAAGAAGAATCTGGGAAGGCTAATTTTCAAATAGTTTTTATATTCATATTCAAGATTACACAAGGTCAGAAAGTGTTAACAGTTGAACTAAAGTTCCTCTTTTTTTTCTAAAACAACATGATCCTAACATTAAAATAAATCACCATTTTGATCAATTAGATGAATAACCCACTGTGTGTTTTAAGGGCAAATGTGGATTTGTGTGTAAAACTTAAAAAAATTAAGGAAGGATGGGTATCAAATTATTAACAGTGGTCCACAGAGGGGGGCTGATGAGAGAAGAGGAAAAAAATCTAGCTCACTGAGGGCAGAAGGAGGTATTAGCACCACTTATACCTTTTCAGGGCTCTGTTTATGGATGAATTTTATTTTTTCAGTGCTTTTAAGTTTTTATGTTGTAATACTTCTGTATTTATATTTTTAAAATTTGGAAGGAAAAGAGAACAACGCCTGCAAATAGAATCCTCAAAAACAAATACTGGTGTGCATCGTCATAAGATAATTCATTCGGGCTTCCCTGACAGCTCAGTTGGTAAAGAATCCACCTGCAATGTAGGAGATTCTGGTTCGATTCTTGGGTCAGGAAGATTCGCTGCAGAAGGGATAGTCTACCCACTCCGGCATTATTGGGCTTCCCTTGTTGCTCAACTAGTAGAGAAACCACCTGCAATGCAGGAGACCTGGGTTTGATCCCTGAGTTGGGAAGATCCCTTGGAGAAGGGAAAGGCTGCTTTCCCTTCTGGTATTCTGGTCTGGAGAATTTCACGGACTGTATAGTCCATGGGGTCGCAAAGAGTCAGACATGAATGAGCAATTTTCACTTTCACTTCCATAAGCTAGTTCATAGTATCCACTGAGCACATCCATGTGCCAGGCACTAAGCTAAGGGTTTCTCTCGATGCTACTAGCATTTGGTTTTCTCTTTGTCCTAACTTCCTCATCAACCCTGATCAGGGAATGGAGTCTTATTTTTTTAAGTAAACAGTTTGTTTCATAGAAACGGTTTCATTAAAATAATTATTATACAAATTATATACAGTTACAGCTTTTCTAAAAAGAAGGATATAATGAAATTGACTTGACATTAAAGTCATATTATAGATAATTCAGTTTCATCTCATGACTGAGATGCTGTTATAGGATCATAACAGCTTTGGGGGCCATACTGGCAATAACCATAATGAAAACAGCCTCCATGAGGCTGTCAAACTGGTAACAGTTTGAAGTCAATTCTGATTAATCTCTATCACTCTGCCTCTCCCTCTGAGGCTACAAAAACACAGTTGAGGTAGCTTTCCTCACAGGGTCAGGGGGAGGCTGAACCATATGACTGGAGAGCCCCTCATTGCAAATGGTTCTGTAAAAACAGAGACACGTGAGAAGAGCATCCTCCTGGGCAGACTATCTCACACAGCTTGGAATGAGATGCCTTGCATGTCAGTTTCTCACAGGTACCATGTCTAGAAACTCATGGCTATCAAAGGGAAATACTCTGCAATCACACCAACTTGATGGACATGAGTTTGAGTAGGCTCCAGGAGTTGGTGATGGAAAGGGAAGCCTGGCGTGCTGCAGTCCATGGGGTCACAAAGAGTTGGACACGACTGTGACTGAACCAAAATGAACTGAGAAGTCAAGGAATCCTAGAGATTTGAATGGAACACAACCCTGCAGATAACCTGATTTTATCCCCATGAGACCCTTGTCAGATTTCTAACCTAAAAAAGTATAATAAGTCATAAATTTGTTTAATTTTTAACAGTAGTAAAAAGGAAATTAATACAGGGAGTAATTACTGAACTTTTGTCTAGACCTCTTTAAACAAAGAATAATATAAACTCTTTTTAAAAGAATTACATGGATTATTTTTATCAAAAGAAAAAAAATCACAAGTTAGATGAACAGTTGTTTATTATTAGTATTATTTTCCTCACGATATCTGCCTTCCAGAGTAATTGAAGTTCACTTTTATTATAGTTTTAGTGTACGATCTTAATAGGTGGAGGATTCTATTTTAGTAAAATTGATCTGTTTTCAAGTTCAATAGCAACCATTAATATTGGCTGAGTGTTGGCTATGTTCTAGGTATAAGTTCTCACCACCTGTGAGGCAAATACAACCTCATTAAGTTCTCACAACCTATGAGGCAAATACAGTTGGGCCGCTGGCAAAAACTGATTTAAGGGATCATAAGCCGAAATTTAAGGGCTAAAACTTTAAAACTCTTAAAAGAAAACAGAAGTAAATTCCATGACCTTTAACCAAAATATGTTTTTTAGGTGTGACCAAAAGCATAAGCAAAGAAAGAAAAAAGCAGACAGAATGGACTACATTAAAAGTAAAATTAGGGGCTGTAAACAATGCCATTAAGAAAGGGAAGAGACACCTGAAGAATGGGGAAAATATTTGGAAACCATATAGTGATTAGGGTCCATTATCTTCTATAAGATGGAAAAAAAACCTGAAGCTCAACAGTAAAAAAACAGTCCAATTAAAAAACTGGCTTAAGAATTTAAGGGCTTCCCTGGTGGCTCAGCTGGTGAAGAATCCACCTGCAATGCAGGAGACCTGGTTTCAATCCCTGGGTTGGGAAGATCCCCTGGAGAAGGGAAAGGCTACCCATTACAGTATTCTGGCCTGGAGAATTCCATGGACTGTATCGTCCATGGGGTTGCAAAGAGTTGGCAACGACTGAGAAGACTTTCACTAAGAATTTAAATACTCATTTCTTCAAAGAAGATACATAGTGGCCACTAAGCATGTAAGATGCTCAACATTATTACTCACTAAGGACTTGTGAATCAAAGCTACAATGAAACACCACTTCACATTCCCTGGAGTGGCTTAAATTAAAAAGGCATAATAACAAGTTTTGGTGAGGATGTGGAGAAATTAAGACCTGTCAGTCACTTTGAAAAACTGTCCTGTAGTTTTCAGAAGTTAAACACGGAATTACCCTATAACCTAGCAATTCCATTCCTAGGTATATACACAAGAGGAAAAAAACCATATGGGGTACAGAAGTTAAATTACATTGTAAACAGCTTTACTGAGACATAATTAATATACTATTCTGTTCTCCATATGTATTTATGAACTGCTCCATAGTTTTAAATAAGGAAGCAATTTGAAAAACAATTTAAAACCACAGGCAGCCACAAGAGGGCGCTTTCTTCATAGCTTCAGACTCAGGAGATTCTACACTGTGCTTAGCATTAGTAGCTCAGTTGCGTCAGACTCTTTGCGACCCCAAGGACTGTAGCCCGCCAGCCTCTGTCCATGGGGATTCTCCACGCAAGAATACTGCATTGGATTGCCATACCCTCCTCCGGGGATGTTCCCGACCCAGGGATTGAACCCAGGGCTCCCGCATTGCGGCCAGATTCTCTACCATCTGAGCCACCAGGGGAAGACCAATTTTACATCACCTGGATAATATTTACCAGTTTGATCTCCTTCTCCAAATTTTGTTGGAGTTAATGCTAGAGTATATTTCATCCAGTACATTTAAGCCAATAGTGTGAGCAGAGATGGTGACAGGTTTAGAAAATCATGACTTAAACACAGATAAAAAGTAAACGTTTAACATTAACCTCCTTCAGAGAAACTATGGATGACATTGTGTCTCATTCTTTTTTTCCCTTCTAGCTGTACATTATATAACATTATATAAAGTTATTTATTTAGCATAAAATAAAAAATCCTTACAAGAAATGAAACAACAAAAAAAAAAAGAAATGAAACATGTTATAAATACTTGGTCTCCAGTTCTTTGTTATTTATTTCCGTCGGAACAATGCCTGGTATAAGTGGCACTCAATAAATATTCATTAAATGAATCAGAGAAACGAATGACTGAGTGAAATCCACAGTTCTTAAATTTATAAGAAAAAAAAAGTTTTACCTATGCCTTGGAAGCAAGATCAAAATATTTCCCTTGATTCATACCAAAAATGAATAAAACATTACAGTCATTTCATCGAATAAGTATCTCCCAAACAAGTTCTCAGAGACATTCTGTGGTGTTAAATATAATTTCTTTGTCCAAGGAATCCTTTAATACTGACTGACGTCTCTCTCTCAATGCATTGTCTCTGGTCTTCCTATTTAAAGTTCCTCAATCAATGCACCTCTCAATAAACCACAAGCACAAAACATTTCATCAGAAATCATATTCCTATCCATCCCTCTCATATTTCAAACAGTTTGACATCAGAATAGCATCTAAAGCAATAATAATACTGGCCCTACTTCCTACCCAGAAGCCAGGTGTAGTTGCAAAAATTCTATTACCCCCTAGGCTCAACTACAATAAAAATTAGGCATGATTTTTTAGATTGCTTTTTCATTTGGGATTAACAAATGGGTAGAGGATGAGCTGCTGCAGACACAGACACTGGTCATCTTTAAGGTACCTTGAATTCATCAGGCACTCAAACACTTTCATAGCAACACACTTTGCAAGAAACTGGATCACCAAACGATAAACTCAACTTGAAAAGTCTTCCTCTGCCATTTTTTAGTGAAGAGTGTATTGTCAAAACAAAGATGTTATGTTTAGCCAGTTCTAGGCAGCCCAGAAACTTTAAATAGAACGCCAAAACACATTGTACTTGAGCGACAAGGAAACTAACTCTCACACGTCATTCATTTATATACCTAAAAATTATTCCATGTAACTCGGGGCTATATTAGGTGCTTGGAGACATAACAGCAAAAAGGGCCAAAAAGGTCACATTCCCTTTTGGCCCTCTGGAAGCACAGAGCCTAGTAGAGCTGATGAACAGATATAAAGCGGTGCTAACCAAAGAGACAGGAATGTCAGGGTAGGCAGGTGGTGTGGGAACACAGAGGTTGAACACCTAATTTAACTTTGGGTGGTTACTAAGAACTATATCTGGATGTGATAATATAGCTGAAGTTTAAGAGAAGAATCTAACCACTGACATAAATAGAAAAATAGCCCAGGCAGGAAAACAAAAAGCCTGTACAAAAACTTGGGAGCAGAATAGCTTAGCAAGTTCAAGAAATAACAGGGTTTAATATAGTTGAAACCAACTATGGAACAGAGGCTGACAAGGATGAAGGAGGTAAAGAGGAGCCAATCACAAAAAAAAAAAAATTTATTTAGGCTAGATCCTACGGGAGCCATGGCTACAATGGGCTGCATGTCTGGAAGCTGCACTTTTCCTTTCCTCCATATTTTCTAGACTCTTCTAAATTTCTTTGAGGTCAAACCAAAAACCTTACAAAGTAATTAAAGGGGACGACAGAGGATGAGATGGCTGGATGGCAACACCAACTTGACGGAAGTGAGTTTGAGTGAACTCCGGGAGTTGGTGATGGACAGGGAGGCCTGGTGTGCTGCGATTCATTGGGGTCGCAGAGTCGGACACGACTGAGCGACTGAACTGAACTGAACTGAATTTCACTAAACAAACCCAACATGTAAAAATCAAGATACAATATTAAAGAATTAGGAACAACTATAAGACCACTGGACCATAATTTATAAAAAAGAAAAACATATGTATATGTATATACATATATACCTACACACACAAACCTACCCTTTGATGTTTCTTTAAGGCCTTTATAATAGTATAATAGTATGGCTTGTGGAACCACAAGCAACACGACTGCCTGTGAGTATCTTTTCAAAATAGTGTTCTTACCTCCACTCCATTCTTTTAAATCAGAACTTCTGAGGCAGTCCTAGAATTTGTACTTTAAGTCTCTCTCAGTGATTTACTCTAAAGCACATCAATGTAGGAGAAATACTGTCTCTGAGTTTTAAAAATTGGTTTATTATAAGGCTAAATTCTGATCCAAATGATTTGTTCAGGCAACCAGCTAAGCTGAATAGGTTTCTTTTCTTGCTGAGAAACCCTTTGAAGGCTGTCTCTGGGGGAGCCAACCTCAGAAAGAAGGGAATCTGGAAGGCAGAGCCATGAAGCCAAGGTGGCAATTACTGGCAGGGCTTGGTCATATTCAACTGGATTCAGACCATTTAGGTTCTCTGGGCTCTGCTGAAGGGAAAAAGCCAGTTTAGTTGTGACAGATTGTACATGGGATGAATCTATTTGCAATCATCTTTAATAAAATTACTGGCCCTGGTAAAGGATAAAATGATTGATACATAAGTTGGTTAATTATATACAATGGTACTAATGAAAAGAGTTCTCACCAATAGAGCCTGAGATAAAGAAACCAATTGTTTCCCACTGTGAATCACAGAATCACAGAATGATAGATATGAGATGGAACTGAGAAATTACACAAAGCAGATCAGAAAAGGAGTATCAAAAAAAAACCCACCCTGAGGCATGGGCTATGCATATCAAAGTATTTATCCAAAAAGAGACCATGGACAAGTTAGAGAATCAAAATAACCACTGAGTTAACTTCAAGGTGGTTAGCCTAAGAATCTGGAGTGGTATCTAGAAGAGATTATGATTTCAGAGAGAATAACTGAAGCAGATATCTGAGCTGTTTGGTCCAGAAGAACTGCCTTTCAAGAGCACTGTGCCCCTGGTTCTTCTCCTTGCTTTGTCTTCTCCATACTCAACAGAGACTCTAGTTATGGAAACGATAAATACATTATTACACGGATATATTTTTGCATCCATACCACACAAACAGAAACAAGTCTATTTTCCACTATGTGATGCTGGCACCTTGTGGACCCAGATGATACTTAAAGCTCCCAGTGGCTGAGAAGTTATCCAACCTCCTCCTCACAATGCACTCCAGCGAGCCTGCAAACGCATCCCCTTCTTTTCTCCTGGGACATAGAAACCACAGTATCTTGAATTTACTGCACATCCACGATAAAAAATACATGTTGGGTCCCAGGTTTTCCCCTTCTTGGACCACATCCTCAAACTAGGAGGTACAGTAACAGTAAAAAGATGAGAGGAAAGCCATGGACAGAAGATCTGGAAGGGCTAACAGCACCATCCATGGAAAGGGAAACCGTGAATGAGATATAAAATGTAAAACTTTTGCTCATCGGAAGGACAAGCTACAGACTGGGAGGAAATATTTGCAAATCATGTATCTGATACTGGACTAGGACCCAGAATATATAGGCAACTCTCAAAACTCAACCCTTTCTTTTCCTCAGCTGCCGCTACAGTGCTCAGTCCTACTGGGGAAGCAAAGGCCACCTTGGGGAGACTTTCACTTCATGGTTTCCCCACCGTTTCTGTCCCCAGGCTTGCCTGCATCAACCTGGCCCTCATCCTGCACTTGTCTCTTCGGTGTTCAACTACTAAACAGAACATGGAGGGACTGGGGCATTCGCCTCTCACAGGAATTGGCTCTGAGCACCGTGACATCTAAGTGGGGCAAGCAAGCTGTTAGTAAGTTCAGCTTTTCCATGAAACAGAATTAAGGTATTTTTATTCATTCAGTTTGAATACTTAAAGCTTAAACCTAATGAATAATAGTTACACTGATTCTGATGCTCTAACTAAGGGGTTGGCATATCTTATGTATGTGAAAGGGCTTCACAGGTGGCTCAGATGGTAAAAACATCCGCCTGCAATGCATCGTCCTAAATTCCATATATATGCGTTAATATACTGTATTGGTGTTTTTCTTTCTGACTTATTCACTCTGTATAATAGGCTCCAGTTTCATCCACCTCATTAGAACTGATTCAAATGTATTCTTTTTAATGGCTGAATAATAATCCATTGTGTATATGTACCACAGCTTTCTTATCCATTCATCTGCTGATGGGCATCTAGGTTGCTTCCATGTCCTGGCTATTAGAAACAGTGCTGCGATGAACATTGGGGTACACGTGTCTCTTTCCCTTCTGGTTTCCTCGGTGTGTATGCCCAGCAGTGGGATTGCTGGGTCATAAGGCAGTTCTATTTCCAGTTTTTTAAGGAATCTCCACACTGTTCTCCATAGTGGCTGTACTAGTTTGCATTCCCACCAACAGTGTAAGAGGGTTCCCTTTTCTCCACACCCTCTCCAGCATTTATTGTTTGTAGACTTTTGGATAGCAGCCATTCTGACGGGTGTGAGATGGTACCTCATTGTGGTTTTGATTTGCATTTCTCTGATAATGAGTGATGTTGAGCATCTTTTCATGTGTTTGTTAGCCATCTGTATATCTTCTTTTGGAGAAATGTCTGTTTAGTTCTTTGGCCCATTTTTTTTATTGGATTGTTTATTTTTCTGGCCATTCCAGGATTCTTGTCTGGAGAATTCCATGAACAGAGGAGCCTCATGGGCTATAGCCCATGGGGTCACAAAGAACTGGACACCACTGAGTGACTAATTTCACTTTTCACCTTAATATGTATAAGAAAGGACTGGTAAGTATTTTATGCACTGCAGGATATACATTCTCTACCCTAACCTCTCAAGTCTGCTGTTGTATTGGAAGAGCAGCCTTAGACTACACAGAAACGAATAAGAATGATTGTGTTCCATCAAAATTTTACTTATAGGGACTTCCCTTCTGGTCCAGGGGTTACACACTGCAGGGAGCATGGGTTCAATTCCTGGTCAGGGAACTAAGATCCTGCATGCCACATGGTGGGGGGGTGGGGGGGGGGGGGGGACATACATTACTTATAAAACAGATCACAGGGCAGATTTGGTCTGAGGGCCACAGTTTGAAGATCCTTGCCCTAGCTATTACCAACAGATTTTCAAGAATTTTTCATTCTCCCCTTCAACTTTTCAGGGTGTGATCTTAAAGTGAATCTAATCATACTTCTCTTTTTTTTAAGAGCACTTGCTATTCATCTAGAAAACTTTGGCTATGCCTCAGGAGTCATGATTACTTGTTGTACGTTGAATCTTGAGTTATTACTATCCGCTGGCAGTTTTTTAACTGTAAGGAAAAATGATTAAAAGCCTCATTCTCTGAGACAGAAAGCAAGTGTAATTAGCATGGACAATACAAGCCATTACCCAGCTTCAATGGTCTTTCAAGTTTTCAAAAGAATAAGTGGAGCCAGATAAACACTGTAGCACAGTCAACAGGGAAGAAGCTTCTAAGGAGTCATCTAATGGAGTCATGATGCCTTGAGAGAGTCTAGGACTAACTGTATTATTCTGGAAAAGCTTTTTAATTACTGCGATATAAGAATTCAATTTCTTCTTCTGATGAAATAGATTTGAAGTAGAAAAACAACAAAAACCTATTTTCTATAAATTTAGCATTTTAACCAATATTAATAATCAGGAACTTAGAAGAGTCCAAAATAGAGACATGGGAAAAAAGATACAAATTTGATTCAGCACATTAGAAGGTATGTTATGATTACAGTGCTATGAGTAAGTACATCCCTGGATTAGATAAACCTGGAATGTTCGTATATGGGCAGTACAACTCTTGACAGGGATTTAACTTGCCTGAATTGCTAAAACATACCTTCAATTCTTCCTTTTAAAAACACAGCCACAGGTGCTTTGAACAATGACCTCCCCACCCTTCCATGTCCTTCTTCCTCACAGGAAACGGAGTCATCAGAGCCCAGAGAGCTGACATCATTCTGAACATTAAAGACGTCACCTTTAGGTTTCAAAGAAAGACATCAGTGGTAGGACTCCCATCAAGATGAGTGTAGAGCTGCTACGGCTTTTATGTCTCTACTGTGGCTTCAGAAGAATGCCTTGAGTTTCGTTAAGCTCAACACTCAGGAAGATTGCAATCAAAATAAATAGTTCCAAGATCTAAAGCAATCTTCACTGAGAACCTCATTGTGAACTGAGGTTTCTTTTAATTAAAACACTTACAGAAATGCTACAACTATATTAAAGACTGATTCACAAATCAGACAACTGTAGTTTTAATGTGCGGCTCAGCATAAAGAATCTGCTTGCAATGCAGGAGATGCAGGAGGCATGGATTCGATCCCTGGATTGGGAAGATCCCTTAGAGGAGGAAATGGCAACCCACTACAGTATTCTTGCCTGGAGAATCCTGTGGACAGAGGAGCCTGGTAGGCTACAGTTCATAGGGTCACAAAGCATCTGAAAGGACTAAGCATAATAAAACCCATATTTAAATATTTTTTAAAGTATATTCTTTTGATTCGTGTTTAAAAAAAATATTTGGAAATGCTGTAGCATTTTGTACATTCTTTTCCAGATGAGTAAGTGGACCCAAAGAACGTTTCAATGTTCTTCAGTTGAAAAGATGCCTGCCTAGTAGTTAAAAAAGTGAGCATATTATTTGAACAAACAGCTAACATAATGGTCAAAAATAATCTTATAATGTGTTTCCAGATTTTTTTTGATACCATGAATGAATATTCAGGCTACATAATTCCAGGTCAAGCATTTACTAGTTGAACCACCTTTAAGGATGTTACTTCATCTCCCAAAACCTCTGTTTTCTGTTTTGGAAATGGAGATCTTAATAATGTTGCCCCCATACTGGGCTCTAAGGAAGAAAGATGACTCAATGCATGTAAAGTATTTAGGAAAATACCTGGCAGATAGCAAGCCTTTAGTAAGCGCTAATCATCATCATCACCACCATTATCATCTTTTTCTTCATCAATTTTTGGTACTCTCATTTAAAGGTCCCATAAAAGTTAAATGTACAAGTAGATTAAAATGGGGGGGGGGGGGGGGGCGGCGTGGCACACGCATTAACTGTTAAATACAGTCAACCGTCCATTACTTAGTTTATTTAAAATTGAAGACCAGCCTTTAGTAATTCTGAACTTCTCTCTTATCCCCAGGAGGAAATAGAGGGATCTTTAGAGAAGGCCAGACATGAGGGTCAGTGAGACCAACTCAACACTATCACAGCCTCCTGATCATCCACCAGACAGCCCAGAAAACAGGAGCTCTGTGAGCAAACCAGGAACTGCTTCAAATGTGTGAAATGTATTCACTGAAAGAGGTAACACCCACCATGAGACATATTTTTAAATAAGCAAGAAAAAATTGCCATACAAGAAACTGGCAGAATTGGCACTTCTGGGAAAGAGAAATAAAAACTGAAAAAATAAAAATGTGTCCATTGCTATGGTTTTCAAGCACTTCAGTATTCTTATATTCTACCAGAAATTCCACAGCATATATACTTTCTTTGCCTTAGAATGAGGCTATTTGTTACATAGTTTTTAAGTTTTTCTTGGAGACAAGAGGGTGGGATGAAATGAGTGAGTACAAGCAATTTTCTCTGCAAGTTCTTACTTAACTCTCCTTCTCAGTCACCTTATGTTTCTTTGCAAACTGCCAAGCAACACTGGTTTCTATGTTAGATGTTTATGAAAATGAGAGATAAAGAACAACTCTGGGTAACATTCTTTAGACTCACACCATGGTGCTAAAAATTCCAGGAGAATATTCATTGTAGAAATGGCAAGAGACAACCACAGTCAGGAGGGGGAGGGAATACAGATTTCCTAAACAGCAGGTGTTTAGCTTCCAGTTATACAAAAACACTGATGGAGTCAATATCAACAGCTTGAGGATTTCCAGATCTAATCCTATACATTCAAAGGATGGGTTTAAAAAAAAGAAAAAACAATTGGAAGCTCTGAACTGATAAAAGTACCAATGTCTTGAGATCAGACGCAAAGTCATAACATTATAGAAAAATGACAGACCCCTTAGATTTTAGATTCCATCAAGATGACTGCAAACTCTGTAGAAAAAAACTCTTCACTTGAGTAACTTCACTGAAGTTACCATCTTAGACAAACTTGGCCTGAAAAAAGTTTCACATTATCAAGGTCTGAGGAAGATCTCTAAAAATCTGAGGAACCATCATCCTGGAAGCCTGTCTCACTTTCCAGCAACTTGCCCACCCACTGCTTGTCCAGCACTCCAACTCAGTGGCTCCAACTTTTCCAACAATGTAGACAGGTTTTAAACTTCAGTGGAATGACTAAGTATTCAGTTATTAATATGTTGCTTAAGAAAATACATATTTTAAAAACCATTAAGAAATTCACCAAGGGAGGAAGAATAAATTGGAAGATTGGGATTGACACATACACGTTGCTATATATAAAATTGATAACTAAAAAGGACCTACTGTTATAGCACAGGGAACTCTAGTTAATACCCTGTAATGGCCGATATAGGAAAAGAATCAAAATAAGAGTTGATATATGTACATGTATGGCAGTTTCACTTTGATGTACAAGTGAAACTTACACAACTTTGTAAATCAACTATACCCCCAACAAACATGTTTTTAAAAACATTTAAAAACCAAGAGAGTTTGTATTTTATTAATCCCCAAAGTATCTGCATTCACTTAAAAACAAGTCATTCCACTGATATTTGACACCCTATTATGTGCTAGACACTGTTCACAGAACTTGAGACACAAATTTTGCCCCTCAAAACTTCTCATTCCTTCTCTCCCTCCTTCCTAGACCTCTCTGTCTCAAAAGAGGTCTGAACAAAATGGCTTCTTCTGACAGAAGAATTCTGAATTTTATTTGGTTGAGGGAAGGAGGGAAGAGAAAGAGATGGAGGTAATTTTTCCTTTATCTTTGGTGTTTTAATTTTTGACTACCTGCATGTATTCATGAATTAGTCATGAAACTAAACATAATGGGAGGGGGTAAAATAATTATGTAAGAGATAGCTTCCCTTGTAGCTCAGTCGGTAAAGAATCTGCCTGCAGTGCAGGAGACCCGGGTTCGATCCCTGGGTTGGGAAGATCCCCTGGAGAAGGAAATGGCAACCCACTCCAGTATCCTTGCCTGGAAAATCTCACGGACAGAGGAGCCTGGTGGACTGCAGTCCATGGGGTCGCAAAGAGTCGGGCATGACTGAGTTACTAACACTAACACTAAGAGATACCTAGAAAAAGTAAACAGTCCTTTGCAACTACTTTAAGCCTTCCTCGCCCTTGCCATCCTCAGCATACAAGACTAGCCAACTCTACACTGCATGTTGAGATGAGAAACCAGTGGCTCTCCGCAGTTGTTCACATCAATGAGAATTAGCAAACTGGCAACACTCAAGCAAGAATCCTCTTTCTTTTGTTGGTCCCTGTAAAGCCCATCAAGTACACAGTGACTGGCATACAACCAACACTGAATTATGTACTTATCAAATGGCTTGCTGAAAGAATAAGTGCCTGAAGAAACTCCAGGGTCATGTCTTAAGGACTGAATGCTGATCATTTTTCCTTCCTTGGTGACTTCAGCCCACTATCCAAGACTCCCCTCAAAGGATCACTCCTAAGTGTCTGTATTTTGTTGACAGCTAGCTTACTCGCTGGGTTTCTCTGGTAGCTCAGATAGTAAAGAATCTGCCTGCAATTCAAGAGACCCCGGGTTGATTTCTGGGTCAGGAAGATCCCCTGGAGAAGAGCTAGGCTACCCACTCCAGTATTCTTGGGCTTCCCTGGTGGCTCAAATGGTAAAGAATCAGCCTGCAATGCAGGACACCTGGATTCAATCCATGGGTTGGGAAGATCCCCTGGAGGAGGGCATGGCAAAACACTCCACTGCTCTTGCCTGGAGAATCGCCATGGACAGAGGAGCCTGACAGGCTCCAGTTCGTGGGGTCGCAGAGAGTGGGACACTACTAAGCAGAGCACAGCCTAGCTGCCGTGAGGAGCAAATTTTGGCCTGTACGTAGATGTCTTCTGCTGATGGCTAATTCCACGAAACCATCAAGCAGATAAAGACAGAGACAACATTGTAAACAATCCCAACAGACCCCCTCAGTAGGTCCTCCTTTTATGTTTTTAGTAACATCTTCCTCCACTTTTTGTTTGTTTTCTGCTACTTGGAAAGTGAAACAGGTTTTGAATAAGACAATGATTAAACAAGTTGATTTTTTTTTCTTTTGTATTAGAGAAAATATCTCTAATCTAGCAGTGATATAGACCAAAAATAGTATGAGGAATCTAACAGCATTCTGTTAGGAGGTGAAAATTTAACACTGTTGGGATCTAAACTACATATGTGATATTATAAAGGGTATTCTGCAAATAAGAATGCATTAAACATTTCTATTTGAAAATTACTTTTATTCTCAATAGTCAATGCTTAAATAATTTTCTATTCATATGCTTGTTGACTAAAACTAAAAGATACACTAAGGAAATATTCAGAGGTGACACAATGTGTCCCTTCAAACTTCTCATCTTAAAATTGTTCCCTTTGGAAACCTTATTCCACCCATCACTTGAATGTTCGAAGGTAAAATATTTTGTTAAATAAATTTTGCTAAGGACAAAATACCTCATACCTTCTTTCACACAGGAATGATAACATGAAGGCCTCAAAATTTTCTTAAAGAAGGTCCATAAAAACAACTTAAATCTTTAAGATAATAATGATAACATGAATCTAGCACAAACTGTTTAAGGAATCTCTAAAATCCACTCTCCATCTCTCCCTGGGACAACTCCAAGGACATTCAAGTCCCATTTGTAACCTTCAAGAAGTTTGAAAAACAAACATTTGTCTTAGCAATGTAGAAACCCAGAGAAGGATCACACCATTAGCTCCTTGACACAGCCTGGCACAGACTCTGCTTGGCGCAGAATACAAGCAAGGCAGAAAGTTCCAAAGAATTCATCATGCTTCAAAACAGAGCATTTTTCAGATGGCTTAGCAAAAGAGACACAGTAATTCCAGAATATCAAAACAGAAGAAAGATTTCCAGATGACATCACTGACTGCTATGGACAATTTATTTACATCAGTTTCTTACCCCAACACTCTTGGCACTTGGGACTAGACAATTATTTTTTATAGGCGACTGTGCATTGCAGGATGCTTAATCACATACCAAGTTTCTGCCCACTAGATGCCAACACCCAAGTCACAACAACCGAAAAAAAAAAATCTCCAGACATTCCCGATATCTCCTGGGGGCTGAAACAGCCCTTGGGTGAGAAACACTAAGAAACAACAATGACACAGATGATGATAATGATGATGATGAAGATAGTAAAAAAGCAGTAATAATAGCAGATCAAAACAATTTCAACTTAGTATTCTACATCAGATATTGTACTAGGGACTTTATCTATACTTTATCCTATAAAACAACCCTATGAGATAGTTACTACAATTTTCCACATATTATAGATATAGGAACTGAAGTTTTAAAAAGTTAAGTGCCTTATTCAAAGTCTAATTATTAAGGGGGTGACAAGGGTTCAATTTCTAAATCAGTAAGTTTAACCACCATGCTACATACTGCCATCTCCCCAAGGAGAATCATGAGTGTGTTTTTTAATGCAACACTAATAGGCTATTGCAAAGAGAGGTGAATGTATAGTGTGGTACCCAAAGAATACAACAGACTTTGTGGAGAGGCAGGTGAAGCAGGGCATCACTGGCCAGGAAACTCCTGGGAGGCTCCTGTTAATAACATATGCTTTACATACCATCTTGATCATCCTCAGAGCAACCCCTCAAGATAGACACCAGCATTCCTATGTTACAGGTAAAAACAAAAAGAAAAAAAAAGAAAACAAAAAAACTACATCCGGAGAGACTTGAATAAATAATTCAAGGTCACATAACTGACTTTCAGAATAGAGCCAAGACTTAAAATGAGATTGTTCTGACAACTGAGCTTCAACTGCTAGGGATACAATGATTTTATGGGTTGAGAAAGAATAATAATATAAACAGCACACATACCATGGGCAGTAACCGATGCAGGTGAAATCCCCTTGGGTCCCACTTTGTGGTGAGATCTTGAGAAGACCAACAGAACTCACTCATGATCCAACCACCTCACAAACTGGGGACTGTTCCGGTATCCTGTCCCTCTGGACCACCTCAGGCTCCATTTAGGTATTGGCTTTTTCAATTTTAAGTAGAACCAGATATTTTGGGTTTTTTTTCTAAGTGAAATTTCCCTTTACCAGGATATTAACTTCACAGTTGAAGGTCAGCTGGGACATGTGAGGTCCATGAACAATGTGTCTGGCGGATAATCCAAAAGGGGAGGAAAGACACAAAGGGAGATTTATGGTGGGAAAACGAGAGCAACACTCAAGGAGGAAATAATCTACAGTACAGATATTTAATCTGAGAGAAATATTTGGATATTGGGAATAACACAGGAGAATTGAGGCCATGATTATGGTTTAAAAGGGCCCAGGGATTGTTATTAACTGAGAGACTATTCTACCTACACACACCAGTTAAAAAGCATTGTTTGAGGTTTCACAGAGCCCTCCCATCACAGGCAGTGATGAGATGATCTAAAAGCTGGGATAATTGACCACACTGGGATCCTACGCTTGTTTCTGGACACTTCAGCAGCTCACATGTGGAAGATAAATTTACATGTAAGGCCATTAGAATATAGCAACAACTGTTTCCAAAGGGAAGTGAAATAAGTAGGTTAAAGAATTTTATATAATTTTTCAGGATCACAGAAATTCAGTTCTCAGATGTCATCCATCTTAAGTTCTTTTGCAATAGGCAAAGGAGAGCTTACACAAGCCAGACAACTGGAGGCGTTAAAGGTGGCGGAGAAGCGACAACTATGGAGCAGGAAAGGACAACTTACATTAGGGGTCTTTCAGGAACACCTTGCACTGGGCTGTTCACTTAGTTCTGACACTATGGTGGCTCAGTTCTACCACAACGCAAAAATCCCAAACAATTAAAAAAACAAAACCCTTTCAGTTACGACAGAAAACCCAACTGAAGCTGAAGACGGGGACACTCTCACCTGTTGACCTAGTGACATGCCCAGCCCTGGAGCCTGGAAGCTCCAGGGAGAAAAGGGTGGGAGGTGGTATCCAGTTATACTGTGACACTTCTGGGGAGACCAAGAAGACCTTTCTTCCGAATGGGTTTCAAATCATGCCACAGAGATAGACAAGCCACAAAGATAGCCCACAGGAGGCCTCTCTCTTTATCCAGTTTCTGCTCCATCCACCTAAAAGGATGTGCATGGCTAGTAACGTCTTCACCCAGAAAAGTAATACTTCCAAAAGGTTATTTCAAAACAGACTGTTAAATGAAACATGAGTAATTCCATTAGAGTGTTGATTACAAACACAAGGCAGAAACTACTCCAGACAAGAAAATAGTAACCACAACAACAAATGGAAAATGAGTTCCAATTTGGCTCCCTGGAGAGAACTGAATGAACAGATGGGTATTTTCCTTCTCTAATTTCTGAAAATCCAGCAAAGGTTCCCTGTCTGTCAGTGATGCTAAGAGGTTAGTCACAGGGAAGATGATGGCAGGCTTCTGTTGGATATCTTGTGTTCCTCAGTCAGCCAAAGGGGCACAGACCAGTGTCAACATATGGCAACAAATAGGTTTCTACATTTACACAAAATACAGGCGATACAAGTTCAAATCTCATTCCTCTGCTACTTACACAACATACATATGTAAAAAAACACATAATGATGCAGTTAATCAAACTGCAGAATGACTCACAAATAATGTTACTACCAGAAGGATGGGTTTGCCTTCTTAGTAATTTCATTAAATATCTGCTAAAGGTATTTTAGGGAAGAGCAGATAAAGATTTTCTTTTTTTTTTAATGGCAACCTTGAGATCTGTCTTCCAGTTTCAATGGCATTCCCTGTTCAGCGACTTTCTCAACTCACACCTCTGAATGTAGGGATAAGACACCCCATGTGTCCAGATCCTTGAGATGAAACAAAAATATCTAGCCTCTAGACCTTACACTGACACACCTCACTCAGCCTGGGATGGTCAGAAGTTTTCCCTACTTTCTTTCCTCACTCCTGAGAAATCTAGATGCTGCATTTACTGTGGCCCCACAGTTCCCTGGACCTCTCATTCCAGATGTATTTGCTTGTTGTCATATCCGTCATATATTCCAAAAAAGGACTACAAACCATGCAGACTTGTTAAAAAATAAAAACTCACCATCTACCAGGCCTTCATGACCCAGGATCAGGCACACCGGATCTGCCTAGCTCATTATGACCCAGCCGAAAGACTGTCTTTCCCTCTATCTGGAGGAGTCTTTGCCCAGTTCTTCCCTTTCCTCCAGTCTCAAGCCTATGCATCTTTTTCATGACTTAAAATTAATGGTATGGAAACAGCCCTGTTTCATCCTCAGTTCCACAGACTCTCATTTTCAGCAACCTATTTCTGTGCTTCAAAGCACCTACATACTTTCGATATTGCACTTGTTTTGTTATGTATGTACGCGTTCAGTCTCTCTCCCCATTCTCCCATGCAAGACCACATGTTTCAGGAAGGCTTCTGGCAGTATCTTCATTACCTTGTAAGTTCCTGACCTAGTATAAACACTTAATACATATTTTTTGGCATAATTAATCCATTGGTTTTAAACAAAAGACTGATGAATAATTTAATGAATTGCTACATACTGCCCCAATCAGCTAGAAATATAACAAAATACTGGGTGGCTTACACATCAGAAATTTTGTTCTCAGAGTTAATAAAATTTGGAAGTGGAAGATTCAGGCGCCAACTGATTTGGTTCCTGGGGAGAGCTCTTTCCTAGCTTCCAGATGGGCCACGTTCTCACTCTCTTCTCACATGGTGACAAAATGGAGCACTCTGGTCTGTTTATCTTCTTATAAGGACATTATTCCCAACAAGGGGGCTACAAGGTCATGACCTCACCAAAATCTAATTACTTCCCAAAGACACTACCTCCAATATCATCACATTAGCAAGTAGGGCTGCCACATATGAATTTGGAGGGGATGGAAACATTCAGTCCATAACACATATGGAAGAAGGAAAGAATGATTTTTTGCTTGATTCATCATAGACTTTTAGCTTCTGCAAGTTAACAATAGAAAATATTCTATAATACCAAAGCAAGTACACAAGAAAGCAAAAAGTTGGCATACATACTTCATTATTTATCTGCATGTCGTTTCACAGAAAAAACTCTTTGCATCTTGGCCCCTCAATGTTAATAGAACATCTTTGTGTTATGATAACTTTCCTTGGTCTTATAATTCAGACAGTACTGACATGAACAAACAATGAAGACTACAGTTGCTAACATTTCCTGGTTAGAGTCTACGAGATTAGTGGCTGAATCCTGGGTAGCTTTTTTCTTATTATATTGGACATCTTTTGGATTGTCTGCCAAGCCCAGAAGCCAATCATCTTCTTGGGAAGCTTCTTGCCAGATCTCCAAGGGAGCCCCAGGCAGCCATGTTTGGACAGTGAATCCAGGCTGCACTCATTGGCCAAAAGCAGTCACATGACCCAGGCTTGGCAAAGCAGAATCTAACTTTCCAGGGAAATTGGAACTGTGAATGAGAGCCAGCCAGCCAGTCTCCGTGGGTGGCTGGAATTGTAGAAGTGGCTAGGGGTTATTCATGTTTTCTTCAATAAGAAAGCTGCTCAGCAGAATGCAGCAAAAACTAAAAAGCAGAGGCAAGAGAGCCAGACAATGTCCTAGTAGTTTTTCAGGTCCAGAAGACAGCCCATTCATTCCCAAGTACCAGCTCACGTGTGACGGTGAACACCATGTAACACCCTGGTATAAGAGACACCCTCTTTTTCTTCTTTTACTTGAGCTACTTATGTTGCTAGCTAATTAACTGAATACAATCCAATATGTATATTTACATACCCCAAGAAAATGAAAACCTTTTATGTATTTATATACATATGCATGGGAACAGGCATACAACAGGCTATGAATATGAAACTTTTTCTTTTACTGCAAACTCCCACAAAAACTCCGAATCACACCATCTCTAAATTAATTCAGCACGAAACTGTTTGTTTGTTTTTTTTGCTTTATGAAGCTCAAAGACAAGCCATGTAAATAGTTTTCAGGAAACATATTTTCCTAGACAAATGATAATTTCTTTAAGTAGAGAGGGAATATAAGAATGCCCCACCAAGTTGGACTCTCATGGTATTTCTGACTCAGTGTAGGTACAACATAAAAGCTGCCACAAAGTGGGTATTTTAGGAATGTTAATAGCTGTTATTGTTGCTATTATTAATTATCTGTTTCTGACCCAGTGCTCCCCAGTAGGATGTGTGAGATGGGGGCACATTTTTGCTGTGGTCCAGAACTGTAAAAACATCTTTTCCTAGCAAGGATTGAATAAAATTACAGGATAATTAAAAGATTTAGCAATGACACTTGGCATGCTATGTTTTAAAGGAATTCTAGATGACTTAAAATTAATGACACAAAATGACTAGTTAAAATTGGCTTACATCTTTTAAAAGAAAATACATAAATGTACTTCTAACATGCTCTTTAACTTTATCTGCATAAGGCAATTAAGATAAAATTCATCTTTAAGATGGTGAGGAAATTTAATTAAGATGATAGAAAAGTTTTTGCCTCAGTGTCTGGTACACAAGAATCCACAATGGAAGCCCTTTTCCTACACGTCAGCCTAAAGCTTAGAAGTTTACTTTAGCCAGTGTTCAACCTTCACTTTCCATTAATGTAGCAATTAAAATCATCAGCAGCTCAGTCCTTCTAGAAGGCACCCATAAAATCAAGTCTTTTCTTTTCCTGGTAATGAAAGATATTTTATTTCTGTGAAATTTTAATAGAATGCAAACTATCTTCAGTAAAAATGCCTAACGAATATAAACCCTTACGATTATACAGTAGAAGTGACAAATAGATTCAAAGGATTAGATCTGATAGACAGAGTGTCTGAAGATCTATGGACACAGGTTTCTGACATTGTACAGGAGAGAGGGATCAAGACCATCCCCAAGAAAAAGAAATGCAAAAAAGCAAAACGGCTGTCTGAGGAGGTCTTACAAATAGCTTAGAAAAGAAGAGAAGTGAAAAGCAAAGGAAGAAAGGAAAGATACACCCATTTGAATGCAGACTTCCAACGAATACCAGGAGAGGTAAGAAAGCCTTCCTCAGTGATCAGTGCAAAGAAACAGAGGAAAACAATAAAATGGGAAAGACTAGAGATTTCTTCAAGAAAATCAGAGATACCAATGGAACATTTCATGCAAAGATGGGCTCACTAAAGCACAGAAATTGTATGGACTTAACAGAAGCAGAAGATATTAAGAAGAGGTAGCAAGAATACATAGAAGATCTATACAAAAAAGATCTTCATGACCAAGATATTCACAATGGTATGATCACTCACCTAGAGCCAGACATCCTGGAATGTGAAGTCAAGTGGGCCTTAGGAAGCATCACTATGAACAAAGCTAGTGGAGGTGATGGAATTCCAGTTGAGCTATTTCAAATCCTGAAAGATGATGCTGTGAAAGTGCTGCACTCAGTATGCCAGCAAATTTGGAAAACTCAGCAGTGGCCACAGGACTGGACAAAGTCGGTTTTCATTCCAATCCCAAAGGCAATGCCAAAGAACGCTCATACTACCGCACAATGGCATTCATCTCATACGCTAGTAAAGTAATGCTCAAAATTCTCCAAGCCAGGCTTGAACAATATATGAACCGCGAAATTCCAGATGTTTCAGCTGGATTTAGAAAAGGCAGAGCAACCAGAGATCAAATTGTCAACATCTTTTGGATCCTAAAAAAAGCAACAGAGCTCCAGAAAAACATCTATTTCTACTTTATTGACTATACCAAAGGCTTGACTGTGTGGATCACAATAAACTGTGGAAAATTCTTAAAGAGATGGAATACCAGAACACCTGACCTGCCTCTTGAGAAATCGTATGCAGGTCAGGAAGCAATGGTTAGAACTGGACATGGAACAATACACTGGTTCCAAATAGGGAAAGGAGTATGTCAAGGTTGCATACTGTCACCCTGCTTATTTAACTTGTATGTAGAGTACATCATGAGAAATGCTGGACTGGATGAAGCACAAGCTGGAATCAAGACTGCCAAAAGAAATATAGATAACCTCAGATATGCAGATGACACCAAACTTATGCAGAAAGCAAATAAGAACTAAAGAGCCTCTTGATGAAAGTGAAAGAGGAGAGTGAAAAAGTTGGCTTAAAGCTCAACATTCAGAAAACTAAGATTATGGCATCTGGTCCCATTACTTCATGGCAAATAGGTGGGGAAACAGTGGAAACACTGAGAGACTTTATTTTGGGGGGCTCCAAAATCACTGCAGATGGTGACTGCACCCATGAAATTAAAAGACACTTACTCCTCAGGAGAAAAGTTATGACCAACCTAGACAGCATACTAAAAAGCAGAGACATTACTATGCCAACAAAGGTACGTCTAGTCAAGGCTGTGGTTTTTCCAGTAGTCATGTATGGATGTGAGAGCTGGACTATAAAGAAAGCTGAGCGCCAAAGAACTGATGCTTTTGAACTGTGGTATTGGAGAAGACTCTTGAGAGTTCCTTGGACTGCAAAGAGATCCAACCAGTCCATCCTAAAGGAAATCATTCCTGAATATTCATTGGAAGGACTGATGCTGAAGCTGAAATTCCAGTACTTTTGGCCACCTGATGCGAAGAACTGACTCATGTGAAAAGACCCTGATGCTGGGAAAGACTGAACGCGGGAAGAGAAGGGGATGACAGAGGATGAGATGGTTGGATTGCATCACCGACTCAATGGACATGAGTATGAGTAAACTCCGGGAGTTGGTGATGGACAGGGAGCCCTGGCATGCTGCAGTCCATGAAGTCGCAAAGAGTCAGACAGGACTGAGAGACTGAACTGAACTGAACTGAATGCATACGTTTCGATTCTATTGGCTGTTCTATTAAAATATAATAACTTTATGGATAACTGGAATAATGGAGAATACATTTATAAGTAACAAAAGCAAATACAGAAGCAATTTTTTTCAAAGCCCCTCCCCAACAAAGGATAACAAAGCTTTTTAAAATGGCATGTTTCACATTATAGATAGTTCAAAGCCATGTCTTTTACATAGTCAAAAATCTCACCTTAAGGACTCCAATCTGAACTGTACAGGCGTTGGCAGGGGCAGGGACATTTGCAGCTAACAAAGCAAGCATTTCATTTTCTTAAAACAACTGCATATCCTCACTAACAACTCAACAGGTTGCCTTCCCCCACAGCCAAAGGACAATTCAAAGAACACTCAGAGCATCACAGAACATTACAAAAGTTTTTTATCTAGAAAAGTATGGCTGTTGTGTTTTTATGTCTTTGAGAAACGGCGATAATTCAGGTTTCACTTCTATAGTAATTTGATTTGATCATTTTAAAATTCACTCATAGAATGGTTCATTTATATAACCAGCTGCTAAGAGTCTTGGCATTTTAATAGGCAGCTTATGAAAACATACCTATTGAAAGAAATTACTAGTGTCTACAGAGAGGAAAAGGATGGATGAAGCTCATAAAACTAAACTGCATTTTAGTTTTGACTTGGGAAAGCTGCAAGATCATCCATTGGGAAACTCAATCTATAGATCCACTGATATACTGCTAAGTCCTACCTGGTACATTCCCAGCCAGCTGCTGCAATGAGCGTCCCTTGTCTAAAGGGTTCCAGGAGCCGATAGCGAACAGCAGAGCTGACATGTGCTCCTCCATCACCACTTCTACATGTAACCTCATGAAAGGCTCAAGGACTCAGAGAACTAGAAGGGAGTTTCTTTCCTCAAAATCTGACATGTCTGGGCCTGATGTCTGGGAATAAATTGGTCCAGCCTAATCCAAACCAGGGCCGCCAACTGGTTGTTGACTGCTCTAAAAAGTGAAAATTGTTAGTTGCTCAGTTATGTCTGACTCTTTGCAACTCCACTGACTGTAGCCAGTCAAGCTCCTCTGTCCCTGGAATTCTCCATGCAAAAACACTGGAGTAGGTAGCCATTCCCATCTCCAGGGAATCTTCTCAACCCAGGATAGAATGAACCCAGGTCTCCTGCATTGCAGGCAGATTCTTTACCATCTGATCCACCAGTGAAGCCCTGACTGCTCTAAGCATGGAGGCAATACCAAATCCAGTCAAGTCTCAAGAGAGAACACCTGCTGCTGCTGCTGCTAAGTCGCTTCAGTCGTGTCCGACTCTGTGCAACCCCAGAGACGGCAGCCCACCAGGCTCCCCCGACCCTGGGATTCTCCAGGCAAGAATACTGGAGTGGGTTGCCATTTCCTTCTCCAATGCATGAAAGTGAAAAGTCAAAGTGAAGTCGCTCAGTCGTGTCCGACCCTCAGCGACCCCATGGACTGCAGCCTACCAGGCTCCTCCGTCCATAGGATTTTCCAGGCAAGAGTACTGGAGTGGGGTGCCATTGCCTTCTCCGAACACCTGCTAAGAACACTCAAATTCAAGCCTGCTCAGCAATTTTATGTTGTGAACCAGAAAAGCTGAGCAAGCAACTTCTAGTAGGTACAGCAGACTCTACAGAAACCTTCCTATGGAAAAGCCAGGAAAAGAGTTCTCATTAAAAGCCAAAAATGCTGGGACCTTGATCTGAGATTCCAAACATGTACATTTGTGAGAAATAAATGTCTGTTATTAAAAGAAAGAAAGGAACCTTCCTGTTGCAAAATATCTCCCTACTCACTTGACAGGCATGCCTAAATTCTTACCTTGAGTTACCATGAGATATAGTAAGGAAATACTTAAAATTTCCCTGTCAGAAAAGGCAAAACCCATGAAGATAAATCCTGTAGTATTATCTTAGCATGAATTTTATATTATATTTTTAAATTATAAAATCCATTTTATGTTGTAAAATATATTCTATTATAAGATATATTAATATTTATAAAGGGATTTTGTGCCAGGAACTGTGATTATATGCAGTTTATATAGGAGTGTTTTGTATACCTTATCTTAATCCTCATATGCTTCAAGGCAAATTCTATTATTATCTATATTTTAGTTACGAAACCTTAGTCTGGCCAGGTTTAGTAACTGGCCAAAAGTCAAGCAACAAGTAAAGAAGCAGAACAACCCAGGGTCATTTGACTCTAAATGCGAACTCTAACATTATATCTACATTTCTCTCCAGCCACGTTCCAAAGGAGGCTGGTTAACAAAAGACAGAGGTAGCAAGTACAAAGGACACTGATTTGTCCCATTAAAAAACAAAATGTTTTTTGTCTAGATGGTGGCTCTTAATGTCAGCAGCTGACTGGACTGGCTCAGGGAATTTTTTTTTTTTTTTTTAATGCTGGTGCCCAGGCCCCAGGCCTTGATCCCTATTCTGATTCCAATTAGTTTCTACATCAGAATTTTTATATACTTCCACAGGTGATTTACACAGAGAGTACAGGTCAAACTACCATCTGGAATGATGCAGCGTGGAAATTAAATGTTAATAAAAAGGAGCTAAGTGACCAAACGAAGTTTTAGAATACTCTAGCACAGTGTTGTCCATGTTCGAAATAATCTATAATCTGCCTTGTCTAGTATGGTAGCTACTAGCTACAGTGGCTAGAGTGACTGAAGAAGTCAATTTAACATTTAATTTCAATTATTTTTCATTTAATCGAGAATAGATGCTACTATAATGGATAACATAGCTCCAGAGGTCCCTCAATGCATCTCAGCATCCTTGGTTTGCAACAGCTAAAAAGAGGGATATGGACTGTAAGCCACAAGGCAAGGTAGATAAGGCCTTACTGTTCATATCCATCAGGACCAATTTCCCAAAATGGAGCTTTGTTAACAATTCAGATGCTCTGAGTACCTTACAGGAAAAAAAAAAAATCAATGCCATAGAAAGTATGTCCAGCCAAATATGCTTTGAGGACACAAGTCTTCAGAATCATTCTTTATTTGCTCTGTATAAAGCAAGTACCACCTGCAAGCCATGGCTGTTATATACACCATATCATACAGATAATGCAAAGAAATGAAGACAGTTAAGGATGTGAAGAAACTGCATCTTCATATCTTTGGCATCTACTAAAGTATATATACATATATATATACACACACACACACACACATATTCCATGGATTGATTAGTAATAGTGTAGAAAATATAAATACATTTATCTAATATCGTGAATATTGTAGCTAATAACACTTGAGGAATATAAAAGCTTAGACACAAGTTACAGTCTAAAAATATATGTGCTCAGTCGCTAAGTCGTGTTCAACTCTTTGCAACCCTGTAGACTGTAGCCCATGGGCTCATCTGTCCGTGGGATTTTCCACACAAGAATACTGGACTGTGTTGCTATTTCCTCCTCCAGGTAATCTTCCCAACCCAGAGATGGAACTCAAATCTTCTGCATTGGCAGGTGGATTCTTTACCACTGAACCACCTGAAAAGTCAAAAAAATATCCACAGTCTACCAAAAAGCCTCACTTCTACTTCAATAAGAATTCTAAAAATTCTCTGATAAGAAACATGCCTGTGTGTTAACTTTCCTTAATTTGGGCTACAAGACTAAATGTCAGTAGTCATTCTAGAGATGTGTGTATTTCCCTAAATTTTGCCATCAAGTGAGAGGGTTTTTCAAAAGCTCAGATTATTTGCACTTTGCATATCAAATGTTAAAATATTTTATATCTGAATTTAAAACTTAACGTTTAACTAATTATATATATGAATACCTCAATTATTTAAAACTATTTACTATATTCTGAATGGGACTTTCAAAAAGAAACATCCTCTATGGCTCTGTATTTACCTTTATAATGCAGTCGTGCAAAACCTGAGCATAATACCAATCTAAACAAAACCAGGAACTTCATCTGGTAAATTAAACTGTCTGGAGATAAACACCAAAAACTTCCTGATACACTTCTTATTAACTTGATAATATATTTGAATGTCCAATTTCCAAAATCAAGACAGGCTAACGACTAAGAGCTGCTAGAAAAGAGAGAGGAAGAGGGATTAGTAACACTGAAAATGTGTTGAATGTATCCAAGATCCAAGATCATCAGCTGCTTTCCGGGTACAGTTCCTTTGGACCATTCCTATTCTACTCTATATCATCTAAGTAACAACTACTATTCTGGCCTTTGTAACCCCCCTTTTATGACAGCAATGAAAAGAAAGAGATTGCCTTTGTTTCCAAGAAAATGACATACAAATGTAATACAAGACACAATGGTCCAATAAAAAGGAAGAGCAAATCTTAAAAGAAATTTGGACTATAATAATGGCCTAAAACAGTCATTTCCAATGCAAGAGACCATCAGTTCAGTTCAGTTGCTCAGTCATGTCCGACTCTTTGCAACTCCATGAACCACAGCATCCCAGGCCTCCCTGTCATCACAACTCCCGGAGTTTACCCAAACTCATGTCCATTGAGTCAGTGATGCCATTTAACTACCTCATCATCTGTTGTCCCCTTCTCCTCCTGTCTTCAATCTTTCCCAACATCAGGGTCATTTCAAATGAGTCAGCTCTTCACATCAGGTGGCCAAAATATTGGAGTTTCAGCTTCAACATCAGTCCTTCCAATGTACACCCAGGACTGAAGAGACCATGATATCTACTAATTGCTCCTTTCCAATTACACAGTGAAAGTCAAAGACATAACACATTAGCTGCAGCAAAGGACGAGTGAAATATATGAATATATCTCACTTTATCTTTTTAAAAAGAATTTGTTTTAAAGCTTATAGTCCTTTTTTTCTTTAAAGACAATATTCCATATAATTCAAACACTACCCTGGCCTGAAAAAAAGTTGGTTAACTGATCCTCCATGGGATATCTTATACATTTTCCTATCAAAGTATTCACTGTACTATTTTTGTTTGCACATCTATCTTCAATATCTAATTCAAAAAATACTTATTGAGGCTCCATATGCCAAGTGCCATATCAGACACTGGCAATCTGACAATGAACATGGTAAGTTTAATGGTCTGATGGAACAACATAAATTTATGGATAAAAAAGAGCTGATAAGTGCTCTAATAGGAGCACAATCAGGATGCTGTCAGAACATCGAGAAGGGTGGATCCAGCCCACATATGGAAGTGAGAAAACGCCTTCCAGAAGATGTGATCTAAGTTGGAAAACAGAACCAATGGAGGAGCAGAGAATATGGGATGTTAAGAGCATCACTATCCAAAGAATTAACATGTACAACAGTTCAGTGGAGAGCAGGGCACTGAATGAAGGAGAAGGCAATGCTCACTAAGCTCAAGAAAAAAGTGGGTTCAAGACATGGCCCGAGAATGAGCAGAGGTAACCAGTGAAGGATTTATACATCACATTAAGGAGTCTCAGCTTCTATCCTTAACAGCCTGGAGGTGCCAGATTTGAGTTTTATAGGACAATTATCCTGGTAGCCTTGGAGAAAAGAAACTGGAGTGTGGAGGAGGCCAATGTACATAAGACTCCTGATGACTGTCTCTCAGAAGGCAGTTTTAACAGGATTCAATGCAAGATCAATTGACAGCATTGATTCAACTTAATTCATGCTGGAAAACCTATCTATTTACCTATTCACGCCCCAAATACATATTTCTATCATTCTTTACTAACAAGGTATGTGCTTACCATCCATAGGTGGTAAGGATATGGAGTTTAAGCTGTTTCATAATTACTAAATTAGCTTCCCCCAAATTTTAGGTACTCTATCTTCTTCCCACCACCTTCACATCAGTCATTCTAGTGATCAATGGATACACCTGCATAGCAGCAGGTCACAGTTAAGACATAGATCTCCCCTGAACTGAAGTAATTTCTTTTTTACACAGTGTTGATTCTACCAATATAATACAGTCCACCCAGCATTAAACCAATAAAAACCAAAGTTGAAGGATAAACGTATCCATCCAGAAATTGTTGAGCAGAATTATATACCTGTATATCAAGCAAATATGCTGCATTTGCACTCAAGAAGCATCCCACTGGACCATACTAGGCATTATCCCAGCAATTTATAAATTAGCTAAGTGACCTTTAAGCTGACTTTCTAGAATACCCAAAAATTAGTACCCAAAGAGAAACAAGTCTTTACTGCTACAGAAGCAAGTATTTCAAAGTGAGAGGAAAAAAAAAAAAAAATCACCATACTTGAATAGTGTTATTTATTGTAGCATATATTTTTTTCTGCCTTTCAGCTTGCACCGCATAAAATTACCATTTTCTGGGAGATCCCTGGAGATGAGTCTCTGGTGCTCTTACCACAAATGCGAACAGGTTTAGAAGTCTGCTCTTTAGCATTTGAGATTTCTCCATGGTTTTCTTGCTATTTACAGCCCATCTCCAGTTACATCAGTGACATCATCCTCCATTTCGAGGGGCCAGCGGGTAGAATGGTAGTGACAGAGTGCACGCTTACGTGCTGAATTGCTCAGTCCTGTCCGACTCTTGTCCATGGAATTTTCCAGGCAAGAATACTGCAGGAGATTGTCATTTCCTTCTCCAGAGGATCTTCCCAACCCAGAGACCAAACCTGTGTCTCTTTTGTCCCCTGCATTGGCAGACAGGTTCTTTATCACTAGCGCCAACTGGGAAACCCAGTGACAGAGTAGCAATCTCTTCCATTTAAGTCAAGAAGTATGCCTTCAACTCTGATTTAAACACAGCTGCACCAAGGGTCCTTAACCTTTTAGCCTAATAGGTATTATGGATGTAATGTACAGCATGACAAATATACTTAACATTGTTGTATGTTACATATAAAAGTTGTTAAGAGAGTGTATCATAGGAGAGTTCTCATACAAGGAAAAAACTTTGTTTCATTTAACATTCCATATACATATGCAATGTTACATGCATATATATATATGCATCATATATATATATATATAAAATGTTGGATGTTTAATAACCTTACTGCAGTAATTAAAAAAGAAGAAAAAGCATAATAAATATTTGTTAAATGAAAGAGAGGGTTAAATACTAATTCAAAAGACATATGCATAATAATATTCACAGCAGCATTATTTACAATAGCGAAGGTATGACGCAACCTAAGCGTTCATCAATATAGATGGATGGATGAAGAACATGTGGTACACACACACACACACACACACACACCCCATACAGAAGAATAAAACTTAGTGATTTTTTAAAGAAAAGAAATATTGTGATTTGCAACAACATGGGTAAATCTAGAGGGTACTATGCTGGAAAGTAAGGGAAAGACAAATACCATATGATCTCAGTTATATGTGTAATTAAAAAAAAAATGAAAACAGACTTACAGATACAGAGAACAAGAGTAGCTGCCAGAAGTGGGGAAGGCAGAGGGTGGGAGGGCAAAATAGGTGAAGAGAATTAAGAGGTACAAGGTGCATGCATGCTCAGTCATGTTTGACTCTTTGGGAACCCCACAGACTGTATCCCACCAGGTTCCTCTGTCCATGGGATTTCCCAGGCAAGAATACACTGGAGTGGGTTGCCATTCCCGACCCAGGGATCAAACCCGTGTCTCCCGTGTCTCCTGCACTGGCAGACAGATTCTTTACCACTACCACCGCCTGGGAAGCCCTAAGAGGTACAAACCTCCAACTGTATCAATAAAATAAATTATCCACAAGGATGTCAAATACAGCATACCGAATATGGTCAAAACTATTTTAATAACTATATGGAGACAGATGGTTACTAGACTTACTGTAATCTTTTCATAATGTGTGAAATGTCAAATCATTATGCAGTACAGCTGAAACTAACATAATATTGTACATCAATTACATTTCAACCAAAAAAAAAAAGAGAGAAAAAAAAGAAATGAATGTAGAGGTATCCCCACTAGTTCATATTATTCATTTGGTTCACATTACTCACTCCACTAGTCCGAAGGCTAGTGGCAACTGGTGAGGCCTACATAAATCTGAATAAAACCTTTCCCAGCCTTCTTCTACTGTTATTTCCATACGCTGTATGCACCGCTGTTGTCAACAGCATCCCCTCCCGTCTACCACTTCTGTTGTGCTTCCAGGGGGCTTCTCCTTCAGTACTCACAGCTTGGCACATCATTTCCATGATTACTAGAATGCAATAACAGTGAGAAAAGTCCAACCCAAAGGAATCTAATTTTTTTTTCTTTTGAAAAATGGTATTTACTGCACCTGTACTGATCTAGATCCTGAGGATGATAAGCCTTTCACGGGGCTTTCATTTTGAAGCATGGACACATGCCCGGCACACCCCCTCCCCAATGTCACCATGGGAGGCAGCAATGCACAGGAAGGCTCTAGAATTTAAGCACGTGTATAAATCTTGGCTTTGCCCCTGACCAGATGGTGGGACACTAGATGAATCCTTTAAACTCTCTTTGCCTCAGTGTCCTCACTGGTAAAACAGAGAATATTTAAAATTCTACTTCCTAGAGTTGTTGGAATTAAACACAAAATGGCTATCACAATACCTAGCTAAAATAATGACTATGGCTACTGGTTGTCATATCAGGTTTATTCCCAGGAAAAGTCTGAAGATTAACTTGTTTTAATTAAAAGAGGATTAAAGGCTGTTTGGCCAAGTTACCCACATCTACTCACTACCCCTGCTAACTTGGAATTGCACATGATTTTGAGAATCCCCATCCCGTTCTTTTCCTAAGCCCTTGGGGAGTCTAAGATTGAAAGACCTAACAAGTGCCAGAGCTGCAGAAATGCAGATAACAGGACTTGGCTGCTCATCACATCTGGACTTCTCTCCAACTCCTTGGTGGCCAAGTTCCAATTTTTTGGAACTTCACAAGTTCCAAAGTTTTAAGTATTATTTGTACACTTGCTGCATGAGGCAAATGAGCCATACTCCACTGCATGGATGAAGGCAAACAAGGGAGGGGGTCAGCAGGTCTTGAAGGCCCAAAGTTAATTCCCTAGCTTTGAGCTGTTAAAATATACAGGAATGGTGAGGGAGACCCTTAGAAAGCAGCATGTACAAGCCAAATGAGTTGTTGAAAGGATTTTGCATGAGTTTCACCATCTTCAAAAATAAATCCATCCACTGCTCTCAGCCGACTCAACCTCTTTCCATCATTAATGGACTCACCAACAAAGAAACAAGACACAATAGCCCTCCACTTCCTCCTGAAAGTGGCCACCTAAATACCTTTCGAATCTATAGCAGCATCTAGGGTTTGGGTTTTTAGTCAGGAAAGCAGCCAGTATTGCTCGAAGCCGTGGATTTTCTCTTCCTATCAATTATTTAACCTCTCAGTAAATTACAGGAAACATCTGCTTGCTGAAAAGCACCATGTTACTTTCCATCATAAACTCTTCTGCTGCCACACAACAATGAATCTGTGGCAATATTCAAAAATATTTAAAGATTACATGGATACTAAATATTTACAAATGCTCCCTGTGAGAAGCATGATCTGCACTGCCTACCTCAAACAATCAAACATGCACACACAAGCAGCTTAAGGGAAAAGATCCTTGAAGTACAAAGTGGAGAAAGAATTATCTTCAAAAAGTAGAGCAGACAATGAATGAACCATTTGTAAAGAGCATCTTGGTTTAAGACATTTTAATGTATTATTTTTGAAAACATAAGCCTGAGGTTAGTTTTGGGAAATCTAAGAGAAGCAACATACTTTATAGCTCACCAATTAACCATTTTGGCCAATGGTACTGTCTTTTCTCTACCTGAGGGCCTTGCTTTTAAACAGTATTTTTATTTAAAAAACTGTTCTTAACATCAATTGTATAAAACTTTGAACCCTAGCACTAGGTAGCTGAAGCTGGCTTGCAGTATCTCTTTTCAATTGCAGGTTCAGTGACATTCATGTTAATAGGCTGAAATCAGTCACGGTGGCTATGTTTACACCTTGGAAATCACCAAGTGCTACAAATCAGTCAGCAGTCTTTTCTTTTCCAGCACACCAACAGAGCAAAATAGCCATCCAAAAGGGACTGGTTTGGGCTTCCCTGGTGGCTCAGTGGTAAAGAATTTGCCTGCCAATGCAGGAGATATGGGTTTGATCCCCGGTCGGGGGAGATCCCACATGCCTCAAAGCAACTAAGCCTGTGTGCTACAACTATTGAGCCTGTGCTCAGGAGCCCGAGAGCTGCAATTCCTGACCCGTGTGTCGCAACTACTGGAGACCGTGCACCCCAGAGCCCGTGTAGCACAAGGGAAGCCAGCACACTGAGAAGACCATGCACCACAATTAGAAAATAGTCCCTGCTCACCACAAGTAGAGAAAAGCTTGTACAGCAACCAAGACCCAGCAGAGCCAAAACTTTAAAAATTAAAAAAAAATTTTTTTGACAGATTTAATAAATTAGGGCAAAACTATACAAAAGAATTCCAAAACACCTTGAAAAGTAATGCTGAACTATATATTTATGGAGAAAGAAAGGTGTCCACAGTATTTTAAAGTTACAATTATATATTAGAGGTAATTTTAAAACTACATATATATATATATATGTATTTTCACATGGGATCCCATTTTAGTAACTTACATATGTATAAATACATATACATACACAAACAAAGGGAGAAAAATCTGGAAAAATATGTAAAACACACTATCTATCAATGGCTGGTAAGAGTATGAGTAAATTCTAGTTTATCTAACTTTTCTGAATTTTCCAAAGTTTTTGGAATAAATGGCTATAATTTCAAACTGGGCAGGGGACTACAATAAAACTTAAATGAAAAGAAATTAGTGTTATGATACTGGCCCAAGTATACAAATTTCAATGCTAGAATCATGAACCACCTGTATGTGAAGATGACTGGGGTAAGAAGTAGAGGGGAGTATTCTCTCCTTTTCATTTTATTTATTTTTTAAAAAATATTGAAATGAATTAGGTATCAGAGTTCCCTGTAAATTCTGAGAAGTTGTTTTGGCCTAAATGCACCTTTACCTGCTTCCAGACTAATTAAGAATAGATAGTCTGATGAAACTTTGAAAAAAAACTAGCATATAATTAAGAATTCTTTTCTTAGTGAACCTCTCCTATCACTGCATACACTGGTCCATAGCATTCAACACTTGGAAAATTTTGTGCCCAACTCAGAAGACCAGGCCAACATGACATATACCAGCACGTATTTTTTTTTAAACTTTCTAATTACCACAAAGACATCATTGTATTGAGAAATCAACAGTTTCGCCATTCGGATGCTCTAGTAATCTAAGATTCTCCAAAACCGTCTGCAGTAGGTTTTGAAGGCAGAAACATGACCCATTTCCTATTTCAAATGTGAGTATTTTCCAATGCCTTTAAACATTTTATCAAACATAATGCAAACGATAACATTAGTGAGAGGAATGAGAAAGTCTTTAAAAACGAATAAGAGGAAATTAATCCATCCTACTAGCACTGTGCTTAGCAACATCCTCCAGGTTCTTCTCACATTACTTGAGTTATTCGAATCTAATATGAATTTGTACCACCAGCGCCTGTATCCTACTCCAGGAAAGAGATCTCAGGAGATACAGCATCTCCCGTGGGAGTTCAATTTCCACAATCCAGAGTAATCAGATGATTATAAGGCTCCTAAAATAAGGACTTCCTTCTTTTCTTCAAGTTTTTCAGACTTGCCTTTTCTTCATGACTTTGACACTTCTGAAGAATACTGATTTGGTATTTTATAGAACAACCTTCCATTTCTCTTTGATGTATTTCTCATTAGACTAGGGTTATAAACTTGTGGGAAAAATACGAACAGGTGAGGTACGCTTCTAATCATACCATATTAGGGGCACATGATGTTAGCATGGCTGATTTATCAATGGTGATGTTGACCATATTCACTTAGTAAAGTTGTGTCTACCAGGTTTCTCCATGGTAAAGTCACTATTTTCCATTCCCTACCTTATATTCTTTGAAAGCAAGTTACTGAGTTCACACCACACTTCATAGGAGGTAAATTTAGCTCCCCCTTCTAAGAGTGAAGGGCTCATTGTGGGCTCATGAATAATCATTTTATTCTTTGGCCTACAATTCAATGTTATCATTTGTTTTGTTGCTATTTATACTTTTAACCTGCACAATTTTTTGAGAAATTGAGATCTGGGATCTTCTCATCAGCTATGTTACATAGAAATATTTCGTTTATCTTACAGTTACATTTTCACAGCTTCAGTGGTTGTTCCATAGTACCAGGAATCTGAGATTTGGTCTACAAATGTATGCCATCTTGAGAACTACCACACTGCATAGCCCCAGAGGGATACTGGTCACTCACACGCACACACACATACACAGAGAGAGAGAGAATTCCTGTTATCTTCACCACTAATCACTGGGTAACTCTTTCCTTTCCTTTCTATATTCCACTAGTTTCCCTGATACAGCAGCAAAACAGGAATACCCATGACCAGAAGCATAAGAGATCTGCAGAACTTGAGAAAGTTAATGATGAACTGGAATGTCAGACAGCAAGTGGGGGTGCAAGGGAAGAAGAAAGCAACTATTTCCATTTATTGATCATTTCATCTCATGCCAAGCACAGTACCAACATATTACTTAAAAAGAAAAAGTCTCTCAATGATCAAAAATCCCTTCTGGAGACTAACATCCAGATCGTACTCAGTAAAATAAGACAATACCAAAGTCACACACAGCAAAGTTGGTTAACTATGAAGTCAAATCACCCTTGTCCAAAACTCTTTATCTTGAGCACTATAACCTTCTACCTCCAAGCAAGCCAGGATCTAAATTTTACTATGTTTTTGACCCAGGATGCCTGAGTGAAGGGGGCAAACCACAGCATTTTCGGGTGCATCTTTTCTTCAAGCCCTATGCACCTACATTCCCTCCACCACACACTAAATTTCTAGTTCCCCAGCTATGCACATTAGCATGGAGGAAGTTGTGTAACATTACTGAGATAATTATCACAGAGAAAGATAAGCTTTCTCTGATATCACTTCAGTACTGAGAAATACAGCTCTCATATTTATGTAGTATGTAAGTTATATCCCATCAAGTCCTTTCAACTGCCTGCAGTACAATAAAAAGTTATGTGTAAAAATAAATAGCATCTTTACATCAATCATGATGATGCTGAGACTTAATATCCATCCAAAAAATTCCCTGAGCACCTCCTTTCAGAGGAATCCGTAACCACTCATTCATATAAAGTGCATGTTCAACTGGAGTCAGTTTCATAATATATTAATTAACACTGCTTCACTCTGCAATGACAAGACCCCATCTGCTTTCCTGGCAGTGTAGAGGAGATGGATTTTAAATCAGTTTAAGGAAGATCTGAGTCTCGGATGTTTCTATCTGTACTTGAAACCGAAAGTTCTCCTCTAGGTCTACTTTTCACTGTCTTAACTCAGCACATCTTAACATATCTCAAGGCCAGAGGAGGACTATTTCTTTATCAAGTTCCATCACAAGGTGAGTGAACATCAAACATCAGCATCACAGGCTAACTCTGGGGCTGAACTTTGATAGGAGAAAGAAGGGTCATCCCACAGCAATAAGATTTTCCACCACCAAAACTTCTCTCCACTTCTCTACAGTTAAATCTAGCTTCTGCATTGTTGCTATTCTCTGAGGTAGTCTAATCTTAGATATATGGCCAGATTTCTCTGAATGACTCTTTAATATGGGGCCTAGAGGAAAGGGAGCAAGAACTACAATGTTACCCTATGGTTAATGATTAATACTCTGATCACCAAATCCTGAAGGCAGAAATCTAAGCAAACTAACATGGTTTCAAATTTTAAAGTCATGTTAGGCTATGTAGGCAGGATAGTATTCCGTTGGATGTCCACATCCTAATGCCCAGATATTATGTTATGTTACATTAAAGGACTTGGCAGGGAGGATAAAGAAAAGGTATGGTCCTCTAGGGGCTTTCCTGGTTGATCAGCAGTGAAGAATCTGCCTGAAATGTAGGAGATTCAAAAGATATGGGTTCAATCTCTGGGTCAGGAAGATCCCCTGGAGTAGCAAATGGCAACCCACCCTGGCATTCTTGCCTGGGAAATCCCATGGACAGAGGAGTCTGGCAGACTACAGTCCATGGGGTTGCAAAAAGTCAGACACAACTGTGCAACTGAGCACATGCACACACACACACGGTCCTTTAGATGTGAAGGCTATCCTGGATTATCCAGTAGGTGCAATATAAATCATATGAGTCCTTAAGAACTGAGAACAAGTCCTGGTCAGAGAGATAGGATAGGAGGAGGAGGACAGATTTCAAAAGCAAAAGGAACACAACCACTGTTGCTGGCTTAAAGATGGAAGATTATATAGTAACCAGCTAGTGAAAATGGAGGGTCCTTAGAAGCTAAGAATGGCTCTCAGCCAGCAAGAAAATGGAGATCTCATTACTACAATGACAACGAAATGAATTTTGCCAACAACCCAAACAATCAAGGAAACAGATCTCTCCCAAGAGCCTCCAGAAAAGAATGCAGCCCTGCCAACACCTTGATACTAGCCTAGTAAATTCTGTGTCAGAAATATAAAATAAATTTGTGTTGTCATAAGATACTAGGTTCATGACAATTTGTTATAGCAGCAAGAGAAAACTAATACATGAGCTCAGGCAAAACGAAGCCTTGTGAGACAGAATATCTTCTAGGATTTCAGTCTTTAAAATCACAAGGAACAAATTACATAGTACATTGTTTACAAATGTTCTTCAGTAAGTGAGAGCGGCTGTAGAACCACATTTGCAATACCAAAGACAGCTGTTGGTGTTCAGCAAAGTCTCTGAAAGATTATTACCAAAAATATTAAATCAACCCAGATTATCCTCAAAAGCAAAGATAATTAACTTTGACCAGAAATTCCAAGTTTTTTTCAAGTATAAGGAGCTATTATAGAAGCAATAAATGGCATGGGCTCCTACATGAATAGTTATGCTTTTAGTAAAGTATATATTGACATAATCCCCCAAATCTAGTTTGGATTCATTAATGCTTGTAAATGACTTTGCATCTTATTAACCACAACAGAATCTACACACAGGTGAAAAACTGCATCCCATACACAAAGGAGAAAATTATTTATACAAAGCTTGGTACACAGAGAGGGGCAAAGATTCTTCTGGGTCCTGGCCACCAGCACTGCTCAGACCCATAAAATGAAAACCAGCATCATGGGCTAAATACCACCATTAGTCTTGGCACATATGTGTCAGAGGGTACCTCTGTTAGAGGCATCGCAGGATTTCCAAATTCTATCTTATGGATAAGTCTTAAGATATTTTTACTATCTAAGAATTTTTAATTCTCTTAACATTTTAAGGAATTTTTTAATAATCACAAATCCACCTGAAGTTATTTTATACACTGGTAAAACCACACCTGGGAAAGATACTATAAACAGAATGACTATCCTCTCCCCTAACAAAAATCACTTCCCCAAAAATACATGTGGCAGCATGTTGGCACTTTCCGTTTTTCACCAACCCATAACTTGGTTCAACTAAGTTCTTAAGACAAACAGAAAATGTTTTAAAACAGAAAAATGATTCAATTATATTTCTAAATATTAAATCACACAAAACCAATACTTGGAGAATATGCTGCTATACTCATTTTCCAGCAGTAGACATTATGTCCACAAGACTCCCAAAGGCAGACTTTATATCAATATGAGATCCAGCAACCAACCTCAAATAATACAAGGCTGACTTGACAAACACAATCAAGTTCCAATATAATTTATCAGTTCAGTTCAGTTCAGTTCAGTCGCTCAGTCGTGCCCGACTCTTTGCAACCCCATGAATCACAGCACACCAGGCCTCCCTGTCCATCACCAACTCCCAGAGTTCACTCGACGTGACAGTATGTTGTTGCACAATCCATTAAAAATAATTAGATATGCCCATGTAATCAAATACCAGAACACTTGCCCAAAGTTTATCAAGGTTAGAATATAATCTTACTTCAATACTATGGGTAAGTAACATATAAATAGATGAAAATAATTCCATGGTTTATCACAAATCCCAAATGTGACATCTGGTGATAACCAATGAAGAGATTTATAATATTAAATTGAACCAAACAAGTGCGTAAAACCACAGAGAAGGCAGCATTTGATGGTTTTAGGATGGTTATATGAAATTTTTAAAGTGACAACAAGGCTGGCATTTAGACTCTGCCAATAATCTGATGTACATCTTTAGACAAATAATCGGGCCTCAAGATTTTCCCCCTCGTGTAAAATGATGAGGTTGGTTCTCATTTGATTCTGCACTCTAAATTCACAAGTGCAAAGTGGAATAGCAGTGTTCCTATTGTCGTCAGGTTCTGAGGATGTTCCGTCTAAGACTGAGCTAGGAGTCAGTCAGCCCATTGCTCTGAACCCTGATTTGATGAGCAACCTCAAGCAAGTGTGGATTTCCCAGCAAGCCTCAGCTTCTCCTTTGCTAAAAGCTTCCTTTTCTAACTGTGAAGAGAATAGGGCTACCTGGGGAGAAATTCCTATACAATCAAAGTAGCATCCCTGTTTATAAAAACTAAACAATGCTCAGATTAAATTCCAAGCTAGTGAGTTCCACTTCCTTTATAATTTTAAGAATGGAGTGTGTGGAGTGGAAAAATAAAAAAGGGAGAGCATCTCATTGGGACCAAACTGTTGGACTTGGCCATTCTTCTTCCAAAGCACACAAAATAGAATGCTTAATCCATAAAATAGACTTGAAGACTGGCCTCTAACTCCTGACAGTTGGCATGCAACCACAATAAAGAATGCCAAGTTTCTGAACCAAAAAAAAAAAAAAAAAAATCAGGCTAAATGACTCCTAGTCTTAAGATTTGGGCAGGAAAGCAAAATGAAACAAAACAGAATTCCACAAATATTTTTTGCAAGAGAGAATTTTAAAAGTACCTACTAAAGACAACCTACTTGCAAGAATGGGACTTTTAGATTAAATGCCCCACTTGAACGGCAAGGACTTTAAAGAAAGGAAGAGAGGGAGGGAAGAAAGGTGGCAGGTAATCAGTCTTCACTGCATATATGAAATTGAAAAAGGCAAATCTGAATCCTGCCACCACAATGTGAGACACAAGGTTACAGTGAGGAGAACATCCTCAGAATTCTAATTTATGTCATTTATCCCCTCCTGGACTTAGTGAATGGTGACTAATAATTGTGGGGACCTTGCTTTCAGTAATAGTGCCCATACTCTCTTGAGAGACTTCATACCGTTATTTATCAAGAAGTCTCTACCACTTTCTTGTCATCACTCCCGAATGCCTTTTGGTCTCTGTTGTTCTCAACCATCTCTCTTTTCGAGAGCACCTCTCTCGTCTGTCCAGAGGAATGTTTAATCGTGTACAGAAAAGGAACAACCACACAGCCATCAGCATAAATCACGCTGCAGATCCACTATCTGCCACATTTAATTGGCAGAACTGATGTCTCTCACATCAGTGCCTGCAAATGCAGCTGGTTCTGTAGGGTCCTCATGCCTTATAATTTGGTTAAGCCTTCAAAAAATTATGCCAAGGGAGAAGCAAACAGATATTTTTTTTTTTTTTTTAAACAATGGGGAAAGACTTTCAGTGTATTTTCAGTACATGTAATAAAACTAAACCTATTGAAAATAAAATTCCTAGGGATTGGGAAATCACAAAACTAAAAAGTTTATGGCAATTCTTCATAGCCAGACTGCTAGCAAATCTCTGAATGTGTGTTCTTCCATACCTCTCTGCTCTGCAAGTAAACTCCGCCTGATTCCTCTACCTTTGTCGGCTGAAGAGTCACTCAGCCTTGGAGAATGCTGAGGGAAGGTGCATGTTCCTTTGTCTCCGGTACAAAAGAGCCCAGCCCACAGCGTCAGTTCCAGCAATTACTATATGCCTTGTAGCTGGTCCTTTTTTTCTGACCATCTCTCTCCCAAGACCTAATTTTTTGTTCATTTCTGTACCTCAACAGCCTAGCCCCACCCCAGACATACAAGTGGTACTTGACATTCACTACCATGACTGTCAATCAAGAAAAGGATGTGCCTCAAATATAACCATCTAGGTCTCCATCCACTTTGACGGAAATGACACACCATCAAGGATACTGTTGAGTTTGCAAGTCTGATTATTTTTATGTGGTTGGGGACAGAGGGAGGGAGATAACTTGACCTCTACTTACTACTTCACTACTTTCACCCAGTATATGACAGTGTCAAGGGAACAAATTAAAAATGCATTATCTTTTTTTCTTATTAAAGTACATACAGCAACTCTACAGTGGTGCTTTTGCCATTCCCCTTCTTGTGGTTGAGGTAACTAAGTCTTGAAAGAGTAAAATGACTTTCCAAGTATCTCCCAGAAAAACCAGTGACAAACCAAGGACTGGGTCCCTAGATCTATCAAACTCCCAAACCTATGCACTATGATCTCTTCAATTTACCCAACAGCACATGTCCAACTCCAAAATAGAAGGAACAAAAACTTGACAATGATTTTTCACTTAATATGCATGTGTATGTTCAACTATCTATTTGATAGGGTAACCGCTGTTTGGTAATCATTTACCTATTTTCAAGTCTTGGCAATGCTCTATAAAATAGAGAATATTAATTTTTAAATTCCATTTTTACTTCATTATTACAATCAGCTTCAGGGAACCACCAGCCTTGTTCCACAAGTTAACTCTGCAGGCTTCTGAATGCTTATAAGCATTTCTCCTATTTCAACCCAAGCTCCCCTAAGAGTTTCCTTAGCTGGGAAAACAAATATATGAACCAAAGGTTAGCTAAACAGAGAGAGGCTAGTTCTCTTTGTCTCATTTGCATGCAGTAAAGAGTTTATTTATTAACTTTCACAAGACCCCTAGTGGCTTTCTGTGACAGAGAGAGTATCTTTGGATAACTAGTATATGTGGCTACCTAGGTGATTGAAATCTACAATCCATTCAACAAATTCTTACTCAGCACTTACTGCCCCAGAGGCTGGGACTGGTGATACAGCAAGTGTAATCCCTACTTTTCTGAAACTTACACATATATTTATTTGGCTGCATCATGCAGCATACATGATCTTAGTTCTCCAACTAGGGAACAAACCCACACCCTTGCAGTGGAAGCATGGAGTTTTAACCACTGGATTGCCAGGGAAGTCTCCTGAAGCTAATATTCTTGTGTATAATACTGGCTCATAAATAAGTAAACAGCAGAAAAGGTAATTTCAGATATTAATAAGTGCATGCATGCATGTTCAGTCGTGTCCAATTCTTTGCAACCCTATGAACTGTGGTCCATCAGGCTCCTCTGTCCATGGGATTTTTCAGGCAAATTCTTTACCACTAAGCCACCTGGTACTAAGAAAATGCAGACTAATACAAAAGTTGATGGAGGGTGGTGAAGTCAAGAAGATAGTAGCCAGACGATGTTGTGCAAAATTTCTTTGTGTGCTTAGTCACTCAGTCAGGTAAGACTCTTTGCAACTGCAAGGACTGTAGCCTGTCAGGCTCCACTCTCCATGGGGATTCTCCAGGGGAGAATACTAGAGTGGGCTGCCATGTACTCCTCCAGGGGATCTTCTCAATCCAGGGATGGAACCCAGGTCTCCTCATTGCAGGCAGATTCTTTACTGACTGACCCACCAGGGAAACCCAAATTTTCTTTAGATAAGGTAACTACCAAAGTTTCTGAGATGGTGATGAATTTAGAGTTTAGATGAATAAGTCGGCAGAAAACCTGAGGAAAGACATCTAGACAGAGACCTCAAGTGGTGTGGATGGGTTTAATATGTTAGAGAAACAAAACAGAAAGCCCAAATAGCTGGAGCTCTCATTCCCTTACTGATTTCTACTTTTGATTCCATCGTGGTCAAAGGACAATCTCAATTCATTCAAACTTGGTGAGGCTTGTTTTATGGCTTAAGATACAGCCCATCTTGGTATATGGTCTGTGGGTACTTGAATGCATGTTCTACTTTTGATGGGTGGAGTGATCTATAAATGCCAGCCTGATGGGTGATGGTGCTGCTGTATTCTTCAATATCTTTGCTCATCTTCTCACTTGTTCTCACGATTGCTCAAACAGAGGTGTTGAAGTCTCCTACCATAACTATGGATTTGTCTATTTTTCCTTTCATCTATAAGTTTTTGCTTCACATAGTTGGCTGCTTTGTTGTTTGGTGCACAGACATGTAGAATTCCTATATCAACTTGGTGAACGATCCTTTTATTATAAACTGTCTCTCTCTATCTGTAGTTATTTTATTTGCTATGAAGCCTACCTTATCTGATATTAATATAGCCACCTTTGCTTTCTTTTGATTACTGTTTCCATGATACACTTTTCCATCCTTTTACATTGAGCCTGCCTATTTCATATTAATTGAAGTGAGTTCCTGGAGCTTACACAAACTCATGTCCAATGAGTCGGTGATGCCATCCAACCATCTCATCCTCTGTCGTCCCCTTCTCCTCCTGCCTTCAATCTTTCCCAGCATCAGGGTCTTTTCTAATGAGTCAGCTCTTTGCATCAGGTGGCTAAAGTATTGGAGTTTCAGCTTCAACATCAGCCCTTCCAATGAATATTCACAACTGATTTCCTTTAGGATGGACTGGTTGGAGTCCTTGAGGGACTCTCAAGAGTCTTCTCCAACACCACAGTTCAAAAGCATCAATTCTTTGGCGCTCAGCTTTCTTCACAGTCCAACTCTCACATCCATACATGATCACAGGAAAAACCATAGCCTTGACTAGATGGACCTTTGTTGGCAAAGTAATATCTCTGCTTTTCAATATGCTATCTAGGTTGGTCATAACTTTTCTAAAATTCACTAGTTCAGTATGTTTGACAGGAAGAGAAAAGTGTTAGATGGGCCTCTTAATAGCAATGACAAATGTACCAGGAAGCTAGTTTATATCAAACAAATACAAAAAAGATTCACTTTCAATCCAAACCTAATGCATTTTCTAATTCCGTGAATCTCCATTTCCTGTCTCTAGTTCTTGCCACTTTAACAAATCGGGCTCATAAGTATGATAAAGACCATTCATGATAAGCCAATATTTAAAAATAGATGACTGTGTATAACAAATTAATAACTCTGTGTAGTATATTTACTTTCACTGCCAAATAATATTTGCATTAATATTACATTTTTATAGTAAAACCTAAGAAATCTACACTATTTAAATGTAAATGAGAATCATCTTTTACACTAGGTATTTATAGACCATTATTTGGCAGATTTAATGATTTATATTTACAATTTCAGCACCCACTGCACCATACATAGGCTCTCCCACCTTGGCCTGAAACCAAAATGCAGCCCTTCTGTTCAACCATGCTTTTTCTTCCCTTGTAGACTGTATTAGGCTTCTTGCTTATTTCTGCTTTAATAACGAAATTGGTATCATGAAGAAGAGAAGAAAGGCAAACTGAAGTCCACATCATTGCATACAACCAGGCTGCTCACCCTGAGGGCCCAGTATCAGGACACTCTAGTTGGGTGGCTTCTGCCACATCACCCACGCAGTGTCGGGTACATATTCCTTTGGTTTACCAGCTCAGTGTTGCCTAGAGCAGGCTGTGGGATCCAGGATTGAAGTGAGGGAATCCAGCCCCGTGTAAGAGGTAAAAGGAGCAATACACAACATCACAAAGCCAAAGAAGGATAACTTTTTCATTGGAAAATCTGAAAACTCTGCATTAGAGATTACAATCAGGACAGTAAACAACCTTAGGTACTGATAGTTACCTTGATTAGCCCTAAGTAACCAAGAGACTAATCTAATTCTGCAGGCATAGCGCAGTGCTCTTGCAGTTTTTCTAGTTCCTTAAAGGATCTCTAAAATGCAACAGAGGTTGAGGATGTCAACAAAGAAAAAATTAAGATCACTAATATACTAACTATACTTTGATAAAAAAAAATGATGAACAAAATGAAATCTTTAAAAACACACACACAGGAAAATGGAATCAGACCAGTTTCCTTGTGAAACAACCATGATATCTCAGCTCCAAGGCAGCACAGGTGGGATATGGGAACCACTTCCTACTAGGAATAATCCCAGGCAAATGTAGTTTCCAAGGCAGATGTGTGCCTCCCTGTTCCTGCCTCCTCCATCCCAGGACCTGTCTGGTGTTTCTGCAGCAGCTGGCTGAACAAGCCTCGGGTCAACACGAGCTGCAGTGCCTGCTGAGAGAAGACAGAGCACAACACTGAAGCGGAAAGAGGTGGGAAATGCAACAACCTCCCATAGGTGAGACAGGGCCCCTGGATTTCTTCCAGCCCCATTCTCCAACACGCACACACCTGCAAAGTCAGACCACCCTTGTCTCTATTCCTCCAGCTCACCACAAGGGAATACCACACTAGCAGGGTCTTCATCCTTTGCTTGTATGAAATCTGCAGCTCCTGCAACCAGCTGCTCACCCAAGCTCCAGCCAAGCTCCTGCTGCTTGGCAACAATGAGCATTTACCTGTGGCCTAAAGACCACAGGTGACTGTAAAGCACAAAATAACTCAAAACATGTTGTCATTTTCCTTCTCTTTTGCTATACTGTTTTCTCCTTTAGAGATATGAGTGGTTTTTGTCCGCATGCTAATCTATGATGGTCTTTGCTATGTTGCTCCTATCTGATATTGCTCTCTGGTTACTTAAAGGCATAACCCCAAATCTCACACTTCCTTATGCGCTGTGTGCGTGCTCAGTCACTCAGTTGTATCCGACTCTGCGACCCTCACACCGTTGACGTTTGGGGTTGGATAATTCTCTACTGCTGTGGCTTTGCTGTGCACTGTGGGATGTTTAGCAGCATTCTTCGCCTCTGTCAGGAGCATCTCCCACCACCACCAAGTTCATCAAAAATGTGTCCAGACATTATCCAGGAGTGAGTGAGGGAAGAGGTGAAGAGGGTTTTCACATATGGAAAACAAACGATCCATATTACAACTGGCTTGAAGGGAGCCAACTCAAAACGCCTGAGTGACATCGGGGGCTCATTTCAAAAACAGGATCATTATCTAGGGTGATAATATAGACATAAAGGAAGCCAATCCTGGTAATTAGTATTTAAACAACTCTGTATTTAAACATCAGCAGCAGAATGTTTTATTATTTCTACCTTTCTAGATCTTGCCCCATACCTTCCCCACCACCCACAGAAATGTCTTGCCTCAATCAAATTTTTATTACCATTTCCCTAACATCAAAACAGATGTCACAGCCCTGAGTTATGGAGCTGCTTCCCAGAGAGGAGGAAGCAATTGATTTTTCCCTCCTGGGTTTCTTAAGAGATAACAAATAAATAATATCAGCATTTGTAACATCACAATTTATACTCTTCTAAGAGAGGAAGTATAAAAGGTTATTTAATCAAGTAAACAAATTCACACCTGTTTTCGCCTCTTTTTCATTCTCTTTCCCTTGAATTTTATACATGTGTACTTTTAACCTAATATTTTTTTCCTGCTGAAAGAAATATTTGGACTACAGCAAAACGCTTCTCCATAATTCCACCCTTCCTTCCTTCTAGCAAGCTTCAGAGCTCACCGTGTTTTACAAAGAGTAAGCTTTGCTATCTTACTTTCAAGATCATTCATGATATCACCCAATATGTTACTGACCTTATGGCCTAGAGACAGATTACATGCAAAACCTATCCAATCCTTTTGCCCTCCTTATTGAATTAAAAGATAAAAAGTAAGTAGAAGGCTGTGATTAAAACAAACAAACAAACAAACATAAATCTTCCTTATGAAAAATTTGGGAATCAAAGCTACAAATCAGAAGTACTAATCTTAAGCCCTTCACTTGGCCAGTTCTGAACCCATAGAAACTGACTTGGGCTGCGGGCATACACAGAGAACGAGGGCACAGGAGATCAGGCAGCTATAAATGCAGCAACTGCTAGCCTCATCCTAACAGGAACAGAAGGCAGTGTTCATGTAAAAGTGTTATTTTCAAGACGCTCACAGGAAGCTCCAAAGCTGACTAGGGGCTGACTGAACACTGGTGTCATTCTAGGATGCAACAAGCCCTGATACAATACAGTTTCAAGTGAACAACAGATGAAAAGGTAAACTTCACCCTAGACTGTGCAGCACTGTACACCTACAGCAACACTGAGTCGCTGGATGCAGCTTGGTCTCGTAAGTCACTTAACCACTCTGAGCAACATTTCCTCATCTGCAAAATGGGGATCACGCTCTGGATGTTCTGGGTTGTTAGATGACACTCTGCCACCAATGGCACAGTAGAGCAGTGAAAGTGGGATGGGGTCTCTGGATCCCTGAAAGTCCTTGTAATAATCCTAGGTAGCAACTGGGATCAAAGTACCAATATTCATGGTCACCAATGTCTTTCGAGCATTTATTCTGTTAAAAAGAAATGTTTCATATTTGTAGCTCACAACAACCCCAAACTAGGTCCTCTTACCCTCAAAACAGATGGGATAACTGTAGACTGAGAGGTCAAGGGACTTCTATCCAAGGCAGCTAGGAAATGCTGGAGCAAGGATTCAAACCCAGGCAATCTGCCTTCAGGATCTGAGGTTACAGCCAGCAGACCACATCGCTTCCGGAAGGAAGAATTTAATATGTGAAAGGATGGATGGGTTAATTAATACAATCATCTGATCTTTTCATCCTCCAGGGCCTTTTTTTCCCCTTCCAAAATAAAAGAGGGAAACATTGATTTGTTCTCCCTACAGATTACAGATAGAATTATCTTACTAAATACCAAGCATTATTTGTTTGTACTGATTTTAACACAATAATTTGCTGAACCAAATTTTTACTACCCTGAGAATAGGTACTTAAACATTGCTGCATAATGAAATGGCTATGCAAAAAAGCAACAGCTGATCACTACAGGCAACTACTTTTCCTTTGTAAATACAAAACTCCAATCAGCTAAGAGTATAGCATGACAGATCACAAGCCAGAGACACAGTCTTCTCCATAGGGATTTAAAGCGCAAGAATTTCAAAGTACTTAATAACATTAAATCTGAGGCAGATGGCTGAGTGCCTTAAGAGATCCCAAACTATTAAGGTTATCCCGGATGAAATTCCTTAGCTGAGTTGTCTTCTTTCTGCATAAGAAAATGGCTGGCACCACCTGGTGGCTTTCTTCCTCCTCTAAAACCTAAATTCCACCGAACCAGGAAACTAAGACCTGGAAGATATTCTGTCAGGGTTATCCACGGAAGAAAGAAGGCAATCTTTATATTTCATTCACATAATTCTAACTAAAGTGTTGAACGAATTTAGTTTTTATCTACATGGAAACACTCACCTCCAGAGCATTCTCTTAAATATAGAACTTCTATCAAAATACATGAGTTGAAAAGACTCACGCCCGGCTCAGCTGGAGCACTTCTGAAACCATATAGCATGGGGAACCACCCACAACATTCATTCATGCTGAGGATGGGGAGACAGTTTCCTCTAAGGTAAATGTGCTTCTGATAATGTGACTCCACTGGGTACTGTCCATGTCATCATTTTACAGGTAAGAAAAATGAGGCTCAGCCTGAATTAAAAACTTTTCCCAGAACTAGGGATTTAAATACTGTTTTACCTGTCTTTAATGGTCCTCACTGCTATACTATGATTTGCTTTGTCATGATGACCACAATGATGATTCATCCAAATATATGTGCATGAAAATGGAGAAGTTCCAGTTTTGTTTTAAGAGTTCTATCTTTAAATCCTATTAACTAACTGCAGTCAAGTTGAAATTGTCCTTGGCTGGAAATCTACTAAGTATAGGTGTAATTATACTGGACACACAAGTGCTCAAACATTAGCTAAATAGTTAAAAGTTCAGTACACCTTTGATAGCTCTAAAGTCCTAAATACCTTTGCCCAGTAGAAGCACAAAAGAGATAACCAGAGGGTAAGAATTACCTAAAGGATAGGAAAGATGTTTGGTAAACTTAAACTAAGCATCAATAAGGAGACACAAGTCTGAAGAAATCCACTCTGTCCAACTCTGTCTCTCTAAGTAACTGAAAGTATGGTGACCATGAGAACTGTGTGTTATCCTGAATGGTCTCGAGCATTAGAAAACCAAATGGGAAATATATGGGAGAATTAAAGAGGTGGATGAAGCAAAGTCAAGTGACCTAGAATGTTTCATATCCCATGCTAGGCTTGAACAACCTTAATAAGATGCTCACATTGAAGTCCTATGAACTGAGAATCTACTTCAGCACTTAAATACATTTACCCCTGGTCCCACAGACCTACTAGTGCTCAGCTTACAGTAACACTTACAAAGAGCCGACAGGCAAATTTTAATTAAAATACATTGAAAATAACTTGGGGCATAATTTGTACAAAGAAAATTACTTTTTTGGTAGAGTTACTCAACTTACGTTGTATTTGTGTGTGTGTTCCTTCTCTTCTGAGAGTTTTCAATAAAGGGAAAAAATGATAATTTATACAGAGACAGGGACTTCCCTGGTGGTCCAGTGGTTAAGACTCTGAACTTCCACTGCAGGAGGTGTGGGTTCAATTCCTGGGGAAGAACTAAGATCCCACATACCATATGGTGTTGGCAAATGAAAACATAAGTGTTGGTCGCTTAGTCATGTCTGACTGTGTGACCCCATGGACTGTAGGTCGCCAGGCTCTTCTATCCATGGAACTCTCAAGGCAAGAACACTAAGTGGGTAGACATTCCCTTCCCCAGGGGATCTTCCGGACCCAGGGATCAAACCTACATCTCCTGCACTGCAGGCAGATTCTTTACTGTCTGAGCTAATAGGGAAGTTTCATGGCCAAATAAACAGAACCCTCCCCCCCAAAAAAAAATCTGCACTGAGTCCTATCACCTGCAAGCAGGATGCTCTAGATCAAGTTACTTAAATTTTCTTAGTCTCTTGTCCCTCATCTTCAAATAGAGATTTCCACATGTGGTGGACATCAGAGCAGTTCACCATTTTTTGCCCTTTGCCAGTGAAGACATGAAAGGGTTAACTACCCGGTCTCCTCTTTTATAAGTGAGAGGTGGGTAGGAGAGCATATGTTTGGTTCTAGCCCATCAGATGTATGTAGAAATCAACTGTACTGTGTCCACTCCAAACTCTGAACCCCAGATTCAAAACCACCCAGGAAGGGTGAGTTCTCCATGGCTCTGAGTGACTACAGTGGGAAGGACCACTCCCCACTCATTGACTCAACTGATGCATAAGTACGCTGAGAAAAAAGCAAGTCTTTTTTCTTTCTTTTTTGTGTTTGTTGTTGTTGTTGTTGTTTTTTTTTTGGTAGCACTGGTATTTGGGGGATTGGTTGCATCTGTTACTTTGGACAATACCAACTGATAGACCACTTTTATAAGTTAATTATAAAGAGTAAAGTTAAGATGTCCCTAAGTAGTCAATGAATAACTGATTTTTTGTTGTTGTGTTTGTTGTCATTTGATTGTTTGGTAAGAAATACACATTTTTGCCAAACTCGTACAAATGGTTAAATGGTGTTCCCAGGGTGTATTGCTGCTGCTGCTGCTGCTGCATCACTTCAGTCGTGTCCTCGACCCCATAGACGGCAGCCCACCAGGCTCCCCCGTCTCTGGGATTCTCCAGGCAAGAACACTGGAGTGGGTTGCCATTTCCTTCTCCAATGCGTGAAAGTGAAAGTGAAAGTGAAGTCGCTCAGTCATGCCCGATTCTTTGCGACCCCATGGACTGCAGCCTACCAGGCTCCTCCATCCATGGGATTTTCCAGGCAAGAGTACTGGAGTGGGGTGCCATTGCCTTCTCAGAGGGTATACTGGAGGTATATTTTTTTCTTCACACCTAACACAGAAGAGATTTAACAGAACTAAAATATAAACCAATAAACATTTTTTTTTTCCTTCTTTCCAGGTTCCACTAAAGATTTGATGTTGGTGTTTGGAAACCTACAGAAATTTAATCCCAAAGAAATAAACTCTTTCCTCCAGAGTCAGCTTCTAAGAGAGTTTAAGCAACTCAACCAAGAGCATCTTGCTGACATGGGCAGGGGTAAAACTCAGGACTGTCAGGGTCCAGCAACCCAAGCCTCGACACTAAATGACACAGCTGCTATTCTTCCCCCACTACTACAAACTGTATTTATCTCTTTATAAATTTAAGTTCATTTTCTTCCCTTCATTGAAAATTCTCAGCACAAGAAGGAAAATACACACAAATACAAACACACATAGACTGTAGAGCCTTTCTCTGCAGTACAGATAAATAAGATACTTGGCTAGCAAGGTACAAAACATGTATACATACCTAAAATCAATTTATCAATTATGCACTATCATAGTTTAAAGGCCGTATCATATTTTTCTCCAAAATAACTAACATTAGAAGTGAGACAAAATATCACCAGCCAAACTTATTTAGATACCCGGTTTCTCTGCTTAAAAAATAATGATCAAACCAGTCAATCCTAAAGGAAATCAACCCTGAATATTCATTGGAAGGGCTGATGCTGAAACTGAAGCCCCAATACTCTGGTCATCTGATGCAAACAGCTGACTCATTAGAAAAGACCCTGATGCTGGGAAAGATTGAAGGCAGGAGGAGAAGGGGACAACAGAGGATGAGATGGTTGGATGGCATCACTGACTCAATAGACATGAGTTTGAGCAAGCTTTGGGAGATGGTGAAGGGCAGAGAAGCCTGGTGTGCTGTGTCCACGGGATCACAAAGAACAGGACACAACTTAGCAATTGAACAACAACAAGAAGCAAGATAGAATATCAGCAGCCAAACTTCCTTCTCTATTTAAAAAAATAATAATAATGCTAATTTAAATGTAACTATTTGTAGAACGTTCTAAGAGTATGTACCAGCGTGTCTGTGATGTGCTACAAACTGAGATAAATGTAGTCCCCTCCCACTTCCGGTATGCAATCAAGGATGACCAACAAGTACCGTTTTGCCTGACACCTGCCCAGTTTAAGCACTGGAAGTCCCACAGACCCAGGAAACCACTCAGTCCCAGGCAAACCAGGAGGATGGTCCAGCGCTGTCTCTATGTTAAGAAAGTCACACATCCCAAGAGTCCCCTCAATCCAGGACAAACCAGGAAGCTGGGCCACGCAGTAAAGAAAAGACATCCTTGAAGCATCAAGTAAACAAGAAACATCTTCCTGGAATGTAAAGATAAAAGGAGGGACATTACATCATATGAAAACAAAGATATAAAATAGAATACTACATAAACTCTGGATGAACTTTCAGGAAAAAACAAAACTCAAGCAGTCAAAGTAGTTGAGGTTTTCATGCTCTGTTTTTACAGAGGTGCACAGGTGGAAAGAACTGATAAACAAGACTACAGAAGAAAAACTGCTGACGTAGAAACATCTAGGATGCAACGTTCACACCCTCCCTAACTTGCTACATGAACCTAGGCGAGGCCTTGAACCCCGCAAAGGCACAACCACACTTCCTTTATTTTCAAACAACCCCCACTAGAAGGCCGGGACTTTGCTTTGTTAATGATGTCCTGTGTGCCTGGCATCTAGAACTAGGCCTGGCACACAGGAAGGGCTCACTCTGCAATGTTTCACTAAATGAGTAGCTAAATCTCCAGTCAGAGATAAAACTACCACCCTTGCAAAACTATCAAAGATGATCATATTTACAGAAGCATACTAGTAATAGCTGTATGAAAGTGATCTCATTTATTTTTGTAAATTTCTTTATCTTATTTTCTCCCACTTCAGTGATTTATAAATATTATGTTATTGCTTGATTTGGATTTTGTTGGGTAGTAGTGATGGGGTGTATATTTGTAAACTTAAGTTGGGGGAAATCTGTTAGGCGAAGTTATATATATATCTATACTGACATGGCCACATATGTTCGGGAATATTTTCTAAAATATATTATGCTGGCAGAAATCATGTGTTTATACTCAGTAATTAAAAAAAAAAAAAAAACAAAGTTTAAGTGAAAAAGTATGAAAACATAAGCATCAAAAGAAAGAAGAAGCTGCAGAGTTTTGATCTACAAGAGAAAGAGGAAAAGGGGAAGAATTTGAGAGCAATGTGGATGAAGGCCAAACGCTGAGATCCTATAGAGAAGGTTTCTAAGGTTTTAAAAGAGAATAAATCGACCTGGGGGCTCAAGAGCACAAGGGCCCAAGCCAAGTAGTCGATTCTTCTACCAGCTGGGATTACGACTGGCCTATGTATCAAGTGTCCGTGGGTCAGCACTACCTACAACTGCCCTCTTTTTCACCCCAGCACAAGGAAGAGATCCCGACCAAGGCATTTCTCCTGGTGGCTTCCATGAGGTGACACAGCACCCAGTCAGGGGAACAGCAGGCTGACAGGGATGGAATTCCCGCCCCTGGTCAGCATCAGGTTTGAGCCTGCCCAGAAAAGTAAGAGGAGAACAGTGATCAAACACATTTAGGATGGTGGGTAGAAGTGTGGCGCTCATACCTAATAAGTAAAAACCAACACTACAGGTGTGTTCACACACATGTCCATTACAAGGGGGCGGTACAGAAGACATGCCTTACACCCATATTTTAAATAAATGGTAAACTATGAGAAAATATTTGTGGTCTCTACTCTGAGGCACACCACCAGATCCTCTGTTGATTTGTAACCCAAGATTCAAAAGGAAGTGTCTTAATATTGATGACAATCTCTAGCTAGCCCAACACAACATGGATGTAGTGAACAGCTCAGGGGAAACTGTGAGCATTACCTTACTTGTGTGATATGAACAGTCCTATGAGTGCATGTTTAAGATACAGATAAGTGAGTTCCTGGCAGCAGCAAGATCTTAGCTCATTTTTCTATGCATACCCTGTGCTAATAATATTTTTAACACACACTCCAGCCCTCAAATGCCTTACTATCAAAAGTTTCGAACACTACACTTTTCTTGGCTGCTTGGAGACTAGCAATTCTCAATGGGAAAGAAGAAAAGCAAGGAAAATTGAAGACTCCAGAGGGACAGAATGTCCCAGGTGACAGAAATTAAAATCAAATGGCAGGTGGTGACAAACACTTAAAGTCGTATCCAATAAAGTATCTACAAGAGCACTAAGTGAATGAACTCTGATGCCCAATCCAATTCAGTCCAAACTGCACGCTGCCTGATGCTGTTTTCTTTCCACACATCCCAACATGCAGAATGATAAGATCACCTTCACATCACGTAATAGAAATGCTGCAGCACTACAGAAAACAATGAGTCTAAGAGAACACACCAAGCTTTGCTCCTATTTATTCTGACATATTTCGGATGAATAAGGGAGGATATCATGAGCTAAACCTTCATGTCAACAATCGTTTTTTAAGTGATCAGCTTATTTGGGGTGATGGTTGAAGTCTGTGGACTTTATTCTGATTGGTTCATGGTGAGGTAACGAGGTGATGTTTCAGGAATCTTAATCATCAATATTCTGGTTCCAACCAGTCTGGGTTATCAGCATGTAGTCAGCACCCTCCACCTGGGCAGGGGTCTTAGTTTCTGCAGAACAACTCAAAGATATGCAACAGATTGTCACATATGTATATCCCTCAAGGAGGAATTAGGGTTTTGTTTTATTGCTGAATTATTGTTTAAGTTACCAGGATTTTGTTAGCTTCACTGCTTTTGTTAGTTTCTGCCTCACTTCCCTAATTAGTAACTGCTTCAATCTGCTTCTTGGAACTCTAGGAAGGCCTAGGAGAGAGGGGAGGCTCCAGAGTGCTGCTGGGTTTCACTTCCCCTTTTCTGTGATACTTCTCAATCCTGAAGGGAATAAGAAAAGGACAAGAAAGGGAATAGTTTTGCTCAGTTGTGTCCCACTCTTTGCAACCCTATGGACTGCAGCACACCAGGTTTCCCTGTCCTTCACCAACTCCCGGAGCTTGCTCAAACTCATGTCCATCAAGTCAGTGGTGCCATCCAACCATCTTGTCTTCTGTCGTCCCCTTCTCCTCCTGCCTTCAATCTTTCCCAGCATCAGGGTCTTTTCTACTAATGAGTTGGCTCTTCGCATCAGATGGCCAAAATATTGGAGCTTCAGCTTCAGCATCCATCCTTCCAATGAATATTCAGGTTTGTTTCCTTTAGGATTGACTGGTTTGAACGCCTTGCAGTTTTCAATCAGATCAGATCAGTCGCTCAGTCATGTCCAACTCTTTGCAACCCCATGAATCGCAGCACGCCAGGCCTCCCTGTCCATCACCAACTCCCGGAATTCACTCAGACTCACGTCCATCGAGTCAGTGATGCCATCCAGCCATCTCATCCTCTGTCGTCCCCTTCTCCTCCTGTCCCCAATCCCTCCCAGCACCAGAGTCTTTTCCAATGAGTCAACTCTTTGCATGAGGTAGCCAAAGTACTGGAGTTTCAGCTTTAGCATCATTCCTGCCAAAGAAATCCCAGAGCTGATCTCCTTCAGAATGGACTGGTTGGATCTCCTTGCAGTCCAAGGGACTCTCAAGAGTCTTCTCCAACACCACAGTTCAATAGAGAGAGGTTAATCATCAACTTGGCAAGGGAACATGATTTTGACTGCAGTCAGCACACGAAGGAACAGGATCTTCTCTTCTCTGGGAGGCTTGATACATGCTCAAGTTTATAGGATGCCAAATGGAAGTGGACCTCAAACTGCACCAGACTTCCTTTTTTCTTAATTGAGTGACATATGAAAAACTGTCAACCAGTCTCCTCAAAATGCAGGAACCGTATGAAAGCCAATATAACCTAACTGCCCTATTCACTTGACAGGAATCAGCCAGCTCAAACAGAGGTAATGGTGCTTAGCGGGATTCATGGCCACCGCACACACACACAAGCACACCTGGCAGAAAGGCAGACCTTATTTCTCCATAGGAGCTGGCCTTTTTCCTAGGGGCAGCTGCTAGAGTCATGGTCAGAGGTATTCAGAACAGGAAACAGAACTGGTCTTTATGAGGACTGGCAAGTGGTTTTCTGGAGGGAGGAAACATACGAGGCCTGCCCAAAGTCTGAGACTGTTGTAGATTTTACAAACCAGCAAAACACAAAAATGAAGCCAAGTCATCTATGATTTCAGCTATGTCCTACTTTTCACATTTTAACAACATTAAAATTGATGAAAACTGTGTAATTATCACCCAGGAATCATTGAAAATTAGTGTTTTCATGGCTATTCTGTAAATTTACACAGGTTAAGCCTCACATTACTCGGGCCAGAGCAGAGATCTTGGAACCCAACTGACGGAGGTCGAGTTTCCTGCCAGATCACACAGTTCGGAGTTCAGCATCTCTGATCTTCTTCCCCTCAGGGATATGCTACAAGGAGCTGATCAGCAAGGCTGTGATTTTTTTGGCTCTTCTGCCCAGTATTCCCCTAAAGGAAGAACCTGAAGGGAAGCAGAATTTGCCACCCCAAAATATGTCATGTCTCTCAGACAAAAACACTGTTTTAGGGCTGATCATTTTTAAGAAACAGCCGACAGGGTGAAGCTCTGAAAAGTGAGTAAGAGTTACCTTTTCTAAGAGACATTTACTTGATAAGAGAAATTTCCATTTGTAAGGGTATCTTCCTGTCTGTCCCAGGAAGAGGAACATGAATAAGAAATTCTTATCAACAGAGAATAAAGGATTTAAAGCTGCATATTAACCATACTCTGGTTGACTGTGGTTTTCTAGGGATCTCCCATAACTGACTAGCCCCTATTTCATCCCTAACATCTTCTTTTGTCTTTTACTGGAGATGGCATTTAAGATATGGTTTGGGTTATTTCAGGGAATTTTATTCAGTTTTCCTAGGTATATTTCCTGTATACAAGAGGTAAAGATGTTATTAAATCTCTATTTGTTTTCCTCCTTTGAATCTTTCATTTATTACTAAGAGGGTGGTGGGGGTTGTGTCTCAGCTAAAACCAGCAGGGTAAAGATAATATTACTTTCCCTTCCCTAAAAAGCTAAAAATGTGCACACCTGAGATGCTGCCTTTCTTGAAATCCTGAAAAGTGCTATGCCCTAGGAAGCTGGTTAGATGGTGCTATAGTCTGTCAGACTATATATGGGACAGTCACAGGTGGGTCCTGCTTTACCTGTATTTCATCCTTTCTGGAGGGAAACCCTGAAAACATCCCTTAGGCATTTAAAAGGATACACGACCGGGAAGAGGGAAGGAATGCATTGACCAAGCGATATAACATTTACACTATTAAGTAAAGATTCATAAAAACCTAGTGTTTTCAACAGTATTAACTGCAAAATTATAATAATAAGTTTAATACCTTAATAATGGTATAATCTTAAACGTTATCATTGCATTGAACAAAAATTCACGACAAAATGAAGCTTCCAGATGACTTCAGAAGTCTCTGCTCCACATTGACATAACATGAAGGGATGTTTCTAAAACAGCGTGATTAGCAAAAAGAAAGTTCCATGCCTAATACTCACAACACAAGCCAGTTGTTGTGGAGACAATACATCAGTGGGTCCGTGAACTCTACAAATTTTTAACCTTGTGGATTTGTGACTCTGTTTGGATGGGAAATGCTATTTATAAATTTGAAAAGATGAGAAGCAGGATTTCAAAATTCTAATAAGAGATCACTAAATCATTGCTTTTTCCCAGGAGGAACTTAAAATTCTTTTAACTCCATTCTACTCCTTACCTCTTCATGTGCTACAATTCTGACTTTCTCCCTCTTTTGGGAAGAAGTAAGGGGTCATGGGTAGCATTATGACCCTAAAAGTTTGCTTTGTAAAAACACTGAGAAAGTTGAAAATAAATGTTTAATGACTCACTCAAAAAAAAAAAAACCCACCGAGGACCTGTATTTCTCATTTCTGCAAGAAACTCCACCTGTGTGATTACATGAGGTAAAACAACACTGCAATTTTCAAGAATTATTTTAGAAAAATACATACTCTCCAACTACATGTAATTGCAATAGCAATAAAACAAATTGCATTTTATCACTGATTTCATTAGTAATTCAAAGTTAACTCATCTTCACTCCTGAATGAGCTAACACCAAGTTCCTCTGTATCAACTATAAATACAAGCAGAATCTTCAAACTTAAAGAGCAAGAAAATTCTTACCATGGGCAGGAAAGGAGGAGAAGGGAACAATTAATGATGGTATGCTGCCCACAAGAATGCAGACCCCAGACCAGTTGGACCTGAAGGTTAATGATGTTGACTGCTACCTACCTCACCACCAATCCATGAAAAGAATGTCCACAAGCTGATCACGCCCTCTTTGAAGAACTGCTATAAAACTGCTCACTATCTCCCCCAAGTTGGGACACATGCTTTTGAGGGTATTAGCCAGCTGTGGCCCCCTTTATCTGACAAAACAATAAAGCTACTCTTATGCTTCACCCAAAATCCTGTCTCCAAGATTTGGTTTAGCACTGATGTACAGAGAAGCTGAGATTTCAGCACCACTACTGTGGCATGTGCTTTAAATATATGATTTTCTTTTTTCCTTATACCAGAATTGTAAACAAGCATACTAACAGAGCCATCGTCAAAAATGGACACAAACAGTGGATCAAGGATGAACCAGAGCTTCACAGATGGGCAGTGAGAGAGCTGGTGCTTCCCCTCCCTCCCTCCACACTACTCAAAATGAAACAGTTCACCTCAGATTGGGACTCGGACCCAGCCAAAACCCACTCTGGGACTTGAACACATCTGGTTGGGACTCAAACCTAGCCAAAACCCACAATCTGTCAACTGAGATCACAACACCTGGTTTCAGGACCTCAGTCCAGTCCAGTCACTCAGTCATGTCCAACTTTTGCAACCCCATGGACTGCAGCACACCAGGCTTCCTTGTCCATTCCCGGAGCTTACTCAAACTCATGTCCATCAAGTCAGTGATGCCATCCAACCATTTCATCCTCTGTCACCCCTTCTCCTCCCGCCTTCTATCCTTCCCAGCATCACGGTGTTTTCCAGTCAGTTCTTCGCATCAGGTGGCCAAAGTACTGGAGTTTCAGCTTCAGCATCAGTCTTTCCAATGAATATTCAGGACTGATTTCTTTTAGGATGAACTAGTTTGATCTCCTTGCTGTCCAAAGGACTCTCAAGAGTCTTCTCCAACACCATAGTTCAAAAGCATCCCTTCTTCAGAGCTCAGCCTTCTTTATTGTCCAATTCTCACATCCATACATGACTACTGGAAAAACCATAGCTTTGACTAGATGGACCTTTGTCGGCAAAGTAATGTCTCTGCTTTTTAATATGCTGTCTAGGTTGGTCATAGCTTTTCTTCCAAGGGAAAATTGTCTTTTAATTTCATGGCTTCAGTCAACATCTGCAGTGATTTTGGAACCCAAGAAAATAAAGTCTCTGTTTCCACTGTTTCCCCATCTATTTGCCATGAAGTGATGGGACCAAATGCCAGGATCTTCGTTATTTGAATGTTGAGTTTTAAGCCAACTTTTTCACTCTGCTCTTTCACTTTAATCAAGAGGCTCTTTAGTTCTACTTTGCTTTCTGCCATAAGAGTGGTATCATCTGCATATATGAAGTTATTGATATTTCTCCAAGCAATCTTGATTCCAGCTTGTGCTTCATCCAGTCAAGCATTTCTAATGATGTACTCTGCATATAAGTTAAAAAAACAGGGTGACAATATACAGCCTTGATGTACTCCTTTCCCAATTTGGGAAAGATCCAGTTTCCCCCTCAGTAAAGCTTCCATAAGCCTCTTATCCTTCTCCATCAGTGAGAGGATTATTCCCACTATTTTGGGGAAGGGGTAGAGATTTCCAGGAATTGGGCCACCTCCCACTTTTGGTCCTTGATGGTCAGTCATTGAACTGTCATGGCACCTCTGAGTGTGTCATTTAGCTTTCTAATGTGTTACGATGAGTATATACTGAGGATCAAGTTCTAGTCAAAGTTGACTGCCATCTTAGACCCATCTGATTCTAATCAGCTTATGTTGCCTCCTTGGGCTATGTCATCTTTCAAAGGTTGTGCCCTGCTCCCTTCCCTCCGGTTCCAAAAAGAAAGACGTCCTTGTGGGAGGTCACAGGGATCTCTGGGTACATCTCTAACAGGACCTGTGGGGATCTGCCATGGTGATGGCATCCTCAGTCAGATGCTACAGAGAACATCCCTCTGGGATTGTGATTTGAGCTGCCCTCCACCAAGGCAGCTGGTGCCTCTGAAAGGCGTCCTCAGGAGAGAAAAGCAGGATGTGTGTACAGTAAACTCATCGTGAGTAATTTTCCCTCTTCTTCCATTTCCACCATCTCCTTTGAGAAGAGACTGCCCTTCATAGATTTCAACTGGGTTTGACATGACAAATTACGCTTTTGAGCCATTTCAAAATAACAAACAACATTCATTACCTTCCCTTGTTTTCTCATTACTTCCAAAGTAACATGCGGAATTCAAATAAGAGGGAAATGGCAACCCACTCCAGTGTTCTTGCCTGGAGAATCCCAGGGACGGGGAAGCCTGGTGGGCTGCCATCAATGGGGTCACACAGAGTCAGACACGACTGAAGTGACTTAGCAGCAGCAGCAGCTCGTGTCTCAGTGAAGGTCTTGATTTCAGCAGTATTTCAAAGGATGTCAGCGGGTCAGCTGATGGCATACCCTGTGACCACAAGGCCAAATTTAAGAGTGACAGAAAACAAGGTCTCCTCACACTAGTTTTCAGCTTTGGGGGATGGGCAGGGGGCTAGGTAGGCTTGGCTATATGCTCTTGATGTTAATAATCCCTGTTTTCTATGATTTCTCCAAAGAGCTATATTCTTTATCAGAGATCACAAATAAAAAACCAAAGGGCTGATCATATCTCATGTAACTATTTTGTTTGCCAAAACGATATTTTGCTTTGTTCTTAAGTTTAGCTAGCAGTTTTACAGACCACGTGTGCACTCTCTCATTGAGCTACCACCCCACCAACTGACTGTCCCAGACAGGTGAGGGTCACTCTTATGTCACCTCCCTGGCCCCTAAACATTTTCTGTTGCAACCTCCATTTTATATATTCATAAGAGGAAAAGAACAAACCTCATGTCCACAAAAAGTATGCCCCCTGCAACCCCATTTGTATATAAACCCCAGAAACTGGGGATGTTAATTAATATCCTCACAAAGGAGAGAGTCCAGAATAGATTATTACAAAAAATAAACATAAAGAGAGATAACGTCAAAGCGTGAACAGAAAAGAGAGAAAATTGCCTCTGACTATGGAAGTTAGAGAAAGCTTCCCAAGGAGAGGCCATCTGACCTTGGTCTTGAAGATGACTGGAAGGTGGCAGAGGGGAGAGGCAGCCTGAGAGAATGAAGATCAGAATGACTCAAGGGCTGAGTCACAGGGACTGTGCCTCCACTGTCCCATCTAAAAGTGCATCAAACTTTCCCTTACTACAGAGCAACCAATAAAAACCAATAAAACTACTTACAAGGCAACTTGTCAAGATGTGAACAGGCATGTACAGTCCATGTGCGAACAACAGGGTCAGGCATTGTGAGATGGATCTGGAACAACCGGTAAGGTCTCTCACACAGAGTCACACAGAGCATGCCCTGTTTCTAATGGGCAGCCCTGGGCCCCCAAGCCTGACATCTTGTTCAGCTTGGACTTCTTTCTTATCCTCACATCTCATGAGGCACTGGCCACCTCTGTGCACACCTGGTCCAAATGCTCACCTTCCCCTTCCTCCTACATTCTAGGAAGGCAGCACAGCCCAGCAAGAGTCAGTCTAGACTAAAAACTCAGATGCTAGACTAAGATCTGCCTCGTTCTGAACCCTGGTTCTTCCAGTTCTCAACAAGCCATCCCCAGGCTGAGATTTTTCTTCTGTAAAATGGGGGCAACAACAGTGACCACCTCATGCTAGTCGCTCAGTCGTGTCTGACTTGCTGTGACCCCATGGACTGCAGCCCACTAGGCTCTTGTGCCCATGGGATTCTCCAGGGAAGAATACTGGAGTGGGTTGCCATTTTCTTCTCCAAACTGCCTCACAGGGTTGGTGCTTATGAAGTAACTTAGCTCCAGTCTTACAGTGACATCTGTTCACATTTACTAACAAAAAAATGTTAGCCTTAATTATTCATGCCTTCATGCTGAGCCCTTTGCCCTCCCTGTCTTTGGGCTCCTTCTCCTCTAGATCACACTCAATCCACCACAACTAAAACAGCGATGCAGCAACGTTTGCACCTAGGCTCCACTCCCAAGCCCATGTCCAGCTTGAGGGTGCCTTGGAACTTAGTTATAACCAATGAAATGTGCACAAATATGACATGACACCATTTATAAACTTGGCATACAAAAACTTCAGGCTGCTCTGTGCTTTTTCTTCTTCCACCAGCTTGTTGCAGATATGACATGGAAGCCACAGACTGAAGATGCAGAGTCCCCGAAATGGAAAAGACTGGGGTCCTGAATCAGCACTTGAAAGAGAGCTGCATGTCAATTACAAACACTGCTTTTGGACATTATGTGAAGGAGAAATTAATTTCTATGGTGTGAAGTCACAGAGGCTCTGGAGTTAATCTGCTAAATCAGCTAATATTCCCCAACATAATCATGATGAAACGATTCTCTCCTCACTACCTACAGAATGAGATGTAACCTTCCTAGCACAGCATTCAAGGTCTCTGCCAATCCAGCCCCAAATATTCTACAAGCCCATTTCCCACCAAAACGCCAGTGATACACCTACTACTTTCCATTAAGTACCAGGTATTGCCAGGCCTCTGTAATCCTTGATATTGTTCCTCTTAGGGTTCCTTCTATCAGAAGCCCAAATCCCTCAATACCTGACAAAATTCCAATCAGCCTTCAAGGATTAGTTCATATACAACCTCCACTGAGCCACCCATGTGGAGCTGGTGACCATGTCCTCGGGCTTCCAGAACAGATGGAACAGACTAGGTTCAATCCTTTACTACATGAAGCTGCCTTATAATACTATAGAGTGAACAGCCTCTAAATCATCACATATACTGGGTGTACTTGAAGGAAGAGGCTAAGAGCTTCCCAACTTCATGTTCTCAACCCTTAACATACTCTTTGGCAGGAGCAGGGCCCTGGTAAATGTTACACAAGTAGATTCATAGAGGCACAAAGGAAAAGGGGCATAGTCCAGTTACCAAATGAGGCCACTTCGTTGTGCAGTTCCTTGGCAGGTCTATTACCTTTGTCTACAGTCCAGTCTCAGCTTTGGAAACTTGGACCACTGAGTATCAGAAGCCAGATAAGGATGTTGGTAAATACATGCAAATTCATTCCACTGCCAGACCAAGAGCTCAAAGCTCTAATCCATCCATAAAAAATGAACACAATGGATGAAAAATCAGAATAATCTAAATGCCACCACATACATCAATAAAGCTGGAAAAAAAAAAAAAGCCCAACAATGTTATATAATCTATGCTGCTGCTGCTGCTAAGTCGCTTCAGTCGTGTCCAACTCTGTGCGACCCCATAGACGGCAGCCCACCAGGCTCCCCCATCCCTGGGATTCTCCAGGCAAGAACACTGGAGTGGGTTGCCATTTCCTTCCCCAATGCATGAAAGTGAAAAGTGAAAGTGAAGTCGCTCAGTCGTATCCAACTCCTAGCTACCCCATGGACTGCAGCCCACCAGGCCCCTCCATCCATGGGATTTTCCAGGCAAGAGTACTGGAGTGGGTTGCCATTGCCTTCTCCGATATAATCTATGACATATCCATAAATGGAATTATTACACAGCTATAAAAATAGATGCAGACCTCAGATGGCAACTGCAGTGACAGTTCCTTGGGGATTGGGTCCTCTCTGCTAAATGCCCACCAAGTAACTTTCCTTCAGAGTTCCTTCACATTCATTGCTACAATTATTTGACTATTATCTGTCTCTCCCAATGATATTGAATGATGGTGGAAAGCATGTTCTTTCGTGTAATTTTTAAAAGTTAGTGAATAAATAAATACATAAATGAATATTCAACAGAATACTGACATGAAAAAATAATATACTTCTAAATTTTAAAATTTAGGTTACAGAAGAGCATATTCAACATAGTCCTGTTTTGCAAAAGAAAAATTTTACATCCGCCTGACCACACACACACACACACACACAGTAAGGAACCTATGGAAGATCTTTAACCAAAATGCCAAAAATGGGCTTTTCTACCCAAGATGAAATGTCTGTAGGGCATTATAATCCTGATCAGAAGATTCCAGGCCCTTTCTCTTTCTTTTTCCTGGTCCAGTCCAATCGAGTTTCCTCCTGAGCAATGGATGGAATGGACCACTTCTGTGAGCAGGTGGAAGAGGTGGCTTGCTTCCCTGCTTTGCTCGCCAACTGAGAAAACAGCAGCTGTGATGAGCAAGTGTGGATGGTCCAGGCCATCCATCAGCCACGGCACCACAACAGGGCCCAGGGCACAAGCTGAGCAGTGAGACCACCGGGCCTGCTACTGTGTTGCCAGCTGCACATCAAACTGGAAAAAACAGCACTTTGCATTTTCAGTTTCCCAGGTTGAGCAGGCTCACTATGGACACTGGATGAGTTACAGAAGGAGGGAAGCACTGGCGCCCTTTCCCCGCTACCTGCCTCCAGGCTGTGGTGGAGACCCAGGTAGCTTTTCGAGGTGATTCACTGGATATACTGAACTAATAGGAAAGTTCTGCCTAGTCACTGTTCTGCTCTTCAGTCTCAAGCCTCAGTCACAACATGGAGATTTCATGAGGCTGCATAATAAGGGAAATGAAGATTTTTGTAGGGAAAGCTGGCAGGGATAAAGGAATATATGTAAATATCTACCATTATCATAAGGATATACAAAAGCAGCTCTGCCCTTCAACACTTTAGATAAGGACATCTACAGTACTGCTACACACACACACATGTACATATGCACACACACATATCTACATGCTCATCCATGCCTATACATACAATACATGCACGCATACTCACATACATATACTATGTATATGGAAGGTATACATATGATAATGTTCTAATTAAAAAATCAGAAGTAGGGGAAACTAAGACAGCATAGACTGATATTCTTCACGCTTTGAAGGTACAATTTGTTTCTGGAAATTTGTCAAACAAATAATCTAGGGAAACTTCCCTGTTAGTCCACTAGTTAAGATTTCATGCTTCCAAGGCAGTGGCCAAGGTTCAATCCCTGGTCGGGGAACTAAGATCCCTGAATGCTGTGTGGTGCAGCCAAAAAATGATCTAGGATGTGTGCCAAAATGCAAATATGGAAATATCCAAAGCAGTAACTTTAGTACATCGAAACAAGGATCACTTTGCATACTTTAAAAATCACAGGTACATCTGCTGACAGGGAATGATGTTCATGATGTATTATTACATGAAAAACAAACTTCAAAATACTGTAATTGTTTTCAAAATATTACATATATTGATTCAAATTTTGTTAACATAAACACATAACATATATATAAACTAAACATTTATATTATTCTATTAAAATATAAATATTACATAGGATATAAAACTATATGAGTCATATATAAACTGAAGTTATACTACACATGAATAGCATAGATATGCTTGGGAGGGATTGTTGATATTGACCCTCTTTATGTTTTTCTCCCGTATTTTCTTTAAAAATGAGATATGCAGGTTTTTTTAAAAGGTGGGAACAAAGAAAACTCTAAAGCAAAAAGGAAGACTACCTAAACAAGGGTTCAGAAAAGCCAGTTGAGAAAGAATGAAACCGAGCAGGACCCTGGGGGTTTCCTGGGCATGGAAACCTTGAGCCAGGATCCTGCTTCCTCTTCAAGGGATACACAGAACAGTATCTTTGAATTCTTCTACAGAACTAGAACCCCCAACGAATGGAAGATGCTAACTACTTGATGAAGCATTCTTCATTCCAGAGAAGAAGGCCACAGTCTGATAACGTGAAAAACCACAGAGGCTGATCAGGAGACCACCTGAAACCAGATTAAAGGAGTGCAGGCCCTTCACATACCTTAATCCCTATCAGCAACTCCCCTTGAACCACTGCTATAAAACTCCTCACCCAATCCTCCTGGGTTGGGACACACAGTTTTGAGGGCATTAGCCCACTATATCCCGGTCTGACTGGCAAAGCACTAAAGCTATTCTTTTCTACTTCACCCAACACTCTGTCCCTGAAAATCAATCCTGCAACAGTGCACAGAAGTCAGGTTTCAGCATCAAGGCCAGGTTATGACAGAATAACCTATGTAATATGTGCTCTAGAACTAAAGAGAGGCAGTGTCTCAATTATATGCATATAGAGGCAAGATAGCGTTTCCACCGTGGGCACTGCCTCCTACACCTTTCCTCTGTCCCCGTTCCCTTCTCCTTCCCCAGGCATCTGAACTTCACTTCTTTCTAAGGCTGACCATTTTCCACAACTGAGGTGCTGCCATATTAATCAAATAAACTTGAATAACAGCATAACTCAGGGTTGCTCAGCAAGTGTGGAGGAGGTCAGGTAGTCAGCACAGGGAAGAGGGTGAGAGATTATGGAGCAGTGAGGACAAGCCAGCCAACAGGATGAGCAGCCACACAATTGCTGCCGGCCGTCACTGAGCAGGATGCAAGCCCATCCACGTCCATCCATCTGCAGGTCTTTTTAAGGAGAAGCTGAAAACACGGACATCTGGGAAATCTGATATTTTAAGTGTCCATTCTCCAGCACAGTTTTCTCATCTGTAAATTGGAGATAACAACAGTATCTCCCCCAAGGCTTTTGTGACATATAAATGACTTTAGACCTAGAAGTGCTTTGTGTGAATCAGCCCTTACCTGGCCCAAAATAAACACCCAGTGTTTATCATCATCCAACCATCATCCACCCACGCTCCCATGGTCACCCCAAAGAACCACTATGTCAGAAGCCCCCTGAGAGCAGGGCCTGTGCCTCCACTAGTTTTGGTTACACAACCCCTAGTGCAGTGTCTGACACACTGATGGCAGCAATGCTTTCTGAATACATGAAGCAGGCCTAGAATATTTCCCCAAGAGCTAAGGTCCAGAATTCCTTTCTGTATCACTAACCGAGAACCCACCTCATCTTAAAGGATGTGAATGGGCTGCACAGAAAACAGCTACCACGTAAAGCTAACCTCAGCCAGGGGAGGACTGGGAACAGATGGTGGTCCCAGGGGTGACTCCTTGTAACTGCTGATCTATCAAGACTCCACAAGTCACTTCTCTCTGTCCTGTCATTTGTTTACGAGTCTACCTGCTGAGAAAAATCCCCGTGAGTTCTTTTGGTCCATATGCTGTTCTGAAAAGTTGGCCCCGTGTTAGGAAGCAGAAGTGAGAAGTGCCAGGGCCTCCCTACTCTGGGCTTCTCACCTGGCCTAGACAAGGGGCCTTGCAAGACTAATTGTTATCTAAACCATCTTGCCAACGATTCCTTTCTTGAAACAAAACCGTAGATGTTTCTACAGATGAGAATGGATAAGAATAATCACCACTGTGACAATGTGTCAGAGCCCATACTAAACACTGTCAATAACACTTATATCAGCTTTACAACAACTTTTGAGCTAAGTATCAATTTTCCTTTACAGAGGAAGAAAGCAAAGCTGAAAGAGGTGAAGGAACACAATCATCATTGTCAAATGGTAAAACTCACATTCAAAAGGCAATATGACTCTGAACACAGAGCTCCATCACTTAAAATCCCAGAGAGGTTCCTAGTCTTCCGGAAAAATGGCTCAAAATCTCTGGAAGTCCGTCACAAAGTCTCCACATAACATGTGCTAAGTATTTACCTGCAGGAGGTGCTACCGACATACAGTCTCACATCCTCTGAACTCCACTGAAAAACTGTCTGCTCTATTCCTTCCGCCACCCAGTCACTTCCTGGGGCTAATGGATCTCCCTAGAGAAACTATAAGCCATTAAGGGGCATGGGTAACAGGATGAACCATTCCTGCATTGCCCAGCTCCACAAAGACTTGGCAGATGAGTTTTCCAACTCTTAATGAGATAATAGGTAATATTTTGCATATTTTACTCAATTCTTGGCTTCTCCATGAAGTCTACCCTGACTATTTCATTTACTACAATAATCTGCTAAACCCTGACCACTTTCAATTCCCTTACCTTGCTCTACTTTATTTTCCCCCACAGTTCTTACCAACTTCTACTGTATTCTATAATTTTATAATTGATTATGCTCATACTTTTGTATCCATCCTACCCTACCTACCTACCCTTTTTAGAATGTACACTGCCTAAGGGCGAGCCTCTTTGTTTTTTAATGCTGTATTCCAAGTGTCTTACAACAGAGCCTGGCACACAATAGGCACCCAATGAATACTTCTAAGTGAGCTAAACTGAAATAGAGATGCTTACTGTTTAGCACCTCACATTTCTTGTCTGCAATTAAACAATTCCACTGCCGGCTATTTCATGTCTGAGAGTGAGAATGAGAGGGTGAGAGGTGTGGACCATGCAGTATAAGACTGGGCACAGAGTAATAAAGTGTCAATATATCTCCCCTATTCTTCAACCCAGAAAATGAAATCTGCATTGCATTCCAATAGCTGGCTGTACAGATTGAATCACTGATTGCTACCCTTACAATGGATCAAGTTACTTCTGAGGTTGGGAAAGCCATTCTTCATTAAACGCAATTCCTCTTAGAAAGACCTATTTATTCTACCAACGATGCTGAGAGTTTATTTCTACTGTAGACAGAAGCCTATAATGTTGACAAATATCTATAATGTAAACAAACATGGGAAGGATAGGAATGGACTTAATTTAATAGGCTGCCTGAGCACTGGGATATGATTTTTTTTTTAATTCTCAGGACCCAAGGTCAATTCAATACTGGAGAAGGGAGTTTGGGTCGCCAATGGTTCTTCAATTGCATTCTGAGTGTGTAAGGAGGACTGTCCAAAAGACAGAAAGCTTTTATAACAATAAACTATTCATATTCTGATCTCCTCAAAAGATCTTGGTCTCCTAGAAAGTGATGGCCTTGTCTCAGGGCATCTTTAAACCCCCTGGTCCCTACACGATGACTGAACGAAGCAAGCAACTCAAATTAGGAAGGCGAGAGGGGGAAATGAAGGGGAAAGGAGCCAGAAAAGGAGAGAGCATGGATCTGCAGGGAAGCAGGCAGAAAGGAGAGAGCGAGAGAGGGAAGGAGGAAAAATCACAAGAAAGAGGAAAGGAGAGAGAAGGAGAAAACTGGACTGTGTGCACAGTGAGGCCCTACCATTTTAGTAAAGAAAGGAAGACAGACTATGGTCTTAAGGCTTTTATATGTTCCTACAAGTACAAAAAGCTAATCAATCTGGCATCATTGGCTGGCTGGAGTGGGGCTGACGGAAGGGTGAGTTTGGAGGGGGAAGGAGGGAGGTTAACATTTCTTTCCTGCACCTCTGTAATACGTGACTTGCTCCAGTACTGGGGTTACGGAAATACCGCAGAGCCATCCAGCTAAGAGCACAGCACCGAGAGAAGACAATGGGGGAATTATGGACGGGAAGAGGAACAAAAATATCTGTGGAACCCTGGGTGCTTCCCAGGAGGCAAATGCAGGATCTTAGAAAGCAACAGAAACATGGTGTAAGGCCGACAGAGCACAAAACATGGCAGGTAGAGCCAGAAGAAAATACAATAAGAAGGCACTTTTACCTGGGACCAGACTGAGGGATGAGACTTCAGAAAGAAGTGGCAGGAAGGCGTGATCTGGACCATTATCATTACCCTCACGCAAAGTTTCTAGTGAATGCTGGAAAAGAAACTCAAAAACTTGCCATGAAGATGAGGCTAAATATTATGGAAAGAGATCCGCCAACTCTCCTTTGTCCTTCACTCCATACAATCATTGTTCCTTCTTGAACTACTCCAGAAAATCCTGGATGAAGTACTTGTGTTTAATACTGCTAAAGGAGATCAGTCCTGGGTTATCACTGGAAGGACTGATGCTGAAGCTGAAACTCCAATACTTTGGCCACCTCGTGTGAAGAGTTGACTCATTGGAAAAGACTCTGATGCTGGGAGGGATTGGGGGCAGGAGGAGAAGGGGACGACAGAGGATGAGATGGTTGGATGGCATCACTGACTCGATGGACATGAGTTTGAGTGAACTCTGGGAGTTGGTGATGGACAGGGAGGCTGGTGTGCTGCAATTCATGGGATTGCAAAGAGTCGGAAACGACTGAGCGACAGAACTGAACTGAGGGTTAAGGGTCAGGGGAGTAATAGCAAAATTCCAAGATTTCTTTTTGAGATGGTGAAAATGTTAAGTCAGATTTTGGCAATGGCATACAATTCTGTAAATATGCTAAAACTATTGAATTACAAACTTTAAGTGAGTGATTGATATTCAAACTGTATTTCAATAAAGCTACAACTTATTTGTTTTAAATTAAGAAATTAGGCAAAGGAAGAAGAAGTGGCTAAGACATAACACAATAAAAACAAAATTAAAAACCCTGCAAGCTACTGGGCTACATGAGAAAATGGAAAGAACACATGACTATAACTAATGTTAGAGATACAGGGATCTACTTACGGCTCCACTTCTCTGTACTGACTAGACCCATGACCTTGTTAAAGACACATTATCTACTCTGGGTCTCCCTGCAAAATGAAAGGTTATATCTCAGGTCTTTTCCAGCTATAAAAATACACCTGATTCTTAAAGATGCATTGCAGATTAGTGAGCATAATTTAACATGATAAAGAAGAGGAGAAAGTTTTTCTTTAACACGAATAACAGTAACTAACACTGATTAAGTTTTTATTTCATGCCACTGCCTTCCAGTTCTCTCAGCTTATTAAGTTCTCACAATAACTCCCTGTGATAGATAATATTATCCCCATTTCACAGATGGAAGAACCATGGCTGAGAAGGGTTAAGACACTTTCCCTTTCAAAGACTTTAGGAAGAGAAATTCCAAGATGACACTATGGGACAGACACAGAAAACACCCAGTTACGATTAGGGCAGAAAGACAGTAAACAACATGAGACAGGACTCCAAAGAAAATTTTTAAAGGAACTGAAGAATTTGATTGGTTTGACCATGTTGGGAGGATTTTTCAGTTCTGGTAGAGAGTTTGAAGAAGAATTAGGATACAAAGAAAAACAAGCAACAGAAAAAGCAAAGCACTTGTGCCATAAAAAAACACGTAATTATAGTACACTATAAGACTTCACTGTGAATGCTCATCCAAAAATGCTGATACACTGATACTACTATGCAGATTTTAGGAGGGCAGAGGAAGAATTTTGCGTTTTTAGATGGAGTGAGAAAACAAACCTCAAGGTCCTTTCAAGGGATAATAAGACATAACAAGACAAGATACCTACATTTGAAACTTTACAAAACAGACACAAACATATGAGTTCTAAATATAAAGGGAAATTTCAAAAGAAAAACTTACAGTTAAAAATGGTACCCTCTGGGGGATCCCATTGAAGGGTAGGGAGGAGTGATGTTGGGGACTCTAAAGTTATTGTTATAAATCTTCGAGCTTCTTAAAATTATCTATGTGTACTGCTTTATTAATTTTTTAAAATAAAAATTAAGTTAAACCCAAAATCCCTCTTCAAGTTTGAGCTGAGATTCAAAAGGAGGTCTCAATTCAAAATTCATGCTGCGATCAACACACTCTGTGGCCCAACCTACGGGGCCTTTTTCCCTCTGAAATTTATAAAAAAATTATCTTGGAGATGTCTTAGAAAACATCTTTAAGACATTTTGACATAACCACCAATATGAGTTTATTCATTCCACAGAAGAGATGAAACCCTCCACAGTTCAACTCCTTGTCTTCTAACGCTTAACTGAGATGAGTAACACCAGTAATTAGTCAGGGCCATAAACATCGGCAGCCTCCTTATAAAAATGAGGAGCTCTCAAAAGCCCAGAGATATTTTAATGTGTTTTTCTCCACTTCCACCCATGAGGGCTGGTTCCCTAGAGATGATCTCAGCTTGCATCCAACTGCAGTGAACAGGGCCTCAACCAGGGAGAAAGTGTCTTAGCTCTCAGGAACAGAATGAGTATGGTAAGAAAAAGACAGAGAAAGTGTTTCCCACCAAATATACAAACCTGAATTTTCAGTTAACTTATGTGCTGAAGCTTTTTGAGCATCAGAAAAGAACCCGATCAGAGACTTCCCTAGCGGTCCAGTGGTTAAGACTCCAAGCTTCCACTGAAAGGGATGTGGGTTCAATTCCTGCTCAGAGAACTAAGATCTACATGCTATACCACGCAGCCAAAATATTTTTTAAATAAATAAACTGTTTTTGTTTTTGTTTTTTAAAGAAGAATCTAATCACCTACAAAAAAAACAGAACAAAAACAAACCACGGTCCATAGCCAAACCACTCTGGCGTTGGATGAAATACTCAGGTCATAGGGTTCACATTGCAAATCAAAATCTTAGATGTGAGAGTGTATATCCATCCTTTAATTATCCAAATAAAGACAAAATAATCATTCTCTCCAGTCTTCAAATGAGTACATCTTTACCACAAGATGAGAAGGAAAAAATAAAAGTAAAGGACAAATCACACCAGAGATGGGACAGGCTTGCCACCATGACTGCATGTTCTGTGTTTTGGTTTAAATATTACACTGTTTCGATGCTGTCAACCTGTTTACAAATAGTCCAGAACCCAGCTCCTTGTCACAGCCCAAAAGGAAAGCTGCCTGGATTGATTTGGTGACCAGCTCAGACCAGAAGCCACCTCCAGTTGATGTAGGCAACAGGTTGGGGGATGAACAGAGGTGCTAAGGTGGGAACTGACTTTTGCACTAGAGAGTTTCTTCCCCCAAATCCTCATCATTGACCCCACCGGAGCTGGTTTCAGCTGCCCCTGGGGCCAGAACTCCTCCAGCTGGGGGTGAAGTGATCAAAGTCAATACAGATCTTACTTTGGAGTAACTTCCATGCCATCAAGCCACCTTAAGAAAAAAAAAAAGAAAGAAAGAAAGAAATGCTTCTCAGTAAACAAAAAGTATGCCCACCTGGCAGGTCTGACACCTAGTTGTGGGTGCAAAAGCTCATCGAGGCACCAGAGGCTAGCTGCAAAGCTCCTCTAACATTTCTCAACATGCTGATGCCAAACCAGAAATTGAAGTGGAAGCAGAGAGTGAAAAGAAGTGACTAAGTTCACCAGGAAGTCCCAGGATGAACAGTTAAACACTGGATAAGTAATCATTCTTCCTTTGCGTTAAGGAATTTGGAACATCAGACCCACCTCCACCTGCAGCCGGCAGAAAGAACTCCAAGTTGGGAATAAGGGTTCTGGGTAGGGAGCAGTTTACCTGGGAAAGACTGAAGGCAGGAGGAGAAAGGGACGACAGAGGATGACCGGATGGCATCACCGACTTGATGAACATGAGTTTGAGCAAGCTCCAGGAGTTGGTGATGGACAGGGAAGCCTGGCGTACTGCAGTCCGTGGGGTCGCAAAGGTCAGACACAACTGAACAACTGAACTGAACTGAGAGAGCGGTCAAGGCCACCTCCATGAGGGAAGAAGAAGCTTTATTTGATGCTGAAAGCCCAGTCTGTGGTCGTGATACTACACTTTGAATCAACATGACAATGTACCAAGGGAAGTGATGTACAAAGTCTCATGTATTACAGCAACCTGAGCAACCAGACTGCCTGTGTTCCGATCCCAGCCCCAGTTCACGCTGGCTGTGTGTCCACAAAGCTCTTAATCTCTCCATGCTAAGAATCATATGTAAATTGGAAATAATAACGATTCCTACAACCCAAAGAGGAGTTATTTAAAAGGTTCGAAGTAGACCATCTGAGTAAAATGTCTGATTCATAATAAGTAATCAACATCATTTCATGGTTATTATTATTCCCATTTTACAGATAAGGAAACCAGCTTAGAAGGCATACAAAACTTGTCTTAACATTACACACCTGATAAGTTGCAGAAGTGGGTCTGATGGGCCCCAGATCTCACATTTTATCACAGTCCCTCCTCTCCCCTATACCCTTCCCCTTATCAACCGCAACAGATACATGAGATCAGCTGTTGGCCTGTCCATATGATTAAAAAAAAAAAGAAAAAACTTAGAAGAAAAATTAAAATTCCCTAGCAAGCCCATACAGTACTAACAATAGGGGCAGGGGTGGTGTTGACAGTGCTTATCACCATCATAGCAGTCCTCAGTGACCCTCTGCGTGCCACTGCGGACTAAAGTGTGTATATACAATATCTCACCTTTTCTGTCAGCAGAGAATCCAAGGGTTACATATGAGCTAAAACATCAGGGATCTGGAAGTCGTATCACAGAAAGGGAGCTATGCTTTGGCGGGACAATTATGGACAAGAAATACTGGAGAATGGTACCCTAACAAGGATCTTTATAACAGACGGGGTGGGAGGATCAAATGCTTGTGCCATAAAAGTAAGCATTACACACCTCACAAGTGAGAACTTGAAGAACAGCTGACAGTCACAGATCACAGGGAGGTGTCCATACTAAACCATCTCAGCAGGTTAAGCAGGGAGGAAATGGCCTTAATTTTTCTTCAATAGAGAAAATCAAAGACAAGTTGGCGAAATCGTTGTAACTCCTGAACTAACGATTAGGAAAGTACTCTTGGTCCAGGACACATCTCAACAATGTCACATCACTTTCATCTTCCACATTTTCATCATTTTCTTGAACAATGAAACATCTCTGGATCTGATTTTAATTCTTCTTCACCCTAATGTCTATAAGGACAGGGACTGAGTCATGTTCACCAGTAAACAGCCAATACCTTATAACAGTACCTGGGCACAAACTAAGCAGATATTAAATATTTGCTGAATGCATAAATGATATCTCGAAATCTCTTAGCAGGCAAACACTAAGGACTCACTAAATTAATGGTATCTGATTATTAATATTTTCTGTTTTCCTCTACAAAAGGATTAATCTATTTCTCTGGATCTCACAGTTTGCAAGCCTTACATGCAAAGTTCATTAATATCTCAGAAATGAAGAAAAAAGATGAACATTTGCAATTCATCATTTCACAAACAGATCCCTGCCATCATAAACGAGGGATTAAATCAAACTGAATCATAGATACACAGACACACAACTCCTACAATTTATTGTGTATATATTGAACACTTCCTTCCCAGAAAATACAGAAGAAATCCACACAGCAAAAAAGGTAATTAACCAGATGGCACTATTGTTTTCACAACCTGGAAGCTCATCTTTGTTGATTCCTCTCTTTGCACCAGAAAGCAAAATTCTCGAGGGCAAAAAGTGAAGAAGAGAGAAATGCAAGATTACTACTTTCTTCCTGATCCAGGGATCAAACCCATGCCTCCTGCATTGGAACTGCAGAGTCTTAATCACGGGACTGCCAGGGAAGTGCCAGGGTAATGATGTTTTAACAAACAGGAGATGCTTCCCCTATCCCAGTTTTTCTGTTACCTATTCACTCTTACACCTACCTTCATTAAAAAATTCATAGCATGTTATAACTTAAGAAGTATCAAAGATTATCTAATGAACAAACTTCTCAATTTACCATGGAAGAAGAGTAGAAATGTAGTAATTTCATATGAAAACAAAATCACACTCAGGACATTCGATGTTCTCAAACTATAGTATAATTAACATAAGATAATTTTAGATCTGCAAAGGCCACAGATACCCTGTAAATATTTGCAGTTTGGGCTCAACTCCAGCCTTATTCCTTTCTTCAGACCCCTGCTTCCACTTGTTTCATAACTTGACACCTCTCCCAGGAACTCATGTGCAAGAAGGAATTTCAGCAGCTATGGGTCAAAAGGCCGTGCATTTCCAAATCCACATGTAGGAAGTGAGAATGACCAAGTCTGTATCAATGGGGTTGCTCACCATCAGTATTCCACTAAGTCAAGTGGACCCAACTCAGCCTGACAAAACCCTGACCTGGAGACCTGGGGCGATCCAAGGAGAACCCAAGAGGTTGTAATCCCACTACCCACTCTGTGCTCTAACTGCACACCTCATCTATTAAAACAAAACCAGAGAAACACTAGAATAGGTCCGCACTCAGCAAGCCACAAAGAGGACCATGACACAACCCTAATTCCTCACTGACATTTTCCATGACGTGCAGAAAAGAAAGGTCACAATAGAAAGGCACATTTCTCAGGTGAGTCAGAGGACAAAGTGGCATCCTAGAATTCTAGAGGAGAAAGAGTCCTTCAACCTCATGTGTAATACCTTTCTGTTACAAATAAACTGAAATACAGAGCAGTGAGCAAGGTCCCACGATAAACAGCAACAAACTCAGGTTCCCTGATTCCCAACCGTAGGATCTGTCTCCTATCCTGACAGGAGAGAAATCATACGAGGGATCCAGGGATGCGTAAATACAACAGCAATTTGTCATGCTTTCGAACCCTTCCCACCCTCCTAAATCAGTTTATCTTTCAAGGCCAAATTAAATTTCATCTACTTTGTGAGCTCTACCTTATCTTTCCTCAGCCCAATTAGGACCAATTACTTCTCATTCTCTTATCAAGTCATCCCTTTCCTTGATCTGCCAATTAACCCTCAGTTCAGTGATCCTGTAAATGAATTTTATCATTCATCATTTTTCTCTTCCTCTGGACTGGAAGCTCCTTGATGCCCAGATTCATCATGCTACCCTCCCATTCACCCTTAATCTCTCAACCACTGCCCATTTGCACACACTCATCAAAATGTGCATTTATACAACAAATATTTACTAAGCTTCTCCTTTGTGTTACACACTTCCCTGCGGATGTATCAATGACCAAGACAGGAACTGAACCTGTCGCCATGCAGTCTTCACTCTTAAAAATGAAGAATCATATTACAGAATTAATTATATAATACAGATGGGTAGTACTGATCAGGAGAAAAGTGTCCTATGTTTACATGATTAGGAATGGCTGGGATAAGTAACAAGTTAAAAAAAAATGATTCTTGTGAGAGGTTCTCCATGTGAATGAAGGTGCTTATTATTTTGGAACACTGGATGTTTTGTAGCCAGTAGTAGAATGTACTGAATCTGAAGATTCTGATGACCATGATTTCACCAAGGACAATATGTTTTGGGCAGGAGAATCCATAGGCATGATTCAAAGTCAAGTTCTGACACATTGGCCCCTAAAAGGGAGGAAGAAACTGAAATGGGAATTGGGGGAAATTTGAAGAACAGAAGTGAGGTCAGATGAGGAAGAATCAGAGCAGTGAATAAGGGTTGGATTTTCTGAGAAAGAGTTTGACACTGATACCTAAACTAGGACTATGACAAGAATAGGTGTGTTGAGAAGGATGAGAAACAGAAATGGTGTGGATTCTCCCAGGTGGAAGGAACAGCAGATTCATATCAAGCCTGAAGTCAAGATTACAAATAACCGGCACACTATAGACATCCCAACACTTAAAAAATATTAATAACCAATTTCTAGGCACCTATATGTCTTCGTCCTTCATCACTGAAATCCACACACGGATGTTGCCTGGCAGATGTGTCAATTCCTCCCAAATAAATTTCAAACAGATTTGGTTTCCCAGGAAGCATCACATATAAATTTTAAATTACTCTCTTGCTGTAAAGGACAAGATGGTCTCAGGGTAGAAAACTGCACAGAAGGAGCTGGAAAACACGGTTGTAAAGCAAGTTTTGTTGTTAATTTACCAGGTGGCCTTTGGCAAGTCAATAAACAACCTTCTGTCTTCAATTCTCTATCTACAAAATCATTATCCAGAATGACCCTCTTTTCTAAATACACTGAAATTTTATGAGAACTGCCAAGATGTACCACTGAATCTGCTTTAAAATGATTCAATAAGAGAGTCAACTTTACAAATTATTTTAAAGTATTTAAACATTGTTTGGTCTTTTGATATGGAGGAATTCTATTCTAAGAAATTATGTCTTTTTTTTTTTCCTAAGTAGTTTAAAAATCTGTGCTAGAGCATTTCCATTGATTAGAAAAATAATATATGGCACAATTCTTGAGCATGCAACACTGAAAGTCACAAGCAGGCACACTACTGGCTGGATGACCACGGCCAGGTGTGTCAGAACTTCATACAGTGCAGTTTCCAAGAGGAACCAAGAGCAACAGTGTGGATAGGGCAGTTCGTGCTCTGAATTTTTCTTCTACCACCTCACCAGCTAAGTAATCTGACTTCAGGCCCTAACCTTTCCAAGTCTCATTTTCCTACATGAAAAACGGAGCTGAAGACTACCTTGGAGGATAGCTATTTCACAACATATTAACAAAATTTAGCACAGTACATGGCATATACCAGTGATTAAGAAACGGTAATCAACTTTAGCCTTAAAAAGTAGAACAAAGGCCATTTTGATATTTAATATCAAACATATTTAATCCTCTCAATAGTCACTAAGTACTATAACTATCCCCCACTCTACAGATGAAGAAATCATGCCACTGTGAGGGGAAGTAATTTACCCAAGAGAAGAATCAGTCAGCCCAAGCATTTAAACTCAAGAACCTGTGCTCCAGACCAGTGTGCTATACAGCCCCTCTACAGACAGAAAGCATACGGAAACCAGAAGGATCAAAGTAATTTCTTGGAAAAGTTATTCTGATGACATCAACAAAATTAAGTAAAAGGATGAGATTAAAGTCAGGGAAACCAGGTAAACTTATTATAACAATCCTTAGGGAAGGGAAGGTGACAGAAAAGAAAAATAAACATCAGGGGCAGCAACAGTCCTAAGACGTTCTAGTCTTGGACACATAAAACATCTGGGGAAATCAAGTCTAGCTATCTTTCTGGGAAGGCTGGGTCCTTTTTCAGCCGCTAATCTAGAGGTGTTATTGTCAAGTTTCCTCCAAGATCTTGAGAGGAAAATAGGATAAGAAGGAGGTAGAGACTAAAGCTGTTCCTCTGGGCCAGCAACTGTGAATGGCCACATTAGAGCATGAACATGAGGTTTTCTCTAACATACACTGAAGAATTCAGAAGCATTTAGAGTCCAATCCAGGTAGCATGGTTTAAGTCCCAGGAACTTGAGAACATAATGCAGCTGTATTAAGCTCATCTTAACATTTGGAGTAGCTTTATAAAATGATACGACTTAGCCTTAAGAAAGTATAAATTTAAAGAAGAAAGTGCTCTCAATTTTATGGTGGAGCACCTCAGCTCTTCACATCTTTCTAAATTAGTTGTAACTTTCCTTGCAGGTGACCTGGGTAGGAGAGGAAATTCAAAGTTCTCTTCCTCACAGGAGACAGTGGTTAAAAAGGCATGGGACACTCTGGAAATCTAGCAGAGAAAAGGGCTATGGGTTGACAGAGTCCGTTCAAGCATTATCAAGAGGAAATCAGGTTTCTATCCTGGATCATACAACTATCTTACCCTATTCATCAAGCAGTCTTCTATCTGGGAAATTCCTGAATTCCACATGGCTTGCCAATAGGCAAGCATTAAAATGTCATATTAAGCTTGCACGTTGACAGCAGCCTTTCTTTTTATAAATTCATATGTGTTCATTCTAACTCAGGTGTTCTGTGAAATGAACTAATGTGAATTTGCTCCTGGCAGCTAGGTAAATACCCTCCTTGGAGGCTCCCCGGCTGCTGCACTAGCTGCCCTTGAGCCACTGTGAAATTGTTCATTGTACATTTGTACAATTGTACATTGTACATTTCAAATAGGCTTCTTTGGTTAGCAACAGAAACCAACTCTGGCTAATGTAAAAGAAAAAAAGCAATTTATTATGTGACCAAAAAATAAAAGGCTGAAGAAACAGCCTTAGGAAGAACAGGTAACAAAATAACTCTAAAGATCTAGGAAGCAGGGGCCACGGTCTCTTCTCACCTCTGGGTGAATAAGTTTTCACATCACTCAGTTCTGTATTTAACTTTTGGAAGGGTCTTATGGGTTTAGCTTAAGTCACATATTCTCCCAGCAGAAGTCAGAGAACTTTGGCTGTCCAAACCATTAAAACTAAATGAGATGTTCCCCAATGGGCAAAAAAGGGGGGAGGGGAGAAAAAGGAAGCAAAAGAACGAGGAAAAAATGATCAAAGAAAATGTGGGCCAATCACCTCCGTGAAGAAAATGCCCAAAGTCATCTCAAGTGCAGTTAGGAAGCCCACAGTAGCAGCTTACACAACTGCCGATCTCTCCAATTTCTTTAAAATGCCAGTCTTTTCATGGGCCTAGCTACACTAAAAAAGTGGAAGACTGGGTACGAATATAACAAGGGACTCTCATGAGAAGAGCACAAGTAAAACATATATATTAAAAAGAGCCCCAAAGTCAGTGAAAATCATAAGAAATAATTTTTTATGATGTACCTCATCATACAATCGTTTTTGAAGCTGGATTTTGTGTTAACCAAACAAGCTGGAAATAGTGTTTCAAAAACATATGCATTGGAGGGAGGTTCAAGAGGGAGAGGACATACGTATACTTACGGCTGATTTATGTTGTTGGTGGGCTGCTGTCTATGGAGTCGGACATGACTGAAGTGACTTAGCAGAAGCATGGCAGAAAGCAACAACAACATTGTAAAGCAATCATTTTCCAATTAAAAGTCAATTTAAAAAAGCATAAGCATGCAGAAGTTGCACTAGAAACTTGCCTAAAAAAAATAGTCGAAAAAATTCTGAAATGTAATTCTCAAGAATGAAAAACAGTATCTTGTTTATAAGCAGGATGGATCATAGCAAAGAACTTCATACTTGTTAAGATAAATAACTCTGCAACAATTACAGTAAAGACATATTTGTGGAGTTCCACTGAAAATGGCAATTTGCACTAAGATTCTACTGCTGGAAGACCACCCAGTTAAGATGGAATGTGTGAATTACTGAATTACTAATATTGACAGTTTTCAAAAGATATTCTTTGACAGAAATTGTTACTCTAAACACTGGCATCAGAATATCCAGTTGTGAGACAAATGATGTATTTCAGGACAGCCACTCTTCTAACCTACTCTAGGGTCTTATTTTCCCTGTCTCTTACCCTGAGAAAGAAAGAAAGAGGAAACTGCAAAAATTACAATGGTTTATCTTGAGCTTTATGTATATGTGAATTGCCTACGGGCATTCAATAAACTGTGACTCTCCCAAATAAACTACCAGAGCTACTATATTTCTTGTTCATTAGGGGGAAAAAAAAAGCTTTTCAGTCTTAAATTCCCCAAGTTTACCAAAAAGAAAGAAGACAGGAATTCTTTCAGAATCATACTCCAGTAGGTTAAAAAAAGAAAGAAAGACACAAAGATTCTAATTGAAAAACAAGTTATGGAAAAGAACAAGAATGAAAAGAGGAAGATAAATAGAGGTAATTCACCAACAGATGGATATATTAAAGCGATCTAAAGTGATGGTCCACTAATGTGATTCCCAAACTCACAATCTAACAAAAAGAATTGCAGGCCCACACAAAGCTTACCAATCTCCATTCCCTATGGCCAACCAATTGCTGCCTATCCTTAGATACAACAGGGAGCTATTGACAGAAAGCACAGAACATGAGGTATCCAAGTGCAGACTCATTACCAATAAGAAAGGATAAATTGTACCACATGGAGTGGAAGAATAAAGGGAGAACTCAATTATACCACCATCTACAAACACACAACATAAGCAAACCATGAATAAAAATAATCCCCTCGAATACAAAGAGACACTATTTCCAAGTGAGGGATAAAATCAAAGGAGAAAAAAAAATTTTAATAACTAGAATCAATTTCCCAATTACTAAAACAATTAACTATATTTATTATCAGATTATCACAGATTTAAGTGAAAGATAAAACTCGAGCGTTCAGTAGGATACAAGGAAATTTGTATTAACATGATATTTATCAAAAACCTTAAAAAAGTATAAATCCCATCACCAAACAGTTCTGCATGTAATACCTGTCTCAAGTAAATATTCAGAAAAATATACAACATTATGTACACAAAAATATTCATCATGGTATTGTTTAGAACAGCAGAAGTGCAGACATAGCCTAAATATTCAAAATTGGAACTCATTATATCGATTCTAAAATATCCATAAAATAGGTACCTTAATAGTGGTACAAAATGGTTTTTACATGTAGCATGAATGACAGTTAAGTTCACTTTAGTCGCTCAGTCATGTTTAACTCTCTGCAACCCAAAGAACTGCAGCACACCAGGCTTCCCTGTCCATCACCAATGCCCAGAGCTTACTCAAAGTCATGTCCATCGGGTCAGTGATGCCATCCAACCATCTTATCCTCTGTCATCCCCTTCTCCTCATGCCTTCAATCTTTACCAGCATCAGGGTCTTCTCCAGTGAGTCAGTTCTTCGCATCAGGTGGCCAAAGTATTGGAGTTGCAGCTTCAACATCAGTCCTTCCAATGATTACTCAGGACTGATGTCCTTTAGGATTAACTGATTTGACCTCCTGGCAGTCCAAGGGACTCTCCAGAGTCTTCTCCAACACCACAGCTCAAAAGTATCAATTCTTTGGCACTCGGTTATCTTTACGGTCCAATTCTCACATCTATACATGACTACTGGAAAAATCAAAGCTTTGACTAGACGGACGTTTGTTGGCAAAGTAATGTCTCTGCTTTTTAATATGCTGTCTAGATTGGTCATAGCTATCCTTCCAAGGAGCAAGCATCTTTTAATTTCACAGCTGCAGTCACCATCTGCAGTGATTTTGGAGCCCCGAAAAATAAAGTCTTTCACTGTTTCCATTTCTTCAGCCTCTATTTCCCAAAAAGTGATGGGACAGGATGCCATGATTCAGTTTTCTAAATGTTGAGTTTTAAGCCATCTTTTTCACTCTCCTTTTCGTTTTCATCAAGAGGCTCTTTAGTTATTATTCGATTTCTGACATAAGGGTGGTAACATCTGCATATCTGAGGTTACTGATATTTAGTCTGGCAATCGTGATTCAGCTTATGCTTCATCAGCCCGGCATTTCACATGATGTGTTCTGCATATAAGTTAAATAAGCAGAGTGATAATATCAGCCTTGATGTACTTCTTTCTCGATTTGGAATCAGTTTGTTGTTCCTTGACGGGTATACAGATTTCTCAAGAGGCAGGTCAGATGGACTGGTATTTCCATCTCTTTAAGAATTTTCCACAGTTTGTTGTGACTCACAGAGTCAAAGGCTTTGGCACAGTCAATAAAGCAGAAATAGATGTTTTTCTGGAGCTCTCTTCCTTTTTTGATGATCCAGCGGATGTTGGCAATTCAATTTCTGATTCCTCTGCCTTTTCTACATCCAGCTTGAACATCCGGAAGTTCACAGTTCACGTACTGTTGAAGCCTCGATTGGAGAATTTTGAGCATTACTTTCCTAGTGTGTGAGATGAGTGCAACTGTGCGGTAGTTTAAACATTCTTTCAAATTATCCTTTTTTGAGATTGAAATGAAAACTAAACTTTTCCAGCCCTGTGGCCACTGTTGAGTTTTCCAAATTTGGTGGCATATTGAGTGCTGCATTTTCACAGCATCATCTTTTAGGATTTGAAATAGCTCAACTGGAATTCCATCACCTCTACTAGATTTGTTCATAGTGATGCTTCATAAGGCCCACCTGACTTCGCATTCCAGGATGTCTGGCTCTAGATGAGCAATCACACTATCATGATTATCTGGGTGGTGAAGATCTTTTCTCTATAGATCTTCTGTGTATTCTTGCCACCTCTTCTTAGTATCTTCTGCTTCTGTTAGGTCCATACCATTTCTCTCCTTAATCGAGCCCATCTTTGCATGAAGTATTCCCTTGGTATCTCTAATTTTCTTGAAGAGTCTCTAGTCTTTCCCATTCTACTGTTTTTCTGTATTTCTTTGCACTGATCACTGAGGAAGGCTTTCTTGTCTCTCCTTGTTATTCTTTGGAACTCTGCATTCAGTTGGATGTATCTTTCCTTTTTTCCTTTGCCTTTCACTTCTCTTCTTTTCTCAGCTATTTGTAAGGCCTCCTCAGACAACCATTTTGCCTTTTTGCATTTCTTTTTCTTGGGGATGGTCTTGATACCTGTGTCCTGTACAATGTCACGAACCTCCGACCATAGTTCTTCAGGCACTCTGTCTGTCAGATCTAATCCCTTCGATCTATTGTTACTTCCACTGTATAATCGTAAGGGATTTGATTTAGGTCATACCTGAAAGGTCTAGTGGTTTTCCCTACTTTCTTCAGTTTAAGTCTGAATTTGGCAATAAGGAGTTCATGATCTGAGCCACAGTCAGCTCCCAGTCTTGTTTCTGCTGACTGTATAGAGCTTCTCCATCTTTGGCTGCAAAGAATATAATCAATCTGATTTCAGTATTGACCATCTGGTGATGTCCACATTAGCTCCACCATACTTTGGCCTCAGGTCAAACAACAGGGAGAAAACACAGCCCAGCCAATCAACAGAAAATTGGATTAAAGATTTCCTGAACAAGGCCTCACTCATCAGAATAGGACCCAGTTTTCTCCTCAGTCAGTCTCTCCCATCAGGAAGCTTCCATAAGCCTCTTATCCTTCTCCATCAGAGGGCAGGTAGAATGAAAATCACAATCACAGAAAACTAACCACACTGATCACATGGACCACAGCCTTGTTTAACTCAATAAAACTTTGACCCATGCGTGTAGGGCCACCCAAGATGGATGGGTCATGGTGGAGAGTTGTGACAAAATGTGGTCCACTGGAGAAGGGAATGGCAAACCACTTCAGAGTTCTTGCCTTGAGAACCCCATGAACAGTATGACAAGGCAAAAAGGACACTGAAAGATGAGCTCCCTGGGTCAGTAGGTGCCCATACACTACTGTAGATCAATGGAGAAATAACTCGAGAAAGAATGAAGAGACGGAGCCAAAGCAAAAACAACACCCAGTTGTGGATGTGACTGGTTTTGGAAGCAATGTCTGATGCTGTAAAGAGCAATATTGCATAGGAACCTGGAATGTTATGTCCATGAATCAAGGCAAATCGGAAGTGGTCAAACAGGAGCTGGCAAGAGTGAACGTCGACATTTTAGGAATCAGCAAACTAAAATGGGCTGGAATGGGTGAATTTAACTCAGATGACCATTATATCTACTACTGTGGGCAGGAATCCCTTAGAAGAAATGGAGTTAACAAAAGAGTCCAAAATGCAGTATTTGGACGCAATCTCTAAAACAACAGAATGATCTCTGTTCGTTTCCAAAGCAAACCATTCAATATCACAGTAATCCACATCTATGTCCTGATCAGTAGTGCTAGAAAAGCTGAAGTTGAACGGTTCTATGAAGACCTACAAGACCTTATAGAACTAACATCCCAAAATGATGCCCTTTTCATTAAAGGGGACTGGAATGCAAAAGTAGGAAGTCAGGAGACACCTGGAGTAACAGGCAAATCAGGCTGGCCTTGGAGTACAAAACGAAGCAGGTCAAAGGCTAACAGAGTTTTGCCAAGAGAACACACTGGTCACAACAAACACCCTCTTCCAACAACACAATAGAAGCGTGAACATCCTACATTATCAAATATAGATCACGTGGGAAAAATTCAGGCTATGACGCAGTTAACATCTCTGAGTCAAATGCTTATGTAATTGTGGGTATTATGTGTATATATTTCTATATACAGATATATTCACATATATATAATACTATTTAAAAATCAAATGTTGTACAGCAGTAATCTCTGAGAAGAGGTATTACAGTTTTATTTGTCTATATTTTCTGAGTATAGCAAACAAGTTTGATAAATTCAAGTAAAAGTAACTCTACAAGAATAAGGTGGTATGCTTTCTTAAAGATTAGGCATATATGTATGTAACGAGCCAACTTTCCGTTAGACTGAGAAATGAACTATTATACTCCAAAACTCCCTATTTTTTACATAGTTTCCTAATTTTAGCTTTATACTTATTCTGTAGAGAATATTCATATGTAAAGTTTCATTGAACTTCCCAAGTAGCTCAAAGGTAAAGAATCTGCCTGTCAATGCAGAAGATGCAGGAGAAAATGAGTTCGATCCGTGGGTCAGGAAGATGCCCCTGAAGAGGAAATGACAACCAACTCCAATTTTCTTGCCTGGAAAGTCCCAAGGACACAGAAGCCTGGCAGGTTATACTGCATGGGGTCACAAATGTCAGAAACAACTTAGCAACTACCAAAAAAAACAACAAAAAGGTTTCATTATCAGCAAAATTATATGTAATACTTTTTGACAGTCAAACTACATAAATGATTAATAACAAGGAAAATACTTAAAAGAGAAAACTATTTGGTTAACTTATATTTGGTACCATCAAGGGGATTTTTCACTTAATCTCAAAAAAATGTTTATGTCTCAAGATTCCTTTTAAACAAAATGATAAAGTTATACTCATCACAAAGACTGTGAGATGCCTTCTAAAATACCTGTTCCCCACATGCTCCAAATTTCTGAGCTGAGCATATGGCTGCTCTGATTAAAGTGCTCTACTGCATCTGCTTATGACCATATGATGAGGTCTGGCTAATGAGATGTGAGCAGAAGTGGAGTGTGTAATTTCTAAGACATGTCTACAAAAAGCAGAGCCCTGCACTCCCATGGTCCCCTGACCACTAGCAGGAATGCTATGGAGAACAAAATGTTGCAAACAGCAGAGTAATAAATGAAATGAACCCAACTTCACAACCCCACAGAAGCACCACATTAACCCTGAACTGTTATAGGGTTTGACCATTAGATGAGACAGAAATGAACTTCTGTGATACTAAAACCACTATCATTTGAGAGCATGTGCAAACTACAATGGCTCAGTGGGTAAAGAATCCACCTACAATGCAAGAGAAGAGGAGACACAGGAGATGTAGGTTTGATCTTGGGTTGGGAAGATCTCCTGGAGAAAAAAATGGCAACCCATTCCAGTATTCTTGCCTGGGACATCCCATGGACAGAGGAGTCTGGCAGGCTACCATCCATGGGGTCATAAAGAGTCAGACAAGAGTGACTAAGTGCAGCTAATAATCTAACTAAACCTAGTCTTCTCATACTCTTCATATTGTTCATGGGGTTCTCAAGGCAAGAATACTGAAGTCATAGGAAAAACCCTTTTCCAACAATACAATAGACGGTTCTACACATAGAAATCACCAGATGGTCAATACCAAAATCAGACTATTATATTCTTTGCAGCCAAAGATGAAGAAGCTCTATATACACTCAGCAAAACCAAGACCAGGAGCTTACTGTGCTCAGATCATGAGCTCCTTCTTGCCAAATTCAGATGTAAATTGAAGAAAGTAGGGAAAACCGCTAGACCATTCAGGCATGACCTAAACCAAATCCCTTACAATTGTACAGTGGAAGTGACAAATTGATCGAAGGGATTAGATCTGACAGACAAAGTGCCTGAAGAACTATGGACGGAGGTTCATGATACTGTACAGGAGGCCATGATCAAGATCATTCCCAAGAAAAAGAAATGCAAAAAGGCAAAATGGTTGTCTGAGAAGGCCTTACAAATAGCTGGGAAAAGGAGAGAAGAGAAAGGCAAAGGAGAAAAGGAAAGATATATCCATCTGAATGCAGAGTTTCAAAGAATAGCAAAGAGAGATAAGAAAGCCTTCCTCAGTGATCAATACAAAGAAATAGAGGAAAACAATAAAATGTAACAGACTAAGGATCTCGTCAAGAAAATTAGAGATACCAAGGAAATATTTCATGCAAAGATGGACACAATAAAGGACGGAAATAGTATGGACCTAACAGAAGCAGAAGATATTAAGAAGAGGTGGCAAGAATACACAGAAGAACTCTATAAAAAGAGATCTTCATGACCAAGATAACCACGATGGTGTCATCACTCACCTAGAGCCAGATATCCTGGAATGCAAAGTCAAGTGGGCCTTAAGAAGCATTACTACAAACAAAACTAGTGGAGGTGATGGAATTCTAGTTGAGCTATTTCAAACTGTAAAAGATGATATTTTTAAAGTGCTACACTCAATATGCCAGAAAATTTGGACAACTCAGCAGTGGCCACAGGACTGGAAAAGGTCAGTTTTCATCCCAATCCCAAAGAAAGATAATGGAAAAGAATGTTCAAACTACCACACAATTGTACTCAACTCTCGTGCTAGCAGAGTAACGCTCAAAATTCTCCAAGCTAGACTTCAACAGTACATGAACTGTGAACTTCCAGATGTTCAAGTCGGATTTAGGAAGGGCAGAAGAATCAGAGACCAAACTGCCAACATCCGCTGGATCACTGAAAAATCAAGAGAGTTTCAGAAAAACATCTGCTTTATTAACTGTGCTAAAGCCTTTGACTGTGTGGATCACAACATACTGTGGAAAATTCTTATAGAGATGAGAATGCCAGACCACCTTACCTGCCTCCTGAGAAATCTGTATGCAGATTTTATTTTTCTCTGTATACAGAGAAACCCGTATGTCAAGGAGTTAAAACTGTACGTGGAAGATTAGACTAGTTCCAAATTAAGAAAGGGGTACATCAAGGCTGTATACTGCCACCCTGCTTATTTAACTTATATTCAGTGTACATCATGCAAAATGGCAGACTGATGAACCACAAGCTGGAATCAAGATTGCTGAGAGAAGTATCAATAACCTCAGATATGCAGATGTCACCACCCTTATGGCAGAAAGCAAATAGTAACTAAAGAGCCTCTTAATGAAATTTAAAGAGGAGAGTGAAAAGGGTGTCTTAAAACTCAACATTCAGAAAATGAAGATCATGGCATCCAGTCCCATCACTTCATGGCAAATAGATGCAGAAACAATGGGAACAGTGACAGACTTTATTTTCTTGGGCTCCAAAATCACTGCAGATGGTGACTGCAGCCATGAAATAATTAAAGATGCTTGCTCCTTGGAAGAAAAGCTATGACCAACCTAGACAGCATATGAAAAAGCAGAGACATTACTTTGCCAGCAAAGGCCCATCTAGTCAAAGCTATGGTCTTTCCAGTAGTCATATATTGATGTGAGAGTTGGACCATTAAGAAAGTTGAACACCAAAGAACTGATATTTTTGAGCTGTGGTGTTGGGAGACCATTGAGAGTCCCCTGGACTGCCAGGAGATCAAACGAGTCGATCTTAAAGGAAATTGATCCTTTAAGGATCTGGAAGGACTGGTGCTGAAGTTGAAGCTCCAATACTTTGGCCAGATGATGCGAAGAACTGACTCATTGGAAAATACTCTGATGCTGGCAAAGATTGAAGGCGGGAGGAGAAGGGGACGACAGAGGATGAGATGATTGCATGGCATCACCGACTCGATGGACACGAATTTGAGCAAGCTCTGGGAGTTGGTGATGGACAGGGAAGCCTGGTGTGCAGCAGTTCATAGGGTCACGAAGGGTTAGACATGACTTAGTAACTGAACTGAACTGACTGAAACCTGTTCTTAGAATCCAGTGGAAGCAGTGAACTGGCTGTTTGATTTCTCGAACTTGATCTTACATATCTCTTCTTCAAAAAATAGTTGAGAAGCTGTACATAACGCTTGTGACTTCTTAATCATTTAAGAAAACAGAGTATCTAATTTCTAATAGATTTCTAATAGATTAGAGTACTAATCTAGTCAGTAGCCTTGGACACAAGACTTCTGAGCCAACATGTGAAATACTAAGTATAGCTATAATAAAATATTAAGGATAGTCTAAGTTGAAAGCCAGATTTTCAAACAAGAATTAAATAAGTATATCTGCTTATTTAAACGAACAAGAAAAATGGCACCCACTCCAGTACTCTTGCCTGGAAAATCCCATGGTTGGAGAAGCCTGGTAGGCTGTAGTCCATGGGGTCGCTAAGAGTTGTACACAACTGAGCAACTTCACTTTCATGCATTGGAGAAGGAAATGACAACCCACTCCAGTGTCCTTGCCTGGATAATCCCATGGATGGGGGAGCCTGGTGGGCTGACATCTATGGGGTCGCACAGAGTCAGACACAACTGAAGTGATTTAGCAGCAAAGCAGCAGCTTATTTAAAAATCATCTAAATTTTTTAAATTCTAAAGATTATCTACATACTTTATATGTGCAGAATAAATAAAAGTGAAATTGGTTTACCTCTATAGATCTGGACATTTGGGTTGGAGAAAGAAGGAGGTAGGTAACAGGAAAAAAATGTAGTTTTCTTCCTAAAAAAATCTATGTTTTATTAGAATTTTTATAATAAATGTGTACTACTTTAATAATATACAAAAACTTCAAAAATAAAGCATATATTAGAACTCTGTAAGTTACACCCATTAAAAAAGAAAATGCAGAGGCAAGAGGAGGCAATGAAATTTCTATCTACAAATAAAACCACAGCTTTCTGAAGTCAATCAAGTAAATCCATACATTCATATAAGTTCTACTGTACATTAAAATAAATACAGCACACCACAAAACTTAAACCTATTTTTTAAACCTTCTTTCCTTTAATGGACATAACAATTTATCTCAGACTAATACAGTAAACAGGAAAAAAAAGAAACACATAAAATTAAAGGAACAGAAATACACACATTCTATATCTGGTTAAGATATTAATAAACTAACAATCAAAGGGCATCCCTGGATCTAAGGCACAGTATTTTCAATCTGAATGTTAAATCAGTACACCTTTGAACATGGATCAGTGTCTGAAGGCTATCAAGACCTTGTGAGAGTGTGGTAGGCTGCTGTTACCCAACCTGGGCACTGGTATACTATCCATTGCCAAGTACTTATTCTCACGTAAGAGCACAGCTACACTACCAAACAGAGTAACACACCAAAGAGAGTAACATCACACACACTGAATGTTAGCAAATATTAGAGTATCTAGAATTAAATATTAAGCATCTAGAATTCACCTAAACAACTTTACAAAAGCCCAAGGGTATTCAAAGAGAGCTGGAGAAAAGGACTGTCTTTCATCCTCATGGCCAGAATCAAGGAAAACTGTTGAGCATACATCATGTTGACTGTCTAATACAGTCAGCCAAAGTTTTAAGAGACTCATTATAACTCTCAAGGTCCAAATGAACTCTTATGAGGCTAAGCTGAGAAGTAAAAAAAAAAAGTTGGTGTTTATTGCAAGTTATTACTGGCAGAAGTTAAGAAAATCAAAGTATTCAAGTAATAAATGGGATAAAATTTATAATAACGATTCAGATTGTGAACCTGAAACTGGAAAATTGATTCACTACAGTCTTACATACACACACAGATATTAAATTTTAAAATGCTAAAACAGTATTCTTTACAATTAAAAAAAACTCTCAAAAACAAAATATTGATTATAAAAAACTAAAAGCCTTTAATTCTCCCATTCTAAAAGAAAGAGAAAGCATAAAGATTGCCCAGATGTTCAAGACATTTCAATCCAATGCTGCTATGAACTTCAGGTGACAAAATCTGATAGATGGAAAACAGTTATTCCAAGAGGTTTGGTACTCTATATTATCTGTATAATAAATAATATAAACTAAATATTTTCCATTACACACATATGTAACAGATATGGTAATACAGAGATGCAATGTATAATAAATAGGCACTACCAGATTCATAGTAGCTTTCCAAAACTACCAGATCCTAAAAGTATAACTAATATTAAGTAAGTGTCTAATTTTTTTTTTTAATACAGACTCTAAAAAAATAGAAACCACATCCTTAGCCAGAGTGATCTTTCAATTAACCTGGGTAATATACTGTCTGATAGCCAGGGAGAGTTACTAAATCAGACCTGGGTCAGACTGAAATGGCTGAAGTAACTAAGCAAAAAGACCAATCATCCAACCTGAGATCTATCAGCTGAAAAAGCCAAGAACTCCTTTCTGTTTCTGGGAGTCCTTGGAAAGGTCCCACTGCTTCCACAGATTTTGAATCAGCACAAATCCTTCTCTTCTGGGCTTAGCAATGAGCTCAACATTTTCAATCCAGAGTCATATTCTCTGTCTTCTCAGCTACTCTGCAACACAATGAGCCATAGTAATGACTATTCTTGACTACCCTTAGTTGAATACTATCAGTGACTTTAAACAAATTCCTCTTTCCCCAAAACACAACAAAGAAGGACAGTAACAAACTCAATTTCAGTGACAGCAAAGATTTAGTAAGATTCTTCTACAATTATTTGCCTCAAAGTACCTACGAAAGCCACAGTAAATAAAAGCCTGTAGCACAGTTTTTGGTATGTAACACGAGTAAAGTAAGATTTCCTTCTGCTGCCCTTTTCTTCATCTGATCTTCTATAATGGAATATGTATTCCTCTTTCTACCCACTGAAACCAAAGGTTCTTGGACATGTACAATCTTAGCAAGATGTGTAAAATAAATGTTTTGACAGATATTAGTAAAAGATTTTTTTCATTTCACAAAAATTACATTCAAACTTTGATATCCAAAAGCCCCCCTGGTTTCTTACCTAAAAGTGCTTAAACAACATTTACGTAACTCCTTTAAAAATCACAACAATCAACATAAATCCCTCCACACATTCTCAAACTCCAACAATATAGTTTCATAGGAAATAACAACTATCATTTATTTGACATCTCACAAGTATTAAAACACTAAATATCATGATAAGTCTAGAGGGAGTCCCATTTATACTTAAAGAAACAAATACAAAGTGGAGACAGGATTCAAATCTAGAAGAAGGACTGCTTCATTTGAATCTCGCAATTAACTTGTTCTGGTTACTTACTGCCACATGGCAAATCACCCCAAAATATCATGACTTCAGACAACAACCAGACATGTATTACCTTTTACAGTTGTGGTGCATCAGAGTTTTACACATAGCACAGTGGAAATGTCTTGTCTCTGCTTCTTGACTCCTGGAGCTTCCGCTGGTAAGACTGAGGGTGACTCAACAGCAAGGGGTAACTCATGCAGTATCCCCCTAGCTCAAGTGGGGCTGTCCACTACAACACCAGTGGGAGCACCTCCAAGTGGTTGCCTGAGGTTCCTCACAGCCTGCTGGCTGGATTCCAAAGGCAAATGTCCCAAGACAACTCAGCAAATAGCTCTGTTTTCAGGACACTGTCTTGGAATTCTCACAGCACCACTCCCATCATCACCACAAATTCCTCTTGACTCAAAAGAGAAGCAACATAGACTCCACTGCCTGCTTCCTCCCCATGGAAACAGTGTCCAGTCGAATGGGAGCTATCACAACAGGCAATTGGTGCCATAATCCCCAAGGGACGAGTATTATGATTCCTAACTAGACTGAAAAACTAAGTTTCAGAAAGGCTCTGTGACCTTCCTAAGTTGACATAACTAATAAACTATATTAAGATGCTAAAACAGGCTATGGTGATTCCAAAACCTATACAATTTACCATTACTTGTAAAACCACCACTGAAATTGTGCTATTCTTTGGCAAAAGGTAGCATACCTGTGTTTTTGAAAAAAATTTTTTAAAAAGCTAAGCATCTCATAAAAATTATGCTAAAAGATGATCCAAATATAGAATTATCAGATTTTGGAAAGGTGGCAAGTAAAAATCCTATTATATTTTTAGCCTTGTCAAGCATGTTGAATACTAGAGCTTGTTTTTAATTGGGTTAAGATTAGTGTTAAGAGAAATGGAGTACCAAGAGCATTCTGTAAAGACAGTCCTTGAGAAGAACAGGAGCCACCTAGGGCAGCTATGCCACCATCCAGAGAAGCCTACATAGGACAGACCCAGGCAACACAGAGAACCCAGTGAGCTACCATCTTCACCTGAGGTCAAGTCAAGAAAGGAATCCTTAGTCATCACCATCCACAGCCATGAAAGTGCCAAGCCCAGCAATGAGTGACTCTTCTGGCATGGGAAATTTCACAACACATCTTTATTACAAGCCAAGGCTGCCTGCATCATCCCCAGTCACTGCCTTATGAAAACTGTAATGTGAATGTTTACTGTTGTCATAGCACCCTCACATGAGGCAAAGATAACACACACCCATTACTGTGACGCTTCCAAAGAGGACTGAACGATACAACAAGGATCAGAAATGAAGACACTTCATGTTATCTATTAAAACAATTCAAGATTTCTCTTTTATAGGGGTCTGGGATGTTTGCGGGAGACTTAAAAATCTGCACATGGTCTTGCATAACCTGACAATAAATCCATCCATCCTCCACTGGATCATTGGGTTGAGGAAATGCCAGGCATGAATGTGACAAATGCATCTTTCAAGTGGGCAGGGTCAGCACTTGTTCCGTGATGGGTTCATATCAAGTGTAATAAGCAAAATGCCTTATTTTATTTAATCACTATATCTTTTTTTTTTTGGCTCTGTTGTGTCTTCACTGCTGCATGGGCTTTTCTCTAGTTGCGGCAAGTGGGGGCTTTTCTCTAGTTGCAATGTGTGAGTTTCTCATTGCAGTGACTTCTCTCGTTGGGGAGCAAGGACTCTAGTGAGTGCAGGCTTCAGTCATGGCAGTTCCCATGCTCCAGAGCACAGGCTCAATAGTTGTGGCACATGGGCTTGGTTGCTCCATGGCATGTGAGATTTTCCCAGATCAGGAATCAATCCCGTGTCTTCTGCACTGGCAGCGAATTCTTTACCACTGAGACATCACGGAAGCATAGAATGCCTGGTTTTAAAAATTATTGTTTTTTCAATCCCTCTTCTCTCCACCCAAGAATACAATATGTGAAATACACACAGTATTTCCTGGTCTGAGTTTAATCAATGACATTTTAAGAGTTCAGAATCAAACTAATGCTCCAGAGTCAGAGGCCAGAATTCTCAAAATTACTGTCCGTCATTCCAGAATGCAAGGCACAGCAGAGACACTACCTCTGCCTTCAAACAATAATCACAATTTTTCTTTCCAAACCCCCACCATAAATTTTGAAATGATTAATGACTATCTACCTATCCTGGAGCTTTATCAAAGGGAATCACATATTTTAACTGTAGTTCAAAGTGCCAATTGCATAGTTAATGGCTCACATCAAAATAAACCATCTCGATGGAGAAGCCTCATCCAAAATTATACCAAGTCAACCTCCATATTAATGTTGGAAAACAGTGCATATTTATGTCATCAACATACTTACCTCTAAATGCTTTTCTCTTCTAACTGGATTCTCCAATAATCAAACTATAATTGCCATTAAGCCCAAAATAATATTCAATGACAGAAATTAACATCTCTCTGGAAACCAATTAATTATTCAACATTCCTTAGCTGCCTAGACACCAAGAGGTACCCTGATTGCTCTGCAATGGAAACACTTCCTAGCATTCCTCCAGCAAGGAGAGGACTACAGATTCACTCTTACTGCGTCTGGGCCACACTGCTGAAGGATGCTCAAAAAGGATCCTATCAATAACATCCAACAGCCTGGCTGAGAAAGTCCAAGACAGATCACATCTCTACCAGCTGTGGTTATTTTCCCTCTTACAGGCTGAGGCCAAAAGTAAAATGTTACAAAACCTCAAATTCAGGCATGAGTAGACATACTTGGGCAAGGAAGAAAACTGAAGTCCTAGTTAAAACAGAAACCACCAGGATGTGAAATCACCATCATTATCATCACAACAACAATAGCAGCAGTAGTCACAACAATGCGAAGGTGATCAATAGCGGAAAACTTGGTTATTATATGTGAATCAAAAAGAAAAGGGCTAGAAACAGTAAACAATAAACACCTTGGACTCAGCTATTCTGTATCTGGAAAGCCCTTCCAGGAAAAACATCATTGGTCAGGCAAAGATTTAAGTATAAAGATGTTTTATCACAGAGTTGTTTAAAATGTGAAAAAGGGGACACAACCAAGATGTCTGACAATAAGGAAACCACACACACACACACACACACACACACACACACACACAGTGTGGGTTTCCTAGGTGGTGCTAGTGATAAAGAACCTGCCTGTCAATGCAGGAGATGCAAGTTTGATCCTTGGATTGGGAAGATCCCCTGGAGAAGGAAATGACAACTCACTCTAATATTCTTGCCTAGAGAATCCCATGGTCATAGGAGCCTAGCGGGCTACAGTCCACAGGGTCGCAAAAAGTCGAGCAGGACTGAAGCGACAACACACACACACACACACACACACACACACACACACACGCACGGTGCATACTGAGTAAACCTTAAAGTGACAGTGTAAAAATCATATGGGGATGTTTTTGGCAGAACAAAATATTCACAATTTATTGCAAAGTGAAAATTCAAGTAGCAACCTGTACACACTTCAATATAAATCTTAATTTTATATACAAATATACTAGAGTAACATATCACAAAAGGATAACATTGGTGGAAGGTTTTTTTAAATCTATTCTAATGTTACTCTAACAAACACAGAGCATTCTTTTGCATCAGAAAGTTAATGGAAATCATATAAGCAGTTTCCCACATTCTATGCCTTTAAATGGAGCATTTTTAAAGGCATATTGTTCTCAAAGAGATATTTGCCCCTAAAATTAACTTGTAGCCCAAATCCAAATATTTAACTCAAGATAATTTCATAATTAGCTGTTTTTTCTCTGTACAATTCTTAAGATAAATGCTTGAGATAACATTTAATATGCCAGCCAGAACATTTGATATGCCACAAGTTTAATAATTCTTTCAATAGAATCAGTGCTCAAAATAACTTTTTTCAATTTATCTATTTTTGCTAGGTATTTTCACCCAGAAGTCCAACATTAATTATAAAGAATCAAATTCTGAGTCTTACCAAATGATACTCCACTGAAAACTTTAAATACAAATGGGGTGGGGGTAAGGGGTGCAGGAAAAAGTATTATTTTTTAATACCTTAAGAAAAAGTAGTGACATAGCAGAATTTAGTGTGGCCACAACATATAATGTAGTCATTTGTTTGTAAAAATTGAATATACATATTTGTTTGTATTATGGATCTATATGTGTATGTGTGTATAGTTACCCACACATACACATATCAAACAAAAAATATAATCTGAAATTCAAATTTTGGCAAGTACAAACAATAGAAGTTAGTTGATGGCTCATTCATTCCTATGATTCATTTCAGCAAAAGTTTCTATTACCATTTTGAAATGCTTATTATACAAAGTCCTTCAAAAAACTGACTTAGAGCAACAAATAAAAACAACAGAAATCAATGACAAAGCAATACACTGTAAAAAAATGCATTCACACTGTGAAATCTACACCAAGAGGATTCAGGTCCATGAAAACAGTCACCAGAGGCAGGAAATTCCCACTTACTCAGGTCTATTTTCTCTCTATAACTCTTACTAACAACATGTACCTTCATGATCATTCATCTGAAAAAAACCAGGCTTATCATGAAATGAAAACAGATCACAGGAAGGCAGAGAAGGAATGTCAACTTCATAAAAAAGAGAGAGAGAGAACCTTTCAGAGGTGCTGACAGATAATGGAAATATCACCCATGCCAAAAACTACCAACCCCTGTGCCATGACTGGACTAAAATCCTTTGTAGACAACAATACCAGAGAAATAAAATAAGAGGACAGGGAATAGAACACTTATGAGTTGTTTTCACTTTTATGCTGGAAAATTAATTTAGAGCAAGGACCTTGGCATCGATGTTAATTTTCCATACATGCACCAAAAACCCCTAGAGATTTTTAATATAATTTCTAATATACTTCAGGTAACTTGCTTACATTTTGAATTAGATGTGCAAAGGGGGATTAAAGTTAAAATTGGATTAAGGAATGCAAATTAAAACAAACTCTCCCTGATGCATTCCTTTTCCAGAGAAAACAGAAGTCTTGGTCAAGTCCAAAGTGAGAGTACTAAAATGGCCTTAAGCCCATGGAAATGCACATCTAGCCTCAATTACCTAGACCCAGAATATAATGAGCTTTCTTGCCTACTGGTAAATTATTCTTTGAGTGTCTTTGGGACAAGTGATGGGCAGCAGATATCCAATCTTCATGCCATGGATATTTCTTCAAAGATACATGCAGCTTCCTTCAAAAACATATGCAGTTTCTTACAGATTTTATCTTGCCTTTATCGGGCATCTTTGAATTCATTAACTATTTAAAATCACAACCACCACCAGAACATAAAAGATACATATCAAACATCACAACCTAACTCTCAAAATAACTTGCTGTTCACTATAATCAACATGATGCGTGACAAGCAGACAGAAAAAAACAGTTAAAATCGGGAAGAGGTAGTAAAGATATGGACAAAAATACAATGAGTCATGTAATTAATGTCTAATACCAGACTTGAAACAAAGCGTAACACAGTAGACACTCAAATGCTCACTAAATAATAATAATATTCTAGACATAATTACTTTGCCATATCTGTCTGTCCAACACCACACATATAAATACCAGTGTTTAAGTTCTGATAAAGCCGAAGTTAGGATGGAGAGGGAATTAGCAAGAGGTCCTACAAGGTCCAGTGGACAAGCATAAAGTCCAACTGTGGTGTATACCACCGGGAAGCCTGGGAAATACTCTGCCACCAATTATCTAGGCATTGTTATACTCCTATTTACTGGTTTCAGCAGACACACTTCCAGCTACCACAGCTGCATAGAACGCCATTGCACCGTTTATGGATCAAGGCTCTTATGGACCCAACTCTCTCAATCAGAGCTCCTCTCCCTGGAATTCTCAACAGGGACTACATGATTCCAACCTCAGTCTGGCTGAGCCAGTGAGAGTTTAGAAATGTATGCTGGGAACTGCAGGGAATCACGTTCTGGTATGGAAGGGAGATGAGTCTATTTTTATGAAACAGAAGACTAAAGCAACAGCATATTAAGGGGGAAAGGGCAGATACTTATAGCAAAACCAAATAAGGTTCAAAGCCCCAAGTCCTGGGGTATTTTAAAGGCTTGACTTCATGCCTTACCTTGACTACATGCCTTACCTTATCTCTTAGGCACCTTATTTCCTACAAATACATACCTTCATTTTGCTTTTGCTAAAAAGCATTATACTACTTGCAACTCAGCCTTACATGAAAGATTAACAAAAATAATCAACAGATAAGAAAGGCGAGAAAGGGAAGGGCAAATGATCCAAGGTGGCACTTGAACAGAAAAAGAATCCACCACGCAGAACCAAGACCGAGCCCGGAGAGCTCAGAGCAGGCAGATGAACTGCAGTTCTGTTCATCCACTGAGTAAGGGCTGGGGAAAGACAGTGATCCCACTGGCTACAGATATCAGCGCTGTTTTTACAATGTTTTAGTATCTGTGAATACCACATTCTTTTCCTTTCTTGTACAGTCTTGTTTGAAACTCTGGCAAATCCTACACAGGGGATGCAATTGAAAGCTGGCTGAGATGAAGTTTTGTGATTTCAGTTAGAAACATTCTCTCATTCACCACTTGCTACCGCTGTGGAAAAGAAAGAACTGCAGTGACAAGAGGGGGTTTCTATCGAAAACTATTTTTCCTAAGCTTCAGAAGGATGAAAATCATTTATCTACAAACAAAAATAACTTCTGCTTAAGCTACAGGAAGATTCTGTCCAATCCCCAGATTCTGGGAAAAAGGCAAATTTTGTAGAGACTAATTCTACTGTTCTCATTTCCACACACTTGGGCTGAAATAGCCAAGAATGGCTAAAAAATCCCCCAAATGCCTGCTATCCCACAGAGTTCCAATAGTCTTCACTTTTACTAGAACATGCTCATTCTGCTTCAGAAGACACCTGCCAGGTTCAAAAAAAATCATTATTATTAAAATACACCCCTTTCACCATACCAAACAAACAAACAAACAAAAACCTTCCAGGACTGTTTTCTGCAAAAGAACAAACATAACTTAATTTTTCCCCATGATACTAAACATCAAAAAATGTAACAATAAAACCTCTGTGAGCATTCTCTGCTATAAACCAATGATATCTTCTAATACAGTAAGAATAAGGAATAGACAGCTGGATTTGCTTCTGCTTCCTAAACAATTGTACAGGTTGGGATGTTAGCATTACACAAATGAAAGGGAGGCACACAAGCAAAGTGGAAGGAGAAAGGACTTCCCACATCTCTGAGCTCTGTCTTCCCAAACAGCTGGTCCCAGGAACACTGCCTCTCCCTCCAGGAGGGAAGTCACAGACTGGCAGCCCTCAACATGAAGCCCAGCTTCCAAGAGTGTAATGAAAATAAAAAGAGCCAAGATGGCTCCTTCACACTGAAATTCCAGCAATGCAGGAAGACAGCCACCCACCAAAACTGATTTCAGAGGCAGGGATAGCCCCAGCCCCTTGAAAGTGTAAAAATAAACCCCCATATGGAGTCATTCGTTCCTGCAGAAAGCACCCACGGCCCTGCTGGAGTCACAAGCAGAAGGGCTGAGTTTTAGCTGTAAAACAACAGAACGAGCTCGGGCTCCCTTACCTGTACCAGCCTGCGGCTCCCTCCCCCTTATTCCAATTTGGGACAGGCTATCAGGGCTCTCCCAGCAACTCCGAGAAAGGGGCGGGGCTGCTAGAATGACTGCTCACACCTGCGTGCAGGAAACTGATCATGCTCCCTCCCAAGGAAGATGCCAGGGCAAGGATACCACCTTCATCTGGAGCTTCAGAGCAAGACCAGGACACTAGCACTGACCTTCCAACATTATTATTAGTCTCAGGAAACTAAAATTGCCCTAAGGAGCTTTAACAGAATCAAAAATGAAAGATCAAAGGAAGAGAACAAAAGAGATCATGAGTGTCAATCAAATGGCTGAAATTAGGCACACGGCCAACCCTTTAAAAAGGAGCCATGGAATTTGTCCACACTCAGCCAGAAGTTCTTAGTCTTCATGCAGTGGGAGAGCAGAAGATAAAAGCTCCAGCTATGCAACCCTGGTTTATATCCTGACTCCGCCAGTTCCTAGTTGGAACTTGTCCACCTTGGACAAGTCGCTCCTCTCTGGGGTAAAGTTTCTACATCTACAGAACAGCGATAACAGCAGTGCCTAAACTTCATAGGGTGCGGTGAGAATTAAATTCTGAACACACAAAAAGCACTTACGAAATGTCATTATTAAGGGTAATGAACAGAGGAGTATGTACACACACCCACACACTCATACCTTCAAGACCAGTTTCTTGAAAAGAAAGAAAAGATACTTCCTGAAAGGTTTTTGTTTTTATTCCTTGCCAATTGGTTTACTTTAATCAAAATTCCTAAGTACCTTTTACAAATGGCCCAGTTTACAATGTGCTGGAAATCAGGCACAAAAAATTTTAAATTCCTTGAAAACACTCAAACCTAGCAAATTAGGTTGGAACACAGAATATGTCATCTTTGGGGAAATCATCTAGATTGTGTAATAACTTTTTGATTCAGTACTCACCTTTCAAACTAATTCTAGACAGTGCAGAAACACCATCACATTCATGGCTGATAGATCTACAATCTATGAGGTGAGGAGAGTTGGTGAAGGCCAGAGTTACCTACATTGACCAACCGCGATTCATTTTCTATTTCCCCTACTTGACTGAAAGCAGATTCTCAGGATTGGAAGAGGCATTAAAGTCATCCAATCTCAAGGCCCTTGTTACATCTCTAAAAGTTGAATTGTATCAATAATTGTGCACCAGGAATTAAAACACCATTTGCACCCAACATGAGGCAACATGAGTCTATAATACCCATGTTCAGAGTGGCACTTACCCAAAGAGTACAGAAATGGGAGAAAATATAGTCTAACAATTCAGTTGAGGACTGTACACCATTCAACTTATACTACACAGCAGGGAAAAATAATATATCTAAACCAGAGGGCAGTGCCATAAAGATCAAGACAGACTTGTCCTCTGATAGATTTTTGTGTGTGTGCTGTTTCTGGGTACAAGGAAGCATTCTCCAGAGTTTTCAGAATGCTAAAAGAATGGAATCTCTGGGGTGGTTTATATACAATTAAAGTATTCCTTTTTTTAAAAAATAACTTTGCATTTGTTCACTTTTTATTTTAACATCTCTGTACTGGAACATGTGTTTTGCATTACCTAATAATGGAGAGGTGTGTCATTCTTCTGCCTGAAAATATGCTGCTATCATGAAAGCACATGTTCACAACGATAGCAGTTAACCATAAAGAGAATGGAGGACTTGAATCAGGACTAAGAGAGTAAAGGGAGACTCATGGTCTAATAAAAGGATTGGAGAGATTAAGGTGGCTCAAAGACTGGGGGTGGGACTTGTAGAGGGTTAGGATTATGCAGGCACACAGAAGCAAGGAAGGATTTCAGCCCAGTATGAAGAACAGCCAAGACAAGCAGCTAATTGCAGCACAAGAGCTGTGCCATGCGGGGAGAGGAGGTGTACAGTGAGTATACATCTTTTCCTAGAGGGAAACAGCCCCCAGGCTCCCAGACCTTTCTTGTCGTCAGTATCCATGAAAGTCAATGCCTTCATTAAACTCTCAAGGGAAAGACAATTAAAAGTCTAAATCTAAAACAAAGTCCATGGTCTTCCCAAGAAGTTTTAAAAAGAAATTAAGAATGTACTTCTGCATCTGAGTTGGGTGAGAAAAATGAGATCTCCCTATTGGATCTAGTGTGCATGGTCAGTCATGTCCAACTCTTTGTGATCTTATGGACTGTGGCCCACCAGGCTCCTTTGTCCATGAGGCTTTTCAGGCAAGAATACTGGAGTGGGTTGCCATTTCCTCATCCAAGGGGATCTTTCTGACCCAGGGATCAACCTCATGTCTCCTGTATTAGTAGGCATATTCTTTAGCACTGAGCCACCTGGGAAGCCCATTGGATCTAGCATGGATCCATACATTCAGTGAGAAAAATCTTGCTTCTTATTTACTTAAAACAATAACCACTGGAATAAGCTCATCTTGGTGCAGGTTAAGGATTTTCAAAAAGAAATAGCTCAGTTACAACAGTAACATTAGTTTTAGTCATGCTACTGCCTTAAAAGCCCTTTAATTAGAGTTTTTAAATCCTAAGAATCTTACTGCTTACCTCTCTTTGGTTTCAAATATGATGTCATATGTGTTAATAATAATAAACATTCTATATATGTTATACCCATTGATCCTTCAGAAAACTCTAGTGGGTGAATATCACTATCTTTTCACAGACTGAGGCCTAGTGAGATGAAGTTATTTGCCCAGCGTCCTATAGATTGTCAGTGACAGAGTTAAGACTCAGACCCAGGTCTCCGGTTCCAAACACTTTGAAGGTTACCACCTGCAAAATGCTTCCACTCCCACCTCTGTCCTGGATCTTATAACAGCTCAATCAGTCAAGCTTCCACTACTGAAACATAAGGAATTATGAAAGCAAAGAATCGGGTTAAAAGCAAAAGGACAAATTGTTTTAAAATCTGGAAGACTCTGCTCTCCAGAACTGGCCAATCAAAGGCTTGACATTTTTCAGGTAGAAGCCTTCAGTAGACCTGGCTTTTCATGTTGCCTGACCCAGAATCCTCATTTAGTCACCATTAATCCTCCTGGGAAACTTCACTGTCATGTCATTGGAACCTGTTTCTAACTATTCCTTCTCCATCTCACTTCCTTCCTCAAACATCCAATGGTTTATTCAGACTTGTTCCTGCCTGAGGCCCTTGACACTTGCCATTCTCTCTGCAGGGAACTCTCTTTCCCCAATATCCATGTGCCTAGCTTGGCTCAATATTGCAACTCAAACATCACTTCCTCCAAGAGGCCTACTAGGATTACATCATGCCCAACTCTTTGCAACCCTATGGACTGTAGCCCACCAGGTTCCTTTGTCCATGGGATACTCCAGGCAAGAATACTCTAGTGGGTTGCCAAGAAATAGGTTAGGATACAACAATCAGCTAAGAAAAAACTAACTAACCTGTCCAAAATAAAGTAGATCAGGATTCTCTGGCCACCTGCCCCTCCAAAAAACACTGATCAGTCTTTCCAACATTTGTCCAATGCAGGGCAACCTTCCCATGTACCTCATCAGAGGATTTTCTTGGTCATTAGCTATAAGGGCTATTCACAGTCCCCTCATTTCCATCTGTAACACAGTGGGCCTGCTACTCAGAAGACTTTTCATTCCCTAGCATGTTATGCTGATGAAGATCAATTTAGTAATAAAAATGGTACATTTATGGTTTTAAAATATTTCCGCCCAGCTATGAGGAATTAATTCATTTTGCAGTGCCAACCCTATACACAACTGGGACTCAAAAGTGAAACTACTTCCAAGAACAATATTTGAATTCTTTTTAGAGGGTGCTTTCTGCTTACAGTGCCTCCCAGCTCCAGGAGGCGACTCTCAAGTTATAATCACAAGTATAAAATCCCTCTTCCTACACTGACACCATCAATGAAGTGCGAGTGTCAATATTATGTTCTACAGCCCACATCTTCCCAAAGTAGCTACTGCCAGCTTTATTTCAGAGGTTTGGGGATTCCAAATATAAGCAAACACAAATAATATCAATACAATGTTAGTTCATAACCATATGTCTGTTTAGAAAACATTATACTGAATAACTGAATACAAAATAATAAGTAGTTTAAGTAGCTTGGGCTATTAATTTAAAGACTTAAAGAGCATCTTTGTTATGAGCTAGATATGTCATGAGCTAGGAATGTCAAATTTATGAGATTTTTTTATCCCCATGAAAAGAATATACAGTGATCCCTCTAATATCTGCCAGGGAAACTGGTTCCAGGATTCCCCATGGAAATCAAATTCCACAGGTGTTCAGGTCCCTTATATAAAATTGTACATTATTTGCTTATAAGCTGTGCATATCCTCCCACATATTTTAAATCATCTCTACATGAGGTATAATACCTAATACAAAGTAAATATCACATAAATAGTTGTAAAACATATTGTAAGTGCTATGTAAATAGTTGCCAATGTGCTGCAAATTAAAGTTTTGCTTTTTGGAAATTTATGGAAAAATTTTTCAAATATTTTTAATCTGTGGTTGGTTCAATCCATGGATGCAAAACCCATGGATACAGAGAGCTAACTATACCAGTTAGTTCAAAGCAGATATATAGAAAATGATGATAAATCCTGTGTTGACAATATACAAATCTGTCAAAAACACATTCCAGAGGAAAATCAAATATCCTAGAAAATAAGACAGTTGAAAACAACCAAAAAAGCATGTCACCATTAGTCAGTGTTTTTCTTATTTATATGTTAAAGTGGTTGCTGGGTCAGCACATGCCAAAAACTATAATGATGGAGGTATGAGGTAGCCAGGAAAAATTAGAAATTAATCTAAGGAAAGAGTCAGTGATGGTTTGTAAAGAATTATTATAAGTAAATAAGAACTATTTACTTATAATATTTTGCTGTAAAAACAAGACATGACTTTCAACCTTCACCAAAATATTACAATGGCTCCAGCTTTCCTTCCCAATATCTTCCTGATGCAAAGGCCTTGGTCTCATCAAATCTCTGTTCATCACCTATGCAACATCACTGATTGATTTCTACCTTCAGGTCTCTTCCGTACATGGTAAAATTTTGCGACCCAACATGCATTTCCCCTGCATCTGGTAGGAGTAACGCAATTTTTTCAAAAGACAAAATCCTTTCTTCACTGGCTCTGGTTGAATGAGAGTCAAAGCACTTTGTGTGGACACTTTCCCAAACTGGACCATTTGTTCCAGAAGAAAAAGGCTAAAAAAGGCCAGGGGGCAATCAATCTACAGGGGGTATTTGACAGAGATGGTTGCATCAGTTCCTTCACCCAGCAACCCTGGAGGTGTCCAGTTTCTAACCACTCTGATTCCATTTTTCAGGTGACCCTCAGACTCCATAGGCTACTTCCTCCATGTCTCTACTGTTGGTTTTTAATAAATGCATCTTCTGCTTAAAGTGTATGCAGGGCAGATAATCTGCTGCTTGCACCCAAAACACACAAAGCCCACATGCTTGACAAGATCATTCTGACAGCTTGGTACCAAAACCCAATCACAGATAATTTTCAAGACCCTCAATGTTACATCCCAACACCATGAACCTCCTTCCTCAAAGTTTTTATGACTCCTATCCTGTACTCTTACTTTTTTATGTACTCTGCTTTCTCAAACAAATACAAAACCATAATTTTATAGCCCACTAACTTGTAATTTTCCAGCAATGAATTTGCTACCAAGGTGATAAAGTTATTTTATCTACCCATCCCTAGGTGTTTACTCTCATCATACCTTATTTCACCTAATCTACACAGGATAGGTGACGCAATCCCCTTTAACAGACAAGTATACTAGGCTGAAAAGAGATTATCTTGCCGAAGACTATACATACACTGCTCTGGAAAAAACAAGCCAGGATTTAAATCCAAGTATACCCTCAAAAACCTCAATTCCCAACTACCAATGATAACATTTGACTGGGATGGAGGAAATGGGTATGAAACTAATTGTACCTTGGCGATTTTTATTTTGTTAACTGGTTGCAGATGACCAACCCATATCTTCCCTTGGGTCTCATTTAAAAACTCTGCCAATCTGAATGTCCACAAGCCCTGTCTTGAAAACTATTCAGAGTTAAATGAAACAATCCATTATTTCATCTAAACAGAAAAAAAAAAAAGTGCTGTTCTCTTAAGAAAAATGTCAGCATCCTAAATCACACATGCCATGTCCACAGACTTTCAGTTCAGTTCAGTTCAGTCGCTCAGTCGTGTCCGACTCTTTGCGACCCCAGGGACTGCAGCACGCCAGGCCTCCCTACCATCACCAACTCCCAGAGTTCACTCAGACTCATGTCCATCAAGTCGGTGATGCCATCCAGCCACCTCATCCTCTGTTGTCTCCTTCTCCTCCCGCCTTCAATCTTTCCCAGTGTCAGGGTCTTTTCAAATGAGTCAGCTCTGCAACAGGTGGCCAAAGTATTGGAGTTTCAGTTTCAGCATCAATTCTTCCAATGAATATTCAGGACTGATCTCCTTTAGGATGGACGGGTTGGATCTCCTTGCAGTCCAAGGGACTTTCAGGAGTTTTCTCCAACACCACAGTTCAAAAGCATCAATTCTTCAGTTTTCTTTATAGTCCAACTCTCACATCCATACATGACTACTAGAAAAACCATAGCTTTGACTAGATGGACCTTTGTTGGCAAAGTAATGTCCACAGACTTTAGAGTTGCTTTATAAGCAGCTCTGACAAAACCAAGGCAGGGACAGGGTGACAGAACAGCCAAGAGAGAAGCTGGGAAGAATCCATCAGTGGATTAAAAATTAGCTACAAGTGGTAATTTACATATGGATCATTAGGATTCAGGCACAGTTAAAAACAGCTCACATCTGGTTTTATTTGGACTCCCTGTTTTGTCTAATAAACAAGTGCCAAAATGTAAGGAATTCTCATTTTGGGCTTAAAAAAAAAATCAAGTTAACACAAAGGTATTTTTTTCAAGTCATACGCAAAGCAGGGTTAGTTTTGGGAATGCAGACATACAGCTAGAAAGACTGCTGCTGCTGCTAAGTCGCTTCAGTCGTGTCCGACTCTGTGCGACCCCATGGACTGCAGCCTACCAGGCTTCTCCATCCCTGGGATTCTCCAGGCAAGAACACTGGAGTGGGTTGCCATTTCCTTCTCCAGCTAGAAAGACTAAGTCACTGAATTAACTCACCATGAGACCCTGGGCAAGTGACTTGATTTTCTAGAACTAGCTTCCTTAATAAAATGGGGAAATATGTTTCCTAGAGTAATCTCACAGGATTATTTTAAGAATCAAAGGAAAGTATTTTGTTCAGGAAAGATTTACGACCAAGACAAGATATTAACAAACATGACCAGGAGAAGCAAAGCAGGTCCACCTGAGTCGACATCTGGTCAGATTTGTCCAATGTGTTACAAACTGCAGGATAAGAGTAGTTGCCAGTCACCAAAACAGAAAGAAATGCAGTTCCCATGTCATCAAGCAATCCACCCACAGACATCATGAAGAATGACATAGGCTTTATTTAGTCTAATCATTTAAAATGCAACGAAGCTATGAAGTTCAATGCTTCATTAAAAATTATTCAGACTTGACAAACTTGAATTTGACAAAATAAATCCAATGAAATGGAATTGGGATCATGCTCTCACCCTCCCCCTCCCCCTGCCCAAACAAAGCCAAAGAAACCAACAAAAACCATGGTTCATGTTTTTTAGGTAACTTCTATTAAGAGGCGATCTCAATGTATGTTCTGTAGAAAGCTGATAGGTATGTGCAGTTTTGGAGGACAAGGAGGTGATGTATAGAAAGCATGGGTTCCAGGGGAGTTCTCTGGTAAACTAAGCATATTCCTTAAATATGGTACTGCCCACATACTCTAATAGAGTACGCACTTTAAGTTCCTGAGTAAATGCTGGAATGAAAAACATTTCCCAAACATTTGTATTGAGCATCCTACAGGGAAGTATTTAATGTGAGACACATTGAAAATATGGTAGAAAATATATAAAGATGGAAATACATGAAACAGACCTCTTTTCAAAACATAGCAATGCACATAAATAGCAGCATGGGAGGGGAGTTCTACCGCTGACTCAGTATCCCAAGTTCCCTTCATACTATTCAAGGAGTACTAAGGTTCCTTGAACATTATTAATAACTTAGAAAACATTCATATGGGGCCAAAATGCAAGTCATCTAAAACTGGAGAGTCAATTAGGAAGGATGGGAGGAAGGAAGGAATGAAAGAAGAAAGGGAAGGAAAGGAAAACAAAAAAATCAGACTCTTCTTTCTCTCCTAATGATGATGAACAAACTTGCTTTCACCTTTTTTTCAGTCAAGAGATTTAGACTTACGAAAAAATTCACCTCAGGGTATATTATTCTAATCAACCAAACATCAGTCTTCAGGGGATGCAACATTTGACTCTACCACAGGTCAGCAGACAGAAGTTAGGCAGGAAATTCTACCTACCAAAGGCCTTCTGTGAAACATGTTAACGGTAAATTGGTAATGAAGTCGACCCATTGTTTTATAGAGAGTAATGTAAATAAATCTGAACCCACAAATGAACACATCCTAACAAGCATACTTCCTGATTTAATGGTTTCTGCAATTGCAAATGTGGATGCTATCAGGGCCCATGTAGATAACCTTAATGAGTGAAGCAGGCAGGGCCTAAGGAAATAAGAGTTATGGGGACTAAGGCGGAGCTTGAGAGCACATATAAGCCTCAAGGCCTTCATGCTCCATTCAATTAAAACACAGTACTGGCTTCTCCCTTCCTCCCCTCTCCAAAACAAAACATAACAGGCGCAGTCCACATTCAGCCTACAGGCTTCTGGCTTGAGACCTCTGGAGACCCACCATTCTTCAGAGGATTTGACCCAACTCCTCTGCAAATGCCTGATGAGCACATTAAACTCACAAATTGCCAAGTTGAGAATAGAGTGTCAACCCAGATGTGTCAAATACATTTGCTTATGGTGGATGACTATTTGCAAGGTGTACATACAAACATACCAGATTTTCAACACTGTACAAGTGAGTTGAATGCCTTACAATCAACTCTTGAGTGACTTCAGGCAATATATGTCACCTCTCTGAGCCTGAGTCTGCTCATTTATAAAATAAAGATGATAATATCAAGCCCTCTGTACTGCAGTACAGATTACACAAGAATACATTTGTAACACTTTTAGCAGATAGCAGGCATTTGTTAAGAATATTAATAAAAAGAAATTTCAATTAAATACAGCTGGGTCAATACCTGCTATGATAGAAGAACCCAATGGGAGGAAGAAACTGGCAAGGACTCAGCCAATGAAAAGCCAGGGTCTCTGTTTACTATAGCCCTCCTCCAATTTCCTTTTCCTCTCTGCTAAAGTGGTCTCCTTCCCTTGCCAAAGAAGGAACTTGCAGGTGACTTGCCAAGGTTGCAGACTATCAAACTTTGATTCTCTGCTGATCCCAAATATTTTTGCTGGAGAAGTTTCTGGCAATCTATTTACTGCAGACCTACACACACAATTAAACAATAGTTAATTTTTATTATGAAGTATATGAAGCAGGGCAAAGACTAATAGAGTTTTGCCAAGAAAATGCACTGGTCATAGCAAACACCCTCTTCCAACAACACAAGAGAAGACTCTACACATGGATATCACCAGATGGTCAACACTGAAATCAGATTGATTATATTTTTGCAGCCAAAGATGGAGAAGCTCTATACAGTCAACAAAAACAAGACCAGGAGCAGACTGTGGCTCAGATCATGAACTCCTTATTGCCAAATTCAGACTTAAATTGAAGAAAGTAGGGAAAACCACTAGACCATTCAGGTATGACCTAAATCAAATCCCTTATGATTATACAGTGGAAGTGAGAAATAGATTTAAGGACCTAGATCTGATAGATAGAGTGCCTGATGAACTATGGACTGAGGTTCGAGACACTGTACAGGACACAGGGATCAGACCATCCCCATGGAAAAGAAATGCAAAAAAGCAAAATGGCTGTCTGGGGAGGCCTTACAAATAGCTGTGAAAAGAAGAGAAGCAAGAAGCAAAGGAGAAAAGGAAAGATATAAGCATCCGAATGCAGAGTTCCAAAGAATAGCAAGGAGAGATAAGAAAGCCTTCCTCAGCAATCAAATCAAAGAAATAGAGGAAAACAACAGAATGGGAAAGACTAGAGATCTCTTCAAGAAATTTAGAGATACTAAGGGAACATTTAATGCAAACACGGGCTCGATAAAGGACAGAAATGGTATGGACCTAACAGAAGCAGAAGATATTAAGAAGAGGTGGCAAGAATACACAGAAAAACTGTACAAAAAAGATCTTCACGACCCAGATAATCACGATGGTGTGATCACTCATCTACAGCCAGATCCTGGAATGTGAAGTGAAGTGGGCCTTAGAGAGCATCACTACGAACAAAGCTAGTAGAGGTGATGGAATTCCAGTTGAGCTATTTCAAATCCTGAAAGATAATGCTGTGAAAGTGCTGCACTCAATATGCCAGCAAATTTGGAAAACTCAGCAGTGGCCACAGGACTGGAAAAGGTCAGTTTTCATTCCAATCCCAAAGAAAGGCATTGCCAAAGAATGCTCAAACTACCACACAATTGCACTCATCTCACACGCTAGTAAAGTAATGCTCAAAATTCTCCAAGCCAGGCTTCAGCAATACGTGAACCGTGAATTTCCAGTTGTTCAAGCTGGTTTTAGAAAAGGCAGAGAAACCAGAGACCAAACTGCCAACATCCGCTGAATCATGGAAAAAGCAAGAGAGTTCCAGAAAAACATCTATTTCTACTTTATTGACTATGCCAAAGCCTTTGACTGTGTGGATCACAATAAACTGTGGAAAATTCTGAAAGAGATGGGAACACCAGACCACCTGACCTGCCTCTTGAGAAATTTGTATGCAGGTCAGGAAGTACAGTTAGAACTGGACATGGAACAACAGACTGTTTCCAAATAGGAAAAGGAGTATGTCAAGGCTGTATATTGTCACCATGCTTATTTAACTTATATGCAGAGTACATCATGAGAAATGCAGGGCTGGAAGAAGCACAAGTTGGAATCAAGATTGCGGGGAGAAATATCAATAACCTCAGATATGCAGATGACACCACCCTTATGGCAGAAAGTGAAGAGGAACTGAAAACCCTCTTGATGAACGTGAAAGAGGAGAGTGAAAAAGTTGGCTTAAAACTCAACATTCAGAAAACGAAGATCATGGCATCCAGTCCCATCACTTCATGGGAAATAAATGGGGAAACAGTGGAAACAGTGGCAGACTTTATTTTTCTGGGCTCCAAAATCACTACAGATGGTGACTGCAGCCATGAAATTAAAAGACGCTTCCTCCTTGGAAGGAAAGTTATGACCAACCTAGATAGCATATTCAAAAGCAGAGACATTACTTTGCCAACAAAAGTCCAACTAGTCAAGGCTATGGTTTTTCCAGTGGTCATGTATGGATGTGAGAGTTGGACTGTGAAGAAAGCTGAACGCCAAAGAATTGATGCTTTTGAACTGTGGTGTTGGAGAAGACTCTTGAGAGTCCCTTGGACTGAAAGGAGATCCAACCAGTCCATTCTGAAGGAGATCAGCCCCGGGATTTCTTTGGAGGGAATGATGCTAAAGCTGAAACTCCAGTACTTTGGCCACCTCATGCGAAGAGTTGACTCACTGGAAAAGACTCTGATGTTGGGAGGGATTGGGGGCAGGAAGAGCAGGGGACGACAGAGGATGAGATGGCTGGATGGCATCACCGACTCCATGGACGTGAGTCTGAGTGAACTCTGGGAGTTGGCGATGGACAGGGAGGCTTGGCATGCTGCGATTCATGGGGTTGCAAAGAGTCGGACACAACTGAGTGACTGAACTGAACTGATATGTTAGTTACTACTACTCATGATGTACAGAATGATTCACTGGAGGACACAGTAAATTTCATAGGTAAACAACCTTGATCAATCCCTTGGGAGAAGCTACTTATCTTGTGACCAACATCAGTCACTTTCCAGAAGTCATGGAAAGATGCCAGTGCCACCTCATGGAAATGCTCAGAACCCAGAGAAGATTAAAAAATACTAGTGCCATTCAAACTTGAACAGTAGTTTGTACACATTTAGCATTAATTCTATTAAATATTTTTAAACACAAATCAGAAGTGCAAATCCAAATACACATAGGATGCTAATACACAGCTCCCTGTCAAACACTTTGCAATATACACAGTCATTTTCCCTCTATAATTCACACGGATTAATGTTACTGTTCTCACCTCGTCTTCCAGCAGATGATCAGTATAATTCCCCTTTTTAGGACACTGAACACTTTCCCCTACAAAAAATTTAAATTCTAACTTGTTGAGCTTTTTTCTTTTTTTAATCCCTGAAGAAAATGGACTGGGAAGAGGAAAAATGATGAAGTAATAACACCCAGGTGCTTCCTACCTAATTAAAAGAAGTTTACAGCTGCACCATAGTGAATCATCCCTGTGGATTATCCACACGTATCCTTCAAGTGGCACGTAGCTCCATCAAGAGCCATATTCCATATGCTTTCCTGAAAACTGCCGTCTCTTAGCTTTGGTAAAATGATGACTATCAGGTAACTAATGGTATTTTCTGCTTCCTGGCTTTCCTCCCTATGGACATCTCAGTTCATTTGTATTTCCTTAATTCTAAAAATAATTAAGAAACCATGAAGCAAGAGGCTCAGCGCTTAGTAAATCAAGCTTTAATTTATTTTAAATTAAAGTGTACTGTCAGTGTTAAAAAAAAATTAAAAAGCTAGATGTAAAATGACTATAAAGTTACCATTTGTGTTTCACAATATACACCTACGCATACCTTGTCATTAACCCAAGAGAACCCACCAAGGGAGCTGAGGGGAACCACATTGATTAGGGGTTTCATCGTACACCCTCTTACCTTCTGAAATTATACACCTGATGAATATATTAATAGCCCCCAAAATGTACCTTGGAGAAGGCAATGGCACCCCACTCCAGTACTCTTGCCTGGAAAATCCTATAGACGGAGGAGCCTGGTAGGCTGCAGTCCATGGGTCGCTAAGAGTTGGACACGACTGAGCGACTTCACTTTCACTTTTCACTTTCCTGCATTGGAGAAGGAAATGGCAACCCACTCCAGTGTTCTTGCCTGGAGAATCCCAGGGTCGGGGGAGCCTGGTGGGCTGCCGTCTATGGGGTCACACAGAGTCAGACACGACCGAAGTGACTTAGTTAGTTTTCTTAGTTAAAATGTACCTTTGACTTTTAAAAATTTCATCTGGACTGCCAGGTGTTTCTTACATATCAAAGAACTATGAAAAAAGAAGTTTACACTAATCTGTTTTTAACTAAAATTTACCTATGGATATTTCTCTTTTTCACACATAAATAAAGTATCTAGAAAGGCATACATCAGACCACTAACTCTAAGCAGAAGTGACTAGAAGGTTCGCTTTTTTGTCTAGTCTTCTGTAACAGTGTCACCTTTAAAATTTAAAAATAATAATAATAAAGTAAAAGCCGATCAAACCAGTCAATCCTAAAGGAAATCAGTCCTGAATATTCATTGGAAGGACTGATGCTGAAGCTGAAACTCCAATACTTCAGCCACTTGATGTGAAGAACTGACTCACTGGAAAAGACCCTGATGCTAGGAAAAATTAAGGCAGGAGGAAAAGCAGACAACAGAGGATGAGATGGTTGGCATCACTGACTTGATGGACATGAGTCTGAGTGAACTCCGGGAGTTGGTGATGGACAGGGAGGCCTGGCGTGCTGAGATTCATGGGGTCGCAAAGAGTTGGACACGACTGAGCAACTGAAATGAACTGAATTCAGAGGGTAAACAAAGAGATACCACTTCCACATCTATTAGAACGGCCGGCCACAATTCAGAACTGACAAGACCAAATGCTGACAAGGATATAGAAGCAGCAGAAACTCTCATTCATTCTGGTGGGAACAAAGAATGGTACAGCCACTTTGGAAGCCATTTTGGTGGTTTCTTACAAAACTAAACAGTGCTACCACACAGTCGTGCTTCTTGGTATTCACCCACAGGAGGTAAAAACCTTACATTCACAGAAAAACCTATGCACAGATGTTTAGAGCAGCTTTATTCACAATTGTAAAAATCTGGAAGTAACCAAGATGTCCTTCAGTAAGAGAATGGATAAATAACCTGTGGTAAACCTGGACCATATTTTTCAGCACTAAAAAGAAATGAGCCATGAAGACATGAAAGGGCATGGAGGAATGTTACATGCATATGACTAAATGAAAAACCAATCTTAAAAGACTATACTATACAACTTCACCTATATAACATTCTGGAAACTGCAAAGTTACTCAAAGAGTATAAAGATCAGTGGTTGCCAGAGGTTAGAGCAGCAGGAAGGATGACTAGAGGAACACAGATAATTTTTAGGGCAGAGAAAATACTCTGTATGATACCATAACCAAGAATATAAGTCTTTAAACATTTGTTGATACCCACAGACTACAAGATGATGCTGTAAAAGTGCTGCACTCAACATGCCAGCAAATTTGGAAAACTCAGCAGTGGCCACAGGACTGGAAAAGGTCAGTTTTCATTCCAATCCCAAAGAAAGGCAATGCCAAAGAATGCTCAAACTACCGCACAATTGCACTCATCTCACACGCTAGTAAAGTAATGCTCAAAATTCTCCAAGCCAGGCTTCAGCAATATGTGAATCGTGAACTTCCAGATGTTCAAGCTGGTTTTAGAAAAGGCAGAGGAACCAGAGATCAAATTGCCAACATCCGCTGGATCATCGAAAAAGCAATAGTGTTCCAGAAAAACATCTGTTTCTACTTTATTGACTATGCCAAAGCCTTTGACTGTGTGGATCACAATAAACTGTGGACAATTCTGAAAAGATGGGAATACCAGACCACCTGACCTGCCTCTTGAGAAACCTGTAGGCAGGTCAGGAAGCAACAGTTAGAACTGGACATGGAACAACAGACTGGTTCCAAATAGGAAAAGGAGTACATCAAGGCTGTATATCGTCACCCTGCTTATTTAACTTGTATGCAGAGTACATCATGAGAAACGCTGGGCTGGAGGAATCACAAACTGGAACCAAGATTGCCAGGAGAAATATCAATAACCTCAGGTGCAGGTGACACGACCCTTATGGCAGAAAGTGAAGAAGAACTAAAGAGCCTCTTGATGAAAGTGAAAGAGGAGAGTGAAAAAGTTGGCTTAAAACTCAACATTCAGAAAATGAACATCATGGCATCTGGTCCCATCACTTCATGGGAAATAGATGGGGAAACAGTGGAAACAGTGTCAGACTTTATTTTTGGGGGCTCCAAAATCACTGCAGATGGTGACTGCAGCCATAAAATTAAAAGACGCTTACTCCTTGAAAGGAAAGTTATGCCCAACCTAGATAGCATATGAGACGTTACTTTGCCAACAAAGGTCCGTCTAGTCAAGGCTATGGTTTTTCCAGTGGTCACGTATGGATGTTAGAGTTGGACTGTGAAGAAAGTTAAGTGCCGAAGAATTGATGCTTTTGAACTGTGGTGTTGGAGAAGACTCTTGAGAGTCCCTTGGACTGCAAGGAGATCCAAACAGTCCATTCTGAAGATCAGCCCTGGGATTTCTTTGGAGGGAATGATGCTAAAGCTGAAACTCCAGTACTTTGGCCACCTCATGCGAAGATTGACTCATTGGAAAAGACCCTGATGCTGGGAGGGATTGGGGGCAGGAAGAGAAGGGGACGACAGAGGATGAGATGGCTGGATAGCATCACCGACTCGATGGACATGAGTTTGAGTAGACTCCAGGAGTTGGTGATGGACAGGGAGGCCTGGCGTGCTGCGATTCATGGGGTCGCAAAGATTGGGACAGGACTGAGGGACTGAACTGAACTGAACAGACTACATTATATCAAGAGGTAGCCCTAATGGAAACTATGAACTTTGGGTGATAACAATGTGTCAGTGTAGGTTCATCAATTATAACAAACGTTATCACTCTGGTGAAGCATGTTGATAACACACAAGGTTGTGCGCATGTCGGGACAGAGGGTATAGGGCAAATCTCTGTACTTTACTCTCAGTTTTGCTATGAACTTAAAACTGCTCTAAAAAACAAAATCTATTTTTTTTAAGCTACACAGAAAAATGTCAGAATGAGACTGAGTTAATTTTATAAAGAGAATAGCTACATACTGAGGTAGGGTCAGAATCCTAACAAATAAATTGTTATCTTTAAGCATTTTTATTAAATGCTCAGGACAACTGTAGTTTAAACAGGGACTTAATTATATCAGGTTAATTTTCTGCATTCTTTTTTTATCTTCCAGATTCAACTTACTGTATAGGAATATTCCTATTTCTTCATACAGATCTTCTGCACTTACAATTAAAAAGTACTTAAAATTAAGATGCTTCTCCCCCTCAAATAGTTTATGTATCATTTGACTGTTGGCAGCAACTGGGCTTCCAATGTATTTTGTAATTACTCTGAGTTTAATCACAGTGTGATATTTAATATAAGAATTTCTATTTTTTATTGAATGAAAGAATTTATATTCTACAGTTCTTTACAATTTTCAAAAGTTTGATACACATGATTTCATATAATAACCTCTTTTTTCCCCTATGCATTCTTTACTTAGCTTATCTTGATTAAAAATCTAGAGTAGGAAATTTTTACCTGTACAATGTATTCTTTTGAGAATCTATAGAAATATCTAGCTCCACAACATTCTTCAACTGATCTATTTACAATAAATAAATTGTTTTCATCCTACTGCTTAGGGGCTAGGCAGGTGAATTGAAAATCAAGGTATTTATGCCTGAAATATTTCAAATATTTTTCTTTACTTCAGATTACTCCCCATCCCCATAAACAAATGTCTCATATGGAAAATGCTTATAAAAAGTGCTGAACAGTTAAACCCAGAGAGACCTGATTTTCTGAAGGAAAGATGATAATCCTCATTTTCCAAAAAATAAAAATAAATAGAACAACCACTACAAAATGAACACCAGCCAAAAGGGCATAAAATCTGAGTCCTATATTATTCTGGCAGACAACAACAGCATGTCTACTGGGGATTCAGAGTACGTGGAACCAGGAAATAAGCTAAGCATTGATTTGAGAAGATCAGTTTTCATGACCCTACTCAAGAGAATTTCATCACCATTTATTTTGGAGAAGAGTGAATTAATATAACTGGTTTTGGAGTTCTTTTTTTCCCACCCAGAAGATAAAATGCTGACTTCTCATTCTGAAACTATATATGTAAAAACAACACAGCTTTCCATTTCTTTTCTCTTTGAGTTAAAATTGATATATAACATTATACTAGTTTCAGGTATACAACATAAGAATTCAATGTTTTTATACAGATTTGCTATTTCTTAATCCCCAAAATGCTTACACAAGAGAAGGCATCCAAGAGGGAATTTGGATATATTCTCATTCATATTTATTCTCCTCCCTCCATCCTCTACACCTCTCACATTGTGCCAAGTGAGAAAAAGGCAATTTTCCATCATTTGAGGCCTTGCTGACAATGAACACTAAATACTGTTGGAAAATTTTGCTCATACATACTCTTAGCCATTAGAGTATTAATGATACTCTAATGTATCATTAATAGCCAGATACTCATTTGTGTATCAAAAGTCTACTTCTCAACTAAATATTCTAGACCTTCAAGGACCTTCCTGGTGTTGCAGTGTTGCCTGCAACAGGCAGTGTCGCCTGCCAATGAGGGAGACACAAGAGGCGCAGGTTCAATCCCTGGGTCGGGAAGATCTCCTGGAGAAAGACATGGCAACCCACTCCAGTATTCTTGCCTGGGAAATTCCATGGACAGAGGAGCCTGGAGGGCTACAATCCACGGGGTCACTAAGAATGAGACATGACTTACCGACTAAACAATAACAAATCTCTAGCTAGCCATGGCCTCTCCAAAGGGAGGACATTTAAGCTGAGTAAGGGAACAGATTTAGGAGAATCAAGAGCAGTTAAACAGAAAGGCACACACACACACATTCTAGACCTTCAATCATGTTGCCTCCTTTAAATTTTTCAATTGTATCCAATGGTCCTCAGTTTAAAATTTCTGGAAATGCAAGAATGACAGGAATCTAAGTGGTCACCTGGCCCAACTTCTCATCTAATGTCTGAGTCCATTCACAGCTTCTGCTTAGAATGACCCAGGGTGGGTTTGGAGAGCTCAGATGCCAATGAACGAGCCACCTTTCAAGGCGGCCACATCTTGTTTTAGGGCACTTCACACGTCACCAGTTACGGCCATGGTCCTGTTCACATCACAGAAAACAAACGGAAGTTCATTTACAAATATCAGTTGTTCACTTATTCAAAGTGTTGGTCTCCACTTCCTTTCTGTTGTATTATTTCCTCGAGTTCTGCCCTCATTTTCTCTAAGGCCTCTCTTAATAGTCATTAAAGACGGTAATATTCAAGAACAAGTTGTTCTAAAATTACTTTCCTTCCAGTTTTAAGCTGTGTGGAACAAAACATATTGGATCTTCAATCAAATTCTGACAGGCACATGCAAACACCACATGAATTTCTAATCCTGAACCATCTCATTTTAAGCCATAATACATGAGTCAGAAGAAAACCTAACTTCTCTTAGATTCAATCATCTCAAGGCACTCCATATTTATAAACTTCATTCTCTCCTGGAACTTACATATTTTTTAAACAATACAGTATAATTAAGTTTAGCCCATTCTGCCACTTCTCAAAAAGACTCTTAACAACATTTATTCAATTTCACATTTCAGACGAAAATTAATGTTAAATTATCCCTTGTGATTATTTATACATGGATTTTAATTTATATTATATTTACATTCACTAAGCACAAAATAGAATTAGGTTGCAATTTTATACTTATAATCTACTCCACTGCCAAAATACGTTCAGTAAAAAGTGATAATTGCACTAAAAGTGCAAACGTACGATTTTGACTTTTTATTACCATTTCAACCCACTGCAGAAATTATTTAACATGGTTTCACCAAGTTGAAAGAACCTTATCACATATCTGCTCAAGCCAATGTGCAATCATAAAAAAACTGACTTTAAAAGACAATTTTTTTTAAGTATGTATTTTAGCCTCAACTTAACAACTTTCTTAAAAACTCTACCTCCAGATCAGAATAATCTCCAATCAACACAGACACCATTACCTCTCTTGTAATACACTCTGCACTCTCCATTTCCCTGATCCCCAAGGAATGATCATTTTGTCCTGAAATCGTAGAAGAATGAGTTAAAAAGAATAACTGTATGCAACCTACTAACAAAAGTCAGAGAAACAAAGAAGAAAATCAGGACTGATTTGGAAAAAGTTAACAAAAAAAATTCTTTTTAGAAAGTAATTTTAGGTTCAGGTTAAATACGAAAGAAAAGAACAAGAAGAGAGTATTAAATGCTTTACCCTGTACTGGCTGTGTATTACACTATCTGCATTATCACATTTAATGCTGAAAACTTCCTAAGACACAAGTACTATCACTGGTGCCCTTCGACTGAAATTGAGCATCTAATACACGACATGACACGCACAAAGTCAAATAAAGAACAGCAGACAGCCACTGCCATCGGGTCGAGGAAGAGGGAAAGGGAAGAGAGGTTCACCGCTGCCTCAAGGCCCGGGCTTGGCTAGTGGGCAGCCTTGATGTGGGCTCTGAAGCCCTGCAGGACAAAGGCCCCAGCCTGTTCCCTGGGCCCCCAATTCACGTGCCAGCCCGAGGCCAGGTGAACCGAGGAGCCATGGGATAAGGCTGGGATCCACCTCTTACCTCGTTCTCCAACACTCCACTGACTGCTGGCTGAACAGGCCACCAACGGCCACTCTTGACAGGTGCTCACCTGGGGGAGGGGCCCACTGCAGCACCAACCAATGTCTGAGCAGGATCACTAACAGTCGCTCTTTGACAATTGACAGTTGCTCACTTGGGGGAGGAGCCCACTGTGTCACCAACCAATGGCTGAGCAGGGACCTCTAACCATCTCACATCAGTGGTCTCCTGTTAGGGGTTTCACGGTAACCGTTGCCTGGTAAGAAGTTGTGCTGTAATGGCATAGAGCAACAGCCGCATGCTAAGGGCTGTGTACTGCCCAACTCTATTACTACTACATACACCTAAGATGAGCTCTGTTAACACAGCACATAATGAGAAAACACACCATTGCTTCTTGATAGCAGGAACATCTGGTTATGTCAAATATAAGAGATTCACAACAGAAGATATGTGCAAAATATAGCCTCCCTAAGGGCTGAAAAGTACCTAGATAAAACTTGATTGTTCTATACCAGCAAGTTTGATTCTAAATCCCAGGTTCATACACCTCAGTCAAAAGATTTCTAATCCTTCCATGTAAGACCTATGCTTGCTCTATTCATTCCATAGACATCCATGGCCCCAGCCATGGATGCAATTGTCAAGCCTGCCTTCAATAAACATCATAAACAATAAACATCATAAAAAGCATACTGGGTACCTGGCGTTTTGCTTGTTCTTAACAATACAGTGGTAAAAATGACAAATACAGACACAGTTTACAGAGAGTTTACCCTCTAGCAAAAATGAGAGACATTCAATCAGTCATTTTAAGTGAGATAAGAATTACCGAGGAAACATAAAAGATGTTACGGGCAATACATTATGAGATGGTCAGTTATGTGCAGCTGTACGGGCTGTGCACTGCACAAGGGCACATGGCCAAGGAACATGTGTAGCCCTATCCATATGTAGAGCCTGACCAGAAGAGCATTATTTCCTCATTACCACAAAGAGGCGATTCAAACTAGCATCAGCCCTGAAGCTGCAGAGGACAGGAGTTAGGTCTTGTAGGTAGCAATAATAAATTTGGATTGTATATTAAGAGTGATGGGAAATAATGGAAGAATTCTGTACATACTAGACTCAACTGTCTATGGGAGCAGAGGCAGTAATTTACTCAAGATGATTTCATCACTTGTGTAATATTGAAATAATTCAGGGAAATGTATAAATAATTGAAGTGAAGACCATTTGTCAAAATGCCATTTTGGCATTTTACCAGCTGATGTGCATTTAAAACTAGGATGAAAAATATAGCTTTTTTTCATTCTTTTAACTTCAGGAGGATATAAACCCTTTATTAATCAGATGTACTTTCATTTGACTCCAGTAAGATCACAAGCCCTATGCAAAGCTATCTTCCATTTCCACACAGCAAGTTCTCACCTTCAAGAGATGCTACTAAAATGCTCAAATGAAGAAGATCCCTTTTCAGTCTGCAGAAAAGGGATCTATTCTCTCCATCCAGGAGACTGTCAGGTTGGAAAATTAAATCTGTCACTTTAAGATGTATGAGTCCTGCACTTTCAGAACTTAAAGCATCAAAGCAAGCAAGAAAATCTTTGGGAAACAAATCTATATAACATGGGGATTTTAAGAGAAGCCATCATTTCCTCCACAGAAACCAGAAGGCCTAGAAACGTGAGGTCAGAAAAAGGTCATCCGACATCCAAAATTATCTACATGTGAATTAGTGTGTTTAGAGCGGTAGACCAAGCTTCCCACGGCTCTCATTACATAAGGTGAGTCAAAAAACTTGTCTCTGGTCAGATAACATTTAAGAAATCCTACATCCTCCAATCTAGCATTCAGTTTCCTCACATATGAAATGAGAATAATTATTACCTCCTAGAGCCACTCTGAAGATTTACAAGGTAATACACGTGAAGTGCTCAGAACCACATTTGGCACATAGTAAGTGCTAAATAAAAGTTAACTGTTACTGCTGTTTTCATTTTTAAAGCATCATGATGGGTTTCCATGCATAAAACCGTGTGAACAAACATAAGAGCAGATAAATCCATTGAGCTTTACATGTCCCAGTCTTTCCCAAACTTGTCTGGCCAGCAGATCCTTTTTTCTACCTGTTAAACACTTTCTATCACTAGGGGAGCTCAAGTCCTACAGAGCTCACCATGGGACACGCAGCTGCTCATTCAGGAATCCAGAAGGAAATTTTATTTATAACAGAAGTCACGAGATGGCAGAAGAAAAAGCAGACCCATATTTAGGCCACCTTTAAATTTCCAGTTCCTCATCTATTGCATCGTCCTTGATATTTCCGTTGAAATTTAATTCCAAAGTAATAAAAGGCCTCAATCCAGGTGGTGTTTTTATGTGTTATTTATACATCAGAAATTGGCTGAGAGGTCACATGAAATGACAATAAAGGGCATCTTGCCCAGACTTAGTGTAAAAACGCCCACCTTGACTCAACAAGGACAATTATAAACAACCCAGGGCCAGTGAAAACATAATTTCCCAAAGTGGAGCTGGGAGGAAAACAATAAGAACTTTTGTTCATAATAGTAACACAATGTGGCTCATTCTTTTTTCTGTTTACATAACCTAGAACCCTACGTAACACTCCTTTAAGAACTAGAACGTATGGGTTAGACTGATAAACATGAAGAATTCCCATGAAGAACATCACTCTCTTAAAATAATTATAATAGTTCACACTTACATAGCCATAACTGTCTTTAACGTATTTAACTCATTTAATCCTCACTACTACCCTTTGACATAAGGGCTTTTATCCCCATTTTTCAGATGAGCACACTGAGGATGCACCAAGCATTAAGAACCTTACCCAAGATCACACAACTAGTAAGAGAGGAATTCAAGTCAAGAGACTTATGGTTCACACTCCTGACTGCTATACACACCCATGATTATGAGGAAATGTTCTTAGATTCTAAAGTGTTGCTTATTTTATGATCTGACCTCTTAAAGAGCTTTGTATCCACTTCTGATCTTGCAGCATTGTTTAGACAAACATTCAGTTCAAACATTAACCAAACTTAAGAACTTGAAGATTTACCTTCATCATGTGTCAAACTTAAAAACCATCTGCTATTTATTTCAAATTTCTTTAAACACATTTTAACATGAATAGTTTCAATTTGCGGAGAAGGCAATGGCACCCCAGTCCAGTACTCTTGCCTGGAAAATCCCATGGATGGAGGAGCCTGGTAGGCTGCAGTCCATGGGGTAGCGAAGAGTTGGACACGACTGAGCAACTTCACTTTAACTTTTCACTTTCATGCACTGGAGAAGGAAATGGCAACCCACTCCAGTATTCTTGCCTGGAGAATTCCAGGGACGGGAGAGCCTGGTGGGCTGCCGTCTATGGGGTCGCACAGAGTCGGACACGACTAAAGCAACTTAGCAGCAGACGCAGCAGCAGCAGCAGTTTCAATTTGAAAGAAAATCAATATCATCTACTATAAGACAACCCTAAAGATAAATAAATACAATATATTGTAACTAAAGGAATGTTCATTTCTAGCTAAACCAGTCATCTGAGGAGACTCTAAAGTTCCTACACACCCTCTTCTCCCTGTCTCCTTTCTCTTTTGAGAAAAGGTACATCAGCAACTGATTGTTGTTTTTGTTCAGTTGCTCAGTTGTGTCCAACTCTTTCCAACTGATACAAGATATTAAAGACTCACTGGCACCAAAATGAGACTGTATCCTCAACTGCATCACACTCACTAACAGTGAACTACAAGGGGAGCAACTCTCTTTAAGACTCAACGTCAGTCAGTGCCAATCCCCTCACTTTTCATGAGTGATTCCCCACTTTGGAAAACATTGCCTCAAGGAGCATTAAGACCTAGAGATGTCACAAACGCAAATTCATCTGCCAATAAATTAAGCTGCCCCTGTAGTTATTTTGCATAATGAGAAACCACAGAAATAAAAAGTACTGCCTGTAGGTTCCATCAGTCAATGGTAAAACGATCTGATGAGGGAAAGCTAATATGGCTGGCAGGCATTCCTGTGGTTAGGGACCTGTGGCTTGCACTGACCGCAAGACAACAGCAGCCAAGAATGGGACTTGGGTCCATGGAGACAGAAGGGCCTCTCAGGCTGCATTCTTAACCTATTAGGGACCAGTTTGCACTATGACACCTGGGGCTCAGGACACACAACTTAACACAGCATGTCCTTTTGAGAAAAGGCAATGAGCAATCGTGAAAGGTCTGAAAATTAAGGCATGTGCGGAATATTATCCCCATATTTAAAACAGCAACCCAAGTCTCTCCAATATACATAAATCCTCTTCGTTCTCTTCTATTTTGTTTCACAGCATTTTCACCTCCTAACATGCAAATTGCTTGCTTTTACATGAGTCTGTTGTCTATCTCCCTCCATAAAGGGGAGGATATTTACTGTTTTGTTAACAGATGCACCAGGAGTGCCCAGAACAATGACTAACACACACAGGTGCTCAGTAAACTCAATCAATGAAAGAGCTATTTTATTAGAATTGTGGGTGCATACAACCAGAAAGGAAATGCTTAGATGAAATGCAATCAGCTTTTAATTTTGTATTTTACAGTGATTCTCTGTGAAGATTCTGGTATCAGAAAGACATGGGTTTGAATCTGCCACTTACAAGCAATTACACTCTAAATATTTGGATAACCTCAAGTTTCACAGAGATAACTATAAAGAAGTTGAGAATCCAAGTATTTGGGAATAGAGACTATATTAAAATGAGGTGAGTAATAACACTTATTTCCCAGTTATCATGGTGCTCAAATAAGGTAATGTGTGTGTGTGTGTGTGTGTGTGTGTGTGTGTGTAAAAGAGCTTTTAAAACTCTTGTTCCCAATAAACTGTTATCCATTCTCATTTACAGTTATTATATTAACAGCCATGATAATTTACTGTGTATAGAGCTCAGTGGTGGCAGAAACCACTCATATTAACATCAAGGAGCCAATTGTGTGCAACTCTTCCCAATCCTGTGCTCAGTGTCTTTTCATTAGTGACTTAACATTGGCCAAAGTGTGAGTATTTACACAGTGGAAACTGGCAAACACTACAAATCAGCACTCCCTGCCCTGAGCAGGTTGATAACCATTAACCAGCATACCACTAATTACATTTGAGGACAGAATTCAGGGCAAGAGCAACTTAAGGACAAACTTTCAGTGACAGAGTTTTCCAAAGTGGCCCCAGGAGCATGTTTAAACAGAAAATGGACATCATTTGTCAGAAGTACATGAAATGCAATCAATGCATTGTTTTCCCACTGACTCAGCTCTGTGCGCACGGGAATCTCCACTGTCCCCATCTCCGCACCTCCAACACTGCCACAGGAGCAAGCATGCTGCATAAGTTGGCTGTATGCTTCCTTCTCCCTCAAGATTCTAAAATTCTGTAATACATGTCAAATTACATTAGATCTGATTTCCATGGTCCTGATGTCAACAGAAAAGCAGCCAATGCCTTCCTTTAAATATAAAAGGTGCAGTTTCACCTTTTAAAACCTACCTTCCAAATAAGAAAGTTACAATGAGCTGTTTCACAAGGAATAGCTTGCAGTGTTACCATTCTAGCCTACAGGCAAAACAATGAAAAGGACATCTCCCACCACCACCACCCCCCCACACCCTGAAAATGATGCAATTAGCAGTTTTCAGAGATGCAATGATAATGAGTGCGCAGAGCATTCAATGAAAAAAGCCTGTGACAATGAACCTGTTTTGTAGCGCCTCTGTCCTGAAAGCTATCTCTACTTCATTCATCCTTTCTCCTCATTCTGATTCAAAACTCATTTACACAAGTACCCTCTCCACCCTTGGTGGTAACAAAATGGTGACAAAAACTCCACCATTACAAAGAAATGGAATCAAAATATTTAAAGCAAGAATGTAATGCAATCTGTGTAAGATACTGGACAATTTCACCTGTTCTTTAACTGAGATCCTTTCATGCTGTCAAAGTTATAAAGTAAAAAATGAAAACAAATCCTTACAAATAAGGTACCATAAACCACAAACCAGGAGGCCTGGTCCAGAAACCAAGTCAGGGGAATTATTTAGGATGAGAAGCTGAGGGGATGTAGCATGGGAGGTGTACTCAGTCAGAAATCCAGGGTTCTAGTTCATTCTTTGATGTAATAATACCTTCATGGCTTTGGGCAAGCAATTAAATGAAGTTAGTTCTGTGGGGACCTCACACCTTTCCTACAGGGTAAATCCCTTAAAAGTATGTCAGTGTAAACTCTTTAAAAGCAAATTCTGAATAACAAAAATGTATATTGTATCTAAAATAAGCATTAGGTTCTTCCGATTATGTCTCGGCCTTCAGCTTCTCCAAGTATTTATCGAAAAGATGACGTGCATTCTTGTGTTTGCTCAACTTCTTTTCAAGTTATATTACAGGATGTGTGTGTTAGTCACTTAGTCGTGTCCGACTCTTTGCAACCCCATGGGGTGTGTACCTCGCCAAGCTCCTCTGTCCATGTGATTTTCCAGGTAAGAACACTGGAGTGGGTTGCCATTTCCTTCTCCAGTATTATAGGATAAGAAACAAGTTATGCATTATTCCCAAGGGCACAAAAAATACTACCATTAAAAAAGGATTTGAACCCAATTTTATGTATGGCACAGGGAAAATCCCCACCTATATTTTCTTGCAACTGACTTTTCATTGTACTGTTAGGGAACCACACAACTTGGCCAAGCAAGTGATAACTACTTGCCTGAGCTGTCCCACAACAGGAGGTCCCAATAAAGAACACTAGCCATGAGAATTTGGAAGAGGCCAAAAGAAGGAGATGACCAACCTTCCAGAGTCCTTTTCACTGATTCATCTTGGCTGAGAGACACATGTGCCACCAAGAAGACAGACATGAGCCAAGCAAGATGACCATCCAGAAAGTAACCCCATTACTACAAAACCTGAGACTTCGAGCCACATTGCAGAGGAGTTCTCCTGGATTCCCTTGCCTTACTGTTCTCTGCACAGGCGCCCCTTCCCAACAGAAGTCTTGCTTTATCAGCACGTGCATTTCTGAGTGTTACACAGGATCTCTAGAGCCCTGGGAAGGGCTCCCGCTTACTGTAATAGTATTATACCTAGCGTATGCGGATATGTACACTTAAAGAAAAGCCTTATGACACTAACTAAAACACGTGTTTTAAAATACCCCCTTCCCATTGGAATATTACAATAGTTCCTAAGTCATATCTGACTCTTTTGTGAACTGGACTGTAGCCCACCAGGCTCCTCTGTCCATGGAATTCTCCGGGCAAGAATACTGGAATGGGTAGCCATTCCCATCTCCAAGGGATCTTCCTGATCCAGGGATCAAACCTCGTCTCCTGCATTGCAGGCAGATTCTTTACCATCAGAGCCACCAGGAAAGCCCTACCATCACATACGTTATTCCAAATACTTCACTGAAACTGGGAAATGCCAAATATTCCACAGATAAATCAAGAGATTGATGAATGCAAGCATTTTTGAATAGAAAAAAAAATGCAGTAAAGTAAACTTGTGAAGACACAAATGCTTAGAAACATTTCAGAAGAGTTCAGTGAACTATTTTTTTCAGCGAGGAATGCGTCAGACTTGCTCTTTTTAATCTGACTAGTACGTCAGTTTCTTGTTCATTTTTCTCTTCCATTCTGTTTAAAACAACACAGAGAAAGCCCTGTTGGAAACTAGTGCCATATCCCAATTATTTCATTATATTGTTCAAGGAGGAAGTATTTCAGACATCCTGACTCTAAGATGTATGTGGCAAATTAAGAACATCAGAACTGCCACATGTATTTTGCCCAAATTCCCAGACAAAGCTTAAGTGTACATGGACTAGAAGAAGGGTGTTTGTTTTCACTCCTCCCACTCTTTCAAATGTATATTTCCAAGTGATGATTTGGAATGGCCAAGAACACTGACTTTCCTCATAGGTGTCATAAAAGTACATTATTGATACCAGTCTCTGATTTTGACCTTTAACATGGGTAATAAACTACATTCTCACTAAAGTTCTTGGTAGTAACATTTATAACCCAGGATCTAAGTGGGAATAAGGGAGAGAAGGGAAATGATATTTAGGGTTTTATCATCAACTGCCATTTTAAAGAACGACAGGCTGAGAATGTGCTGCCTCAAAGCAGCACAAAAGTTTAGATAATACATCATGTTTTCTAAAACTGGTTCTCTTATCTGAGCAAATACCTCTGAGATTTCTGTCTGTCCCACAGGCTCCTTTAGAACCTAACGCCCCCTACAGTATCCTTACTCTCCCCACCCAACTCCCACCCAACATACCTATACCATCAACAGGAAAACGCTACAAGCAGTCCCATAGTCCCGCCCCCCAACTCCAGCTCCTCCCCTAGGGCAATGGCTGATTGGCTCAGGAATGGGCATCTGGCTGAGACTCTACCAATCAAATTCTCTCTTTGGGGGAAACTTGAATGGAGTCTCTGTGTGACTAAAACTCTCACATAATAAAGGGAGCTGTAGTTCCAAATTGCACCTCGTAAATGGAAAATCAGAGAAAGTCCAGCTGGAGAAAAAGATATCTAGAGCAAGAAGAGATGAAGTAAGAGTCCTTATAATTTTCTACTCCAGTTCTAGATCCTTTATGAGACCTGCCTCCATCCTTAACCTGGGGCTCCATGAAACATTTCTCTTTCTATATAATAAATCTCCTTTCTGCTCATGCTGTTACTTTAAACCAAAGCCAATTTGTAAGTTTAAATAAAGCACTCTGCTATACTACCCTGTACCAGACTTAACTTACTTAACATTTCTATCTTTTCAAAGTTTTAATCATATAAGGTATGAATGATATGAAAGATGACACAATTTTCTCATCTGTCTCTAGGTAGCATCTAACCCAATGTTCCACTGAAATCTGGGTATCCAGGAAAAGTTATAGTTATGTTTCTCCCAATAAATAGATATATTATGTAATATGTATCTTTTCCAGGGCAAAGCTCAGTCAATCTTGTCACAGACAAAGGCCACATTTATTTCTTAGAATCCAGAGAGAATGCAAAATGGCCAATATATACTTCTCTATTTCCATGTAACATACTACTCAACATGTAACAAGCCTAAAATAACAAGAGTCATGAATTATCTCTATATTTACTATTTCTGTTGGTCAGGATTTGGAAATAGCTACGTGGCTCTGGCTCAGTCCCTCATGTTTGTGCAGTCAGGATTTTGACCAGTCATGTGGAGGCTAGAGGATCTGCTTCTAAGATGCTAACTCATATGGTTGTTGGCAAGAGACCTGGGTTCCTCACATCATAGTCCAATTGACCACATGGACAATTCTCAAAGGCTGCTTGCATATCCTAAAGTGGCATCTGGCTTACCTCACAGCAAATGATCAAAAAAAGCATACCAGAAGCCACAATGTCTTTTATTCCACCATACTGGACCGGCTCAAATGTCGGTATAATTTGGTATGGGAAGAGACTATGCTGCTGCTAAGTCGCTTCAGTCGTGTCCGACTCTGTGCGACCCCAGAGACGGCAGCCCACCAGGCTCCACCGTCCCTGGGATTCTCCAGGCAAGAACACTGGAGTGGGTTGCCATTTCCTTCTCCAATGCATGAAAGTGAAAAGTCAAAGTGAAGTCGCTCAGTCATGTCCGACTCTTAGTGACCTCATGGACTGCAGCCTACCAGGCCCCTCCGTCCATGGGACTTTCCAGGCAAGAGTACTGGAGTGGGGTGCCATTGCCTTCTCCGAGTATATGGCCTAGCATGAAACAAAAGCTCAATGAATGGCAGATGTCATTGTTTTATTGTTTTTAGAGCTTTGTTTGAAAAGTTCCACCTGGAAAAGAAATATGCCTTCTCCGGAAGAGACTATACATGGACATAAATACAAGGAGGTAAGAACTGCTGAGGTCGGGGGGAGGGGGGAGGGCTGTCTTAGAGACTAGCTACCACAAATGACTAGATTAGAAAACATATTCGCTGAAACTCTTAACAGTAAATCTAATGCTTGGAGCAAAAGAAGAAAGAAGGAGGATGTTTTGGCTGAGCCAGAGTCTATTAATTATTTATGATAGTATGCCCTGCGAAGAAAATAAATGAGGTATGAAATACACTTCTATTCCTTCAAAAAGTTGATTCTAGGTGAGAGGTTTAGATTTGCACATGGCATAATTAGAGAGCAATTAGAGTGTACTGATTCTAAGTATAATACAGACTCAGAAAAGGAAGAACTAATAGGGTGGCTGAGCTACTGGAAAGCCATTCTCCACTCTTTACAAACAAAAGCTTAGCTTAACTTCACATTTTTAACCACCTATTTTAGGGATTACAGGTAGGACTTCTTCCAAACACTCATTTGAGGCTAGCAAGTGATTTAACAGCTCTAATGACTCATTAAATCCAAGAAAAAGGTTCCACCTTAATTACTCCACAACCAAGTACCTCTTCAACTGGGCTATCATCTTGATGCTAGATTGCTGGGCTGAGAAGGGGGGAAAAAAAAACTTTTAGAGTGGCTAGGAGGTAGTATTCCAAGGGGAACTTCAAAATCATCTTGTGAGCAAACAACAATAACGAATCTACACCAATTTGATCTTGGGATTCCATAAGTATTTATCTAACGGTAGCTATTATAAGCCAGTCACTGTGCTGGGTACTAGACACAAAGTAAGAACAAGATAGACACCAGTCCTGATCTCTGATAGTTTCCAGTTTACCAGGAAAGGTAAAAAAAAAAAAAAAAAAAACTTTTTTTTTTTTTTTTTAAACTCTAGTAAGGATAATGAAATTAAAAACTAAACTGTGTGTATACATTAATGGGGGAGGGGGGCAGGGGGGGCGGAGAGAGTTAGGCAAGAAAGTATATTCCAGGTGGAGAGACATACATGTTTGAAGGCCAAAAGCTAGAAAACAAGATGAATTTAAGGAACTGAAAGAAGTAAGAGACTAAAAGGTGCAATGAAAGGGGGCAAGTGGAAAACGAGAAAGGAATGGTTTAGCAGAGTAAATTCTGTGCAGCAAGTTCCAGCAAGAAGAGAAGTGTATTTCCTCACCCTTTAAATTCTGGCCAGCCTGGGATGTGCTTTGACCAATAAATGTGGTGAAGGTAACACTGTGTGATCTCTATTAGTTTGGGCCCCAAGAGACCTTGCCATATCCTCTTTCACTCCTTTGGAATGCTGTCCCAAAACCACCAGGTAAGGAAACCAGTCTAGGCTAATGGAGGCAAAGGGACCACCTGGAAGAGAAGCAAGGTGCCCCAGCAGACAACCAGAACCAAAGACCAAACACATGATGGAGATGAGCTTGGACCTTCTAGAGCTCAGTTACCCCTCCAACTGACTCATGAACCCAGGTGAAATTAGCCCAACTACCATCTGGTCAACTCAAAAAATCATAAGAAATAAAAAATTCTTATTTTTTTTATTTTTTTTTAAGTTACTATGCTTTGGGGATTTTGTTAGCAAATAGAAAGAAGCCAAATTGTACAGGACCAGGTACAAGACTTTGAAATTCATCCTGAAATCAATGGCAAGACATGGATGGGTTTTTAGAATATAGTAACATAATCTATGAGTACCATAGACACAGTGCCCAGGCCAACAAGATTTCCAGGAGCTGAAAAATCTTGTAAAGTTAAAGGAGAGACAGAATGGATTATGAAATGCAAAAGAACATAAAACAAAAACAAAAAAGGGGCAGAATCTGAGCTCATTCATGTTTCATTAGATTGTCTACAATCTGCAGCAGGATGACTACAAATTAATTCTTAGATAGTTACATACATTATTTTTTATCTGGGAGATGGGTTCATTTTAACCTGTTAGACTAGCCACAGAAGAAGAGCTTTCCAAAAAGCCTTGTCTTTAAATGGCAAATATGGGAACAAAGAGAAGGTCTCAGAAGTGAAAGTAGTGATCAGAGACACCAAAAGGCTTACCACACCATGGTGCCAACTCATAAATACAGCAAAGAAATTTTATCTATCTTGCAGGTCAAAAATTTAGCAAAATTTGAGTCAAACTGCTTAAAAAAAACAATTCTCTCCCTAACTTTCTCTATAGATGGTATCTTTCATCCCAATGAAGAGCCAGTTTGTACAGATGACCAAAAGCAAATTGATACCCGTGTGCTTATACCAGGCAGAGAATCTCATCAGGGAAGTAAACTAGCAAAAGAGAAGAAGGCCTATTTTCTGGAATCTAAATTCCAACAGCAAGTTATGACCGCTGGAGATCACCAAGAGCTGTCAAAAGGATGGCAGCCAAATACCTTGAAAATGCTTTCAACCAGTTTGTGGACCTCAGTCTGCCCCTCCCTGTCACATCTCCTTTGCCCTTTCCCTCCTATTTCCCAGGCTCCCCAGCTTTGTCTGTTTTGAATGGCAGGGCACAGTGTTCAGCTAAGGAAATCCCCTCCTTCCCCAGCTGGCTCACCAGGAAATTGTTTAGAAGTCAGCTTTTTCCTGAAGGTGGCCTGACTGCCTACAGGGAGAGAGGGAGACTGTCTCTGGAGCTGTCTCCCCGGGCTGGTCAACTTGCGGATGTTGGGCTAACCACCTGGCTTCAGGCAGCCTCTGCAGTGTGAATTACCTGTCTGCATGAGTGTCTGCTGTATGGACTGCTTCAAATAAGCACCACCCAGGACTCACTATCCCTCACCTGCTTAATAGAACTTTTAAGTCATAAATTTTCGTTGTTTTTTTTTTTTTTTCCCCCAACTTCACTTCTGATAAATAGGAGTGCTATTGCAAAGGGTGACCTCTCAATCCAAGAAGGGTACAGAGAGAGATAATGAAATTACATCAAAATTAAATAAGAATTTTCCCTAAAGGACATTCTTCAGTTTGATGATTACTTTAGCCCGAAAGAGTTTTAAACAGGGGAAGTAAGCCTCCCAATCAATTCAATGAAAAAAGAATATGGCAGCTCTTTACTTTTTATTTAATTTTATTTATGTATTTAGTTTTTTTAACAGCAATTGCCAGAATCAAAGGAATATGGCCAAAATAACATTTTTCTAAGGATGAACTATTTAACTACACACCTGAGACCTTAAGGGGGCTTCCCAAGTGGTGCAGTGGTAAAGAATCCACCCGCTAATGTAGAAGATGCGAAAGACATGACTTTGATCCCTGGGTCAGGAAGATCTCCTGAAGTAGGAAATGGCAACCCAGTCCAGTATTCTTGCCTAGAAAATTCCATGGACAGAGGAGCCTGGAAGGCTACAATCCACGGGGCCACAAAAAGTCAGACACGACAGAGCACACACACACGTGACCTCAAAAGAATATTTTTTTAAGTCTTTATCAGATATTTTATTTACCTTAAGAGAATATATTTCACATTAAATATCAATATGATCATCCTTGCGCTCAACTTCAAATACATACAAGGAAGACAATCTACAAGCTACTGCCAATGTTTTTTCAATTATCCATGGTACAAATAAAAATAGAGCTACCATGAGAAATAAAGAACTTGATCCATGGAAAGATGCACTATCTTCCAATTTAGCTTAGTTAACTGAAGTGTTACTTGGGGGAAACTGTACAACACAAAGGCTCTGCTCTCACTTACCTGCTCCAGGTGATTCAAGCACTACATAGAGGCTGGGACAGGAGGGACAATCTCTGAATGTCTCCTTCATTCTTAAGATGTTGTTGAACAACATTCTTAAGGATGTTGTTGAACAACATTCTTAAGATGTTGTTCCTTTGACATTGTTCAAAAGGAAAACCTCACTACTAGCCATTATTCATGGAGACTTGTTATTTTTCCCCTTTCAGCATTTAGACAAAACAATTTAAAGCCCAGAATGGAATAAATTAAAACAAGTGTCAAACACACACCCCTTAAATGCAGAGTGCTTGTAATGTACGTAGGTAGGACATCCTAATTATCTCAGGCCTCAAGATGTCCTTGTTCTTTGGTGTAACAGTGACATAAGATTTATTTATAGTTTTCCTGAGACTCATTAAACATTTCCTGAAATGAGACCACATCACTGAAATCATTTTATTGTGGTAGGCTGCCAGAGCTCAGCCTTTGTAGCAGGGGGAGGGGCATTAAAAAAAAAAAAAAAAAAAAAACGAACAGAGGATGCAGCCATTGGAGGTAAACAGCAAGAACACTCTCAGGCTATTACATCCTGTCCTGTTTAACTCATTAATTTAGGAGACCCTATGCTTATAGAGTGAACACTAGCATTAGTAATTCCTTTGTGATTGATTATACAGCTAAAGAGAAAAACATAAATCAATCTACTTATATTTTAAATTAATGTAGATTAATTTAAAATAAGTAGACTGTTTACGCAGAAACTAGAACACTCAGATCATCCATGAAATATTCTCTTTTGAACTTACGGTGGCCCCCTAGTTGGACATGAAGTCTTTTTATTTCCTCTGTTTTTTTAAATTTCCTTTTTCAAGTCCTGCAGGCTTCCACATTTTATGACTATCAGCACAAAGACCTATATACAGCAAACTGTGTAATCTTTACTATTAAAAATATATACAAACTACATTTTACTATCTGTATTTCACAGTATTTCATATTTAAACACTGGGTTGGTGGCGGGGATCAATAACCAGACGGATCACCAATGCTAATTCTAAACAAATTACAAACAGCTAAATGTAGACAACTGATCTTGAATTACTCACAGACTAAGTAATGTGAAAGTATAGCAATGAAACACTGTCAAAGGGTCTTAAAGATGGTTCATTTTCTAGTTTCTGAGAAAATGTTTCAATGGTGGATGTTCAAAGATGAGCCCATTTAAATTATTAAGTAGGAGTAACAAGGGCCATATAAAACACCAACTCCTACTTCTCCATCACTCAGACTAGCCCCTCTGATCTTCCCTAGAATGTATCATCCACATCCCAGACCCTACAAGAAAGGAAAGGGTGATTGATTTGGGGAGTAAAAAGACTGAAGCAGTCACGATATCAAGTAGTTCAGGGCTAATGAGGATTTGGAAGCAAAACTGACATTCCTCATATTCTTTGAACATTAGTACGCACACTGTGGCCACTTGATAAATGGCCACTCAAAATATTACCTAGTTTCTGGATCAATTTATAGTTTCTCAGATAAAGGAAGAAAAAATGAGAAAGACAAATTTTTAGTGAAATTAAAAAAAAGAAGAATTTTGAAATATCAGTGCAGTACAAGCTGTAACTTGCCTGTTGTCAGTTCTACCCTTTTGCCCCTTAGTAAGAGAACTTTCACATTACTGGTAATCAAGTACCCGGAGGTAGGCTAGGAGATCATCAGGGAGGAAAGGTTTCACAGTACCAGAGTCACACTCACGAAGTTCTCTACATCTAACTTCTCTTTATCCCAAACAAAGCAAAGCTCACAAGGAAAGCAACTCTTAGGAATGCCCACTCAAAGACTTTCAGTTCAGTTCAGTCGCTCAGTCGTGTCCGGCTCCTTGCGACCCCGTGAACTGCAGCACGCCAGGCTTCCCTGTCCATCACCGATACCCGGAGCTTGCCCAAATTCATGTCCATCAAGTCCGTGATGCCAAAGACCTTGCATCATGCTTAAAGAAAGAATTAGGGGATCCAGTTATTTTACTACTGAGATTCTTTTTTCATCATTAAAGTGAGTAAGATTTTAAATTTTATTGACTATCATGAGTAAGCAAAATAATATATGCAAAGCAGTTGTCACACTACCTAACACAGGGACAACCTGAAATTTTTAATCATGATTTAGTTTGTTTGTAGCATGTATTTCAGCAGAAGATCTCTACCAACATACAAATTCCAAACCCCAAACAACCTCCTGTTATTCCAAAGTTCAACAATTAGAGAAACTCTATAAATACTATGATTTTCCAGGCAACTGCCATTGTTTTTCACCTCTCCTCACCACTGCAGGATTCTATTCCCTGCCAACTAAAATCTGCAACTGCATATGAAACTGTAGCGAAGGGAAAAAAAGAAATTAATATAATCAAGGTGCAAAGGAGTTGAATTCTACTGTCCTTAGTTAAACCCAAGATGGTTCACTAATACTAAACTGCATCTAATTTCTCCAAAGCAGGCTTTCTCAACTGTAGCAATGTTTGCTCTCACAGCTAGTAAATTCTTTCCTCTGAGGAACTATACTGTGCATTGCAGCACGTTTAAGCAGCATCCCTGGCCTCTACCCTCTAGGTGCCAACAGCACCCTCCCAGGTGTGACAATCAAAACTGTGTCCAGATATTGCCAAATGTCTCCTGGGAGACACCATGAACCCTGTGGAGAACCACTGCTAGGTTAACATCACTGAAATGAGAACCACAACTCTAGTATAAAGTCACAAGGCTCATGAGTTTAGCTTCTCTCCTAAGTGAATCAAATAACTGCTTTAGAAATAAAAAAGTAGTTCTCAACAGCTCTGGGGCAGTCGAGGAAAAAATATTAACTTTCTTAGAGAATGCCAGTTTCCTTTGTTGAGGAGGGGGGAAAACGTCTTTTTTGCTTTGTCCTGCTCAATTCTCAGCCAGGACTCTATATCAACAGACAGATTAACAAGAGAGAAGCACAGATTTATTTAATATAAGTTTTACATGACACAGAAGCCTTCATAAGGAAATGAAGACCAAAGTAGTATCTGAGCATTTTTTTATACTGTTTGATGAAGAGCACAAAGTCATGAAAAAGCTGACAGGGCAGAAGGACGTGAGGCAAGGGTAGTGAACTGGGGGAAGCCTGGCAAAACCTCTTAATTCAGATTTCTCCTGGTGTCTTAACAGCTCAGTGGGTAAATACCCGTCTACAATGCAGGAGGTACAGGAGATGCAGGTTTGATTCCTAGGCTGGGAAGATCCCTGAGAGGAGGAAAAAGGCAACCCACTCCAGTATTCTTGCCTGAAAAATCTCATGGAAAGAGGAGCCTGGCAGGCTACACAGTCCAAAGGCTGACAGAGAGCCAGAGATGACTGAGCAAATGAGCACACATGTGGTGTCTTAGGAGAAGCAAGGATGCTCCTTTCCTCCAGGGCACACAAAGGTCATGAGCCTGCTTCAGGGGGCGGTCAGAGAGCCCTTCATGCCAATGCCACTTCTCAAACTCCTTCAGTTCAAAACAGTCAAATGCCAACAACAAATGTCCTACTATATAGAACATGGAACAACACTCAATATCCTGTGATCAACCAGAATGGAGAACAATATGAAAAAGAATATATATGCGTGAAAACCTGAGTCACTTTGCTGTATAGTAGAAATTAACACAACACTGTAAATCAGCTGTTGTTGTTGAGTCTGTAGCCCACCAGGATCCTCTGTCTGTGGGATTTCTCAGGCAAGCATACTGGAGTGGGTTGCCATTTACTTCTCCAGGGGATCTTTCCGACCCAGGGATCAAAACTCGCATCTCCTGCACTAGCAGGCGATTTCTTTACCACAGAGCCAACTGAGAAGCCGCGTAAATCAACTATAGTAGTAGTAGTAGTGGTAGTCGCTCAGTCATGTCGGACTTTTTGCGATCCTAGGGACTGTGGCCAGCCAGGATCCTCTGTCCATGGAATTCTCTAGGCAAGGATACTGGAGTGGGTAGCCATTCCCTCCTCCAGGAGATCTTTCCAACCCCTATACTTCAATAAAAAGAATATCCAACATGCCAAGGGTCATACTTCGGGGTAGTATGTCCTGAACACTGTTTTCTTCTTCACCTGTGGCCAACTCAGCATGCCACTATGTACACAGTGGAGTTTGTGAGAACCGTTCCTTTCATCAAAGCTTTATCCTGCTTTCAGAGAAGACAGATACAAAACCAACAAGAGGAGTAATCCTGACATTAGTGAAACACTTTATTATCAAACAAAAATATTTCTTACTAAGGATGGCTGGCAAACAGTATCTGAAGAAGTTTCATCGATGTTTTGGACAGCTGTCATATTTTAAGAGCTATCAAGCAGACAGTTGATCATTCCAGCAGCTGAGCATAACTTGCTATGTCCCTCAACTTCATTACTATGGGGCCAGAAAGAATACTTGGCATGATACCCACTCCAATATTATATGGTTGACTTCTCTTTTTGGCTTTTAATGACCACTATTAAACAAGAGGTCAAAGTAATACATACTGGAGAAATGATTACTGCCACTTTCTGACTTTACAGTTCATTGTATCACACAGAATGCTAGCAAGCACCTCACTTTTCTCATCCATAAAACGGAATAATGATAGCACGGGGTTGTTATGAGGATCAAATTAATTAATATTTATAAAAGGTTCACAATAGTGTTGCAACATAGGAATCAACGTAAGTGATTGCTAAATAAAGTTAATGTGGCCTGGTTATTTGAACATGATATTTTAATGTTTATATGCTGGCATTCTTCATGTTAAATTGGCTGTTATTTTTGTGTTCTTTTGTTTTTCTTCTGGTAGGAGCACTGTTTTGAAGTGTCCCTTTCTATCTCTGACTTTTAGGACACACTCACACCTTGGGGGAAAAGTCATATTATTTTTCCTAGAAAACAACACCCCACTATATGTGATGTACTAATCCTATGTACATACATATTCCTACATGTAAATTGATTGCAACCTACTACATAAATTTCCCTACCATCATTTATGAACCTTGTCCTACCATTTGAAAACACCACTTCAGGACCATATGTGCCAGAGGTGCCCTGTAGAGAGGTAAGACCAGCAGGCATTAAAGAAGGGGTTCTGTAGTCAAATAAGTTTGGGAAACAGTTTATGTCATATACCTCAAACACAATGCAAGCCAAGAAATTCTAAATTAAGAAATGGATTCATTCTGTAGAACTCAAAAGACCTCAAATTTATTTATGGACTGGGAATATTTTTTCTTCCATGGTAAAAAAATGTAGTACTACAAAGCTTGAGGAATCATAGCTAATTCTCATATTTCTTAAATGGAAGGAAAACAAAGCCTCAGAGAGGCATTCTTCGTGACGCAGCCTACAAATGCCTTGAACCTGTGACTAACTGAAGGGAGGTGCTTAGGAATTCTCACTCAATTCTGTTAAGCATTTTGCAGTCTCTAAAGATGAGTTAATGACAAGTGATCCTGAATGCCAAAGAAAGGCAATGCCACAGAATGCTCAAACTACTGCACAATTGCACTCATCTCACACGCTAGTAAAGTAATGCTTAAAATTCTCCAAGCCAGGCTGCAGCAATACATAAACCGTGAACTTCCAGATGTTCAAGTTGGTTTTAGAAAAGGCAGAGGAACCAGAGATCAAATTGCTAACATCCGCTGGATCATCGAAAAAGCAAGAGAATTCCAGAAAAACATCTATTTCTGCTTTATTGACTATCCCAAAGCCTTTGACTGTGTAGATCACAACAAATTGTGGAAAATTCTGAAAGATATGAAAGAGGCTGACCTGCCTCTTGAGAAACCTGTATGCACGTCAGGAAGCAACAGTTAGAACTGGACATGGAACAACAGACTGGTTCCAAATAGGAAAAGGAGTACGTCAAGGCTGTATATTGTCACCCTGCTTATTTAACTTCTATGCAGAGTACATCATGAGAAACGCTGGGCTGGAGGAAACACAAGCTGGAATCAAGATTGCCAGGAGAAATAGCAATAACCTCAGATATGCAGATGACACCACCCTTATGGCAGAAAGTGAAGAGGAACTCAAAAGCCTCTTGATGAAAGTGAAAGTGGAGAGTGAAAAAGCTGGCTTAAAGCTCAACATTCAGAAAACTAAGATCATGGCATCCAGTCCCATCACTTCATGGCAAATATGTGGGGAAACAGTGGAAACAGTGGCAGACTTTATTTTTCTGGGCTCCAAAATCACTACAGATGGTGACTGCAGCCATGAAATTAAAAGACGCTTACTCCTTGGAAGGAAAGTTATGACCAACCTAGATAGCACATTCAAAAGCAGAGACATTACTTTGCCAACAAAGGTTCTTCTAGTCAAGGCTATGGTTTTTCCTGTGGTCATGTATGGATGTGAGAGTTGGACTGTGAAGAAGGCTGAGCGCCGAAGAATTGATGCTTTTGAACTGTGGTGTTGGAGAAGACTCTTGAGAGTCCCTTGGACTGCAAGGAGATCCAACCAGTCCATCCTAAAGGAGATCAGTCCTGGGTGTTCACTGGAAGGACAGATGTTGAAGCTGAAACTCCAATACTTTGGCCACCTGAGGCAAAGAGCTGACTCATTAGAAAATACTCTGATGCTGGGAAAGATTGAGGTCAGGAGGAGAAGGGGATGACAGAGGATGAGATGGTTGGATGGCATCACTGACTCAATGGACATGGGTCTGGGTGGACTTCGGGAATTGGTGATGGGCAGAGAGGCCTGGCGTGCTGCAGTTCATGGGGTGGCAAAGAGTCGGACACAACTGAGCAACTGAACTGAACTGAACTGATCCTGAATTCCTCTTCCCTTATAAAGGAATGTCCTAATTGAGTAAGTAAAATTCAGTTCACTTCAGTTCCGTCACTCAGCCGTATCCGACTCTGCAACCCCATGGACTGCAGCACGACAGGCTTCCCTGTCCATCATCAACTCCTGGAAATTTCTCAAACTCATGTCTATCAAGTCAGTGATAGACATCAGGTGGCCATCCAACAATCTCATCCTCTGTTATCCCGTTCTCCTCCCTTCTTCAATTTTTCCCAGCATCAGGGTCTTTTCCAATTAGTCGGTTCTTCTCATCAGGTGGCCAAAGTATTGGAGTTTCAGCTTTAGGATCAGTCTCCCCAATGAATATTCAGGACTGATTTCCTTTAGGGTGGACTGGTTGGATCTCCTTGCAGTCCAAGGAACTCTCAAGAGTCTTCTCCAACACCACAGTTCAAAACCATTAATTCTTCAGCGCTCAGCTTTCTTTATAATCCAACTCTCACATCCATACATGACCACTGGAAAAACCATAGATTTGACTAGACAGACCTTTGTTGGTAAAGTAATATCTCTGCTTTTTAATATGCAGTCTAGGTTGGTCATAGGTTTTCTTCCAAGGAGCAAGCATTTTTTAATTTTATGACTGCATTCACCATCTGCAGGGATTTTGAAGTCCAAGAAACAGTCTCTCACTGTTTCCACTGATTCCCCATCTATTTGCCATGAAGTGAAGGGACCAGATGACATGATCTTAGTTTTCTGAATGTTGAGTTTCAAGTCACCTTTTTCACTCTGCTCTTTCACTTTCATCAAGAGGCTCTTTAGTTCTTCTTCACTTTCTGCCATAAGGGTGGTGTCATCTGCATATCTGAGGTTATTGATCTTTCTCCCTGCAATCTTGATTCCAGTTTGTGCTTCTTCCAGCCCAGCGTTTCTCATGATGTACTCTGCATAGAAGTTAAATAAGCAGGGTGACAATATACAGCCTTGATGTACTACTTTCCCAATTTGGAACCAGTCTGTTGTTCCATGTCCAGTACTAACTGTTGCTTCTTGACCTGCATACAGATTTCTCAGGAGGCAGGTGAGGTAGTCTGGTATTTCCATCTCTTTAAGAATTTTCCACAGCTTGTTGTGATCCACACAGTCCAAGGCTTTGGCATAGTCAATAAAGCAAAAGTAGATGTTTTTCTGGAACTCTCTTGCTTTTTCCATGATCCAGCCAATGTTACCAATTTGATCTCTGGTTCCTCTCCCTTTTCTAAATCCAGTTTGACCATCTGGAAGTTCATGGTTCACGTACTGTTGAAGCCTGGATTGGAGAATTTTGAGCATTATTTTGCTAGCATCTAAGATGAGGCAATTGTGCGGTAGTTTGAGCATTCTTTGGCATTGCCTTTCCTTGGGATTGGAATGAAAACTGACCTTTCTCAGTCCTGTGGCCACTGTTGAGTTTTCCAGATTTGCTGGTACATTGAGTGCAGCACTTTCACAGCATCATCATTTAGGATTTGAAATAGCTCATCTGGAATTCCATCACCTCCACTAGCTTTGTTCATAGTGATGCTTTCTATGGCCCACTTGACTTCACATTCCAGGATGTCTGGCTCTAGATAAGTGATCACACCATCGTGGTTATCTAGGTCATGAAGATCTTTTTTGTATAAGTAAGATTAAATGAGATTAAAACTGCTATATAGATGCTAAAAGCTTTCAAAGTCTTTTTTTGGGGGAAGGTGCTCATTCATCCATCTATGCAGTATTCTACCCAGCAAATGTTTATGTACAAGCACTACACTAGGTGCCTATATATATGTGTGTATGTGTGTGCATATAATTATATTAATTGTATATTATTAATATAATAATTATATAATATATAGACATAAATGTTTTAGCGTGAAGGAGTTGGCATTTCTTTTCCTAGTTTAAATGAGATATAATTGACATATAATGTTGTATTACAATATACAACAATAATAATTTGATATATATATATATATTCTGAATGATTACCATAGTAAGTTTAGTTAACATCTATTACTTTACAGAGTTAGCAATTTTTTAATACAGTCTTTTAAATAAATAAAACATTTTAAGACCATGAAGAAAATCCTTTGGATAGTCTATCTCCTCTCTACAAGATACTTCTAGAAAGAACCACTAGCTCACCAGAGTTGAACTGTGAAGAAGGCTAAGTGCTGAAGAATTGATGCTTTTGAACTGTGGTGTTGGAGAAGACTCTTGAGAGTCCCTTGGACTGTAAGGAGATCCAACCAGTCCATTCTAAAGGAGATCAGCCCTGGGATTTCTTTGGAAGGAATGATGCTAAAGCTGAAACTCCAGTACTTTGGCCACCTCATGCAAAGAGTTGACTCATTGGAAAAAGATTCTGATGCTGGGAGGGATTGGGGGCAGCAGGAGAAGGGGACGACAGAGGATGAGATGTCTGGATGGCATCACTGACTCAATGGACGTGAGTCTGAGTGAACTCCGGGAGTTGGTGATGGACAGGGAGGCATGGCGTGCTGTGATTCATGGGGTCGCAAAGAGTCGGACATCACTGAGCAACTGAACTGAACTGAACTGAACTGATGCCTAAATTATTCTTTGTAGCATTAAAGAATAACAGAGGGCTTCCCAGGAAGCGCCAGTGGTAAAGAACACCCCGGCCAATGCAGGAGATGCCAGAGACTGAATTCAATTCCTGTGTCTGGAAGATCCACTGGAGGAGGAAATAACAACCCGCTCCAGTATTCTTGCCTGGAAAATTCCACAGAAGAGTCTGGCTGGCTAGAGTCCATGGGGTCACAGAGAGTCAGACACTACTGAGCAACAGGGTATGCGTGCACGCACACACACATGTATGTGTGCCATTCACATACCCATTCATTCATTCATTGATTCACTCATCGAATGTTTATTAAATTCTAGTCTGCCAGAGTATTAAAATGGAAAAGTGAAAAAGCAAGGCAAAAAACAAAACAAGAAACAATGAAAAATGCGGGGGCGGGGGGGGGGGGGTAAGGTAAAAACAGGGAATTGTTTAGGCAATATAGAGACTTGTCGGTTCGCTGGATAACACCAAAATGTGTAACTGGGTAAATATGAATTATATAATATCAGCACTCATCTGTTACACAGGGGATATTCCTTATATGATATTGCTGTGGAGAGGCAGGCAGTCTGGACTGGAGAACAGGAACTAACATCCTCACGTTACAACAGGAAAAACTGAAGATAGCTGGTGTATTAGGGCATCAGTTCTCAACAGGAGTCTGCTGGAGAAATCAATCTTAAGATGCAGATATTCTGGCCACTCTCCAGACATTCTGATTCTTGAGGCCTGTGCTGTGCCTGAGAATCTGCATTTCTAACAACCACGCAGCAGCTTCTGAGGCGGTGGTCTGTAGACCACACATTCTTTCAGTGAAACCTCAGTGGGTACCTAATACATGGTGATTCCAGTTTGAGGTGCTAAAATCCAATCAGTGAGAAAAGCACACATGAGAAACAAGCATTCAGGTGGTAATAACTTTTTAAAAATTATTTTAAAGTAATATAGTATTCCTCAAATAAATTCGAAAAAATAATTCAGGAACCAGAATTTCCCTGCTGTAATTTATTTATTACATTAGAGGAAAAAGCCATTAGGCAGCCGTCTGGGGCTGACCCAAGGGTCGGTCTCAGATGTAGAGACTGGGAAGGAGTGGAGTAGGCTGACCACAAGGGCTAGCAGCCACCTGGAGAGGGTCTACAAAGGAGGCTCCAGCCTTTCCTGCCAGTCCTGTGTATGCCCTCTCCCTGGGACCATGGGAGAATCACTGGAGAACAGAAAGGATGCTGATAGAGAGGAAGCAAAAAAATATGTCCGCTCTCTTGCCAACAAGCCCCAGTTAAAGGACTTTCAAAGCTCCAAGTCCTCCTCTTCCTCCTTCTGGTTACTGATGCTGACCTCTGAACTCAGTGCAGTTAGAATTTGCTCCCTCCCTTTTCTGCATTTTATCATTTACTTCCTGATTTAAACTATTAAAGCTTCACTAGGTTCTATTTCTGGTCCTCCACCCATCCCCTTTGGTTCCAAATTTCAGCAAAAGCATCTCCAGGTTAGAGAAAGACAGACTCAATGGGGGTATGAAATTCACCCTGGGCAGGATCAGCCACCAAAGAGGACAACTCAGTCCTATTTGTCTTGGCAAGGCATTCAGTAAGCTGCTGGTTATGTCATTCACCCACAAGTAGGCAGGCCTGACTGTTTTGCAGTTATCCATTTCCCAAAAATGGTATCCTGACCACACACACACACACACACACACACACACACACACACACACACATATCCAGGGTATACCACCTTTCCAGTGCCTTTCAAAAGAAGCAGGGCCAGACAAAAGGGAACAAAAACAAAAAAGATAAAATCCACATGCAACAAAACACATAAAATTTTTCAATACACAAAGATTTTTTTCAGCTACAGAGAAAGTACAGAATAAAATGCGGATAGCTGGAGAATTTTATCCAACTAATAAGTTGATACAGCATACTTCTGAAGTTAAATGACAAAACCAGGAAAGCCAAGCAGTACCCAAAATTCCACTACTAAAGTGTTTCATCTCAGGTATTTTATATGAATTAATTTCAATTTACAGCTAAATGTCAAGGAAAACTGGTTTGCTTTCTACAGGGCATTATGTTTGGTGCCCTAAGGCCTTCAGGCCCTGAGTAGCTTATAAATAAATAACATTTTCTCCTGACTGTTATGTAAAATAATTTCCCAGCTTGCACTTCCTGCAGTCCCTAAAGGAAACAGAATTCCAGTGTTACAAGAGAATTAGATCTATAAGCCACAGTAAACAGTTTCTGAAAGCAGACCAGCAAAATGCTAAGAGAGTCAGCCTCTGTCCTTTTATATTTATACCTGTATCCATACTAAGGCTGGGATTGAAATTTGTAAAACTCCCAAACATAACTGCAAGATGCAACTATACCCCACAAAGGCTTAAGTACCTAGAAAAATGTATGCTCAACCTAAAATGGGACAAGGGGGAGAATAAACAACATTTCTCTAAATTCAGGCTTAAGATAATATGCAAGCATTTTAAAATCCTGTGAAAGTGAAAAATGAATGTCGCTCAGTCGTGTCCAACTCTTTGCAACCCCATGGACTATACAGTCCATGGGATTCTCTAGGCCAGAATACTGGAATGGGTATCTACTCCCTTCTCCAGGGGATCTTCCCAACCCAGGGATCAAACCAAGGTCTCCTGCATTGCAGGTGGATTCTTTACCAGCTGATCCACCAGAGAAGCCCATATAAAAAAATTCTGTATTTATATCTTAAAATCACCAAAAGACTACACTGAGACAAGCTATCATGAAATTATTGTGATCAAATAACACTAATTATAAACTGCACATCTTTGATTAACTATTGAAGCTTTTACCAGTGGTACCTTTTTAAAACTACTTTGCCCAGTGTGGCTAAGACAGTGTGGAACTTTAAGCCCAAGAAAAGAAGACCAGTTCAATAATTCCCTCTTTAAGGGCAAAAGGACAAGACCTGGAATATTCTGAGATGAGACCCACCTCCCTTGGCCCTCTCTCAGGGATTCTCTTGTTCTATAAAATGTCGAGTTTTCTCTCTCTACTTTGAGACTTTCCTCATTAATGAAAGTTTTCCCTACTGCAGCAGCCTGAATAAAATGCTCAGTAATTTTCCCTTTCATTGTAATAAAATTCAAAGTGTTCAAGCAGAGCTATGGTAAACTTTGAAACAGGATTAGAAGTCACCTGGGCAAGCCTCATTAAACTTCAGTTTGTGTTAAACCCAAGAGGTTGAAAATTCTTGGAAAGTTCAGTCGGACTAACTCAAAACCTCAAAACCCATGTTTGAACTTTGGACATCTTTCCTTTAAACGATAAGAATATAATTCATACTGGCTCAGCTTATTCAATAGATTTGTAAAACAAATCCCTTAATATCACAAGCAAAGACATTCCTCTTCAACTCAAGCATTTCAAACTTCATTCATACCAATGTATAATGTCTAAGCAACTATTTAAATTATCTAAAATTTAAACTGCTTCAAATTGTTTGAACAATTTAAAACCTGTTTTCATTTTAGCATCATAAAATCTCACAAGAGATTTATTAAGAAACAAATGCTGCAATGCATGAAGAAGCTACTGCAGAGATACACTGGGAACCATGCAGCTGAATTTTTATGTCCCAAAGCAAAAGGACTGAACTGACTCACCCAGCCTCCTTCAACTGCCCAGTAACCAACCTAAAAAGATGACAAGAGCAGAGTGAAGAAGTGAAGAGAAAAGAAGGCAAATGTCACTCCTTCAAATGCACTCAGCAGACTAACTGCTCCATATTCTTCCAAGCATTTGTCACTTCCTGAGCACACTTCCATAGCAGTGGAACATTCAGCTATAAATTTTTAGTCACCCAACTCGTTAAAGTACAAGTGTGCCTGTGTCACATCTGATACGTCCCCAACATCTGCACAATAAACCCAAGAGAACTCTGCATCCATTGTGTGGGTAGCTATATTTTAGAACAGTGCTTGACACACAGGAAGCACCCACTAAACACTTGTTGAATGAACCAGTAAATGCCCACTGTTGTTTCTGATGTTATTACTGCTGCTTAGCTGGAAATTCCTAAGTTTCTGTTAGGTGTGCGATTAAATAAACAAAACAGAATCCACTGACAATTGTACCTTCTGTCTCAATCATCATTCAGGCTTATCCAAATTCACAGCTTAGTTTTACCAAGACTAACGACTCCAAGTCCCCAAGAGCAGGAAATGTGCCTTTGGTTCTCTTTCAGAAGCCCTAGAAACACCATGACAATCAACATGCAGGCCCAGAGTTCAGCTGAAGGGTGGGACATGCTTCTAGGTTTCTAAGGTCCCAAAGAGTTCAACATTCTGTCAAAGAGCCAAATACACCCAGGAGTATAGAATTCATTTACCAACAGCATCTGACTGCCTTCCATATCCATCTAAACCTCAAATGTTTAAACTTTTATGTCTAGGAAACAATAAACCGGATTGGGACTAGCTACTCTATTGGTTCATAATGTTTTCACAGCTTGTCAATTTTAAGCAGAAGAAATGAAAAGGCCACATTCAGGATCAAAAATTAGACACACACGTTAGGATATAAAAATAGAGCTAGACCGCCCAAGTGGAGAGCTTAGTCTTGTGGAGAGCTTAGTCTTGGCTGAAATTACCTAGCTTAATTCAGAGATCCATTCCTGGAAGGGAAAGACATGAACAACTGCAGTCAATTGTGGAAAATGTGGAGCCTCACTTAACCTTCCTGGTAAAGGAACTCCACATGGATTTACATCTCCTCTCAGCCCTGCTAAGACTGAAAAACACTAGGCTCGGATACCACTCAGTCATAAAAAAGCATGAAATTTTGCCTTTTGCAACAGCATGGATGGACCTGGAGGGTTTCATGCTTAGTGAAATAAGCAGGTCAGGATACATACTCTGTGTTATTAGTTATATGTGAATCTAAAAACTAAAATGAGTGAATACAACAAAAAAAGAAACAGACTTAAAGATATAGAGAACTAGTGGTTACCAGTGAGAAGAGAGAGGGGAGAAGGGGCAGGATAAAGACAGAGGATTAAGAGATACAAAGTACTATGTATAAAATAAGCTAAAAGTATATACTGTACAGCATAGGGAATATATCCATTATTTTGCAATAACTATAAATGGAGTACAATCTTTAAAAACTGTGAATCACTATGTTGGACACCTGAAACATATAATATTATACACCAACTATATCTCAGTACACACACACACACACACACACACACACTCACGGGCACAAAACCAAAACACTAGGCTTGCACCTGCCCAACCTCGTGAATGATAGTCAAAGAAGATAGGCTTTGAATCCAAAAAGTAAGGACTAAAGTAAAAGACTAAATGATGAAACTGAGTCCTGCAAAACACAGATATAACTACTATAAATTCATATGTAAATTAATTCCCTTATTATGCCAAAGGATTGCTCAAGGAAAATAATTAGAATCTCTCCTCTCCAAGAATTTGTAAATCCCTCTTCTACCAGTTGGAATGGAAATTACAAAATGCCAGCTCGCACTGATCTTCAAAAGCCAACACTTGAATGGAAATGTCTACCCTGTAATACACAAAGCTCCAGGCAGAGTTCTGCATTCTGTATAGGTCTAGTGGGGAACAGGAAGGATGAGCGTCTATTGGAAGACAGAGTGCTGGGGAGACTTCAAGGAGAGGACAAAACAAGCACTTGGTTCACTAAACAAAGTAGCAAAAGAGCGCATGTTATCTTAAGGAAGTCTCCCTGGAGTCCTATTCCTGCTTCTCCTTGCCCAGGCCTTCATATCTAGTCTGGCTCCCAAGATGGGCTAACAGAATGAATACAGGCCACGCACAGGACTGCTTACATACCTATAAGGCGAGCGAGTGTGGCAGAGAAACTTTATTTTTAATTTCATCTTCACTGATTTAAAAAGATAGTGCAGTTAATGGAAAACTTTTCATTTTATTTTAAACCACCTGAATCTACTTTTCCAACTAAATTCTTTTAAACGTATATACTCAAGTATGGAGACACACACACACAGCAAGTATTTCCAATGAAATCATAGCATCTAAACCGAGATGTACTCTAAACGTAAAAGATACACTTGATTTCAAAGACCGGTATGAAAACAAAGGTAAAAATCTCATTAGTAACTTAATATTGACTACTTGTTGAAATGATAATATTCTGAATAGACTCAGTCAAAATGAGTATCATTAAAATTAACTTATTATAATTAATTTACCAATTGAAATTAACTTTATTTATACAATAATAAAACTGTATTATTAACAGTAATTATATATACTCATTTTATTCTTTTAAAGTAGCTATTAAAAATTTTTAACTACTTGTGGTTCACATTATATTTAATTGCACAGCACCACTCTTCAGATTTAAATCAGCCTAAACTTTCAGCTTTAAAACTCCCTCTTAACCTTTTCTGTGTCTGGACTTTGGCAGTCAGATAAAACCTATGGACCCTTCTAAGAATGATGCTTATAAATAAATAAAATGAGTGGTTTATTTTATTAAATGAATACAATAAAATAAATTGGTTTCACAAATGAAACCAATTATACTAAAATACTGTTGCCCAAACACTTCAAAAATAATTTTATAATTGTGCTTTTCTTTTTTTAATTGTACTTTTCATAATTAAAGAACTGAAAAACCATAAATAAATAGTGATGAGTCTAATGACTAGTAAAATTTCTTACTAGAGATAAGCATAAATGAATCTGTCATGCCATATTAAATTTTCCAAGATTTCTATTGATGGCAAAGTTATGGGTATTGTTTATGCTGCTGAGGTTTGTTGCCTACATTTATAATTGAAGGAAATGCTCAAGTGCAGTTCAGGGTGAGGGGGGGAAATGTGGATGTACTTACTTTTTACTCCACCCAAATGTATAAACCCCTTAATATTTACTCATAGATCCCCGTGGGGATCCATGGACTCCAGGTTAAAAGGACTGTTTTAATACCTGGTGAATTCCTGAATCTGTTTGTCAAAAATGACCCCTATCCCTAGGATGTCATTTTACCTTGGCTCATTCCTGTTCATTTGGAGGTCATGACTCACAATTCCTGTTTTTGACCACAACCAAACCAATATTATAAGGAAACGCTTGCACTTGTGTTTTTCCGATACTTTTGCTCTCCAAAGGGAACAGGAAGAGCAGTTCAGAATGTATATATTTTAATTTTATTGAAGTATAGTTGACTTACAATGTGTTATTTTCTGCTGTACAGCCAAATGACTCAGTTATACACATATATTTTTCATATTCTTTTCTATTATAATATATCACAGGATACTGCATATAATTTCCTATCCTATACAGGAGAACCTTGTTGAAGAATGTATATTTAAAAGGAAAGAAAAAAATTTTTAAGTGCATAGTATCAAAAAATAGTCTTTTGACCTAATGATTAATTTCTGTGTGTCAGAATATTCAGCAACCACAAAAACCACAGAAATTTCAGTGGCACTTAATATAACTGACTACCTGGTGATGTCCATGTGTAGAGTCATCTCTTGTGTTGTTGGAGGAGGGTGTTTCCTCTGACCAGTGCATTCTCTTGGCAAAACTCTGTTAGCCCATGCCCTGCTTCATTTTGTACTCCAAGGTCAAATTTAGCTGTTACTCCTGGTATCTCTTGACTTCCTACTTTTGCATTCCAGTCCCCTGTGATGAAAAGGACATCTTTTTTTGGTGTTGGTTCTAGGAGGTCTTATAGGTCATCATAGAACTGTTCAACTTTAGCTTCTTCGGCATTAGAAGTTGGAGCATAGACTTGGATTACTGTGATACTGAATGGTTTGATACTGAATGGAAATAAACAGAAATCATTCTGTCATTTTTGAGATTACACCCAATTACTGCATTTCGGACCAAATATCAATAACCTCAGATATGAGATGACACCACCCTTATGGCAGAAAGCAAGAGGAACTAAAGAGCCTCTTGATGAAAGTAAAAGAGGAAAGTGAAAAAGTTGGCTTAAAACTCAACATTCAAAAAAAATGAAGATCATGGCATCCAGTCCCATCACTTCATAGCAAATAGATACGGAAACAATAGAAACTGTGAGAGACTTTTTTTTGGCTCCAGAATCATTGCAGATGGTGACTGCAGCCATGAAATTAAGATGCGTGTTCCTTGGAAGAAAAGCTTTGACCAACCTAGACAGCATATTAAAAAACAGAAACATTACTTTACCGACAAAGGTTCATCTAGTCAAAGCTATGGTTTTCCCAGGGGCCATATATGAACTTAAGAATTGGACTATAAAGAAAGTTGAGCACCAAAGAATGGATGCTTTTGATCTGTGGTGTTAGAGAAGACTCTTGAGAGTACCTTGGACTGCAAGGAGATCCAACCAGTCACCCCAAAGGAAATCAGTCCTGAATATTCATTGGAAGGACTGATGCTGAAGCTGAAGCTCCAGTATTTTGGCCACCTGATGCAGAGAACTGACTCAATGGAAAAGACCCTGATGCTGGGAAAGACTGAAGGCAGGAGAAGGGGACGACAGGATGAGATGGTTGGATGGCATCACCAATGCGATGGACATGAGTTTGAGCAAGCTCCAGGAGCTGGTGATGGACAGAGAAGTCTGGCATGCTGCAGTCCATGGGGGTCACAAAGAGTCGGACACAACTAAGCAACTAAATATAATTGCACAAAGTATCTCCCAGTTTATTTTAATTTACAAACACTTCTCCTATACCTATTGTCTGTGAGGTACTGTTCTAAGGACTCCAAGTAATAACTCCTAAATCCTTAACACAATCCTATGACTTAAGTATTATCAGTATTATCCCCTAATAAAAATGAGAAAACTGAGGCTCAGAGAGATGTTAAATAACTTTCCCAAGGTCACACAGCTGGGCTTCCAAGAGAAACCAGCTGCCTATTGTATTCTTCAAGGTGAGGTCAACACCAAACAATGGAACCTCAAGACTGCTCATTAAAAGTGAGCTAAGGGTTTTGTTTTGTTTTGTTTTACCATCTTCATTCTTGCTTCTTAATCACTCGTTGAAAAAGTAAAGCTAGATGAGGTAAGAAAGGCCACCTGTATATAATAAAGGCCACCTTTATACCTTGCAGCCTATTCACAACCAGGTTTCAAAATTAAACCAAATGCCTTTCTTTGTCTGTGATGAAAAATAAGCTCCTCTGTATCTCAGCACAGAGAATGCTAGGCCTGCCATTTCTTCCAACTCTTATCTGAAATACATTCCAGGAGAACTGAGGCCTGTGATAAGCCAAGTTTCGACTTCACCACACCAGCTCAAGAGAGATTACACATATGCTCATGGGACTGAACTAGCAGGAGAATGACCCAGAAACCTTAGTTCCTAGGTGTCCAGTCACTATTGACACTGTTGCCAGGACCACACGAACTCCGCCTGTGTCAGGCGCTCAGCCATAAGCTTCCACCAGAGAAACCAGCCCTACAGGTGTATCCAGGGAGGCAGGTGTACAAGGGCCACATTCTTGCCTTCTGTGAACAAACGCAGAATTGTCTCCAGGCTGTGCTAGGCTCCCAGAGCCAGATAACAGCCCCACAAAAATACACACAGTAATCTCAACACAGAAACATTTTAGCACGCTGCCACTCTGTAACACTAAAGTAAAAAGCTTTGAATGCCATCCACTAAAAGAAAGAGTCTGATAATGTTACAATAACATTCATCTAGATAGACAAGGCTTCTTAGGTAAAATTTAACTACATCAAGAATCTTTAGGGCAGATACAATCGATCAATATTTGTGGCTCTGAAAACCCACTGCTCTCTTTTAAAAGATTTCTTGGACTAATACAAAAGCTTCTTCTTGGCTATGTTAACCGCCATCCCCTTGCTGAAATGATGGAGGCCCAGTGGTAACTATAATATTAAATAAAATGACTTCATTTCCTCCAGAGAAATATTTTTACCTCGACCCCCGCACTCCGGCACTCAAATACACAGGATTTCAATATCAGGGGGCAAAAAGTCAGGCCTAATAGGCCTGGCCCGTTCTCAGATTAACAACCTTAGGGGAATAATCCTATAAGAAAATATTTTCAAGATTTGGGGTAATAACATTTTGGGGCCAGATGAAATTTGTTAGAGTTTGCACTTTTGTTTCTCAAAACCTCTGAAGTCATTTGTTTCCCACAGTTTTTCTCAGAAGCTACTTTGTGGGAAAGAAAGCCAGTTCCTAGGCAACAAGCCAGCTAGAACTGGGTTTCTCTGAAAGCCAGCCAGCCCCCGCCAAGGCTGGGCTAAAATGGCCAGCTCTCGCCAAGGCGGTTAAATTTTGACCCAGGTAGAGCTATAGGTACTGACCTGGAAAAATGTTTATGACAGTGTGTCAGGGAACAAGCAACACGGACCCGGTTTCTTGGATCTGCTTTCTTGCTTCAAATTACATAGGAGGAGTTATGCCAACCTGTGAAATGCCTATCTCTAGATAAGAGTGAAGGATGGGGATACCCTGGTTGGAGGGATGGTGGAAAACTGGCAATATTGTAACAAAGACATAAACTCTGGAACCAAACTGTCTCCTGTGCAAATCCCAGCTCGGCTACTTCTTACCTGAGTGATGCTTGGTCAAGTTACTTAGACACTCTCTGCCTCAGTTTCCTCCTCTGTAGATTAGAGCCCACAACCCACACGGTTGTGGTAAGAATTAATGAACGTATATATACCAAGTACTTAAGGTAACTGCAATTCTCACATGTTATTTGGTAACATTTGTCCCATTTGCCACAACCTTTCTAACAAAAGGTAGGACTACTTTCTCCATGCAGAGATGAAAGCACAGAGGCTTAGAGAAATTACAGAATTTGCTCTACATCATGGAGTTAATAAGAGACCATGTGGAGGGATGCACACCAGTGGTGTCAACTCACAACCCAGCAGGTCTCTTTGGTCTCTTGTCTGGCTTTTCTTTACTGACTTATTTCTCTCTTAAAAAAAAGAAAATGATAGGGGAAGTTTAAAAAAAATAGGGTATATTAAACTTTTTTAATTAATAAAAATAATCTTTATGACATGAAATTCCACCAAGTCAAACTCTTGGAGGCTGAGAGATAAGGGGCTACTCTTCTCCTGCCCTCTTGGCCTGGCTTGCACCCCAATTGTAGTTGATCTTCCCCAGCCAGGCAAATAGAGCAGAGGAAGGCCATGCTCACAGGGAAGAGACTCAATTAACCACAGCTCAACTTTCTTGGAAAAATCTCTCCTAAGGCTCAAGAGAGGCAGCATGATAAATCCAGGCGCTTAGGGAAGGGAATGCAAACAACCCACATAACTATCCTCTGCTTTTTCCTCCTTGAGAAGTCTCCCAGTTTCCCTCGAAAGAAATATTTACCTTAAGGTTCCTATTTTTCTTTATTATCACTTTTTCATCTCTGGAATTGCTACAGTTGGTTGTCCTTCAAATATCAGCATGACAATGACTGATCTTTCAAAATGCCACCCTCGCTCACCCGTGATGGCAAGGAAAGGAAAAAAACAACCACACAGGGCTGCTCGTCACAATATTTACCAGGGCTGGAATGTTTTGTTAGTTTTCGGTGGAGGATGCTGAGACTTGACAAAGGAAAAACAAAAACTCCTCTGTGTCAAAACACAAGCTGAAGATGATTTCCTTCTCTGCTGCCCTGGTGTCAACTGCAAACAAATTCAGAGCTGCCCTGGGCTCAAGGAGTGTTTATAGTCCCGCGGAGCTATAAACACGCCATCCTTCAAAACAACGCACAGAGCCACCCAACATCAAACAAGCGAGGATGTTCCAGAAAGGATATATTGGGTTTTGACGTCCAACGCGCCGAGTGAAATAACTTTGTTTCCCCTAAAAATAGGTAAACTAAAACAAATACAGGAGTGTTCCAAAGCATTGTAGTCAGCAGCCACTTCTTCCTGTGACTCACAACGATCTCATAGCTTCTTTTTTGTAATGACCATGGGCCAGGAATGACATGCTCTTTGGTGGACTGACCCACAGACTCTTCATACCAGCGCTGTGATGAATTCGAAATTATTCCCATTTTGTAGGCGAGAAGACTGAGGCTCATGGAGGTCAAGCCACGGTGTAGGTTCACAAAGTTTGCCATTGGCTTTTGGACCCTGGTCTGTGAGATTCTGGAGGTCAAACTTTAAGAAAATTGGCTCAGACAGTACCTCAGTGTCCCTCAACAAGGGTTTAAGCGAAATTCATTCAAGGTTTCTGGGCTCCAAATCTCATTCTTTTCACCAAAAACACCTAGACTCTACAATGACCAATTTTTAAAATTTAAAGTAGGCATACTTGTTCTATGTCTAAAATGAAAAGAATGGCAATACCAAGTGTAGGTGAGAATGTTAAACAACAGAAATTCATATACTGCTGGTGGGAATGTGGACTGGCACCACCACCTTGGAACACTATTTAAACTTATCTAGTAGAATTAGATAAATGCATATCCTATGCCCCAATCCTGCAATTGCATCCCAGGGTTCACCCCTGAGACATGCAAGTACTTTGCATGTGCACCAAGACATGGATGGTCATCGATGGTCACAGTTGACAGTAATATTATTCAAAGGAGTCCCAAATTGCAAGCAACATAAATGTCACCAAAAGTAAAGCATGCCTGTAAACGTTGCTGTCTCCACATTGTAATACCATACCAAAATGAAAATGAATGAACCACAGCTATACACAGACAAACCTCAGGATAATGGTGAGGAAATGAAAGCAAAAGAACACAACACTGAATGAATCCATTTATACAGAGTTCCAAAACAAGCACAACTCATCAGTGGGGAGCAAAGTCAGGACAGCGCTTACTTTCGGGGAGAAGGAAGCAAGTCCTAAGAAGGAGCTTCTTGGTTATTGCCAAGTTCTAATTTCAGATCCAGCCTTCGGGGTAAACTTATCCGCTGTCCGCTTAAGACTTATGTGACTCTCTTTCAGATGACCTTCCTCTCCCTTCCCTCCAAAACAAACAAACAAACAAAGTAAGGAAATTTATAAAACCTTGAAAAATAAACCAGGTTTTTAAGATCTGTACTGGGAGGGCAGGGGTAGGTACTGTATAAGACATTCTAAATCAAGTTCAATGATCTTAACACACAGGAAAAGCTCTACAGAGAAATCTTCTCAGCAGTATTGTAAACCATGTTTGTATTCAATAAAGACCTGCTTATTGTGGCATCAAAGAGACACAATAGTGATCCATCTCAGGAAGGGGCACACACGCATGCGCACACACACACAGTGCCAGGGGTTCGAAAGTATAACTCTCCTATTGCAATGATGAAGTCATTTGGTATTTTGGTACAAAATCCTCTATGCCAGGGGAAAAACTGAGCATTCTCAACATCAGCTACCAAGAGAAAACAAAGGACCAGCCTGGTCTTAAATGTCATCTTTACCATGGCAGACTTACTTCAGCAATCCTATAAGACAACAGGGCTAAGTATGATATGGCCCGTATATCTGAGATTTTAAAAAAAAATCTTGATGCTCCTAGTGAGGAAAAATACTCACTATGCCCCTTGGCCAGTATAGAAAGAATTGCACTGCTTCTCAACCTGCCAAAGGACAAATAAGATTTCAAACTTGAACTTCCCTGGTGGTCCAGCAGTTAAGAATCCGTCTACCAACGCAGAAGACACAGGTTCGATCCCTGGTCCGGGGAGATTCCACACACTGTGGAACAAGTAAGCCCATGGGCCATAACCACTGACCCTGTACACTAGAACCATGCGTAGCAACTACTGAAACTCATGCCCTAGAGCCTTGCTTGGCAACAGCAGAAGCCACCGCAAGGAGAAACCATCCAGCAAAACTAGAGAGGAGCACCCTCTGCCCCCCGGCCACTTGCTGCAACTAGAAAAAGTCTGCGTACAGCAACAAAAACTTAGTGCAGTCATTAAATAACTAAATAAAAATAAAACCACATTTTTTAAAAAAATTTTCAAACTCTCCAAGAGCCCCTGAAGGTATGGTACCTCCAAGAGATACAGATCCTGGGACTCTGAAGTGGTTTGTTTGTCTGGTCCCTTCATTTGGTTAACTCTCAGATATTTTTCAGACCTGCCTCAAGCTTGCTGCTTCCAAGCTTCCTCTGACCTCCCCTTCCCCTGTGGGTCCTTTCATCTTCTAGACCCTTAGAATGTTATTCTTTTCCAATCAGCCCTTTACTCAAACTGTCATATATCCTTATCTACTTAATTTCATTTGCTGCAAAGAACATCACTTTTCTGTCCATCTTTGATTGCTTACGGCAAAATATCTGTGCACAGTGGGTGCTTGATAAAGTCTTAATGGATAAATGAAAAATCTCTCTCGTAATAACAACAAAGGCAAATATCTTCCTGTTCTATTCAAAACAACAAACTGCAGCCTGGTAAGTTTCAGGAGAGATCTAAAAGTCAGAGGGGTTTTTAGACAGTCAAGTTCATTTTCCTTTCTGCCTAGATTCCCCATGTGGAAAAGCTCCCAGAAAGGCTTGCCGAGATAAGGAGAAGGCGATGTCTAGACGATTCCGCTTAGCCTTCTGCTGGGAAAACCTCCAGCTATTTCACTGAACCTCATATAACCAAGTCATAGTTCACATTTCACAGATTCCACAAGAGGGTTTTGACATCTCTGGAGAAGAGAGTTGGGGGATGGGTGGACAGACTGCAGTCTTTAGAGTGGTTTCCAACAAACCAGTAAGTACAAACAATTCTAAAAGGCTAGGATGTCACTGGTCCCTGCGGTTGCTGAACAAAAAAGAAGGCCTGTCCTATGGAGTGGCTCCAAAACAGTGAAAATGTGCTTAATCATGAGCTAATTACAATCTTTTATGCTGAAACCACAGGGGAAAATCTCCCAGGTTTCAAGCTAGAATTGTGGATCTCAGTGCCCATATACATATGTTAATACACAAGACTGCCGGGGAGCAGAACTGTGCCGGGCAGTGGGTTTTGGGTACTCTTCACCCATATCCATTCTCTCACTTCTCCCCTAAAATGTCCCCACCTTAGTTTACATACAATTTCCTTATCCTTCCTCCTATATGGCCATGAGGGAAAAAATTGTAAGAAATGAGTTTCATGCTCTAGATACATGCATTCCTTCCTTGTTTGTTAATAACCTGTAACCCTTGCTGACTTTCTGTACCTTGACTCTAAGCTCTAAGCTGTTGATAGACAGGGACTGATCCATCTTTTCCATACTCTCAGCACAGAGTACACCCTATATGTCGGCATAGCAGGCATGCAAAGGCTGATAGGCTAGATGGATAAGTTAGGCTCCTTTTCTGCTTTGAAATACACGAAATTCCAGAATAACCTTTTGAACTTCCCTGACACCAGACTTCTGTGAATGAAGAAGGGTAAGATTACTGCTGTTTGCAACCTGCATAAGGCTATCCCCATGTGTTAAGATACATCAGAAGGAAAACGATAGAAAACTACTCTTGATCAAATCAGAAACTTATTCAATACAGATCTGTAGAAACAAAAGTCACCTTGATCTTAGTGCTACTTGCCCAGCATTCATTTCCCCTTACCTCTTTGAATTCACTGAGTGACTCAGCCCATCCCTTCCTAAGAGAGAGTTGCTTAAGCTCCTGAACGTGTGCAAATGAACTGTATACTGTCAGCACTGAATAAATTACTAGGGTCTTGAAGATTCCTTATGTAAATTGAGAAAAAATATAAAACTAAAAAAGTACATTGAAAAATAACGTGCGAACTGTATGGTCGTCTTTTGCAGCTGAAATACCTTTGTATACGTGCTCTGCTGTTACCATGGGTGCTCGGTCACTCGGTTGTGTCCAACTCTTTGGGACCCAATGGACTGCAGCCCGCCAGGTTCCTCTGTCCATGGAATCTTCCAGGTAAGAATACTGAAATGAGTTGTCATTTCCTACTCCAGGGGATCTTCCTGACTCAGGGATCAAACCCACATCTCTTACATCTCCTGCCTTGGCAGACAGATTCTTTACCACTGCACCACCTGGGAAGACCGTCCTAGTACCAATTCTAAAAACTCACATACATATGCCCACCATATTACTAAAAAAAACATGAAATCCTTGTATTACCAATAGATGCTGGGAACCTCACACTGCATTCTCAAAGAGGCAAAATTCCATCTGCAAGAGGGCCATCTAGTCCTTCCACCATGGATGGAACAGTTGCCTCCCTCCCCTTGTGGTTCAGACCACAGGGCCCACATGATGGGCTACCTGAGCCATATACAGCACATGGTGGACCCTCAATATACAACTCAACTTACCACAAAGCAATAATATTAATGGAGCTCCTTTGGAGTTAACAATGAAGTAAGGAAGACCTAGCACCTAGACTGTGCCTCAAAAAACACTTTACGAAGAATAAGTATCCTCATTTTCAATACAGTCAGGAGCCAAAAAGATCATACAGAAGTACATCTGTTTATGTAATTCTACATGTTTCAAAAATCAAGCTTTCCAGTAGCAACAGACTCATTCCTCTTTCCCATGACCTTCTTGTCAGGCTTCCCTTAATGAAGTTTCTCCCTGATAAACATCATGAATATTCCATTGTGCCAAGAAGAAAGAAGCTCACATCAAGTTGCTTGGTTTGAACTAAACACTTAGGAGCCACCTGAGCAAATCAGTTAAGGTCTTTCGGAAGAGGTTATTTCCAATTGGGACACTTTTCAATGACCCACTTGGAATAATATTCAACAGCAGGTTCTTTTTCTTCTACTACCTTTCTCATAATCAGTAGGTTCAAGATAAGAAGGAAGCATACCCAGTTTTATTTTTTTTCCTCACAGACACTACTCAACTGTATTATTCAAATGTATTCAAGTTTTTCCAAGAGTTATACACATGCACAAACGTGTGCATACACACACCAAATAAATGCACTTTCCTACTGAGTTGTTTAAGAAGATACATTTTCACAATACTGTAAATCAACTATACTCCCATAAAAATTAATGTAAAAAAAAAGATGGACTTTGTTACATCAAAATAGTGATTAAAAAGTCAAGACACAGGGACAAAGAAATTTGGTTTCTCTCATACAGGCAAAAAAAAAAAAAAAAGAAAAAAGAACATTAAAAGAAAACAAATTTTAAAAAAATACTGTGTGTAGAATAATGAAGTCATTTTTCAATAATTCTATTGTTAAATAATGACACCCCAGTGTAGAATGGGCAGCTCATCACTTCTCGATAACAGTTATTTTCTAATTTTAACAAGAGCCTTATACCCTTTTACAGGCACTAATTTATTTAAATTTCACAATAATCTTAAGTGAGAAGGGGAAAAAAAATTCTGTGAGGGCAGAAAGCTTTGCCTGCTTTTTCACTCATTTATCTTAAGAGCTGACATGGTCTCTGGTGCACAGTAGGTATATAATGAAATCTGTTGACTAAAGTCATATGTTAGACAATGAAGCTCAAAAATCTCAAGCACCTTGTCGGAGACCAGAAGAAGACTAGGAAGTGGCTGAGCCAGGCTCCCAATGAAAGGTGGTGGGATTCCTGAGTCCTGGCAGGACTGGTCCTTTTAATGCCATTAAAAAAAATTTTTTTTAACTGGAGTATAATTGCTTTACACTATTGTTAGTTTCTCTGTACAACAACATGAATCAGCTATATGTATACATATATCCCCTTCCTCTGAAACTCCCTCACACACACACACTCCATCCCACCCCTCTAGGTCATCACAGAGCACAAGGCTGAGCTCCCGGTGTTATACAGTAGCTTCCTACTAGCTATCTATTTTATTCTGTATATAGGACAATGCTACTATCTCAATTTGTCACACCTCCCCTTCCCTTCCCTTGTGTCCACAAGTCCGGGAATAGAGATTCAGACAAAGAGAATCGACTTCTAGCACTTTTAAGATCACATCATACCCCTGCAAGGCAGCTACAAGACACTATCCTGTAGAATGAGAAACAAACATATTTTTAATCCATTAACCCAGTAACTGCCCTGCCCATGAATTTCACTCTCCTTCCAGTCTCTTTCGGGAAACCTGACTCCCAAGAATTACTTTAGAGTTACAGCTCCATGGAGAAAGAAATGGCAACCCACTCCAGTATTCTTGCCTGGAGAAGAATCCTTGTGGGCTATAGTCCACAGAGTTGCAAGAGTCAGACACAACTTAGCAACTAAACCACCATCATCACAGCTCCACAGGATCTTCCCAGGTGGCCCCAGTGGTTAAAAAAAAAAAAAAAAAAAAAACCCACCTGACAATGCAGGAGACACAAGAGACTGGGATAGATCCCTGGGTCAAGAAGCTCCCTGGAGGAAGAAATGGCAACCCACTCCAGTATTCTTGCCTGGAGAAGAATCCTTGTGGGCTATAGTCCACAGAGTTGCAAGAGTCAGACACAACTTAGCAACTAAACCACCATCACCACAGCTCCACAGGATCTTCCCAGGTGGCCCCAGTGGTTTAAAAAAAAAAAAAAAACCCACCTGACAATGCAGGAGACACAAGAGACTGGGATAGATCCCTGGGTCAAGAAGCTCCCTGGAGGAAGAAATGGCAACCCACTCCAGTATTCTTGCCTGGGAAATCCTGTGGACAGAGGAGCCTGGCGGGCTACAGTCCATGGGGTCACAAAGAGTCGTACACAACTGAAGCAACCTAGCACACGTGCACAGCTACGTGGGGAAGTGAAGACCACCAGAACTCAGGAGAAGCCAAACCATGGACCTGTGGATACCATAGCCCCTGTGGGAGAAAGTCACTTCTGTACTAATGTCAAAATCAGTACCAAGAAGAAGGAGAAAGCAAAGGGTAGAGGGAGCTCATCTGAAATCACCCAGACAATCTGAATGGGCCCCCAATCCCTGTGTCAGCAAGTGAATCAAAGGGAAAGAAAACTCTTCACAGAACAATGGCATGAGTCATGGTTTCCCCTTTTACCAAGTGATGCAAAGAAAAGGAGTTCTCCTTTATATACCTAGAAATCTCTCGGTCTCTCCCAATCAATCAATCGGTTTCTCTCTTTTTCATTTGCACCTTTCTCAAGGGTCCATGAATTGGAACAAGTTCTTATCAGTGAGCATCTGCTTCTATTTCTGAGGTTAGATCCTGTCCTTACCTTCCCTCCTTTCCAAAGGATGATCCAATAATTTAGCACTAACCCAGCTCAGACAGATTCTGAGAGCAGGGGTACACATTTATCCTCCTGAACAGAATCACTGAGAACCATGCCAATCCTGAGGCTTATCCTGGACTCCCTTTCAGGCACTCTCTGAGAACACCCTTTTTGATGTCCCTTGGCCTTATGAAGTCGCCCCAAGAATAACAAGACATATAGTAACCATTTCCTGGGTGTCCGGACACATAAGAAATGCAAAGAAATTCAAGGAGAAGTTAAAAACATCAGCATCCAACTCAACCACTCTAGGTACCAATGATACCAAGGGTTGTCTTATAAAAACAAGTGTGCTTGCCCAGAGCTCCAAGGCATAATTTTAATTAGCCTTGCTCTGAAAACTTCCAGAAAGGCCAAAACCTACTGCACATGTCTTCTCAGCCAAGAGACAGATGTAGGGTGAGCATTTTCCACTGAGTATCTTCAAAACAGAAGCAACTTCCTGATAAATGTTCACTCTGCCCAAAGCATTTACTGTCAAGAGACAGGACAAAAAACCTTGAGGACTGGTCAGTATTTCTTTAAACACCATCATCTGTATACTCATTCTGACAAATCTGGTCACAATTGAGTACCATTTTATTATTCCATCTTCACTTTCCAAAAAAAACCCAGCTTATATTTATGTAAATAAACATATCTTATATGGAAACTTTATCACTTCTATAAGCAGACATATAGAATCAGTTGCCATAAAAATAAGGTAATTCCAAAAGCAAATACAAGCAAGGCAAAATGATGTCATTAAAAACTAGGGCCTCTCAACTAGAAAGGGAGATTTGTGCACGTGTGCACGCTCAATCGTGTCAGACTCTTGGCATGGACTGTAGCCCACCAGGCTCATCCGTCCAAGGGATTCTCCAGACAAGAATACTTAAGTGAGTTGCCATTTCCTACCCCAGGGGAATCTTCCAGACCCAGGGACTGAACGTATGTCTCCCAACACTGGCAGGCAGATTCTTTACCGTTGCTCTACCTAAGCAACAGAAAGGGAGATTAGCAAATGTTAAAGGGTATTAAAGACATATTAGCAACTAGAATTAAGAGGAACAGGGGAAAAGATTGAATCTGAATGGAGGCAGGAACTCCAGGGAGAAGACAAAAAATGCCTAGGGGCTTTATTTCAATCTGGTCTTTACTACCTGAGGTGTGTGCATAACACCGCTTACTGCAGACTTCCTCTCCTCCAGGGGATCTTCCCAACAGAGGGATGGAACCTGCCTCTCTTTTGTCTCTTGCATTGGCAGGCAGATCCTGCCACTAACACCAAGTGCTTTGATCCCTGGGGTAGGGAAGATCCCCTGAAGGAGGGCATAGCAACACACTCCAGTGTTCTTGCCTGGAGAATCCCATGGACAAAGGAGCCTGATGGACCAGGATCTCCTGGATTAAAAAACCTACAGTCCATAGGGTTGCAAAGAGTTGGACACAACTGAAGCCACTTAGCAGGCAAGCTAGCATTTGAGATGTTAAACAGGTGACATACAATGGTACTCCAAAACACCCTCAAGGTAGTTCCTACCCACAAGGTCAATCAGCACACCAGGCAGCAGGAGGACCCAGAACTGGAAGTGTGAATAGGAAGGCAAAGAATTTTAACAAGACACAAAAAAACAGCAAGTTCTTTCTTCTGCAAGACTGACCTTCAGCAGCTCAAGGTCAAACCAAAGTGGTAAAACCTGAGTGCTGGTGCCTGCTTCTGGCATTCAAAGAAAAGTTTTTTCCTTAGCCATAGAAATCTCTGCCACCTTATACAATCCAGCAATGTCTCCATCTTGTGATTAAAAAAGAAAGAACAAAGCATGGAGATAATGACCATTGGAGTAGGATGTACTTGTGACTAAATCCCTGCCACTTTCTGGCCTCAGTTAGCTCATCCACAAATAGGATAACCTGTTGAAGGTTATTTTGAGGCTCAAATGAGGCAATGTACATACAATGTCTGACCCAATATCAGGTACACAGTTGCTTCTCCTTAAAATCCAGGAAATTTATTGCTTCTTTTTTTAATCCAGGAAATCAAACTTAACTTAGCACTTACTTTATGGCATGTACTAAGTGACTGATATGTTATGTCCTGTTCTACATGCTAGACATGTACTGATGCATTTAATCTCACAAACCCCCTGAAGTAGGCACTATTATTATTTCCATTTTGCAGATGAGAACACCGAGGCGACAGAGAGGTTTGGTAACTTACCTAAGGTCACAGGCTTTAAACAGAGGAGCCAGGATTCAAACCCACAGCTCACACTCCAAACCACACTCATGCCATGATGCCTCTGAAATGTCAGAGGTATCACTAATAAAGCCTCAAATGATGAATGGGGAGACAGCGATATAATAATACAAGTATAGTAAAATGTTTAGGACAAAATCTATTAGCAGACATATGAGTGTTCGCTATAAAATTTTTATAACTTTGCTAGATGTTTAGAATTTCTCATAATAAAATACTGGAAGGAGAGTGAGGATGAGCCCAGGATGTTGTTTTCTTGCTCAAAAATGGAAGAACACTGAAAAAAAGGATTTGCCAATGATGTCATGTTGAAAGGACTTTTTTAATCCCCTTTTCTTTAAGTGTCCCCATTAAATTCCAGAAGCCACAGAATCAAGTTACAGGTAACCCCAAATGGGATGGAGGGCTGGGAAACAGAGGAGCTGGGGGGATGAAAAGCTTGGTCTTCTGCCAGCTTCACTAGAGAAACCATCTCCCCACTGAAAGCGTTAATGGAGATGCCAGGCCGAAGCAGTCATCTGGAAATCGTTTCTTGACACTGTACATAAAACAAGACACATCTTCGTCCGAAAGGGCAAAGAATGCAGTGGTCCAACCATGCCCATCTTTAAGTGCTGGCACGCGCCCAGGACAAGTGAGCAGATTTGGACTTTCGGGGTGCTAGCGACGAATACCAGCTCTTAAAAGCTTCCCAAAGGAATGAAGAGAGAAGAGTGAGGAAAGGGATTCACACCGATGAGGCTGAGCCAGCAAACGAAGGGGAAGGGGGCCGCTGGCCGGCGGCATTGCCTACCCCGCCGGGAAGGAAATCGGGGCAGGGCTCATACAGGGGACAGGTCTGTGTCCTTCATGAAAGCTCCTGCAGGTTGTGTTCTACAGACTTCAATAACATAAACCCTTTCACTGAAGGCTTCTCAACTTCTAGACTGGGTCTGGGGGCAGGAAGCAGAGTGGGAGAGGGAAACAGGGTGGTAAAGACTATAACGAAGTACAAGGACGAAATTTTAGGCACGTCCATAAACAGGTTAAGGTAGAAAACGGTGCATCTTTTTAAAAGGCAAACTGGCAATATGTCACAGAAACATAAAATGTACCTACCTTTTGAACCAGAATGTCCACTACTGGGATTTTATTTTACAAATATAATTATATATGCATAAAGACTAAGATACAAGAGTGTATTGTTCATTGCAGCATTTATAAAACCCAAAGGCTGGAGAGGACTGTAATGCACATTAGCAGGAGACTGGTTCAATAAATTATGTATGGAACACTGACAGGAGGGCGAACTCCAAGTCACTGAAAAGAATGAAGCCAGTTTCACTACTGATGGAAAAACAGCTCTGAGACAAAGTTGTAAATATTAAGTGAAAACAATAAGGAACAGAACATAAAAAATTACATCGAGTCTATGCATGTATATGTATTTATGTAAATTTTCTTTTCTATATATTTTTCTATATATTCTTATTAAAGATTTATAATGTGTTAATTTCTGCTGTACAGCAAAGTGATAAATGGGAAAAAAGTATGCATGTGTCTAATTAACTGCTGTTGATTAAAATATCCAGGTCAAAAATGTGTCACTTCCATGGACGTTCTGCCATGGATTTTTTTCAGGGATAAAATCAAAGTATCTCAGGGGCTATCAATTTGGGGAAATCATGTTAATTCATACAGTTTCCAAGTGATTAAAATTCAAGTCTTCTTCAAAAATCACAGGTCCTGGGACATCCCTGGTGGTCCAGTGGTTAAGACTCTGCACTTTAAATGCAAGGAGCATGAGTTCAACCCCTAGTCAGGGAATTAAGATCCTACTTGCCTTGCAGCATGTCCATAAAAAATAGGTCCCCCTTAAAGTACATATGGGCTTCTCTGGTGGCTCAGATGGTAAAGAATACACCTGCAATGAAGGAGACCCAGGTTCAATCCTGGGTCAGGAAGATCCCTTGGAGAAGAGAATACAGCAGTCTTCTTGCCTCAAAAATCCTAGGTCAGGAAGATCCCCTGGAGAAGAGAATAAAGCAGTCTTCTTGCCTCAAAAATCCCATTGCCAGAGGAGCTTAGTGGGCTGCAGTCCATGGGGTCTCAAAGAGTCAGACACAACTGAGCGTCTAACACTTTCACTAAGTACATACAGGTCTTTCGGTCCATACAGGTGATGTAAGACAGAAAATCCTCAGGTGCCACCACTGCCTGCTGAGTTGATAAAATCTTAAATAAGCATTTTACTGATGCCCTTTGATTTGACAAGTAGGGCTAAAGATTATCACCAACCCAAAGGCCACTAGTAAAGTATGATGAGGTCCCACGATTTGCTTATGTAAAATAATACTTCATTCATAGGGAATGAGATATTCCCTTTGGAATGTAGTTAAAACATCTCCATAAAATTACTGCAGTGAATCCCTACTCTGTGTAGACATAAGAGTAAGAGAGTATTAGTCGCTCGGTCATGTCCGACTCTTTCCGACCGCATGGACTATAACCCACCAGGCTCCTTTTGTCCATGGGATTCTCCAGGCAAGAATACTGGAGTGGGTTGTTGCTCTGCCCTCCTCCAGGGGATTTTCCCAACCCAGGGATGGAACCCAGGTCTCATACAACTGCAGACAGATGCTTTACCCTCTGAGCCAGTTTACACAGGGTGGAATTAAGATAAGGAACTACTAAATAACTTGCCTTATTAGGAACATGCAGCAAAAGGCTAAAAACCCAACTCAAAAGAATTCAGGTGAAAGAAGAAAGTTTTATAACACTGAGGTCCTATACAGAACCCCAACAAAGGAAAGAGGCTGGTCTCAGAAACAAGGAAACTGGATCCTGGTCAGGGGTCTCCACCTCTTCTACATACCAGAAACCATGTCTCTCAGATATCGGTTATCATCTGTAAACAGTTCACCAGGAGCAGGAACATATCTCTAGTTTGGAATCATTAGCATTTGGGGCCATATACTTTTGTGGTGCAGGGACCGCCCTGTGCATTGTAAGAGGTTTATCAGCATCCCTGGCCTCCACCCTCCAGATGAGATGCCAGTAGCACCTCCCTCTCCCTGCAGCTGTGACAACCAAAACTCTTGCCCAACATTGCCAAATGCCTCCTGTGGGTAAAATTACCACTGATCTAGAGAAACCTAAATTATTTGCTCAGTTTACTTTCCTAAATGCTGAGGAAGGGCTCTGATTGGCTAGCTGGTTGCTCAGATCTAGACAAATAAAATATGGCCATCTTGCACTCAAAAGGTGACTTTGACAGGTCTGTGGTTTAGAAGAAGAAAGTTTCCAGAAGGAGAGAGCTGTTTTATATCTGCATCATTCAATACAGTAGTCACTAACCACATGTGGCTATTAATCCTTTGAAAGGCAGCTACTGCAAGTGAAGAAACACATTTTAAAATTTTGTTTCACTTTGATTTATATTTAAATAGCCACATGTAACTACTGGCTACCAAAAAGGAGAGCACAACTCTGTCTATTGAGAAATTTTAGGGTGCTTGAGGAAAACTGCTGGCACATACTGGCGCTCAATATTTGTTGAATTAATGAATAAATGAATGAACAAGAATGAACACAGGGTCTGGAGTGGAAAGGATTATTAGGCAAAGCCAGATGACTCCAGCCATAGGGAAAAATGGAAAATCAGTGAGAAAGAATCAGAAAAATGAAATTAATCCAAGTATCCACTGAAAGATGATTAGATAAACAAAATATGGTATATGTATATTATTCAGCCCGAAAAAGAAAGGAAAATTTGACACATGCTACCACATGAATGAATCTTGAAGACATTATGCCAAGTAAAATAAGCCAGTCACAAAATAACAAATATTAGGTGATTTTACTTACATGAGGTTCCTAGAATTATCAAATTCATAGAGACATTATATAGAAGGGAAGTTGATAGGGGCTGGGGGAAAGAAGAAATGGGGTGTTGGTGTTTAATGGGCACAGACTTTCACTTGGGGAAGATGAAAAGTTCTGGGTGATAGTGATGGCTTCACAAAAACATGAATGTAGTTAATGCCACATAAAGAACTATGGATTTATGTACGTGTTGTGCTGTGCTTAGCCGCTCAGTCGTGTCCGACTCTTTGTGACCCCATGGACTGTAGTCCACCAGGCTCCTCTATCCATGCTGATTCTCCAGGCAAGAATACTGAAGTGGGTTGCCATGCCCTCCTCCAGGGGATTTCCTCAACCCAGGGATGGAACCCAGGTCTCCCGCATGGCAGGCAGATTCTTTACCAGCTGAGCCACCAGGGAAGCCCAAGAATACAGGAGTGGGTAGCCTATCCCTTCTCCAGGGAACTTTTCAACCCAGGAATAGAACTGGGGTCTCCTGCATTGCAGGCAGATTTCTTACAAGTTGAGCTACCCAGGAAGCCCGGATTTATGTATATTTTACCACAAAAGAAAAAGAAAGAAAGAAAGAGAAGGAGGGAGGGCAGATGGATGGATGAATGGATGGTTGGACCTATAAAACCTAACACAGTATGGTAGACTAAACCATGCCTCATGATTCTTCATGCTATCTCTGCATAAAAATTATACATCCATGCCCTTTTCCCCTGTAAATTTATAGTTTTCTTTTCTCTGATATGGATACAGTATATTTCCCTGTACCATTAATGTTGGATCTAACCACATGATCTGCTTTGGGCAGGATGACAAGACACAGAGGTTTCCATGTACTCTGCAGTCTGGTTTGCCTTTTCACACTCGATTGATGCACCATCAGAAGAAAATGCCAGAGTAGCTGCTAGTCAAAGAAAGAGGAAATAAACAGAACAGATCCAAACCCAACCCCATACTCTGAAGCCAAGATCTATTAACCCACAGCCTGCCTTAAAGCCATTTCACCAACCTGTGACTGAGAGAAAGACATGTTATTATTACAGGCTATGGGATATGTGAGCAGTTTGTTACACAGTATGTTTATACCAAAAGCTATCTGATACAAAGAGTTTTAGTGGTCATGGTTTTACCACCAAGAGAATCATCAATGAGTACCTGCCACAAGTATCTTAGGAGTTGCATTCTAGAATTATATGTGTATAGGTTATTTTAAATGTAATGCCCTGAACTATAAACTTTTATGAATTATTTAGGAGGCCCACTAGGCCTCAGAGTTTTGCAGAAGGTAAGTCCAATGTAGAAGTGTGCTTCATTTCTTAAGGGCCGGTGGCTTATAGTCTTAAATGGTGTTAAATCTGAAGAAAACAAATTCTGGCACCTCTCATAATGCATTATCATCCGAGAAGACCATCTGATTCAGAAAGGATCTAATTTGCACTGCTCCCTGAAGCACAAGCTTCATTTAGCACTCTCCTTTCAAAATTTCTCCTTTCAGCAGTCCCTGGTAGTCACTCCAAGCTGGCAGCCAACAGACTATACTATCCGAGACCCTTCACCCATGGAGGAAATAAAATTCACATCAAGTCAAGTGCATGTTTTGATCCAAGTCAAAGAAACCAAACCTTGAACCATCGGAAGGCTCACAGGAGCCCTGTCAACATCCACAAAGATCGGTGAAGCCAACTCCAATGCTCCATCATGTCCACAACACAGAGATGCCTTCCTGCATCTTGCTGGGAGGAAGTTTTTCTGTTTCTTGCCTGATGTGCTTCCCTGGGCTTTCAAGAGCTCCAGCCTCCCTTCACCTCTGCACTAAGTGCCTAAAGGAGGAAGAATGGTTTGGATTTTTTTCTCCAAGAGGCAAACTTCTAATGCTTCTATGCCCCAAGCTCACCCTTGGGGCATATTCAATAATCATACTGCACCAATACAAGAAGGAGCAGAAGAAGAATCCAAGGGCAAATGGAAAAAGATTCGATCCAGGGATAATAAGAGGAACAGCACCTAGGAGAAGACTGACCTGGGGCACAAGAGAGAATGCATGAAGACAAAGTTTTCTCACACCCACCCCCTCCATCCTCACAGCCTCTAGCAGGTTCCAAATTCGGTCACGTCACATGGCAAAGCAGCATCCATTTCTTATTTGGAAAACCACCAGGGATACAAGACAGCAGGGAAGAGAAACACACACTCGCAGCAGAGAAAAGAGTGGAAAGGAGAAAACTATTACAAGAGGAATTTGTGACCCAAAGCATATTGTTTTAAATCCAAAACATTAGTGCTAAAAAAAAAAAAGACAGAATAGAAATACTTTAGAAAGATGTTTACCAAAAGATGAAATTTCGCTGACAAATTTATTTTTCTATTTTTATTTTTAGAAGTTTTTTGGTTTTTAGTTGGGTGGGAGGGAGGTTTGCTGGCAATTTTGAATATTTCCTGATGCAGTAATGTTCCACTCCCCTATGTGTATGCCATATGCATACACATTTCTTCTTTTATTTAAATTGTAAATTAACTAAAAGTATTCCTCTTAACTCAGTTTTTATTATGTAACCTCCTGGGTAGTCAGCACCATATGACCTTCACTTGGCTGGAACCATTTTGTTCCTTAATTTTTATTTGAAGTTTCTAGCCAGCCTAAAATCTCAGGTATTCCTGGTAAAATCATTGCTAATGATGAGGATGATGATGATGAAGAGAGGAAGAAAGGGAAAAGAAGAGCGACCCTATATTAAACTATTAATAGTCAACGTTTATTAAACACACATATATATGCATTTACTCAATCCTCAGAACAACATAATAGTATGCTAATATTATTCTAATTCTATATATGGAAATATGCTAAAAAATGCTTAGGCCTCTGACTTAAGTCATACCCTTGGTAAATAGTGGTGCTTGGGTTAAAGCCAGGGCCAATTAATTCCAGTCCTGATCTCGGAACACCTTCCCAAGTGCACTGCCCTCGAGGTGGGTGACAAACACGGCTTTCTAAAGACCAAAGGAAAGGGGACTTGTTCTCCTCCAGGAGGCATAAGTCAACTCATCTCGGCCTCCTCTCTTAACAGTGATCAAAATTTAATGAGATAAAGTAAGTTTTCATAAGAACTGTAATCTATGTTTCTTTCCCTTTTTCCCCCAATTTCAGCATCTTTACGAAGGAAGAGTTCCTTTAGGCTGCACAGGACTTAATACAAAACCTCTATTTACAGTTCTGACTATTACAGCCCCCAGGATATTCTGATACAAATTTGGCCAACTCATGCTTTAAGGGCTCTGTTTACACATAAAAAACAGGACAACTGAGAGTACCCTGCAAAAACTACAAACTCCTGAAACATCTTGTATGGCACTGCGTATCGGTATACAAGCACATACATCGACGTGGAACAGAGTAGCGAAGATCTTGAGACCCGAGCTTGAAAATCACCTCCAACCCTTACTAATTTTTGGACTCTGTGCTGATTAATTGTTCTAAATCTTAGTTTCATATCCACAAAATAGGGATAATAATTATAATACCTTTTGAGGACTAAAAGAAAATATGTAAATAAACTGCTTAGCACAGAATCTGGCATAGAGAAAGCACCCCAATAAATATTATTAATAGTATTTACAATTAAGTATTAATTGGGGCTTTCCAGGTGGCTCAGTGGTAAAGAATCCACCTGTCAATGCGGGAGACATAGGAAACGTGGGTTTGATCCCCGAGTCTGGCATGCTCTGGAGGAAGAAATGACAACCCACTTCAGTATTCTTGTCTAGAGAATTCCATAGATAGAAGAGCATGGTGGGCTACAGTCTATGGGGTCTCAAAGAGTCAGACATGACAGAGCATGTACCCATGCATTAATCTGGCTCAAATCACATTTTCTTCCTGAAATTCCTTAGTAACTTTTTATTTTTGGAATCATTCATATAATCAGGGGAAAATTATAAACAATGAATATCAAGAATTCAATCAAAGCATTATATACAACTTATAAATACTGATGCCATATATTTTGCATTAATTTCATCTAAAATTCATTTTTATCATGTAAACCAAGTAAGATTTAAAGTAATGTTTATTATGGGCTTCCCAGGTGGCGCTAAAAGAATCCACCTGCCAAGCAGGAGACATAAAGACTCAGGTTCAATCCCTGGGTCAGAAAGATCTCCTGGAGGAGGAAAGAGCAACCCATTCAGTATTCTTGCCTAGGAAATCCCATGGATATAGGAGCCTGGAAGGCTACAGTCTATGGGGTCACACAGAGTAGGAACAGACTGAACTGACTTAGCATGCAATGTTTATTGTTACCTGTTTTGAGTAGCATAAAGAATATAAAAAAGGAAAGACAGAGAACAAAACAAGAATTTCCTTTAAATATTTATTCAGTTATTAAAGTCATATTTAATTCTACCTTTAAAAAAATTAATCCTAGGAAAGTGGAAAGGTAGTATTCCACTCTGATTTAATGGGGAAAAGTAGATATTTTTAGTCCTTGAGAACACTGATTGTGGCATTCACTTCAGCTTTCTAATCATTGAGTATAGTTCATAGGAAAGAGTAATTCCTCAAATATTTGTTGAAAGCAGAGAGTTGGATAGATGGATGAATGTATGGATAAAGTAGGTGGAATGGGTGGGGAGGGTAGATGGATGGATGAATGGAAGGGTAGATGCATGAGTGGATAAATTAACCAATCTTATATTACTAGACTGTATTTATTTTCTTTTTGTGTATAACAAATTACCCCAAATGCACTGGCTTCAAACAATAAAATTTTATTATCTCGCAGTTTCTGCAGGTCAGGAAACCAGAAATGGCTCAGTTGGGTGGTCCTGGGTTAGGATCTCTCACAGTCGTGGAGTCAAAACATTAATAGGACTGCAGTCATCTACAGCTTGACTGGGTCTGGAGATACTCTTCCAAGCTCATGCATATGTCTGTTTGCATGTTCCTCTCCACACGGCTGCTCACAACATGGATTTTTCCCCAGAGTGAGGGATCCCAAGAGAGAGGGAAAGAGAAAAAGTGCTGAGGAAAGAAGGCAGGCTTCTATAAAGATGCACCATCAAGTCTGCTAGGGGTCACACAGGCCAGTCCTGCACAAGGGTGTGAATACCTGGAATCATGGAGGACCACTCTAAAGGCTGTAAAGTTTGAAATCATCAACTCTTCTAAATCTCTGAGCCAAGCTCAGATGCTGACAAAGTAACACAGCATCAGAGGCAGATTTCTTTTTGTACAGTAGCAAAAGCTTACACAAAGCATTCATATTATGTTATAAAACCAAAAAGGGAAATACCTTTTTGGTTTTATAAAAGCAAAGTAACCATCTATGAGCAATGTCAACTTTAATTTTCTTCCTGATCCAAAAATGACCAAAGTGCTCCTGCTGTCTAACTCCCAACTCATGGCAATAGTGGTTTACACTCTAAAAATTCAAAACTTAACTTAGCAAACACATCAATGCCAAAAAGGCAAATCTCTAAAATCACATCTCGCTCTTTCTGGAGCACAGGTTAGATATAAATGAAGAAACAATCTAGACCACAAAACGAGCTGTCATTTTGAGCCCTTGTATAAATAAGTTACATTTTAAGTAAGGCATAAAATAGAAGGAAACACTTTTTTAGAATGCCTTATTACCCAAGTCTGAATTGGAAGATGGTTTTTACATCACCGAAAGCTTTGCACCTGTTTCCCTCTATTTCTTTGTCTGTAATCAGACATCACTCAGACTTGAACTAAAATAAAGTTATAACTGACCAATGTTGACTCTTGTTTTTGAGCTCTTCTTCCGTGACTGGATCAAGCTCCTGCATACCCTTATGTGGCACATTCTTCCTCTTTTTAAATGCTTCCAGAGGATGGTGGCAGTGGCCAGCATACATTAATACAAAGTACTTTAAATCTTTTTCCCCCCTCTGGATCTGGAATTAAGAAGAAACAAACACCAGGCTGAACTCAGTTTTACTGCTGAATGATGGAGATGGTCTCTCTCCCAAAGGACAGTCTTTATGGCTGCTTCCTCTTCTGGTATGTTCAAAACTGCCCTTTGCAAATATTTCATCAGTATTCTAGAGTTCCCAGGTGGCACAGTGGTAAAGAATCGACCTGCTGATGCAAGAGACGCGGGTCCAGTCCCTGGGTCAGGAAGATCCCCTGGAGGAGGACATGGCAGCCCACTCCAGTATTCTTGCCAGGAAAATTTCCATGGACGGAGGAGCCCGTGGGCTACAGTCCATGGGCTGCAAAGATTCAGATGCAACTGAGCAACTGAGCGCGCACACACACACATACATCAAAGTTCTATTGCAAATGCTAAAAAAGCCAGAAGCATTTGGTAACCTCAATCGTCCTTCTTCTGTGGGTTGTAACCCCTTGCTGCCCCTCCCAGTTCAGCCCATATATGACCCTAGATGATTCTGTAAAAGCTGCTGAGTAGTAGGATATTCATAAGTAAGGCAAATTATCAGCAACACCTTCAAATGATGGAAATTATTGTTCATGATTGCTCTTCAAAGTGAGAAGGGGGGTTAAAACATAGGCCATGCACAAGGCAATGATAAAATTTTCTTCAGGTCTCTCAGAGAGAGAAAGACAAATAACATATGATATTATTTAAATGTGGAATTGAAAAAGAATGTTACAAATGAACTTATTTGCAAAACAGAAACAGACTCACACATATAGAAAATAAAGTATGGTAACCAAAGGGGAAAGGTGGTGAAGGGATAAATTAGAAGTATCAGATTAACAGATATACATGACTATATACAAAACAGCTAAACCACAAAGACCTACTGCTGTTATACAACAAAGGGAACGAAATTCAGTGCCTTGTAATAACCGATAATGGAAAAGAATCTGGAAAATATATACATACAAATATAAACACACATGTATTTGCATGTATGTATGACTGAATCACTTTGCTGTACACCTGAAACTAACACAAAAATCAACTAACTATATACTTCAATGCTTTAAAAAAATATATATATATATAAAAGACATTTCTCACAACTAAGTTTATTGATGGTACCATATTCTAGAGTTAATTACTCTTGAATTTGATTCTGTCAGTCTTTTGAAGCAAACTCAATTACATACATGAGTCAATCAAAACACACTTAGTTTAAAGGGCAGTTAAACCACGAAAAGGCATTAGAAGTTGTAATACTAAATTGGTAGAAGCTTTATTACCTGCCCTAATTCAGATCACACTTTCATACCTGCTTTGTTCAGAAGCAACAAAGGCAGAAGGCATTTCAAAAAAACACCTTCATTCTCTGTGGTATCTCTTTCAGGTATTTTCAAGCAGAAATCGTTTGAATATTTTAAGTTAATAAGAAACGGAAACCACTCCAGCAATCATTCAAATTCTAATTTCAGGAAACCTAAATGTCAATTAAAACAGTTAACCTTGGCCCTCTTTAGTGATGTTCAATACTTATTTATAAAAGAGCATGGCTTTCCTTCCATTTAATTTGTGCTTTAAGCATCTCAGCCTTGGAAAGGAGACCAGAGGTCATCATAGACTCTAACCCTTGAGGACCTCTCCTCCATCCAATGACATGCTTCAAAGGTTGTCAACATCACTGCCAGTGTCATGGTCACCTTCAACCTGTGTGCAACTTCACTTACTTCATTCTAAGAGCACACTCAGGTACAGGTTCCAGAGTAGCTTTTCCAAAACCAAGTCAAGACCCTGCTCATTTGGACACCCACCTTACAAATACCCTTACTCAAGTTCACCTCCAAGGTCTACAAAGCTCTACGTGAAATGGCCACTACCTCATCTTTGAGTCACACTGGTCTTGCAGCTCTTCCTCAAGCTCACTAGGTTCTTTTCTGTCTCAGGGCCTTTGGTGGTGCTGCTCCTTCTTCCCCCAGATGATCACGAGGGAGACTCCTTAGAATCCAGGTCCTGCCTCAAGTATCAACTTCTCAGAACAGCTCTCCGCAACCAAACTAATATTGCATATCCCATTCTCTCTTATCATTAGCTGTTATTTTTACCTGCATTTACTCATTAACATGTCTAGTGCCTGGCATGTGGGTACACATAAGGCAACAAGCTCTGTAATAACAGCAGTTGATAAAAAACTAAGGCTGATGTTGGATATAAAATGCATTAGGTTGCCAGGCATAGTTCCAAGTACCTTAGTTCTCTCAACAACCACATAAGGCAACTAATCAATACTTTCATCCTCATTTCACAAATGGGAACACCAAACACACTGAGGTTAAATACTTTGCCCAGGACACACAGCTACTCAGGGATAAAACTAGGATTCAAATCCAGAAGTGTGTGGGTCCAGAATTCATACTCTTAACTATCACATCCTGCTGCCCTCCCGTCAGAGCAGAGACCTTCTCTGTTCTACTCACTGCCGGATGCTGGAAAGAAAAGGGTTAGAAGAAGGGAGCTAATTCATCTCCTACCCCATCCCCCCAAATACTGCCAGCCTCCACCAGTGCACTCAGCTTCTTTGTTGCCAGGTACAATCTGAAATAATATAATACGGGTGACTCAGCTATAAATTTCTTCAATCACAGAGCAACAATTTTAAGTACCCAGAGAGCATCTCTTTCTTCATCCAGTGGGCCTAAATAGCTACTCAACTCACTCATTTTTTTTTTTAATTCCAGAAAAAAAGAGTTTTAGAGAGCACAGCCAGGTTTGGGGGTTTTCATGTTTTGTTGTTTATTGTTTTTGCCGCAGTCAACTTACAGAGATCTCAGGATCTCTGAATAAATAAGAATTGAACATTAAAAATCCAGTCCAATTTTCTTTTACGGTAATTTATCACACAATGCACAACCTCAGCCTACAAGCCCTTGCTGCTCCTCTAACTCCTTTGTGGACTACAGTATTTCTATCTTCAAGAGATCACATTCCCAGGGCTGGGAAGTAAGTAGCCTGATGCTTAATCAAAATGCCATCCAACAAACCCTTCCCAGCAGTTAACTACGGTTTCCTTCAAGGGCACTTGGCTGGGATGTGTGGTTTCAGCTATTTGTACTCTGCAGGGCTGTGCTATTTTTCCTCAAAGCAGTGTAGCCCAGTAACCCCAAGGAACCCTGATTAGCTTCTTTGGGGACGTGCTTATAGAACTCTTAGCTCTCTTTACTTTAGGGAACTGAATGGCAGAATCTCTGTTTTACTACATAAAATATTCAGAGACATATGAGCAACAATTGAAGACTCTTCCGGAATCTTGTCTCTCCCTGTTCCTCATTTTGTTTTTAGAAACCAGGTCAGCAGTAGGAACTGGAACTTACACTTCAACTCTCTAAAGAACAGCTGCGTTGATACACTTGAAGATACGGGGTCCTAAAGAGATCTTTATGAGTGAATATTTTATGCAATAATAGGACATACTGATTACTCCAGTGTCTGGGGACTCCATCATTCAGGTGCTTCTGGTGCTGGTTTAGTTAAGTCATATCCAACTCTTTCAACCCCATGGACTGTAGCCTGCCAGGCTCCTCTGTCCATGGGATTTCCCAAGCAAGAATACTGGAGTGGGTTGCCATTTCCTTCTCCAGGGGATCTTCCCAACCCCGGAATCGAACCCAGGAATCTGCCTGAATTGCAGGCAGATTCTTTACCAACTGAGCTACAAGGGAAGCCCCAGACGTTTCTAGCACCAGGCTATGAGACCAAGGATGCAAAGTCAGTCTCTCATGATAAACAGCTCAGCAATATTTCAGGATTTGGCTGCACTCTTGGCTTTAGAGAGTCCATCTTGAAAGTATGTGCTAATGACTCAAAACGAACTGACCTGCAAAGTGGGTCAGTACAGCAGATCACCATTCCTGAAAGAGCTGCTGAGTCCTTGGTCCTGGGTGAGAGCACATCTGAACAACCATCAGGGCCAGATGCAGACGGGGAGAATGAGGCTGGGGCACCGTGTGCAGGGTCAGATCCTGAATTTATTTTCAATTTTAGTATTTGTCATAAATGTTTGCATAAATTTAAAAGTATTGCATTTGTTATTATTTACCTTGATTATTTGGGGAAGGAAATGGCAACCCACTCCAGTGTTCTTGCCTGGAGAATCCCAGGGACAGGGGAGCCTGGTGGGCTGCCGTCTATGGGGTCACACAGAGTCGGACACGACTGAAGCGACTTAGCAGCAGTAGCGGCAGCACCTTGATTATTGAGCTTTTGGCACCCCAGAAATTTTGCAACCAAGGTCAGTGGATTTACTCATCTCTGTTATGTCATTTGATTTAATCCTCATAACAACCCTATGAGGCAGGTACTGTTATGATCCCCATTTTACTCAAGACAAGTTACATAACTTGCCCAAGGTTGCAGGGAGTCCAAGGGCTTCCCTCCTAAAGGAGCCAGAGGGAATGTGTAGCTGTACTGGTATCTCTTGACAAGTAAGCTTCAAACCCCCTCCTGCATTGCACTGCCTACCTCCACTTAAAAGATACCAAGGAATACAACATAACCCTCAATGTATCAGACCAAAAATAACTTGAAATAGCTTGTGCTGGACTATCACAAGCTAAATACAAGCAACGTAAGACTTTTCCTTAAAAGAATATTTAGACAAACAAGCATATAAGCTTCTGCAAGTCCAATGGATACTTCAAATATGTCTTATGTACCATAAGAGAAAAACAACCTCAGTTACTTAATCTGAGCCAGAACCAAATTGCTGCAACCTTGGTAAGGCCACGCACATGCCTTAGACAATGAAATCAAGGGTGAAAGAATCTGAGATGTATGCATTTGCACCTGGGGAACATCAAAGCAAGAGCTAATTTTAGGACTAGCTGGCGTGTTCCAAACCCTTTACCTTAATTACACACTTATACTAGTAGAGCGTAGAGGTTGGCCCTGATTCAGATGCACACCCCAACTCATCCATGGATAAAATTAGGATAGGTTGTAAATGTATTTATAGAACCTATGTCTTCATCTGAACCTAAGGATCTCTGCAAATATTAACTCTGCTTCTAAGATAATTTGATCTTTTTTTTCTAAGTTAATTTAATATGGGTAAAATCTAGGACACATCAGTAGAAAAAAATCATGTCATATTATTATGAATAACACACAGTTTCATTTCATGTGCCAATTCTAATAACCTGAGAATAACTGCAACCACAACTGCGTTTGGTGGGAGAAGGTGCCAAAATTGATCAGCTGTGTCTGTCATGGGCTTGGGGAAACAATGACCACATAGACTTAACCCATTTGCTACTCTGATCCTAAACCCTTGCCCTTGAGTTGATCATCCAAAAGCCAGTGAAAGACAGCAATCTATCAACTAGGGCAGAAGTCTGCAGCATGTAACACATCCCTCTTGACTAATGGTTCTAAATTGAGACATGGTGTAGACTCAAAACGGACACTATTTTGTTTTAGTTTTCCATTTTCAGCTCTCTTGGATTTTCGGCAGTGCCACTAGCCTTTTCACCTGAACTCACAGATGCAAAACACTTGAGCCAAATTGGGTCTATCCCAAATCACTGTCTGAAATCATACCCCCATTGTTCTGAGACAATATGACATTTCCTCCAAAAAGGTGGTTAGTAAATAAACAATCAAATACTGGAAATGAAGTTTATTTTAGCCTCTCAAAGTACCAGGGGGAAAAGGCATGGGATTCATTGCTTTATACAGTTTATTAGTCCTGTACTCCCTTCCATAACCTTCAATCCTATTGAACTTTTCAGAATGTGATATGTAAAGACTTTTCAATGAGATCAAGACAGATAGATAGACATTTCAAACTTTTCCCAATTGTTTATCACATACATTTGCAATGAGGAAGAGCCTAAATACTGACTTATCAACTAGATCCAATCAGCCATTGACAATATCCTTGAATATGACAAAAATAATCAGGCTACCGAATAGGCCACTGTGATCATTTTGGCCCTTCTCAGAAAAGACTCAAGTCAAGAACGAGGTCTCAGCTTAAATGCTATCTTCTGCCAAGTCCTTGACTTGCCACTCCCTATACAGTTGGTGTAAAGAACAACTTCTCTCACATGTTCCTGAAACTCTGGGAACTCCATCCAATACTCAGCATACTTCTAGTTACATGCTCAGAGTAAGAGAATGGCTATCTAATTCATCATGGAACTCGAGAGGCTAACAGCCTTACAAAAGGCTCACAATACATAGTTAATAACTGAGGAAATGTGCTTGCCATCAGTACCAAAAGTGGGTTGCAAGGGCTGCTACAAAGAACTGGACTAAGGTAGAACTTCAAATTACTCCAAAGAAAAACAAAAGTAAAATCTCCCCTCCTCTCCACAATATTAATCTGAAAAAAAAAGTGTTAGGTGCTCAATCATGTCCAACTCTTTGCAATCCCATGGACTGTAGCCCAGCAGGCTCCTCTGTCCATGGAATTCTCCAGGCAAGAATACTGGAGAGGAAAGCCATTCCCTTCTCCAGGGGATCTTCCTGACCCAGGGATCAAACTCTGGTCTCCGGCATTGCAGGCAGATTCTTTACCATCTGAGCCACCAGAGAAGTCCCAATCTGAGAATAAAATGGCATTATCTTTTGAAAATACATAATGGTCTATTATATTTATATATTTTAAAAGGGGGAAGATATAAACATACAGATTGGCCACGACAATTCCATTAAGCATTCCCACCCTGGTATAAACAGAATTTTTTTTTTTTTAATAAATATTAAGTTCAAGCATCCATGAATGCAAGACCACATTTTTCCATTAACCACTAACATACTCCCTTCTAAGAAGGCATTCAGCTCATAGTGGATGAATGAGAGAGCAGGTGAATTGAAGGATGATGATAATGATGACTAATAATAACATCAGAAAAGTAATATTAATGACAATGTACTTAGTACTTCCTGGGTGCCAGGTACATTATATGCATTAACTCATTTAAACCTCCCACTAATTTATATACTGTACTTATGGTAGTTATCATCTGAGGCTGTAATATCACCATTCCTATTTTACAAATCTGGAAAACTGAGACACAGAAAGGTTAAGTAACCTGGCAAAGTTACCCAAGAAAGTAGCTGCTCCCAACTAATGTTTCTGTCCACTCTAGGAATGCTGAGTGATGGAAAGATGAGGGCATGAGGGAATAATGAGAGGATAATTGGGAGGAAGAGAAGAATATGGGAGGGGCGGATAAATGATTTATTTAAAGGACTGGCCACCAAACCCTTTAATTTGATTTTTTTTTAAACACAATATTTATCTAAAAAGAAAATGTACTTAGAAAAAAGCATTCAAATTTGAAATCATGCTATCTAAATCTCGTTGTCAGTGCCAATTCTTTCTTTTTTCTTTTTTTGGCTATGCAGCACTGGTATGCAGGGTCTTAATTCCCTGACCAGGCATTGAGCCAACGCCCCCTGCACTGGAAGCATGGAGTCTTAACCACTGGACTGCCAGGGAAGTCCCATTCATTCCAATTCTTTTAATCCAAATTCTGTAAGTAAATTTTAAAAGACAGAAAAGCCTACAGTTGCCATGCTCACCAGTTGTTTTAAAGTCACTTCACAGAGACCTCAGAGAACCACGCTGTACTCTGCATTACTGGGATGAAAGAACTTCATTTAATTTTCACAACTTCAAAGGGGAACACGAGTAAACAATAGTCTATAAATCAGGAGCTATTGAAGCAGAAAGCAAGAGGAGAAAAATAAAGTAAGTCTACATAATAAAGAAAAGGAAGCAAATATTTATGTCAGAAAGCAAACAAGTTCTCCTTTATGAGGTAGCCTGGATTTTTCTTCTTCTCTAAGAAACCCCATGCATTAAAAAAGCCATGCTCCTTGCTGTTAAAAAACTTTTTCTTTTTTAAAATTTTTATAGGCTAGACTGTGCCGTCCCAAAACTATCATGAAGGCTTTTGCAAGCTCTTAGTTCCAGGGTCTCTTAGTCACAGGGAGCTTCAAATTCAGTCTTGCAACATTGTCTCATAGTGAGTTTAGATATACGTGACTATAATCTACTGACAGGAATGAAATTACATCACTGTCAATACAACTTTACACATGAGCCCCATTATCAGACCGCACATCCTCTAAGACACTAGTAATTAATATTTTTTATGAAACCATAACCATATAATAATGGCAGTAACTCCACATGGCATATTAGGTATGCATTAAAAGCACAAATTTATTAGGCATAAATATTTAAAATATACCATCATTTTTATAGCCTGTTTGGCACTTATTCCCTTTATGAATGCACGGTGGAAAGTACCCAAGTGTCTCCCAACCTCTGTCCAGGACTGGGACTGAAGTATGTCAACAGTGAGGAAATGAGAACAGGGATCTGCCTTCATTCTGGAAGCTGCACCTTGTGTAGGAATATCCAGCACAACACAAGGAGCAGGGAGCCTGCCCAAGTTTAGCCCCAGAGATAAGGAGAGGGTGGGAACTGAATCCCAAGCCAATCTCAGGCTGAAGTGCTCACAGAAATCCCCTCCCTAAATCACTAGGTTCTTTTCAGAGCCACTAGGAAAAGGTCAGATGCCCAGGGGGCCTAGGCCAAGAGACTGAAGGAGCTTGTCTTCAGATAAAACCCAGTTGCAGCCAAAACAGCACTGCAGGGAAAATATCGCTTTGCTATTTTAAGTTACATAATTAAGATGTCCACTCCTACAAGGTCAGAAGGTGCTGCACTGCAGTGCTGTTTTAATCTGAACTCTGAAGGCAGCCAGAGGTCCCCACTTACAACAGTAGGGGTAAGTGCTGCTGCTACTGCTAAGTCACTTCAGTCGTGTCCGACTCTTTGCAACCCCACAGATGGCAGCCCACCAGGCGCCCCCATCCCAGGGATTCTCCAGGCAAGAACACTGGAATGGGTTGCCATTTCCTTCTCCAATGCATGAAAGTGAAAAGTGAAATGAAGTCGCTTAGTCATGTCCGACCCTCAGCGACCCCAGGGACTGCAGCCTTCCAGGCTCCTCCATCCATAGGATTTTCCAGGCAAGAGTACTGGAGTGGGGTGCCATTGCCTCTACATGCAAAATACATATACACCATCTTTTGAGTCTTAGTGTATAAAACTTCTCATAGAATATTTACAAGTCTGTACAGGGATTATGTGCAGTGGGGTCGGGGGAGGCTCAAGGTGGCATAGTAGGAATCTCATGGACAGAGGATATAGGCAGCTCCATGGAACCAGGCTGCACAGCAGGAGGTGGGCAAGGAAGCAAAGCTTCATCTGTATTTACAGCCACTCCCCATCTCTCACACTACTGCCTGAGCTCCACCTCCTGTCAAGTGTAACACACTTGAATCATCCTGAAACCATTCCTCCACACCGGGTCAGTGGTGCCAAAAAGGTTGGGGACCACTGTTGTCCAGCTAAGCTATCCAATTACAGGAGCCACCAGCCACACATGGCTACTGAGTTCTTGAAATGAGGCTAGTATAACTAAGGAATTAAATGTATTATTTTATTTGATTTCTATTCATTTAATTGTAATTATATAAATGTAAATAATACGAACATAGGACAGGGTAAGCTCTTGAGCACATGGATGATCCATGGCCTGGTTGGCACTAGTAAGTAAACTTTCAAACTCTCAGGCCAGTGCTCTTTCCCACAGTATCAAACATCAGGAGTTCTGTGTACAAGCTAGTTCTCTGACCTATACCCATCATTTAACCACTGTGAAACTTAGCTATTAACTAAGACAAAACGGTTGGATGGCATCACCAACACAATACACACAAGTCTGAGCAAACTCTGGGATGGTGAAGGACAAGGGAGACGGGCGTGCTGCCTTTCATGGGGTCACAAAGTGTCGGACACGACTTAGCGACTGAACAGCAGCAGCAATTCTGTGCTAAATCACAAGGATTCCCACGTGTTATCCTTTAACTCTTCATACAGCCACGTACTACATTCTTACAGCCCATGATAATATGGCTCAGAGAAACTAACTAATTTGCCCAGTGTCACACAGCTTGTAAGTGATAGGAGCCAGAATTCAAAACACTTACTTTCTGACTCCAGCTTACTTAAAGCTGGATTTTAACTGCCAGCACCATTTACTTCTATCAAACGAAGCTGATGCCTTTCCTGATTACCTCATAGTGTGTTATAAGGCTAAAATGAGAACAGGGATCTGCAAATGCACTGAAAATATAAAACAGGTGTAAGTTATTATCTGAATACTTTTTTTTTAAAGTTTGAAAAACAAAAATCTTCTCAACTTTTCAGAGCTTATTAATAGGGACTTAGGACATTCCAATCAAAAAAGAAACCTACATCAGTAAGTAATGGAAATATTCAGAAGCCTCTCCAAGTCACTCAGATGTCCACTTGTCCTGAAACTTAACGTTTTTGTTTGTAAGATCCAATTTTTCTTTAGCCTATGGCTCCCAGAAGCCAGGAAGGCCAGCAATTTTCGAGTTGAAGGTTAAATCAGGCATAATTGAGTTCCTGATAATGTTAGAAACTGTCCCTAGGAAGAGGAGGAATTCATACAGCGCCCATAAGCCCCCTGGGAGATGGGGAAGGTAGATGTTTCTCTTCACCCACACTCCTGCATCTGAGCTGTCATCTGGAACAAAGCAAGACTTCTATCACCAGTGTGGAAACACGCAACTTCCAAGACTCTACCACAAATGAGGGCAAATCCAGAGCTAACCCACTGCAGTAAAAACAAAGTAAACACAATGAGATACAAGGAAAGGGAGTCTAACTTCAAGACACCAAATTCAGACCCAAATATATATTTTATTTTAGTTGTAATTAACAGCCACTGTTCATTTCAAGCACTACGATGAGCCCAGCTGTTCCATTTTGGGGACTATGAACAGTCCGAGAGCAAAAATATAGGGTAGGTTCTATAATTATAATTAGCAAGTAGTCATTTTTTTAAATCATCCACCACTAATGTGAAATATTCTCTCCTCATACTCTTCCTATGCTATTTCTTATTTTTCCCCAGACTTGCTAATTAATCATACTTGCATGACATGATAGCCTTAATACTTTTGATGGCCCATTTTTTTGGTATTTTTTTTTTTAACTGAAGGAAAATTTCTTTACAATGCTGTGTTGGTTTCTGTCATACCAACGTGAATCAATCATAATTATATTATATATCCTGATGGCACATGTTAAGAATGCATTTTCTCGTTTGAACATTACTGAGTTGGGAGATATGCAGGTTATGGATTAGTCTCTCTATGTGACTACTGACTTAACTAAAATTCAGAAAGATACAGCCATTTACCTACAGTCCTCAAGTTAAAACATGGCAGACCTGAGCCTAGAACCCAAGTTTGCTCATTTTCACTCCAGTATCACCAAACTATACCTAAAATGTTCCCTCTGCAGATACTATTCAAAGCACTATAATTATTTCTATACAACCAGTGAGCCTTGATAATCACAGCGTTGAGAAGATTAACATAGACATAAAATAAAACATGAGTTAAAACAGGTAGAGACTAAAGATAGTAAGACTATTTGACCCTATTCTAGGCTCAGTGGTTTTCAATTCCAGCTGCACAACAGACTCACCACAGACGCTTTTTAGAAAAACACGTTCTACTTGTAACCCATTCTCAGAAATTCTGATTTAACTGATAAAGCTTGGGACATGGAGTTTGCTGGGTTGTTGTGTTTTTTTTTTTTTTTTTTAAATATCTTCCCACATGAATCTAATGTACTTCAGCTGAAAAACCGCTGCTACAGGTCAGAGCTCAGTACCCAAAATACATGGGCCAGGATGGTATGTGAAATGACTTTGTCATACCAGGCACATTGTGTGTTAACAGTTGTATGTTCATTTTTATGAATATTTGGAAAACATTAGTGATCCTATAAAACCAAGGATTTTACAGACTTTAACAGACTATCTTGTAAAAAGTTTCTGACCAACAGAAAAATATAAGTAAAAAATAGTACGGGTGGTAGACAGACAGAGAAAAAAATTATGAAGGTGGTTCAAGAATGGTTCAAGTCTAGATCTTTGATGATAAAAGATGGAGGTGGGGAGGGGAATGGAGAGAAAGCAGACAGGAGAAAGTAGACACAGGATGAGGAACCAGCAAGTGGCCGGGAAGAGGCAGAAGGAGTTAACAAGAGTGGACCATGACAAAGTACAGGAGAATGAAGTCAAGTTCTCAGTTCTCTATCTTGCTCCAAGTACTATAAATACCTGGGAGGGTTTCAGTAAGCATTCCACCACAGGCAGAAAAAGGAAAAGTTATTACAGATTAAGGAGGTTGCTGATGGAAGACCAACATCTAAACCAAATGCCCAGGCCAGCTGCCTTAGAAAGATCCACAAGTCCCTTGAGGAAGGTGCCACCTACTATGGCAGCCTGCCACAGAACGGCCCTGGAGCAAAAGAGACTCTCCTTATTTAGCTGAAGTTTCTAAAACCATCCGAGCATAGCTATCAAGCCATTCTCAGGCACACGCATGCTTCAAGTTTCATTCTTCAAATTCAGTTCCTGCCATGGCACTATATTCCTTTGAGGCAGTCTGCCTCCTCACACAGGGTAAATGATGAGCATGAACTCAGTATAATACAATGTTCCTAAAGTCTACAAACCACTTGGTCAGGGATGGCTCAAGGAAGAGAATTCCAACCATGAAAACTTACTCATCTTCAGTCATATGTGCCAATAGACAGGAGGAGAATTCCGATGGTAGACAGACACAGAAATGAGTGAATCACATTTTGAGAAAATTACTCCTGTCTAATTCTCTCTCAATTCTTCAAATTTTGGATCTCAGAAGGCCAGAGCTTAGAACTAGATGGGGTTTTTCCCATCTAACACTGATTAATCGCATTTTCTGCTTTACACTGTTGTGTTGGTTCCGTCATACAACAGCGCAAATCAGCCCTAATTACACATATAACAGCTCCTTCTTGGGCCTCGCTCCCCTCCCCCACCCCACTCCTCCAGGTCACTCTTTAAAGAATGGACAGCGGGACTCAGGCCCAGAAGCTTGTATTTAAGATGGGTTACATTCATGGCAAACAGTGCGGGTTTCCACGGAAAACTGATATAAAGCTTGCTCCTAAAACACATCTAATTCTTTAAAAGTGACTCAGTTACAGAAAAACAGGTTAATAGTTACAGAAAAACAGGGGGGAAATTGTGAAGGTGGTTTCCAAATGACTCATATTTGAGGACTTCTGTTTCAGATATGTGTTTTAGTGTTCTCTTTCAATGGCATTATATGTGTGTCTCTACAGCTTCAGTATATTTATGAGACATAGGTGTTGGAAATGCAGAACTAGACATCACTTTTTCTCGTTCCCAGAAAACTGAAAAAAATAGCTCACATGAGCTCATCCTAGCTGTCTCCTGGCCTGCTTCTGATGCAATAAAATTCAAACATTTACCAACCACTACTACACTAAGACTTTAACTGACCAAAGACGTGGTTTTCTTGCTTAGATTCCTCCCTAAATTTCATGTTGATTTTTTTTTTTTTTTCTTTTGTCCTCAACCAGGGATCAAACCCTCACCCTTCCAGTGTCATGTTGATTTTAGTTTAAAAAAAAAATAAATCCCAAAGCCACGAGAAAAAAAGTGTGCAGGATGATGGCACAGACGTGTTTACGTGCCAGAGAGATGCAGAGTTTGATCATGGGCAATCAAATTCCTGGTAGCTCAGGTGGCAAAGCGTCTGCCTGCAGTGCAGGAGACCCGGCTTGGATCTCTGGGTCAGGAAGATCCTCTCAAGAAGGAAATGGCAACCCACTCCAGTACCCTTGCCTGGAAAATCCCATGGACAGAGGAGCTTGGTAGGCTACAATCCATGGGGTCACAAAGGGTCAGACACAACTGAGCAACTTCACTTTAACTTTCACAATCAAATTAATCTCCTCAAACCTCCACATCTTCCCGAAGCTGTAAGATGATGAACTGAAACAACGCACAAAAGGTGGGTCGTGTACTAACTGACATATAATAGGCATATGTCAGCCTGCTTTCCCTTTCTTTTAAAAAAAAAAAGCCAGTTATAGAGTTAAGGAATCAGGACCTCACCAATGTCCTGACACAGACATTCAGCCCATAAGTAATTTAGGACAAGTATTTTGCTCTCCTTCCTCAGATCCCTGAGTGATATTCTCCATTCTCTGTAATAAAAATACATGGATTGAATGCTGTTTGTACTGAGCCAAAAACAGACCAAAGTTAATTGTGACCAAAGTTAACTGTCAATTAACAGTGTATCCTGTCTGCCTTTATACAGCACTTTTAGTTTTGCCTTCCCTTCAATACCAGGCCCATTTAACCAAAACTCTCCAATTCTCCTCCCATCACCCGTTCAATGGGCCAAGGCATCACCTGAGGATCCTGTTCAAATGCAGATTCTCATCTCATAGGACTGGGAAGGGGACTGAGATTCCATACTTAATAAGCTCTCAGGAGATGCTGAAGCAGCCAGTCAGTCCAAAGACTACATTTTAGGTAGCAAAAACCCAGACAACATCATCACCTTCCAGATCCAGTACTTAGCACAAGGGAAGAACCTTATCAGATTCTCACAAATTTCCTTTTCTTTCCAAGAGTCTGACTGTCATTCAGCTTTATCTTCAGATGTTCCAAGCAGAAAATGTCTAAAACAATTCCCCCACTTAATGGAGAATCATTGGATCAGGCCTTAAGGTGCTGGTTATAATGACACAAAGCTAATCTGCTTGCTTTGCATGATTTTACCAGCAACTCATCTGATGTCAGATTCCCCAATGACACTTCAAACTGACAGTTTTTTGGCCCATTATTCCACAGGGTGTGGCCCTGCGTTGGTGGAACAAATGTCGAGGTAGCTAGAGGCTGGGTTGCTGTAGAAATTGAGAGTCAATTACAAAAACCAGCAAGCCCTTACTGAACACCTACTGACCAAGAATAACTTCCATCCAAACAGACTTCACACATTAGTCATTCATTCAACAAATGCTGGCGAGGCACTGTGTGCCAAGCCTGTTCTAGGTTCCACAGACCGAACTCAGAAATTTGTTCACAACTGTACCCTTAACAATCCTTGGTAGCTTCTCTCTCTTTTTTTTTTTAATCAAATTGAATGACATTTGATCAAAACAAGCCTATGCCTTCAGCAGTTCAAACGCCATCTTATCAGATCTTATCAGACTACCTGCTACATCATCTTACAGTTTTTGAACTCCAGGAGGTTAACATTATCTGTAGTTAAGAGATCACAGGGAATTCCCTGGCTACCCAGTGGTTAAAACTCTGCACCACCACTGCAGGGGGTAGCAGTTTGATCCGTGGTTAGGGAACTAAGATCCCACATGCCACATGGCATAGACAAAAAAAAAAGAGAGAGAGAGATCACACACACACATACCCATCTCAGGTGGTTAAGTAAACTTCTCACAACACAGCTAATAAATACCAAGGAACAACATCCCGCCTGACTCCAAGATCCATGCTCTCCATCTCGAGCCTGCTCTACCTCCTCAGAGGAGAATCAACTCCATGCCTGCCCTCAAGAAGTTTACCATCTCACGAAAAATAGAGAACAACCCACAGCCTGAAGGCAATTCAACAAACACAGAAAATGGTAAATGGTAAGCCAAAGGGAACACTTCCAACACAAAATCCTCTAGAACTCAGCATCCCATGAGCAACTCATTGCCCTTTTCAAAATACTTTTAACTTGGGAAACTATATCAAATCTATTTCTTCCCATCCATACAATATGGCTTCCAAGTTGGCACCGGTGGTAAAGAAACCACCTGCCAATACAGGAGACATAAGAGACATGGGTTCAATCCCTGGGTTGGGAAGATCCCCTGGAGAAGAGCATGGCAACTCACTCCAATATTCTTCCCTGGGAAATCTCAAGGACAGAGGATCCTTACATGCAATGTATGGTCCATAGGGTGGCAAAGAGTCAGACACAAACAAAGCAACTTAGCACGCACACATACACTAAGCTCCAGGAGGTACAGAGACCAGCCCAGTGAGGCACCCACACTTAGTGCTGACTAAATATCTCCTGGATATTTTTAATGCTTGGGCTGGATGAAGCACAAGCTGGAATCAAGATTGCCACGAGAAATACCAAGAACCTCAAATATGCAGATGAAACCACCCTGATGGCAGAAAGCGAAGAAGAACTAAAGAGCCTCTTGATGAAGTGAAAGAGGAGAGTGAAAAAGATGGCTTAAAACTCAACATTCAAAAAACAAAGATCATGGCATCTGGTCCCATCACTTCAAGGAAAATAGATGCAGAAACAATGGAAACAGTGACAGACTTTATTTTCTTAGGCTGCAAAATCACTGCAGAAGGTGACTGCAGCCATGAAATTAAAAGACGCTTACTCCTTGGAAGAAAAGCTATGACAAGCCTAGACAGCATATTAAAAAGCAGAGACATTACTTTGCCAACAAAGGTCCGTCTACTCAAGGCTATGGTTTTTCCAGTAGTGATGTATGGATGTGAGAGTTGGACCATAAAGAAAGCTGAGCACTGAAGAATTGATGCTTTTGAACTGTGGTGTTGGAGAAGACTCTTGAGAGTCCCTTGGACTGCAAAAGAGATCCAACCAGTCCATTCTACAGGAGATCAATCCTGAATATTCATTGGAAGGACTGATGCTAAAGCTGAAGCTCCAATATTTTGGCCACCTGATGCAAAGAACTGACTCGTTTGAAAAGACCCTGATGCTGGGAAAGATTGAAGGCAGGAGGAGAAGGGGATGACAGAGGATGAGATGATTGGACGACATCACCAACTATGTAGACATGAGTTTGAGCAAACTCTGGGAGCTGGTGATGGACAGGGAAGCCCGGCGTGCTGCAGTCCATGTGGTTGCAGAGTCGGACACACCTGAGAGACTGAACTATCTCCTGAACGTATGTTTCAATTACCTTTTTAAAACCAAATTAACCAAAACTTAGGGGCTTAGAACAAATTCAACAACCATTTCATTATTTTCAAAGTGGTATCTTATCTAATAGAGCTGAGGTCTCTGAGACGCCTTGTACACCCACGAGTTGGGGGTCCCAACAAGAACGGTTGAATGGTTAGAAATGCTTACAGAGCGTTAAGAAATCAGGTGCTAAAAGTGAGGAGCACAGAGTCTTGGACCAGAAGCCTCCCCACCAACATACAAGATTCGGAGGGGAGAACACTGTATTGTTCCTCGCTGACTGCCCCTGGCTCACACACTGCAGGCCTCAGACAAACACGGAAGGCACCGTCCATGACCCTCTGATGAGTCACACAGCTTTGGCATCTCCCTGGTGCAGACAACAAGAAACACATTTCCATAAAGGCGCCGAGATAAGCAGCAGCATAAATAACACAAGCAATCTGGTCTCAGGATGAATTTTCTACTCGACAGTGCCTGTCCAGAGGGTTTGGCCAATTACTACAATGAGTCTTTAGGAGGTAAGTGGCTTGAGTTGACCCAACACAGGGAAGTCGAGAAATAATAAGAGGCAGACAGGTTTGGTCCCCCTGAAAGCTCAAGTTAACTGGAAATTGAAAATATTTTTTTTAACCATACAGCTGATGGAAACAAGAGGACACAATCTTTTCTCCCATTTTCCCTGTAGGCAATTAGGGAATGATGGCTCCTTACAGGCTTTTTTTTTTTTTTTTGAGAAAGGGGTCAGATTCGAAGTGTGTCTCCAGGCCCCAAACAACGAATTCAAATCCTACTCCAGCTATAGTCAGGGGAGCAGGGGAAATGAAGGAATAGCAAGCGCATTCCTAAAACACCAACTTAACAACCTCCCATAATCTCTTCCAGCTGAGAGAGCACTGCTCCACTGGGTCCTTCTATTCCCATCTGTAATTATTCAAGCGCACTGGTTTCCATAGTACTCAACATCCAAGTACCAAGTCCATGCTGTGTGAACCCTGGCAATAGGTTCTTCGTAACGAGAGTTTGTACAACAATTCAAAAGGCTCTTTATCTGCTTCCTAATAATAACCAGAGTTCTATGAATTTGCGTCCTAGACATACAAGTGTGGATCAGAATCTAGGACCCACCAGTCATGAGCTCAGTAACCTTGGGCCACTACTGCACTTCTCTAAGCCTCAGTTTCCTCATCTATAATAAGAGAATAATTATAACACCCACCTCATAAAGATGTTAGGAAGTTAGGGAAAAAAAATGATACGTCAAGTGCTTTGCTCAGGACACAGCACCCAATAAACTCTCAATAATTGCTAGCTACTATTATAACTCGCCTTTTTATACCACACCTAACCCTACATTAGCAGTGAGACACTTCATTCTTTTTAAGTCTAATTCCATCCCATTCAAGTCTAACTGAATTTCAAATATACACCAAAAACTAAAAAAGAGATACAGGCACAGCTGCCAAATGGCAAGTGAAAAGCCGTAATTTTCCATCATTGGAATATATTTAGTGATAACTATAAATGAAAAACTAAGAAAAAAAAAAATCCCCAACTTCAAGTCACCCTCCCAGTCTGCCGGTCTGAAAACCAAAAATGAAGTTAGACTTCCTCTAGCTTTGCTCCTTTCCACTCCTGTCTGTCAAGGTTGGGTGGAGAACTCCCACATTTCCTGTTCTGAGCCAGGAGCTCTCTGCCAGGTAAAGCAAGAGACACTCCAGTTTGTGTTGACAGCTGGGACAGTCAGGGGAGGGGCTGGGAACTCAGGAAGCTTTCTACCATTCTTTCTGGGGTGTTTCTGATAGTATAAGCACCCTAATCTGAGAGAGGGCCCCAGTCAGCCAGGGTTAAAGATTTAATCACCAAAGGACATGCCTGCTGCTTAAGCAACTCATGTGTGGCCACACGCAGTATCAAATGACATCATCACCAGGACACACCTTGCTGGGTGTTCAACTTTCAACTTCTCACTCCTGAAAAGGAAACAGCCTGCTGGCTCCAAATATGCTTAGTGAAGGCAGAAATTTAATTGGGATATAGATGGTTCTTTAGATTACATCCCGCAGATTCTGTTGCCTCCAGCCCTTGACACTCTCAAGAGAATAGTTTCTGCTCCAGGGACGACTTAAAAATGTGTGTGAGTGCACACCTCGGCCTTGATGGACGTGGTCTGGCAACAAACTTCCTCACTTCCTCTGACCAGCATGTGCGAAACTTCATACAAGAGCCAAACCACGAAAACCTCCACCACGTTGACCACAGACCACTGTTCAGATTTGCCAAGACCTATAAAACTATAGCGATATCACACTAGGAAGAAAAAACTATCAGCCTTAAAGAACTCTAAACAAATGACAAAGTAAAATACACATATATGATATCTCAGGCAGTATGTCCTACCTCATCATCTCACCCACTACCTAAACTATCTTGTCCCAGTATTTCCTGTTGTGTTTACGATCTTTTCCCTCCACCCCTGCTCCCCTGAAACAAGAATAAATGATCCTTGAGTGCAAGGACTTTATCAGTCTTGTTCATCACTGTAACTCTGAACTTACAAGGTACAGCAAATAGTAGTGGGTATGGATTCAAATTTTTCCTGGCAAATATCTCTCCCTCCTTCTCCTATAACCAAGGTGGGAGAAAAACTTCATTAACATGCCTTGGATATGTGTCTAAATGACAGTGTCATGTCACTTCCAAGACGAGACTTATCTGTCTACATGTATACCTGCTTGCCTTCTAGGAGCTTGGGTTCTTGCACCACAAGGAGAACCTGCCCTAAATTACCAATGCCCCCACCAGCCTGGTCCCCAGAAAGAGACTTGCAGAAAAGAGCTCCTTGGCCAACCTGCAGACGTGGAAGTGTGAGAATAAAAACTTACTGTTGAATACCAAGGAGTTTGGAGTGATTTGTTACACACCATTTTTGTACCGATAGATGACTAATACAGCAGCCTCTCGATATGTTTTTTTCACTTTTTCCCATGTACGTTTGCTAAAGTAACTAAAGAAAAAAATTTCATTCCACTTAGCCCTTCTAAAACTCCACTATTTGTGACAGTTCTAAACACATCAAGTTTTAAGCCTGGTTTTGCTTCCTTTGTGTAATAAAGAATACATATTCAGAAACTGGGACCAAAGAGACCAACAGTTTGGTCTTTCTTATTTAACCAGAACCAAAAGATAATAACTACTTCTTCCATTTATAGATTATACTCTGAAACCATGAATTTTTTTTTTAACCTCCTCCTTTCCTAAAATGCTGGTGAAGGCTTCAGGCTCATAAGATACCAACTTTAATGGGGTACTATCCCTTTCGTCTAGTGCAGAAAGCCTTGAAGCTCATAAAATTGAGGCTGTAAACTTTTAAGGCATATAGCTTTGTAGGGTTATTGTTGATCTATTTCCATTACTTGAACACTAAATGGAAGTAGTTTTACAGTTCACTTACATACTGTATTTACAATTACTTCATTTCTTAGCAGAGACTAGAATCACATTGAAATGGGAGTAAAGCCACATTACAATCTCTAAGTATCTTTTCATTTTGACCCTTCACTACTCAATGCAACAGCTATGAAAGAACCCCTCTGTAATACAATCATAAATACAATTTCAGTGGGGTGGAGGATAGACAGACAGAAAGGGGGAAGGACCAATAAAATCTGAGACCAATATGTTTCCCAGCTATGGTACTGATATGTTTAATTTGAATGTGCCAAGCATATGAAATACTAAAATTTTGTACGTGCAGATGGGTATAATCTATCGATGCCTTCGTCCCTTCCAAGTGTGAAAAAATAGGGGAGAAGCACCTAACAGAGCCACAGTAGGATATACCAGTGGTCCATTATCTTTTTGCCATCCAGAGAACTAACTGCATCATGCTTTGCAAATACAGCCCAGTCATGAGAAGCCTGAGCTCCCCAGCTGCACTTACGAACTAATGAGAAACTTATCTGTTCCCAAGATAGCCAATGAAACCAACAGAGGTGAGATAATTCCAACTTTTAAGAAACTTGACATTTTAGTTAACCTACGTAACCATATCTTTAGAAAACAAACTCTAGTCCAGTAGGTTTTGTTCTCATTTAACAAGGAAAAAAACTTGAGATTCCCCCTCCCCAAAGGTTTTTTTTAAGAACTCTGTGACACAGGAAACCAGGTTGAGAGATAGTATGTGGTTTTAATCTATAATTTCCCTTCTCTTTCTTCCTATCCCAATTAAATTTTCTTACTGAAGAAAACAGGCTTACAAAAAATGTGTATATATATATATATACATATATATATATGTGTGTGTGTGTGTATATATATATAATTAAGGCAAAAACTACTTCCTATATACACATACTTTGATGATTCAACTCCGGTTATTTACCAAGTAATGGTAGGGATTAAAAATGAAGACTATCCAATGGCACCACACAAGATGAAAGGTATTGCAATCTGTAGTATCTCAAAAAGTAAGCAGGTGGGCTAAGAACTTGGCTTAGGCCCTATGCTTCCTGGGGGGACAGGAGAGCTGGGGGCTGATGTCGGGGTGGTCAGCACTTAGCACAAAGGCTGGGCCCAGAGTGGGCACTTAAGGAATGCAATCCCCTGGATCATGGGTTCAATCTTCTCTATCAGAGTTTATGAAAGGGTGGGAATTATTTACTCTCAGTCCACCAACCTCAGTGACAATCCACGCCAGGCTAAACCCTGTCTAAAGTGTTTCACACACATTATTTCATTTAACCACCCCAGTGATCTAGTGAGCAATAAGGAAACTGAGGCTCCAAGAGCCGCAGTCAGCATGTACTAAGACAATAGGAAGATACCTTGTCCTGGTACTGGAGGTGGTGAAATGGAGAAATGTAATTTTTTTTAAGGTACCTGCTTATCAAACAGAAGAAATATAAAAGTTTTCAGACAATAACTGAATATTTCAATAAGAAGCAAATACAAGGGTTCAGAGGAGGCCCCTAAGACACAGGTTTGCTCCCTGGGTCAAGGAGATCCCCTGGAGGAGGGCATGGCAACCTGCTCCAATACTCTTGCTGAGAAAATCCCATAGACAGACAAGCCTGATGGGCTACAGTCCATGGGATTGCAAAGAGCTGTACATGACTGAAGTGACTGAGCACACATGTATACATAACTGAATGACTCTGCTGAATCACTTTGCTCTACACCTGAAACCAACACAACACTGTAAATCAACTATACTTCAATTATAAAATTTTAAATTCAAAAAATACATTTAAAAAAAGAAAGAATTCACCCCAATGGGGTTTTAAAAGGAAAATCTTGAAATAAACATTGAATACTCCAAAAAACATGCACAATATCTAAAAATAATTGTGATTATTATGTGCCAGGCATTGTCATAAAGGCCTAACAGGCAGGATCTCTCTTAAATCCTCATGACTACTAAAAGAAGTTCCTATAATGAGCCCTATATTACAGAAGGGAAAATTGAGCCTCAATGAGGGTTTGAGTAACAAGGAAAATAACTGATTGGACTCCATTCCAATACAATACAGAAATGTACATGACTGAGGCCTTAAAAACTGTTCCTACTTGCCCTTCAGACTTTGCTTCCTCTGCAGTTCATAACAATATGTCTGCCTAATCAAAACACAAATAATCTGAAAAACAATGGAAAATCTTGGACATTTATGCCAAATTCAATGAAATAACTGCTTGCCCACAGGCCAAGCTATGAAAGCCCTTAGAAAGAGATGGACGTTGAAAGCTCTCCTGTATATAAAACGAAAAGCTACCCTGGGGCCTTCCCTGGCAGTCCAGTGGTTAAGACTGCACTCCAAATTCAGGGAGTGAGGGTTCAATCCCTGAATGGGAATCAAAAATCTGATGTGCTGGGAAGTGTGGCCAAAAAAAAGCTATCCTCTGTGATGACTGTCAAGGTCCAGATATTTCCCCGGCTTCTATACTTGATCCCTCCCAACAGAAAGCTCAGTTTTGACAAACTACTTCCTGCCTCTAGACTTCAGACCCTCTGAAGTCACCTGACACGCTTGCTGCTTCAATTCCATGGAGTGAGCCTTATAAACAAAAACAACTGGTCAACACGGAAATCTCTTGCCAGTAAAGGCCCTGGCATTCATTTTCCTCAGACAAAAACACTAACTTCCATAACCATACTTATAATCATGCTTACAATCAACTTCTAATCAATGCTTATAAATAAAGCATTTTAAATTAGCACTTTTCAAAACAAAGGGTCAATTTGCAGAAAAGAAAAAAAATAAGTCTGGCTGCAGAAGTGAGATCTCACTATTTTAAAACATCTCTATAATAAAAAAATTCCCTACCTATCCACTTTAACCACTTGACATTTTGTTTCCTTTTTATGCAATCATACAGCAGACAACGCTACCGCCCCTACTTTATGTGAAAGGACATAGGTCTTAGGCAAGAATTGGAGACTATTTTTAAGACATTTCAGAGAGGAAAAGATGATCCGTGTTTTCTCCAAAACGAATGAGGACTACTTAACACTTGCATGTCCCAAGCAGTGCTTCTGATTCACTACATTTCAGAGCCGGCCTCTAATATTTCCAGGTACAATGGGCGTAAGAAGGACCATTAGCTTATGCAGGTAAATTAATGACTGACCCAACAGGAGAATTAATGCAGGGGTGGAATTAACAATAAACACACATATACACAAACACATACACACACCATCCAGGCAGTATTAGATCTATATTCATTAATATTAGGCAAAACTTCTGCTTGAACTACTTAGACCTGTTCGCCATGAACATACAAAAGAAGACATGATAACTTTGGTACCTAATAATGTAGTGATGAGGCACAGACAGGCGGTGCCATAAACTCTCATTCAAACTCTTCGTCCCTTCCCTTCCTCCCCTCCCCTTTCTTTGGCATTGGCCCTGTGCACTGGCAGTCTGGCCACAGTGTAACGGCAAGTAAATTGGCTTGTTGACTCCTCAGGTTAAAAGAGGGTAGGCATGAGAGAAAACTACTCCACTACAGAAAAGGGGGAAATGTCCTGTCATATTATTTGTTTCTATCACTCATGGACAGATAAATTTTTTAAATGTATTTACCTATTTATGTACCAGGAAAAAAGGAACATAATAGTCCTCAGGACATCTCCTGTGAATACAAACAGCTTTTATTGACACTAAAATCACCTTCTGGAGAAGGAAATGGCAATTCACTCCAGTATTCTTGCCTGGAGAATTCCATGGACAGAGGAGCCTGACGGGCTACAGTCCATGGGGTCACAAAGAGTCAGACAACACTGAGTGCGTAACACTTTCTAAAAATCTCCTTTAGGCAATTTCTGTCTGAAAACAGCATGATGTCCCAAGAATAGTGCTGGCCTGAGAGCCAGGAGGCCAGAACCCCAGTCTAAGCTCTACCACATCCTGGCTGTGTGACCCCAGCCAAGTCATCTCTCTCTCGGTATCAGCTTCTGTAAGATAAAGATAACAGAGAGGGTCCAGTGGTTAGGACACCGCGTTTCCACTGCAGAGGGAATGGGTTTGAGCCCTGCTCAAGAAACTAATAATGTCCAAGCTCAGCAGTATGGCCAAAAAAATACAAAAGATAAAGATAACAGACATGTGACTGCCAAGGTCATTGTAGCCTTGACACACGTTACCAGAAAGTGCCTTTCACCAAATATTTGTCAAATGTGGTTTAGAAAAGTTATCATGGACAGGGAGCTATATAGGAAGATATTAACTCAAAACCAAGAAAACTGCAGATCCTATGGGATGTCTGGACACCAAAAGTTTTCAAACATTTCACATTAAAGAGAAACCTCAATTGCTTTTAAGGCTTAACCTGGTAATTTAAGGCTAACCTGGTAACTGCCTGGAGTACATTCTCACCTTTTTGTTAGTTTGTTTTAGTAACAGAACAGTACCAAGAAAAGGTGAGTACATCACAGCATCTACCTGTACTCTTTCTTGAGCTAACAATGCTACTTCCTTTATACCTGGGAGGCAAGCTAAATAATTCAAGAGGTTTTGAATTATTTCATGTTATAAATATACATATGTGGGGGGGGGAAGAACACTCAAAATTCACTTGAATGGAACACTTTTTGTTTCACTCCCTCTCTCTCTGATTACTAATGCTCTGAAACAAATCACCCTCAAACTCTGTGGTACGAAATAACCATTTTATTAGGCTCACTGGTTCTAGAATTCAGAAATTCAGATGGAGCAAAATGGAGACAGTTGGACTCCACAGTGTCTGGGGCTTTGGCTGGGGGTGACTTGACAGCTAAGCACTGGAACGTCTGAAGGCATCTTCACTTACATGTCTGGAGGCTCACACTGGCCATTAGCTGGAACACCTACACATGGCCTCTCCATGTGGTCTCTCTGCACGGGTTAGTTTGAGCTTCCTCACAGCATGGTGGCTGGGTTCCAAGAGTAAGGCAGAAACACATGGCATTTTTATGGTCTTGCCTCAAAAGTTACAGTATGACTTTTATCATACTCTGTAGGTCAAGAGGGTCACAAAGGTCTGCCCAGGTTCCAGAGGAGAAGATATAAACAGCCCCTCCTTACTCTATGGAAGAAGAGTCACAGTCATGTTATAAGATAAGCCTGTGGATTGGGACAGAGTTTTGCCTCCACCTTTGGAAATGCAGTCTGCCATGCAGACAGACCCCTGACAGAAGAAACCCATGACCAAGGTAAGTACAAAAGTCTGGATCTCAGGTATCCTTGACAATTGTCAATTTAAAGCCAACACTTTGATAGGCAAAAGATCACAGCCCAAAGCCAGAGGAACGGCTTTTTAGCCACAGAAGCCCACTGAGTTTCCTTTGAAGCCATGATTACAAACACTGGCCCTGGTAACAATTAAAAGCGTCCTCAACATACAATATGTACCTCCCCTGTTTTATTAGTTTGGTTCCTTCTGTATTCCATTGACATATGATGTAAACGTCCGAGAGTAATACAACATCTGCTGAATTACAATTCCAAAGTTCAGATGACATTGAGACGAAATCTATGAAACCATGAATTCACCATGTTAAATAGATTTTTTTTTTCAATTTGTAATGGAACACAGAGAGCAGCTGTTTATAAAGCAGCCCCACATGCAAAGCCATGGGTGAGGTTTAATTCAGAGCTGATGTGACCTACAGATCTTTGGATGTACTGCAAGGGAGACTTCAGTCTTCGATAATGTAGCATTCAAAGCAAGTCTGCTCTCTAAGATGGCAAGAAGGAGAGGCAGAGCAGAGATGATCGACACTATCCCATGGTTTTTCAGCAACTTTCCCCTTTTTAAACCTAAAATACCTATTCATGCCTCTTCCTCTTTAAGCATGTAACAAACACATCTTTGGGCTTCCTGGGTGGTACAGTGGTAAAGAATCTGCCTGCCAATGCAGGAGACACAAGAAACCCAGGTTAGATCCTGGGTCGGGAAGATCCCCTGGAGGAGGAAATGGCAACCCCCTCCAGTATTCTTGCCTGGGAAATCCCATGGAGAGAGAAGCCTGGCAAGCCACAGTCCACAGGGTCACAAAGAGTGGGACACAACTGAAAGTGCATATGCGCGTGCACACATACACACACACACACACACACACAGACTCATCTTTCAGATTTCTAGTACCATCACCGACCAGGACCATCATCGCTATCTGATATTAGGTTAGGATACTTATTATGTAAGTAACTGCCCTACTGATACTTGTTCAGTAATCAATATCCACAGCCTCTTTGCCTCCCCTCACCTCCTAAGAAAACTTTGGCCTTTTCCACTTAGCACTTACTCCATTCCTAAATCTCCTTGTGTCTTATTCAACATACTGAGGCAATCACTGTGTGTGGGTGGAGGAGTAAAATGCAAAGGGAGATTAGAAGATAGCAGCTGAAGGATAAAGAAAAAGAGAGGGAGGAAGAGACCAAGAAGAAGGGCAACAGGATGTCAGGGAGAGACTTGCTAGAGAATAAAGAATGTACAATGAGGAGACCGTCAAGGCATCTACCAGGTACCAAGAATGGGACTGAAGACAAACTGTCAAGAGGATGCAAGTGTTGCCTGAGTTCCTCTGAACGTTCTTCAAGAGATGTAAGATGAGAATCACTTCTACGGTTGGCCCTAGACTTTCCTTGAAGGAGAAGCTGCACCAGGACCTATGGATTTTCATGGGGTCCACACAGCTGATAAAAAGGCTTAGAGAGGCTTAGAGAGAATTCCCTGATTGTCCCGTGGTTAGGGCTCAGCGCTTCTACTGCAGGGGGGCCCAGGTTTGATCCCTAGTTAGGGAACTAAGATCCCACAAACTGCACAGCAGGGCCAAAAAAAAATCATAATAAGTTGAGGCTTAATTGGAAAACTGACAACTCAGTTCTGCCTAAGAACGTGATTTACCAAGCAACACAGTAGGCAAATAGAAATCATACAGATTCATCTATTGTTCCTCAGCATGAACTATTCACCAGGCAGGACAAGCAACCAGGAAAGGAGGCATCTGTGTTGCTACTATGCAAATAATATCAACAAAGAAAAATTAACTCACTAGAGACTGAGAAATTACTGCCAGTGGTTAAATGTAAAATAAAAGGAATTCCAACCTAAAAGAGAAAAGTGCCATGGATTTTAGTTGCAGTTTTAAAGTCTTAGAAACTTCTCATAATGTCAATCAAGTAATTTTTTTTAACTTGCAACACAAATGTGTGCACACATGTATGTATACGGGTTTATATGTAACTACAGTCATGCATATATTTGGGTATATGTATGTATGTATGTGTGTATGCCTAAGTCAAACTAAAGTGATTTACTTTCAGCAAATGCCAAATAAAGCTTTTTTATTTGCTTAACGCTAACCATCCTATGGTATCAGGACTTAAGGAAGTTTCCAATGATGTCACATATTATACTGTTTAAAGAGTATGATATAAAAACATCTAAACAGACACATAAATATTAAGGGAGAATGGGATTATACATTTTTAAATTTTGGTTTGGTTTGTTTTTAGTTCAACAGTTTTATCTAAAGCACAAAGTTCCTATAAAATGTATTTGAGTTCTACCAAGCTCAGAGCACAGGGCAGAGGCCGGATTTGAGGGTCAGGAGAGGAGGGTGAGTCCCCAGTCCCATCCTGGTAGACCTTCAGGTTATTATCAGCTCTATCTGATTATCTCTTCTAAGCCCCCTGGTCACGGTGGCATTCCCATTTTCCCAATAAGTCACTGCCTCTTTTCCTATATAATTAATTAACAGGCAAAAATCAAGCTGCAAACAAGAGAATAAGAAAAACAAGAAGCAGAAAAGTTGGGTCACACACTCAGAACCTAATCAGTGCCTAAGACACCAGGAGTTGCCTCCAAGTCCTCTGGCACCACATGTCTTAGGCACAGACCAAGCCTGACGAGGAGGAGGAAAGCGGACAAAGAAACTCAGCTCCATAAATGTACAAGGAAAAGAACATTGCTACATGGAGGAGAAATCCCTTAACTGCATCCCAAGCAGCCACCTTCGGTAAGGTCTGTTGTTGCCGCAGTGTTGTTTCAGAGGAAATACTTCAGGACCATTCATCACAGGAGTTGGAACATGATACGGATGAGCTTGACACAAAAGACAAAATACACTGCACACAAGAAGGAAAACAGAGAACAACTAAATGTGACAAGCCACGGAGAAGAGGAAACCATGTCAGTGTATCTGTTCTACTTTCCTCGGGAGCAACAGAGAATGAAAGGTACAAATGGGGGAGGGGTGTGCACACCAGCCACACCTGCTCTCTGGATCTTACCTGGCCGCACAGATTCTTACTATTCAACGCATCAGCATCACCTGGCAGCTTGTTAGAGCTGCCCAACCTGGGCCACTGAGTCAGAATTGACATCCCCATATGATTCATATACATATTCAAGTTTACTCTGCTGGGCTCTACACCATCTGGTGAACCCAGAAGAACCACCCATCTTCTCTTCATCTCTTCCTTCAGTTAGTCTCCAAAATGTGAAGACCCATGGAATGCAGGCACCATCTCTGGCAGGGCGTGTAGATATATAAAACTGATATAAAAAACAGCATGCTGGGACTTTCTTGGTGGTCCAGCGGTTAAGAATGCCCCTGCCAATGCAGGGGACATGGGTTTGATCCCTAGTCCAGGAAGATTTACCATGCCACAGGGCAACAAAGCCCATGTTCTGCAAATACTGAAGCCTGTGCCCTAGAGTCAGTGCTCCAGAACAAAAGAAGCCACCATAATGCAACTGGAGAGTGGCCCCCAGTTGTCACAACTAGAGAAAGTCCCCTCGCAGCAATGAAGATGCAGAGCAGGCAATAAACAAATAAACAGAAAGTCACTGGCCCTCATGCAGCTGAGTTGAGCACTGGGCGGGGGGAGGGGGAGCGGTGGAGGGAAGATAAGACTCATACAACCACAAATACATATAAAGGTACAACATAAAAAGTGTGATGAATGCTTTCAAAGGAAAATGTGTGGTCTTACGAAAGTAGAAAATAAGGAGATCAGACCCTGTCAAGGATGGCTCCGTAGAGAAACTGATGATAGAACTGAGATCTGCAGGATGACTTAGACATTAACTAGGTAAGGAGAAGGTATGGCATTCGGGTAGAGAGGAAAGACATGCAAAAGCCCTGTGGCCTGAAGGAACACCACACATTAAAGGAACTATATTGGCACAATACGTACAAAATGAGACTGGCAAGAGAGGCAGAGGGCAGATCACACGGGCTCCTGTAGATCCATGAAAGATTTGATCCTAAGAACAGAGGGAAGTCTCTGGCAGGTTTTAGGTAGGCTCCCCAAGGTGAGAAAAAAAGAGAGTAAAAGACAAGTGGACAGATTGCAGAGATTTCACTCTGGAAGCAAGACTCAGATCTCAGACAATCCTCTTTGTACCATTTACCTTCCCTCCTTTTGCACCTTGGCTCTACCTTGCCTGCCACCCACCCCACAACACAAAGTGAGCCCCTTACCTACAGAAGAGTATACAAGAAGCGCCCCAACGCTAAAGCGAGAGAAACACACAGTTAAGCTAGTCAATGAGCCTAAATGGCTTCCTGTAATGTTGGAGGGATGTTAAGTAGTACTTGAGACTCTAGGAATGTCTGAATTCAGACCTGGTTCTACTGCTGGACATCTCTGAGCCTTCATTTACTCAAGGCCATAATAATCCCTACATCACAGGGGTCTGACTGGTTTGAACAAAGCAGAAACAGAGTCTACAAGCCCTAAGCAATGCCCTTAGCATGTAGTATGTGTTCAACAAAAGATGTCTTACTTTACACATCACTGTGGTTCTCAACCTGTCTCCATGAACACATTAACTCTTCTCTATTAAAAAATCATCTTCATTACCAAGAAGCAAATACTTAGACACAATGTAAAGCCCTCATCTCTCATTTATTATTTCATTAAGTCACCACAACAGCTCTACAAAGTGGACACTTTTATTAAGCCCACTGCACAACAAAGCACAAAGAGGACAAGCTGCCGGCTCATGTGCCAAGTGTGAGCCCAGGCTCTAAGCAGGCTCATGGATCCTGAGGGCTCCCTATGGGCACACACCAAGTGGTAGGGTGGCAGTTCCCACTAAGGGCTCTCCCACTCCTTGAAGCAATCAGCATGAGATTCACCAATTCCCAATGAGACCTGATGCACCCAAATTCCAGGTGAGTGACAAGCTTGGATGAAGGAAGCTGCTGCTAAAAGAATCTGACCCTCTGAGTCAGGTGAAGAGTAAGAAAGGTTGGGGACTCCCCTGGTGGTCCAGTGGTTAAGACCCCGCACTTCCAATGCAAGGGGGATGGGATCCATCCCTGGTTGGGGAACTAAGATCCCACATGCCATATGGCAAGGCCAAAAAAAGAAAAGGTAAAAAGAAAACAGTAAGAAAGGCTGAAGAGAAGTATACTTACCGGGAGCACCTCACTATACCTCTCTGTCTTGGCTGGACTGCAATGTCCTCAGCAGGCAGTGACCTGAAAATCCCTCAGGACTGAATTTTGGTAAAATGTAACTTTTTCCTCGGAATTTCCTGTTTGGGGTATTTAGAGGAATTGCTCCAACTCTGGGTTCATTCAACCATAAACTGAACTACCTTTATTTTCCAATTTTTTGCACACCATGGCCACCACCAATCAGGATTTCCAGGCATCGACAAAAGTGGAGAAGAAATCTTTTATATCTTTGGTCCTGTACTAGTGCGATCAGGGGCAAGCAGAATGCCAGTCAGCTGTAAGCCAAGCACCAGGACTTGAGAGCTTTCTGAAAGGAAGCCAAGTGCTCCCCACCGGATTTTAATGGTAAAGGACCTGGTGAGTCAAGTGCTTCCCAGAGGAACTGGAGGGACACCAATGTGTTTGAAGTCACCCCTGGCTGAGGAACATAATAGAGGCATAGAGTTCAGACTTGTTTTTTCCAACTGATGATTCGTTTAGGACAAATGATTTTACCTTTCCTTTCACCCCCTGTAACAAAAGTGTCAGAGAAAGCCAATTCAGAGACCTCAAGGGGGTCCCCACACTCAGCAGATATAAAGCCACATGGAAAATGAAACAGACTGCCATGGGTATTCTTTTCTGTGGCAACTCTCATTGCAAGCTGTCTCAGTATAGGTTTGGGGACCAGTCAAATGTGAATTCAGGGGACTTCCCTGGCGGTCCAGTGGTTAAGAAGCTGAGCTTCCAACACAAGGGACTCTGGTTCCACTCCTGGTCGGGGAACTATGATCTCACATGAGTGGCACAGCCAAAAGATAAAAAGTAATTTTTGTGTGTGAACTCAAATCCAAACACATCTACTTTACAGATGTATCTTCTTGGTCAAGTTACTCAAGAAAGTGGCACTCAAATAATTATCCAGCACAAAATGTTTATAGTGCTGAGGAGGGGAAATCCTAGTGGCGTGGAGGGAGCTCTAGAATCCCCAAAGGAACCCAAGTAGAATCCCACGTACCTGGGCCAGGAACTTCGCTTTTCTGAGCCTTGGTCTCCAAAGGCTTAAAACAGGGCCTATAACACTCTTGAAGAGTTTTGGTAAGGAACACATGAGATGGCATGTGAGAAAATGGCTCAGCACATCAAAGGTGCCCATGATGTCTGGGCAGTCTGAATCACTGCTGTTTTTTAACTGCAGCTACTTCCCACCCATCTCTATTTCCTCTATGATTTTACTGGGAAGCAAAGAAAAGAGGAACCCAGCCAACTTTGAAGCCCACTCTAGGTCAAGAGTTTACATCTAGCTCATTTAATAATTCTGACTCCTATTGTGTCTTTTATGTTTGAGAAACCCAGGGATGAGGAAGCCCACAATTTTTACATTTTTTTTTTAAGGTGTGTTGTTTTTCCAAAAGAGAATTTCAATTTAATGGCCTAGGAGCCAAATGAAAGAAGGAAATGCAAAAACCCCCACTAGATCAATGAAAAAGGCTGTTAGTTGGAAGCCTTATAAGCACTTTTCTCAGACAAAGGAGTATCTTCAATGAGTGGACCCAAGACTTATTTAAGCAGAACAAAGTAGATGCTCAGATATCAGACAAAACCAAAAAAAGGTAACTTATCCTTTAGTAATGGCCTCACATTGTGGCTACGCAGAACACCACTGCATAATATCTTAGGAGCATATCCTCAGTTTACCTTATAAAAATAATACTTGCCTGTTATAAACTATACCAAGTCCTGTGTGTGACATCCACTTTCCCTTTCCTCTTGCCCCAATTCTAATCCTCAGAGGAAGGTAAAGTAACCATGTAATTCATCATCCCAACCAGGGCACTTAAGGCTGAAAGGGAGCATGAGAATAATCACACTGAGTTAACAGGTGTGGACCAGGCATTTCTGCAGCAAAGTGTGACAGATGCCATCCCACTCAGCGGTAGCCATGGCTCATAGTTACCTGTCATTCACAATTTTAAGGGACACACACAGGCACCCATGAGGTCAACTGTGAATGAGTCACACTAATGGGATGAGCCTATAAATTCTGCTGTCTCCTGTGGGGTGTTTTTTTTTTTTTTAATTTAACATATGATGTGTCTACATGTCAGAAAACAGAGATCACCTCATTTTTTTGGTTGTTGTTAATGCAGAATATACTACTGTATAAGGTACCATAATTTTTCAAACACATGTAAGGCAACTTCATATTTTCATCATTACAAGTAGTGCTACAGGGAACATAACCTTAAACACATCTTTTATGGGCTTGTGTATTTCCGGAGCGGAGAAGGCAATGGCACCCCACTCCAGTACTCTTGCCTAGAAAACCCCATGGACGGAGGAGCCTGGTGGGCTGCAGTCCATGGGGTCACTACGAGTTGGATGCAACTGAGTGACTTCACTTTCACTTTTCACTTTCACGCAATGGAGAAGGAAATGGCAACCCGCTCCAGTGTTCTTGCCTGGAGAATCCCAGGGACGGCAGAGTCGTCTATGGGGTCGCACAGAGTCGGACACGACTGAAGCAACTTAGCAGCAGCAGTAGCAGCAGTATTTCCAGAGAATAGGCTTCTGGTGGTGAAAATGCTAAATCAAAGGCTACAATTTTTGAAGGGATCTCCCCAAATGCTTTCCCGGGTCATATCAAGACAGTTCCTTGACAGTTTTTGAGTTTCTGCCAAGCTGATAAAGGAAGCATGCTAATGTACCCCAGTGTTCATAGCAGCATTATTTACAACTGCCACAGTATCGAAGTAATCTAGGTGTCCGTCAACAGACAAATGGATAAAGAAGATGGGCCAGAAATATGCAATAGAATATTGCTCAGGCATAAAAAAGAATGACATTTTGCTGTTTATAACATGGATGGACTTGGATAGCATTCTGTTAAGTGAAGTAAGTCAGAGAAAGGCAAATACTGTATGATATCACTTATGTGCGTGCATGCTCACTCTTAAGTCGTGTCCAACTCTGCGACCCTGTGAACTGTAGCCCACCAGGCACCTCTGTCCATGGGACTCTCCAGGCAGGAATACCGGAATGGGTTGCCATGCTCTCTTCCAAGGGAACTTTCTGACCCAGGGATTGAATCCGCATCTCCTGCCCTGCAGGTGGATTCTTTACCCCCTGAGCCACCTGGGAAGCCCCACATCAGTTATATGGGGAATCTAAAAATAAATAAATAAAACTAGCAAATAAAACAAAAATGAAGAAGACTCAGAGATATAGAGAAATAGGTTGCCAGTGGTGAGAGGGACAATATAGGGGTAAGGGAGATGAAAAAGGTTATTATGGAATTATGTGAAATCATGTGTGGGATACTTCTGAAAACTGTAAAGCACTACAGAATGTAAACAATCTTCTGATCTTTTTTTAAAGCAAATGTATACAAAATTAGAGAGAGAAAAAAAGAATAGGCAGTAAGTGACCTTTTGGTAGGGGTCAGAGACCATGCCCGAGAAGCCTTGACCAAATGATCCAAGATGAGATGTCAAAGGTATTTCTATCCTCATACCCTGATCAACTGTGCCAAATTGAAAACAAAACAAACAAACAAAAAAGGATGTTAACTCATTCCATGATTTCCTTATATGTTCCCTCAATTCCAGACAATCTGGGCCATGAGTGTATATGGAATTTTCCTGCCACCAGGCCTCTACTCTGTTGCTCCCTCCACTTAGAATAACATTCTACCCATCTCTTTAAATATGCTACCAACAATAAATACAACCTCCATAAGACCTGTCCTGAGCCAGACTAACTACAAACCGTCTTCACATCATCTTTTCCTCCTACGAAAGCCCACCATGCTAATTCCCCCCACTGTAACCCCTTTCCCATAACCTGAATTAGAGTCCACAATCACCACTAAATCACAGGAACTCAAAGACAAGAGTCAATGGGCACACACAGGCAAAAGACCTGCCCTAACCCAATTTCCAGGCCTCAGCTTCTGCATCCATAAAATGGGGATGTTATATAGTAACTACCCTAAGGTTTATTTTGAAAATTATATGAGCAAATGTATAGAAAATACTTAACATATAAGATAACAGAAAGAAATGCTAACAATTTAATTTATTACTATTTAATGAGAGAACACCCTTGAGGGCTAAGTTTCATTCGACTGTGAGTCCTTTGGAATCTAGCACATTCAATTGCACATAGAAATCATATAATATATGTGTTTGTTGAATGGAGCCTTTAATGTTATTGCTCAATGGATTCAAATTATACTAATAACAATGGTATTTCACATGAATTGAGCACTTACAAAGTACAAGGCATTCTGATGAATATTTCTCATCCATTATCATAACTTAATCCTCACATATAATTCTATAAGGTAGGTACTTTACATGTAAGAAAACTAAGACTTGAAGAGGTTACAAATCTCACCCAAAGCCACAGGCGAATCAGACATTCAGACTCACCACTGCCTGCTGCTGCCAAGTCGCTTCAGTCGTGTCCGACTCTGTGCGACCCCATGGACTGCAGCCCACCAGGCTCCCCCATCCCTGGGATTCTCCAGGCAAGAACACTGGAGTGGGTTGAGACTCTCCACTGCCTGACCCCAGAGTCTGTACCTAACACAGTGGCCCTGTGTCCCTATGTTGTACCCCACGCTGCACCTAAAATCCCACTTGAGAGGGAAATCAACAGAGTCCCAAGACCTCCTTGCCTTAGTTACATATGAATTCTTTCCTGGATTATAAAATATCTTTATATGCATGGGGCCTCGATTTTCAGGCGGGGGGGGGGAACCTGCTACTTAGTGGAATCACCACTCAGGTATTCCTGACCTTGAATCACCTATCCATCACCAGCTCTCCCTTTCAATGAAACCAAATATTTATTTTAAATATAAAGCAGGGACAGATGAAACAGTTCTGTGGATGGAGAATGCCAGGTCTCTGAACCCAGGCTCAGCCGAGGGTTCTTTCAGTCCCGCCAGTCCCGGAGCTGCCCCACGCTGCACTCTGCAAGCCCAAGACATATTCATATAGCCCTGCTGCAGCCTGCGGCCTCAAGACAGCAAACACGACTGGGCACTGCAGAAGCTTGGGGAACAATTCCAAAATGAGACTTGCACCATATGAGCAACTTGGAGCTCCACCGGGGAGGAGTGCACAGCCAAAGCCACTGCTAGCACTTAAGGGGCAAAGAAGCCATGTGCTCAGGATAGACACTCAACCTCGGCAGACACGCAAACAATAACCTCACTGAATTCTAGAAATATGTCTTGACATCCACAAATATAGCATAGTACTCTTTCTACAGACAAAGAAACTGAGGTATTGGCAGTACAAAGTAGCAGAGTCCTGGATCATTTGAAAGTAGGAGTAAAATGGAATAGTTGGGAAGTACAGAGTTTTTTCCCTTCAACCACCTTGCTGATCTGTTACATCATTCGCAGGGTTTGTCCAAACTGCCCTTGTCATATATCAGTGGTTTTTCTGGACCTGGAAAAATGGAAGATGTAATGTACATAATGGAGATTGCTATAATAAATCAAAATCAGCTCAAGACACAGCATCAAAGACCTGGATGGGTGAAACTATATTTAATATCCTATGATAAACCACGATGAAAAACAATTATGAAAATGAATGTATGTGTATGTGTGTGTGTGTGTGTGTGTGTGTGTATATATATATATATATATATATATGAGTCACTTTGCTGTACAGCTGTAAATAGCACATCACTGTAAATCAACTATACTTAAATTAAAAAGAAAAAAAAAAAAAGACCTCTATGGGCTCTGCTGATCCTCAGAGAGGTCCATTTCTTTATCAACAAGTAAAGATGCCAACCACCTCCCAGTGCTCAGAAGGGCATCCATCATCCCTGGACTCACTTTGTATTCCAGTTCTGAGATTAACAGCAATGGCAGAGAATACTTTTAACTCCTCTGAGCCTCAATTTTTTTCTTCCATAAAATGGGAAGGATTATAGTACCGACACTCCACAGAATTGTTTGAGGAGTAAATAAAATAATATAGAGCACTGACAGCAAAGCATAGCACACAGTCAGGCTCTAACTAGTACTTTTAAGAAGCATTAAATGAGAGAAAAGTATACAAAACATTTAATAAGCAATAAATGTCTAGTGGTTCCCTCGTGATCCCATTCACAGCTGGAATAAACATTTGCAAGAATAACTGACCGAACTAGGTAACTGCTCTTGCCTCAAGTTTATTGGAAAATGCCTATCTTTATACCAATCATTCTAGAATTCTAAAGACTCAGGAATCATTTAATTGCTCTGTAATCATTTGTAGCTTCCAGAGTGGTGACTAAATTCAGACCTCAAGAGAGAGATCTAAGAAAAATAACATAAAGACATAAAGAGAGTATACTTAGAATGTGTCTCTATCAAATCTGCTCCATATAATTTGGTCCAACAAATTCAGCTCCATAAAATCTAAGACGAGGTGTTAGTGCCAAGGAAGAATATAAAAATGCAGAGTGTTAAACAGAAGTGTTTTAAGTCAATTATGCAGTAAATTCAGTGCTTCCATAAACCTAAAATCAAAAGTAATCAGATTCAAAAGAGAGAAGCTGACAAATGTAATATAATAATATCATTCATTCAATGCTCTGTGTTCCACAATAAGAGCTTCATTGCAACATTTCTTTTAATCCTTGCAGCAACCATACAAGGTCACAGAAGTAAAACCATGCATCAAAGGTCACACAGCAGTCAAGCAGTGGGACTGGATTTGAACCCAGTGGGTAAAGAATCCATGTGCAATACAGGAGATGCAGGAGACCCAGGTTTGATCCCTGTGTCAGAAAGATCCCCTAGAGGAAGGCATGGCAACCCACTCCAGTATTCTTGTCTGCAGAATTCCATGGACAGAGGAGCCTGGCGGGCTACAGTCCATAGTGTCACAAAGAGTCAGACACAACTAAAGAGACTGAGTGCACACACAGAGCTGAAATGCAAAGTTGGTGAGTATCACTTCTAAGCTTATGGCCTCAAACTCAGGAAGAAGTGTTGGCCAAATCAAAGTTGATGGTAAGATTGACGCCTCCAAGTCTAGTTGACCAGGGACAGCTTAAAAAAAAAAAAACCTGGTGACCAATATACATACCCCTCTAAGTGCCAAAGAGATGATGAGGAAGTATTGATGGCAAAGCTGGCAAACCCAGACAACAAATTCCCCATCCTCTGAGCCAGAGACATCAAGCAAATGGTGTTCCTGACACACCTGGGAAGGTCAGGCAAAGCTATGAGAAAGAAGAAAAAGCAGAACAGATGCAGCCAAGATCTCAAGAAAATCTAACTGCACCTGCTTCTGATGGCAGTGGGAAAAATCAGATAGAAAAAGGTAAAAATCCAAATGCCCATTGGCAGCAGAATGGATACACGATGGTGGTATACCCATACAATGGAATATTACTCAGCCATTAAAAGGAAATTCTGACACATGCTACAACCTGGATGAGCCTTGAGCACAATATGCTAAGTGAAAGAAGCAAGACACAAAAGGTCAAACTCTGTATGATTCACTCATATGAGGTACCTGGAGTTGTCTGAGTTATAGAGACAGAGACTAGAATAGTAGCTGCCAGGCACTAGGGGAGGGGAGAATGGGGACTGAGATCTTAATGGACACCGAGTTTGGGAAGATGGATGAGTTCTGGAGTCAGATGACTAATGATTGCGCAACAATGTGAATGTACTTAAAGCCACTGAACTGTACATTTTTTAAATGGTTAAATTAATTTCATGTTACACATACTTTACCACCATTTTTCAAAAAGTCAAATACAACCTTGCTATGGCCATAAAGAGCAAGTCCCATTGCCTGGAACCGTAAGAAGAGAGTCGTGCTAAGTGCTGGGAAAGGCAGGCACTTGGGTCGGGATCTACGCAGGGCACGGGTACAGACAGATAAACAGAAGCTCTGAGCTGCGATGGTCCAAGCAAACTCACTGCAAACTACCTCCCAGGCACTGACATTTCCTTCCCCAGAGAGGAACAAGGACTGTAGACTCCCCGAACACAAGAAAGGGTGCCTGGCTTCCGGCCTTCCCCGCCTTCTCCAGACTACACTCCAGAAGTCCCCATACCCTGAATTCACACAGTGGTGTGGTGCCATCTGAAGCTGATCCCACAAGGCAGTAATGCAGCATCCTGGTGGAAGCCTGCAGAAATGCCATCGCTGGCACTTAATCTGAGGAGAACCCTAGGATTGTAATGACCTCTCAAGCCTCAATGCTTCAACCTCTAAACTAGAAAGATAGTTAGGGAGTTTGGGGGGGCATGTACACACTACTATATTTTAAATGGATAACCAACAAAGACCTACTATATAGCACAGGGAACTCTGTTCAGTGTTATATGGCAGCCTAGATGGGAGGGGAGTATGAGGGAAAACGGATACATGCCTATGTATGGCTCAGTCCCTTCACTGTTCACCTGAAACTACCACAACATTGTTAATCAAAACAAAATTAAAAGTTTTTAAAATAATTAATTTAATTAATTAAATATGGGAGGATGGTATACACACTTCAGTTTTAGGCAGGGCCTGTCTGCTGTTCTGGAGAAGGCAATGGCACCCCATTCCAGTACTCTTGCCTGGAAAATCCCATGGATGGAGGAGCCTGGTGGGCTGCAGTCCATGGGGTCGCTAAGAGTCGGACACGACTGAGCGACTTCACTTTCACTTTTTCACTTTCATGCATTGGAGAAGGAAATGACAACCCACTCCAGTGTTCTTGCCTGGAGAATCCCAGGGACGGCGGAGCCTGGTGGGCTGTTGTCTATGAGGTCACACAGAGTCGGACACGACTGAAGTGACTTAGCAGCAGCAGCGGTCTTCTGTTCAGATGTGACTTCTGTGTTGAGGCTGAATCAGATGGTGATAGGAGGGGATATATGGGCTTCCCTGGTGGTTCTGAACCTGGTGGTAAAGAATCTGCCTGCAATGCAGGAGATCCAGGTTTAATCCCTGGGTCAGGAAGATCCCCTGGAGAAAGAAATGACAACCCACTCCAGTATTCTTGCCTGGGAAATTCCACCGACAGAGGAGCCTGGCGAGCTACAGTCCATGGGGTCGCAAAGAGTCAGACATGACTAAGCGATGAAACCACAACCTCCACCACCACACACACTTCACAGCTTGTGCTGAGAATTAAAGATCAGGCTTGTGCAGCCCTCAGAGCAAAGCCTGACCTGCCCAGCACTAAACCTAGTTCTGCTCTTGAGGGCATCACTGGTACTAGCTTTCTCTGCTGGGTTTTCACTCCCATACGTGAAGTCCAAAAGGCAGACAACAGGACAAACTATGAGGAGGTGAGGGCCAGAAGGCTTCCCGACTCTGACAAGAAAGATGGACTTACGATCTCATACAATAAAGCAGGAGAAAGGCATTAGAGTTGAACCGTGAGAATGCCAGGAGCCAACTTAATAAAGGAGAAGCAAGCATCCTTACTCCTCTGTGGGAGTTAAAAATCTGCCAATTGCTTTCTTATCTGGGATTCATTTAACTTTCCCCCTCTTATCTTGGTCAGAGATGGGGTCCCTAATTATTGCTGGCTGTACTTCTCATACACACAATACACACAGGAGCAACCGAGGCATCTTCTCATATTTGCAACTTTCTGTTACCACTACTTGGGAGCCGTAAAAGAAGACTATTTTCCTCCAAAGACGGTATGCTTGGGTAACAGAATTTGGCCACACTATCTTTCCCTAAAGATGGCATCCCCCTCCTACACCCATCTACCAGGGTATTCAGAGCCAGCATTTGAACCCAATCTGCATTTCCAAAACTCTTAAGCAAGAAGCTAGCTATGTGGCCTGCAGCCAGGAACTAGAATTATCACTGGATTTTACAGACAGGGAACTGAGACACGGAGAAGTGAAGTCACATGCCCAAGGCCATACAGCAGGTAAAGAGTAGACTGGAACTGAAATCAGGGCAGCCCACTGTAACCACCTAGCTCTTTTGATTCACAGAGTTCATGGTTCCCTATAGCCTGATTCTGTATGTATTCCAGCGATACCCGCTACAGCCAATGAGGCTGGTGACCTTCTTCACATCCCTTGCATTTTGAGTGCTCAGGCTGTTACCTCACTCAGCACAACACAATGCTTGTTCTGCTTACTTAATTCCATTTCTCTCTTCAAGTCCATGCTTGTCAAGCTTTGCCAGCAGACTGAAAATTTGTCTGCTCATCTCTCACTCTGCCCTTCAGGAATCCATGGTGTGTCTCCATAGTTCTCCTGCACTGCTCAATCAAAATTCCTGGATAATTTTCATCTCTTCCCTAAGCCATGCATATATCTGAAAGCACCTACCCACCATGAGAAGGCAGCCATTCAGCTTCATTCATTCACTGGTCCATGGAATGAATGGACCAATTCATTGGTTTGTTCTGCTCAGCTATCAAGTGCCAGAAACTGCCTGGCCACAAGAATAAGAAAGCAGGGAATTCCCTGGTGGTCCAGTGCTTAGGACTTAGTGCTTTCACTGCCATGGCCTGGGTTGGATCCCTGGTTGGGGAACTAAGATCCTGAAAGCTGCACTGCGCAGCCAAAAGACGAATAGCAAAGTATATGATTCAAGTTCCTGCCCTTAAGGTAATCACATTCTGGTGGGACAGATAATAAAGGGATTAATTTCAGATGGCAATGAGGGCAAAAGCAAAAGTAGAGTGATGCAGTGGTGAGTGACTGGAGGAGGGGAAGGTTCTATGAGAAGGTAACACGAGTCTAGACCAGGATTTCTAAATCTTGGTACAATACCAAGGACCCAGATGACTAAACTCAGTCCTACTGCAAGTGGCCAATGATCTGCTTAAGCCTCAAGGACTCAATGCCACACAGTATGTGGCATTCTTCTCCATCTCTCTCCCCCTGGCTATAAATAAGCAGGCCTGTCACCCCTTTTGCCACGGTCACCTGTCTGCAAACAAGAGAAGCCATCCTAAGGTCAAGCCAGCATTGTGAAGACAGCACTGAGAGAATCAAGGCTACCCTTTACAGTATCTAGGCTGTGTCCCTACAGCTGGTAAGTATAGGCTGAAATCCAATCCATTCTCTGCTCTCCACGCCACGCAGGGATGTGTTTGCCCAGCAGAGATATAATTTCTACTCTGAACAAAGACATCATATGGGCTAGTGGCAGCTCCGAAGCAAATCAGAAAAACATGGCCCATGCCCTGATCAAACCCTACCTGAAGCTCCCTTCTTATTCTGAAATCCTTGGTTACATATATCAGTTAATCCTCTTTGCTGTTTAAGCCATTTGAGTTGTTTTTTCCTTTGATTTGCAACCAAAAGCATCAAGTGATAAAATGGCTTATGCGACTCCCAGGTAACTTAAGAGTTTCCCTCCCTGCATAAAATACTCAAATTGAAGTAATTTATTCAACCATCTGTTATATTAGGTGCTGGAGACTGAGCAGTCCACAGGAAAAACATCATCCCTAGCTTCATGGAATTTATCTGTTCTATGTAAACCACTCCATTTGAGACAAGCAGCACACTGCCATACCGAGCTTCTTCAAGAAAAGTGCCACCAGTAAATATATTGATAAAACGGTCAAAAGGACACTTAAAATCTACCTGTCCCAGGCTTTCACACTTAACAAACATCAACACAAAGGGTCACTTCAGCCTCTTTTTCTTGGAACAGATAAATGTGTCACTAAAGAAATATGACTGCCCTCACCATTTGTAATAGCAACGTCTCCCATGCTGTTCAATCTGGTAGACTCTAGCCACGCGTGGCTGCTGCTACTGCTAAGTCACTTCAGTCGTGTCCGACTCTGTGCGACCCCATAGACAGCAGCCCACCAGGCTCCCCCGTCCCTGGGATTCTCCAGGCAAGAACACTGGAGTGGGTTGCCATTTCCTTCTCCAATGCATGAAAGTGAAAAGAGAAAGTGAAGTCACTCAGTCGTATCCAACTCTTAGCGACCCCATGGACTGCAGCCTTCCAGGCAAGAGTACTAGAGTGGGGTGCCATTGCCTTCTCCAGCGTGGCTGCTGCTGCTGCTGCCAAGTCGCTTCAGTCGTGTCCGACTCTGTGCAACCCCATGGACTGCAGCCCACCAGGCTTCTCCTTCCATGGGATTCTCCAGGCAAGAACACTGGAGTGGGTTGCCATTTCCTTCTCCAATGCATGAAAGTGAAAAGAGAAAGTGAAGTCACTCAGTCGTATCCAACTCTTAGCGACCCCATGGACTGCAGCCTTCCAGGCTCCTCTATCCATGGGATTTTCCAGGCAAGAGTACTAGAGTGGGGTGCCATTGCCTTCTCCAGCGTGGCTGCTGCTGCTGCTGCCAAGTCGCTTCAGTCGTGTCCGACTCTGTGCAACCTCATGGACTGCAGCCCACCAGGCTTCTCCTTCCATGGGATTCTCCAGGCAAGAACACTGGAGTGGGTTGCCATTTCCTTCTCCAGCAGCGTGGCTACTTATGGCTAAATTTAATTGAATGCTATGTAAATAAAAAGGAAAAAAAACCTTTTTCATAGCATGGCTGGTGAGAGGTAGCCACGCCACCGCATGACAAGTACACAATCTCCTTATGCTAGTGTATAAAACAGCAGACAGCACAGGTGAAGAACATCTCCATCACTGCAAAAAAAACTCTACTGGGTTGTATTAATACTTTCCTTCTCCAGAGTTTACTTTCTATTTTACAAAAAGGCAAGCACGGTGATGAGGAAGAGGTCTCTTAAATTACTAGGCTAATGCTAGGATCCTGAAGCAAAAAGATGACCTTCCACATACGCATCTGCACACAGCCAGTATGTGCACCCTAAAAGAACCAGCAGCTCAAATAACTCAATTAGTATTTCTATTCTTGACTCCATTCCCCAATCAATGTTCATTTAAATGTAGAGTGGGGTCTGCTACCATCATTTATTAGGGAACTGGATTTGAAAAGGCTAGGATGTCTCAAGGCCTGGAGTCTCAAGCTTTAAACTTACAACAACAAGCCAAAATTTTTTTTTAAACAAACGTGTGGATTCACAGGGTCCACCCTCTAGGATTCTAGATTCCACAGGTCTGAGATGGGGCCGAGTAACCCCCGAGTTTCATAAACACTGGATGATTCTGAATCGGTGACCGTTTTATGAACCACTCTTTGGAATTGGGGTTATCAGGATTCCACTGGGCAGGGAGACATGAGTCAGCGGCACCAACGGACTCGCCCGCAGATGTCCAGAGCTCACAAACTCTCCCAGGTAATTCTGATGTACTTTCCATTTACCCAAAACCTAATTTGCGGGCCCCTGTTTCTGAAGTTGATTATTTTCTCCAAGCAGCTCTGCCTGCAAGCTGCTGGCAGCCACCAGGTGACTACAAGTGCCTGGTAACAGGTACCCAGGGCTTCCAATTTCCCCCACAGCCCTTCCAGAATGTCTTTCTTCCCTCAGGAATCCAGGCAATAGGGTGACTCATCATGTTTTATCAAACCCCATGGACGGGCTCCTTCCACCAAAACAGATTCCAGCAGTGACAACCAGCTATCATCTTCCCCAGTAACGCCGTCTTCTAACAATCGCCTTCCTCAGAGATAATTCACGCAGAATAGCTTCAGCTTACATTTTTAGCTAAAATGTCTCAGAAACAGATTCACATTGCTTTAGAAAGCCTAGGCCTTTCTTCCTTATGGCAGTATTTTCCCACAGACAGAGACAGAAATAGCCAAGAGCTGCACTGAGTTTTCCTCTGCTGGGCATCCTAACTCTCTGACATTCCTTTTTCAAATCATGATATGTGTACAATACATCAATATTGAGACAACACTTTGTGCTTTCTAAAGAGTCTTCCTAGACCCTGTGTAGGTACTAAACGGTGACTTTGCACTGTGGCATGATTCCTCATGGCTGGACTCTTCTCTCTGCCAAATACCAAAGCTCGGGAAGCTCACCAATGTCTGTCCAGCCTAAAACACTGCAGAGGACTTCCCTGGTGGTCCAGTAGTTAAGACTCCACTGCAGAGGGCACAGGCTCATTCCCTGGTCTGGGAAGATCCTGCATGTGGCAGAGGGCAGCAAATAAATTAAAATTAAAAAAAAAAATAAAAACAGTTAAAACACTGCAGAATATAAGCCTTTCCTGCTCCATCTTATCCTTGGGCATTTTAAAGTAGGACAGAAGCCAAATTTCATCCTAACTTGGGGGAATCATGGGTGCCCCAAAAGTGGTGATCATACTGAAGGAGGCGGATCAGAGCATACAGCAGTCTCCACTTGAAAACACTCCTTAGTTTTGTCTCACACTCAAAGTCCTGAATTACATATAGTATATCTTATCTAAAATCTGAATTCCTAGACAGTCTCTTGGAATGTTCTCACTATGATACAGATATGGAGAGAAAGAAGGCAATGGGAGCAGAAGAGAATAGAAACACAGTCCCCATCCACACCTGGCACAATCTGAGCTCTATGCCGGGTTCTCACTGCCAACTCTACAGTTTTCATTTTACAGAGGCCCGTCCTTGGTTGGCTCCATGACAGAAAAACTGCACTCCCTAAATTTCAAATCTGATTTACACAAGTCCCCTTCCCCATCCTAGGTCAGCAAGCCTGGTGCCCACCATGAATCCTGCAACACAAAACGATCTATGATGCAGGCAGGAAAGCAAGAAGGGCTGCACTGGTTTTCAAAAAACTAGAATTCTACCAGATAATGCTGGCCTGGAGAACAGAGGTGAATCGTGCTCTGAAAGCATCTGCTCTTGGACTAAAGGTCAGGGTCCTGATTTACCTGTAGAATAGCCAAACGAGACATGTTATTAGGGATTTTCCTGCCATATTTAGAAGTTCCCTAAGAAATACACATAAAAGTCATTCATTCTTTAATTTGGAAGACTACACATTTTAGAGTACAATAACCTCAGGGCAGAGAATATATACTGTTCCCAGTACATACTCACATAAATGTCATCAAGATGTTATTTTGCACCCAGTTCTAAGACTCAGCAGACCAGGACCCTGAAATAAAATAGTCCAAGACTCAAGATCAGCTGTCAAAATATAGCCTCTCCCCATCTCCTTGTGACTCGAATGGGAGAGCTGTCACCAGCCAAGTGACCAATAAACTAACATGGTCTAAAGAGACAAACCTGACCACTTCTGGAACTTCTTACTCTCCTCAACACACGTTTGTGGGCCCTCTCTGGGAGCCAGTGGCTATTCTGGGCCCTGAAAACACAGATGAGTAAGAAATGTGATAAATGTTCTTGAAGAAACAGTATGAGAGACATCAAGTGAGAGAGACAAACAGGTCAACCAGAGGCTGCAGCTTGTTGCTTGAGGACCAAATATGGCTCCCAGATGTGTTGCTTGGTTTATCCATGCTTTAGACAATTTTTGAACTAACACTTTCAAATTGGCAAAGTTCATTTTTTTTTAACAATCAAAGATTCTGCACTTCTCTTTAAAGCTTAAAAAAATCTGGCAACGATGGGCAGTGCCCTGACAAGTCAACAACCAGCTGAAGCTGAGTGGCAACTGCTCCCTTTGAACAAAACAGCTCCTTCCAATTTACCCCAGTCCCCACCATTCCCTGATGCCCTTTAAAATATCCACTCATTATCTGCGTTTGTGATGACTATTGCAAAGGAACAATTCCAGTGCTAGGTAGGATCTGTTCTAACTGAGCTAAGTTAAGAAATATACAGGACTGTCACATCCAGGTGGCAGGGAGTTAAGTTGATAAGCAGCCTGAATGGTTTTTTCAAGGCATTAGTTTTAAAAAGATAAAATTCAAGTGAGACAAGAAGTTCTAGACATCTATCCAAAGAAAATAGCTGAAGAAGTTCACTGAAATGTATATATAAGGATATTCAGCAATGTGTTGTATAAAACAAGAACTAAAAACAACCTAAATGTTCACTCTGAAAACACGATTTAACATATTATAGCACTACTAAAAACCGATTCCACAGCCATCAAAATGGTAAAGTTGATCTACACATAAGTGTAAGAAAAAAGTCTATGATATGTCGTTAGGCACAAAGAAAAATCACACTAAAACTACATGTGCAGTACTATTCAATTTTCAGAAGAAAAAGACCCTCCCAAAAAAGTCTACCAAAAAAAAAAAGTATGTGTATTTATATATGTTTATATATACATATAAATGTCTGGGTAAAAATAGAGTAACACATGTATTTCTCTGAGACGGGATTATGTGCAATGTGGGTACATTTTCCTTTCATACAGTCACATCTTTCTGTATAGTACACATTGTTTAAATGAGGGAACAAATTGAATTTCACCATGAAAAAACCATAAGCTATGGAAGCACAGAACAACAATGGAGAGTGATCGACAGTCATCCAAGATCACAACTTTGAGTTTTTAAAAAATTAGAAACCAAAAAAATCTACATGCCTGTGCTTTCTGGGAAGAGGAAAAGAAAAAAAACTACATGCTCCAACACCAGAGAAAGTCATTTTTTAATAACTTGATCTTGAGTTTTGAATTCTTAACCAAGTCACACAGACTTAAACAGGCTGATAGTTGGAGGAGGAAATGAACAGGCTCTCCCTATCTGATGTAAATTCCAACGCTTAGCCAAGAATCCAGGTGGTAAAATACTGACTCTATTTAAATCAAGCCAAAGTGATGCCTTCCGTGGCCACATTACATAAGCAATAGGCTCCACTGCTGCACACATCTGGTCAGAATAAAGGCCCTCTAAGACCTTCAACACAATTAATTCAATATTTTCCTGACAGTTCAAAATGCTACGACAACTGGCAGACAACCATCTTAAATCATCACGGAAAAGTCAGACATATGGCTAAGTATATTTAATATGCTTTAAAAATAAGCCACAGATTTTTGAGCCAACGAGATCTTAGGCAAGAATTTTTATTTATTTAAAAGTTATGCCTACTCGTTACCTCAAAAGATTTCGATTCAAAGGTGATTGCTTGAGAACCTAGAGAGGGCAGAGATTACAAAGAGACATAAAACAGGGATGCTGCCTTCAAGACTGTGAGAAGCACATAACCCAGTGCAGGAGACAGACAAGCAAATCTGCGTTCAAGACACTATTGTGACTCTTGAAATCATGATGTGCATGCGGGAAGACAGAGCACAGAGGAGGAAATAATCAACAGTGTTGGTGATGGAGATCTGGGAAAAGAGAAGGCAAATAAGCAGAATTGTTTGAAACTTTGTAGCAGCACCCTGTGTTCTGCCCAATAAACACTTTGCAAATCCATTTTATGATTATTATTATTAATTCTGGGACTCTTTTTGGGGATAGGTGAGGTCACCGGGCATGGTTTGCTGTCTCAGACAGCAATGGTACAGCTTAACAGAGGTCAACACACTTCTAGTGTGGAAAAACCTAGGACGAGAATTTTGGAACCAGGCAGATCTGAGCTGGAATCTACCTAGTATAAGTAAGCTACCTGGGGACCAGGATAAATTACCTGAGCTCTCAAGCTACTTTTCTCATAGCTAAAATGAGAATGACATCATCCACCCAGGCAAAACCCTAACCGGGGTCTCAGAGACATGGCAGAAGATGAATATATAGTAATTATGATGATCAGTTTACTGCTTCTAATTCAGATTCCCAATCTCAACCATGAAACTACACCTGAGAGAAGAGCTTCTGGACTCAGTCTCAGGGCCCTCTAGGGCTGGATATCTCTCTGCGATGGTTGTTGCTGTCCAGTCACTAAGCACGCCAGGTTCCTCTGCCCTCCACTATCTCCTGGAGTTTGCTCAAATTCATGTCCACTGAGTTGGTGACCCTATGTAACCATCTCATCCTCTGTCACCCACTTCTCCTCCTGCCCTCAATCTCTCCCAGCATCAGGGTCTTTTCCAACGAGACAGCTCTTCGCATCAGGTGGACGTATTCTGCACTGTAGGATGTTTGGTCACATCTCTGGGCTCTGCTCTCTAAATGCCACTTAGCATTGCCCCATCCTAAGTTGAGACACGGAGAAGGCAATGGCACCCCACTCCAGTACTCTTGCCTGGAAAATCCCATGGATGGAGGAGCCTGATAGGCTGCAGTCCATGGGGTCGCGAAGAGTCGGACACAACTGAGCGACTTCACTTTCACTTTTCACTTTCATGCATTGGAGAAGGAAATGGCAACCCACTCCAGTGTTCTTGCCTGGAGAATCCCAGGGACGGGGGAACCTGGTGGGCTGCCATCTATGGGGTCACACAGAGTCAGACACGACTGTCGTGACTTAGCAGCAGCAGCAGCAGCAGAGTTGAGACAACCAACAACATCTCCAGACATGGCCAAATGTCCCTTGGGGATCAAAATCCTCTTCAGTTGAAAAACCACTTCTGCAGAGGATGGATTGTTGGGTCTTTGTTGATGGGTCTTCATTTCTGAACTGAAAATTATCATGGCTGCTATTAGGTAGGTATGGCGGTAAGGACTACATACCATACACACCAAGCACAGGATAAACTGTGTTGCATATGTTTTCTCATTTAATCCTCACAACCACCCCCATGAGGTAGGCATTATTCTCATTTTCAACTGGAACAACTGACGTTCTGGGAGGTTAACATGCCTATGGCTCTTCAGCTGGAGTCAGACCCAAACAGGCTGACTTCAAAAGCTTGTACCACCAAGTCCCACTGCCTCTCCAGCCTTTCTTGATTCAGGAGTCTAGGTATGGTGCCACGAAGGCCAGAGGACCTCAGGGTCAAGCTCTTAAGGATCACTTTTGCTGGTACTGCCCTACCCAGGACCCCCAGGAAACTGGGAGAGGATCATCCTCCCTACACCTTCCTGAACCAGGGTCCTGAGGACACTCATTAGAATTAATTCTTCACCAGTGACAACACGGAAGAAATTCAGGCAGAGATCCAGAGGTTTCCTTCTTCCTTGTCTGCACTAATCCAGTCTCAGCCTTTTTAAATAGTGGCATCTGAATCAGGCAGAAAAATGAGGGCTTTTTCTAGACTTGAAAAGCTCTCTAGGGAACTGTGTACCACAATTGCTATCTCTCAAGAGATCCTTTCTTCTCCCGCACGTGCTTTCCAACAGGGAACATTCAAACAATAACAGAAGCCGGTATTTCGTGAGCACTCACCACGTGCCAGGCCCTGGGCCATGTGGTTTACCTCAGTCTCCTAATTTGATCCTTCCATCAGCCTCAGGTAGTAGGTATTATTATCCCCATTTTCAGAAGGGGAAATCCTGGCACAGTGAGGAAGAGTATCTTGCCCTAAGTCACGCAGGTATTATACTGAAAAGCCTGACTTCTAACCCAGGCCAGCCTGAGTCCAAAACCTGCCAATCTACAACACATTGATAAATGCATACAGTCCTGTTAACACTGTATATGGCAATAACTGTGAAACATGGCTTAAATCAGGGCATAATGGCCTTTTAATTGCACCACCATGCCACTGTCCATAAAGAGAGCTTCGAGTCTCTCCTCACAATGGACTGAAAGATTAGCCTTATTGTGGAAAACATAACTGCATCCCATTAAAGTCACACACTAATGCCTCCGCTGGCAGTAAGAACAGGGCTGACACCTTAGCCGGGAGGATGTAATTCTCTTACGTAACTCATTCTCACCACACTGCAGATGGAACAGGAAAAGTCGATACACACAACTGACGGTGCCTGGAACATCTCCACCATCATCCACTGAAGGGTGAGAGAGTGTGCAAAGTTATCTGGCACACTCAGCACGGTGCTGGTCTAAATCCCTAAAATAAAGACCATTTGAGACCAGCCTACAAGGCTCACTGTCTTCAAGGTTACTCTGAAATCAATCAGTGAAGCTCTATTTAGCCCAAGTTATAGACAGCAAAAGTTAAATCAAGTTTAATGCAGTTTATCATAAAGTACCTACATTTTCAGAGACTTTCAAATATCAGAATTTTCAGAGGCAACCAAGCTCAGAGAGAATTCTTCTAACTCTAAAGTTGACAGTGGACATTCAAGAAATACTTGAGCAATTACTATGCATTAGGCACCATTCTTGGTATTGGGGATCCAGCAGGAAACAGATCTACAACAACCCTACCCTCTTGGAGCTTATATTTGAGAGAGACAAAGTAAGGAAATTAGTCATTCTGAAATACTTCACATATTATAAAGTAAAATAAAGCAGAGGACAGGATTGGGAATGACAAAGACAAGTGGGAAAGATTTGAAGTTCATGAGGGAGTAAGCCTCCCAGGTGACCAGGTGGGGACCACCAGGCCACGGCCGGGGAGACAGAGGACAAGTTACAGGCCAGATCGTTGGCGGGTGGAGGGTCTTGTGAGTCACCAGGAGCATTTCAGTTTTTACTCAGAGAGAGAAGGACTAGAGAAACAACTGTGTTATAGATTATCCATTCTTTAATTATTTAGCTATAAAAAGAGATTACTATTTAATCATAAGAGACATTGTTCAAATTACATCTTCTCGGGTTGCTACATGCTTTCAGAAAGGATAACATCTAGAACACACTGGACCCTCCACAGGCTGCTATACCATAAAGCGAAAGTCAGCATTACTTGCTTGTGCTTGACATCCATGCAGGTTCAGCTGCGAAAAACACCAAAACAAATTCCCCAGACATACTACATGGATGTTGACATCCACAGGAGCGCAGTAGAGCAAAGCTCCAGTGTTTACCAAGGATTTTTCAAGGTTATAGATCTCACATATGAGCTCCATAAAGACAGGCAGGAAGGCAGTAACCTCCTTTTTTTAGGATATGAATGTCAGCCCTTAACGAATTTGACAGCCTTTATTCACAGTGTATACAAAAATCAGTATATTCTGTTACACGTATATACAAACTTAAGGAAGGGACCACTGACATCACAGACTGGTGTTTTGCATTAAATAATCATCGTTTATAAAGCAACATCCTTCATGTAAACCCTTGTGGTAAGGAGATGTCAGAATGTTTTCCCTTATAAACCACTTAATTCCCCTTGGTGGATATCATCAATTCTGCCATCCGAAACTAGCTGGGTAATGAATGCCAACAAATGCAGTGAGCCCACTGTATGCCACAGCATCATAAGGTCAAGTTATTCGATTTTTAAATAACACGGCCATTGGCAAAGAGTAGCCACCAGAAACAGTGGACATGTTGGGTTCACTGTCCTTGCATTATTTTTTGTAAAAGCTGTAGAATGTTCCACAGTAAAACCTAAATATATCCTTCAGAGAGTGGTCTTTTGGCACCAAGAACAAAAACAGATTGATTTTTGAAAGTTTAAGTTAAAAAAAAGAAGACATAAACACAAAGCTCAGTTTAAGAGCAAGAGAGGACAAAAATCAGGCTGCTTTCTGCAGCAAAGATCCAATTCGCTCTTGGCTGGAAAAACTGCACCCAGGGACAAGGCTACAAGAAGACAGAGGTAAAGTGTCATTCTTCTGGATGCTGACATAGACCAGGTCCCACATAAACAGAAAACAGGACAGTTCCTTGTCATCCTGTTGAATGAACAGCTGAAATTTCACCTCTTAAACCCCACCTAGAGTCCACAGGCAGAAATACTTAAGTACAATTCATGAAGCCTTGTCAGTTATTTATTTATTTATAGCTCAGTATAAATTATTAGAGAACCAGCTGATCAGAATGCCTAGTGATGAGAAAATGAACATATTAGGATCCAAACTGAGAAGAAATCAAAGAGGAATAGAGAGGAAAGGAGGAAACATGTTGTAGATGGCCTGATCTACATTCACCATCCTAATAAGAAGCAGGAAGAGAAAATTCATTCATGCAGCCAACAAATTCTAGCGAGCACCTGTGGAAACAGTGACAGACTTTATCTTCTTGGGCTCCAAAATCACTGCACATGGCGACTGCAGCCATGAAATTAAAAGACGGTTGGTCCTTGGAAGTAGAGCTATGACAAACCTAGACAGCATACTGAAAAAAAGAAACATTACTTTGCCCACAAAGGTCTGCCTAGTCAAAGCTATGGTTTTTCCAGGAGTCACGTATGGATGTGAGAGTTGGACTATAAAGAAAGCTCAGCACTGAAGAATGGATGCTTTTGAACTGTGGTGTTGGAAAAGACTCTTGAGAGTACCCTGGACTGCAAGGAGATCCAACCAGTCCATTCTAAAGGAAATTAGTCCTGAATAATTACTGGAAGGACTGATGCTGAAGCTGAAGCTCGAATACTTTGGCCACCTGATGAGAAGAACTGACTCACTGGAAAAGACCCTGATGCTGGGAAAGATTGAAGGCAGGAAGAGAAGGGGACAAGAGAGGATGAGATGGTTGGATGGCATCACCAGCTCAATGGACATGACTTTGAGCAAGCTCTGGGAGCTGGGGATAGGGAAGCCTGGCATGCTGCAGTCCATGGGGTTGCAAACAGACACGACGGGGCGACTGTACCAAACTGATGACTTGCCAGGTACTATTTTAGGGAAACAGAGGCATGAACACATGAGACAAATTTCTTATTTTCATGAGCCTTACATTCCAATGGGAAGAGAGACAGACAATAAAGAAGCAACAAAAGAAGATAATGTGAAATTATATCAAGGCTATGAAAACACAAACCAAAATGGGGAGACGGCATGTCATATAGGGAGCTCTCTTATATGGGGATCAGTGTGAACACAGGGGCCAGCTCAGACTGGCTCTGGAGAACCAATTACATCCATCTCTTTCCAACTCCAGTGATGCAACAAATCAGTGTCTCCCTGCCACCAGAGCCAGTTGTTAAGCCTTTAGGAGCACACCACCAGATGAGGAGGTCTTTCTGAAGAGACACTAAATAGACAAGTCAATCTTGTGACCATCTTGGGTGGGGTCGGGGGGTGGGGGAGGAAGCAAGCCCAGAGACCCCAAAAGCAGAATTCACAGGAAACCAAGCAAGATAAAGCACTGTGTTTTAAAACACGAACAGAATTATTTTGTTAAAATGTTGTAATACATTCCAATTGGTCAAAATAAACACGCAATGTCAAAACAGAACTCAAAAAAGCACAAAGAACTATATTCAATTGTGTAATGGTCCTAAGTCCCTCATTACAGCGAGGGGAAGGGTCTGGTGGTGGTGTTGTGGTTTTTAAATTGTGTCTTATTTATTGTCTCCATTCTGTCTGTAAAAAAAAAAAGTGGAGGGACAGTTTTGGTTCCTGGGTAATTTGCAAAACCACAAAATTCACTTACAAAAATATGTAAGCGTGACCTATAATATTACCAGTTTGGGAAACTACAATCACACCCTTTTAAACTTTTGGAGTCTGGGTTATTCAGGGAATCTTAGCATTTTATGAATGCAAAGGAACTGAAGAGGCATAACCACTTATTTTAGGTATAAAGAAAGGTCCAAATAGGTAACATACTGGAGATAACAGCACTAGTCACCTAGCTTGTTCACGATTATCTGTTTCATTTGATGCCATATTTGTTTTCTTCTTCTTCTTTTTTTCAGCCCCACTGTGCAGCATATGGTATTTTAGTTCCTCAACCAGGGATCAAACACATGCCCTCTGCATTGGAAGCACAGAGTCTTAACATCTAGACTGCCAGGGAAGTTCAATGCAATATTTTCAATGTCACTCTATATCCTAGGACAGCGGTGCTCAAAATTGAGCATGCATCAGAATCACGTGATGACTTGTTTAAAACACCCACAGGCTGCACACTCCTGAGTTTAGGTATCTGTAGGGCTGGGGTAAGGGCCAGGAATCTGCACATATAACGGGTTCCCTGGTGATGTCAATGCCACTGGTCTGGGGACCCTACTTGAAATTCACTGATCCAAGAACTGGAAGCATGGGTTTTGCCACCTAACACAGCTGAGTTCCAGCTCCACTTCAGCCACTTGTATGACCCTTGGAAAAGCCACCCAAACCCTCTGGACTTCAGTCTCTGACACATAAGTCCAGTTGGGAGGAATAAAGAAATGCCCATAAAGCACTAGCTCAGCCAAGGGCAAGGCCTTTTAGAAGCAAGTGCTCAAAAAATACTAGTTACAGCCTACAGAAATGTTTCCTTAATCATCATGGCTCCCCGTTATCTGCTATTTCACTTTCTGTGATTTCAGTTACCTACAGTCAACCCCAGTCTGAAAATATTAAACAGAAAATCCCACAAATACACAATTCACACGTTTTAAATTGTGCACCAAGTAACATGATGAAAGTTCCCACCTTCCCACTCTGTCCTGCCCAGGACATGAATCATCCCTTTGTCCAGGGTATCCTGCCTATTAGTCACTTAGAAGTCCCGTTATCAAATCAACTGTCCAGGTATAGCAGTTCTTGTATTCAAGTGACCCTTACTGTGATCAATAATGGCCAGAAAGCACAAGAGGAGAGATGCTGGTAGTCCAGATCTGCCAAAGAGAAACCATAAAGTACTTCCTTGAAGTGAAAAGGTACAAGTTCTCAACTTAATAAAATCATATGCTGTGGGGACTTCCCTGGTTAAGACTGCACTTCTACCCCAGAAGGCAAGGTTTTGATCCCTGATCTGGGAACTAAGATCCCATATGCCACATGGCACAATCAAAAAAAAATCATAAGCTGTGGATACTAAGATCTACAGTAAGAATGAATTTCTATCTGTAAAATCATAAAGAAGGAAAAAAGAAATACATGCTAGTTTTGCTTTCATACTTAAAATTGCAAAGTTGCAGCTGCAGTGCATGATAAATGCTTTGATATTGATAAGATAGAAAAGGCATTAAATTTGTACAGTAAGGGATCTTGAGAGACCACATTCACATACCTTTTATTACAGTATACAGTGTTATAATTTGTTCGGTTTTCTCAAGTTTTTGTTAATCTCTCACTGTGCCTAATTTGGAATATACCATTCAAAAATACTTCACTTTTCTCCTTTTTCAACATACACTAGAATAAAGTTCAAAAGATAGATAAGATCAAAGATTGGAAAAGATATGGCAGAACTGGAACATTTATAGCAGCTTTATTCATAATAGGTGAAAGAAAAAAACAGTCCAAATGTCCATTGAGAAACAAAAATATAAACAATCTGGTATATGTATGCAATGTGATACTACTCCCCAATTCAAAACAATCATGATACACACAGTACGAAATCTCCAAAATATTTTGTTGAGGGCAAAAACCCAGACACAAAAGAGTGTCTTTTGTGCATTATTTCATTGATATGAATTTCAATGATAGACAAGACTAACCCAAAGTGAGAGAAATCAAAGAGTCAATGCCTCTGGAAGAGGTGGAGGGAGCTGACTGGAGAAGTATAGGAGGGAAATTTCTGAGGTAATGGAAACGCTCTGTATCTTGATCTGGGTGAAGCAGACATGAGCATATACATTTGTCAAAGCCCATCAAACTATATACTTAAGATCTGTGCATTTTACTACAGGTAAATATAAACCTATAGTATATATAGTACATGTATATATATATCTTATTATATATATGAAGTGATTTATTTTATATAGCATATATATGTAAATTTCTTAAGGCACTTTTATGACAAAAAACTGTCATCCTTCATTTAAAATAAACCAACTCCAACCAAGTAGATCCATTTAGCTTGATTCTTTCACAGACCAGTCCTATTTCATATACCATTTACAACAGACTAGTTTAGTCTGTGCAACTTTCCAGAGAGCTGCCGTGAAATAGAGCAGAATTCTCTCCCACAAGAGGACCATGACATTTCCATACAGACAGCACCCAGAGTGACCCGTGGCCCTGGGAGTAGCTAGTTTAAGGCGCAGACAACTCAAAAGCATTATTTTCCTTTACCAAGTAGGAGCCTATTTAATATGATTAAAACACAGTAATAAAAACACAAGAAGAACAATTTTGTCCTATAATTTAAATCATATTCTCAATATGAAAGAGAAGGCTGGTGATGGTGAAGCCTGGATGGGAGGGGAGTTTGGGGAGAATGGATACACATATATATGTATGACTGAGTCCCTTCCCTGTTTACCTAAAACTACCACAACACTGTTAAGTCGGCTATATCCCAATACAAAATAAAAAGTTTCAAGCTACCAAAAAAAGAGAGAGAGAAGGCTGGTGAAATGCTTTCCAGTGCCTTCTTTCTGTAATGAAGATGTTAGAAGAGCTGCCTGCGCCTGTGTAATCATGACAGGAAATAGTAGCTTTCACATTGCGGTGGATTTCAGGCCATTCAAATGTCCCCATCCATAACTTTATTCCACTATAAGAAGAACAAGTAGGTTTGCATACACACACATGCACACACACTTTCTATGAGCATTCTTGCATAGCACACAGAATAATTCCGGGTGAAAGGAAATAAGATGGGAAGACACTAGCTTCCTTCAAACCCAGAGGCCTCTGATTCCAAACACACTTGGGTTACCTGATTGACCTTTCCAAAGTTTCACGATGATGCAGCATTGGGACAAAGCATCCCAATGTTTGGTAACTGGTGGAGGGAGGCTCAGCCACCTATAGTATCTCACACACTGAGAATGAGCTCCCATCGATCAATTAGACACTAGTAAAACGCTCCCTGCGCCCATAATCTCCAGGATAGTCAGGAACTCGTGCCCATCCTCTACCAGCCATGTCTCCAAGATGCCCCTGCATGATGACCTGCAGCCGACCCCATCAAATGCTATGACAGTATTTTCTCTACAGTTGTATCAAGTCCTAGTAATGCAGGAACCTGAATTATGGTGTTAACCTCATAATTCAGATTCCTGACACTAAAAAAACCCAAGTCAGACATGACTTAGAGACTGAACAACAACGAAGTCCTCTAGGAAACCTTCTCTGATCATACAACTGGAAGTTAGTTCCTAGTTTCCTAAATGCCAATGCTCATTTTTTTAAGTATCATTTATATTGCACTTTAAGATCCTGTTTGTACATAGGCATTATTTTCTTCCCTGAGACTGGATGCTCCTAGAGATTGAGGACTGTTTTGTAAACTTCATTTTATCTCTAACATTGCCAGCTCAGTACATAGCACATAAATGTCTCAAAATGTTTGGTGATATATGGAGTAAGTGGAACCTGTTTTAATGGAGTAATGGTAATACACTGGGTTATTATCATTCTATACCTAATATCTAATAAAGTGCTAACACATTTTTTTTTAAAGCTAAACTTAAAAGCTAGACACAGAAATAAATAACTGCCCCAATTTCACTTGAAACGTAACAATAGCTAGTCTTTATTGAGCACTTATTATGTGTCAGGCACTATTCTGCACCCTTTATAAGTTTATGTAATACAAAACAGCCAGTTCAGAGATTCGGGAGACATATTTCCAGGTGAGACAAGGTGTTGGACCTTAAGCAAAGCTGAGGTGATATGCAGTAAATGAGGCATATTCTCTCCTTTCAATGAGCTTATCACCTTGTATGGAAAGAAGGGAAGGGATCTAACGCATAGTTCAGAATAAGTAAAAAACTGACAAGACACACATTTAGGGGAATCCAGAAGAAGGCTGATTTCTTCATCCTGGCAGGATGCCTGGGGGCTTCTTGGAGGAGGTGTGCAATCAGATACTGAGGACACAAATGTAAGGAGATTTCCATAACTGTCAGTCCCTCAGCTCCCAAAGCTACCAAAAGGCCGGTCTCTTCTCCCTGTCCCCCTCCTCCACATCATCTGGAACAGGCCTGTTTCCAAAAGAGGACTAGCTCAGCCCAGCCCTCCTTTCCTCTGCTGCTTGCCCTTTCAAGCACACAGGCACATGTATGAACTTTTCACCAAGGCTCAACCTGGTGCTTTTGCAGGGAAGAACCTGGATCACGGTGTTTGATCATACAAGGGACCCCTTTAACGGAATCCATTCCTTCTCTACTTCTCTACTCAGGGACAGCCCTGAGCCTATACCAAACTAAGACGCAAGGGACTCCCCCTAGCCAGCAGCCATCAGAAGGGTCATCACTCCTCTCCAAGCTTCTGAGAGGTGAATTTGCTTCCACTCCCTTCTCTTAAGTGCACCCCTCAGGTCTCCCACACTCATCCCCCACCTCTTCCTCCTTGATGGTTAAGGCTCTGCAACAAGGATTTTCAAACCCTCACTCTTGGTATCTGTGTGACCTTGGGCAAGTAACTGAACCAACATCAGTAAATGAAACAACGTCAGTCCCACCTTCTTCATCCGTAACATGGGGTTTATAAGAAAAACTCGCTCTCAGAATTGTTGTGCATCAGAACAAAAGAGTGCAAGGAAAGCATTTTACACAGAACCTGACACATAATAAGCGACAAGAAATAGCAGCTATAATCATCTTCACAGGGATGATAACGATGGTTGCAGTGATGGGGATGGTGGTGATGTTGGTGGTAGTATAAACTTGGGCTTGAATGGCGCTGAAATACCCTCTCTATTCTCTCCCCCCACCGCCAACCACAAGTCTGGGGCCAGGCCACACGGTAGAGACACATGAGTCATCCAGTTGTGGGGTGAATGCAAGATCTTCAGGCTGCAGGCTTTGGGACTGAAAGGTGGTGATGCCCTAGCCCACCTGGCCGGTCACGGGGTGATGCTGATTTTCTGATTAAGGAGGTCCAACAATCAAAGACCCTCACCTCCTTCATACCCATTCTCCAGGTCTGAAAACAGCTAAGAGATCAAAGAACGCCGTAGCTACGCCCGCTGCAACACTCGCCCAGGGAACCAGGAGAGCGTCCACTTTGCCCCTGCCTCAGTTCCCCAACTCTCCTCCCGGTGCAGGCAAGCCACTGCTGCACTTGGTGGCAGAGACAACAGGTTAGCAAACCGGGCCAGGGAAAAATCTCTGCGCTTCCCCGAGCTAACCCAAGCCCCTCTTCCCAACGCAGGTGGGCAAACAATCCACAGCCTCTCAACAACTTGGTGTATTTCACCATCACTGGGCACACGGCCTCAACATCGCCCCTATACCGCGTTCGCAGGAGAAAAGCGGGAAATCGAAAGGGGGGCGGGAGGAGGCTTCTCAGCCGGGTTCCCTTTTCTGGGGGCGCCTCCAGGAGGCGCGTCCCGACTTACCTTGTCTGACGGCTTTGAAGGTGACGGCCTCCTTGCAGCTGTCGATGACTCCCAGTACGTCATAGCGGGGCAAGCCGGACACCCGGATCCCCTGCACCTCCAGAAGCAACTCGCCCTCGCCCAGCCGAGGGCCCTCGCCGCCACCGGGAAGCCCCGCCGCTTCGGTAGCCGTCACTGCTCCAACATACGGAAACTCTCCGTTCTCCGCGCCCCCCAGCACCGTCACCCCCAGCTCTCCCTGGGGTCCCCGCTTTACGGTGCATTCGTGAACCCTGCTAGTCCAGTGGTTCTTCTTCTGGATCACCTTCGACATGATGAGTTACACCCCTCCTACCTCCGCCAAAAAAATAATGATAAAATGAGAGACAGGTGCCCCCCACAGCACAAGCCCCCAAGCCCCTGCTGGTTCATGGGAGAGACATCTCCCCCCCAAACAACGCAGCGGGAGAGAGAAACTTGGCAGCCTCGCTCCCTTGCACACACTCGCTCACTCAAGCCATCATAAAACAAACTTTCTGGGCTTCCCCGCGAGCCCTGCACAGGCGCCCGCGAGCTTTGTTTGCATTCCGGTGCTTCTCGGTCCACGTTCCGGCGCCCGACCGTGCTCTCTGGGATCAGAGTCCACTCTGCGCCGCTTGGATTATTTTTTTTCCTTCCTTTCTTTCTTTCTTTCTTGCCTCTTAGAAATGCGGTGTCTCCTCTTTGCCTCCCGTCTGGTTCGCCTTTCCTCGCGGGCGGGCAGTTTCTGAGGGTGAGGGAAGCCCTTCCAGGCAGTTGCTGGGAGCCCTGGAGACGCGGTAGCTGAGCGGGGGCGGGGGGGGACAGGAGGGAAGTGCCTGCGTCCCCTTTAAGCAGATACAAAGGCTCGGCTTGTTTTGTTACAGTTCATTCTATTCCGCGCCGCGGAGCGCAGCGGCCGGCAAGAGGAGACGCGCGCGCATGCGCCCCGCGACCGCCTGCCGGCCGGCCCGCCCCACCCCGCCTTCCCGAAGTGAGAGATTCCAATATGCTTCCCGTTGGGTCCTAAGTCCGACCCTTCCAGGATCAGCCACTTTTCTCCCCCTTCACACGCCCTTCTCGTTCCTACTTTTATTTCAGTGCTCACGACTCTGCATAGCCCTTCGGGGGTCTGGGAGACGAGCAAGTGTTTTACTCCAACTGTCTGCAACTTTTGAAAACATAGGCAATCTGCTTGGGCATTTTAAAACCATTTCAAACAGGTGGGGGTTGGGGAGACTCACACTCCCTTGCGCTCACACTCACGCACACACGCACGCACACACGCCGGCCTAAGCTTCCTTACCGCCCTCGGCCAGTGGCTGGCCACGCTGTCGGTCACCCAGCCCACCCCCCGCCGCAATTCCCTCTAATACCCTGAACCCAACCCAGAGGAGTGCGCCTGCCCGGCTTCCCCCCAACCTGCACTGTGCAGGCGGGTTCTGGTCTTGGAGCAGGGTGTGCTCCAGCCTCTGCGACCCTGGAGGGGGGGGGGGGGGGTGCTGTGGTGGTCCCCCAAATGGGATCCGTCACACGCTCACACACGTATACACACATTTATCTGCATCCTTAAACTTTAGGGCCAACTTTTCTGGACGCAGATAAAGTATAAGGCGAGGGAAAGAAGCCAAAAAGCAAGAGGGGCTTGGGGTCTTCAACCGAAAAGGGTCTAGCTCTTTAAAACTCCCTTGCGGCTAGAGACCTCTGGAACCAGGCGTCTGTCCTGGACTCAAGTTCCTGGCTGAGCTAAGCAGCCTTTGGACCCGCCCCGGGGCCAGGAGATAAGGATCACTCCTGGGTCAGGGATCTGCACCCGAGTCCTGGCGCCCGCGGGGGCGTGGGCGCGGCAGCCACCTCTCGGAATTCACAGCCGGGAGTTGCTTCTGCCTCGGGCGGTGCCCGAGGGCGGGGGCAGAGCCAGCTAATAATGTCCCTGCTAGGTTTCGGAACGTGCTCGGGGGCTGCGGACAAAAAGAATATCCTGCACCGGCAAGGCTTCCCTCCCCAAATACTCCCCAATCGGCCTGGGCGATAGTCTCCTAAACATTTTCTTTTCCTCAGTGATTTATAACTTATTTATCCATCTTGGGTCACAAGAGAGATTTCAAGTGCTAAATAAGGGAAGTGAGTGTAAAGGACTCCGAAAGGACGGGGTGCCGCAGAGGTCAGGGTTGAGAGGCGGGCTCTGAGGTTTAGGTTCTCACCGGTCCAGTGTCCGTGTGATCTTGACCAAGCGCTGGGACCCCTCAGAGCCTGAGTTTCTTAAGTAAGTGTAACAATACCTGACAAGATTTTGGGGAGTATTACGGGGAGGACACTTGTAAAGTGATATATAATAAAAAGCTTACTAGTAGTAGTTTGAAAATAGGAATCATTCGGGGTTTCAAGTTACATGATAATTCCTCCTTTTCTCTCTAAAACTTAAAATATATAGGCATACATTTAAATATTTTAAAGCACTGCTTATAGGGCACTTTTCTAAGCCAATAAATATAAGAGAAGAACGTTGCTACTTCTCTCTTGAGATATCCAAAACTGAAAAATCCTATTGCCTTCTAGTATTTGTAAAAGAAGGAAGTGGCCAGTTTTCCATGGCTCTTCTTGGTAAGGGAAACCATCTTCAGCCTCTTTTCTCAGAAGATATCCATTTGTCTCCAGCTTGACTGGATCAAAATGAATGAGAAATTAAAAAGCTTCAGTCCCAAAACCAAATAAAGATCCAGCCAGTCAGAATCTTAAGGATAGGTTCTATCCTCTGGATGTTTAAGCTTGCCTTTACATGCATGGTGCTAGTACACAACACCGAGGACCACAGTCTATCATCTTGATTCCTGAGCTCACAGACACTTTTAGGGTAAGAATCTATGTCCACATCTTCTTGGACAGCATATACTCCAGGAAGGTAGTGGATTTTGGCAGTTTGGTTTACTGATGTAGTCCCAGTTCTTAGAACAGTATCTGGTACCTTGTTAATGTTCAAGTATTTGGTGAGTGAATCCTCTTCCCAAAATGCACATTTTTGCATACCACCTTAAGAGTGAAATCACAGATTTCCCTACAGATCATTGGTAAGCTTGCCCTTCTATACTTCCCACCTCCCACACTCCATATTTTATAACTGTGGGTGCCCACTTGCCAGGAATTCTCCCACTTGCCTCTAATCAGCGGTCACCTACCTAGAGGAGTCCAAACAAGATCAAGTGGTCGGCAGTTCCTTCCACTGGCAGCAGCACCATCTTCCCTCTCCAGGGTTCCACATGACCCTGAAGCAGAGAAGAGGAAAGGACTTGGAATTTTGCCTACTTCAGATTCTAGGTGTGGAATAACCTCCCCAAAAAAGAAGGGAAAAGTGAGGGCACAGACACCAGGGTAGAGAGAGGTATACAGAGACATATTAAAATCCAGGAATTTAAAAAGGAGTAGTTTGAGCTTTCAAAACAGCTGAGACTGCCAATTTCCAGACATTAAGTTTATGATGTTCCCAAACTCTCTGCCTCTCCTCTGAACCTTTCTGTTTGTTCTATTTCTCCTGGTTCAGTTTCTGTGTCCCAGATTGGAAGGAGCTTCAGGGCAGAAATCATATTTATTCTATCCAAACTTTGAATCCTCAGCACCTAAACCCATGCCTTGAGGTGAGTGTGCACTTACACACTTGATGAATGAATGTGTGAATGCATGGGTGAAGTGTGACCTTAAACTATGTAGTATGTGACCTTTAGCATGAAACCCATTTAGATTCCCTGGCCTTTCAGTGGTTAGTTAGGACTACACATTTCTGTTGCAGGGGGCATGAGTTCCCTGTGGCATGGCCAAAAAATTAAGTAAGTAAAAAATAAAAAAAAAAAACATGAAACCCATTTAGATTTGGTGGCTAAAACTGATATTTATAGACTGTTTTCTTAAGAGTTTATAGTTATCTTGAAGTAGATTTTTCTTGAATATATATAAAGAAGAACCCTGTGTTCTGGCTTCCCTCACTTACATTATGACTTTGACAATACATTCTAGTGGGGGAAATAATGCCATAAAATACCTAACTTTGAGGTTTACCATGTGTGCCAGGATAGTTATGTACATTATTTTATTTAATCATTATAACAATTGTGTGAGGTAGGTATGGCCTTGATTTTGTATGAGTGACTTTGATTTTAGAGGAAAGTAAAGCTAGTTAAGTAAAGAAATTTGCTCAAGAGCCTGGAAATGATAGAGCTAGGATGTGAACGCAGGGGCCCGAACCAAAGCCCACATTCAGAACTACAGCCCTATGGGAGGGGTAGGATGTGGCCATCCACCATCTAGCATATTTGGGTACCAGCATATTTTGGCTCCAGTATCCACCACATAGTGTATGCATACCAGTTAAGACAGTTAAGACACTCTCCCATCTCTTCCTTATAAACTGAAAGAATACAGTGTTCCACTCTGGAATCCAATCTGCAGTCCTCCTTCAGTGGGCTCTGAAGATCAAATAATTTACTGGAATGTAGAGAGATTAATTTGCAAACATTTCTGAAGTGTCTAGAGATCTGTGGGCTCTGGTACAGGTGATATGCCAATATACTGTTACTGCAGAAGCAGTTCAACAACAAAATCTTAATAAACATGATTAAGAAGTAAACTGTGACATAATAAACTGCAAAAACGATGGTCTTATTTTCCTATAGGTAGTTCCACTCAAAGGAAGAAGAAAATCCACAAATGTAAAACTGTGCATTTCTTTCTTCCAAAGACATTTCTTTTCAAAGGTTTCTAGTTGTGAGTAAAGAAAGCATTACTGCAGTCGAAAGTGGTAACTTACCTCCTTTTTTTGAAAATGTGAAGACAGGAGATAAGTTGGTTGACTGTGAGGCAAAAGAGGACATAAAAATTGGTTATCTTTTAGTTTCTGAAGAATGTCATCAAGAAGCATATATTATAGATATCAAGGTAAATGCTTCATATTCAGTAAGGTAACTGACTCCAAACTGGTAATTTAGAGCAGATCAACAAAGGAAGTTAAAACCCTTATTTCAGATAGAGGGAAACAGATAGTGAGGACCACTTTCTGAGTCACCTCCTGGAGGCACTTTTATGATTCACTTGATAACATGTTCGTTTCCTCACAGGGAGGCAGACAGGTTTTTTCTGACCACAGTACCCCTCTAGTCCTTTCAGCTAGGGAAGAAAAAATAAAATGTTAATTCTCGTGATCTTCCAAGCAATCGCATGTGAACTATTATTTTCATATCCTAGAGGAAGAACTCCAGGAAGAGAGTTTAATCCTGGCTAATGTTCTGGTTCACTTCCATGGGAAAAAATTAATACTGGTAACTGGAAGATTTGAAATTTCAATATTGGCTGTGAAGAACCAAGAGAAACCCAAGAATTTATTATGGAAATCTCTCCTAAAATTTCCCAAATATTCAGCTATACTGAAGTATATCATCCTGCATAATTCCACTGAAAATATACGTGGTGACAGTAAATTTCCTTATGAACAGGATATTTGCAATTTTCTTCATAATAGATATTTGTATCTATTTTATCTCCCACCAACTCTATGAAAATACAGTAATTGGAACATGGTAGATGCTTAAATAATAATTTGATTAGTGAAGGTGTTCATTCTGTGTATGTCTTATTATATATTTAACAATTTTTATTGCACTAAAGCAGAACTGAATGAAAGAAGAGGAGATTACACATTGAAATCAAGGATGCAATACGGGCATTTTTAAAAATACTGCATAGTATAAATTATTGCTGAACAACTTTAAAAATAGATAAATAAAAAGGCAGAATTAAATCATTCAAGATTGTATTACCTACTTTTATACTTGGGTTTATCTCCTCCTGGACTTTGGCCAATACAAATATACACACGTTGACACAATCTACTTTCTTTAGCTGTCTCTCTCCTCATTTAGGATTTATAGTTTATGGAATAAAATAATCCTTTATACCTTTTATTTGTGTGTGTGTTTGTGTGCTCAGTTGCTCAGTTGTGTCCAACTCTTTGAGACCCCATGAACTGTAGCCTATCAGGCTCCTCTGTCCATGGGATTTCCCAGGCAAGAATACTGACGTGGGTTGCCATGTCCTCCTCCAGGGGATCTTCCCGACCCAGGGACTAAATCTGCATCTCCTGCATTGGCCGGTGAATTCTTTACCACTGTGCCACCAATTTATTACTCACCAATATATCCTCAATTTTCTATTTGTTAAATATAAACCTATATCTATCACTTTTACCAGCTCAATAATATTCCATTCTTTAAATGTTCCAAAATTTATTAAAACAATGCCCTATTCATGATCATTTAGGATTCTGCATGAGACTACAGTAATTATTTGTATTAGGATGTTTTGGTTGCCAGGGACAGAAACTTAGTTGAACTAACTTAGGAATAAAAGGAAATGTATTAATCCATTATAACTGGCAAGACTAGAGATGAAACTAGTTTTCAGCAAGCCTAGATTAAGAGGCTCAAGCAATGCTGTCAGCTTTATCCCTCATCTCTTGGTTCTTTTTTCCTTAGTTGCCCTCATCCTCTCATACTACATATGGATTGACCTTCTTCCAAAATCCAGGAAAGACAACCACGTGCATCTACGTTTAGTAATCCCAAAAGAAAGATTTTCACTAACAGATGGGAAAAGCAATGCGAGAAATTTCATTCTGTATTAAAGCTTTCAGTGTCAATTGTGGAGAGTATAGATGGAGTTGGTGTACTTTTCACCGGCTTTGAGAATAAACACAAGCGAGGCACAAACATGATTGGCTACCTGATCAAGCCTGGCAGTGTGTGTATAGACTTGAGACTCAGGGAAAGGTCATTAAGGTACTTTTCTCTACAAGCTCCTATGGTGGTTGCCTCTTAACGCAGTTAACCAAGAGTTCCAAGAATACAAATACAGTGGGAGTTTGATTTCAATCAAAGCTGCAGTGGTTGGCCCACACATTGGTAGCTATTATGAATAAACTCTGAAGCTGGCAGTAGTGCAGGATTGTACCCTTTACAAAGGAAGCCAGTCAAGTGTTATACTTATTTAATACAGATGGTTTGTTAAATTATTTACATAACATCAATTTCAAATATTCTGAAATGAGTCCTAAGTTTTTCTGAAGCTAAACTAAAAAAGAGAAAGTTAAATATTTTAAGATGATCTGTGACAGTTGGTAGGTTGTTAGATTGTTTTCATTCATTTGTTCCTTCAACAAATGCTGATTAAATATTTATTTTGTCAGTTTGCACTAGGCACTGATGATATAGAACTAAAAGACCCACTAGGCTTTGTTTTGTTTTTTTTTGGCCTAGGAAGGTTACCTCCTAATTGGATACATAGACAAAAAAAAAAAAATACAAGTTCAACTGTGTTGGGTAAGTTCAGTGACAAGGAGCTAGGGTCATCTTGGTAGACATCTCTTTAGGAAAATTATAATTTGCAAACATGGCTTCAGAAATTAAAGGTGCCATTTTTAGAAGAACTTCTTGCCTCCTTCACCTATAATTTATTTTAATAGTATTTTAATAAGTGAAAGAGAATGTCGTTTTATGATCACGTTATGATACTTGAAGATATGTTTTATGGAACCATTCACTGAGTTCCCAGATGGTTACAGTTGAATATAGTGTGAATATGTGCTTCCATAAAGGACAACTCTGTCTTGCCACAAAGTGATCCAGCAAACACTAGGTGGAGTTTTGGAAAGTGACTCAGCAATCTGGAATCTGAGCAGCCTTGCTCCTTGAACTGTACTATCTTTGGAAAATTGTTCCCTATAAAATCTTGTAGCCAGATGAACGAGGACCCCCAAAGATGCGGTACTCACTTTCCAGATTTAGCACATTCCTAGAATTTTAAACTCATTTTTATGGACTGTTGCCCAGGTGAGGGGGGGCTTAGCCAAGCCAGGAACAGTTATGAGCAACATCCCCTAGGAAGTCAGTTCCCAAATTTGGAGTGCCTGTATTCTGAACATTCCTGACAATTCTGGCTGAGAAATTCAGCTTGCCTAAGTTTGGGTACCCCAAGGATTTTACATGCAGCAGAGAACTGCTGAATTAAGCTAAGTGTTGGAAGACATTGCAGTTTTAATTATTAAGTTAGCCCCCTGCTTTAGTGAATGCACAAGTTGGCATATGCTTGGGAATGTTTCTGTTTCCAAACTCACAGCAACTGCATTTTTAAAATGTTTGACCTTGATCTTGTGACCTTTCCTCTAAAATCCTGAGAGTCCTGGGAACACTCACAGCTGAGTGATGGGAGCAAAACTAGACAGATAGCAATTCTCTTTTTCTTTTATTTATTTATTTGCTTAAATCTTAGGCTACTTTGTTTTAAACTAGACCCAACTTCCCTTTCAGTTATTAATTTTATTTAAATCTATCCTCTTGGTATGACTTTATACTTTGAATTGATACCACTAAAGCCTAAAACTAGTAAAGCTGTGTGACCCACCTGCTAAGGCAAGCTGGTATTTTGACACTGCTCTCCAGAGAGCTGAGACTGTTCTCTAGATTAATGTTTTCAAATTCTTTGATTGCTGTTCAGAATAAGAAACAGCACATAAACATATAAACACACACATATATATATGATTGAAACAAAAATTTCAAGAAACCATATTTATCCTTTCTGCATATGATGTACTATGCCTTGGGTTATGGCCCACAGCCATATTTCTTAACCTTTCCCTGTACTACCTACAAGCTAAGAAAGGTTTTATGTTTTTCAGTGGTTAAAAAGCAAACAAGTTATAATGAGACACATTTACAATATGTCATGTGCTCTTCTGAGCCTTTGCATTTATTGACTTGTTAAATCTTTAGTGGTTAACACATTTTGAGGGAGTGCTCAGTGTGCAGGATGCTTTGGTAAGTGCTTTCAATGATGCTTCCCAGGTAGCTCAAATGGTAAAGAATCTGCCTGCTATGAGGGGGACCTGGGTTCAATTCCTGGGTTGGGAACATCCGCTGGAGAAGGGCATGGCAACCCACTCCAATATTATTGCCTGGAAAATTCCATGGATAGAGAGCCTGGCAAGCTCATGGAGTCACAAAGAGTCGGACATGACTAAATGACCAACATTTTCTCTTTCACTCTATGAGGCAGGGGATATTAGTAGTCACACTTAATAGATGACAAAACAGAGGCTATATCACTCGCACAGGGTTATACACCTAGGAAGTGGTAATTAGGATTTAATCCTAGGTTTCTCTGCTTCCAAACTTTTGGTTCTTAATACTATTGATGTTTTCACCTTCTTGACCATAGCTTCATACATAATATGGACCCAATGTATATTCGAAGAATGAGTGAATACATGTATGAATGATCCAGAGATAGATTGATGGTATCCCATAGACCCTGACCAACTATGAGAATACAGATAAATTAGGTGATTGCTTGTTGCTTTAAAAAGCAACCAACCAAACAAATAAACAAGGTAAATCCTTCATTTATTAAGTGCTAAATACTTCATGTGGGCTTTCCTGGTGGCTCAGCAGTAAAGAAACGCACCTGCAGTGAAGGAGATACAGGAAACTCAGGTTCAATTCCTGGGTCAGAAAGATCACCTGGAAAAGGAAATGGTAATCTATTGCAATATTCTTGCCTGGAAAATCCCATGGACAGAGGAGCCTGGTGGGCTACAGTCACAAGAGTCTAAAATGACTTAGTGATTAAACCACCACCACCACCACCACCACCAACTACTTTATGTAATTGCTTTCAATATCTTTACTCAATTAACCCTCATAAGGACACTATGAGGTAGATGCTACTCCTGTTTTACAAAAGGAAGGACTGAGGTCCAAAGAGGTTAAGTACATTGCCTAAGATGATACGACCATTATCTGGTGTGACTAAGACAGATGATCTTCTTAATTCTATGCTATGTACCTCCATTTATTAATTTCTAATATCACTGTAATACTACCTACCCCTATAATTTTGTAACCAAAATAGATAATGTATCAGAACGATCATTAATAACTGTATTTTCCAATGACATATTTCTCTACCAAAAAGTTAAAAACTCAAGGTGGAAGAAGTAGAGGAGGCAAAGAAATGCCTTCCAGTACATTTGATATGGAAATTGTTATTAAAATGTTGTGTTATATTTTTTGCAAATGTTCTATAAATCTAAAATTATTCTAAAATATTTTTTAAGAACACAATGAAGCACATGGAAAAATGTTTAATTTCATTAGTCATTAGAGAAATGCAAACGAAAACCCCAATGAGATACTACTATACCTCCACTAGGATGGGTACAATTTTTCTTTTAATGGAAAATAACAAGTGTTGATGCAGATGCAAAGAAATTAGAACACTTATGCATTTTTGCTGGAACTATAAAATAATGCATACACTGTAAAACAGTTTGATGGCTCTTCAATAAGCTAAATGTTGAATTCCTATATCACCCAGCAATTTAATTCCTAGGTATATATCTATATATGCAAAAGGATTGAACACAGATGTACAAAAAAAAACTTGTATGTGGATGTTAATAGCGGCAATTGTCATAATAGCCAAAGATGGGAATAACCCAAAAATCCATCAAAAAATTATGTTAAAGAAAATGTAGCTTTCCATACAGTAGAATAGTATTCAGCTGTAAAAAAGGAACAAAGGACTGACGTATGCTATAAAGCAAAAAACCCTGAAAACATGATATTAAGTGAAAGAAGTCATATACAAAAGACCGTATAATGTGTGATTCCATTTATACGAAACGTCCAGAACAGGCAAATCCATAGAGATAAGAAATAAATTGGGGGTTATCAGAATTGTGGGGAGGCAGAAGGAGGAGTGCTAGGTAATGATCATGGGATTTTCTTTTGGGATGATGAAAATGTTCTGGAACTAAATAATGGTGATAGCTGCACAGTACTTTGAATGTACTAAATGCTACTGACTTGTACACTTTAAAATGGATAAGATAGGGAATTCCCTGCAGTCCAGTAGTTGGGCTTGGTGCTTTCATTGCAGTGGCCCAGGTTCAATCCCTGGTCCCAAAAGCCATGTGTCAATAATAATAATAATAAGCTTAAAATAGCAAACTTTATGTTCAGTGAATTCTACCTCAATTTAAAAGCTCACTGGGATACCATTTTTAAAAGGTAGTATACTGAAACAGAATATGCTTGGAGATACAATACAACTTAAAAAGGAAAAAAAGTAAATATTACATGAAATACCAGCGTTCAGTACAGCATCTTAATTTAGAGCATGGACTTTCAAAACTGGCAGCTCTAGAATCAAAGCCCAGTGCTCTCACATAATGACTAGTTATCCTTAGGCAAGTTTTATAACCTGTCTGAGACTCAGAGTCCTCATTCGTCAACCGTGTGTCATTGCTATTGGTTATAATGAAATACTTTTTATATAAGTTGTCACCTAGCCTAAAAATAATGATGATTAATATATGCTTTTTTTTTGTTCACCTTTGTATATATGTGAATTGAGTGTTACTAGTCTTCCTAATGATAATTTCATTAAAAGGAAAGTGATCTGGGTTTGGGGAGATAACAATCATAGTTTTATCACCATATGTGACTTTTTACATCCCAGGAAAAGTATCCCGCGAACAGATCTTTAAAACTATTTTGTGAGGTTATATTGAAATTTAGGCTAAATTGCTATTACTAAAATTTCTAGGCTGCTTCCAACTGTTACTACAAAAGAATCGTCATGGAATCGGAGTTGATAGGAAAGGCTTTATTAGGAAAAAAAAAAAAGATACCTACGTTTCCTTCCCTTCCCCTTGAGGATAACTAAGCTGTCACCATGAATATCAAGAGTGCTATTTCTTTGTGAATTTGCATATGGCATCTTCCCAGGTAATTTATGGAGCAAATCCTGACACAGCTCAGGAAGAAACCATGTAGCTCCTTTAGTGTCATTAATAACTGAAAGGCCAAATTTAAAGAGGTAGAGGAAATTCATCTCCCAAAGATTCAGACACAGCACTCTCTGCTCTACACCGTACACAATTCTTCCAGCCACACAAGTCAGCCTTTCTAAAGTAAGAAAAAGAAACTTCTAGAACCCTGCCCTCTAACCCCTGTTCCTCATCCTCTTGGGCTCTCCTGGGAGTTAAGGAATGTGGGGAGAAAAATAGCTGCAGGGTTTGGCTTCTAGTTGGTCAACCCTGACGCTAATTGCTCTATGGGAGATTTTCGATCTCCATTCTTGGCAGGAAACTGCTGCTGCTGCTGCTAAGTCGCTTCAGTCGTGTCCGACTCTGTGCGACCCCAGAGACAGCAGCCCACCAGGCTCCCCTGTCCCTGGGATTCTCCAGGCAAGAACACTGGAGTGGGTTGCCATTTCCTTCTCCAACGCATGAAACTGAAAAGTGAAAGTGAAGTCGCTCAGTCGTGTCCGAATCTTCGCGACCCCCTGAACTGCAGCCCACCAGGCTCCTCCGTCCAAGAGCACTGGAGTGGGGTGCCATTGCCTCCTCTGTGGCAAGAAACTACAGGCCAACAAAACTGCCAACTGAGTGACTATGTGAAGAGCAGGGAGCTGGGTCTGACGGGTATTTGGGGAGGGAAAGGTTTAACAGTTTCTGTGCCTGTTTAAACATTCTAGTCTTAACCAACAAATGTAACAAAGTCTAACTGACGCATACCTCAGTTTCCTGCATTTCGCAGATATTGTATTAATATTTTTATAAATTGAAGGTTTGTGGCAATCCCACCTCAAGCAAATCTACTGGTTCCATTTTTCCATCAACATTTGCTCACTCCTGGTCTCTGTGTCACATTTTGGTAATGCTTACAGTATTTCAATTTTTTTCATTAACATTGTATCTGTTATGGTGATGTGTGATCAGTGATCTTTGATGTTACTATTGTAATTGTTTTCCAGCACCACAAACTGTGCTTGTATAAGGACATAGTTAACTCATCTGATAAATGCTGTGTGTGTTCCAACTGCACCACAAACAGCTCGTTCCCCCGGCCCCGTCTTGGCCCCTCTCCTCCTGCTGTCCTATTCCCTGAGATGCAATGATATTGACATTAGGCCAATTAATAAACCTAAAATGGCCTCTAAGTTTTCAAGTGAAAGGAAGAGTCTCATGTCTCTAATTTTAAGTAAAAACTAGAAATGATGAAGCTTAGTGAGGCAGGAATGTCAAAAGCCTAGACAGGCCAAAAGTCAGGCCTCTTGCACCAGTTAGTCAAGATGTGAACGCAGAGGGAAAAAGTTCTTGGAGAAAATTACAAGTGCTGCTCCAGTGAACCCAGAAATGATAAGAAAGTGAAGCAGCCTTACTGCTGATATGGAGAACATATTAGTGGTCTGGATAGAAGATCAAACCAGCCAGAACATTCCCTTAAGCCAAAGCCTAATCCAGAGCCAGTTCCTAACTCTCTTCTATTCTATGAAGACTGAGAGAGGTAAGCAAGCTGTAGAACACGAATTTAAAGCTATCAGAGGTTGGTTCATGAGGCTTAAGGAAAGAAACCATATCTGTAACAGAAAAGTGCAAACAGAAGCAGCAAGTGCTGACGTAGAAGATGCAGCAAGGTATACAAAATATTTAGCTAAGATAATTTATGAAGGTGACTATCCTGAGATTTTCAATATACATAAAACAATGTTCTTTTGAAAGAAGATGTCCTCTAGGACTTTCATAGCTAGAGAGGTAGCCAGAGTGGAGAAGTTGATGCCTAGCTTCAAAACTTCAAAGGATTGGCTGATTCTCTTGTGAGGGGTTATTGCTGCTGGTCATTTGCAGTTGAAGCCAATGCTCGTTTACCATTCTGAGAATTTTAGGGCCCTTAAGAATTATGCTTAATCTACTCTGCTTATGCGTTGTCAATGGAACAACAAAACCTGGATGACAGACAGCACATCTGTTTACAACATGGTTAACTGGATATTTTAAGCCCACTGTTGAGAACTACTCCTCAGGGGGAAAAAAAAAAAAATCTCCTTGTAAAATATTACTGTTCACTGGGCTTTTCTGGGGGCTCAGTGGTAAAGAATCCTCCCACCAATGCAGGAGACATGAGTTTGATTCCTGGTCCAGGAAGATCCCACATGCCATGAAGCAATTAAATTCATGTGCCACAACTACTGAGCCTGTGCTCTAGAGCCCAGAAACCTCAACTCCTGAGACCACGTGCTGTAACTACTGAAGCCCGCACACCCTAGAGCCTGCGCTCCCCAATAAGACAAACCACAGCAATGAGAAGTCTGCGCACCACAACTACAGAGTAGCCCCCCCCATCACAAGTAGAGAAAAGACCACACAGCAATGAAGACCCAGCACAGCCAAAACTTAATAAATAAATTATTTTTAAAAATAAATATTACGGCTGCTCAGTGACAGTGAATCTTGTCGTCCAACCACTCTGACAGAGATGTACAATGAGATAATGTTTTCATGCCTGCTAGCAACATTATCCATTCTGCAGCTTGTGGATCAAGGAGTCATATTTACTTTCAAGTCTTATTATTATGAAATATATTTCCTAAGGCTATAGCTTCTACAGACAGTGATTCCTCTGATGAATCTAGGCAAAAGAAATTGAAAACCTTCTGGAAAGGATTCACCATTTTAGATGCTGTTAAGAATATTCAAGATTCATAGGAAGAGGTCAAAATGTCAATATTAACGGGAGTTTGGAAGAAGTCGATTCTAACCCTCCCATATAACTTTCATATATACATATATACATATAACTATATAACTTTCAAGACTTCAGTGAATAAAGTAACCACAGCTATGGTAGAAATAGCAAGAGAACTAGAATTAGAAGTGGAGCCTGAAGATGTGGCTAAATTGCTGCAATCTCAGAATAAAACATGAACAAATGAGGAGTTGCTTCTTGTGGACGACCAAAGAAAATGGTTTCTTGAGATCATTATTTCCTTCATCTCCTGGAGGAGACGCTGTAAAGATTATTGAAATGACAACAAAGGATTTAGAATATGACATAAGCTTAGTTGATAAAGGAGCAGCAGAGTTGGAAATGGTTGACTGTAATTTGAAAGAAGTCCTACTATGGGTAATGCTATCAAATTGCATGCTAAAGAGAAATCATTTGTGAAAGGAAGAGTCATTGTTATCTTAAGAAATGGACTTCCCTGGTCCAGTGGTTAAGAATTCACCTGCCAATGCAGAAAACAAGGGTTGAATCCCCGGTTCGGGAAGATTCCACCAGCCTCAGCGCAACTAAGCCCCTGCACCAGGACTCCGGAAGCCCGCCCTCCGCACAAGAGAAGCCACGGAGGTGAGAAGACCGTGAACCACAACCACGAACCACAACTAGGAAGTAGCCCCTGCTCACTGCAACTAGAGAAAGCCTTAGCTGCAACGAAGAACCAGCACAGCCCCAAATAACATAAACAAATTCAATTATATACATATATTTAAAGAAAGTAATAAAGTGCCACAGCCAAGAAACGAAGATCCTGCCTGTTTGCTATGTCCCCTTCCCACACCCCTGCAAAAGAAAAATAGAAAAGATACCTGATCAAATCTGAACACAGGGTTCCCTTAGGAATAGTAGGGTGAACTGAGGGGAAAGGAGGCAGCCCTCAGCATCATCCCTGTGTCAAATGGGATCTTTCCGTTGAGGTAAGAGGGCTGCAGATGGCTCCCAATTGCAGTGCGCCAGCCCCAGTCTCGCGGGATCTGTTGTGGAGCGCAGGCTCCAGAGTTCAAGGGCACAGTAGCTGCACACGCATGGGCTTCTCTCCCGTTGTGGTACATGCTGGTTTCAGAGCATATGTAGGCTCTGTAGCTGTGGTGTGAGGGCTCAATTGCCCTGCAGCATGTGGGCTCTTAGTTCCCCAACCAGGGATGGAGCCCCATGTCCCCTGCATTGGAAGGCAGATTCTTAACCATTGGACAAGCTGAGAAGTCCCAAGGGCAGGGGTTTTATCTGTGGACTGGCTGGCTGACTGGCTAACAGCTCCAGCAGTCTTACAACCAGCTGAAAGCCTCAGTGGTAACAGGCAACTAGAGTTTTTTGAGTAGACTATGCCAGATTCTGGGTTCAGAACAGCACAGCAAATTCGGTAGTATTCAAAGCTGTGACTTCTGTTTCAAAATCATAGATAAAAGCTGACTGTGACCCTGAAGATCCCCTCGCACTGAGAAAGAGTCCATGCGGCACTTTTCTCCCTTTGTCATACCAAGATGACATTCTCATCTTGACTTAGCCATAGTGCACTTCTAGTCTACGATGGGTGCTTACTGCATAGTCTTAAAGAATCAAACTGTCAGATGAGAAGACAATATTGTTCTTTTATTTCAAGAATGTGTGGTGTTATCTAAGATACCACTGCCCATCCAGTAGATGAATTGCCAAGGCATTTCATCTGCGAGGAAACAAACACACAAACAAAAGGGTATAGCATGAGTCTGGGACAAAGTGCAAAGAGTTAGCCAACCCCTCCTTTTCCAAACTTGAAATCAACTTTCAGGGGAGAATTTCTGATATTTCTTATCAGCCTCCACTCTTCAGTTCCTGCTTCCCAACAATTCTCATCTTGCATTTGAGGCCACCTGTGGTACCAGGGAGGCTTCCCTGGCGACTCAGTGGTAAAAAACCTACCTGCCAAAGCAGGTGGCATGAGGGTTGGATCCCTGGGTGGTGAAGATCCCCTGGAGAAGGGACTGGCAACCCATTCCAGCATTCTTACCTGGAAAATTCCATAGACAGAGGAGCCTGGCAGGGCTACAGTCCAGGGGGGGCTGAAAAGAGTCAGACATGACTGAGCATGCATGCATCCCATTACATCATGGTACCACGGAAGTGAATTCTGTCGTCCCAGGGGTAGGAGCAGGGAACCCAGGTGTGGCCCATTTGGTTCACCTGGCCACAATCACGGATGCCAGGCTCTGCACCTGTGAGCTAGGCTGGTTCCAGGCATGAACCTCGGGCACTGCACTTGGAATGCTGGGATAGAGGCTCCCCTAATGCTGGGCTGTGTGGTGGTGCTGCCAACCCCTGCAACAGCAGTGACTTTTTTTTGCCACTGATAGGGGAAGCCAGCCCGAGGCCAGGGCTAATTCAGAGGCCAGAGATGAGAGAACTGAGTGGAAAGAGCAGCGGAGCCCCCATAACATGAATCAGATAGCAACTGAATCTGGCCCTGTTTCTGGACTCTTCCACAAAGTCTATATGTTCCGTTACTCAAACTGAAACTTCTGGATTTGCTGGCCAAATATAGTAGTATGTATAGGGAATCAGTGTCAGACTTTATTTTTCTGGGCTCCAAAATCACTACAGATGGTGACTGCAGCCATGAAATTAAAAGACGCTTACTCCTTGGAAGGAAAGTTAGGACCAACCTAGACAGCATATTCAAAAGCAGAGACATTACTTTGCCAACAAAGTTTCGTCTAGTCAAGGCTATGGTTTTTCCTGTGGTCATGTATGGATGTGAGAGTTGGACTGTGAAGAAGGCTGAGCGCCTAAGAACTGATGCTTTTGAACTGTGGTGTTGGAGAAGACTCTTGAGAGTCCCTTGGACTGCAAGGAGATCCAACCAGTCCATTCTGAAGGAGATCAGCCCTGGGATTTCTTTGGAAGGAATGATGCTAAAGCTGAAACTCCAGTACTTTGGCCACCTCATGCAAAGAGTTGACTCATTGGAAAAGACTCTGATGCTGGGAGGGATTGGGGGCAGGAGGAGAAGGGGACGACAGAGGATGAGATGGCTGGATGGCATCACTGACTCGATGGACGTGAGTCTGAGTGAACTCCGGGAGTTGGTGATGGACAGGGAGGCCTGGCGTTCTGCGATTCATGGGGTCGCAAAGAGTTGGACACGACTGAGCGACTGATCTGATCTGATCTGATAGGAAATCAGAATGCAGCTGTAATTGCTGCAAGATCTATTTTCTCTTAGTTTTTTTAAGTGAAATCTTCCAAGTGTTAACACCTTAAATATGTTAATAACATTTTGAATACATGTGTTTTCTTAAAAATGGCAACAGTATGAAAGGATAGACAGTGAGGAGGGTGTCTCCATCCCATTTTCCTCAGTTCTCCTCCTCAAAGGCAACACTTAATTCCTTTACAGGCTTCTTAGTATACTTCTAAAGATATTCTGCACAAAGATCTTCCTTTCAGTTGACACAAATGGTGCTATTGGGTTGGCCTAAAAGTTCGTTTGAGTTTTTCTGTAAGACATTATGGAAAAACACAAATGAATCTTTTGGCAAACTTAATATATGCTGTCAGCATCTTGCTTTTTTTGCTTACAAATATTTTTCAGAGGTTGTTCCATATCAGAAAATATTTAAGCTGCTTCCTTATTTTTTTATTTCAATTGAAATGTGGTTGATGGGCAACCAACAACCATATTTGTGTTTTGTTTTGTTTTTTTTTGATGGGAAAACTGCTTCTTAAATATGACAACACGGCTAGGAATTTTTCATTCTTTATTTCACTGCTACCTGCAAACAAGGGTGAATAAATTAGTTTGTTTGTTTAATCAGTGAAATGAAGCAATTGTGGCAAATACCTGTTGCACATTTCTGAAGAAATTCATTTAAAATTATGAAACAGCTCCAAACTATTCTGTTTTGGTTCTGTGATTTATTTAACCAAGGTCCTTTAGAGAATCATTTAGACTATAACCTTTAGCTATTTTACATAAAGCTACAGCAAATGTTGTTGTGTATGCTCCTATGTTTGAAAGCTATGTAAAATGTTCTCAACAACAGCCTGTATAAATACAGGCTATTGAATCAAAAGTTTTAAATTTGAGACTCTGAATACAAGAATTCAAAAATTTGTTTTTGTTGGCTTTTTTGTTTGTGTGTGTTAACCCTTCCCTTTGACAAAGAGTTTAAAATTGAAGCATAATTGATTTACAATATTAGGATATTTTCAGGTATACTGCAAAGTGATTCAGTTTTAAATTATATTATACTATATTATATTACATATATTTTTATTTGATTCTTGTCCATTATAAGCTATTACAAGATATTGAATATAGTTCCCTGTGCTGTACAGTAAATCCTTAATGTTTACTTTATGTATAGTGTGTATCTGTTAATCCCTTACTCCCAGTTTATTCCCCCATCGCATCCTTTTTGGTTATCTTAAGTTTGTTTTATATGTCTGTGAGTCTATTCCCATTTTGTAAATGACTTTGTATCATTTGTTTAGATTTCATATAAAAGTGATATCATATGATATTTGTCTTTCTCTGGTTACTTCACTTCGTATGGTAATCTGTAGGTCCAGATAAATTCCTTTTTCTCACTCACCCATCCATCCGTTCATTTATTCAATAAATAGTTACTGAGTACTCACTATGTGCCAGGGAGTATTTTGGGTACTGATCCTTACCTCAAGGACCTTCATTGAAGAAAAACGTGGTAGGTCCGATGAATGTCCAGTCATCTGTAGTTATTTAGACACATTAGTATTTAAGGGACTTTATTATAACAGCTTCACAGTTATTTCAGTACAAGCCAATTCATTTTTGGACCTGTATCAGAAGTCATGTCTATGCTAGGTCATTCAATATTTCTAGGTGATAAAAGTAAAGGACCAATAGTCCCTTTTGATGAAGAGCCTTCCATAGAATACTTCTATAAACAGTTCCAAGCCATTCATTATGCATCAGTAGCCCCACCTACAGGGGCTTCCCTATAGGCCCAGCTCTCTGGCCTTGGCTGACTGGACCAGGAGTGAGCATGGGACCCTAAGACAGCCACTTTATAAGCTGATTGATGACTGATAGGCTGGCCTGGCTCCAGAGCTCTGTCCAATAGGAGTATTTGTTACAATATGGCACTAATCAGACCCTCTCAAATTGAGATACTGAGAAAATAAAACAAGTGTTAGCTAAGGAAGCAAAACCCAAAAGAGAGAAGAGGCTGAGTCATATAGTCAAGTCATGAAATCCTGTAGCCAAGGTTTTCATACCCAGTGACTAGCCAGACTTAACCAGGGCAGGTCTGGTCTAGGGCAGTTTTCCTCAAACTTGGGCAGAGAGTCCCAGCTTCTATATCTGTAAATTAGGTCAGTCCATAATTCCATTTATTGTTTAAATTGAGACTTCTGTTTAATTGGTGATTGATGTCCCAATTATCCCGGATGGTAAAGGTGATGGAAATCTAGAAACAATCTTCTCTCCTTGCCTGGAGGGCCTATTAAAATAGAGATACTAGTTCCAAATCCGAATTCCTGATACAGTGGGTCTCAGGCACCAAGAATTTGCATTGCTAACAAATTCCTAGTTGATGCTGATACTGTGGATCCAAGGACCAAACTTTGAGAACCACTACTCTACAGAAGGGCTTCCCTGGTGGCTCAGAGGTTAAAGCGTCTGCCTGCAATGTGGGAGACATAGGTTTGATCCCTGTGTTGGGAAGATCCCCTGGAGAAGGAAATGGCAACCCACTCCAGTATTCTTGCCTGGAGAATCCCATGGACAGAGGAGCCTGGTTTGGGCTACATCCACGGGGTTGCAAAGAGTCGGACACAACTGAGCGACTTCACTTTCACTTTCACTCTACAGAAATATTCCATGCATTCAAATCTCTTTAAAGTAAGATGGGTCCTCTTCTTACTCTTAGACTAGATAGAACATTTCATTTTCTAGGTCCCTGTGAGATCATTTACCACAGAACTGAAATTGCTGATTGCCTGTATTTTCAGGTCCTTTTGACATCTCCACATTATTTGAGCTAATCTGAGTGAGTCCTTACCACAATATGAGCCTCCAAAATAGAACACAGTAATAGGTATCATTTTTTGAGTCCTTACTCTGTATAAAGAGAAAGCATTCAATAAATGATAACTAGATGTTCCACTAGGGAACTGCAATGACTCATAAATATTTTGTCCCTAAGTTCATTACTGCAGTGTTGTTTATTTTGTATTTTTCTTTTTAAAAATGTTTAATTTCCTCTTGATGCTTACAGTCAATTATATAAGAACCAGTTTTGGCTCAGTGTCTGCAATTTTTTTCTACAGTTGCAATGTTCCATCATATCCTCAAAAATATTAAAACTCAGAGAAAACCAAAATCATCACTAACAATTGAGACTGAGCTCTTCCTTTGACCTAGATACACTGTTCCTGACAAATTAGTGTGTTATTAAAATGTCTTACCTCTGAGGACATCTGCAATCACATTTATTACAAACAGAACTAGGAAGATCTATTAGAAGTTTATACCAGGCTCTATCCTAATAGTATCAAGCCTCTGGTTATGTCTTTTGTCAAACCTTAAAATGGACTATTTATTTTATGATTATTCCTTGTGCTTCTGCACCACTAAACTCCAAGCTTCATAAACTCAGCAAGTGGGTCCACCGGTTTTCTCTCAGTGCCTAACACATGACAGGTGTTCAGTAAATATTGGTGGATGCTATGGACTCAATGTTTGTGTTCCCCACCCCTAATTCTAACTCCTAATGTGATGGAATTTGGAGGTGGAAGTCATTAGGTCATGTGATGAAGCTTTGGTAAATGGGATTGAAGTAAAGTGAAAGTCGCTCAGTCCTGTCTGACTCTTCGTGTCTCCATGGACTATAGCCTGCTAGGCTCCTCTGTCCCTGGAATTCTCCAGGCAAGAATACTGGAACCGGTAGTTGTCGTCTTCTCCAGGGGATCTTCCCAACCCAAGGATCAAACCCAGGTCTCCTGCATTGCAGGCAGATCCTTTACTGTCTGAGCCACCGATTAGTGCCCTTATGAAAAGAGGTTAGAGTACTCCTGTGTCCACTTTCCTCCATGTGAAGGCACTAGGAGAAGAGGGCAATCTACAAGCCGGAAGAGGACGCTCGTCAGAACCCAACCATACTGGCACCCTTGTCTCAGACTGCCAGTCTCCAAGACTGTGAGAAACACATTTCTGTTGTTTAGAAGCCACACAGTCTATGATGCTTTGTTAGAGCAGCCCAATTAGACTAAGACGGTGAAATTGAATTTCCCTGGCTGTACACTTACCATTAATGTGCTAAGGCAAGCGTCATTTGTATAATTTAAACTAGAAGAATAATATGGAAGTAATTAAAGTGGAATAATATATTGAAAATAAAGTAGCTCATTTAGAAAGCCAGTGAAATTAAAAGGAGAAGCAACAAAGCTAGGAATTACTTTATTCTTCATTCCATTGATAAGAACTCTGCCCGTGACCAAGGGCAAGTAGGTGGTTTAATCGGTGAAGTAAGGCAACCGCTTTGAATTCATTTAAAACGATTTTGCTCCATAATCTGTAAAAGAAAAATAAGAAAGCACATAATAAAAATGACAGCCTGATACACCAAAATGACCCCTTTTATCTCAAGACCTTGAGGCATTTTGCAAACGACAATTATCTCTTACATCATCCCCTCTGAGGTAAGAATTATTTTCCCCATTATAACTGAGCCTCCATAAAATTATTCCTTCCCTGGGTCCCAAGTCATGGCTGCTCTTTGAATCCCTCATCTCCTGAGAAATGTCTAAGTTAGCGCATAAATCACATTGTTAAAGAAAACTTTAAATCAGGGCAAAAAGTTATATTTGAGCTATCAAGAGACTAAGCTACTTAGGGATTTCAGATTTCAGTAAAACTTCCGCAGTGGGCATCCCTGGTGGCTCAGGGCTTCCCTAGTGGCTCAGCTGGTAAAGAACCCACCTGCCAGTGCGGGAGACAAGAGACGTAGGTTCAATCCCTGGGTTGGGAAGATCCCCTGGAGAAGGAAATGGCAACCAACTCTCTTATTCTTGTCTGGAAAATTCCACGGACAGAGGAGCCTGGCAGGCTACAGTCCAAAGGAACACAAAGAGTGGGACATGATGGAGTGCGTGTGGATGTGCACGCACGCACACACACACACTCACACACACACAGTGATGAGTGGAAATGGGAATAGGTTGGGAGAATTTTAACGCAAAAGTCTGCTCAGTTCTACCTCATATTTTAATGACATTTTCAATATTTGGAAGGCCTTGGAGATGAATTGACTTCAAAACACATCCTGAAGTTGTAGGTGATCTGGAGCCAAAATAAAGAATATCTAACCAAGAATACATCCTTAGAGGAATGATAATAAAATCCTAGGCTGGGAGAATGTTCCATTTTATTGCCCAGATCCATAGAAATTCACCATGGTAGATCAGACTTTTAATATCTGGTCACAACAGGACATCATTCTTAATGATCCCCAGCTGCAGAGAGTATGTACTTGGAATTTTCATCCCTACCTTTGTGTTATTAGGGAGCCTACGTTTTAGATTTACAGTATTTTTAAACTTCTATTTGCAAGGAATTACAAGCATCAAGAAAAAAAAATTACCAAGATAGTATAAAAACACTCCATAATGCCCTTCACCTAGATTCACCAATTGTTAATGTCTTGCCCTATTTACTTTGTCATTTGTCATATATAGAATATTTTTCCCAAACCATCTGCAGTTATGTTGCATTCATTATACCACCTTAAGTTCTTTACTGTGTCTTCCTAAGAATAAGAACATTCTCTTACATAACCGCACTATAGTTACCCACTTCAGGTAATTAAACATTAATCAATATTTCTATTCAATCTACTGTTTTTGGAACAAAATTCCAATTTTGCTGACTGATCCAATAAGGATCTTTATTGTATTTTTCTTCTACAGTACAGGATTCAGACCAAGATTGCTTATTACATTCTGTTACTATGTCTCCTTTAATTTTGATCAATTCTTCACGTTTTTTTTTTTTCCATAACAGTGACATTTTTGAAGAACATAGGTCCCTTTTTAAATATATTACATAGAAAAAATTTTTGGAGAAATTTAGGTTTAATGATGGTGGTTTTAATTTTTCAGCTAACAAATTTTTAAAAATTGAAGTATAGTTGATTTACAATTCTGTGTTAGTTTCATATGTATGACACTGTGATTCAGTGTTATATATACATACATACACATATATACACACATATAACATATATGTATAGGTTATATATATAACATATATGCATTATATATATAACCTATACATACATGTTTATATCTAACGTATATGTGTATGTGTGTATATATATATATCCTGGAGGCAGAAATGGCAACCCACTCCAGTATTACTGCCTGGAGAATTCCATGGACAGAGGAGGGTGGCAGGCTACAATCCATAGGGTTGCAAAGAGTTGGACATGACTGAAGCAACTTAACATTCATGCATATATATATATATATACACACACCATACTGTGATTGTTATATATATAAATACATGTGATTCCGTTTTACATATATATATACTTTTTCAAATTCTTTTCCCTTATAGGTTATCACAAAATATTAAGTATAGTTCCCTGTGCTATACAGTAGATCTTGTTTGGTTATCTATTATGTATATATACACAGATAATAGATATATGTGTATGTAAAGTAATGTGTGTGTATTAATCCTAACCATTAATTTATTCCTGCTGAACAACTTTTGATGGTAACTGCAAGGAGAGACAGGAATTGCATAGCTTCTAATTCAGTCCTATCAGTGAAATTCATAAAAATGCATTCACATGTAATGTGCTAAAGGAGTGCCTGGCACATGGTTACTAGGAAATAAATGTCCTCAAGGGTAGCTTTCTTCCCCTCTCCAAACATGTATGTTCTGTGTGACGAGGGTTATATATGAGTCTTGTTGGTAATTTCATCCTAATTATCTAAGATCATAGGTTGATACTGAATAGACTCAATAAAAAGTTTGCTTGCTGAATGAATGACTCCTGCAGCAATGAGGTGTTAACTAGTACCATCTTTTTCTTTAAAATTTCAGTCGCCTAACAAGTGACAAGGCACAAAGTAATTGAGCAGGTATTGAAAGCCTTCACCTTCCCGGGAAAATGGGTTTCCCAGCAGGTGTCAAGCATATTCCTACAAAAGAATATTTTGTTTACTCCCCAAATGCTTAAAATCCACTGAAAAGATTGTGTTCTGTTATCTTTAACAGCCATTGTACATAATTTTCTTCTCTTCTTTGTTCATTCCTTCTCTCCACATGTTAGGCTACCTACCAAAAACTCATTAACTCAAATTCTGATAAACTGAAACCTGTGGAGTTTTTGAAATATTCTCTGCTGTCTGAACATGCTAAACAAGTTTTAAAAATAAACAGTGTAAGGGTGCCCATTTAGTTTACTTAAGGAAATCAGTAGTGCTTTGCTGAGGTACTGTTTATGTACAAGTGATGGGTTAATTGCAAAGAGCTCTATACTATTATTTAATTAGCAAATAGTTCGAGTCCTGTGGGTCCGTACTACGCTGAGTCTGTACTAGGCAAATTAAGCCGATCAGGTAACTTCACCAAGAAAAAATTTGAAGAATTTAAGTATATGCTATTTGAAGGAAATCAACAATGTAGTCCTTGTGGGAAAAGTAGAACTTTGGCCTTTTCCCCCACTTATTTTAGAGTTGTTTTTATTTTGAAATACGAGGTTGGGTGTGGAGAGTAGCCATTGTAATGTCTTCGGTCTTTAGAGCCTCTTAAAGTACAAACTGCAGCCCTAAGTCCTTTAAAAAGAATAAAATGGCATTTCATTTAAATATATTCTTTTCATCATTTTAGAGAAAGCTTCCTTCACATTAAGATAATGAGCTTTTCCACAAAATATGATGGTGAGACACTTTGAATTACCCAACTCAGAGCAAATTTTAAGCAATTAGAACAGCTCCTAAGAAAAAAGGAATCACCTGATAGAAAACACATTATTTGTGTCTAGAGAGAATTACAATGAAGATTTCAGAGTAGCATTATTTTCTAATTTTTCTTTGTTTATCTCCGGTCAGCTACGGATTGCATTCTTTCTTCATAGATTAAGTGCCCTTCTGAATATTTAATGGCTCACTCAGAGTTGTTTTTTTAATTTCTTTAAAGATGTTTTTGATCTTTTTACTGGGAGCTACAGGAGATAAGTTGTGGGAAGAGTCTGTTAGGCATATGAAAGGAATTGTATTCACTTTAAAGAAAGAATAATGAAACAATCCATCTACTCATATTTTAAATGCTCCTTTTATATCCATGACTTAGACCGTTCATAAGCATGATTGGTTTCATTTAAGTTATATGCATATTCTCCTAATTATGCTTCTCAAAAATTATGGGGAAAAAAAAACAAGGCATAAACCTCCTTTTGCACTTTACTTCATAAACTGATAAATGACTATTGCAGAATAAACACGTGCTAGTTTGTAATAACTGGGGTGAGATTGTCTAAACTGGTTGGCTGGTGGACAGGCCAAGTGGTCACAGTCATGGAACCTAGATTTACTTAGCAGTTGTTATTTGTAGGTGCCAAGGAAAGCCCTTCACCTTCACCTAATCCTCACCTGAAACCTCAGAGGCAGTGACTGCTATCAGTTTTGCAGATGAAGACAATGAGGTTAGGAAACACTATGCAGGAGCAAAAGTCCCAGGGTTAATGATCCCATTCAGTCTGACTCCAGAGACTACACTTTGTTTTGGGTAGATCTCACTGGCACTTGTCACTGGGGAAATTAGAAGACTGTTGAGTAGATTCAACAAGCTAGAGGAAGAACTGTTGCAGGAGTCCAGGTAGAAGATGATGGGAGCTGGGACGAAAAAAAAAAAAACCTTTTTTTAATTAATTTTTTCTTTCTTTTAACCTGTTCCTCCCATCCTTCACCTGCCACATCTGGCAACCACCAATCAGCTCTTCTCTATATCTATCATCTTGGTTTTTTGTTTTTAGATTCCCCATGTAAGTAAGATCATGTAGTATTCACTTAGCGTAATACCCTCAAAGTCCATTTACGTTGTTGCAAATGGCCAGATTTAATTCTCTTTTATGGCGGAATAATGTTCCACTGTATGTGTGTGTGTCTGTGTGTGCAAAACATGGAGGCTCATATTTTTCTTTTCAAATTAGTGTTTTTGAGGTCTTTAGATAAATATCCAGAAGTAGAATTTCTGGATCACATTACGGCTGCATTTTTAATTTTTTGAGCAACCCCCATGTTGTTTTCCATGTGTGTGGAAGTCACTCAGTTGTGTCTGACTCTTTGCAATCCCATGGACTGTAGCCTGCCAGGCTCCTGTGTCCATTAAATGCTCCAGGCCAGAATACTGGAGTGGATAGCCATTCCCTTCTCCAGGGGATCTTCCCAGCTCAGGGATCGAAACCAGGTCTCCTGCATTGCAGGCTGATTCTTTACCATCTGAGCTACCAGGGAAGCCCAAGAATACTCGAGTGGGTAGCCTATCCCTTCTCCAGTGGATTTTCCTGATCCAGGAATCGAACTGAGGTCTCCTGAATTACAAGTGGATTCTTTAGCAGCTAGGCTACCTGGAAAGCCCACTGTTTTCCATAGTGGCTATACTAATATACATTCTCTCCAGTACTTCTCCACATCCTTGCCAACACTTGCTATTTCTTGTCTTTTGATAATAGGCCTACTTACAGGTGTGAGGGGACATCTCATTGTGGTTTTGATTTGCATATCCCTTATGATTAGTGACATGGAGTATCTTTGAGTACACCTATTGGCTATTTGTAAGTCTTCTTTGGAAAAATATCTATTCAGCATATCTGAAATTGAAAGATGCTTACTCCTTGGAAGGAAAGTTATGACCTAGACAGCATATCGAAAAGCAGAGACATTACTTTGCCAACAAAGGTCCATCTAGTCAAGGCTATGGTTTTTCCAGTGGTCATGTACAGATATGAGAGTTGGACTATAAAGAAAGCTAAGCACTGAAGAATTGCTGCTTTTGAACTGTGGTGTTGGAGAAGACTCTTGAGAGTCCCTTGGACTGCAAGGAGATCCAACCAGTCCATCCTAAAGGAGATCAGTCCTGGGTGTTCATTGGAAGGACTGATGTTGAAGCTGAAACTCCAATACTTTGGCCACCTGACGCGAAGAACTGACTCATTTGAAAAGACCCTGATGCTGGGAAAGATTGAGGGCAGGAGGAGAAGGGGACGACAGAGGATGAGATGGCTGGATGGCATCACCGACTCAATGGACATGAGTCTGGGTAAACTCCAGGAGTTGGTGATGGACAGGGAGGCCTGGTGTGCTGCAGTTATGGGGTCGCAAAGAGTTAGACATGACTGAGCAACTGAACTGAACTGAACCTATTTTTTAATTGAATTTTTTTGATTTTGGGCTATTGACTTCCATCTGGCTATTATTAGAGTTAAATCCTTTTAACTTTAAATCCATTTATAATAAACCAGTAACCTAGTAAATAAATGTTTCTGAGTTCTACGAGCTGCTCCAGCAAATTAAGGGAGGAGGCTGTGGGAACCTTCAGTCTATAGCTAGTTGGTCAGATGCACAGCTGATAACCTGGACTTGCATTTGGCATCATGAATTAGAATCATCAGAACCTCCAGTCTCTAGCCAGCTGGTCACAAGCACAGGAGATAACTGAAGTGGGACAGCAGAGAGCAGATGGGGCACTCCTGTGGGACTGAACCCTGACTCTGGAACCTGACGCTATCTCTGGGTGTGCAGTGTCAGAATTGAGTTGAATCATAGGACGCCACCTGGTGTCCTGAGAATTGCTTGTTGATATGGGAAGGAGCCCTAACCCTATACACACACTCATACACTGGAATTGAGTCCAGGAACCTCAAAATACATGGCTAAGACAGGTGGTGGAGAAGGCGCTCTGGAGAAGATCTATGAAACTCTCATTTATCTGACTCCTTGTTTTTGTTGTTCAGTCACTCAGTCATGTTCGACTGTTTGTGACCCCATGGACTACAGCATGCCAGGCCTCCCTTTCTTTCAACATCTCCTGGAGTATGCACAAACTCATGTCCACTGAATCAATGATGCCATCCAACCATCTCATCCTCTGTCATCCCCTTCTCCTCCCACCTTCAATCTCTCCCAGCATCAGGGTTTTTTCAAATGAGTCAGCTCTTCCCATCAGGTGGCCAAAGTATTGGAGCTTCCTCTTCAGCATCAGTCCTTCCAATGAATATTCAGGGTTGATTTCCTTTAGGATTGATTGGTTTGATCTCCTTGCAGTCCAAAGGACTCTCAAGAGTCTTCTCCAACACCAAAACTCAAAAGCATTAATTCTTCACTCTCAGCCTTCTTTATGGGCCAACTCTCACATCTGTACATGACTACTGGAAAAACCATAGCTTTCACTAAATCTTCTCCAGGGAATCTTCCCAACCCAGGGATTGAACCCACATCTCCTGCACTGCAGGCAGATTCTTTACCATTTGAGCCACCAGGGACGCCCCTACTCCTTGTTAGAGGAAAGCCAATTAGAATGAGTGGAGGTCAGAATGGTGACATATTTTAAAGGAAACAGTTTCACTATTTCCAAGAAATAGAACCAGGTTATAAAATTATTCCTTCATCTTCCCTCGAGTACTTGCTTAATAAAGAATTAGAAATGATTTGCCATTCAGAAATCAGCTGGACGGCCAATGGTGCTTCTCAAGTGTTTGAAGGTGATTAAAAGCAGTTTGCTTTTGTAAGGTGTTTAAATATTCCCTCTGGAAATCTTGTTAAACTCTTCATTTGCTTCCCTTTTCTTTAAAAAGAAGGAAAACATAAACTCTGTTAAGAGTTGAGCCTTTCTGTGCCCCAATTAATGAAGCTTTACTCAATTAAGAAATATTGACTGGCTGCATTAGCCTGCGTCTTCCTCTGGGGTCAACAGAGGTACCTTTCACCAGGCATTTAAACCTTAGCTGATGTTAGTGACTATTTTAATGACCACTCCAGTTAGCATTTTGCATTCTGCCAAATAGACTAATGGGGTGACCGTGGGGATAAGGGACAAAGTCTCATGGCCTCCTTTGCCTGGAAACAGACCCCAGATCATGGAACTCTGCTGTGGTGGAGGTATTTCCTCTGGTGTGTTGAATACCTTCACACACCAGACTTCCACATACATTGTCTCCTTTAGTCCTCGCAACCAGCAGACATTGATTATATTTCAGCTTTCCCTTTTGCAGATGATAGAACCCAAATCTTAAACCTGTATATCCAGCTATCTGTTGGCCATCTTCACCTGTACCTTCCCTGAGTAAAAGCCCAAACACTATTTTTTTTTTTATAACCTCCTTTTTTGTTTTGGGGGTTTATTTTTTTGAGGGGGTCAGGAATCAATTCATCCATCAACAATTAGAAATCTTGACTCTTTTTTGATTCTTCCTTCTCGCTCTGTTTTTAAACCTTGCATAATCTAACAATTGCCAGCTCTTAGTGGCTTCATTCCTACATATTTCTGTACAGTTGACCCTTGAACAACACAGGTTTGAACTGCATGTTTCTACTTATATGGGGATATTTCTCAATAGTAAATAATATAGCAGTACATGGTCCTCTGTTGGTTGAATCAATGGCTGCAGAAGAAGCATAGACATGGAGGCCCAACTGTAAATTATACGTGGATTAACACCAGTGTTGATCAAGCCTAATGGCTGCTTCCAACAAGAACAACAGTTTTCCTCTCCCTGCATCTATGGTCACCCATCCAAAGACTTCTTCCTCTTGTACAACTGAATCTCCCTCTCCTTTCGTCTTACAAGGATACTGTGATAACACTAAGAACTCATCCAGATAACCTCCCTCTCTCAAGGTCCCTAATCACATCTGCAAAGTCCTTTGCCATGTCAGATGAGGGATGAGGACATGGACATCTTGAGGGGCTAAGCCCCCCACATCCTTGCCTTGCTCACCTTTTCCTCACTTCTCACCTCCTCACTGGTCTCCCTGTCTTTAGTATAACCCATCCTCCCTTTCTGCCACCTGTGAGCAGTGGTTCCCCAACACAGATCTGTTAACTGAACCCTGGGGGACAGTTAACAGGACAGATGCCTGGGTTCTACCTCTAGAGATTCTGAGTCAGAAAGTCCAGTGGATCTGTATTTTTTAAATCCACCAGAATACTGGTTTAAATAAGTAAATGAGCAAACAAAACTTTATACTTGGATGACAATTCCAAAATTTCAACATAGGGGTAAGTCAGAAGTTCGTTTTGAGGAACAATCTCATAGGGGACTTAACTGAGACTGTGTTTGCATAGCAAACATGTTATGTTTACATTGATTGCATGTTACTGATCAATGAAAATAGCAAGGTTTTCTAAAGATGGTCTTCTGCAGATATTACATTACTTAAAAAATTGTTTTAGTTAGATGTAACTTTCTGGAGGTGATGGGGTAGAGGAGTGATTTTTTAATCCTTCCTTCCTCCTGCCACACTTTATCACCTACTGTTTCTCGAGGTCACTGATACCCAGGGAGTTTGGGAATCTCTGATGCTGATCTCAAACTTCTCAAGGACAAGTATTTCAGTCTCCACCTCCTAGAATTCCAATACTCAGTGAGCATTCAATTACTATGCTAAGTGCACAATTCTTCAAATTAATGGAATTTGCTAGTACAAAATCCAAGTACAAAAGCATTTGTTAAGTTTTTACTAAAGGACAACCTACTTTGATGAGGAACTGAGGCGGAGGATTAAAGGAGAACCATAAACACCCAGGCTGTTCAGAGGTCTAGGTGAGCATTTTCTGTTGAAGAGTGTTACCAAGGCTGGTTGGTGGTGATGCATTTCGAGAGTGGATCCAAACACTTGTGGGAAGTGAAAAGCCAAGCAGATGTGTGTTATTTGTATCTGTCCAGATATGGAGTATACAGATTATACCTAGCACGTAGCACTTCTAATGGGCCCCCAGGCACTGTTCTGATCACTGTATATGTGTCAGCATGCTTCACCTCATGTAATTTGTATCATCTCATTTAATTTTCAGAAGACTTTAATAACTCACACACATATACACACCAAAAAAACCAACATTTAAGAATAGTGAATCAGTGTGGTTCAATACCTTGGCCACGGTCACACAGCTAGGGAGTGGGTCATTAAATGCAAGCACCCTGGTTGCAGAGGTTTTACCCACCACACTGCACTGCCCAGAGATGTCAGCTGTGTCACCAGGCATAGTACAAGAGAGACAGAAGAACAGGCCCTAAGTGCATGGTCTAGTTAGGTAGAAAGGATACAAACACAAAAACATTCTGATGCTATGACAAATAATTCAATACAAACAGACCTGCACCCTGAAATCTTAAGGAGGGGAAGTGATTTGTCCAAGATCAAACCAGTAAATAGCACAGTTGAGAATAGAATCCATGTGTATCTGAGACCAAATCCAGGTACTTTCACATGGAATGAGGCTATCTAAAGCAGGAGCCAAGGGAAGGTACAGCAAGGGCATTTTATTTAATCTCAGGCTAAAAAAGGCCTGGCTTTATTATTATTAAAATTTTTTTGTTGTATAATTTGGTGATTTTCATTCAATTGACTGAGTTGTATAACTATCATCAAAATACAATATTTATAACATTCTCATCACCCCTATAAGCTCCCTCATTCCCATGTACAGTTAATTTCTGTTTCTATCTCTAGTCACAAGCAATCTGTTGAGTACTTCCTATAGATTTTCTTTTTTCTGGAGATTTCATACAAGGGGAATCACACAATATGTGATCTTTTGTATTGACTGCTTTTATTTAGCATAAAGGTTTTTCGGTTAATCAGTGTTGTAGCATATATCAGTACTTTTTGCAGCTAAATAATATTTCGATCTGTGGATATATCATTTTTGTTTATCCATTTTATCCATTTGCCAGTTGACAAATCTTTGGATGTTTCCCAGTTTGGGGCTCTTAAGAATAATGTCACTACGAACAATCATGCACAAGTTTTTGTGCAGATGTTTTCATTTCTCTTGGGCACATGCCTAAAAATAGAATTGCTCAGTTGTTGTGGTAATTTTGTTTACTTTTGAGTATGTTTAATTTTTAAGAAACTAAGTCCTGACATTTAAGCAAAGATATGAAAATGAAAAAAGAAACAGCCAAGGAAAAAGGAGGGGACAGTGTTCTAGGCAGTGGGTAAAACACCAGTTTCTTTATTCCTGATGGGATACCTATAAAGTAATAACTATTGTATTTTGCATCTTAAACCCAAGGCAAAATAGTGTTATCGAAGAAAAACTGTCAATTTCTTGAAGGTGATAAATGAGCCTACATCACAGTAAGGTTGCATTTTCTCAGTTTGTTTTGAACTACTCTGTGAGAAATCATTTAAAAAAGAAGAAGAAAGAGAGAAAAACCCCAAACTAAAGCAAGGAACAAACACCCTAAAAAGGCAAGCCAACAAAAAACCAAAATGCTGGCCATGATAATCTGACAAGAGAAAGGCGCAAGTCAAAAGAAAGAATCTGTACTACTCCTTAGAGTCTGTGTTTTTCTATGTTTCAGTGAGTTAATCTCTTCGCATGCATAGCAATAATATTTGCACAGTCTGAAAGCCACAGCTCTGTTTGTACTTCTTCCCAGAAGATAAATGGTGTTTAGCAAAATGCAGGAAAATAATCATACCCAAGCCATCTTTCTCCAATATGCTTTCTTCCTGTTTGTCAGATTTAGCCAAAGTTGTTTTGTGTGCCTGTGTGTGTTCCCTCTTCGTGTGCTTTTCTGTTCAAGACAGAGCACATATTCTGGGCCCTGGCAGTTGTGCACACAATACATTGGTTAATCCAAGGTGACCTGCAGGTTTCAACTCTGTTTGCGAAGGCAGCTGCTGTACAACCAGGGAGGTAATTAGTACACTACAAACCATGGCCATAAAGTTGGAGAGCTGATTTCTAAAAGGCCCAAAGAGAGTTTTTACTTCTTAGCTTATGACCAGAAGTTCATGGCACATTAAGTTTTCCATTTGAAAGCTAAGAGAATCCCTTGCCACAGCTTCTAACTTCTCAAAGTGATTGGAGAGAGAAAATGTCAGGATTTCTCTTGATGAGAAAAGTACTCTTCAAGTGGAGTGATAGAATGCCAGCTTTGTCTCTGTACTTTAAGACTGAATAGGAAGCAGAAACTGGAGTTATATCTGGACATCTGCACAGAGGTCAGTAACGGCCTTTGCTTTTTCATCATCTACTTACAATTCGTGTCCCTGACTTCTGGATATGGCCCATTCATTTTCCTGTGTGAGATTCTCAAGTTCACATACTTTGCTTGTTCTGAGACCATCACTGTGCCCTGGGGGTAGACACGCGGTCCAGACGTGACCATTTGGAACAGTGCATATACCTGGCCACAGTATTGGGTTCAAGAATGGGAATGTGACCTCCTAAGCTGGGCTGATGAGAAGTCTAGAACTTTGCTTAAACAGTCAGGAAAGAGGTGCCCTCTTTCCTTTGGATTATTAGGCTGGAAGAATTTAAGTCTAGAGGTGTTGACAAACAAATATCTTCACTAGTTTCAAGGAGCAATCCTATCTATAACAGGACAAAATAATAGCTGAGAGAGAGAAGTAGAACCCAGAGATGAGGGAAGACAGTGTCCATCTGTGCTAAAATCTATAGCTTCTAGACTAGTCTACTATTTGAACCAGTAATTTCCTTTGTGTGTGTTTGGATACAGGGAGGATTTTGTTACCTGCAGTAGAAAAACAACAACGACGACGACAAAAGCTCACCATTCTGATTCAGGGGCCGCCCCAAACTGTGTTTAGTACTAAAAGAAAGTGGACTTTCTCCATACCTTAAACCCAACTCTGAATCAACAAAGGAATTTGGGGAAAAGTCTCAGCATATGAATTTAGGTTCAGCTTCTCTTGTGACTCAGCTGGTAAAGATACCGCCTGCAATGTGGGAGACCTGGGTTTGATCTCTGGGTTGGGAAAATCCCCTGGAGAAGGGAAAAGCCACCCACTCCAGTATTCTGGCCTGGGGAATTCCATGGACTGTAAGTCCATGGGGTTGCAAAAAGTCGGACACAACTGAGCAACTTTCACTTTCACTTTCTACATAAGTGCCATACATAAAAATTTCTGCAAGTTAAACCAGAAAGAATCCCAGAAAGTTTGTGACCTAAAAAGGTGAAGTAACTGTCCCAGGGTTGTCTGTTGTGGTGTAACTAAAGGGCTGTGACGTTAGAGTCCTCCACTCTCTTTCACTATCTTTTAGTGAAACAAATTTCAAAATGTAAGATCCTGCATATATGTGGATTGTAACATCAACTTGGGCTTCCCAGGAGGCTAGTGGGTAAAGAATCCATCTGCTAATTCAGGACACGCTGGTTTGATCCCTGGGTCAGAAAGATCCCCCAGAGAAGGAAATAGCAACCCACTCCAGTTTTCTTGCCTGGGAAATCACATGGACAGAGAAGACTGGAGGGCTACACTACATGGGTTTACAAAGAGTTGGATGGAACTTAGTGACTAAACAATAACAGTATTAACTTATGGAGAGTGGTCAGCATTTTATAAATGAAATAGAATAGATAACATCAGAATACACCACATGTTAGAAGAGAAGAGTAAGTAGTATTTAGTGAAGTTCCGTTTAAGTTGTATATTTAAAAATATGTATATATCCAAGTATACATAGAAATCAATATAGTGAATCATTGAATCTGATATGAACTATGTGCTTCTACTATGGTTCTTAGAGTTTGAAAGCCTCTTGAATGCACGCTTGGCTTTCTTTTATAAGCATGTTTATATTTGAAAGGGACAGGGGGAGTATGTTTTTCATAACAGGAAAGGGTTCCTGGTCTCCCAAGCTAGCCTATTCTGGAGGGCAGAGATTCTAACAAAGGTTCAGAGCCTGGGTTGTGAACACAACAATTTCCCTGTTTGTCTTCCCCATCACTGAGCTACCAGCAACCAGAGCATTCTTTTGGAACGCTTTTGGAATTCTTTGGGGGATGAAAGTGCTGTATAAAATCAAGTCTGGTCTGTTTATGGATGTAATTCTCTGTGCCCAGAGATCAGGACGAGCGCTGCGGTCGGAGTTACACTGCATCTGATTCTCATTAACTGCCCATGATTTCTCCCCTGGATCCTGCGGCTCTGCCCTCTCTGAATTACTGTGCACATGGTTGGCTTCCGCAGATTGCTCAGCCCGGGTCATCTGCGATCCAGTCCGCCGTTCAGTTAGAACCGATGCTGCAATTTGAGTGGACCTATATCAGGAGTGCTTTCGACATGAAAATTCTGTCTAATGATTAAAGAAACTTCCTGAGCTCAATGCTGCTGACTTTACAGAGCTTATTACCAAACACTGTGGGGAAGGGGTAGATTAGATTTCTTTGGCCTGGAGACAGAAAATTGGACAATACATGTTTATTACCAAAACTGGGACAGCAATCAAGGCCTATCTCAACCCCTGTTTAGTACTGAAAGAGTGTTGCACACTTTTTTTTAAACTAATAATTACTTACATCAGTTCAGTTCACTTCAGTCACTCAGTCGTGTCGGAACCACAGCACACCAGGCATCCCAGTCCATCACCGATTCCCAGAGTCTACCCAAACTCATGTCCATTGAGTTGGTGACGCCATCCAACTATCTGATCCTCTGTTGTCCCCTTTTCCTCCTGCCCTCAATCTTTCCCAGCATTAGGATCTTTTCAAATGAGTCAGCTCTTTGCATCAGGTGGCCAAAATATTGGAGTTTCAGCTTCAACATCAGTCCTTCCAATGAACATCCAGGACTGATCTCCTTTAGGATGGACTAGTTGGATCTCCTTGCAGCCCAAGGGACTCTCAAGAGTCTTCTCCAACACCACAGTTAAAAGCATCAATTCTTCGGTGCTTAGCTTTCTTTATAGTCCAAATCTAACATCCATACGTGACTACTGGGAAAACCATAGGCTTGACTAGACAGACCTTTGTTGACAAAGTAATGTCTCTGCTTTTTAATATGCTGTCTAGGTTGGTCATAACTTTCCTTCCAAGGAGTAAGCGTCTTTTAATTTCATGGCTGCAGTCACCATCTGCAGTGATTCTGAAGCCCCAAAAAATAAAGTCAGCCACTATTTCCTGTTTCCCCACCTATTTGCCACGAAGTGATGGGACTGGATGCCATGATCTTAGTTTTCTGAATGTTGAGCTTTGAGCCAACTTTTTCACTCTCCTCTTTCACTTTCATCAAGAGGCCCTTTAGTTCTTCTTCACTTTCTGCCATAAGGGTGGTGTCATCTGCATATCTGAGGCTACTGAAATTTCTCCCAGCAATCTTGATTCCAGCTTGTGCTTCTTTCAGCCCAATGTTTCTCATGATGTACTCTTCATATAAGTTAAATAAGCACAGTGACAATATACAACCTCAACATACTCCTTTTCCTATTTGGAACCAGTCTGTTGTTCCATGTCCAGTTCTAACTGTTGCTTCCTGACCTGCATACAGGTTTCTCAAGAGGCAGGTCAGGTGTTCTGGTATTCCAACCTCTTTCAGAATTTTCCACAGTTTATTGTGATCCGCACAGTCAAATTACCTACATAGTGTTGCTATATATCATTCATGTTCCCAGTGCTAACTGCTATGTCATGCAGTCTTCCTATGGACTCTGTCAGGGTGGGTTCAGAGATGCTAAGGAACAGCTCTCACATTTCAGTGTTTAAAACTACAGGTGTTTACAAAACTACAGTGAGGTACCACCTCACCCTTGTCAGGATGACCATGATTAAAATGTTTACAAATAACAAAAGTTCCAGACAGTTTGAAAAAAAAAAGAACCCTCCTTTACTGTTGATGAGAATGTAAAGTGGTACAGCCATTGTGGAGAATAGTATGGAGGCTCCTCAGAACATTAAAATAGAGTTGCCATATGATCTAGTGATTCCACTCCTGGATGTAAATCTGAATAGTTCAGTTCACTCACTTGTGTCCAACTCTTTGTGACCCCATGGACTGCAGCACGCCAGGCCTCCCTGCCCATCACCAACTCTCGGAGTTTACTCAAACTCCTACAAATCAAAAAGAAAAATGCACCCCAATGTTCATATAAGCACTGTTCACAGTAGTCAAGACTTCAAAACAACCTAAATGTCAATCAACAGATAAATGGTTGAAGAAGATGTTGTTTACATATACAATGGAATATTACTCAGCTCTAAGAAAGAATGAAATAATGCCATTTGCAACAACATGGGTGAACCTAAAGAGAAATAATAGTGGAGTGAAATAGTCAGAAAGAGAAAAACAAATACCATATGATGTCACTTATGTGCGGAATTTAAACATATGACACAAATACGTGGAATCTAAACACAGACACAAATGAACCTATCTACCAAACAGAAACAGATTCACAGACATAGAGAACAGACTTGCAATTGACAAGTGGGAGGGGAGGCAAAGGAGGGATGGATTGCAAGTGTGGGTTATCAGATGCAAATCTGAAGCAACAAGGTCCTACTATATAGAATAGGAAACTGTATTCAGTATCTTGGAATAAACCATAATAGAAAATAATTTTTAAAAGAATATGTATACATATATATATATATGTGAATCACTTTGCTGTACAGTAGAAATTAACACAACATTGTAAATCAACTATTGTTGTTGTTCAGTCACTATCCTGTCTGACACTTTTTGACCCCATGGACTGCAGCACACCAGCCCTCCCTGTCCTTCACTATCTCCTTGAGTTTGCTCAAACTCTTGTCCATTGAGTCGGTGATGTCATCTAACCATCTCATGCTCTGTCCCCTTCTCCTCCTGCCTTCAATCTTTCCCAGGATCAGGGTCTCTTTCAATTATCTGATCTTCCCATCAAGTGGCCTAAGTATTGGAGCTTCAGCTTCAGCATCAGTCCTTCCAATGAATAATCGATTTCCTTTAGGATTGACTGGTTTAATCTCTTTGCTGTCCAAGGGACTCTCAAGAGTCTTCTCCAGAATCACAGTTTGAAAGCATCAATTGTTTGGTGCTCAGGCTTCTTTATGGTCCAACTCTCACATCTGTACATGACTACTGGAAAAACTGTAGCTTTGACTAGATGGACTTTTGTTGGCAAAGTGATGTCTCTGCTTTTTAATACACTGTCTGCTACTGCTACTGCTACTGCTGCTAAGTCACTTCAGTCGTGTCTGACTCTGTGCGACCCCATAGATGGCAGCCCACCAGGCTTCATCGTCCCTGGGATTCTCCAGGCAAGAACACTGGAGTAGGTTGCCATTTCCTTCTCCAATGCAGGAAAGTGAAAAGTGAAAGGGAAGTCGCTCAGTCGTGTCCGACTCTTTGTGACCCCATGGACTGCAGCCCACCAGGCTCCTCCGTCCATGGGATTTTCCAGGCAAGAGTGCTGGAGTGGGGTGCCATTGCCTTAGGCTTGTCAAAACTTTTCTTTCATGGAGCAAGATCTTTTAATTTCATGGCTACAGTCAATGTCTGCAGTGATTTTGGAGCCCAAGAAAATGAAGTCTGTCACTACTTTCATTTTTTCCCCATCTACTTGCCATGAAGTAATGGGACCAGATGCCATGATCTTAGTTTTCTAAATGTTGAGTTTTACCCAGATTTTTCACTCTCCTCTTTCAACTTCATCAAGAGGCTCTTTAGTTCCTCTTTGCTTTCTGTTATAAGGGTGGTATCATCTGCCTATCTGAGGTTATTGATATTTCTCCCAGCAATCTTGATTCCAGTTTGTGCTCCAGCCAATCCGGCATTTCTCATGATGTACTCTGCACATAAGTTAAATAAGCAAGCTGACGATATCCAACCTTGACGTACTCCTTTCCCAATTTGGAAAAAATCCATTGTTCCATGTCCGATTCTAACGGTTGCTTCTTGACCTGTACACAGATTTCTCAGAAGGCAGATAAGGTGATCTGGTATTCCCATCTCTTGAAGAATTTTCCACAATTAGTTGTAATCCACACAGTAAAAGCTTTAGTGTAGTCAATGAAGCAGAAGTAGAATTTTTTCTGGAGTTCTCTTGGTTTTTCTGTGATCCAACGGATGTTGACAATTTGATCTCTGGTTTCTCTGCCTTTTCTAAATCCAGCTTGTACATCTGGAAGTCTTCGGTTCACATACTGTTGAAACCTAGCTTGAAGGACTTTGAGCATTATCTTGCTAACATGTGAAATGAATGCAATTGTGTGGTAGTCTGAACATTCTTTGGCATTGTCCTTCTTTGGGCCTGGAATTAAAACTGACCTTTCCCAACTATACTTCCATAAAATAAAAACTGTATATGTTCATTTCTCCTTCACACTTAAGTTTTTCTGGGTCCTTGTGGGTATAAGTGGGAGGCTCCTCTCCACATCATCCTCTGTCTACCTTGGCTGCACCTGGAAAATTGCAGGCCCCTCTGACTAGGAAACAGAGGGTGGTAAATTGTGCAGCAGTACTTAAGACTTCTGCTCAAAGTAATACCTTCCTTCTGCTCACTTCTCATTGGCTAAAGCAGATTGTGTTCTTGCCTGGAGAATCCCAGGGATGGGGGAGCCTGGTGAGCTGCCGTCTATGGGGTTGCACAGAGTTGGACACGACTGAAGCAACTTAGTAGCAGCAGCAGCAGCAGCAACCACTTCATGGGAAATAGATGGGGAAACAGTGGAAACAGTGTCAGACTTTATTTTGGGGGTCTCCAAAATCACTGCAGATGGTGACTGCAGCCATGAAATTAAAAGACGCTTACTCCTTGGAAGGAAAGTTATGACCAACCTAGATAACATGCCCAGTGCCTGCCCAGGGAGCACTACCTGTACACACGGGAGCAGCTCTTTGACCGCATGTGTGCCATGCTGGGCGGCCACGTGGCTGAGCAGCTGTTCTTCGGGCGGGTCACCACGGGTGCCCAGGACGACCTGAGGAAGGTCACCCAGAGTGCCTATGCCCAGATCGTGCAGTTCGGGATGAGCGAGAAACTGGGCCAGGTGTCCTTCGATCTCCTGCGGCCAGGAGAGGCGCTGGTGGAGAAGCCGTTCAGTGAAGCCACGGCCCAGCTCACAGACAAGGAGGTGCAGCGGCTCATCGGCTCCGCGCATGCGCGCACCCTGGACCTGCTCACGCGCTGCCGCGAGCAGGTGGACAAGGTGGGCAGGCGGCTGCTGGAGAAGGAGGTGCTGGAGCGGGCCGACATGGTGGAGCTGCTCGGGCCGCGGCCGTTTGCAGAGAATATCACCTACGAGGAGTTCATGGAGGGCACAGGCGGCCTGGAGGAGGACACGGCCCTTCCCGAGGGTCTGCAGGGCTGTCGTGGGGGGCCCGCTGCAGGAGAGCCGAGCCTAGCGCCTCCGCCTGGAGAGCAGCCTCTGGGACCCCCAGGAAGCAAATTAAAGCACATGTAACCCGAAGCAATGGCACCCCACTCCAGTACTCTTGCCTGGGAAATCCCACGCACGGAGGAGCCTGGTGGGCTGCAGTCCATGGGGTCGCTAAGAGTCGGACACGACTGAGTGACTTCATTTTCACTTTTCACTTTCACACATTGGAGAAGGAAATGGCAACCCACTCCAGTGTTCTTGCCCAGAGAATCCCAGGGACGGGGGAGCCTGGTGGGCTGCCGTCTATGGGGTCACACAGAGTCGGACACGACTGAAGTGACTTAGCAGATAGCATATTGAAAAGCAGAGACATTACTTTGTCAACAAAGGCCCATCTAGTCAAGGCTGTGGTTTTTCCAGTAGTCATGTATGGATGTGAGAGTTGGACTGTGAAGAAAGCTGAGCGCCGAAGAACTGATGCTTTTGAACTGTGGTGTTGGAGAAGACTCTTGAGAGTCCCTTGGACTGCAAGGAGATCCAACCAGTGCATTCTAAAGGAGATTAGCCCTGGGTGTTCTTTGGAGGGAATGATGCTAAAGCTGAAACTCCAGTACTTTGGCCACGTCATGCGAAGAGTTGACTCATTGGAAAAGACTCTGATGCTGGGAGGGATTGGGGGCAGGAGGAGAAGGGGACAACAGAGGATGAGATGGCTGGATGGCATCACTGACTCGATGGACATGAGTTTGAGTGAACTCCGGGAGTTGGTGATGGACAGGGAGGCCTGGCGTGCTGCGATTCATGGGGTTGCAAAGAGTCGGACAGGACTGAGCGACTGAACTGAACTGAACTGAACTGAAAGCAGATTGTAGGCCTCACCTAATTTGAAGAGAGCAAGAAAGTACTGCCCTACCCGTGTTTCTGGAAGGAAGAAAAACACATATTTATTGAACAAGGAAAATAACTTCTGCAACTGTTCTGTGAAGAATGTGCTTTTACTACACCCATTTCTCATCCATTTTACAGATGAGAAAGCTGAAGCATAGAGAATTTGTGGAACCTGCATCAGGTCACAAAAACAGTAAACAGAGTAGAAGGACCAGGTTTTGCAAATAAAAATACAGGACACTTAGTTCAATTTGAATTTCAGACAAACAACAAATAATTTTTTAGTGTGTGTGTGCGTGTAAGTCACCTCCAGTCCCATCCGACTCTTTTCAACGCTATGGACTGTAGCCTTCCAGGCTCCTCTGTCCATGAGATTGCTCCAGGCAAGAATACCGGAGTGGGTTGCCGTGCCCTCCTCCAGGGGATCTTCCTGGGCCAGATTTGAACCCACGTCTCTTGTATCTCCTGTATTGGCAAGTGAGTTCTTTACCACTAGCGCCACTGTGTAAATGCAAATATCTCTGTATTTTTGCTAAATGGGCATTTGGTGTTTATCTAAGAATTAAACTTAACTGGCTGCCATGTATTTTATCTGGCAGCCTTAAAATGAAGTGGCCAGGATTTGAACCTAAGAATTTTGGCTCCAGAGATTATTTTTTGTTGTTATTTATCATGGAATTTTATTTTTTTTTGCTTCAATTTCTATTTTTATTTTTTGGCCACTTCCCACTGCATTTGGGATCCTAGTTCCCCAGCTAGGATAGAACCCATGCCCCCTGCAGTGGAAGCGCCGGGAGTCCCAGCCACTGGACCACCAGGGAAGTCCCTCCAGAGATGAATATTCTGTTTAGTACCATTCTCTTCCTGTGGTTTTGTTCTTCTTTCAATGTTAATTTAGTATTTACTCTTTAATCATATGAATAAGGCCATAAGCAAATTTGAACTCTTCTCTAATAGGAAAGAAAAAGACACTCTGGAAACGTTTTCTCACTGGTAGTTTCTTGTACTGTTCTAGGAGGTGGGGATGGCACTCAGGAGGGGACAGAAGGTGGGGAAGGTAAGAAAATAGAGGAGAATGAGAATCTGTCTGCCTTCAGACCCATCTCATGATCTGCCCCCTAATCTTCTTAGCCCATGGGAGGGGAAATGTGGGGCAGATAATCCCCCAATTTTTCTATGATTTTAAAACGTGGCAAATTTCCCTTTTTTAATTATGAAGCTCTTAGGCTGACAATAAACCCAGTTGTCATTCCTGGTTCACAATAATTGGAGGATACAGGCTTGAGGAGTTGGATTTAACTGTGGTCGTCAGTGGGCATATGATTTATTTTTGTGGGTGGGTGTAAGTTTGGGGTTAGGTGGGTTAGGAAGCCAGCCTCAGACTCTAGATGTTTCAGATACTTTCCCACCCAGTGAAGAGTTGGTATGCAAATAATTGTTGATAATAATTAAGCCAGCCCAAGACTCCATGGGCTTCCCAAGTGGCGCTGGTGGTAAAGAACCCTTCTGCCAATGCAGGAGACCCAGGAGATGCAGGTTTGATCCCTGGGTCAGGAAGATCTCCTGGAGAAGAGAATGGTAACCCACTCCAATATTCTTGCCTGGAGAATCCCATGGGCAGAGGAGGCGGTGGGCTAGAGTCTATGGGGTCACAAAGAGCTGGACATGACTGAAGCAACTAAGCACACAGCACATAAGACTCCACATTTTTCAGATACATTTTCACCAAGTTGATAGTTGATTTGCAAATAATTATTTAATTATTATTACTATTAATTATTAAACAGTAGCTGATTTATGATTACCATTTGATAAACGTATTCATTGCCTGAAGCAGAATCTAGCATATAATGGAAATGAAATCTTTCTTGAATCAGTGATTTAAAGTTGTTGCCTTTATTTGCCCTATTTTACAAATGAGGAATTAGAAGTTTAGAGGAGCGAAGTGACCACTAATTAAAGTCAGACCAATTTCTGAAGAGTTTTTGGTCTAGGCAAGAACTTTAATTTCAAGGCTGGTGTTCCAGAGCTGGTTATTACTGATACTACTCCCTTTAACTTGACTTGGCCTTCTAAGGCATGCAATTGCAGCCTTAGAAGACTATTAGGAGTAGAGTAAGGACAAACAAACAATTAGGAGGAGCTGGTATGCTTGAGCCCTTGGATAAAAAGGTAACCCAGTACAGAAGATTAGCATTTCTTTACTGCTAAGTGTCCTCTTTCAAGTCTTAATCCCATGCAAGCAAAGCTGCAAAGCGAAGTGAAATGAAGTCACTCAGTCGTGTCCAACTCTTTGCGACCCCATGGACTGTAGCCTACCAGGCTCCTCAATCCATGGAATTCTCCAGGCCAGAATACTGGAGTGGGTTGCCATTTCCTTCTCCCAGGGATCTTCCCGACCCAGGGATCGAACCTGGGTCTCCCGCATTACAAGCACATGCTTTACCATCTGAGCCACCAGGGAAGCCCTTAATCCCGTGCAAAGGGAGATAAAATCTTTCCCTAAGCTCTGTTTTTCGTTTTTTGGCTGCCCTGAGTCTTTATTTCCAGGTATGGACTCTTCACTGAGGCCCACAAGATTTCTCTAGTTGTGGCTTAGGGCCCTCTTGGCATGTAGGACCTTAGCTCTCAGATGGGGGATGGAACCCCTGTCCTCTGCGTTGCTAGGCGGATTCTTAACCACTGGACCACCAGGGAAGTCCCTAGGCTAGGTTTTAAAGCAAAACATTTCTTTTCGTTTAGTGATCCCACCAACTGAGCTATCTTTCTTTAAATCTTGTCCTGCAAGACACAATCTGAGTAGTTTTGTTCTAGAGATAGATGCTGTATGCAAAATCACCGTGGTCCTTTATTTTGCTGGCTGGCTTGTAGTTTGAAGAAACTACCTTCTCAGTGAGTCCTGTACAACTTTCAGATCTGACCAATGGAGATTCAGTATCTTCTTATTGTGTGCCTTGATGCAGGGACCAAGGAAAAGGAAAGTAAATGCAAATCTAAAGAAGTTGTTTCTGATCAGGAAACTACTCTACACAGATATGTTCCTTAGGTTATTTAATACATTTTGGCTTGGCACTAGGGGTACATCAATAAGCAGGACACACATATCTCAAAAAATAGTGTAACAGAAGATAACACCTGGCATTAATTAATTTCCACTGGGAATACTATTATTTAGTTATTACTATTAATATATCCCAGATCCTGTCCTGTGTTCTTTATCATGATCATATTTTACATTCTTCAAAACAGGCTTATGGAATATTCTAACATTGTTGGTGGGTATACAGCTTGGTAAAGCCACGTTAGAAAACTAGCACTCTCTCCCAAGCTGAACACATGCATACCCTATGACCCAGCAATTCCACTCCTTAGTAAAAATATATCCAACACAGATGTGTACAAGTGCTTACCAAAAGATATCTTCTAGAATATGCATAGGAGCAATGTTAGTAATAGCCCCAAAAGAAGAAGTACCCAAATACCCATCAACTTTTAAATGAGTAAGTAAATTGTGTTATATTCACACTCGCAGCAATGCAAATGAACCATCTACAATTACATATAGAAGGATGAGTGTATTTCACAACTGTAATGTTGAATCCAGGAAACAAGACACAAGAGGCATACTGTATGATTCCATTTTTATAAAGATCAAAAATAGGTAAAACTCCTGTGTTATATATATGTCAGGGAGCAGCTACCCTTAGAGAAGGGTGTGGTAGGAGAATTCCAAGGCAGCCACATGATCCATACCAGTAGTATTACTCCCTAGCATAACCTCTGCCACTTTAATACAGTGGAACCTGTGATTTGATGGGATATAATTCCTGTGACTAAGATCTTAATCACCCAGGAGATTGACCTGGGTAGCTTGAACTAACCAGGTGAGCTCTTGAAAGAGCATTTAAAGGTCAGAGATAGAAATTAGAGAGATCAGCTACTGCTAGACTGAAAGAAAGCAACAGGGTTAACTGGATGAAAGCCACATGGCAAGAACTGTGGGCAACCTGTAGGAGCTGAGACTGGTATCCTGCCAGCAACTAGCAAGAAAGAGGGGACCTCAGTTATTGAGCCATAAGAAACTGAGTTCCAACAACAACATGAATGAGCTCAGGTCACAAATAAGACCCAAGCATTGTGTGACACCTTGATTCTCACCTCTGACCTGAGCAGAGGATCTAGCCAAGCCACACCCCGACTCCTGCCCTGTGGAAGCTGAGGTAATCAATGTATCTTGTTTTAAGGCACTAAACTGGATTTTTACATAGCAAAAGAAAATTAACATAGATCATAGAGACTGGAAAGAGCTACTGGGCCACTGAAAGTATTCTGTTTTCTGATCAAAGTGATGGTTACACTTCTATGTGTGTGTGTGTGTGTATGTATGTATATATAGGCTTCCCTGGTAGCTCAGTTGGTAAAGAATCTGCCTCCAATGCAGGAGACCCCGGTTTGATTCCTGGATCAGGAAGATCCACTGGAGAAGGGACAGGCTACCCACTTCAGTATTCTTGGGCTCCCCTGATGGCTCAGCTGGTAAAGATGCTACCTGCAGTGTAAGAGACCTGGGTTTGATCCCTGGGTTGGGAACATCCCCTGGAGAAGGGAACGGCTAAAAATATGCTGGCCTGGAGAATTCCGTGGACTGTATAGTTCATGGGGTCACAAAGAGTTGGACATGACTGAGCGACTTTCACTCACTCACTCATATATATGTAGGTTGTGCTTTGAGGCTTGCAAGATCTTAGTTCCCCAACCAGGAATTGAACCTGGGCCTCAGCAGTGAAAGCACCAAATCCTAACCACTGGATCTCCAGAGAATTTCCTACAGCAGTATATTGTTAAGTTGTGACGATTCATTGTGCTTTATACTTAGGATATATGCACTTTTCTATTTGTATTTTGTATATGTGTTTTAAAATTTTATTTTATTTATTTATTTTGGTTCTGTTGGGTCTTAGTTGTGGCACGTGGGATCTTCATCGTGGCATCTTTTGTTGCAGTGGGTGGACTTAGTTGCCCTGCAGCATGTGGGATCCTAGTTCCTTGACCAGGACTTGCACCCACATCCCCTGCATTGGAAGACAAATTCTTAACCACTGGGCTGCCAAGGAAGTCCCTGTATTTTGTATATTGTTACAGAATAGCAAGATAATGTTATGAAAGAGTCATCAAATTATGGTACAGTCTTATGAAGTAAGTTATATATTATGATGTCTACAGTTGAGGAAGCCCAGAGACATACAAACCCAGGCCTACCTGGATACACTGTAGCCATTCTCTTTTGTTCATGATCAGGCAATGAAAATATCCCCATGGGATTGGTGTTACTGCAAAAAAGAGAACAGGATTACTCTTTAGAAGGAATCAGACCTTTGCAATGTCACTTCGATTATTCAGAGAAGCTTGAAGATAGTTTCAGTCCTTCTCTCATGGTGCAGTTGAGTGATCTCTGCTAAGTGTGGCCTTTTCTTGCTATCTCCCTGCCCTTCCTTCCTCCAGGGCTTAGCAAAAATTGTAGCTCGTGAAGATTTTGGCTTTGACTCTGCCTGTCAACAATAGAGAATGAAAGTAGAGACAAGGATGAGAGGTTTCACCCAAGGTGTGTTAGTGCAGGGAAAGGCATTCCTGACAGCAGCAGTTTCTTCAAACAAATAACCCAGCACCAACTCTCTTTTAAACTGATACATAACTATACTCTAATAAAAATTTTAAAACCTGTTATACATATTTTCCTTTCTTATATTTTTTTTTCTTTTTGGCTGCACCCAGCAGCATGTGAGAACTTCATTATCCGGCTAGGGATTGAACCCAGGCCCTCTGCAGTGGAAACATAGAGGTTTAACCACTGGGCCGCAGCGCAAGTCCCCATATTTTCCTTTCTATTTAAATAAATATATATTGAAAGTGAAAGTGTTAGTTGCTCAGTCGTGTCTGACTCTTTGTGAACCCATGGACTGTAGCCCACCAGGCTCCTCCATCCCTGGGATTCTCCAAGCAAGAATACTGGAGTGGGTTTCCATGCCCTCCTCCAGGGCATCTTCCCAACCCAGGGACTGAACCCGGGTCTCCTGCATTGCAGGTGGATTCTTTATGGTCTGAGCCACCAGGGAAGTTGAAATAAATGAATATTACTGATATAATATGTAATAATAATATTTTAACAATAGAATTTTAACATAAACAACCTGTAAATTAAAGACTCTCCTTCTAAAAATAAACACCATTAACTCTTGAGCAGGTCTTTGTTTTATTTTGCTTTGGTTTTTTTTTTAATGATCAGTTTAAATTAAAAAAAAAAAAGCGGAAAGTTACCAATAACAGAACTGGCTACCCTATTGTTATGGAGAATTAGGGCATATGCCCATCTAAAACCACTCTGTTCTATACAGCAAGACTCTAGCCATACTGAGATGTCCTATGTAAAATACAGAGAATTTCAAAGGCTTAGGAAAAAAAAGAATATATCAATGGCATTATATTGATTATATATTAAAATGACAATCTTTTCGATATAGTAGATTAAGTAAAATATTTTATTACTATGTCAACTACAAAGTGGCACTTACCAAGAGCACTGCCCATGGCTGAACACAAAGGCTCTTGCCATCTGCCTCTACGGGAATTGAAACCCATGCTGATGTAGCTGTTGACCTTCAACAACCCCTGAGGGAGTTCAGGATGGAGAGAGGCACTCTGTGCTCCAGGGAATCTCGTGGGACAGGTCTTTAGATAGTTGGATGTTTTTAGGGACAGATTTTATTATCTCAATCCTTGCATCTCCTCATATCTAGAGAAGCACTAAATCCCTTCAAGGTAACATCAGATCTTCATGACTAACAAAAACCTTTTGTAAAATGAGTGCTTCATGAACCTCTCCTTCACCAAAACCTTATATACATTGACTTTCCCCCCACTGCCACTTTAGAGCACTCTCAGGGCTATCTGAGATGCAGCCTCCCGGGCTGCAGTTCTCACTTTGCCACAAATAAAACTTAACTCACAACTCTCAAGTTGTACATCTTTTTTAGTCAACAGAATAAAATTTTATCTGTAGCTCGTATATATTTATTTCCATTGGGTAGGCTAATTTAACGTATTACAGAGTCTCACAAAAGATACCTGGAAAGGGAAAAACTGGAGATTTAGTTCTTAATAATGTTTTTTTCTGTTTGTAAATGGATTACAGTAAAAAAGAAAAAAGTTAGTACAGGAAAGAATAAATTAGAAAATAAAAGCTCTCCCACAAACTGAATCATCATTTTTGTTAACATGATGGTTTATACCCTTGTAAACTGTAATTACACATACATACTATGTATAGTCTCTTCTATAAACATTTTTTTCACTAAATCTATCATAGATGTCTTTCTATAGAAATACATTGATAGATATTTTACTGTGTGAATGTACCAGGAGCTTAAGGTTCTGTATGATTCATTTTTCATGGGGAGAAAAAAAATGTCACTTACTAGAATTCTAATAGTATTTTTATCATTAATTCATAGCAATTTTAGGATTTTAAGTCTTCAAGGAGTGCCTAGAAATTAGTAGGTGCTCAATTGCTATAATTAATGGAAGTAGAAGAAATATTCAATGCCATTTTAGCCAACCATTATGCTAGTAGAATTAGCACCATTTTATTAGACCTTTAAAACCATCTGTATTCAGAAACATGCTTTAGTCCACAAATATACACCTCTATGGATTTAAGGTCCATAGATTATACATATAATAGTTGTCAAGAGTATTTTTAAAAAGGCAAATGTCACCTACTGGAGTACAATGGAAAGGTTCGAAGAAGGGATTGACAGGACCATATTTGAAGTTCAGTAAAGACCATAAGCTCTTCCCTTTCTCCCAGCCTCAGCTCTTTGTGATCCAGAAGTACCCAAAAGTGGCTAAAATTGGAGGCACAACAAGGAGAGAAGCATCAAAGCATTTTGCTCTCCCATGTAGGGTCAGGTCTGAGCTACTTGGGAAAAAATGCTGGAATGGATGAGAAACTGAAGTTTACATTACATTGGACATTCTAATACCTGAAAATGAGATTGTTAATCTCAGATGTTCCCGAACAAGCCATGGAATCTGGCCTAGATATTGACCTGGGGTAGAGGAGACAAACACAGTAGAGAAGATCTGAAGATGGCAATGGGGGAAATTGATTTGTTTCCTTATCAAGGAACTCTTATCAAGTTCAATTCATTTAATTAACCAGTTTCTCACATAAACCTTCATTACTATGTAAACTGTAATTCAGTTTTTACAACCTGAGATAATCTGATTGACCCAATAGTTATATGTGACTTATAAATTTGGAATTAAGTCAAGTTTCTCTATTGAGATGGCTATCTTTGACTAAACAGAGGACTGGTCCAGGGATCAGCAGCATCAGTGTCCCCTGGGACCTGTCAGAACTACAGAATTTCAGGCTTTATCCCAGACCTACATAGGAGGAATCTATAATTCTAACAAGATCACCAAGGGATTTATACACACATTACAATTTCAGAAGCTTGATCAGAGAATTCAGTATGTTTTGCATTGTCTGCTACATGGGGAATTGCTCGTTTTGATCTCAGACCTGTGAGATGCTGGGTTAAAGGGAGCTTGGAATTGTGATACCCGGGCCCTCACTGTGCTACCCTGGGCAAGTCATGTCTAGGACTCTCCTTCTGCTTTCTCCTAGTTGTCTCATCAGATGAAATGTAAAGTCCCCTCTGGCTCTGACATTCTGTAATTCTAAGAAATTTCAGTGAAGCAAAACAAAACAAAACAAAAAACCCACTTGAGATTTAATAAACTCTGTAATCAATTGATTAAAGAGCCACTGCAGATTTACCCGGAGAAGGCAATGGCACCCCACTCCAGTACTCTTGCTTGGAAAATCCCATGGATGGAGGAGCCTGGTAGGCTGCAATCCATGAGGTCTCTAAGAGTCGGACACGACTGAGAGACTTCACTTTCACTTTTCACTTTCCTGCATTGGAGAAGGAAATGGCAGCCCACTCCAGTGTTCTTGCCTGGAGAATCCCAGGGACGGGGGAGCCTGGTGGGCTGCCGTCTATGGGGTTGCACAGAGTCGGACACGACTGAAGTGACTTAGCATAGCAGATTCACCACGTCTTTGCGTAACTGTGATGAAGAATGTCCTTTGTGTTAGCCCAAATGAAAAGTAATTTCCTGTTTAATAACAATTATCTCTTCTGCATTGAGGAGGAAGCATATTTGATGGTAAAAGACGATTATTGCTAAAACAAAATAATATTTAGAGCAGCAGGCTTCCAGGAGCTTCTGAATCATTTGTATTAGAATGATTAGTAAACTCTTTATCTGAAAAGCATGGCTAATTGGGATCGGTTTGGTGTAAAAGGACTTCTTCTGAAGAAAGCTCTGTTGAAAAACAAAACCCACACTGCTTCCCCATTGCACATACACCAAAATTCTACTTGATCTTCTGAATTTAAGTCATGTGCTGGTGCAGATAAAGGCGATCTCTGGGGCTCAGTACTCAGGGTTATGTGTCAGATGCATCACTGATTCACAATGTGACTGTAGCAAAATTTCTTTCCTCTTCTGGGGTTCAGTTCTATTATCTTGAAAGTGATCAGGAGCTTTGCTGGAGGCACAGAGGTAGAGTCTGCCTGCAAATGTATGAGACAAGGGTTGAGCTCCCATCTGGGAGGATCCTACTTGCCTCGGAGCAACTAAGCCCAAGCGCCACAACTACTGAGCCTGTGCTCTTAGGGCCTGGGAACCACCACCACTGAACGCATGTGCTGCAGCCACTGAAGTCCAAGTGCCCTAGAGCCTGTGCTCCACAACAAGAGAAGCCACGGCAAGGAGAAGCCCTCGAACTGCAGCTAGAGTGTAGCCCCCACTTGCCACAACTAGAGAAAAGCCTGTGCAGAAACGAAGACCCACACAGCCAACAATAAATTTAAAAAGTTTTTTTTGTTTAAAGTGATGGAATTGGACTATTTCACCCTGCATGTTAACTGCTGCTCCCTAACAGAGGTTTCCTGGCATTTGGGGCCTGAGAAGGACAGCAGGACTTCAAGCAAGCTCAGTGGAAAGTAGTCGATCAATTAGTAATGTCTGCTCTGGGCAAAGGAACAGGAAGTGACAAAATAAGTTCCATTTGTTTGCAAATTCCTGGACTCTCTGGGCTCCCTGAGGACAGTAACTTTTTAAAAATATTTCTTCCTGAAAACATTTATAACAGGTTCTTCTTCTAAGCTCAAACGAAAGAAATAGACCGATAACTAGGTTTGCTATTGCTCTGCTGGAGTCTTTTCAAAGCTTCAAGTGTTTTTGTGTTCTCAATAGCAACATGTAGGGCAAGCTCTGAGGCAAAGAAAAATGTGCCTGGATTTAAAAGAAGTTCAGTGTGAGATATCTGATAGGTTGAAAGTGATTTATGAAATGAGTTCTCTGTTTTGTTAGAACGTGGAGTGTTGTTCCATTCAGAGGCCCTTGATATGAAACAGATGCCCCATCTTATAAATCAGGCACCCTGCGGTAAGGAGATGGCATTTTTGTATAAATTATTGTGGATCCAGGAAGGAAAATCATGGGTGAACAAATTTTTACTGGCTTCTTGGCGTAGAAGTCACTTTACTGGTCATCTGTCTGAGCTGATCTTCCCCTCCATTTTTCCTGGAGGATTGATGATGAGGAAAAAGTTGAAAGTTCTGTGGAGGAACATCCTCTTTGACCTAACAAGTCTCTCTCCAGGTTTAACACGACCGGGTAGGTGAGTGCTGCTTTCCTGGCCTGTAGAGACAGCACCGCTGTCGCGTTGGGGTTTCAATTTCAAATGGAAATCCTCCAAAAGGAAGCTGGACTAAAGCCTTCCATCAGGTTCAGAGAAGGAATACATTTATAGTTTTCTTTTTTCTATCTAAGGTCATTAAGCTCTTCCTTCAGTGGTCTGCTTTCTACTTTCCATTTGAAAAATGAAAACTTCATTGTTTTCATGCCATTCCTTGGTTCTTTGACAGTTTCTGACAGAGTCAGCTAATGATCATTCTCTCTGCAGTTGAAAGCAGCAAGCTCATTCATTTATTCATTTGTTCAGGAAAAAGTATGCCTTAAACTCTCTGATTGAGAGTAAGAGACATACCTGGCTACCTGTTTTATGGGCGCTGCGTACAACCTTGCACAGGACCATTAGGGTTTTCAAAATGACAGAGAAGTCAAATATGGATCTGAGTTGGGAAGTCTGTATTCATTTTAGAAGATGTTAATTATTTTCTTTATTTTGATTGTATTATTGGAGTTGGTCATATATTCACACAACTTAAAAATATATTGCAGTCAAAAGAAGTCTTATTCTATCTCCTGACTCCACCTACCTAATTTTCCACCTTCAGCCTCCTATATGTACCCACTCATTAATTTCTTGTATAACCTTCTGGTGTTTGTATTTCTCCAGATATAAGCAAATATAAACATAGTCTTATTCGTCCCCTGTTTACATAGAAATGCTATATATACTACTCTACATCCTTCCTCTCTCACTTAATAGTTTCCCTGAGATATTTCCACAGGGCATGGAGAATTGCATCATCCTTTGCTCAGCCACGTGATACTGTATGGAAGTACCATGGATTATTTATCCACTCCTCTTTAGATGGACACTTGGGTATTTGCAGCCACTTGCTCACACATGCTCACAATCTTACAATCAATAATGAGGTTTATCTGTCACTTTACTTCACGTTGGTTTAAGTAGAGCTGTTAAAAAAAAAAAAAAAAAATCCCAGGAGTGAAATTGCTGAGTTAAAAAGTAAATGCATTCATAACTTCAATAGTGATTGCCAATAAGCTCCCCAAAGGGTTGTGGGCCATTTTTCACTCTTGCCAGCAATGTGTGAAAATGCCCAATTCCACTATTTATTACAGAATGTACTGGGTAAAACTTTCGAATTGAATTTTTGCCAACTTGATAGGTGAAAAATGATATCCTTATGCAGTTTTGACTTGCAGTTTTCCTATTATAAGTGAGGTGGTCAAACATCTTTTCAAATGTGTGAGAGCCATTTATATTTATTTTTCTGTGACCTGTCAGTGTTCCAGTCATATTTCTATTGCTTTGCTGATATTTTTCTCCTTCACAGTTTCTAGGTGGATTTACTCTTATTCGTGAACATTTATTTTAAGGATCTAAGTCCTTTTTATACATGTACTCAATTAATCCTCATAACAAGCTTGGGAGTTGGGTATTGCCACCCCATTTTAAAATGAGAAAACAGATTCAGAACAGTTAAGACACTAACCGCAGGCCACACAGCCAGGAAGAGGCAAAACCGATGCTCAGATCCAAGTTCATCTCCCTGCAAAAGCCTTTTCTCTTAATCCTCTGGTAGTACTGTTTCTCTTAGGCAGAGACCAGAATTAACTAATTCGAACTGGCTCTCCTTTCCCCAGCATGTAAGATGGCAGAGAAGGGTTTGGCTGAGATCGTGCTGGGTGGCATGTGGAAGCCCAGCTGGGATTAGAAACATGCGTCCTATAATCCAACCAGTGAATAATCCGCAGGAAGATTGATGGTACAGCCCCCCACCCCCGCCCTCAGGAAAGGATTGCCACGATGCATTTGAAGCCAAGAGGAAACAGAAATGACAAGTGGCTGAAATTAGACAGGAAAAGGATCAAGCCGAGTCAGGCATCAAAGCACGTTGTGTGGTCGCTGTGAACCGAGCATAGAAACCAGGCTTTACCTACCAAGAGTGCTTTCCCATTAGAAGACCAGAAAATTTTTAAATATTGCAGCTCCTTCTGCCTCTGCCGCCTTAAAGGAGGCTTCAGAAAAACCTGAGGGATCGGTGGGGTCAGCAGCCCTTCACACACAGCTGGGGCCAGCACGTGGAGCTCAGCCTTCTTGGGAAGGGTTGTTTCCCTTCCCAGCTGTCCTGTCTGCTTAAAGTTGCCTGTGCTGATTGAAAAACTAGAGCTGGGCCCCAGAGACGAAAAGAGAGAAAACTGTGGTTCATTTACAGCATTTGACAAATCTGCAAGATTTGAGGGAAGTGCATTACCAACTGATTAAAACCCCAGGTTCTCCCCTCTGAGAATAAGTGTGTAGGAACATTTCATTACTTGCTGAATAATGTAATCAGTACAGTTTTCTGTCAGTTCAAAAAGACAGCCAGAATGCCCATTTTCCCTCTATTTCCCAACCGTGTTCTAAAAGTCATCTTCCCTAAGGCGACTTTCTTCATTTTCTTTCACATTCATTTATTGTGACTGGATAGAATATGAATCCAGTGGATTTAAACTTAATTAAGATTATTGTCACGTTTTTTTGTCGAGGTAGCTGGCGTGCACAAGGGCATGTGTTAACAAGGTTCGGGGGTGTCTCCTGGTGTACAGACTGGTCACACACACGAAAGAGTGGGAGTCTGAATGGGTTTTGCATTGCTGAGCATTTAATTAAAGTTTTCATTATGATACAGAGGTCCAGCATTATCCCTGAATGCATGTGTTCAGCAGTGGAAAAATCCATGGAAACAGATTTTTAGTGTTTGGTCCCAAGGCTTCAGCTTGATGTTACAACGGAACTGGTGTGGTATAAATACGAAGATCTTTGAACTGTAGCCACATCAGAGAGCAAAGGTTGGTAAACTTTTCTGTAAAGGGTGTTGACCTGAAATAAGTAGACCGCTGGATATTTCTCCAGCAAAAAAAAAAAAAAAAAAGGTGGGGGTCATTTATTTGGGATAAGTAGAGAATTGCAATTTGAATCTGCAACTCCAGCAAGCCTTGCACATCCAGGGAAGGAAACTGCTTTTATAGAGGGGAAAAGGAAGTTGGGAGGGCTAGAGTAAACAAAGGCTCCATGACTGTTCATTGGCTGAGTCCTTGCCAGGAAAGAAAAGTCTTTCTTCCTAGGGCATGAGGGCTCCCCCTTCTGGTCTCCTGATTCTATTTAACTGAGGTTTACTTCCCTGTGGCTCAGACAGTAAAGCGTCTGCCTACAATGCGGGAGACCCGGTTTCAATCCCTGAGTGGGGGAGGTCCCGTGGAGAAGGCAATGGCACCCCACTCCAGTATTCTTGCCTGGAAAATCTCATGGACGGAGGAGCCTGGTAGGCTACAGTCCATGGGGTTGCAAAGAGTCGGACATGATTGAGCGACTTCACTTTCACTTCACTTCTGTTTGCTTATTTATTTTATTTTACAAAAGACAGATTGTCAATATTAAGGCTTTTTAAAACTTAATTTTTATTGGAGTGTATAGGTAATTTACAATGTTGTGTTACTTTCTGTTCTATAGCAAAGAGAATCAGTTATACATAGGCATATAGCCACTCTGTTTTAAATTCTTTTCCACACAGGTCATTATAGAGTATTGAGTAGAGGATATTTAAGGCTTTAATGGCTCTGTTACAACCTCTCACCTCTGTCACTTGAGGTATGAAAGCAGTCACAGCCAAAACCAACACCTGAATGAACAAGAGTGGCTCTACATCAATAAAACTTTATTAAAAACAAAACGAAACAAAACAGGCAATGAGTAGGGTTGGGTCTGAGAGCCATACCTAAGCTTGCCAAAAAGCAGAGTCTGAGGACTCTCTTCTCCTGCATGGGAAATCTTACTCTGGGCAGTACCTTCAAGTTATAAAAATTTGTAAATGTGTGATGGCCTCAGTCGTGATTGCCGCAATTAGTACTGGATACCATCATAGCAAACACCCTCTTCCAACAACACAAGAGAAGACTGTATACATGGACATCACCAGATGGTCAACACTGAAATCAGATTGATTATATTCTTTGCAGCCAAAGATGGAGAAGCTCTATACAGTCAACAAAAACAAGACCAGGAGCTGACTGGGGCTCAGATCATGAACTCCTTATTACCAAATTCAGACTTAAATTGAAGAAAGTAGGGAAAACCACTAGACCATTTAGGTATGACCTAAATCAAATCCCTTATGATTATACAGTGGAAGTGAGAAATAGATTTAAGGGCCTAGATCTGATAGATAGAGTGCCTGATGAACTATGGATGGAGGTTCATGACATTGTGCAGGAGACAGGGATCAAGACCATCCCCATGGAAAAGAAATTCAAAAAAGCAAAATGGGTGTCTGGGGAGGCCTTACAAATAGCTGTGAAAAGAAGCGAAGCGAAAAGCAAAGGAGAAAAGGAAAGATATAAACATCTGAATGCAGAGTTCCTAAGAATAGCAGAAGAGCTAAGAAAGCCTTCCTCAGCAATCAATGCAAAGAAATAGAGGAAAACAACAGAATGGGAAAGACTAGAGATCTCTTCAAGAAAATTAGAGATACCAAAGGAACATTTCATGCAAAGATGGTCTCGATAAAGGACAGAAATTGTATGGACCTAACAGAAGCAGAACATATTAAGAAGAGGTGGCAAAAATACACAGAAGAACTGTACAAAAAAGATCTTCACGACCCAGATAATCACGATGGTGTGATCACTCATATAGAGCCAGACATCCTGGAATGTGAAGTCAAGTGTGCCTTAGAAAGCATCACTACAAACAAAGCTAGTGGAGGTGATGGAATTCCAGTGGAGCTATTTCAAATCCTGAAAGATGTTGATGTGAAAGTGTTGCACTCAATATGCCAGCAAATTTGGAAGGCTCAGCAGTGGCCACAGGACTGGAAAAGGTCAGTTTTCATTCCAATCCCAAAGAAAGGCAATGCCAAAGAATGCTCAAACTACCGCACAATTGCACTCATCTCACACGCTAGTAAAGTAATGCTCAAAATTCTCCAAGCCAGGCTTCAGCAATATGTGAACCATGAACTTCCTGATGTTCAAGCTGGTTTTAGAAAATGCAGAGGAACCAGAGATCAAATTGCCAACATCCACTGGATCATGGAAAAAGCAAGAGAGTTCCAGAAAAACATCTATTTCTGCTTTATTAACTATGCCAAAGCCTTTGACTGTGTGGATCACAATAAACTGTGGAAACTTCTTTAAGAGATGGGAATACCAGAGCACCTGACCTGCCTCTTGAGAAATTTGTATGCAGGTCAGGAAGCAACAGTTAGAACTGGACATGGAACAACAGACTGGTTCCAAATAGGAAAAGGAGTACGTCAAGGCTGTATATTGTCACCCTGCTTATTTAACTTATATGCAGAGTACATCATGAGAAACGCTGGACTGGAAGAAACACAAGCTGGAATCAAGACTGCCGGGAGAAATATCAATAACCTCAGATATGCAGATGACACCACCCTTATGGTAGAAAGTGAAGAGGAACTAAAAAGCCTCTTGGTGAAAGTGAAAGTGGAGAGTGAAAAAGTTGGCTTAAAACTCAACATTCAGAAAACGAAGATCATGGCTTCTGGTCCCATCACTTCATGGCAAAAAAATGGGGAAACAGTGGAAACAGTGGCAGACTTTATTTTGGGGGGCCCCAAAATCACTGCAGATGGTGACTGCAGCCATGAAATTAAAAGACGCTTACTCCTCGGAAGGAAAGTTATGACCAACCTAGATAGCATATTCAAAAGCAGAGACATTACTTTGCCAACAAAGGTTCGTCTAGTCAAGGCTATGGTTTTTCCTGTGGTCATGTATGGATGTGAGAGGTGGACTGTGAAGAAGGCTGAGTGCCGAACAATTGATACTTTTGAACTGTGATGTTGGAGAAGACTCTTGAGAGTCCCTTGGACTGCAAGGAGATCCAACCCTTCCATTCTGAAGGAGATCAGCTCTGGGATTTCTTTGGAGGGAATGATGCTAAAGCTGAAACTCCAGTACTTTGGCCACCTCATGAGAAGAGTTGACTCATTGGAAAAGACTCTGCTGCTGGGAGGCATTGGGGGCAGGAGGAGAAGGGGATGACAGAGGATGAAATGGCTGGATGGCAACACTGACGTGATGGACATGAGTCTGAGTGAACTCCGGTAGTTGGTGATGGACAGGGAGGCCTGGCGTGCTGCGAGTCATGGAGTCGCAAAGAGTTGGACACGACTGAGCGACTGAACTGAACTGAACTGATCTGAACCATCAAGAGGACTCTGGAGATGAGTCTAAAACCAATTCTTCATTTTCCCCCTTCTGTCACGTGCCTCTATCTTCTCAGTTTACTTTCTCTCCTTTCCTGGCTGACCTTGGAGAGGGCAAAGGGAGGAGGTCAAATTTTGGCCTTGACTCTAGTTCACACCTGGATTTAACTCTTGCCTCAGTCACCTGTGTAAGTGCTTGACTATGGGGATTGTGTTTGCTTGGATCTTTCAAATAAGGATTGATGTAGATAATCAGTAAAGTTACTGTGATGTTCACACGTGAATATGAATGAAGCTTCACAAATTAGTACTCAGTGCATGCATGCTCAGTTGCCTCAGTCATGTCCAAATCTTTGCGACCCTATGAGTAGCCTGCCAGGCTTCCTCTGTCCATGGGATTCTCCAGGCAAGAATACTGGAGTGGGTTGCCATACCCTTCTCCAGGGGATCTTCCTGACCGAGAGATCAAACCTGTGTCTCCTGCATTTCAGGCATATTCTTTACTCACTGAGTCACTTGGGAAGCTCTTTGAAAAGTGAAGTCGCTCAGTCATGTCTGACTCTTTGTGACCCCATAGACTGTAGCCTACCAGGCTCCTCTGTCCATGGGATTTTCCAGGCAAGAGTACTGGAGTGGGGTGCCATTGCCTTCTCCACCAAGCTCTTTAGTACTCAGTAAATACTAAAAAAAAAAAACAAAAATTGTACAAAATAAGTCTAAATTGTCACTGGTTTATAGTCTGTCCTTCTCTCTACTTTTGTGAATCAAATTATGAGTTTCTTCCAGATTTATGTATTTGATAAAATGGGAAGCAGAAACATCCTCAGCCAAGAGGAAGTCATTGTTTTGGCTGCGAGTGACAAAAACACAGACTCCCAGGAGCTCAGAGAAGAGCAGCAGGGGCAGCCGGGCACCCAGGATGGAGGCTCCTTCTGTCTGGGTCCCCTGTCTCTGCACTGTTGTCCAGCCCCACATGGGATGCTCTGGCTCTGTGGGCATTTAAGCAATCAGAAAGGTCAGGTCGGGGCTGGAAGGGTTAGAAGAGGCTTTGCACAGTCACCCGGTGACCCCCTGAGGTACACACCGTGTCACATGAACTTGCTTTACTTTCAGCACAAGCTACAATCATCTTTCATCTTTTTGTTTATTGCCTGTTTCCTCCCAATAGAATACAAGCTTTAGGAGTTTGGGGACTTTATTTGCCACTGTTTGTCCCGTACCTAATACAATGGCTGGCATGTTGTAGATGCCCATTCCTTGTCTTTAGAATGTATTCCAGAGTTAAATTATTTCAGCTTTGACATGCTGAAAGGATTCATCTTTGTGTCTTTCAGAGTGATTTGTGCATAGTAAGTAATCAACGCAAATAACAAGAGTGAACGCTTGAACCGTGAACAGAATATCTGTCAGCTTGCGTTCGTGCCAGAAAATAATAATAGTTAACAATGATTTTGTCCTGAAGGATATGCAAAGTGTTTTACATGTTTGACCTCCTCCACCTACTCCAAATTCAAGGACTATGAGTGGTAGTATTGGTAGCAGTCAATCTCATCTTAATGATCAGAAAACTGGACTTCAGGGAAGTTCAATAACTTTCCCAAGGTCATATCACTGAAAAAACAGTGAGGACTTGACCCAGGTATCTCAGATTTGAAGGGCTCTTCCCTGGTGGCTCAGTCAGTAAAGAGTCTGCCTACAATGCGGAGACCCAGGTTCATTCCCTGGGTCTGGAAGATCCCCTGGAGATGGAAATGGCTATTCTCTCCAGTATCCTTGCCTGGAGAATTCCATGGACTGAGGAGCCTGGTGGGCTACAGTTCATGGGGTCAAAAGCAGTCGGACACCACTGAGTGACTAACACTTTCTTTCAGTCTCAAACACTGGTTGTATTATCCACAGAGGGCTTCCTAGATGGCACTAGTGGTAAAGAACCCGTCTGCCAATGCAGGAGACATAAGAGACGCAGGTTCGATCCCTGGGTGGGGAAGATCTCCTGGAGGAGGGCATGGCAACTCACTCCAGTATTCTTGCCTGGAGACTCCCATGGACAGAGGAGCCTGGTGGGCTACAGTCCATAGGGTCGCAAAGAACTGGACACTACTGAAGCAACTTAGCATGCCTATTTTACTCACAGAGGGGCCTGCTGAATTCTGTGGATTAGATAGAGATGATTTCAGGATTTCTTGGACTCATGGGAATAAGAGGTATTTGAGGTGCAGCAGACCTGTCTTTGGAGAAGGAAATGGCAACCCCCTCCAGTATTCTTGCCTGGAGAATCCCAGGGACGGGGGAGCCTGGTGGGCTGCCATCTATGGGGTCGCACAGAGTCGGACACGACTGAAGCAACTTAGCAGCAGCAGCAGCAGACCTGTCTTTAATATGTGTGGCAAAGAGATACAAAGAAGCACTGTGAGAAGGCATTACTGCACTTAGTCTTTGTTCATTGACTTGATGATGAGCCTGTCTTAATTTGTTCTTTCATTTTATTATAAATAGTGATAGGCATTCAACTTAAATTCAAGGGAAAGTTAATGAAGTGAAGTCTGAAAGTTAGCAAAAGGAGAAAATAAATCAAACTGATAAAAAGCTAAACTGGAAAAATTTCTTTCTTAAACATTTGAAGTCACATTTCTTTATCAAGTGTCAAGTGTCCAAACCCTTATTAAATTAGCTATTTTGTCTGTGTGTGGGGGAGGTGGGGGTTAGACTGCAGCTAAAATCATGACCATAATTCAGGTGCTAAGAGCTATAAAATGTCTTGGAATTCATCCATTTAACATGCAAATAAAAAATCTTCCTGTTTAAGGCAGTATGGAATAACAGGAAACACCTAAGACTTAGATGGATCTGGCTTTTAAAGACTGGCTTTGCCAGTTTCTGCCTGAGTGGTCAATGTCTTCTTGTTTCTCTGAGACCTGGTTTCCTTATCTTTAAAAAGGCTGGAAGTGGGTCCTGAAATCTCCTTCAATGTTTTGTCGTGAAAAATTGGTGAAATAAAAACCATGTCACATAATCTCTGCCAATTACAAGCACCTATGAAAACCTGAATTGGGCTGTGAATTTAACATGTGATGTCTCTCTGGGATTTGCCATAGTCATTGAGAGCACCATGACGATAAATAGTACATGTCTGAACTTTCATAGTGGCTCAGACGGTAAAGAATCTGCCTGCAATGCGAGAGACCCAGGTTTGATCCCTGGGTCGGGAAGATCCCCTGGAGAAGGGAATGGCTACTCACTCCAGTATTCTTACTTGGAGAATTCCATCAACAGAGGAGCCTGGCAGGCTATAAGCCAAAGAGTCAGACATGACTGAGCGACTAATACTTTAAAGATTAAGAGCCCAGCCTAATGCAGGGTTGAGCATTGCTGAGCTTGCTCATACTTTGTACTTTAAGTTGATTTGATCCCTTTTTTAAAAACTTTTTAAAAATTGAGGAACAACATGCCTACAGCAAAATGCATAAATCTTGAGCATAATGTACAGGGAAATTTAAATATGTATGCACCCATGTACCCCCAACCAGCATCAAGACAGAGAATATCTATACCCCAGCTTTCCTTATATCCCTCCTAGTCGATACTTCTCAGGAAGGGAACAATATTCCTTTGTTTTTTTGTAACATTGCATTATGAAATAATCTCATCTTTACCAAAAACAAAAAGTTGCAAAAGTAGGACAAAGAATTTCTGTCTACCCATCACCCACTTTTCCCCAGTGGTGACATATTTCTTAATCATTGACAATCCTCAAAACCCAGAGAACATTGTAACATTGATACAATACTGCTAACTCTTCTACAGACCTTATCTCAATTATTCCACTAGAGTTCTTTTTCTGATCCAGGATTCAAGCCAGGGTCACACATTGTATCCTGGTTTCTTCTCCCTTTAGTCTATCCCAATCTGGGACAGTTTCTCTGGCTTTCCTGTCTTTCATGACATTTTAAGAGACCATTCCACTATTTTGCAGAATGTCCCTCAATTTAGTCCGTGTGATGTTTCCCCAGATTACATTCAGGTTATGTGATTTTGGCAAGAATGCTTCAGAAATGATGTGCGTGGCTTAGTGCTTTCTAACTGGAGACATATGATAACATCTCGATATTGTTGACATTAGCTTTGATCACACGATGAAGGTAATAGCTCCCAGAGTTCTCAAATGTAAAGATATTTCCCCCCTTTCTAATTAATAATTATCTTGGGAGATATTTTGAGACCATGCAAATACCTTATTACTCATCAGGCATTTACTGACTAATTTTAGCATCCATTATTTGCCAAACCGGTGTTTTTCTATTTTTACCATTCCTTTCCTACTTATGAATTGAAACTCTCCTGTAAGGAAGAACTGTCCCTTCTCCTACATTTATTTCTTCACTTAATTATTTATTAATATTAGTCTGTACTCATGGAGATTTCTTTTATTCTATGCATTATAATTCATTACTATCAGTATTTCTTTCTCAGATTGTCCATTGGGTAGATTTAGGCCATTGGAAGTCCCTTCTTGTTGCCTCCTGTGTCCTTTAAACATGACCTTTTATTATCTGCTTTTTAAAAAATTTTATTGGAGTAGAGTTGATTTACATTGTCTCAGTTTCGGGTGTACAGCCAAGTGATTCAGTTATACACATATTCATTCTTTTTCAGATTCTTTTTGATCATATAGGTTATCACAGAATATTAAGTAGTGTTCCCTGTGCTATATAGTAGGTCCTTGTTGGTTGTCTATTTTATATATAGTACAATGTTTATGGGCTTTCCAGGTGGCTCAGTGATAAAGAATCCACTTGCCAATCCAGGAGACGTAAGAGACTTGGGTTCAATCCTGGGTCAGGAAGATCCCCTGGAGTAGGAAATGGTATGGACAGAGGAGCCTGGTGGGCTACAGTCCATGGGGTTGCAGAGTCAGACACCATTGAGCATGCACACAGGTATCATGTTTATGTTAATCCCAAACTCCTAGTTTATCCCTCCCTCCCCTCCTCTACATTTCCCCTCTCGTAACTATAAATTTGTTTTCAAAATCTGTGAGTCTATTTTGTAAGTAAGTTCATTTGATCATTTTTTTAAAAATTAGATTTCGCATATGAGTAATATCACATATTTGTCTTTCTCTGACTTACTTAGTATAATTTCTAGGGTCTATCCATGTTGCTACAAATGGCGTTTTTTCCTTCTTTTTTATGGTTGAAGAATAGTCCTTTGTGTGATTTGAGATGCCACCTTTATCGTATGCTAGATTCTTGTATATCCTTGAGTCAATTTGAGGCTTCCTATTGCACAGGTCAGTGCGTCTTCATTTGCAAATACAACACTGTTTTAATTTTAAAGGCTATTTATTTGATAGACCAAGACCACACTTGAAGTTTTTCTTTTCTAGCATGAGTAAAAACTATTCTGACTCCATCACTTAGATTAATTTTGCCTGCTTTCAATCTTCGTATACAACTATACAGTGTGTATTACTTTGAGTCTTATTTCTTTCATTAAATCTTAAATCTGTGAGATGCATTCACAGAAGTTGTTAGTATCAGGAGCTTGTTTATTTTCATTGCTATGTAGTATTGCATTGTATGCCTTGTACCACAATTGTCTCATCCATTTCTTAGTTGATAGACATATAAGTTGTTTCCAGTTTGAAAGCTTCTATGAATATTCTTATGCATGTTTATACACACATATCTTTGGGATTTCTAGGAATGAAGTTGCTAGGTCAAAGAATAAGACTGTTTTTTTCAAAGTGTTTGTACTAATTTATACTCCTACCAACTATGTATGTGGTTTCCAGTTGCCCCACAACCACAGAGCTTGTGATACTGTTAGTCTTTTAAGTTGTCTTAAAGGAAAAGAAAGAAAAAAGGAAAACCTTGCATGATATAAATCCTTTTTTTGGAGCTTGAGGAGCCATTTCCAAAGCAAGGAAGATCCTAGAAATAAAAAATAAAAACACACAGCAGACCCCATTTTTCATCACACCTGACAAGTTAACTCACATGAGTGGTGGATGGGGCTTCCCTGGTGGCTCAGCAGCAGGGAATCTGCCTGCAGTGCACAAGACGGGGGTTCAACTCCTGAGTCTGGAATATTCCCTGGAGAAGTAAATGGTAACCCGTTCTAGTTTTGTAGAAAAGTATGGTGCTGGCCCACAAGTTCATTTGGATTTTTCTGAATGAACTATTTGGCCCAATAAATATGAAAAAGCAGTTATTAATGCAGACCTAGGGTAGAATACAGTTTGTTGTTCAACTCAAAATTCATTTCCCCTTTTCCTCCTTACTAGCAGGACCTCAACTTTGTTCAGTGGCCATATTTCAGGAGAGGTGAACTGATGACCAGCTCAGGGGCAAATCATTACTAAGTTAATCCTGGTTTTCCTATTACTTTCCCCAGTAATTAACTAAGTAATAAGCTTGTGACCATGTCTAGTCAATGAGAAAGGAATAAAGGTCTGCTGAGGGCAACAGGAGCTCCTAGGAAAGTTTCCTTACTATTAAGAAGGAGCTTCCAGAAAACACTGTCCATTTTGCCTCTGGATGTGGTGTGTGATACATGGAACTATGACAGCCACCTGACTGCCAGGACTGAAGATGAAGCACGTATGTGAAAGAATCATAAGAAACAGAGATGAAGCCTTAAACAGAGGTCTCAGAACCTACCCTATTCAAGTTCATGTGAAGTAATAAATTTACATATTGTTTAAGACCATTTGGCTGAGTATTTTTTACTGGACACTGTAACTAATAGCCCTGGTATTAAGCTGTATTAAAATAACAAAGGGATGCTAATTATTTTCAATATTTAGCATGTGTTAGAATCACCTACAAAGCTATTAAAAAGGCTTGCCTTAATTCATTAAAGAGCTTCTGAGTCAGTAGGTCTGAAATAGGGCATTTTCCCAAATGGTGCTGATGCTGCTGGCCCTGGGACCACTCTTTAAGAACTGCTGCTCTAGAATTCGGAGAAGGCAATGGCACCCCACTCCAGTACTCTTGCCTGGAAAATCCCATAGACAGAGGAGCCTGGTAGGCTGCGGTCCATGGGGTCGCTAAGAGTCAGACATGACTGAGCGACTTCACTTTCCCTTTTCACTTTCATGCATTGGAGAAGGAAATAGCAACCCACTCCAGTGTTCTTGCCTGGAGAATCCCAGGGACAGGGGAGCCTGGTGGGCTGCCATCTATGGGGTCGCACAGAGTCGGACACAACTGAAGCGACTTAGCAGCAGCAGCAGCAGCTCTAGAATTTAGACACCGTCTTACTGCATGTATCTATTTGTTTTAATTTTCTTTTTAAAAATTTTATTTATTTATTTATTTTTGGCTGTGGTGGGTCTTCATTGCTTTGTGGGCTTTTCTCTAGTTGTGGCCAACAGGGGCTTCTCTCTACTTGCTGGGCTCAGGCTTCTCAGTGGCCTCTCTTATTGCAGAGCCTGGGCTCTAGGGTGTGCGGGCTTCAGTAGCTGCAGCCGTAATTGTGGCTCCCAGGCTCTAGAGCACAGGCTCGATAGTTGTGATGCTCGGGCTTATTTGCTTCGAGTTATGTGGGATTTTCCATGACCAATGACCGAACTCTTATATCCTCTGCATTGGCAGGCAGATTCGTTACCACTCAGCCACCAAGAAAGCCCACCATCTTACTGTATTTAGCAACATGCTTTTAAGACTCAAATCTTTCATGAACTTCTTTTTCATGTCAGTGAGTACAGACCTTTATCATCTTTTTGAGTGACTACCTAGTAATATATTGTGCAGCTATATCAGAACTTGCAAAACCATGCTACTAATAGATAGATACTAAAATAATATATACTTCTATTCAGCAGGGGGTTGTATTATTATATTAACATGCACAATCCTGCCATAAATATCATTTTATGGTATTCCTGACTATCCAGTGGCTATCTGGTAGCCACTCCCCAGTGGCTCAGCAGTAAAGAGTCCACCTGTAATGCAGGAGACATAAAAGATGTGGGTTTGATCCCTGGGTGGGGAAGATCCTCTGGAGTAGGGAATGGCAACCCACTCCAGTATTCTTGCCTGGAGAATCCCATGGCAGGCCCCAGCCCATATGGTCACAAAGAGTCAGACACGACTTAGTGACTAAACAACAACATAAAGCACTTACTATACTGAGTAATTTCCTTAAGGTAAATTCCTAGAAGTAGAATTGCTGATATTTGGAGAGATATTTGGCGTTTTTTCCCTTCTGTTTCATTTCCAAAATCCCTCTAGTCTACTTGCAGATACATTGTCCTTAGGTTTGGTATTTTGTCAGAGGACCCTTGGTTGACCCTGACTCAGCAGGACAAGACCTCGGCTATTTGCCTTGCAGTGACCATTCCTTCACGTTCAGAGTTGAGCACTAAGGATTATGGCACAGACTATTTTATTTGTAAGGATTAATTTAGTGATTTTACTTGGGGACATGAATGGAAGCCTGGGAACTTCTTGAGTCTTTCTATCTTTCTCTACATTATGAGAATTTGAGCGTGCTTTCTATCTTTGTCATACTTATATTTGAGAATAAAGCAAACCAACTCTTCAGTGGTCCAGAGATCAATGCTTGCATTTGGATGTCATCTGTCAATCATTTCAGGTATAAAACAAGGTCACCCTACAGGGGAAAAGCTGGGTCCAAGTTAACAGCTGCGATGCTTGAGCATGGAAGCATTTCTTCTCAGATGTATCTAACCTCCTGAGTGGGAGTAGCACCTTTGTTTTAGCCCGGATGTTTCGTATAATTCAGGGGAAAATATTTACCAGAAGAAAGCTGGCAAATGGAATACAGATAATACCTGATTATTACTGGCCTTGGCTTGAGTTCTTCAGAAAGTAGAACCCAAGGAAAGATAGAGGCACCCAATGCATTTTCATTCTAAAGACCAAAGTTTCTCTCTCTCATGTGCAGACCCGGTGATGAATGGTCCAGAACTGGCGAGGCAGCTCAGCTATCGCTGATTTGTAGCCTCAAAACTGTTCAGATCAGTGCTACTTCCCTGCCAGTGGCGAGTGGGATGATAGAAAGAAAGAGGACGGGAGGGAGGCGTTTACTAAATTGTTTTTAAGGGCAAGACCTAGAATTTGTATATTCCACTTCCCATAACCCATTGGCAAGAACTTAGTCAAATAGCCACACCCAGATCCAAGAGTTTGGTCTCTCGCAGTGAAGCCATGAGTACGGCACTAAAACTTTGATTTTGGATGTTCAAACCCAGGGAGGTGATGGTGAGGGAAAAAGTGTAGCCAGACAAGGAAAGATGGGAAGCAGGGTGATGCTTAGCTTTATCCGTCAGTCATGAAGAGATGCATGAACCACTCCTCAGGCTTTACACATTGTGCTTTTCTCTGGGTTGCAAGAAAGCATTGTGCCTGGGAGTAGTTCATGGAAGGAGAAAAGGAAGGGGACTTATCTATTCTTCTCCTTCCCTCTTCCCATTCCCAACTGTCAAAGTCTACCCTCATGGAGAACTAATTTGCGTCTCTTCCTATTGTATCGCCCAACCCCTGGCAACTGCTCAGGAAGCAGGTGCCCTGCCCATGAAGTGGAAGAATGACCACACAGGAATGAGGCACTAACCAGGAGACAAAAGGGGGCAGTTAAAATCTGAGAAAATTATGAAATGTGTGTTTTAGTACATGATTTACTGTCATTTTGAGTAGACACTAAAAGGAACTTCTTGGAAAACTATTCTAACTGAAGTCTGCCTCCTGGAGTTCTGAACCTGTTGCTCGCTGCCTTACAAAATAAACTAACTGATCAGAGGCTGGTAGGGAGAGGGGAGTCTCCCTTCATCTTCGGCCAGTAACTCTCCTGACATAGGGATGGTGTTTGCTGGGCATCTCAGGAACCTAAAGGATGATTTGCTCTTTGCTCTTCTCCCCTCATGGATACCAATTAGGATGCGATGAGAGGCTGTCCTTCCACCTTTTTTTCCTCTTCCCTTCCTTCCAAAGGGAGATCTGTGTGTGACTACCTTTGTTGTGTTAAGAAGGTTAAACTCCTTCATGGAATCAACTCCATCATGGAATTTTTCCTGGCAAACAAGCAAGTGTGCAAACCAACCATTTCAAATGACATAGAACATGGATGGCTAGCCAACCAAACCAGTATATATTTTAAGCTGTCTTTGATTGAGCTCGACATGTTTGTTTACTGTGAATCGGTGAATTTAGAAATACAGCCAAATCAAAACATAACTAAAAGCCCCCTCTCGGAGGAGAAACAGGCTCAGTGGGTTTTGAAACACCTGTTTTCAAAGGATCTTTAAAAACAGAAATCTGATCTAATTGGCACAAACGCTGCTTAAGGGGCAGAATGCCTAGTGGTTAAGTTCACTTCCTGTAGAATCAGAACACCTAGAATTAAGTATCTCAGTGCATGTTACCAAATTCTTAGACTAGTTTTATTTCCTGTTTAATGAGCATCTAGGAGAAGGCAATGGCAACCCATTCCAGTACTCTTGCCTGGAAAATCCCATGGATGGAGGAGCCTGGTAGGCTGCAGTCCATGGGGTCGCTAAGAGTCGGACACGACTGAGCGACTTCACTTTCACTTTTCACTTTCATGCATTGGAGAAGGAAATGGCAACCCACTCCAGTGTTCTTGCCTGGAGAATCCCAGGGATGGGGAGCCTGGTGGGCTGCTGTCTATGGGGTCACACAGAGTCGGACACGACTGAAGTGACTTAGCAGCAGCAGCAGTATTATGACAGTAGCTGTCATTACACTAGTACCTACCTCACAGGGATGTTGTAAGAACTGAGATAAAACATGCCAAGTTCCTGGCACATAATATGCTCTTAATAAATGGCAAAATTTATCATGGTCATCATCGTTGTCATTATTGACATTATTTTATGGTATGATTCATTCTTATTCCATTCACTGACATATCCTTGTTGTTAATATTTGAGGTTTTGTTAGTGGCCTTTCATTCTGTTAAAGGGATAATGGCCACTGTCATAAATCACGAAGCACGTAAGGGTGGTGCTTGCAGCCTCAGTCAGTTGTTGATTGGTTACAGATTATATTACCATTATGTTAAGCTTCTTTTAAAAGTCACTTTAGCTCTCATGTCAAAGGGCAAATGTAGTTACCTCAAGTTTATTTCCCATTGTCTTGTTAGGAAGCCTTATAAATAGTACTTGGGGATTGTTGAAACTCTGTGAAGATGCCAAATCATCCCTGCGCAGTGAAAGATTCTCCTTGTCCACTGAAGCTTCCTGATGCTCAGGCTCAACAGGACCTCACCTAACATTCAAATTCCACTCTTTATCTTATTTAAAAACAAAAACTCCTATCTCATGTGAACAAAGTTTGTTAGGGCAATAATCCTGTGAAACTGTTCATTGCCGGCGGATGTCATTAATCAATTTGTTTACACTTGGTCTAGGGTAATTTGGCAGTTATAAAATCTGTTGATTGGTTTCTAACAGATACCAAGGGCTTATCCCATAAATTCTGCAGCTGGGGAACTAAGGACATTAGGGCTGTCCCTTCATATTTTGGAGTATATACCACCACAGTGGCACCCCACCCCTCCACTTCAGAATAGATATATTACAGATACAGCATACGTTCCATAAAGCAAAGCATCGTCTTTTCTTGACTCAGCAGTTCTTAGCTGCAAAGACCATGATTCATCTGGTCAGGTGAATGCCAGCTTCCAAATGAAAAGAAAAAAAAAAGAAACAGCATTAGGGAGATTCACCTGTAGGCTCTCTCTCACCATTTCTCCTCTAAGCCTACTCTTATAAAGCCACTGGGTTCCAGAATCAACATCAATGGATCTGACTTTTCTAGCTTTTGACCCTCAAAGAAGACAAAAGTGAAACCAGAGTCTTGTAAAGAGAATGATGGGGACGATGAATTTCGAGACTTTATGAAGTCATGGACCAATAAGTGGGCTGGCTTCTCTCAGACCACTCCTCTTGACTCAATGCCTCTTCCACCCTCCAGTCCAACCACAGTGGTCTCCTCACAACCCCTCAAATATGTAAGCTTTTCCATAATGACGTGGAGCTCTTCCTCCCAGATTTTCTCATGCTTGGCACTTTCTCAGCTCAAGGATCACTTCTTCAGAGTAGCTTTCCTCATCACTGCACTGAAAGAAGCCCATCCAGCTTATTCCAGCAATATTCTTTCAACACTTCACCCCATTTTATTGTTTCCTTAATCCTTTGGACTCTGAAATAACTGCTTATTCACTTACCAGTTCACTTTTCTTTTTTGTTTGGTTGCACTGTGCAGCTTATGGGATCTTAGTTCCCTGACTAAGGGTCAAACCCGTGCTCTTTGCAATGGAAATGCAGAGTCCTAACCACTGGACTACCAGGGAATTCCCTTGTTGCTGTTGTTTAATCACTAAGTCCTCTCTGACTCTTTTGCAACCCCGTGGACTGTAGCCCTCCAGGCTCCTCTGGCCATAGAATTTCCCAGGCAAAAATACTGGAGTAGATTGCCATTTCCTTCACCAGGGGATCTTCCCAACCCAGGGATGGATCCTGAGTTTCGTGCTTTGCAGGCAGATTTTTTACCACTGAGCCACCAGAGAAGGCCAGGGAATGCCCTACAAGTTGGCTTATTTTATGTCTTTCTCATCTTCCACATAAGGTGTATGAGAGCAAGACCTTCACTTGCCCTGTTCACCACTCCATCCCCAGCTTCTGGAAAAGATCATGGTACTTACTAGGTGCAAAGAGCACTTGACAAGGGGTCAGATGATTAGGGTGGCATTTCCAACAATGAACAACTTTGACTCATTTCCCCATCTTCCTGGATCTCTGTCCCTCACCTGTAAAAAGAAATAATAATACTTACCTCACAGAGTACCTGTGAAGATCATTGAAACAATGATCCTGAAAATATATTTTTAACCTGTTATCATCACATATGGGAGAAATCCCAGGGTTTTGTAAAAGACCTGGTTAGTGAATGGATGAATGAAATATTATGAAAAGTGGAGAGTCTTAACCACTTGAGATGATTAAAATTTAAGATGCTTATCCCACTCAGAAAAAAAAAAAAAGTATGGAAGTTACTACCTTAAGAAGTTACATCAGTTGACTGTACAGATTCTAGAAAGTTAAAGCTGAAATAAACGACAAGTTATAATCAAGTGAGTTTTACAGTCAGATTTCTAGAGTCCTGGGGTCTTCTTGGAAGCCCCCTTGGAGTCTCACAGTGGTAAAGGGGAAATTGTAATAGATGGGAGACTGAAGTGACAGGAATTCATGCCCTTCCTCCCCAGTCCAGACGGATCAACTCCATTTTTATGCTTTTTGCCCTGTTTCAGAAGCTAGCTATTTACTGCTCAGTCCTCTTCCCCCACTTCCTTCCTACACCCTGATTTTCTGTGCAGTGGCAGTGGGCCCAACTTCAAGCTGTGGGGTCTGATCAGAGTCATTCACAACAATCCTGTCCCTCAGTCCCTGTCTGGCTGGGAGCTATGGATTGACACGTGACCCAACTATGGCTTCTCATGGAAACATGAGAAGCCCGTGATGCTGAAGCTTTGGGGAAACTTTGATTTCCTTAGTAGTAGGGACGTGTGTGGCTGGTTCTGACCTTGCCTTTATTCCCCCGCCTCCCTTCATGGCCAGCATTGTGTCTGCTTCTCCACTTGCAGTCTTGTCACCATGTGTCCATAAGCATGATGGGAAAGCCTGGAATCGCACACATGGAATTTGATCAATGAGTTACTGAATCAATGCCAGCAAACATCTGGCTCCAGAATTCTTGCCATGTGAGGAAAGGAACCCCTTACTGTCTAAGCTACTTCATTTGGGCTTTCGTTCAGTTCAGTTCAGTTCAGTTGCCCAGTCGTGTCCGACTCTTTGCGACCCCATGAATCGCAGCATGCCAGGCCTCCCTGTCCCTCACCAACTCCCGGAGTTCACTCAGACTCACGTCCATCGAGTCAGTGATGCCATCCAGCCATCTCATCCTCTGTCGTCCCCCTTTCCTCCTGCCCCCAATCCCTCCCAGCATGAGTCTTTTCCAATGAGTCAACTCTTCGAATGAGGTGGCTAAGGTACTGGAATTTCAGCTTTAGCATCATTCCTTCCAAAGAACACCCAGTACTGATCTCCTTCAGAAAGGACTGGTTGGATCTCCTTGCAGTCCAAGGGACTCTCAAGAGTCTTCTCCAACACCACAGTTCAAAAGCATCAATTCTTCGGGGCTCAGCTTTCTTCACAGTCCAACTCTCACATCGATACATGACTACTGGAAACACCATAGCCTTGACTAGACGGACCTTTGTTGGCAAAGTAATGTCTCTGCTTTTGAATATGCTGTCTAGGTTGGTCATAACTTTCCTTCCAAGGAGTAAGCGTCTTTTAATTTCATGGCTGCAATCACCATCTGCAGTGATTTTGGAGCCCAGAAAAATAAAGTCTGCCACTGTTTCCACTGTTTCCCCATCTATTTGCCGTGAAGTGATCGGACCAGATGCCATGATCTTCGTTTTCTGAATGTTGAGTTTTAAGCCAACTTTTTCACTTTCCTCTTTCACTTTCATCAAGAGGCTTTTTAGTTCCTCTTTACTTTCTGCCATAAGGGTGATGTCATCTGCATATCTGAAGTAATTGATATTTCTCCCTGCAATCTTGATTCCAGCTTGTGCTTCTTCCAGTCCAGCGTTTCTCATGATGTACTCTGCATATAGGTTAAATAAACAGGGTGATAATATATAGCCTTGACATACTCCTTTTCCTATTTGGAACCAGTCTGTTGTTCCATGTCCAGTTCTAACTGCTGCTTCCTGACCTGCATATAGGTCTGCATATAGGTCAGGTGGTCTGGTATTCCCATCTCTTAAAGAATTTTCCACAGTTTATTGTGATCCACACAGTCAAAAGCTTTGGCATAGTCAATAAAGCAGAAATAGATGTTTTTCTGGAACTCTCTTGCTTTTTCATGATCCAGCGGATGCTGGAAATTTGATCTCTGGTTCCTCTGCCTTTTCTAAAACCAGCTTGAACATCTGGAAGTTCACAGTTCACGTATTGCTGAAGCCTGGTTTGGAAAATTTTGAGCATTACTTTACTAGCGTGTGAGATGAGTGCAATTGTGTGGTAGTTTGAGCATTCTTTGGCATTGCCTTTCTTTGGGATTGGAATGAAAACTGACCTTTTCCAGTCCTGTGGCCACTGCTGAGTTTTCCAAATTTGCTGGCATATTGAGTGCAGCACTTTCACATCATCATCTTTCAGGATTTGAAATAGCTCCACTGGAATTCCATCACCTCCACTAGCTTTGTTCATAGTGATGCTTTCTAAGGCCCACTTGACTTCACGTTCCAGGATGTCTGGCTCTAGGTGAGTGATCACACCATCATGATTATCTTGGTCGTGAAGATCTTTTTTGTACAGTTCTTCTGTGTATTCTTGCCACCTCTTCTTAACATCTTCTGCTTCTGTTAGGTCCATACCATTTCTATCCTTTATCGAGCCCATCTTTGCATGAAATGTTCCCTTGGTATCTCTAATTATCTTGAAGAGATCTCTAGTCTTTCCCGTTCTTCTGTTTTCCTCTATTTCTTTGCATTGATCACTGAGGAAGGCTTTCTTATCTCTTGCTATTCTTTGGAACTGTATTCAGATGCTTATATCTTTCCTTTTCTCCTTTGCTTTTTGCTTCTCTTCTTTTTACAGCTATTTGTAAGGCCTCCCCGGACAGCCATTTTCCTTTTTTGCATTTCTTTTCCATGGGGATGGTCTTGATCCCTGTCTCCTGTACAGTGTCACGAACTTCCGTCCATAGTTCATCAGGCACTCTATCAGATCTAGTCCCTTAAATCTATTTCTCACTTCCACTGTATAATCATAAGGGATTTGATTTAGGTCATACCTGAATGGTCTAGTGGTTTTCCCCACTTGCTTCAATTTAAGTCTGAATTTGGCAATAAGGAATTCATGATCTGAGCCACAGTCAGCTCCCGGTCTTATTTTTGCTGACAGTATAGAGCTTCTCCATCTTTGGCTACAAGTATATAATCAATCTGATTTCGGTGTTGACCATCTGGTGATGTCCATGTGTAGAGTCTTCTCTTGTGTTGTTGGAAGAGGGTGTTTGCTATGACCAGTGCATTCTCTTGGCAAAACTCTATTAGCCTTTGCCCTGCTTCATTCCGTATTCCAAGGCCAAATGTGCCTATTACTCCAGGGGTTTCACTTGCATTCAAAAAGGTGTTCCTGACAGATATACAAACATGGTGCTTCCAGGTAAGATTTTGTTTAGATCAGGAATCTGAGACTAAAAAGAATTTGAAACACCATGATCTTGTCTCCTCTTCTCATCTTAAAGATAAGGAAAAAGTTGTAACTGTCTATCATTGCAGAGTGGAGAAGGCAGTGGCAACCCACTCCAGTACTCTTGCCTGGAAAATCCCGTGGACGGAGGAGCCTGGTAGGCTGCAGTCCATGGGGTCGCTAAGAGTCAGACACAACTGAGCGACTTCACTTTCACTTTTCATTTTCATGCATTTGAGGAGGAAATGGCAACCCACTCCAGTGTTCTTGCCTGGAGAATCCCAGGGACGGGGGAGCCTGGTGGGCTGCCGTCTATGGGGTCACACAGAGTCGGACATGACTAAAACGACTTAGCAGCAGCATCATTGCAGAGCAGGGTACCTTCAAACATAAAGGCTTCACACAACGGCCTTTCTGTTGTCTCCTACAATTCTGTGAGCTGGCTGGGCTCAGCCAGGCAGTTCTGCTGCTCCTAGTGACATCTCCGGGGCTACAGTTATCTGGGGGCTCAGTGAGCTTGTCTCTTTTGACAGGAATGCCTGTAAGTTTGACTCACTTGGGACACTGGGCTGCTCTTTGTTTACATGTCATCTCAGAGCCTCTCCCTCCCCATCTCCATGTCGCCTGTCCATTTGGTCTCTCTAATCAGGTAGCTGGATGTCTTACATGGCACCTCAGGAATTCCCAAGTACAAAAGCAGATGCCCCCAGGCCTTCCCAAGGCTTAGGCTGATATCATGCATAGTGTCCCATTTGCCACATTCTGCTGGTGACAATGGGGCTTCCCCAGTGGCTCAGTGCAAAGAAGCTGCCTACAGTGCAGGAGACACAGTAGATACAGGTTCGATCATTGTGTTAGGAAGTTACCCGGGAGGAGGGCATGGCAACTCACTCCAGTATATTTGCCTGGAAAAATCCCACAGACAGAGGAGCCAGGTGGGCTACGGTCCATGGGGTTGCAAAGAGTCGGGCACAGCTGAAGCGACTGAGTATGCACGCACCTACTGGAGACAGTGAATCACAGGGACATTTAGATTCACGGATAGGGGACTTCCCTGCTGGTCTGGTGGTTGAGACTCCACACTTCCACTGGAGGGGGCACAGGTTCATTTCCTGATTGGGGAACTAAGATCCCCACATCCCATATGGCCAATATATTTAAATTAGATTCAAGGGTAGAGAATTACCCAAGGGCATGCACATCAGCAAGTGTGCTTTATTGGAGACAGTGTGTATTAACTGCTCAGAAACTGAGACCCAGACTGTGAAGGCTGGTGGTCTAAGCTGCTAGAGTCATAGCTATTGAATTTAGCTGATCGTTGAAGGGCTGAGAGGTGCAGAGAGGGACGGAGTGAGGCGGGGTGAGGAGGAAGGAGGGAAGGTACTTATCACTAGCCTCAGCACTCTAGAGATTTGGAGCTGGATCATTCTTTGCTGTAGGCACTATCCTGTGCCCTGTAGGATGCCTGCTTGGCCTCTACCTACTAAATGCCTCTAGCACCTAACCTCTGGCTGTCACAGCAACCAAAAATGTCTCCAGATATTGCCAAATGTCCCCTGGGAACAAAATAGCCCTTGGCTGAGAACAGTGGCCCTCACCTTAGTGGTGTTTAGAGGTTCTGTTACTATGCAGAAGTCTAAAGGCTTCTTAGGCTGGAGATGCTGTTTTTAAATATGGTGGGGTGGGGAGCACATTTGTACTCTTAAAGTCTTCCAATGGGAAATGTCCATATGTAATAGAAGAAGATAGGAAATCAGGTTCAGACTCTGGGCCTCTTGTTCTTTGTGGAGCCTTTGCTTTATAATTTATAATTTCTGTTCTAAGTTCACCAAGGGGTACTTTTAAGATTGTGGTCCTGACTGAAATCTGAGCTGGCAATCTCCTTTACTGCCAGTACATAGTAACATAGTATTAAGCAATTCCTTTAGTGTGTTTCCTCTTTTTCTTTTTCTAACCAAGGGTGGTCCACAAATAAGTAAGTGTATTTTAAAGTCATGGCACTGAGTGACATCAGCTGGAGAAGTAATCAGAAAGGAAGGAAGAAGAAAAGATGGTGGGCTAGGCTAAGATCCACTCTGAGTCCCTGAAATATTTTGAGGTAGGAAGACCCACCATTGGAGACCAATTGGATATATAAAGGAAGAATCTGAATTAAATCTTGGTCATACTTAAATAAAGCAAATGAATCAATCTGATCACTGCCAAGTTCAGGCTCGTTACTGCCTCCTCTGGAACAAGACGGGGTGCATTTATGAGCTCTACAAAACTTGCCTGCCCTACTCACCACTGTGTCCACAGTGCTTGGCAAAGTGCATGGCATGGGGCAGGCGCTCATGATACGTTCATTGAATGAGTACGTGTCTGCATGTGTCTGTGCTGGAAGCACTCTAACGTGGAAAGCCAGATGACACGGGTCATTAGTGCAACTCTGTGTGATGTCCCTGCAATTGGTACTGCTGGTGCCTTGGCCTGATCGCCTTTATCTGTCCTCCAGCGGCTGCAAGCATGGACTAATGCAGGTGAGGGAAGATGATGAGTTAGGCCAGGGTATTGTCTGTAGAAGTGTTATAGGGGATCAGATTCTGGATTGCATTGTTTATGTTTTTAAATTTTCTTTATGTTGTGATGTTTCGACGTCTTAAAAAAAAACACACACCTTTCTGGCTAGGAAAAGACTGCCCCTCACAAGGCTATTCTTAGAGATAGGAAGGGGCTCAGCATGCCTTTGGTTTGCAGACTAACCAATTCAGAGATAGACATCCTCTCCTTGACCTCTGCTTCCCATTCCTCTGCCTTAATCATCCTGAAGCCAGGGACCAGGTAACTAGAGACCACCCTGAGAGCTTAAGTTCCAAAGAATTATTCCAAGTAGCCAGTCCTAAACCATTCACCCAGCTGTGCCTTGCTTTGCAGTTCCTGCAGAAACTTCAGTAAAGGTTGACCTAGATTTTCCCCTCCTTCCTGTCTTCCTTTCCCTGACCCAACCTGGTGTCCCTCATATGGCCCTAGGTGACCTGTTCTGCCTCCTGTTTCCAGGGTCTGTAAGGATATTAAAACTTGTTTGCCTGAGCCACTCCTGTGTCTGTTCTTATGGCCATGCCTGACTGTCTCATAAAAGAGCACAGAGCATAGATTCATTTTGATGGTAGAGCCAACAGGATTTCCTGGTGGATAGGATACAGAAAGTGAGACAAAGATTGCAGACGAGGATGAATCCCAGGTTTTTGGCCAGAGCGACTGGAGAGAGGAAGTGGAAATTTGCTGAGATACGGAAGACTGCAAAGGGAACAAGTCAGGGGTGGAGTGGAGGATTGAGTGTAGAGTTTGGCTGTGTTAATTTCCACATGTCTATTAGATATACATCCAAGAGAAGCAACTGAGTAGGTAGTTGAAACAGTGAGTCTGGACTTTAGGAGAAAGATCTGAGCCAGAGATATCACTGGGGAGTTATTGGCATATAGATGATGTTTAGAGTCATGGGACTGAAAGAAATCATTCAGGGAGTATTTATTTAGAGAAAAGCAGAAGGCCAAGGACTGAGCTTCAAGACCACCAAAACGTGAAAGTTTGTCCCAGTGGTTCTCTAAGTTTCATTTCTATTGTCTTATTCTGTTATCTTCATTTGGGCTAATAAGTTTCTCAATCTTTCCCCAAATTCAGTGTATTTCCTTTAAATTATTCATCGTCTGAATCCAGTTATTACTGCTCCAGTCATCTCTTGCTGTATACCAAGCTTCACCAAAAGAGTGGCATAAAACACCAGCATTTAGAGTTATAGATACATAAAACATTCTTGTGATTACCAGGGGGGAAGAGGGGGAGGGATAAATCGGCATTGACATTGCACACTACTATATATAAAATAGATAATCAACAAAGACCTACTGGGACTTCCCTGGTGGTCCAGTGGTAAGACTGTGTGCCCCCAAAGCAAGGGGCCTGAGTTCGATCCCTGGTCATGGAACTAGATCCCTCATGCCGCAATTAAAGGTTCCCCCATGCTGCAAAGAAGACTGAAGATGCCGCATGCTGAAACTAAGACCAGGTGCTGCCAAATTAAATAAACAAATACTCACAAAGACCTACTGTACAACACAGGGAACTCTACTCAATACTCTACAATGGCAAGTAGATATACATATAACTGATTCACTTTGCCGCACACCTGAAACTAACATACCATTGTAAATCAACTATTCTCCAGTAAAAAGTTTTTTAAAACCCAACATTTTGTTATATCTCCTGGTTTTGTGGGTGCAGAATATGGGCTGAGTAGTTCTTCTGATCCTTGTGGGGGTAGCTGGAGGTCTATCCATGGTATTAGCTAGGGGATAAACTAATACATTCATTGAGGAGAGATGTAAATTGACTCTCACAGCAGAGCAGGTAAGAGCCGATAAAAATAAGTGACACTGTATTTTTCAGGAAGACAGGATGGACAGTCTTGGAGAGAAGACTGAAGCCTCCCCAGACCCTAAGGCTGTTAGAGAAGGTGGAGGAGCGATCAGGCGTTTGGTAAATTGCAGCATAAATAAGAAGAGACAAATTTACTCACATACAAAGAAACCAGAATCCCATCGGAGCACGGCCCATCCTCCAGCTCATCACTCTCATTTCATCTAATAACTGAGCCTTGACCTGGTGACCTACGGATCCTTGTGCAGAAGCCCTGTTACATATACTTCTCGGGAAATGCTTTCCAGATTCCTCCAGGCAGAACTGGTTGTTTGTCCTGCTGTGTCCCTGTAGTATTTTATGCTCACAAGAGGTCCCTGGCACTGGATCAAAACTTCAAATGAGGTGCAAACTTCAGTGCTTAATGTGGATGTGTGTTTGGTGTGAGAGCAGGCTTAGCGGGACTTGACCTTGAAAGAAATTATAAAAAGAAATGATTTCTTACTCGATAAAATGTTGTTTCTGATGGCAACGACATGCAAGAGGCAAAGAATGAATTAAGTGTTTATTGTTTTGCTTGGCATAAAGTTTTCACACATAAAATTTTATGATAAAGGGCAAGACACGTCATCCTTAACTCAAGTGCCACTTTTTTAGCCTAATACAAAAAAGATCAGTTTTGCTTTTGTATACGCATACCTATGTGTGTGTGTATGTAATGATCCAGAGCTTCAATACTTTAAACTTTTCTGGTCTATAATATACTCACAGAAAAGCGCACAACTCCTTAAGTGTAGAGCTCAATGAGTTTTCATTTTCATAAACTCTTCATACCCAGGAAGTCAGCACCTAGCTCCAGGAACGGAGCTTTGCTAGCACCCTGAATGCTCGTCTCATGGTTAAATCCAGCCATCCACCGTCCCCATACTCCCCTCAACAAGTAACTCTCTTGTCTTCTGATAGCCTCATAGGTGAGGTTTGCTTATTCTTAAACTTGATATAAATAAAATTACATTTTGTATCTGCCTTCTTTTTCCCCACCTTATGTCTGTGAGATTGATATTTGTCATTGCTGACAGTGGTTATTCATTCTTATTGATTGCTGTGTATTTCGCAGTATGCACACACTGAACGTTATCCATTCCACCACTGATAGATCTTTGGGAAGTTTCCATCTGGAGGCTCTTAGGAAGAGGGTGACTGTGAATATTTTAGTATATGAGTTTTGGTGCACATGTGTATGCATTTCTTTTGGGTCGTGATGCAGGTGTTTTTACCTGTGGATCTGTTAATTAACTTGGTCATGTCTGTTCATCTTTGTTGTATCGATGACATTTTGTACATTGTTAAAATTACACACATTGGGTTTAACTGATGTTTGATAAACTTGAGAAAAGAGAACATAATGATTCAGCATTAAAATGGAAAGTTATATCCACAGTTTTCATGGATACAGAAACAAGAGTTGTTGGTGGTGGTCACTAAGTCATATCTGATTTTTTTGCAGCCCCGTGGACTGTAGCCCGCCAGGCTCTTCCATCCATGAGATTTTCCAGGCAAAAATACTGGAGTGGGTTGCCGTTTCCTTTTGCAGGGCATCTTCCCAACCCAAGGATCGATCTTGCGTCTTCTACATTGGCAGGAGGATTCTTTACTGCTGAGCCACCAAGGGAATTCAGAAACAGAGTAGCAGGGTACAAATAATGTGATTGATACAAACATTCACCTAGGGAGGATTACTTCAGTTCTTCTAAATATTTGTAGAAGAAACCCAAGAACACAGATTCCCTCAAGGAGACGAAACTGCCAATCATACTTGAGTTCATGCTGTTTCTCAGGTATGTGCAAAAGTATTTCTCATCTCATGTCAAGTCATGGAGCTGAAGGAAGGAGAAATGGCCAAATTCCGCAAAATAGATGAAAGAAATTTTAAAGCATCGAGAAGCCGGTGTTACCTTGTTCAGGCATCATGCAGGATTGTCATTAAAGCCTTGTGTTGTCATTTGGCAGCATTTTTACTTTTCCTTACATGCTATGTCACTTCAGTCATATCTGACTCCTGGACTGTTGACCCCATGGACTGTAGCCCTCCAGACTCTTCTGTCCATGGGATCTCCAGGCAAGAATACTGGAGTGGGTTGCCATTCCCTTCTCCAGGGGATCTTCCCTACCCAGGGATTGAACCCGCATCTCTTATGTCTCCTGCATTGCCAGGCAGGTTCTTTATCACTAAAACCACCTGGGAAATCCTTACTTTTCCTTGGAGGTAGATAAATAACAATGCATTTACCAATAATGGTGTCTTATATTTTGATGAAATCTGGTAATTAGAATGATGATATTAAAACTGTAATTTATTGGTCTAGGCAGTTGCAGCAATTTTCAAACATTCTCTCATTTAGTTTGATCTTCACAGCAGCTGTGAAGGTAATATCTTTAGCCCTGGAGAAATTGGGTAACTTGTGCAGTATGCAGTGATAGCAAGTGATGGAGCCAGGACTCAAACCCAGGGATGTGGAGCTTACTGAATGCTGACCTGCCCGGTGCTGGGAGGTCTGCAGTTTTCCAGCTGCTCTACGCGGAGAATAAATTCATCCGAGACGAGGAGAGACAGGAAGATTATTTTGGCTCTGTGTTGGCAGTATTCTTCCCTCCAACTTTAATGACGATAAAACTTCCACTCTGGTCCAAACTCTCATCATCTATTATCTGTGTTAGTTGTAATAATTTCCTGCTAAGTCTCCCTGTTTCTAATATGGTCTCTTCCTACAATTTGTTCCCCACACAGCAGCTGGAGCAAACATTTAAAGTATCAGTCAGAACTTGTCATCCCAGGAATTCCCTGGCAGTCCAGGGGTTAGGACTTCACACTTTCACTACTGAGGGCGTGAGTTCTATCTCTGGTCAGGGAACTAAGATCCCAGAAGTCGTGAAGTGCAGCCAAAAAATAAAACACTCCAATGGCTTCCCATCTTATGCGTGCTAAGTCACTTCAGTCGTGTCCGACTCTGTGACCCTACAGGGTGTGGATTCTCCAGGCAAGAATACTAAAGTTGGTGGCCATGGCCTCCTCCAGGGGATCTTCATGTCCCAGTGATGGAACTCGCATCTCTTCTGTCTCCTGCATAGGCAGGCAGGTTCTTAACCACTAGCGCCACCCATGAAGCCCATTTTACTACATCTGAGCATCCTCCAGGCCTTGTGGCGTGATCTTGTCTTGTTCTCTGAGTTTCTCTCCTGTCACTCCCCTGCCTCCTTCCATACAACAATCCAGGCCTCCTTCTGTGCCCACACTCAGGGCCTTTCTGTTTGTGTCCCCCCGCACCCCCAGCAGCAGACTCAAGAGACAAGGATTTGAGTGTCAGTTATTTAGCTGGGGAAGTGAAGGAAATACCACAGGACATTGGGAAGGGAGATTGGAAAGGAAAGTCTCCTAATATGGAATGTGACTGAAGCAGCCGCCACTGTGGACCACTGATTTCAGTTCCACTGGCAAAGTGTGGGAGCCAGTGTGGAACGGACACGGCAGGGTCAGCCCTCCCGAGAGGCACGGGGCCTGGAGGTGATGCCCCAACTCTCTCCTGTCGCTGGCAGCTGTTGATTGCAGTACTGCCAGCTAGTCGTGTGCGTGTATGTCCATCTATCTGCCTGTGTGAACATAGAAGGCTCCAGCGCCCAGAGAAAGCCTACAGGCAGAAAGGATAAAAATGCTGGTAATTTGACGTCAGGCCGGCCCTCTACTAATAAAGCCTGAGGCATAAGGGCAAGACCCTGAAAATGTCCACGACAGCCCCACTCATTTGCTCTGCCTGGAACGCTTTTCCCTTTGATGACTGAGTTTTAACCTCTTAGGTTTATGCTCAAATGACTCTTCAGCGAGGCCTTACCTGATCACCGTATTTAAATTGCCACTCCACTTCTAACATACACATGTATCTTGCTCACTGTCTTTCTCACCCCATTTAACAGAGGCACCACAAGGGCAGAATTTTGGTCTGTTGTGTTTGTGGCTTTACTTGCAATGCTTAGCCTGGTGGCTGGTACACAGTAGATGTTCAATAAATATTAAACGAAAATGAAAAGTGATTTAATATTTATGAATGAAATGAATGAATGAAAGGTCATTTTAAAAAGTCTCTATTAGTGTCCTGTGTCTCTATGTCAGTTGACTTATAATCCCCAAGAGATGAAAAAATATGATTAATTGACATCTACACATGCTAACATATACCCGTTAGGACCTGATTATGAATGGCCTTCAACGGCCCTCATGCTCTCTCAAAAATGTTGACCGTCAACTACCAGGCACTGTTTAAATACTAGGAACGTCGCTTTATAGTAGCTAGGAATGGCTTTTGGAAGGCAGAAACACCGGAAGCAACGGCTTAAACTGAGTTGGTTTTATTTTTCTCGTATAATTAGAAGTCTAGACGAAGGCAGTCCAGGGCTCGTGCAGTGGCTCCAAGGGGCCACCAGGGACCCTGTCTGCTTCTGCCTTCTCCATGCGGTCCCAAGTTTGCTGCCTCAACTCTGTCAGTGTCTGCATTCCCGGCAGGAACAGGGGAACGGCCAAAGGAAAATGTGTGTTCCAGAGGACTCCTCAGCCTATGATCAGTCTCTTCCTGTAAAGTTCTACCCGCACAATCTCCACTTACTTCTTCGTACCCATCTCTTGGCCACCTAGCAGCAATACTAAGAAACACAGCATTTTTTGTTTACTTCATTTTCTTTGGTCAGCTGTGTTATTTCATAAACAAAATTGGGGAAAAGAGTACAATTAAAGGCATCCTTGAGTAAGCGGCTAGCAATGCCAGCTGCCCCGAGACTTCTAAGAACCATACTCCCTCAGACCTGTCACTGTAGTAAAGGCAAACAGAAAACCAGAAAGCAAACACACACCCATCGGTAAATACATACCCACTTGCCAGAAACCAACAATGCCAAACAGCTGCAGTAGTAAAATAAGGGGAGACATTAGAGTGACTCAGATGCTACATTGTACCTAGAAGTCAGGGAAGCAGCTGTCCAAAGAGGTGACATTTCAGCTGAATTCTCAAGGAGGAAACAAGCAATCTTGCCAAGATCAATTGCAATTTTACTGATCCTTTGTTGGTTATAATTTAATCCAGGACAAGGAAGCAGTATAACCATGTCTGCCTAGTTCTATAAAATCCAGCTTTCAAGAAGTGGGATAAATCATCCTTAGTTTTCCTAAACATTCTTTCAAAGCTGTGATGAGTCCTTTTCTCCTTTTTGATGCTTTTTAAAATTCTCTCCTCTCTTCTCCCTGACACACAGAGCAAAAGTGATATTGTTCCTGGAAATAATGGTAAATGATCATGAGATGGAGGGGTCAGAGGGCATTGTTTTGTTTTGTTTTTAAAGCTTGGTATAGGCAAATGCAAGAAAAAAATGTTTCCAGAAAATAAACTGGATGCAGGCAATTTATAAGAGAGGGAGTAATTTTAGAGACATTCTGTTCAATCATGAGCCCATCTGGTAAATGTACTAATTTTTAAAAAAATTTTATTGGGGTATAGTGACTTTACACTGTTGTGTTAGTTTCTGCAATACAGCAAAGTGAATCAGTTATATGTGTACATATATCCTCTTGAATGTAGGTTAATATTAAAGAAGATGCATTTTGAGAGCTTGATGTTTTAGCGTCAAGAGGCTGCCGTGTTGGGTGAAACTCTGTGTTATGTTCTGATTCACACACAGCCTTAGAAAGGTTCTCAGGTGCTCAGGTGTTATAAGATGGGCTTCCCTGGTGGCTCAGAGGGTAAAGTGTCTGCCTGCAATGCAGGAGACCTGGGTTCAATCCCTGGGTTGGGAAGATCCCCTGGAGAAGGAAATGGCAACAGATATGTTATTTTTGCATCTAGAAAGTTTGTTGACCATAATTGCAAATTCAAATGCTATCGGATTTATTTTTTCTTGAGACTGGGCTAATGTATGGTCTCCTGCTGCCAGTTCTTTTTCTCCCAATCCTTTTATGCTATAATAGCACCTTTGTGCAAATTGACAAGTATGGTTCCTAAAACTCTTTCCTAGACCCAAATCCTCAGGTGCATCCAAGTCCACTTTCAAGAGAATCATTAAGGAGAAAGGTGGAACAATGTCAGTGAGCACTGGGACTGTAACATGGATATAATATACTACCTTCCGTTACCTTCACCAGTGACTTTTTATGCTTTGTGTGTGTGTGTGTGTGTGTGCTCAGTTGCACAGTCGTGTCCAACTCTGTACCCCATGAACAGTAGCTTACCAGGCTTCTCGGTCTATGGGATTTTCCTGGCAAGAATACTGGAATAGATAGCTATTCCCTTCTCCAGGGGATCTTCCTGACCCAGGGATCGAACCTGGGTCTTCTGCATTGCAGACAGATTTTTTACCACTGAGCCCGCTGGGAAGTCCTATACTTTGCATACAGATGTTTAAAAGGCTTTCCCTTGCATCTCACTTTTTGGTTGCAGTGTTGTGCTGTGTGTTGCTTTCTTTTACCCCTGATGTTACCAAGATTGCCCAGATGATTCAGCACTTCTACAAAACTGCCACGTCAAGATGGTTTTTCATTCTTTATCTGGATGTTTTGGTACTGTGTAAATGCTGCCTAAGTGAAAGGTTTTTCTTTTTAATTGTGAAAAATCTGAGTTATAATGATTCAGACCTTTTCATGTTTTTATCACCTACAACTTTTTTTGCTAATAATCTATTTAGAGGAAGTCCCTGCTGCTTATTCAGTTGTATTTGAAACTGCTGACAACAAAACCCTATGCTCTCAATTTCTGAATTCCATAGCTTGTTGATGTAATAATTCTACTTATAGGATAAAGATTTATGATGAAAGATTTTGATAATCAAAATGATTTTTAAATGTTTCTTGAATGGTTTGAAGAAACTGGTCCACGAATACAAAGGAATTACTTGCAAGTACTAGCAACCACTTTCTAAAAAACATTAATATGATGTTAGCATGTCTTGAGGAGAAGGCGATGGCACCCACTCCAGTACTCTTGCCTGGAAAATCCCATGGGCGGAGGAGCCTGGTAGGCTGCGGTCCATGGGGTCGCAGAGTCAGACATGACTGAGCGACTTCACTTTCCCTTTTCACTTTCATGCATTGGAGAAGGAAATGGCAACCCACTCCAGTATTCTTGCCTGGAGAATCTCAGGGACAGGGGAAGCCTGGTGGGCTGCCATCTATGGGGTGGCACAGAGTCGGACACAACTGAAGCGACTTAGCAGCAGCAGCAGTAGCAGCAGTATGTCTTGAATAAAAATATGGAAGATATGAAATAATGTAATTACCGAATGATTCCAGTTTCCTAAGATGCATTAAAAAACCAGGAAAACACCATATTTATGTATTAAACATTGTAGGATAGAAGTTTGAGTTATTTTTACTTTCTTATTTTGCTTTTACTTGCAAAGTTTAAGTTCTTTTTACACGGAACAGGTAAAGGCAATGTTTTTTCTTTTTTTTTTGCCGAACTGAAGCTTGTGGGGTCTTCGTTCCTCAACCAGGGATCGAACCCATGCTCCCTGCGCTGGAAGCACAGAATCCTAACCACTGGACCACCAGGGAATTTCCTAAAAGCAATTTTTAAATGAATACACATTCAACGAGGACAGAGTGCATGAAGAAGAAAGAACATCAGCTTAGGAACTGAGCAGATGTGGGTTTGAATCCAGTGGGTTACTGACTGCACATGCAAGCTAAACCTCTAAGCTTCAACATCTCTCCTGGATAAGTTCAGGGAGAGGGAAGAGTGTTTCTCTAAAGCTGTGCCTTTTTCAATAAAAATAAAGATGAAGGGTCAAAATGACAGTTGTTAATGAATCCTAATAAGAAGATGGCAGAGGAATCTGTGAGAAAGCACAATCTCTCACGGTTAAAGTGAAGACATGGGGATGTCTGCACTCCCCAAACCAACATCAGCACAGGCTCACTATCAGTGTTTCCAGACTGCTTCTAGAACCTACCTACCCTCCTTCTATAATATGAGAATGAAAATGCGTACTCCATCCGGATCAAGAGAAGATGCCAGTAAAATAATTCACATTGCAGGCACTCAGAATTGCTGTATTCTAATGTTCATTTCGGTCACCCCCAATTGAAAGGAAAGAAGGGCTAGAACATCAAAATTACCATTGGTGCTGAGATGGCAGCTGTAGGTATTCAGAAGTCTATTTTAGCAGATTTCCCTCCAGTTGGAAAACAAAACAGGCATAACTAGCTTGACTTTGTCTCTTTATCTCTTTCCATTTAAACACAGATATCCTGTTGTGATAACCTTTGACACTCTATTTCACGGTGATGGTAAATAACAACTGCCCTCATTTTGTAGTGTCGTTCCTGGTTAAACAGTGCCATTAATTACTGAACATAAAAGTTGAAGTTTTTGTGAATAGAAGGAAATGTCACTTGAACTCCTTTGCTTTGTTCACTAAATTTATTTGAAGGCTTGGGTGGTTTAAGAGGCTTAGAGAGAATTATTGGATTGTGGATCTGTCATTGGGAACGGCCCCTGCACTGACCATAAGAACCAGTCCATTTAGGGGCCAGGGTGAACTATTTCAGAGACTTACAGAGCTTCCTGGGAAATTGGAGTTCACAGTAAAATTAAGAAATTAGTGAAATTAGGAAATCAACTTTCGGATGCTCACAAGCTACATTAATTTGGTTAGGAAATGTAGCTTGGTTTACGTTTTTGACTGTATTAAAAAATGATACTCTTTGTTATTGAAACAGTGTTAGAGAACTTTGCAAAAGAATGAGTTTAAAATCATTATGTTGGTCACTTTGAAGAAAGTCTCGGAAATTGTTTTACCATATATTTCTGTATTGATCAGAACATTGAGTTAGAGCTTCTGCCACCTTTCATCTTTGATAGTGTCATTCTTTGTCAGTATTTCTTAAATAAGGAAAAGTCTGGGATTATATAACACCTTTTACTGAAAGTTATTTAATTTTGTTTTCCTATAAGCAGTTCTTTTTTCTTGACTTACATTTTAATTTCAGCAATTATTTTTATTTCAAGTTGATTTTTTTAAGTGAATTTGATGATATTGCATGTGTCTTTTCAAATTAGTGTTTTTGGGGGGTTTTGGTATATTCTAGGAGTGGAATTGCTGGAATGTTCTACTTTTAGTTTTTGAATAAACCTCCATATTTCTTTCCACAGTGGCTGTGTCAGGATGATTTTCAATTTACTTCCAGCCTTTTTAAAACTTAGCTTTTTGTAAAATGTAAATAAACTGCTAGGTGATGGGACCCTAAAATTTGAGAATTGGAAAGGGCCTTTTCTGTCCCATCTTTTCCATTAGTTAGATGATTACTATGTGCTCAGTCACCTAGTCGTGTCCAACTCTTTGCAGCCCCATGGACCATAGCCCACCAGGCCCCTCTGAAATGGGATTTCCCAGGCAAGAATACTGCCATTTCCTCCTCCAGGGGATCTTCCTGACCCAGGGATCGAACCTGCGTCTCTTCTGTCTACTGCATTGGCAGGCAGATTCTTTACCACTGAGCCACCCGGGGAAGCCCTTCCCATTCCCTCCCCAGGTTTCCCACCTCATCTCCCTGGTGGCTCAGATACTAGAGAATCTGCCTGCAATGCGGGAGATCTAGGTTCCATCCCTGGGTCAGGAAGATCCCCTGGAGAAGGAAATGGCAACCTATTCTAGTATTCTTGCCTGGAGAATTCCAGGACTGAGGAGCCTGGTGGGCTACAGTCTATGCGGTCACAAAAAGTCAGACACCACTGAGCTTCTGAGCACACTTTTCCCCCTACTTCATCTATTTTGTATTATAAATTTATTTTCAAAGTGGTGTTAACTTCTGCACATCAGGTCTTGACATAAGCATAAGGAAATATTTAAGACTTTGGAATTTTAAAAAAGAGATGACTGGATAGTCTTTCAGCAGAATACTGATACCTCTGGGGATCTTGTACCCCTACAGGAACACACATTTTTATCTGTGACTAAGCTATTTTACAAGTCCATTGAGCTAAAATTCAACTTGAAAACTATTTTAGTTGACCAGAACAATTCAGAGTTTGATGAGGAAACTCTAGTAATACAGATAATTCTTGTCCATAGACAAGCAAAGAGTGTCCCGTGAACAGTCTATTGATTTTCCTCTCGTTGTGGAAGAAGACAGCTTTGTATCCATTTGTAAATTTATTTTAGCATTCCCATCTATACATGTCTCTTCTCTTTGACTTCTTCTTTGAATGAGTTGTCACAGAAATAAAATATTTAAAAGGTATTCCTTTCCTTGTGGCTCAGCTGGTAAAGAATCCACCTGTAATGCAGGAGACCTGGGTTCAATCCCTGGGTTGGGAAGATCCCCTGGAGAAGGGAAAGGCTACCCACTCCAGTATTCTGGCCTGGAGAATTCCATGGACTGTATAGTCCATGGGGTCACAAAGAGTCAGACACTACTGAGTGACTTCCATTTTCACTTCACCCTTCGTATTATAGGAGAGTCATGCCTTTACCTTTTTGTGAAAATTATCCTTTAACCTAAGGTATTATACAAATGGCCACTGAATCATAGAAAACCTCTTATCATTCTCCCTAGGCTTATAGATAGAGAGTTAGGCTCACAGAAACTCAGAGTATTATATACAGGCAATAAACTGCCGACCTGGACTTGAATCCTGTCCACTCACTTCCTAAACTGTTGTTTTGTTCTATCCCTTAGCACTGCCTTCTTATTGAGAAACAGATTTTTATGCATTAAAAGATTGCTTTTAGCTTTATGTTCCAGTTGATGCTGATATTCAAAGTCATTACTTGTTATCAAAAAAAAAGGATACCCCATAATCTTGAGATTCATAATAAATTTGATTTATACAGTCTCACACCTCAGCTTTGTCTTTCTAACTGCTAGGTTTCTCTGTTCTGCTTTGGTGGGGATGTTTTTCTTGGCTTTGCATCAAATGATACCATATTTCTGAAAGCTTCGGTTGGTCTCATTTAAGGTATGCATTAAATTGCATACGTGGCTACTCCCTCTCAGTTCTCGCTCAGGTCTTCTGATTATTCGAGAAGAAAGCCTCAATGTAGTGGCTGTGAGCCTTTCACATCTCTCTCATTCTTGCTACTCTCTTACAACAAAGAGAGCCTCAGAGCTTCCCCAGCACGGTCAGTACTTAATTATTTTTGTTTGTTTTTATCGTGCTTATTTAATGGTTATCTTTTATTTATGGAAAATTATTCTGTTTTGAATTTGCCTTAGTAGTATAAAACTTCTCTTAAAATAGATTGCTGTCAAAAATAGGTTGCAATAACAGTTATGAACTCAGTTCAGTTCAGTTGCTCAGTTGTGTCTGACTCTTTGTGATCCCGTGGACTGCAGCACACCAGGCTTCCCTGTCCGTCACCAACTCCCAGAGCTTGCTCAAATTCATGTCCATCGAGTCAGTAATGCCATCCAACCATCTCATCCTCTGTCGTCCCCTTCGCCTCCTACCTTCAGTCTTTCCCAGCATCAGGGTCTTTTCCAATGAGTCAGTTCTTCACATCAGGTGGCCAAAGTATTGGAGTTTCAGCTTCAGCATCAGTCTTTCCAGTGAACATTCAGGACTGATTTCCTTTAGGATTAACTGGTTTGATCTTCTTGCAGTCCAAGGGACTCTCAAGAGTCTTCTCCAACACCACAGTTCAAAAGCATCAATTCTTTGGTGCTCAACTTTTTTTATAGTCCAACTCTCACATCCATACATGATCACTGGAAAAACCATAGCATTGATTAGGTGGACCTTTATCAGCAAAGTAATGTCTCTGCTTTTTAATATACTGTCTAGGTTGGTCATAGCTTTTCTTCCAAGGAGCAAGTGTCTTTTAATTTCACAGCTGTGGTCACCATCTGCAGTGATTTTGGAACCCCCAAAAATAAAGTCAGCCACTATTTCCATTGTTTCCCCATCTATTTACCATGAAGTGATGAACTAGGAGATGGCAAATACCATGACTCTTATTGTTGTTCAATCACTAAATCGAATCTCTTTGCAACCCCATGAACTGCAGCATGCCAGGCTCTCCTGTCCTTCGTTATCTCCCAGATTGCTCAGATTCATGGCCATTGAATCGGTGAAATTATCTAACCGTCTCATCCCCTGCCACCCTCTTCTCCTTTTGTCATCAATCTTTCTCAGCATCAGGGTCTTTTCCAATGACTTTTACGAGGCCTCAAATTTAGGATGGAGAAGAGTCTTTGGAGGTGAAAATCCAGATGAAAAACAGTCAGCTGTGTATTAAGCAAGTGGCCTTGGGTCGATTACCACCTCTAGGAACCTAGCCATCAAACTGAGAACACTACCATCTACCTCCCAGAGTCATTGTGACAAAGGAATAAGATGATACAGGTGACTATAAGCTCCCCAGAGTATACCTAGCTTATCTTTTTAATCCTTCAGCTTCGCACACAGTCCTTAGCACACAGGACTTAATTAGAGCCTCGTTTGCTTCTTTCTTTCTGTGATGATACTTGGTGTTGTCACATGATTCCCTGTGTTATTATAGAGAGTATACCATATGAACACATGAAATACATACAAGCATTTCCAGTTTTTCATTTCCCCCACAATTATCAAAGCTGTATGTGGTCAGTGTACACATTGTATACGCTGTGCCCACAATACACATTTGAAACATACGAAAAGACAATAAAGCAAATAAAAAAGGCCTCCCTCAAATTCCACCTCCCTGTACACACACACACACACACACACACACACACACATCACGCATCAAAGTCAATCATTCTTAACTTGTCAAAATTCAGTGTTTCTATAATTCAAAAAAAAAAAAAATGTATATGTGTGAGTGCTCCTGTGCACTCAGTTTCGTCCAGCTCTTTGCGACTCTGTGGACTGTAGCCCGCCAGGCTACTACTGTATACACAGTTTTGCAACCAGTTATCTTCACTTAACATTAGATCATCAGCCTTTTACTTGGTGTTACGGAATTCTTTTCCCTCAGCACCATTTTTAATGTTTCCCCGCAGTAGGGCCTTGCTTTTGCGCTCATCGTGGGATCTGCCGAGAGAACGTCAGCCTGTGAACCCTTGGGTAGAAATGTTCCCAGACAGCTTGGAGGGAGCTCATGGCTGTTTTCGGGGGCAGGTCAGGAAGAGGAGATGCAGGGTGGTGGGTAGGAAAGGAGCCATGGAGACAGCTTCACCTGCACAAACTGGATTGGGCAGTCCTGAGCGAGGAGCCGGTCGCCTTGGTGACGCTGGGAGCCCACCCATTAATCTCGCGCTCCCTCTGCTGGCCTCCGCGAACACATTCGCTGCGTAATGCTTTGAGCCGGGTCCATTGAAATCGCCTGTGATGGACAGACGAGGAACAGCCACCCTTTATGCAATTTTTATAAGGACAAAGTTTACAGCAACACTGATGGATTGACTGATTGTGCTTATTCGATTGAAACAAATGAGAATCCGCAACCCCCCTCCCGTCTCCTCCCCAGAGTAATGCAATTCTAAAGGTCTCCCCTTTCCTTTTCAAGATTCTTATTATCCTCCTGCCAGGTCTCCGGTGATCTCTTCGGTTGTTTTTCTTAACTGTATTTTGCTGTTGCTTTTCTCGGCTTTTCCACCGCCTTGCCCCGCCCCACCCCCTCGCTGGTGCCATTTGTGAATAAGAAAGTAAAACCCTGCCTTTGCCTTGCAAAGCACAACTCCAGTCAGCTGCTCTAATCGTGCAGCCTCTTATTTCTCCATTTGGGCTTAATTCAAAGCTGTAAAAAGCTTTCAAAATAGGTGTGCGCTCTCCTTGACAGTTGTGATAAAACAATGCCTCCAATAAAGAGAAAGCAAGACACATTTGCAATTTCCTTTTCCATAATTTATAGTGATTTAGCTCCCCCCATCAGGAGATAAGAATTTCTTTGGGAACAATTTTCTTTTAATAACACCATCTGAAGCAGCAAACATTTCTTTTGCAGTCATTAGAGCGCGTAGCCTACAAAACAGTGACTGAAGATTGAAGTAGGATTTAGAGAGTGGCTGTCTGCATCACATAAATAAACAATGAGAGACCTGACCATTTCATTACAGAACTTAAATAATCAGTACAGATGGTCAGCTGCAGCATGACGCATGCATAACCTATTTAAAAGACAGCATTGTAGGGGCAGGAGAATTAATGTACTCCCAGTGCCATTCATTCATGCTACTTGAGTTCCTTCTTTTGCAGTAAGCACCAAAGCCTGGGTCAGGCAAATTATTGCAGGCAGTAATGCAGACACATGAGAAGATAAGGGGATTGTTGAACGATGAGAGGACAGAGACTAAAATTAGCTTAAGGATTTATGGCTCCAAGCTTAGCCTAATGAATGTTATGTACTTTGATCATACTCAGTGAGTTGCAAGTGACCAAAAAACCAAACCAAAACAAAAATTAAACTACACCCCAAAATGTAATTTTTCAATCTTATTAGTTCATGTAACTAAGAAGTTCAGAGCTTTAGATATAGCTGGTTCTAGACACTTAGAACCATCAATAAGGCTGTCAGTTCTGCTCCCTTCCCTGTTGGCTTCCTTTCCAGCATGACATCCCTGACGGTCTCCACATGTATTAACACCTTCAAACCCAATGGAAAGAGATTCTTCATCATTGCCCATAATCGGGCAAGATCATGGATTACATCTCTTTGACCAGTTTTGAATATGTGCATTTTCTGAACCAATCATTGTGTCCAGAAGAAAAACATGTTTTGATGGAGTCCTTCCACTGAGCCATGAGTGTGTGTGTGTCAGGGCAGGGGTGGGGGAGGTGACAGAGGGGCAGAGCAGGAGAAAACAGGGTTTGTACGTTGCACTACCAAAACAAGTAGAGAGGTGAGGTGTTTGTACGTAACACTACCAAAACCAGGGAGGAGGTGAGTGGCCCTTCAAGGGAAAACCTACATGCTATTAGCAGATGATGGTGAAGGGATGTTGACAAGGCAAAAGAGATGTCTGACCCTTTAACAAATGCAATGTAGAAAGGAACATTCACTAGAACCTTCACATAAATTAAGTTAATACACAGGATGGAGCCTACATCAACACTGGGAAATGTCCTCAAGTCTATGTATTTGCCTGCGGAGTTCCAAGTTACGTTTGTTACCAGGACGAAATAACACGTGTTCTTAACAGGTAAAAACAATCTTGCTGGCATCTTTTCTATGCTCCCACCAATGTTTGCTGGCTTTTACATTTCCCATTTTCTCAAATGAAAGAAGAGTATCTTAGAGTACCCCATCCCTCAGTCTGTTGAATTAACCAAAATATGTGCCAGCCCTTTTGAGAATCCTGGCGCTGAAAGGGTCAACTGAATGTAAATAAGGCATGGCTGACCTAACAGGTTCCAGACTGCTAGGCCCCTGTTACTTCTTTGGAAATGTTTCTTTCTTTTAACTTGTGCTCAGAGTCATTTACTTGTGGTTATTCTGGTTGTGCCACAATCTCTCTGGAATGTCTTACTGGTTGACAGACTATAGAAATACTAAAAGGAACTGTTGTTACATTTCAGTCTAGAGACAGAACACACACACACAAATGAGTACAGATAAAACCACTGAATCTGAATGAGATGGATGGATTGTATAAATATCAATTTCCTGGTTGTGATATTGTTCTATAATTTTGAAAGATATTACCATTGGGAGGAGGAACACAGGATCTCTCTGTATAATATTTTTTACAGCTGCATATGCATCTATAATTATCTAAAAAGTTCTTTTACAATTTTTTTTTAAATAAAGATACCATAAGACCAACAAACAAAACAACCACCAAAAAAAAAAAAATGTAGAAAAAAGTTGGCATCTTAATGATAACAAGGTCTGATGTTGGACGTAACCTTAACCTTCTCTCAAGGTTACTTGACGGAAGCAAGTACGTAAAATGTTTTTTCAAAGAAAGGTGTGAATGTGCCCTTATCTTCACGGACTGAAATTACTGAAGCCCTAGGCTAAGTTGAGAATACGCTATACTTGGTTTTGGAAAGAGTTTGGTCACAAGTTCTATAAATATGTATTCTTTCAACAAATACTTATTTTTTTTTCAGTGTTCTTTTTTAAAAAAAACAAGGTAAAATTAAAACAATACACAGTTAAAACAAAACTAACCTTTTAAAAAGAAACAATTGTGCAGCATTTAGTAATATACATTCATAATAAGCTTGTGCGACAACAGCTTCCCTTGTGGCTCAGCTGGTAAAGAATCTGCCTGCAATGCGGGAGACCTGGTTTCGACCCCCGGGTTGGGAAGATCCCCTGGAGTAGGGAAAGGATACCCACTCCAGTATTCTGGCCTGGAGAATTCCATGGACTGTATAGTCCATGGGGTCGCAAAGAGTCAGACACGACTGAGCAACTTTCACTTCGCTTCACTTCACAACCACCATTTCTATCCAACTCCATCCATGTTTGTTATACCAAAATAAAACCCCATACTCGTCAAGCAGTTATTCTCCATCTCTCCTTCCTCCCCTGCCTCCTCTAGCCTCTGGCAACCATCAATCTACTTCCTATTTCTACAGATTAACTGTTTCTGGATACTTCACAAGACAGAATTATAAATATGTGATCTTTTGTATTTGATTTGACATAGCATTGGCGCAGGAGGAGAAGGGGACGACAGAGGATGAGATGGCTGGATGGCGTCACGGACTTGATGGACATGAGTTTGAGTGAACTCCGGGAGTTGGTGATGGACAGGGAGGCCTGGAGTGCTTCGATTCATGGGGTCGCAGAGTGGGACACAACTGAGTGACTGAACTGACTGATTCAGCATAATATTTTGCTATGGAAAACATTCATCCATATCAGAGCACATATCAGTGTTTCACTCTTTTTCCTGGTCAAATAATATTCTGTTTTACAGATATAGCACATTTTCTTCATCCATTCAACAGCTGATGGAAATTTGGGTTGTTTCCACCTTTTAGTTATAGTGCCACTATAACATTGGTATACAAGTTTTTGCTTGAACATCTGTTTTCAGTTCTTTTGGGTATATACCTAGGAGTGAAATTGCTGGGTCACATAATAATCCTCTATCTAACTTAACAAATACTCATTGAGCAGCTACAGTATTCTCTGTAATGTCCTAAGTACTGACAACACAATATTGAACCTAGGAGATACCCTGCTCTCCTGGGTACCTACTAGCAAAGAGATAATAAACAGTAAGCTGGAGAGGTGCATAACTTGTGGTATAAAATGAAAATGAAGATCTTCTTGGAAAAAAAAAAAATTAGAATCCCAAGACAGTGACAGCAGAGCATTAAACCACATGGAGAACCCGAATAAACACGGGATTCCAAGAGAACTTACGTGTCACTCATGCTGAAGCTGATCCTGACAACAAAAACATAAGTATGGTCATTTCAGCTGCCAAGCACCCACAAGTACATGAAATGGGGATACTTGATGAGCAGCAACAAGCAGGAATGTGTGAGCTACTTAGTATAGGTGGTGGGGAAGGGCCTTTCTGAGGTTATATTCAAGCTCAGACCTGGATGATAAAAAGGAAACAGTTTATCTCCATCTAAGGGCAGAGCAGCCAAGCAGATGGAATAGACTGAACAAAGGCCCCAAGGCGTAAATGCTCCTGGTGTAGTTAAAGAACCAAAACAACAGATTCAGGCCACTGTGGCTGGAGCCTGTGACTTCAGCATGTGTTGGAGTATGATTTCTAATCATACGTTCCTGGAAGAGGGCCCCCGAGTTTTTACAATTCTACTCAGTAAAAACTGGGACCTGTTTTTGGAGTGAAGGCAGTGAAGCTTGGTAACTTTAGACTCTGGACCCATCATTCTCAATGAACAGAACGTGGCACACCGCTGCTCCCCAGGTCCTTCTCGGCGGGGGCCGGGGTGGGGGTCAGATTTCACTGCATGTGTAAAATGTACTCTGCTTCACAGAGAATTTGTGGTTGTCTGTAGGAGTGCTGAGCTGAGGGGTGGCCGGATGTGGTGTGTGTGGAGAATGTGATGCAAGTCAATGTTAAGAAGCATACCATAATGCCAACCAGGGTCAAAGACCATCTCCTGGGATGGACTAGAAGAGGAGTCTCTAAGTGCAGAGTCGTGGGGGGAAGGAGGCTGAACTAAGGCCAAGAGCACAGAGTGACTTCTGTGCACACTCTCGTACGAACCACCCAGACACGGGAGTGGACGCTGCGTTGCCATCATTGCTGAGGGCTTCTGTGTCCCTTCATCCCTCACAGCATGCCTTCAAAAGTTCAGTACTCATAAAGTTCTGGAAACTGGGAAAATGTGGAGAACATGATGCCAGACAGCATTTACAAGCGCTAAGTAGGTGAAACAGTCAGACATCTGGCTGACCTAGCAGTTCTTTCTGCAACTGGGGAAGCCCTGGCCCAAGAAGTAGGGTTTACACCCAAGCCAAGAAGTTTCTGGAGCCATGAGGGCAGGATGGGTGACTCAGAGAGGTGATGCAGTCCAAAAGGAATATTTTAGGAATTACTGTAAAATCAGTGGTTTAAAAAACTGAGCTAATAAAGTTGGAGACTGGGGCGTGGTGGGAAACCTGTATGCGCCAAGTCTCCCCATAGCATGCTAGTACTAGAAACTGAGAGAGAACAGCAATGAGTATCATCTAAGAGGAGAAAATGAAGATATCAGATCACAGAAACGATCAGGTGGCCCTATAAACACTTCACAGGATTTTCATGAATAAATATTTCCTAGTTCTTTTTGGTTAGATAAACACTTTGTTATCTTAGATCATGCTTGGACAGATAAATGTGATCATATTCATTTTAAAGGACACTGCTTCAGTCATTTGAAGTGGTTGTAACAAACTACCGCAGACTGGATGTCTTAAACAACAAATATTTATTTCTCATAGTTCTGGAGGCTGGAATTCTAGGGACAGGGTGACAGCATGGTTGGGTTTGGTGAGATCCTTCTTCTAGGTGGAAAGATGGATTTTTCACTGTATCCTCACATGGTGGAAAGATGATGAGAGAGCTGTCTCAGGTCCCTTTTATAAAGGATCTAATAAATGGGACGCTAATCTCATTCATGAGGGCTCCATCTTTGGGAACTAATTACCTTCCCAAAGTCCCTCCTCCCCCAACTAATAGTATCACACTAAGGATAGAATTTCAACATATGAATTGGGTGGTGGGGTGTAAAGTATACAAATAATGTAGCTCATTGCTGATCATGTCCTTAGGTACATACTGAGTCACATCTGACTCGTTACAACCCCATGGACTGTAGCCCATCAGGCTCCTCTGTCCATGGGATTCTCCAGGCAAGGATACTGGAGTGTGTTGCCATTTCATCCTCCAGGGATCTTCCCAACCCAAGGGTTGAACCTGTGCCACCTACATCTCTTACATTGTCAGGCAGATTCTTTACCACTGAACCGCTTGGGAAGCCCATTGCTGGCCATATCAGGTTCCAAAGTGTACTTCATATTCAGTACATCCGTGGAAGTACCAACCAGTGAGAATGTTCTGCGTGGTTTCAGCCATGTCCGGGCATCCAGTTATAAGATGGTCCTTGGTAATATACAAAATTCCAAATTCCCTTGCCTTTTTGACAGGCATTGCTGACTCAGCATTCCATTCAGATCGTGAAACACATACCTTTTTTTTTTTTAATACTCATCATCATTTGGCAGTTTTTTTTTTTTTCCTTTGAAAGTGAGGTACCTAGGGAAAATGTTATATTCTCATTTTAAGCTAAATATAACCTCTCCAGATGGAAATTGAAACTAGAAAATGTGCTATCTTATTTTAATTCTTTTTTTCCCCTTTCTCCTCTATGATCATAGAAGAAATTCACTGAAAACCAGCTAAGTAAAAAAATATTCCCCACGTTTATTTTTCCCAGCCTGAGTAAAATTTGAAAGTTAAGTCACTTCTTTATAAACCAGAACTCTGAAAATATATTTTTTGTAATTGTTTTGGGAAAAGGTGACGTTATAATAATAATAATAATAATAATAATAATAATAATAATAATGTTCTGCAAAGATAACGTTATCTTTTGTATGATTGAAATTTAATCTGAGAACATTAACTTCCTATGATTTGTTTTAATAGGAAAGGTAGACTATTATGTACTTTTCACTTCTGAGAACTTTTAATTTAAAAACTGAATAATAATTTCACCTTTGTTTTAAAAAATATGTATATATGTTCAATTCACTTCAGTCGCTCAGTCATTTCCGACCTTTTCTGACCCCATGGACTGTAGCACACCAGGCTTTCCTGTCCATCACCAACTCCTAGAGCTTGCTCAAACTCATGTCCATTGAGTTGGTGATGCCATCCAACCATCTCATCCTCTGTTGTCCCCTTCTCCTCCTGCATTCATTCTTTCCCAACATCAGGGTTTTTTCCCATGAGTCAGTTCTTTGCGTCACGTGGCCAAAGTATTGGAGTTTCAGCTTCAGCATCAGTCCTTCCAATGAATATTCAGGACTGATTTCCTTTAGGATGGACTGGTTGGATCTCCTTGCAGTCCAAGGGACTCTCAAGAGTCTTCTCCAACACCACAGTTCAAAAGCATCAATTCTTTGGCGCTCAGCTTTCTTTATAGTCCAACTCTCACATCTATACATGACCACTGGAAAAACCATAGCTTTGACTAGATGGACTTTTGTCAGCAAAGTAATGTCTCTGCAGTGATTTTGGAGCCCAAGAAAATAAAGTCTCTCACTTTCTATTGTTTTCCCATCTATTTGCCATGAAGTGATGGGACTGGATGCCATGATCTTAGTTTTTTGAATATTGAGTTTTAGGCCAGCTTTTTCACTCTCCTCTTTCACCTTCATCAAGAGGCTCTTTAGTTCCTCTTCACTTTCTGCCATAACGGTGGTGTCATCTGCATATCTGAGGTTATTGCTATTTCTCCCGGCAGTCTTGATTCCAGCTTCTTCCAGCCCAGCGTTTCTCATGATGTACTCTGCATAGAAGTTAAATAAGCACAGTGACAATATACAGCCTTGACGTACTCCTTCCCCAATTTGGAGCCATTCTGTTGTTCCATGTCGAGTTCTAACTGTTGCTTCTTGACCTGCATACAGATTTCTCAGGAGACAGGTCAGGTGGTCTGGTATTCCCATCTCTTGAAGAATTTTCCACAGTTTGTTGTGATCCACACAGTCAAAGGCATAGTCAATAAAATAGAAGTAGATGTTTTTCTGGAACTCTCTTGCTTTTTTGATGATCCAAAAGCAAGGAGAAGACTCTTGAGAATCCCTTGGACTGCAAGGAGGTCCAACCAGTCCATCCAAAAGCAGACCAGTCCTGAATATTCATTGAAAGGACTGATGCTGAAGCTGAAACTCCAATACTTTGGCCATGTGATGCAAAGAACTGACTCATGGGAAAAAACCTGATGCTGGGAAAGAATGAAGGCGGGAGGAGAAGGGGACGACAGAGGATGAGATGGTTGGATGACATCACTGACTCCATGGACATGAGTTTGAGCAAGCTCTGGGAGTTGGTGATGGACAGGAAAGCCTGGTGTGCTGCAGTCCATGGGGTCGCAAAGAGTCGGATATGACTGAGCGGCTTAACTGAACTGAATCAAACTAATCACATGAACCACAGCCTTGTGTGCATATGTATTTACCTGCAAAAAATAAATTATGAAAGAGTATATCCCAAAATGCACGTAATCATCACCTCTAAGGGTGAGATAAGGTGTGATTCTTTTCTTTTTTATATTTTCACATTTTTTAAACAATGTTATGTTAAGTCACTTCAGTCATGTCCGGCTCTTTGTAACCTCATGGACTATAGCTTGGCCAGGTTCCTCTGTCCATGGGATTCTCCAGGCAAGAATACTGGAGTGGATTGCCATGCCCTTCTCCAGGGGATCTTCCCAACCCAGAGATCAAACCCACATCTTTCATGTCTTCTGCATTGGCACGGGGCTCTTCACCACTAGTGCCGCCTGGGGAGCCCTCTGAAACCGTAGAGCTGTCTACAAAAGCAGGACACTCAGGACAATCCTGCTCAGGACACTCTTGGCTGCAGAAGTAGACACATCCCCGGCACACCAGCTCTACACAGGGCTCCAAAACCACACATGTGCGGGCACGCTCCGTGGGGGACCAGGCTGACTGGCTCTCATGCGAAGACCTGGAGAACATTGCATAAGAAGGTTCTCCTGGGGACAGGACATGCATCCTGACCAAGCAGGCCCAAGTTCAAGGCTTCCTGGCCTAGACCATAGACCTGGGCTTCCAGAGCTGCCTCTGCAAAGCCAGGGGTCCTTCTGAGTGCCCCACTGGTACATCCACCTGGCGCCTCCCTCAGTAGACAGAGAGCCAGCTCTCCAGGGAGTCTTGATGCCAGCAGTCACTAGGGGTGATGATTAAGGAAGCCCCCAGCAGCTTCCCTGGGTTACGTCATTCACCTAATGATTATTTAGTCTGTCCTTATTTTTTCTGGCTTCACCATTAAACATTAGTTCCCCAACCAGAGATGGAACCCATACCTCCTGCCTTGGATGCACGGAATGTTAACCAGTGGGCCGCCAGAGAAGTCCCTAGTCTGCCCTTCTTTGTGCCCAGGTGTGTGGTGGAGTGCTGAGTACGCTGTGATGCTGTCACCTGTAATCACTGTCATTGTGGCCCTCACAGCAACGAAGATATAGAAGCAGACTGGGTTCAAGTCAGCCTGATCCACAGCTCCATTCTGTCTGTCAGCCCCAAATAACAAGTGTGGTGTCAACACGCTAGGGGCCATGCTGGTCTACTCTGCTGGGTGATAAGGCAAGGAGGGGGAAGACAAAAACGAAAGGTGTTGGGACAAGGGCTCAGATTGTGTGCACTCTCAGCTGACAAACTGTGCTACGTGGGAAAGCACTATATTTAAAAGACGTCAATGACTTCCTGCTCAGCAAAGGAATCAGCATGGTGATGCTATCCTATGGGATGGGATAAAATACATGGAAACCACAAATCTGATGTCCAAGTGTATTAGAAACTCCTACAACTCAATAGCAAGATAACTGAAAACTTGATTAAATGGGCTAAGGACTTGAAGACACTTTTCTGCAAAGAAGACAGACAGACAACTGACAGGCAGATGAACAAGTGCTTAACATCACTAATTATCTGCTGCTGCTGCTAAGTCACTTCAGTCGTGTCCGACTCTGTGCGACCCCATAGACGGCAGCCCACCGGGCCCCGCCATCCCTGGGATTCTCCAGGCAAGAACGCTGGAGTGGGTTGCCATGGGAAATGCAAATCAAAACCATAATCAGGTCTCACCTCACACCTGCCAGGATGGCTGTTTTCAAAAGAGCCAGCAAATGTTGGCGAGGAGGTGGAGGTTGTGGCCAGGGTGGGAAGGCTTGCACACTGCTGGTGAGAATGTAAGCTGATGCACCCACTATGGAGAACAATATAGAGATTCCTCAAAAAAGTTAAAAAATATATATAGAGAGAGCTACTATGTGATCCGGCAATCCCAACTCTGGGTATCTGATCCAAAGAACTGCAATCAGAATCTCAAAGAGAAATTAACATTTCCATGTTCAAAACAGCAGTATTCACAATAGACAAGGTGTGGAAGCAACCTAAAAGTCCATTGACGGATGAATGAATAAAATCAATGTGGTATATACACATGGGGGAATACTATTGATTAAAAAAAAAACTCTGCAATATGCAACAGCATGGATGAACCTCAAGGATATTATGCTAAATGAAATAAGCCAGCTACAGAAAGACAAATACTACATGACCCTGCTTATTTGAGATATGTAAAATAGTCAAATTTAAAAATCAAAGAAGGGTGGTTCCTAGGGGCTGGGAGTGAGGGATACAGGGAAATACTCATCAACAGGCATTAACTTTCAGTTAGGGAAGATAAATAAGCTCTAGAAATGCTGTATAACATTGTCAGCCTAAAGTCAACAATAATGTACATGTAAAAATGTGGTAAGAGGGTAGATTTCATGTTAAGTATTCCTATCAAAGTGAAATAAATATTAAAATGCATCAGTGGCTGTTAGTTTATGAGGATTAAGGGAGGAATCCTTAACGTGGTTTTTATATTGTTAAAGACGCTGACCCTTGGTTACCTGATCTCGTTCTGACCCTCCCTGCTCCCTGCTCCTGGCAACTGTTGTGTTCACTCGCTTTTTCCAGCTTGAAAAGCTTACACATTGTCTTCCCTTGTGCCTCAAATATTCTCCTCTTTATGTGTCCCACTCTTCTCTACTCGCCCTTCAGATCTCCTCAGGGCAGTCTTGCCTGACCACTCAGATAAAATCAAATATCCCCCACGGAGGAACCGGATGGGAGGAACCCCCACAGGACCTCTCCAGGGTAGCACTTGTACCACTGGCACGTTAACATTTATCTGTGTGATTTCGGTATCTGTTTTCTCAAATGCACAAGGGGCTTCTTAAAGGGCAGAGTATGCCTCTTCTCTCTTCTCTGAGCACACTTTTTAATGTTTCTGCTACTTTTGTCCCTGCATTGCAGGTAGACTCCTGCATTGCGGGTGGATTCTTTACTGACTGAGCCACCAGGGAGGCCCTTAACTCATAAAGGTAGTGCTAAATATATATTTGTTGAATGAGTGAAAGAATGGATGAACTGATGGAGTTGAAGTGTTGGCAAGTATAAAACAGGGCATTTAACCAAGTCATAGAACCAAGTAACCAAGTCTGTTTTTTGCTTATCCTTGGCTCCCTATTATCTAGCTCAGTGCTTAAGAGACCAGTTACCTAAGTCCAGGTTTCTTAAACTTTAATGTTCATATGAGTCCCTCAGGGTTCTATTACAGCACAGTTTCTGATTCACTAGATCTGAAGAGGAGCCTGTGATTCTGCATTTCTAAGAAGTTCCTAGATGATGTTGAGGCTGCTGGTTCAAGGACCACTCTTCATCAAGGCTTGTTGATTAAAAAAAAATTAATCGATAGTCAATCTAAGAAAGAAATGGAACATTTTATTCAGGCCAATCAGAGGATTATAACCCAGGAGACAGTTGTTCAGGAACTTCTGAGGACTGTTCCACCCATTAGAGGTCAAACCACATTTATATAAGTTTTTGAGACAAACTAGTATATTTTTATACATTAAAATAAAACTAGTAATGGGTCACTGTAACCCCTTACAGAATTGAGAAAGGAATGTCATCTCCTAAAGGGTGTTACCTTGCTGGGGGAAGAAATTGCTTCTTCTTCTTCTTTTTTTTTTTTGACTAGTAGGCATTCCTGAGTCTTCTTAGGGGATCTAGTTAAGGTACAATGCACACTAAAGGGAGAGGGTTAGGAGCTCAAAAGATAGAGAAAATTTTATGTTAAGTTCTTTTCTTGCCCTACCTTAAAAATTACTTCGTTTCATTAGCTCTAAGCAATATACTATATAGATCTTCCTTGACTTATAATGAGTTTATATCTGATAAGCCCATCAAAACTGAAAAATATTATACGTTGGAAATGCATTTAATGTATCTAACTTGCTGAATACCATGGTTCTACCATGGCCTAGCCTACCTTAAAGTGCTCAGAACACTTACATTACCCTGTATGTGTGTGTGCTCAGTCACTCAGTCATGTTTGACTCTTTGTGACTCCCTGGACTGTAGCCCACCAAGCTCCCCTGTCTATGGAATTTTCCAGGTGAGAATACTGGAATGGGTTGCTGTTTTCTACTCCAGAGGATCTTTCTGACCCAGGGTTCAAACCCGAATCTCTTGCATCCCTTTTGCTGGCAGGCAAATTCTTTACCACTGTGCCAGCTACATTACCCTAAAGTTGAGGAAGATCATCTAACACAAACCCTAATTTATAATGAAGTCTTGACTATCTCCGGAGAAGGCAATGGCAACCCACTCCAGTACTCTTGCCTGGAAAATCCCATGGACGGAGGAGCCTGGTGGGCTGCTGTCTATGGGGTTGCACAGAGTCGGACACGACTGAAGTGACTTCACTTTCACTTTTCACTTTCATGCATTGGAGAAGGAAATGGCACCCCACTCCAGTATTCTTGCCTGGAGAATCCCAGGGACAGAGGAGCCCAGTGGGCTGCCGTCTGTGGGGTCGCACAGAGTTGGACACGACTGAAGCAACTTAGCAGCAGCAGCAGCTTGACTATCTCATGTAATTTATTGAATGCTATACTGAGAGTGAAAAACAGAGTGGTTCTCAGAGTACAGAATGGTTCTAAGTGTATCAGTTGTTTACCTTGTGATTGATGATTGACTGGCAGCTACACTCGCTGCCCTGTCTGGCATCTCAAGACAATATCATATTGCTAGACTGGAAAAGATCAACATTCAAAATTAAGGTACAGTTTGTACTGAATGTGTGTTTCTTTCACGTCATCATAAAGTTGGAAAATTGTGAGTCAAACCACTGTAATTTGGGGACCATCTATAATTGCAAGAGGATGCTGGTCTGGAGTGGTATATCAATTAGAGTGCTTTGGATTGCAGGTAACAGAAAACCCACTCAAGCTGGCTTACTTAAAAAATAAAGATGGTTTATCTTGTCGTGTAACTGATTACAACTTGGCAGGGTGGAATTCAGGTACAATTGGATCAAGGCTATAGCTCTGTTGCTCTGTGATTCTTTTGGTGCTGCCCTCCTCTGAGCACCCTTTCCATATTTGGTCCACGTCTTTGATAGTAGCAAAATGACTGCAGCTTTTTCAGCTGTCATATCTCTATATTTTACCGTCCAGTAGAAAAAAGTGTATCTGTTTTCCTAGCCATCAAGAAAAGTTCTGTTTTAAATTCTGATTTAGGTCATATGTGGGGTGAGATGGGAGGAATTTATAATGTATTTGGCTGAAGCTCTGTGTTTGTTAGTTTCAAAAGAGGTGGCTTTTGTCATCCTATCTGGGTGCCTGGTCCTGATGATACACAGGTGCTCAGATAATGCCATCAATGTGACTTGAGTGTTTATAGCTCCCATGAAGTCACAAACATACGTGTAGACTCATGCCTCCAGCATCTCCCTAGAGCAGGGATTCTCAACTCTGCCATATTGAATCATCTGGGAAAACTTAATGGTGCCTAGCTTCCACCCCAACTCAAACAAACAAGACTTTCTTAGGGTTAAGTTCAATAATCCAAGTTTGACAAAGATCCTTGAGTGACTCCAATGTTCACCCAGGATTGGAACCCACTTATCTACAACAGTGCTTCTCAGTAGGGTGTAAAGGGGGGGGTTCTGTCCCCAGGGGACACTTGTCATTGGTCATTGACATTCTATTGACATTTGGAGCTGTTTCTGGTTGCCGCAACTGGAGGGAAGTCATTATAGGTATCTAATAGGATGGTGCTAAACATTCTATAATGTAGAGGATAAACCCCCATCTGCAAAAATAACTACCTGGCCCAGGTGTTGATAGTATGGAAGTGGAGAACATTTGACCTAGAGGGCCAAGATGTTAGAACCAGTCATTTGTTTGCAGCGTGTTCTGCCACCCTGGTAGGGGAACATATAGTGTAGAATGGTTGTTTTCAAGCTTTATTGTACTTAAGGATTAGGAAGAGTACTTGTTTAAAATGAAACGTCCTGGGTCCCATGCTCTGAAGAATTAATTCATCCAATCTGAAATGAGAGTCCAGTTAGCCGAACACTTACTCTGATAAAGTTGATTTGAATGTCAGTGTTCCACAGAGCACACCTTGAGAAACAATAACAGAATGTTGCTTGTCCTTGTAAAATCAAATAAAAACCCAGCTCTCGTCTTCTTTGGAGGAAAGATTGCCTGAAGACAGGGTTCCAGTGCATCAAGCAGGTTCTGAAGGTTTCACTGACATTCGTTTTTATAGCTCTGAGGAGGTAAATTCTCTCCTTTCTGAGAATGCTGAGAGATGAGTCAGAAAGAAAAACAAGATACCACCCCCACCCCCAACCCCACCACAGCAACATCCAGTTTATTTGAGTCTTTTAATGTAGTTGCAGTGAGCCTAGTCTGAGCCTCCTAGAAGCTCTGTGGCCAGGACTGTGTTTATCATCTCACTGTGATGCCTGCATGTGAAACCCCCAGGTACCAGACCCTGGCTGCCCGGAGATTTAGGGAAGAGATAGGAGGCCTCGTGAACTTCAGCCATCCATCCTGCCTCCTGAGGTGGGGGATCCTGGGCCTCTGTCAGAGACCCAGCACTGGGCATAGACACACTGCTCCAGCAGCCACAGCTAACTAACTGCCTCTTCCCTTTGCTGCTTGCATAGTTTTAGCAGAATTTATCCTAAAAATAGCAGAGCAGAGTCCTGCCTGGATACCTTCTGCCCGATGTTTCTTCAGGGTTGTGCAGTGTGTATGGTTCTGCCACACTTGTCATCTCCTCGTAGAGGCAGCTTTTTGCAGGATGGCTGCTAAAGAACCCTACTGGGCTTTGGAGACAGAAGACAGCAGTTAAGTCCAGGCTCTGCCTCTGACCAGCCTCACTGACTTTGGATAAGTCACTTAACCCTTGTGGGTGGGGCTCAGTTTTATAAACATGCCTATAAAATGGACATCTTTTAAAAATCAATTATGTGGGATCAGTCTGAGGGTCAAATCAGATAAAATGTGTATTAGTGCTTGGTTCTTTAGTTGGTAAAGAACTGTATGTGGGTCCCCATTGTAAGCAGATGCTGGTCCCCTTAATACTGATGATGACCTAAGCCCAACACATTCCTGGCACATACCAGACAGTATACGATGCAAACATTCACTGTTTCTCTTCTTGTCTTTATTTGATGAATGCTGTCTCCCTGCCCTAATTCCACCAAGGCAGAGGCAGTGTCTAACTTTCTGCACATCTGTTTTCCTCTATTTTCTAGGTCAGTGCCCAGCTTGATAAATACTTGTTGGGTAAGTGAACAAATGAACGAATATATGAAAAATGAAGTCAAGTCAACAAAGGTTTTGAGGATGCCTCCCACATGTAGGGTTTAGTGGTCAGGAGTTTTTTGTGGGCAAGAAACAGAAACCCAGTCAAACTAATGTAAAGTGAAAGAAATAACCAAGGCTAGAAGCACAGCCGAGTCTTGAGGCGCAAGATGAAAAACTGGAAACCAGCATGCTCCAGTCAATGAGTTCACTTGCCCGGACTAGCTCTCCCTCTCTCTTCCTCACTCTTCTCCCATCTCTTCACTTCCTCTCTGCTGCTGCTGCTGCTGCTAAGTCACTTCAGTCGTGGCCAATTCTGTGCGACCCCATAGACGGCAGCCCACCAGGCTCCCCCATCCCTGGGATTCTCCAGTCCAGAACACTGGAGTGGGTTGCCATTTCCTTCTCCAATGCATGAAAGGGAAAAGTGAAAGTGAAGTCACTGAGTCAGGTCCAACTCTCAGCAACCCCATGGACTGCAGCCCACCAGGCTCCTCTGTCCATGGGATTTTCCAGGCAAGAGTACTGGAGTGGGGTGCCAGTGAGTTTTATTCTCTTTACCTTCATACTAGCTCCTTCTGCTTTGAATATATTTGAGATCCAGACCTCTCCAGCTTCACATTTTAAGCACCAACTCTTATTCATCGGAATCTCTGAGTGCCAAGCCCAAATTTTCCAGAACAAAATTAGGAATGTCTCAGCTTAGAGAAGGAATCTAGCCCAGGTCTAACCAGCCATGATGGCAGAGGCAGTGTGTGTGGTGAGGGAGGTCCTCTGAGCCACCCCCAGTATGGAGGGGCCCCAGAAGCAGAGGTGCAGAGGGCAAACGCTGACTGGTTCTCTCAGAGCGGGAATGGAGGCTGAACGGTGATTTTGGAGAGAGATTATTGTGTCTGGAACGTCGGCACTGTGTTGAGTGCTGGGGCAATGACCATTCATTTATTATTTTAGAAATAGCCGCTAAATGCCTGCCATGTTCTGGTCTTTATTCCAGGTGCTGGGATCCAGCAGCGACAAGGAAGACAGTCAGGAACTTTGTCCTCCCGGAGCCCTCATTCTACAAGACCAACAATTGTACATTACAGCAAATGTGAACACTAGCAGGATAACTTCAGATAAGTGCATGGAGGAACTGGCAATATAATGTAAGACGATGGGGCAAGGAGTGAGGTGGTTATTTTTAATGGCTACTTACAGTGTTTTAGTCTGTCATTATGGCCCAAAATAGTGCCAGGATCTGGTTGTTCTATTTATGAAGAAGGACTTAAGAGTAGAGTCCAGAATGTTCCTTGCAATTCTCTCTGTGCTTATCATGATATGAAGAACAATCTGCGGCAAGGAATGGAGTTTGGGCTGGTTTAGGAAGAACCAGGTGCAGGAGTCACCTTCTCTAACTCTCCATGGCTCAGGACAAGCCATATTCGAAGAGCCACCTACCTTTGCTTTCTTTGGGGGCCTGCCTAGTGCCGGCATCAGCAGGGTCGGGGGAGCCGAGGGAGTGCATGGGAGAGACGTTCATCTGTTTATCTTACTTCAAGTCATCTTGGACTTTTCCCAGTAGTCTTCCACAGAAAGGAGGCAGCAATGGGCAAGTCTATTCTCTCAGAATCCTTTGAAATAGCAACAGATAACATTTACTGCAAACTTAATTATAAGAAGCAATTAACTATTCTGGTCAACAATTTCAGAGTAAGAGAGGATACTCTACACGGTCAGCTGGGTGTCCTACAGTTCAAGTCAATTCTGACAGTCTCTAAGGAGAGATAGCTCCAGGTTCCACAGGTGAAGAACTCAGTCCCACACCTTGTTAACATAAAAAAGACACCTTTGACACTTATCACTTAGGGTTTTAGGAGCTCTGTGCCAGAAATGGGGATGAAGACCAAACATATATTTCTTGTTCTAAAATGAAGTCTCACAGCTATGTTCTAAAAGCTCTACATGTATTAATTTCTACAATTATACTATGAGGTACAATTATAATCCCCATTTTACAGTTAAGGAAATCAACCCACAGTCACTCCCCATTCCCCTCTTCCCTTAGCTCCTGGCAACTGCCTGCTGACTTTCTGTCTCTCTGACTTTACATGTTCTGGACTTTTCATATAAATGGAATCAGACAGCATGCAGTCTTTGTGTTCAGCTTCCTTCTCTTAACATATGTTTGAGGTTCATCCGTGTTGTAGCACGTATCTGTACTTCATTCCTTTTTAAAGCTTAATACTGTTCTATTTTGTGGATGTAATTCATTTTATTTGTCTGTTCATCAGTTGATAGCCATTGGAGTTGCTTTCCGTTTTGGCTGTTATGAATAACATTGCCACCAAGAAACATGTACGTAGAAGTGTTGTGCATGCTTGTTTTTAATTCCCTTAAGTACAAACCTAAGTGCTGTTGTTTCTCTTGTTGGTTATAGGGTGTTTTGGTATTTTATAGGTATTTTATAGGTTTCTCTTGTTGGTATAGGGTGTTTTGGTATCTTATAGGTATTTTGTTCACCAATTACTATATAAGGTAGTTTTTTGTTATCTCTTTATATGTGAAGAGGCAGGGGAAAAAGGGAAAGGTAGAGACAACCTTGTCTCATGAATTGATCTCGAGTCTCAGGGAAGAGAGGAAATAGTTAAGAGCTCAAGAAGTTCCTGAAACACCTGGTAATAATACTCTGTGCCCCAGCAGGATGCTTTGGGACCCAAAGGATGGGGTTCAATATGATGAGAACTGTGTCCCCATTTTGATGCTGGAATGAGGGCCAACAAGGAGGTGGCTGAGGGACATGAGCTGGTGGGCAGTGGCTTCCACAAAGAGGCCTGGGTGCGAGAACGCACTGTCACATGGAAGGGCTCGGGGGCAAGTGTCAGCCCGATCTGGGAATGAATCTTTAACCCATAGGCTAACAACTACCATGATCACATCCCATGGCCCTACCTCAAAGACCCTTGTGCAAATCCACGGTCGCTTTTTGCCTTTTAGGGAATTCTAGGCCTGACAAGTATAAGCACAGTAGCTGTGATCCTACTGAAGGAAGGAAAGATGGAAGCATCCGTGACCTTTTAAATCCTCATATTTCTACAAAGCCCAGTATTTCTCATGAGTGTTTTACAGATTGGAAGAAAAGCGATTTTGTACCATGTAAATTATTTTGAGTTTCTGGTATCGAGCGGGAAGATCCTCAGAGCATGTTTTATGCCAGTCCATTAGAATGCATGCCTTATTGATGAACCAATAAAGCATGCCCTGCCTGGGCCTTGTAATGGAATCTCCTAATTCATAATTATTATTCAGATAAGGTACCACCCCATTAATCTGATTTCCCTTCTGTAGTAATCGGGGTTTAATTTCTATTTTATTAGCCAAGATTGGTAAATCTTGCAAGCTTCTGGTTCCAGGCGTTTGCTCTGAGAGTCTGCTATGTCCTTCAGTGTTTGGAGGTTAAAGATACTTTCCGGTAAACAAGGAAGCCTGTAACATCTTTTCTTTTTGTGTTCTTACCTTTAAGAAGCCCTTCCACGATCTGATGTGGGCCCTGTGCCCACTTGAGAAGGTAGGATGAAGCAGGTATCGTGAAGGCCCATTTTTTAAAAATAAATTTATTTTAAATTTATTTTTGGTTGTGCTGGGTCTTTCTCGCTGCACTTAGGCTCTCTCTAGTTGGGGTGAGCAGGGGTACTCTTTGCTGCAGTGCACGACTTCTCATCGTGGTGGCTTCTCTTGTTACAGAGCGCGGGCTCTAGGAGCACAGGCTCAGTAGTTGCGGTGCCTGGGCTTAGCGGCTCCAGCAGCATGTGGGATCTTCCCAGACCAGGCATCAAACCCATGTCCCCTGCACTGGCAGCAGATTCTAATCCACTCTGCCACCAAGGAAGTTCATGAAGCCGCATTTTTTAACTCATGAGGTTTACAAAGTGTCTTCAGTGGCAAAACAAATGAGTTCTGACAGGGATTCTCTCAGTTCTACACAAGTCCTAGGCTGCATTCATAAGACATTAATAATGAAAGTTATAAGATGGTTTTATTGACTTAATTTGTCAAATCAGTCTGTCTCCCATTTCTCTACCACCACCACTCTCCAAAGCCAACGAGTAAATAGAGTACTTCAGAAGCTAATGCTGGAAACCAAAACACTGTCAGGATGACTGATCCATTTGGGTCAGTTCTGCCCAAAATAAAATAAAGTTCTGCCCAAGCAAAACAATTTTTAAAAATCAGACACAAAAGTGTAAGGGGGATAAATTTATTCCCATTACACTAGCCCCCCTCCCCCCACAACAAGACCAAAAAAATGCATTATTCTACATGTATAGCCTGTGACAAACTTAAATTAACATATTGGGTTAATAAACTATTATGAAAATCAATAGCAATTAAAGGGAACACTTCACTGATGAAGTTGACAGATAGAATGTATTGGCAAGTTCTTAATTTTCTTTTTCTCCCTAATTGCTCCCTCTGGCTGTCTTGGCTTTCAGTTGTTCATTATCCAAATATCAAGAAAGCGGATCTTGTCTGGGTATTATTGGGTGATTTTAATTACTGAAAGTGCAAAATAGGATTTTATTTTCTAAAGAATTTCTCCAGTCTTGTATTTATTCCTTTAAACTCTTATCATTTTGAGCTATGATTGGTGGTTACATAGAAAGTGGAGGCCAATTGCTTTCCTATGGAATCAGCATACGTGGATTTGAGGTGCAGCAGGAGGTATTAGGGCTGCTGAGGTGGCTCAGTGGGTAACGAATCCACCTGCAAGTTCAGGAGATGCAACAGATGTGGGTTCCATCCCTGGGTCAGGAAGATCCCCTGGAGAAGGAAATCACTACCCATTCCAGTATTCTGTCCTGGGAAATCCCATGGACAGAGGAGCCTGGTGGGCTAGTCCATGGGATCACAAAGAGTCAGACACAACTGAGTGACTGAGCACACAGGAGATATTAAGATGCTTCCAGATTGTGGATCCCTAAATGCACCAAGTGGAGAAGGAAGTGGCAACCCACTCCAGTACTCTTGCCTAGAGAATTCCGTGGACAGAGGAGCCTGGTGGGCTGCTGTCCATGGGTCGCACAGAATCGGACACGACTGAAGCGACAGCATGCATGCATGCATTGGAGAAGGAAATGGCAACCCACTCCAGTGTTCTTACCTGGAGAATCCCAGGGATGGAGGAGCCTGGTGGGCTGCCGTCTATGGGGTCGCACAGAGTCAGACACAACTGAAGTGACTTAGCAGCAGCAGCAGCAGCAAATGCACCAAGAAACTCTTCTCTCTTTCATCTTCTCCTCCCATCGTCACTTACTCTTACTCTTATGGGGAATGTGAGTGAAACAGACATGGTGAGACACAGAACCTAGATAAATAGATAAATAATGGAAAACCCACCAGAAAATTTTCTTTGACTATTCATGATTCTCAGGCCAAATTTGGGGAACATTTGAAATGTGTACCTTCATAGATCTAGTGAGGTATAGATAATTTGATTAGAAATTACTGAATTTAGGTAAACTATTGGCTCAGACGGTAAAGCGTCTGTCTGCAATGCAGGAGACCCGGGTTTGATCCCTGGGTTGGGAAGATCCCCTGGAGAAGGAAATGGCAGCCCACTCCAGTATTCTTGCCTGGAAAATCCCATGGATGGCGGAGCCTGGTAGGTTACTGTCCATGGGGTCGCAAAAAGTCGGACACGACTGAGCGAAGGGAAGGGAAGAAGAACTGGGAAATGCCGCTCCGAATCTGTCTTTTCTTAAGTGAGAGAGGTTTTGTTTACCTAAATTACTGGATAACTGACATGATGTTTTCCATTCATACCCATCCATTCATCTATGGAAACATACTGCATTGCATGCCTTCTATATGCCTGCAGGCATTCAGGGAGGTCTTGATAATACATAAGATACATAATCCCCGATTTCAAGACTTTCAGTCATCCACCCCTCAAGGCCCACAACTCAAGGCCATCAACGCCCACACACTCAGACACTAAGGAGACAGAACATTTCAATATGATAAGTGTTTGGAAAAGAAAAATAAAGGATGGCGACAGAAGGTCATAGCTGGTCTTCTGGAATTCATGGAAGACTTCCTAGGGTATATTAGTTTGCTTGGGCTGCACAATGAAGTACCCTAGACTAGGTGGCTTAAACAACTGAAATTTATTTCCTCACAGTTCTAGAGGCTGGAAGTCCAAAGTCAGGATGTGGGCAGGGCTGATTTCTCCCAAGGCCTCACTCCCTGGCTTTTGGACAGCCATCTTCACCTGGTCTTTCCTCTGTGTATATCTGTGTCCTAATCTCTTCTCATAAGAACACCAGTCATACTGGATCAGGTACACCCATAAGACCTCATTTCACCTTCAGTTCAGTTCAGTTCAGTCACTCAGTCGTGTCTGACTCTTTGCGACCCCATGAATCGCAGCACGCCAGGCCTCCCTGTCCATCACCAACTCCCGGAGTTCACTCAAACTCACGTCCATCGAGTCGGTGATGCCATCCGGCCATCTCATCCTCTGTCGTCCCCTTCTCCTCCTGCCCCCAATCCCTCCCAGCATCAGAGTCTTTTCCAATGAGTCAACTCTTTGCATGAGGTGGCCAAAGTATTGGAGTTTTAGCCTCAACATCAGTCCTTCCAATGAACACCCAGAACCACCAAAAGGCTCTATCTCTACATACTCACATTCAGAATACTGGGGGTTAGGGCTTCAGCACATGAACTTGAGGGCTGACACAATTCAGCCCATAACACAGAAGAAGGGGCTTTTAAACTGGGACTTGAACCAAAAGTAGGATTCAGTCAGGTGAAGGACTGGGTAGAGGGAGACCATTCTGTGCCAAAGGTACGCATATATCTATTTATCAAGGCAAGTTAGAGGAAATGGCAGCTGCAGGAAACTGCATGTCCTTTGGGGTAGCTAGAGCCTAGAAGTAACATGGAAAGCAATAAGATTTGGGGCTGGAGCATAAGAAAGGCTAGACTATGCCCAGCCATCCAAGGTAACATTGGGACAATGAGGTACAGGGAAGGATTTTAAGCAAAAGGCTGAACACCAGATTTATATTAATGTAGTATCTAGAGGCTGCTCAAGAGTGCATGTTTACGTAGCAAGACTTTGCACAAGCAGTCAGGAGGCTGTTCACCTTTCACACATGCCAAGTTGCTTCAGTCATGTCCAACTCTTTGCAACCACATGCCCCATAGCTGGCCAGGGTCCTCTGTCCATGGCATTCTCCAGGCAAGAATACCAAAGTGGATTGCCATACCCTCCTCTAGGGATCTTCCTGACCCAGGAACTGAACCTGTGCCTCCTGTGGCTCCTGCACAGCCGTTGGGTTCTTTACCACAAGTGCCACCTGGGAAGAACTCCCGCACCTTTCGTAGAATACAATTTGTGGAGGTAATAAGAGGAATAATCCTCCTTGCTTATGTAGGTGCAGTTAAAGAAGCTCTTTCATGAAGATGTTTTTGTTCAGTCCTCCAAAGTCACAGCTGAGAAAACCGTGGCTCAGAGAGACAGAGGGACCTGTCAGCCAAGGTCACCAAGCTGGCCTGTGAGGCGGAGACGCGATCCAGGTTGGAACTCTGCTCTCTCACTCTTCACCCAAGGCTCTTTCTAGGAAACCAGCTTCCTTTCTGAGTGATCAACTGCATTCTCTAGCCGCCCTTCCAAAAAGCCCTGCAGCACATATTTCTTTGTGGTCTACTCCACAGCCTTGTTAAAAACATTCACCCTTTTAAGGGAGAAAGAAAGCTGTCATTTGAGAAGCATTGACTGCCATAATTACAGCCGCCATTTGGTGATGTTGAATGAGAAAACCCCAATGACTTAAGAGACAAACCACACTCCATATGCCACAATCTGTCAGGGGCCAGCGTTTGACAGAAAACAGTTTGTTGGAAGCTTTTCTGTTGTGTTTTCAAAAGAGATAGGCATATTGCTGGGAACCACTCTTGATACAATGATTTTTCTCATTGCTGAGTTATGTTTTCTCAACCACTTTTAGGTGCTACCTCCTTTATTTTTTAATTGATTGGTTTATTTATTTATTTTTGGTTGCACTGGGTCATCATTGCTGCCTGTGGGCTACTCTCCAGTTGCCGTGCATAGGCGTCTCGCTGCAGTGGCTTCTCTTGTGTGGAGCACAGGCCATAGAGTGCTCGAGCTTCAGTACTTGCAGCACCTGGGCTCAGTAGTTGTGGAGCACAGCCTTTAGGTGCTCAGAGGCATGTGGAATCTTCCTGGACCAGGGATCGAACCATCTCCCTTGCATTGGCAGGTGGATTATTATCCAGTGTACCACCAGGGAAGTCCTGGGTGCTACTTAATCTCCCCCCACCCCACTACCCCATCCTTTATCAAAACCTTGGCCTCAAAGGGCCATGGCCTCCCTAAAGCCTGGGTACTGTTAGCAAGATTACATTTCTTTCTTTTCATCTTCATCATCAGAAATTTTGTGGTCCCCAGGACCATTTTGTCCAAGACCCAGACCAAGAAACTTTGTCATCATGCCCAATAACTTCCACACAACAACAAAAAAAAGCATGAGAAGAGGAGATGGGAGTGGTTATCTCTGTACCCTCTCCAGCCTGAGGAACAGCCAGGATTTCCACTGTGCCCACCTCCCTCCTCTTCCTTTGTTTTTATGGTTCCATCACCCTCTCTCAATGTACCCATTGTCTTGAAGGCCTCTCTGCCGAACCCCACACTTGATCTAAAGTTTTGCATAATACATCACGTACACTAGAAACGAATATCCTAGGAATCATTCCACAATACCAGTAATTCTCAACCAGGAGTGATTTTGTTCCCCAGGGGGCATGTGGAAACGTCTGGGAACATTTTTTTGGTCACAATATAAGGGAAGGGCTGTTTGTAAGATTTAGTAGGTAGAGAGACTTCCTTGGTGGACCAGTGGTTAAGACCCTGTGCTTCTACTGCAAGGGTCTTGGGTTCAATCCCTGGTAGGGGAACTAAGATCCTGTATATTGAGTGGTGCTGTCAAAATAAAAAAAAAAGTAAAAATCTAGTGGGGTGGTGGCCAGGGATGCTGCTAGGCATCCTACAATCCACATGACAGCCTCTGCAACAAAGAATTATCTGTCCCCAGAGTCAGTCATGCTGAGGTGGAGAAACCGTGATTTATACAACTGATACTTTAGACTTTATGCCAGGCCTTATTGTAGAAATAAAAGATTTTGTGATAAGCATGGCAGAAGCCAATGGCACCCCACTCCAGTACTCTTGTCTGGCAAATCCCATGGACGCAGGAGCCTGGTAGGCTGCAGTCCATGGGGTCCCTAAGAGTCAAACACGACTGAGTGACTTCACTTTCATGCATTGGAGAAGGAAATGGCAACCCACTCCAGTGTTCTTGCCTGGAGAATCCCATGGACGGAGAAGCCTGGTAGGCTGTAGTCCGTGGGGTCGCACAGAGTCGGACACGACTGAAGCGACTTGGTGGCGGCGGCGGCGGTGATAAGCATGCATTTTTACCCTCTAAAAATTCACTGTCTAGAGGAAGGTATATATAATTTGGTGTGATTTAAGCCGCCAGTAACACGATCCCAAGGACTGGCTTAAAGATAGTTTAAATTTTCTCATGTAACAAAAATATGGAAATAGGTTGTTTTAGGATTGGTTAACTAAGCAACTCAACAATGTCAGGTGTGAGTCAACTTCTCCAGAATATTCTTGGCTTTCCTTTCATATTTACAAAGTGGCTGCCACAGCACCATTCTCACAGTCAGTCACTCAGTTCAGTCACTCAGTCGTATCCAACTCTTTGGGACCCCATGAACCTCAGCATGCCAGGCCTCCCTGTCCATTACCAACTCCCAGAGTTCACTCAGACTCATGTCCATCGAGTTGGTGATGACATCTAACCATCTCATCCTCTGTTGTCCCCTTCTCCTCCTGCCTTCAATCTTTCCCAACATCAGGGTCTTTTCAAATGAGTCAGCTCTTCACATCAAGTGGCCAAAATACTGGAGTTTCAGCTTCAGCATCTGTCCTTCCAATGAACACCAGGACTGATTTCCTTTAGGATGGACTGGTTGGATCTCCTTGCAGTCCAAGGGACTCTCAAGAGTCTTCTCCAACACCACAATTCAAAAGCATCAATTCTTCAGTGCTCAGCTTTCTTTATAGTCCAACTCTCACATCCATACATGACCACTGGAAAAACCATAGCCTTGACTAGACGGAACTTTGTTGACAAAGTAATGTCTCTGCTTTTTAATATGCTGTCTAGGTTGGTCATAACTTTCCTTCCAAGGAGTACATGTCTTTTAATTTCATGGCTACAATCACCATCTGCAGTGATTTTGGAGCCCCAAAAAATAAAGTCAGCCACTGTTTCCACTGTTTCCCCATCTATTTGCCATGAAGTGATGGGACTGGATGCCATGATCTTCATTTTCTGAATGTTGAGCTTGAAGCCAACTTTTTCACTCTCTTCTTTCACTTTCATCAAGAGGCTCTTTAGTTCTTCTTCACTTTCTGCCATAAGGGTGGTGTCATCTGCATATCTGAGGTTATTGATATTTCTCCCAGCAATCTTGATTCCAGCTTGTGCTTCATCCAGCCCAGCATTTCTCATGATGTACTCTGTATATAAGTTAAATAAGCAGGGTGAAAGTATACAGCGTTGATGTACTCCTTTTCTTATTTGGAACCAGTCTGTTGTTCCATGTCCAGTTCTAACTGTTGCTTCCTGACCTGCATACAGGTTTCTCAAGAGGCAGGTCAGGTGGTCTGGTATTCCCATCTCTTTCAGAATTTTCCACAGTTTACTGCGATCCACACAGTCAAAGGCTTTGGCATAGTCAATAAAGCAGAAGTAAATGTTTTTCTGGAACTCTCTTGCTTTTTCCATGATCCAGAGGATGTTGGCAATCTGATCTCTGGTTCCTCTGCCTTTTCTAAAACCAGCTTGGACATCTGGAAGTTCACGGTTCATGTATTGCTGAAGCCGGGCTTGGAGAATTTTGAGCATTACTTTACTAGCCTGTGAGATGAGTGTCATTTCACGGTAGTTTGAGCATTCTTTGGCATTGCCTTTCTTTGGGATTGGAATGAAAACTGACCTTTTCCAGTCCTGTGGCCACTGCTGAGTTTTCCAAACTTCCTGACATACTGAGTGCAGCACTTTCACAGCATCATCTTTTAGGAATTGAAATAGCTCAACTGGAATTCCATCACCTCCAGTAGCTTTGTTTGTAGTGATACTTCCTAAGACCCACTTGACTTCACATTCCAGGATGTCTGGCTCTGGTGAGTGATCACTCCATCGTGATTATCTGAGTCATGAAGATCATTTTTGTATAGTTCTTCTGTGTATTCTTGCCACCTCTTCTTAATATCTTCTGCTTCTGTTAGGTCCATAGCATTTCTGTCCTTTATCGAGCCCATCTTTGCATGAAATGTTCCCTCGGTATCTCTGATTTTCTTGAAGAGATCTCTAGTCTTTCTTATTCTATTGTTTTTCTCTATTTCTTTGCATTGATCGCAGAGAAAGGCTTTATCTCTCCTTGCTATTCTTAGGAAGTCTGCATTCAGATGCTTATATCTCTACTTTTCTCCTTTGCTTTTCACTTCTCTTCTTTTCACAGCTATTTGTAAGGCCTCCTCAGACAGCCATTTTGGTTTTTTGCATTTCTTTTTCTCGGGGATGGTCTTGATTCCGTCTCCTGTACAATGTCAGGAACCTCCGTCCATAGTTCATCAGGCACTCTATCTATCAGATCTAGTCCCTTGAATCTATTTCTCACTTTCACTGTATAAACATAAGGGATTTGATTTATGTCATACCTGAATGGTCTAGTGGTTTTCCCCACTTTCTTCAATTTAAGTCTGAATTTGGCAATAAGGAGTTCATGATCTGAGCCACAGTCAGCTACCGGTCTTGTTTTTGCTGACTGCAAAACAACCCCAAAAGCAGGATAGATGAAAAGTATATGGGATCTCCTTTAGTGATATCATTTCTTTCTTATGAAGAAGAAAAAAATCTTTCCAAAAGCTCCCCAAGCCCAGTAGGCTTTCTCTTTATTCCTCAGACTAGAATTGGGACCCCTACCTGTCCTTAAACCCTTCAGGGAAAGTTGGGAATGAGATTACCATCAGGAATTAGCAAACTTTTTCTGTAAAGGATCATACAGAAAATATTCTAGGCTTTGAGTGCAATATACGGTCTGTGTTGCTCATTCTTCTTTTAATTTTTATAACTGTTGAAACTATCTTTAGCTCAATGGGTCATAGTTTGCTAATACCTGGAAAAATTGCTTTCTAATACCTGAACAAAAGCAGCGTTCTATTATCAAGGAGAATGGGAATAAAGACTCTTGGTAAGCAGACAGCTGTGTATGCTACAGAAGGGTGTGCAAATAAAAGGTAATTACAACACATCAGGAGAAGTGCTGTGATAAGAATGCATAAAAGAGGCTCTTGCCATTAGATGAGCCCCAATGATCCCTGCTTCCTAGTATTTATCTGCTTGTATTAGGTTGGTTTTTTTGACTAATGGAAGTGACGGCATATGTCTTTAGAGGCTAGGTCCTAAAAGACACTGCTGCCTTTCCCTCATTCTCTTGAAGTGCCCGTTCTGGGGGAAAGTAGTTGCCTTGTTGTGAGAACAATGTAAGGAACTGTTGAGAGGCCCACAAAGAGAGGAGCTGAGGCTTCCCACCCACGACCAGCTCCAACTTGTCAGCCATGTGGATGAATGTCCCTGGAAGCAGCTCCTCCAGACCCAGACACCCTTCGGCTTGCCTGCAGCTCTGATTCATATCTTAACCTCATGAGAGATCCTGAGCCAGAACTCAGCTAGCAGCTTCCGAATTCCTGACCCACAGGAACCGTAAGACAATACATATTGATTAAGTCCCTTAGTTTTGGGGTGATTAGTTTACACAAGCCTTAGTCTTAAGACTTTGGAAATGGAATTTTCAAATATTAGTAAGACAGTAAGGTGTAATAGGGAGAGGTGGGTAGAAACCCAACAGACTAGGACTCAGGAAGCCTGGGATCTCTGCTTCATTTGTGAACTTTGAGGCAAACTGACTCACTTCTTGGGATGACATAAGCACATCTTGGAAGAAGAGGGTATAGTTGTCAGAAAAAAAAATGAGAGAACTATCAAATGCTTGTAGAATAACCTATATATTGTGATACAAGTCTCAGTTATTTTCTCTGAGGCAGTAAATAACTTATCTTTTTTCCCCATTTATCTCAAAGATAGAAATACAAAAGCACCCATAGGACCAGGAGAGGTTGGACTGGCATACAAGTGTCCACCATTAGGAAAAGCAATGGTTCAGAACCAAGGACAGTAGCCTGTGCACCTCTGCCACTTCCCTCCACAGGCAACTTGGGGCTTGATATGCATTTTCTGGCATCCATTCTCTGATATGTAAAATTGGAGGAATTGAATCATAGGCTATTTAAAACTCAGCTCTAATCTGCAAATTCATGCTTCCAGCTTCTTTGTACTGCTCTTAGATCCCTGTCAACGCCTTCAGTTCCTGCTAGTGTAGAAGGTCAGCTTTGTCTATCAGATGGACATAGTGCTGAGGTTGATATAGTGAACTCACATCAATTTACCAAGGAAAAGAGGACAAGGAAAGGTGCTAATTTATTTCTGTTTATTCGGCACACATTTACTGCTGCTTGCGATTATTTGCCAAGACCTACATGGGGGAAAGGGGGGAAGTCACAGACTCTTTCCTCAAAAAAGTCTGCAGTCTAGAGGGGAAGTGACAAGGACTCAAATAACTCTCTTTACTGTGTTTCCTCCTTCCTCCTTCATAAACAGACTATATACATCTTCCTACATAAGACTGACTCTCAGCAGAATCTTGAACTTTTTCTTCCATGTTGGTTTAACTTATCTGTGTTACCATACACTTTAAACCTCATCTGTCTTATGGAATGAAGGTTAACGAGGTCATGATTAACAGACATGTTTTAATTTGGGCAAGTCCACTGTTAAAATTTGTATATTGGCAAAATGGAACTAACGATATTGGCTCTGCCTATCTGTAGCCTTTATCAGCTTAGCATGCCTCCTTCCATTGCAGAAATAGTACCCCCAGCCCTAATTCCATGTGGCTGTAGCTGGACTGTCAATCACATTTACTGTCTGGTCACCATAGTAACCATACACGTGAGCCCAGCTAACGGTGACAAACTGCTCCAGTGTTCACAGAGGTTGGCTCAAGGGATGGGTACATGACTGAGGCAGGGCCCGTTAGAATCTCCCCACATGATCTGATTTCTGCTTCATGTGGAGGTACGATCTACAAGGATGACATAAGCTTTAGCTGCTTGTAGGAAGCCATCTGCAACAGAAGAAGATCACACTAATGTGTTCAAGAAAAATGAAACCAAGATACATGAGGGAAGGGTTAAGAGAGAATGAAAGAGAGGGAGGGAGAGAGGTTGTTTGACCTCTGGACCCAGCCAGACCTGAACATAATACATTTTATATATGCCAATTGGCTTCCGGGTAGCTCAGATGTACAGAATCTGAATCAAAGCAGGAGACCCAGGTTCAATCCCTGGGTCAGGAAGATCCCCTGGAGAAGGGAATGGAACCCATTTCAGTATTCTTGCCTGGAGAATTCCATGGACAGAGGTGCTTTGCGGGCTATAGTCTATGGGGTTGCAAGGAGTCAGACACGATTGAGCAACTAACACACACATATATGCTAATACATTCCCTCTTATGCTTAAGCATGCTTAAGACATGTGTCTTTCATCTGCAACCTAAAGAATCCTTACTAGCCTGCAAACTCTAAGAGTTATTATGAGGACAAGAAAAATATCTGAAAACCTTTTGTCCAGCAGAAAGTGTAAAAACTGCCATAATGTTCTCTGGAGCTGATCCTTTAATCTCTCCAGGTGTCCTTAAGTGCACAATAAACGTGATTCCTTCAACACAGTCCTGCAGTCGTGTTGCCCTGATGGTGGAGAAAATGTTCAATTTTCCCTCCTTTGATATTAGGCTAATGTGTTTCATTTATTGAATTTCTCAATGAACTACATAATAACCTGACAGAGCTCTGTCTTCTTTCCGTATGGGTTAAAAATGCCTCGCTGCTCAGAGTTAAGTGCAAACAGCTTTTTGCATAACAAGAACCTTAAGGAAACCATTGCTCCCTTAATGTTTTGCTTAAATTGCAGTGAAATGGCTGCCATTTTGGATGATAGAACACTCCAACATTCACTGCCTTTGATTTTATCTGCACTAAGATGAATCTATTACAGTGACATTCCTGAAATTCTGAAGGAGGGAAAAACTTTTGCAGATGTTCTCTCAAATTAACTTCTCTCTCTTTTGGAGTGGGGAGCTCTTTACAAAAGCTTGCATTTCTAAAGCATTTTTAGGGAGTCCTTTTGGAGCCTTGACTTCAAGTCGGAACCATAATTAGTCTTATTTTTTCCTCCAAACTTGAAATATCTCTGCTGGAAACATGGGACTTTGTGTTTTTCTCTAAAAGTAGGACATTTTGGAGTATAATTTAGAGATGTTGAAGAGTCGACGGTTGAAGTGAAAGTAGGGGCTGCAGTGGAATCTAAAAATTTGGTGAATTAGAGCTTCCAACTGATAGAGGTGGTTTGGAGCCCTTCAGAACCCATGTAGGTCAAGTAATTTCTAAAAATTGATCTATAGCCCACAGGTCTTCCTAAAATGGCAATTAATAATTTTTAAAAATGCTGGCCCTTTCTTGAATTTTTACAAGGACTTTTAGGTTTCCTAAATTGTCATTAGTACACACAGAGTCTATTTCTAAAAGCCTATTAAATAGTTACGAAGTGATCAGAAACTAAGCTTATTGCACTATTGAGTTACTGGGGCCTCAAATCCAGTGTTAATTTACTATATGCCACCTACACTGATCCCATCTCTATTCCTCTAAGACAACATACATTACCTAGACAGACCCTTTGCACTTTGTATTTCCTCTGCCTTGGAGTACAATTTTTAGTTCTTTAAACATTGGGCTTACCATTTAGGTATCAACACAAAAGACTCCTAAGGACCTACCCTGCCCAACCCATGAAAACAGCCACCTATTAGTCACTCTTGGTTACTGTATCTCATCTCGTTCTGTATCTTGCTTTTTGTATTTATTATAATCTTGCCCCTAGAATTTCAGTTCCCCAAGGACACAGGCCTGTTCGCCTTGTTCACATCTGTATCACCAGCTTCTAGAAACTATGCCAGATGCAGGGTAGACACTCAAAGAATATTAGCTGGATGCAAAAAAGCACAGGCTTCTCATTGCAGTGGCTTCTCTTACTGCAGAGCCACAGGCTCCCGGTACATGGGTTCAGTAGTTGTGGCTCATGGACTCTGGGGCACAGGCTCAATAGTTGCTCCGTGGCATGTGGGGTCTTCCTGGACCAGGGATCCAACCAGTGTCCCCTGCAGTGGCAGGTGGATTCTTAACCACTGGACCACCAGGAAGTGCCTGGTAGCATGATTTTGATTATGACCCAGTGTGCTTCCTCTGATCAGATTCTCTAGTCATCCCAGAAATTATTTGGTTTATTCAGTAGCCTTTTAATAAACCCTGCCCCACCTTATTGTTGTTAAACATGTGCTATTACTTGCAACTAAGTCCTCTGCCATTTTCATGGCATTTGTTCATCACATATTTATAGAGCAACTCCTTTGTGGCAAGCACTGGCGATACAGCACGGAGCCTCTCAGGAAAAGGTCCTGCTCTCCTGGAGATCATGTAAAATAGCCTCACTCCTCCTTTACTCCCTTCCTGCACTGTCATTCTGCTGATTAAATATCCCCAGCTTCTTCAACCATGCCTAGTTGACACAGTTTTAGTCCAACACCATCCTATTCTCTGTAGGCCTCCCACCACCAATGCTCTAAGAGTTCAGTGGAGTATGTGTGAGGAATCTTAAGTAGCAAGTGTTAGAAACTCAATCATATTGGATTAAGTAAAAAATATGTGTATATATATATACACACACACACACAGGCTCAGAAAACTGAAAATTCTAGCAAATCAAGTTCAGGCAAGACTGGTCAGTGGCTCCGTATGCATGTGTTAGGGTTATCCTAACAAAGTCCTCCATGATGGATGGCTTTAAACAAGAAGTATAGAGACAGAGAGAGATATATATAGACCCATTTAATTTATTTTATTGAAGTATAGTTGATTTACAACATTGTGTTAATTTCTGCTATACCACAAAGTGATTCAGATATGTATGTATATTCTTTTCGTATTTTTCCGTTATGGTTTATTATAGGATATTGAATATAGTTCCCTGTATAGTGCTATACAGTAGGACCTTGCTGTTTTTCCATTCGATATTTAATAGTTTATATCTGCCAACCCCAAATTCCCAATCCATCCCTCCCTCTAGGCAACCACAAAACTCTTGTCTATGCCTATGAGTCTGTTTCTGTTTTATAGATAAGTTTATTTGGGTCATATTTTAGATCCCACATATCAGTGGTATCTTACAGTATTCATCCTTCTCTTTCTACTCACTTCACTTAGTATGATAATCTCTGGGCCCATTCGTGCTGCTGCAGATGGCATTATTTCATTCTTTTATAATGGCTGAGTAGTATTCCATCGTATATACCACATGTTCTTGACCCGTTCATCTGTCTGTGAACATTTTCATTGCTTCCATGTCTTGTCTTTTGTAAATAACTGCTGCAATGGACATTGGGGTTGAGGGTCTTTTTGAATACTGGCTTTCTCTGGATAAACCCCAGGGGTGGAGCTGTCAGATCACCTGATAATGTTCTTTCAAGTTTTCTATGGAACTGCCATACTGTTCTTTACAGAGATTGTCGGTTTCCATTCCCACCAGCAGCTTAGGAGGGCTCCCTTTTCTCCATACCCTCTCCAGCTACTTTTATTTGTAGAATTTCTGAGAATGACCACTGTGACTGGTGCAAGGTGATACCTCGTTGTAGTTCTGATTTGCATCTCTCTAATAATTACGAATGTTGAGCATCATGTCATGTGTTTTATTTTTAAACAGTGTGAGTAAAATTACGTCTTGAAATCGACTTTTTCGCAGGCTGTGTGTTTTACATTCTTTTCTGATTCCCTACCACACAGGACCTTTCTTGAGGGCAGGGGTCATTTACAGTCCCCCAGGTCTTGTGAAGTGAAAGTGTTGGTCGCTCAGTTGTGTCCGACTCTCTTGCAACCCCATGGACTGTAGCCCGCCAGGCTCCTCTGTCCATGGGATTCTCCAGGCAAGAATACTGAAGTAGATTGCCATACCCTTCTCCAAGGGATCTTCCTGACCCTGGAATCGAACTGGGTCTCCTGCATTGCAGGCAGATTCTTAACCGTCTGAGCCTACCAAGGGAAGGTCTTTGTTACCACGAAGTGTCCCTAAGCCCCGGTTTTAAGGTTGTTGTTATGGGAAATGGCCACAAGGTGGCAGGATTTCTTCATACCCAGTTCTGGTTACTCAGACAAGAGCTTTATGGAAAGTTCCGTTCCCGGGTTGCAAATTCAAGTGTTACGTGTTAGAACAAGTACCCAAGGGGACTTCCTTGGTGGCCCAGTGGTGAAAACTCCATGCTTCTATTTGATCCAGCAACTGGATCAATTCTTGGGGGAACTAGAATCCCATTTGCCAGGCAGCCAAAGGGGGAAAAAAAAACCCCAAGGGGTTCTTTCCTCACCATAACCCCTCACCCCAGAAGTAAATCCCAACTTTGGAAACCATTTGTTTCTGAGTTTTTCTTCTCTGTTTTATTTAGATATCATTGCCTACTGGGGTAGAGTTGATGAACAAAGTGGTGTTGTCTTGGGTGTTCGGTATCCTGATTCAGTTATAGAGATGTCAACGTGTATTCTTTGGATTCTTTTTCCGTCTGCGGTATTACAGAGTGTTGAGTAGAGCTCACTGAGTTAAGCCTTAGCTTCTTGTGGATAATTTATATTGCCTCTATTACTGCGTTGATGTTCAAACCACGCTCTGTATTGAAACCTGCCTGAACCCCACCGTTCTTCTTTGGTAACCAGAAATCTCATTTCCAAGTCTCTGAGTCGGTTTTTCCTTTTAAAACCAGTTCATTTGTATAGCTGTTCATGTTCCCCCCATCAGGGTGTCACAGAAATCTTGTCATCCTCCGGGAGTCCGTCTTCACTCAGTGTAATCATCTCACGTCCGCCCATGCTTCTGGAAATGACTTTAGCTCTCTATTTTCTATGGCTGAGGCATATTGTTCTAGGTATACGAAACAGCTTCTTGATCCATCCATCTTCCCTGGGACTTGTAGGTGCTTCGCTTTTTGCTAAATGTGAATAATGCTGCAGTGAATGCTGGAGTGCTTGTGTCATCCCCACGTCCCGGCTTTCTCTAGGAAGAGGCCTGGAACGAAAAGGACCAGTCACGTGGCATCTCAATGTTCCATTTTTTAAGGAAACTCCATACTGTCCTCTGTCCTGTTGCCAATTACACGGTTCCCAAGAAGTGTAGTACGGTTCTGTTCTCCATGCCCTCTTGTGAATTTACTCTTTGTACCCCAATGCCCTTTTTTTTTTTCTTTTAACTTTTTACTTTACTGTGGAGAGCAGCTGATTAGCGTGAATGTGACAGTATAAGGTGAAGAGCCAGAGGCTCAGTTGTTCATTCCCATATATCCGTTCTTCCTGAAACAGAACTTATTAATTTTTTGATGACTGTGGTTCTGAGGGTTGCCTCATTGCAATTTCCATTTTCATTTTTCTGACATTTAGGGACGTGGATCAGCCTTACAAGGGCTTTCAAAAACAAACAAACAAACAAACAAACAACTTTTATTAAGTTGAACTCTTGAGATTGGATTCTTGAAGATGGGCTCTGTTGAGTTTGTTTCAACTATCTGCCCTGGACAGTTACCTGAAGTCAGGTATCCTTTTCAGCTCTTCAGGCTTTGTGCATCGGAAGTGCCCCTGCTGCTGCTGCTGCTAAGTCGCTTCAGTCGTGTTCGACTCTGTGCGACCCCACTGACGGCAGCCCACCAGGCTCCCCTGACTCTGGGATTCTCCAGGCAAGAACACTGGAGTGGGTTGCCATTTCCTTCTCCAATGCATGAAAGTGAAAAGTGAAAGTGAAGACGCTCAGTCGTGTCCGACTCTTCGCAACCCCATGGACTGCAACCCACCAGGCTCCTCCATCCACGGGATTTTCCAGGCAAGAGTACTGGAGTGGGGGTGCCATTGCCTTCTCCGGAAGTGTCCCTAAAGCACCGTTTTTTCTCTTGCTGTTACCAGAAATGTCCACAAGGCGGCAGCACTGTCTCATACGCTACTGGGGCTCCTAGGCTAACTGGATCTCTACAGAGAGCTGCGTTCCCGGGTTCGAGTGGGAAGCCTGTGCCAAGGCTCGTGTCTTTTGACATTTGTTCTCCTTCCCCTGCACCTTTCCCCCCACCTCCCCGGAAGATTCCCAAGTCCTGCCCAAACAGTGATGCTCAGGGTAATTTCAGAACGGGCCCGAAGTCTCGGGAGACACAGGCTGCAGCGGGGACGCCCGGGACTGAGAGTCTCGGAGGCCAGGGGAGTTTTCAAGGAGCTCTCTGCCCAGAAGCCCCGCTGTCTTTTGGGTGCACTAGGAGAAGGCAAGGGCACCCCACTCCAGTACTCTTGCCTGGAAAATCCCATGGATGGAGGAGCCTGGTGGGCTGCAGTCCATGGGGTTGTGAAGAGTCGGACACGACTGAGCGTCTTCACTTTCAGTTTTCACTTTCTTGCATTGGAGAAGGAAATGGCAACCCACTCCAGTGTTCTTGCCTGGAGAATCCCAGGGACGGGGGAGCCTGGTGGGCTGCCGTCTATGGGGTCGCACAGAGTCGGACACGACTGAAGCGACTTAGCAGCAGCGGCAGCAGCAGCAGAGACTGCCAGGATCTGTAGTTTGACGTCCCGTTCACAGGCCTCAATGCTCTCTGTTTAAATTTGTGCTCCTTTTGCTAGTCCCTTGTCCCCTGGCACCCTGTATTCAGCCCAGTCCAGTCTTGGGAGTCAAGGCTGCTCTGGGTCCAGGGATCTGTCTCCAGCCCAGGTCCCCGAGGACTGAAACCAATATACCTCCCATTCCTGTATTATTTTTTTTTTGAAACTTGATATTTGTTTTGACGTGAAAATAATTGGTTTTCAATGGTGTGCTTTTTCTATGTACGGCCAATAATTTCATTTATACATATATCACAGTGCATCTAGTAGTTTTCTGATTATTTTCCCATAGCAGTTAGAGCTGGAGGTGGAGTAGATTTTCTTGTCTGAAGTCAATTGCTCGTGAATTCCTATTACTTTTATATTTCTGTGTACATGCGAATCCAGACCTTCTAATGTGTTCTTTTTCCTTAACCTTTCCAGTGTGTAATCCTATGTTGGTGGTTTAACTTTGTGTGTTTCCTTTTTTGTAAATTTATTCTTTACAAAATGAACTGCTGTATCTGTTTTTCCCATTGTACTTTTAAGTGAGGTGATTGGCTCTTTGTCCCTCTCTGCCTGAATTACTTCATTTAGTGTATGATCATTCTCGGTGTCCACATGTTGCTGCCGATGACTTTATTTCATTCTTCTTTTTTATGGCTGAGTAATAGTTCATTGTATATGTGTAGCACGACTTCTTTGTGCGTTGATCTGTTGGTGGACATTTTTGTTCAAAAGCAAAGTTCTTTACTGTCACAGATTTGGGGGTAGAAATCCAAGGTCAAGGTTTGAACAGGTTTGGTTTCTCCTGAGGCTGCCGCTGTCCCAGCCCAGGTGGTTTTCTGCCTTTCTTTGTCTTTGACATAACAAGCAGCAGAAAACAGATAGGATGCCATTGTTCAGTATTCAACCAAATTTGAGTTATTTTCCTCTTCTGTATAAAGTTATGGCCGACAAACGACTCTCCCTGGAAAGTACAGTCGCCCCAAACTCATCAGGGCTAGGGAGCAGTTTGCAGACTTGTAGTTAAGTTATGCAGCCCAGAATCCCCACATCTCAGCACTTCAGCGTTTATATCCACATTTCCATTTTGAACCAAACTTTTAGACGCTCTCCCACTCGTGTGATAAGGCTCTCATAAGAAAAGACAGTGCCTTGAGCACTTATTAATATTCATCATTATTTCTAAATGAAAACTAAAATGAAATGATGTCAGACATATGAAAATGCATTATGAAAAGTCACCAACTATTGCTATGCAGAGCATAGCACTCGAAGCTTTACAGGTTCAGAGGGTCCATTTCAGTTTACCTGGCTTCCCACTTTAGTTAATTCCAAAAGTAAGTTGCATTGGTTTAGTTAATCCAGAAAGTAAGTTGTGTTTCTGTGTTGAATGAAACACAGTTGGTACACTGAGCATACAGTTTATCTGAACACCTGACTTCTAAGCGTCAGTTTCTTCATCTACAATATGGCAATAAATATATGTGGCCCTTATGGTCATTTTGAGGATTAAATAATTAACCTGTGAGATTACAGGGCACAGTGTCGAAGGAAAGCACTTGGCAAAATGGCAACCACTATGAAGTTAAAAAAAGGCAAATTTTCTTTAGTCATTAGAATATCTAAGTGCACTTGATCTTTGGCTTGAATATGGTGTTTAGATAAACGGAATCTTTGAAAACCCACACCGGGATTTTTTTTTTTCCCCATCGTTAAGGAGGTGCCGTGTCAAAGGGAGTGTTTTATCCTGTTTTTACTTTGTGGTATACGAGTATTACACCTCCACCTAATGGTTTAGAAAAGCTGTCTATGCTTACATAGAGTTCTTCAAGAAAGAGAGAAAAACTGGAGCAAATATTCTGGCATCTTCCATCAAACCTGAGAAAAGTATTGATGTGTTGCTGCTGCTGCTAAGTTGCTTCAGTCGTGTCCGACTCTGTGCGATCCCAGAGACGGCAGCCCACCAGGCTCCCCCGTCCCTGGGATTCTCCAGGCAAGAACACTGGAGTGGGTTGCCATTTCCTTCTCCAATGCAAGAAAGTGAAAACTGAAAGTGAAGTCGCCCAGTTGTGTCCGACTCTTCGAGACCCCATGGACTGCAGACTGCCAGGCTCCTCTGTCCATGGGATTTTCCAGGCAAGAGTACTGGAGTGGGGTGCCATTGCCTTCTCCGACTGAGGTGTTTATAACCATAAAAACCCCCAAAATTGGAAATGACGAACGCTGTTACAGCCGGAAGAGGGAAACACAGAGAGAGCTGGTGAATGGTGGCATTGTTTACAAATGACAGTCCTTGTGCCTGTTGCAGGCTGCTCTAATACAAATTCAGAGGATGCCTTGGAGCTCAGTAAATCAAAAGTAGATTTGAGCCTTATTGATTAAATAAGAAATCAAATCTTCTGAAACCTATTTGCAGCTACAGGATGTTGCCGGAAAATTGAGACTGTTAAGGAAAAAATATCAGCCAAAAGCAGAGGGTGGGAATTTAGAAGCTCTCAGGCGTCTGTGTATACTTAAATTCACAATTTCCAAGTCTAACATCACCTTATATCTAGCCAACAAAATAAATGGTCATTGAAGACAGGTGTCAAAGGACAGCTTACACTGTCCTTTTTCTTTTTTCTGTCTGTGCCGTGAAGCCTGTGGGATTTTAGTTCCCTGACCAGGGATCGATCCTACACCTCCTATAGTGGAAACACACAGTCTTAACCCCTGAACCATCGGGGAAGTCCCTGTCCTTTTTCTAACTGAATTATAATTGACACACAATATTATGTTAGTTTCAGGTGTATACCACAATGCTTTTATATCTTCACACATTATGAAATGATTACTATGTCTAGTTGCCATCAATCACCATCCAGAGTTCCTGCAACGTTTTTAACTTTGCTCCCTGTGTTGTCCATCACGTCCCTGTGACTTACTTATCGCTCTAAGTTTGTACCTCCTACCCCCCCCTCGCCCATTTCACCCATCCCCTCAACTGCATCATCCTTTGATCCTAAGGGACACTTCAGAATCTGTAGGATCTGCTGAGGACTTCATTTTTGGTTGCTTTTGTTGGGGAAGGCGTGAAAGCTGGTAAGACAGAGCGAGAGCAATGCTCGTGCGCTCAGTTGTGTCGGACTCTGCAACGCCACGGACTATCGCCCGCCAGGCTCCTCTGTCCATGAAATTTCCCAGGCAAGAATACTGGAGTGGGTTACCATTTCCTTCTCCAGGGGATCTTCCCAACCTAGGGATCAAACTTGCATCTCTTGAATCTCCTGGCTCTTTACTACTGCGCCACCTGGGAAGGATGAGGGCAGGGAGGGTAACAAATCTCTCCCCTCCCCAACCCCCATCCACTACGCGTGGAAAGGAAGAGGTGTCTCATATCTTTCTGGTTTTTTCAATTTTTATTTTTTTATTGTTTTTTTAAAATTATTATTATTTTTTAAAGTTTTAATTGGATGCTAATTACTTTACAATATTGAGGTGGTTTTGCCATACATTCACATGAATCAGCCACGGGTGTACGTGTGTCCCCCACCCTGACCCTCTCCATCCCATCCCTCTGGGTCATCCCAGTGCACCAGCCCTGAGCACCCTGCCTCATGCATCGAACCTGGACTGGAAATCTATTTCACATATGTTAATATACATGTTTCAATGCTGTTCTCTCAAATCATCCCACCCTCGCCTTCTCCCACAGAGTCCAACAGTCTGTTCTTTACATCTTTTTGTACCACATAACTGAGCTCATTGTCCTGGAGATAAATGACCTTCTTAGATCTCTTTCTAGTCTTATAATTTTATAATTCTAAGAATAAAGTCTCTCTCCAGTCATCAAGCAATTAATGTAAGAATCACACTTTGGCAAAAGCGAGGTGATGGTGGGGGTCATCCGGTCAATTACTGTCATCCTCAGCTTCCCTTTGGCATTGGGAGCTTGGCAGGTTTAATCGAAGGATGGGCCCTGTTGACTGAGTGAATGGACGGTTCCCTGGGTACCACAGTGAACATCAGATGATGTGATCTCTAGCCTGCAGAATTTTGGAAGTGCTGACATAGCAGGCTTGAACACAGTAGATTAGGTTTCGGCAATCTTAGTGATAATGATAAGTAACAAGGAGGCTCTGAACAGAGCAACTATTCCCAAAACCACTAGAATAAATGACAAAAGGAGAATCACAGTGGACCCCCAGTGAAACTTGTTTTCAGTAAAAATTCACAACACTTCCTGGTGAGCAGCTCTCCTGCTTTGAGCTACCAAGGACTTCCCTTGTGGCTCAGATGGTAAAGAATCCACCTGCAATGCTGGAGATCTGGCTTCAGTCTCTGGATCAGGAAGATCCCCTGGAGAAGGACATGGCAACCTACCCCAGTATTCTTGCTTGGAGAATCCCATGGACAGAGGAACCTGGAGGGCTACAGTCCATGGGGGCACAAAGAGTTGGACACAACTGAGCGATTAACACACTTCAAGCTCCTACCCTTCCTGGCAAGCATCTCTTGTCCCCTCCACCTCAGATAGAATCCACATGCTACGTTTTGCCCCCACATAGAACAGATGCAATGGTCCCCTGTATGTCTCTGAGGTACCCATCTTCTGTCCGTCCTGTGATTGTCCAGGAGATGGGGATCAGTGAGATCGCTGGGTGACCCAGATGGTGTATGAAACCCTCAGGGTATGGACTTGTCCTTCCTTCAAGAATCATGCTAAGTAAAGTTGGCATTTTAGGTACAAAGTGGGGTCAACGGTTCACAGTATGTTTACTGAGCATTTATTATGTGCTGGAAGGTTTTTTTTTTAAGTAGTTAGTTCACTCATTTATTTATTACTTTTGGCTGGGCTGGGTTTTCGTTGCAGTCTGTGGGCTTCTCATTGCAGGGGCTTCTCCTGTTGCAGAGCACAGGCTCTAGGTGCGCATGGTCAGTTGTGGCACGCGGGGCTTAGTTGCTCCACTGCATTTGGAATCTTCCCCGACTAGGGACTGAACCCGTGTCCGCTGCATCGGCATGCAGATTCTTATCCACTGGACGACCAGGATAGTCCCTGTGCTGGAGTTTTATGAACCGCTGTGGCTCATTCCCTTTAACTTTAGTCAAGTACAGGCCTAAGAGGAAGATGTTGTTGGCTTTCTCACACTGTTGGACAGCTGCTCTCTTATTCTACTTCTGGGAGAGAAAGTGGTAAAATGAGTGAACTAAACAGAATTGATTTATTTCTTTGGTTGTCTTTTGGGCTATAGGAGATGGGTGACTTCAAAGATGGTGACCCCTTGTGTGGAATTTTCTACTTGAGACAGCTCTTTAGACTTAAAAAATTTGATTTTCCTGATATTTGTTGAATTTGCGGGAGCAGCCCACTCTCTCCAAGTAGGCTCACTTCAAAGTAATAGAGGGGGTTTCTCAGTTACTTTGACTTTACTAAGGTGATGTACTGTCTTCTCCTGCTAATTACATTTTAAATATGTAAATTGTTAAAATGTAATAACTATGTTTAAAATGCCAGAGCAAGTAACATAGAAGGAAAGCCCTCAAGAAAGCCTAATGAGGATGCAAAAATAAGGTGCAGAATGACACAGTAAGATGCTTCTCTAATTGTTTAAAGACAGACAAAGCCGACTCTGTGTGGAGAAATCAGATTCAGTTGTAAGGCAAAAAGATCTGCCACTAGCTGTGTTCTAGCTTTTGCGGCTGGAGGTCGGGGTTCAGAAGGTCTAGCAATTCAGGGTGAGCTCAGCTCCACCTTGGCTGGCTGCATCCTGGTGGGCTTCTGTCTTATTCTCCTTTGGGGTGTTTCCTGATGCCCCCGCCATCCATGGAAGGTGCAGCCCTGAAGTTTGGGGGAAGTTAATGCCCTGGAACCCATCGTCAACCAGTGGAGAAGAGGAACTTAGGGTTGAATTTCTCATCCGCCACGCCTTTAGACTGATAATCCTGGGCAGTGTTTCGTGTGTTTACAAGAGGTCCTGGTGGTATTGAGGTTCTGTGGCCCCACCCAAAGCAGTTTCAGTCATATTCATTGGTACTGATGTTCTTATCCCACACTTTCTCATTCATTTGCTTCCTGGGACTCTCTCAATAGATTCAGTTCAGTTCAGTTCAGTCGCTCAGTTGTGTCCGACTCTTTGCGACCCCATGAATCGCAGCACGCCAGGCCTCCCTGTCCATCACCAACTCCCGGAGTTCATCCAGACTCACGTCCATGGAGTCAGTGATGCCATCCAGCCATCTCATCCTCTGTCGTCCCCTTCTTCTCCTGCCCCCAATCCCTCCCAGCATCAGAGTCTTTTCCAATGAGTTAACTCTTCGCATCAGGTGGCCAAAGTACTGGAGTTTCAGCTTTAGCATCATTCCCTCCAAAGAAATCCCAGGGCTGATCTCCTTCAGAATGGACTGGTTGGATCTCCTTGCAGTCTAAGGGACTCTCAAGAGATTAATTGCCCCAAAATCTTTGTCTTAGAGGTTCCCAAAGTAAATCATTGAGGGAGTGCCGTTCTCTGATAATATTCTGTGAAGTGCTGGAACTATATAGGTGTCTCCCAATTACTTAGACTTATTGAGCTTATGAAATGTCTCCTCCTGCAAATTAAAGTAAAAATGTAAATTGTTAAAAAATTTTATTAAACATTTAAAAAAATGTCATCAAGCATTAGGAGGAATGCCTTCAAGAATGCATGAAAGTGGAAGTGTTAGTTGCTCAGTTGTGTCCAACTCTTTGCTACCCCATGGACTGTAACTCTCCAGGCTCCTCTGTCCATGGAATTTTCCAGGCAAGAATACTGGAGTGGGTTGCCATGCCCTTCTCCAGGGCATCTTCCTGACCCAGAGACTGATACTGGGTCTCCTGCACTGCAGGCAGATTCTTTACCGTCTGAGCCACCAGAGAAGCCCTAAGAATGCATGTGCTTGCTTGCTAAGCCACTACAGTCGTGTCCGACTCTTTGCAACCCTATGGACTATAGTCTGCCAGGCCCCTCTGTCCATGGAATTTTCCATGCAAGAATACTGGAGTGGGTTGCCATGCCCTGCTCCAGGGGATCTTCCCAATCCGGGGACTGTACCCAAGTCTCCTGTGGCTCCTCCATTGCAGGTGGATTCTTTACCACTTAGCCACCAGAGAAGCCCAAGTATGCGTATAATAACGCAAAATTAAGTTGAAGAATGATACAGTAAGATGTGTATACAATTGTCAAAGGACATACAATATCATATGTAATTGATGGGCTACCTGTGCTTATGGCTGAAGGATGCATTCTTAATTCACAGTGGTGGCCACCTCTGGGGAAGTAAACAGGAAAATGGAGCTTGCAAGGGCTCCAGAGAGGATTTCAACTTAATCTGTAACTTTTGTTATGTATTTTAAAGAAAAGATTTGAAGTGGACAGAATATTAACATTTGTTCATTTTGGTTGCAAAGTATGCAGGCATTTATTATATTTTCTCATAATATGTACTTTAAAATGTTCCCTGATTAGAAAGTTAAAGCAGTATTACATGTTTCCTAGTAAGTCAGTGAATTCAAACTTTAAAAAAGATTTAAAATGACCTACATAAATTCAGCTCAAAGCTACAACCTGTAGTCTCAATTCCATATATTTTCCTCCAGATTTTTTTTTCTAACTTATTATTTGTTGCCTTGAAATGCAACTTTCTTGCTTTCTTTAGAAGCCCAAAGCTTCTGTTGTTGACTATGGTAACCAAGGGGGAAGCATAGGTAACAGACAAATTTTTAAAAATGTATCAATTTCTTCTCCAGAATCTTGTGAGATTAGCATTATGGGGGTAAAGATGGGGTGTGATCGATTTCCCTGTCACCTGGATAAGGCTCCCAAAGTAAAGTGTTTGCTATTGCCCCGCATAGCTGATCCCCCAATCCAGAATTTTTACTGGGGATAAATCTAGTTCAGCCACATTTCTATCCTTCCTCTGTTGCTGTTCTGTCGCTCAGTCATGTCTGGCTTTTTTCGACCCCATGGACTGCAGCCATCTATAAAAACTGTAAACATATGAGCTTCATTCTATCTTCTATAAGGACTTCTGGTTGCTGGGCTATTTTTTTTCCCTTCAAATGATTAAAAATAACTTTCATTAAATGTGCAAACTGAACTTCCAGTTTGGAATCATGTGCACAGCTGCCACTTGGAATTATTCAGTATTATTTTTTATTAATATATTAATACGTGTTGGGAGACAAGAGAACATTTTGACAAATACGCATGAAATGTGCCAGGTTGTTGCATATTTAGAGTCTCTATTTGCACAAAGCAATGACGTGAGCATATGGCTCACAAATTCTGAAGTCTGATCCTGTTAGATAGATGGATACTGGTAATTTATCAAGTGCAGGCACAAGTGGGGAGATGAGTTGTAAAACGCTTTAATGGCTTCTGGCCTCCAGGCAACAAACCTTTCTGGCCTTTGTCTCTCTCCCCTCGAATGCATCAGCATCTCTCTGAAGTAGGATTCAAGGATGAAGTCCACAGGAAATTTTTCTCTACGTTTTAAGGAACAGATGGGGAGGGCTTGGTTCTGAAGAGACCTAAATAGAAATCTAGTATTCTTGCCTGGGAAATCCCATGGGCAGAGGAGCCTGGCAGGGCTCCATGGGACTCATAGTCCATGAGGTAGCAAGAGTCAGACACAACTTGACTAAACCACCGCCAGCCAACAGAAAGCACTACAGAGATACAAAGCAGAATGCCTTTTCCTCTAGGTTTTGTTTTGCTTTGCTTTTTAAAAGAACTTGTAGCTTTGCATACTGCAAACCTCTCTGTTTCCCTTCTCCCCCCAGCTCCTACCCTGTGGGAACAAGGAATAATAATTTATAATGGCCTGGGGGATAGGGAAGGGGCGGCATGCTGTAAAGCCTTGGAAGTGATGTGAAAACTCTTGACTTCTTCTGACGCGTCAGTGCCAGAAACTATAAATAGGAACTCCTGGCAAGAGGGGAACAAGGGACAGACCTTTCACTTCTGCGGAATGCTCTGGAGAGGAGGGAGGGAGCGAGCTGGAATGTTTTAAGTATTTTTCACGAAACCCGCTTCATTCCTTTGACAGCAGAGCTGCTTGTCATTATGGGAGTTATCTGAGCAGGACTCAGAGCTCAAGAATTATACTGCAGTGGCTGCTGTTGAGCTGATGGGATTAAAAAATTTCCTCCTTGGGGAGAAAAAGTTGACAGAGTATTTATTTATTTTTTGGAGTATGTGTCTAGTGTGGACTGAATTACGTCCTCCCCCAATTCGTATGTTGAAATCCTGACCCTTTCCCATTAATGTGACAGTATTTGGAGATAAGACCTTTAGTAAGGTAACTGAGAAGGCAATGGCACCCCACTCCAGTACTCTTGCCTGGAAAATCCCATGGATGGAGGAGCCTGGTGGGCTGCAGTCCATGGGATCGTGAAGAGTTAGACATGACTGAGCGACTTCACTTTCACTTTTCACTTTCATGCACTGGAGAAGGAAATGGCAACCCAATCCAGTGTTCTTGTCTGGAGAATCCCAGGGATGGGGGAGCCTGGTGCGCTGCCGTCTATGGGGTCGCACAGAGTCGGACACAACTGAAGCGACTTAGCAGCAGTAGCAGCAGCAAGGTAACTGATACTGAATGAGGTCATAGGGTGGGTCCCTAACCCTATGGGACTGGTGTCCTTGGAAGAAAGGAAGAGACACCACAGATCCCAGTCTCTCCACAAACTCAGAGAAAAGGCCACGTGCAGACCCAGACACAAGGCAGCCATCTGCAAGCCAGGAAGACAGCTCCCACCAGAAACCAGCCGCATTGGCGCCTCACTCTTGGAGTTCCAGCCCCAGAACCGTGAGAGAATACACTGCTATTGTGGAAGCCACCTGGCCTGTGGTGTTCTGTTGTGGCGGCCCTCCCTAATTCACACAGTGTCAATGTCAATTAACACTGGAAGATGGATTTCTTCTCAATGGGGATGTTAAGGGCTTCCCTGGTGGCTCAGATGGTAAAGAATCCACCTGCAATGCAGGAGACCTGAGTTCGATCCCTGGGTTGGGAAGATCCTCTGGAGGAGGGCATGACCCCACACACTCCGGTATTCTTGCCTGGAGAATCCCCAGGGACAGAGGAGCCTGGTAGGCTACAGTCCATGGGTCACACAGAGAACGACTGAGTGACTAAGCGCACGTAAGGGGATGTTAAACAGCTCAGGATGCATGTTAGGGTCTGAGAGGCAGCCCTGTGGTTAAGGGAAGTGGCTGCTGCACTAGGGTCTTGTTCAAATCCTAGTTAATGGCTCCCTAAGGGCGTGACCTCCACCAAAAGACCGTTTCTCTGTATGGCTGGCGGCTCCTCATCTGCCGAAGAGGAATAGTAGTACTTTATACCTGCAAGATGGTTGTGAGGTTAGATGCTTTAATGTATGCAGAGCAAGTCATAAAGGCTGCTACTAAATTTGCTCTACTAAATCGCAGCTCTGTCAAGGAGGGTGGGAGCCTTGTGTATTTTCAGGTTTTTTGCTTTTTTTTCCCCCCAATATTTTGAGTTTACAAAGAGCTTCCATAACTATGATTACATTTGGTTTTTATAGCCATCCGAAGAATTGATGCTTTTGAACTGTGGTGTTGGAGAAGACTCTTGAGAGTCCCTTGGACTGCAAAGAGATCCAACCAGTCCATTCTGAAGGAGATCAGCCCTGGGATTTCTTTGGAAGGAATGATGCTAAAGCTGAAACTCCAGTACTTTGGCCACCTCAAGTGAAGAGTTGACTCATTGGAAAAGACTCTGATGCTGGGAGGGATTGGGGGCAGGAGGAGAAGGGGATGACAGAGGATGAGATGGTGGGATGGCATCACTGACTCGATGGACGTGAGTCTGGGTGAACTGTGGGAGTTGGTGATGGACAGGGAGGCCTGGCGTGCTGCGATTCATGGGGTCGCAAAGAGTTGGACACGACTGAGCGACTGATCTGATCTGATCTGATCTGATCTAAGATTCGTTGGAAAGGAAACATTACACCCACTTGAGGGAAGAGGATACCCAAGTTCAGAGAAGCCAAGAAACTTTCCCAAGCTCGATTGCCTAACAAATCTAATCTAAAGGCTTCGAATGTAAGTCCCCTGATGTCAAGTTTCATGCTTTCTGAACTAAATTTGCTATCTCTCTGAATTCTTCCCTTCCTCTCTCATTCTCTCTTTTCTGGTCTTTTTTTCACCAAACTTGTATGGAGTTTCTATTATGCTTCTGGCATTTCCCCTCTTTCCCTGAATCTATATTTCTTTTCTCTTTATTCATTTTGACCTGGAGGCTAAGTGTGTGCTGTGTGTGTGTGCGTGCACACACACCTGCCTGAGGACCACCCTCCACCTTGAGTCTTTGCTGCTAACCTGCCAGTTTTTAGCTCAAAGAAGTCGGCACTCAGTCTTCAAGGACATATTATAAATAGAGCCTCAACAGCACTCTCTTTTCTTATCTGAAAACTGACAGCAAACAGTGGCAATCAGGACAAAAAGAAGGAGAACACGGCAGTGGTAGAGCAGATAATCAATATCTTTCAGTGATTTGAGAACAGAGATTCCCAAAAGAGAGCTGAAAAGAGAGCTGAAAATGACAGCCTGAGAGAGCTCGCTGGGCTCTTCTAAGGGAGTGAGGGATGCGGTGTTGCTTGTAAAAGCAGATCTCACATTATGATGTTCATGTTTGGGGAAACGTCAAAAATCTCTCTTATTCTCACAACACAAACTATAGAAATCACAGCTCGGCCGAATCTCCTTGACCCCTGAAACTGTGTAGGAGGTAGGCTCTGAATTGTGAGGTGAGACAATCACCCTGTATTTTGGGCTGCGTGGGATGGGAGTTTTAAAAGCTGGGAGACATTATTCTCCAGTCTTCAGAAGAGAAGCAGGGCCTGAAAGTTAGGAGTCGGCACCTGAAAGGATCGCGTGGAGTCTGAAAAGACCATCCAATTCCTTATTTTACAGGTGAGGCAACTAAGACCCAGAGAGAAGTCTCTGGCTGGAGGGCCAGTGGTTTCGGGGCCTCACCAGCGCTTGCAGGGAGGGGAGTGTGGGTGAAAAGCTAGGGAACCTCCAAGCAGCCGTGCTCTAATTCTTTGACAGAGAATTAAAATACGCCTGGAGGAGGCTAGGACTCATCCAGGGCACTGGCTCAAGGGGCGTGATGGAAGCTTTTGCAATGGAGGTTGCGGATACTTCTTGCCGTTCTAGATGTGCCCTAAGAGGCCACGGATTTTCAGGTAGGTCTTTCCAAAGACCCGACATGGTGGACTGGACAGTAAAAATGTGGAGGATCATGAAGTAGCTATCGGCTTTCTGTGCATAAATAATGACCCTAGTCCCAAGCCCCACAGTGACCTTGTCCCCAGATTTGACCTGACACTGACCTTCAACCTGACCCTCACTGTGACCCTCATTCTCAGTGGAATTGACTCTAAGGTCAGCCTTCACATTGCCCCTGACTTTCCCACCCCGGAGCCTTACGTGAATTGATTCTCAACTTGTCCCTGCCTTTAACTGGACCCGCATCATCACCCTGTTTTGAAAACCTTTTCCCTGATCTTGATGCAGGCTCTACTCTCACACCGACCCAGAAACTGGATTTGACCTGATTCTACGCTTTACGCTGACTTTTAACATATCCCTCATGCTGACTCTGACCAGAACCATCAATGAACCTTTACTCTGACCATCTACCTCTCTCTGAATGTGGCTTGAACTTAACCCTTTCTCTGACTCTCTGACCCTGACCCTCTCCCTGAACTTCATCCTTATTCTCACCATTTCGATAAACTTGACCCTAAATACACAGAACCTCTGCTTCATCAACTTGATCCTCACTCTGACCCTAATGCCCATATTTACCTTATTTACCTCAAACTGACTCTGACCTTGACGTCACCCTGACTCTATCTGACTTCCTTAAGCCCCCAGTATTACTCTTGGGTGATCTTGACCCTGTTCATCGTTCTGAACTTGATTAGCACCCTGACCTTGACCCTTGCTTACTCTCACCCTGAAGTTGACCCTGACTTTTTTTGTCACCTTTTTGATCCTCAACATGACCCTAATCCTGATCATACCTTGACTTTTTCCTCACACTGACAGTGAACCTGACTGGAATCTCCACCTGAGCAAATCTTCATCCTGTCCCTCGTATGAAGAAGGACAATTACTCTGCGTTTCATCATCACTTCCACCTTGACCCTGAAATTCATTCACATATTTACCCTAACACTTATTAGGACCCTTAGCCTGACCTTGATGGTGATCACTGATCCTCAACCTGACCCTCACCCTGACACTGACTCTGAAATGTACACCCACCGTCACTCTGAACTTGTACCAGACCTTCTCTTCTGTCACCCTGACAGTAACTCCCTCACTGATCCTGACCTCAATGTATACCCTGACCCAGATCCTAACACCTATCCTGACCTTCGTCATGATCCTAAAGCTCACTGTCATTGTGACTTTGACCCCTAACCTCACCCTGCCTGACCCTCAATGTGACTCTGACTCTCATAATGCTTTTCAGAATGGTTCTGACCCTAACAATTACCTACCATCACCAAGTTGGGTCTGAACATGAAATCTTGTATACTCTCATACTAATTTCACCTAGATTTCTTACAACTAGCAACAAGAACATACTTTTGAGAACTTTGTATAGTTCTGAACTTTCTTACATTTGTATTGTATGTTTTCAAATGTCCTGCTTTGACGTGTTAATAGGGTCTACTTTTGAGAATGTGTGGTTCTCATTGATTTCTCAATAAGAATTTTCTTTAGAGATTAACATCTGATTTCTGTACTGCTAGTTTCTTCACACAAATGTGATTTTCAGTGATACATGCCTTAACTCACAATAAGAAGTTACTATAGAGAACAGTGTGTAAATATGAACTTATTTTCATAAATATGGGTTACAGTCCTCTTATCTTGTTCTAACTCACAGGAAGAAAATGCAGTGAAGATGAGGGTGAGTTTCTGAGGGTTTTTTGCTTATATAAATTTTACATATGTTTGTGCGTAGGCAAACGGAAAGGAGAATGGAAAAAAATTCATATTAATGGAAAAAAAGCTCAGTCTCAGGTATTTCTCGAAAAATAAACTCCTTGGTGCTTCTCAGAGTAAACTAAGATGAACACAAGTGTGGATGTTCGTCTCAAAGGCACACCCTTAGAGCCAATGAGGAAGAGTCTAAGCAGCAGTAGGGAAAAGAGTCCGTATTTGTATAAACAAGCTCAGTTTCAGACATTCTTTTCAAAGATAACTCTGTATTGCTTTTCAGAGGAAAGCAAGATAAATATAAGTACAGCATAACACTTGAAAAGGCACATTCTTATTAAAAAGACAAAAAGATAAAAATTTACTGTTTACTAAGTAATTTTTAATTAATCCTTTATTCTTAAAATGTCCATGGATTAAAAAATATGCAAATATTTTGATGAATAATACATTTTTATTTGTATATGCCTTCTCAGAGCCTTTAATTAATATGACATAAATGCTTATAAAAAGTTACCTACATGGTTTTTAACTTTCTGTCCTTTAGGTGTCCCTTATGTCTAGAGAGAAAAGAAAGGAAGGATTATTTAAAGAAAGTACTTGGTGTGGACAGCTACTGAACTGCAGAGATACAGGTGTACGCATAAGAAGCGATTTTCTGTTTATTTTTAAAAGTTGTGCACTTCATTCACATAATAAATTTAAGATGATATTTTATTTAGTATACTGACAATTATAGTTTAAAGTTTAAAACTTTAAATTATCTACTCATATGTTTTATATCTATTTATCTCTTGAGCTTCTCAGGTGGTTCAGGGGTAAAGAATCTGCCTGCCAAAGCAGGAGACCCCGGAGATGCGGGTTTGATCCCTGGGTTGGGAAGATCCCCTGAAGGAGGAAATGGCAACTCACTCCAATATTCTTGACTAGAAAAGTCATGGACAGAGGAGCCTGGCAGGCTACAGTCCATAGGGGTTGCAAAGAGTCAGACACAACCGAGTGACCGAGCACACAGAGGCACACGTCTTGGTGCATACGGAATAGGTATGGATCTTTTGCTACAATTTGTCACACAAGTGAAGTACCCAAAGAATAATATTAAAATTTGAGACTTTTCTGTAAAATGATTACTTTATGCCCAGATCAACAGAAGTTCCTTTTTGTCACCAAATGTTAACTGTTGGTTAATTATTAACGCTTATGTTTTTTGCATACTCTTCAACCACTTTCTCGGCAAGCCCCTTGGATAGCCTTGACCCAATTTGTTGAAAGTTAAAAAGCATCCTTTTTAACAAAGTTAAGTCATCCTTTAGACAGACAGCTTCCACAAATAAATGAGCTCAGGTGACTAGCATAATTGTCCTCATTCGTGATTGCCTGCTCTCAAAAAATAAAAGTGCAAATATTTATACAAATATGCTCTTGAGGTAGCTCACAAATTCAGAGTTACTTAGAAACAAAGGTGTTTCTGGGATTTCCCTGGTGGTCCAGTGGCTAGGACTCCTTGGTCCCAATGCAGGGGGCCCAGGTTCAATCCCTGGTCAGGGAACAAATAACTGCATTCTGCAACCAAAGATTCTGCATGTTGGGACTAAAGGATCCTGCATGCCATAACAAAAAGATTCCACAGTGAAGATCAAACATTCCACATGCTGAAGCTAAGAACCAATGCAGCCAAACAAATTAATTAAATAAATATAAAAAAAAAAGTTTTTTCTAACCTTGAAAATCTAAATAAAGTGGACAACACATTAAAGAACTTTTAGGTACTTTGTTAGTACCTAAGAAAATAGCTGTAATGAAAAATAAAAGGTCAAAGAATAAGACTTATAATCTCATAGCAATGCTTCAGCAGACCGTTACTATGTTAAAAAAATTTTTTTTTACCTAGATAAATACTCTTATAATCATGCAGACAAGAGAAATCTTTGAGAAATTCAAAAAATGTCAGAAACACGTCCCTAATTCAACTTAAGATGTTCATTACATTTCTGGATGGCTGATTATGCCAAAACAATTACTGCTGCTGCTGCTGCTAAGTCGCTTCAGTCGTGTCCGACTCTGTGCGACCCCATAGACGGCAGCCCACCAGGCTCCCCTGTCCCTGGGATTCTCCGGCAAGAACACTGGAGTGGGTTGCTATTTCCTTCTCCAATGCATGAAAGTGACAAGTGAAAGTGAAGTTGCTGTCATGTCCGACCCTCAGCGACCCCGTGGACTGCAGCCTTCCAGGCTCCTCCATCCATGGGATTTTCCAGGCAAGAGTACTGGAGTGGGGTGCCATTGCCTTCTCCATAAACAACTGCAGAAGGGAGTTGTACAACAGTACTTCATAACGTTGCCTAGGAAGCAAAGATAAACCTGCAACAGTATCAGATCAACACCAGTGGCCTAATTTTACAAGTAGACACCAGGGATGTTTCCAAAACAAGTCTTACTTGCCAATCATACAACCTTTAAACTGTCAAGGTGGGTGGATCCAGAACAGGAACCAAGAGCCCCAGGGTCCTTTAAATACTTCCGAATGGACTTCATACAAATACTTTTTGAAGTAAATTAGGAATTTGTTGCTTACATTGTATATTTACTGTCAGAGTGCATCTAAGCTTTTCCTTGCTGGAGAGTTATGCCCAAACTTGGGGTGGAGCGGGGGTCGGGGGGTGGGTTTTGTTTTCCCACCAGGGAAATTCCCACTTACTCCTTTAATGACTGAGATACTCATTTCACTATCACTGCGATTAAGTGCTTTTACACAGAAACTCCACTGTCCTTATCACTTACAAGTCACAAACAACCCAGAAGACTAAAGGAATTTTAGAACTGAAATTAACTAAGGTTTCAAAAACCCTTGTGTGTGTGTGTGTGTGTGTGAGTCACTTAGTCGTGTCCAACTCTTTGTGACCCCATGCACTGCAGCCCACCAGGTTCCTCTGTCCCTTGGGTCTTTGCAAATTCCAGCTCGAGGGAACCCTTACGCAGCCCCTGGAGTGCCCGTTAGCGGCAAGGATAAGGGTTTACAGGGAGATCTGTTGCATCTTCCTCTTTCCTCAAAAGGAAGAACGACACAGCAGGCAGGGTCGAGGCTCAGATAAATATCAGATTGTGACTACCTGTTCTTTCGAGAAAGTGCGCTTGCGCTGGGAAGGCCAGCGGGCTCGCTTCAACGGCACGCGCTGGGTGTCTCCACCTGCAGGTCTGTGGTCCATATTTTAGGCAAGGATTCAAGTTTGCGATGGCATTTTTTTTTTTTTTTACCATTAACAAGTCAAATTAGGTCAGGGCTATGCAAGGGAATCTCAACAGAATAGTTGAAGAGTGTGCATAAAGCATTGAGAATTAACAATAATTTGGTGACAAAAGGAACCTCTGTTTATCCCGAATTAAAGTAATTTTACACGAAAATCTTAAATTCAAATTTATTTCTTAACATTATTTATGTAATGCATTTTAGTAAAGGGTCTATTGATATACATTTATTTGTATGAATTCAAGCACACACATATATGCAAACATATAAATAGGAGATAATTTCAAGTTTCTGGCAATAGCTTTAATTACCCTATATGTAGGTCTGTAAGTCTGTGAAATCGTTATACCTCGTATAGTTTCTATTGAAATTTATATAAATTAGCATCAATTAGTTAATACTGTTAATTATTTAGTATCTTTAATTAAAGTAAGCAACTCCTATTTTCTTCTTTAAATATTAAAGATACCCAGAGGGTAGAAAGTTTAAAACCATCCAGCTTTTTTTCTGAAAATAGTCTTTATTTTCTATTATTTTAACATTTTTGAATGTTAAGGAAAACAAGAAAAAAGGTATTCTAACTCTACGCAGGCTGACCCACAAGGCCTGAGCCCATGCGTGCATTTGATTTGTCAGTGCCCTTGAATCAGTGACTCCTGGGAACATAGCTGTTGAATAACCTGGGCTTATTACTGGTTGCATGGAGGGAGAATGCACAGCTCTGGTGTGCCACAGGGCGTCTCAGTAGAAGACTGGTACAAACAACTCTTACAGAATTTGGTCTTTTATTGGGTGATTTGGGGAAGGCCCAGGGAAGTGAAGGCTTTGCTGTAGACTGGCTGTTGCTAGAAAACGGGGCCAGTTCTATAATCCAGTATTTTTGTGGATACACAAACTCATAATTAGGTAGTAATTTAAACTTTATACTTACAGCCCTAAAATGTAATGTAATTGCCAGTTTACTAAATAAAGCAATATATAGATCATATTACATTTATTATGTGAATGAACTGCAGCAACTTTTTAAAATAAACACATAGAAAATCGAATAGAATCTCTCAATCAACTACATTAATTATTATTTTTAATTGAAGTAATCATTCTTTTCTTTCTTTTTCTGTAGTCATAAGTGACACCTAGAGGACAGAAAGTTAAAAGCCATCCCGGTAATTTTTTGGTGTCAGCATTATCTCATATTAATTAAACATTTTGGTAAGACAAATACAAATATATATGTATTATCACCCAAAAGTTTGTGCATATTTTAACTCACTGATAATTTAAGAAATATGGAGTCAGTTAATATGGGGTCATTATGGTTTATAAACAATGTTTTATATATTTTTTTTCTTCAGGGAAGCGTGTACCTTTGAAATGAATCTGTTTTGCTGTCCTTACGTTTATCTCGGTTTACTCTAAGGAGAAATAAGGACTTTCTTATGAAAGGATTGTGTGAGGCTGAGCTGATTTGCACCAATATGAATTGTTCTCAATACTGTTTCTTGTTTGCCTAAACTGAGACATATGCAAGATTTATGTGAGGAAAAAACAAAAAAACTCAAATGCATTTCATCTCAACTGCTTTTTCTTCCTATAAGTTTGAACAAGCTTCAAGCTTAAGGCTTGCCTAACCTAGACAGCATATTCAAAAGCAGAGACATTACTTTGCCAACAAAGGTCCGTCTAGTCAAGGCTATGGTTTTTCCTGTGGTCATGTATGGATGTGAGAGTTGGACTGTGAAGAAGGCTGAGTGCTGAAGAATTGATGCTTTTCAACTGTTGTGTTGGAGAAGACTCTTGAGAGTTCCTTGGACTGCGGGAGATCCAACCAGTCCATTCTGAAGGAGATCAGCCCTGGGATTTCTTTGGAAGGAATGATGCCAAAGCTGAAACTCCGGTACTTTGGCCACCTGATGCGAAGAGTTGACTCATTGGAAAAGACTCTGCTGCTGGGAGGGATTGGGGGCAGGAGGAGAAGGGGACGACAGAGGATGAGATGGCTGGATGGCATCACTGACTCGATGGACGTGAGTCTGGGTGAACTCCGGGAGTTGGTGATGGACAGGGAGGCCTGGCATGCTGGGATTCATGGGGTCGCAAAGAGTCGGACACGACTGAGCGACTGAACTGAACTGAACTGAACTCAAGTTGTGTATGTGAAAGAGCTCGTATTTATGAATTGTTTCCAACAATAACTTCTTTTTGTAAGTTAAAGCAAACATAGTTGAAAACTGTATATATGTGTTCAGACAAGGTGTAAAGAAGAAATCAAGCTCAGAATCAAAGTTTCATCTCTAATAAAGATGATGGTCTTGATGCTACCAAAAAAGAAAAACTTACTTTTATTTAGCTGAAGGAAAAGAAAACCTTCATATCTAAAGAAAATTCTTAATGACTGTTAGAATTAACAAAACTGAGCCTATTCTCTGAGGCAAATCAATGAGGACCACACGTTCTTCTCAACTGCACTTTCTTACTTTGAAGTAGACTATCTTAACACAAATCAAAACAGCATATTTGAAAGCATGCAGTATGAATTCAAAACTTCAAAAGTGTATATACATAGTTTTCAAAAATACATTCTTATCTTGAGTTACAAGGAATCTTGATAAAACCAGAGTATAATTGTACAAGATTTTATATTTAAATTCCTCCTGATGAAGGCAAGGCTCACATCAGAGCACAGGTCATAATAAGAATGAGGGTCAGTATCAGGCTCTGGAAAGGGTCAAGGTATTGTTTAAGTGGTTCATGATGACAGAGGCTGTCAGGCTCAGGATGAGGGTAGGTTTCAGGTCACAGTGAGGTTAATAATGAGGGTCAGGACCAAGTTTTGTGTCAAGAAGAGGATCACAGACAGGCTTGACGGTGAGGTTCAGGGTCACTGTCACGGTGAGTGTGAGCTTCGGGTCACAGAAAGGATCAGGCTCAGAATCAGGGTCAAAATGTGTGTTAAGGTCAACCTAAGAGTCATGACCAATGAAGGGTTTATAGTCAGAGTGAAAGTAGAAATCAGAATCAGGTTGAGGGCGAGTGTGCTGTTAGGTCAGTGTCAGGATGTTGAGGGCAGGTGGAGATCAAGGTTACTCTTGGGTTCACTGTGGGAATCAGGAACAGAGGGAGGCCACATAAGGGTCAAATCTGGGGTAAAGTTGAGTTCAGCTTCAGAAACAAGGTGAGGATTAAGATCAAGGAAAAGGTGGGAATGCAAGGTCACTGTTTAGGGGAGAGTCAGGGTGAGGATCAGAGTCAGATTTAGTATCAGTGTGACACAAGTGTGAAGGTGTATATAATCAGGGTCAGGGTCATTATCAGAGTCAAGGTAGGGTGAGGGTCAGGTCCAGGGTGAAGGTAGTATGATGGTTAGGGTGAGCATCAGAGTCAAGATCTGGGTATAGTTAGAGTCAGAGCCAGGTTGAATGTCAAGTAAGCTACAAGGGTGGGGAGGTCAGAAACAATGTAAAGATGTCCTCATAACCCCTGTGACACTGTGAGCAGTACAATGGCAGAGAATGGAACTTAGTCATCTTTGTATCCTCATGCATAGTTTCAGTTCAGTTCACTTCAGTTCAGTCGCTCAGTCGTGTCCGGCTCTTTGCGATCCCATGAAGTGCAGCACGCCAGGCCTCCCTGTCAATCACCATCTCTGCAAATAGTGCTCATGCAGAGTGTTGGGAAGAACTGAAAAAAAGGGATACTCCACTCAGTTTATGTACCTCCTTCCTTTGTGTCTGAATTTGTAATCAATATGAGATAATTGACCTAATGATACAGTACTAGAATTGCTTGTCATATAGCTGGAAGCTTTAATGAAAGTGTCAGGATGGTGTATGCAGCCGAAAGCACCCATAACATTTACTCCTGTAGGTTCACTCTTTTGGATATTCAGAGTTTTCTGTTTTCAAAAGCACTTGTTAAAATGCTGATGCCTCATACTCAACAGACAGGCACATACTGTCTGTTGTGTTCACCACTCTATCATGTCATCAAGGACACTGCTCTTTCATTTTCATTTTCATTCCTTGAGTAAGAATAGTGACTGGAACGTAGTTGGAGTTCTGTAAAGATTAGTTGAAGGAGTGACTTTCTGGTACCAATTCTTATTAATAGCTGCTGTCTGCTGGCAGCAATTCGTTGAGCTGAGTGATGTTGTTTCAGCAATAGATTAGCAATGTCTGCATGTACAAAACGAGGCAAAGTGAGGATTTTTGTAATATGTTTGCCATGAATGTGTTAAACCACTCTCCTTGCCTTAGGTATCAGCTAACATTCTGGACAGTTAGGTGACTGCAAAGAGGAAGACTGTGGTACTGGATGGGAGAAGTGTATTAACCAGGAGGACTAAAGGGGTTCTGAGATGGAAATGAGAATTCTGGAAGACAGATTTTGCTGCTTCCATGTTTGGCTGAGTACTCTGGTGGAAATAGAAGAGTTTTAGGCTTTTTTTTAATTCACTAGCTTTTTGTTTGTTTTATTTAGTTTTTCCACAAATCAAAAGGTTGTGCAATGCAACAGTGTTTTAACATGATACTAATTGAATGAAGCTAGTGATGTGCAACGAAAAGGTTTTCATGTTTATTTATTAAGATTGTGCATGCATTCTGTTAATTTCACACTCTTTGCACATGTATTCCTTCCTGAATTAGAGAGGGAGAAAAAAAGCATTGTTGAGGCTCAAAGATAAAGCAGTGATTTTAAAGAACAAAGAAATGGATTTATAATTCCTCATCCCCAGAGTCTTATATCTTTCTCTGGTTAGAAAGCAGATGCACTTGTCATTTTTCCAAAGCTAGATTATCTCAAGGCTTTGTGTCCCAGATCAGACTAGGGGTGTCTGCAGCTATTTTACTAAGAGCTTGAAGAGAATCTGAGAGGTGGAGAAAGATCCTCTATAGCATAAATACAAAGGGTCTTATACTTCTCCCCACTCAAAATTACAAGGTGAACTATGTCAGTGCTTGCTCAAGGAGCAGTCATTTTCATCTGGAATGCAGCACGCTTTGTTGGCTCTGTGATGGGCAGCTGAGTTTCCCGTTACGTTGTCACAGATGCAGTTTGAGGCCTGAAAACTCATTGCTTAATTTGTTGTCACTTTGCACCTTCCTGATGAGTAGAGTCAGTCCATTGCCCTGTGTGAGAATTATTCATTCATTCATCCAATAAGCATTTTGCCCCAGACCAGCACTCAGGTTACAGAACCAACTAAGGTCATCTGTTCCTAAGGACATCTGTCTCAATTTCAGTTTCTTCTACAACAGACCCTAAGACAAAGACTTGGATGCAGGTAGTTTCTGGGGGGAGACACTTCCTGGAAGCACAAACGAGGAAGTGGAAAAAGTGAGACAGGAAAGGGGAAAAAGTGACAAAGTGTGCATAAAATAGCCGGTTAGGGCTAGGGGCTACTAGGGCTCAGTTATCCTGGGGAACCTCTGAGAAATGATGTAGAACATGTACAAAATGTCCCTGTTAGAGTGAAGGGTGGAGCACTGATTTACCTACACTTCTTGATGGTGCCCGCCAAGCTCTTGGAGCAGGAGAGCATTCAGATAGAGGACAAGAGACACTGATTGCTGAGTTGAGATGTTGTCACTGTGCCAGGGACTGTTTACAACTGCTGGCGAACCAAAGAGATATGGGGCCAAGCAGCAGTATCATTTAGTGCAAAATCCTCACTTTCTCTACTCCAAGGCAGGTCCAGTTTTAGAACTAACAAACATCAAACTGAGGTAGATCGAGGGCTGCCATGTAAGGCTGGGTAGGCTGTGCACTACCGCTCCGAGGCTTGCCAGTTACACGGAATGAAATGTAATGTTTGTCTCCCAGAGCTGTGCAATGAATGAGCACTGTGTGAAACGTTCACGAGAACTACTCTGTGATTGTCTCCTCTTGGAGCCATGCGGCACACAACCTGCAAAGCTGTGCACTCAGTTTCTCTTTATTTATGTATGTATGTATTTATTTAGCTGCACCAGGTTTCAGTTGCACCACCCCACCTGATCGTTGTTGTGGCATGCAGGATTTTTAGTTGCAGCTTCTGAACTCTTAGTTACAGCACGTGGGTTCTAGTTCCCTGACCAGGGATCGAACTTGAGCCCTCTGCTTTGGGAGTGTGGAGTCAGCCACTAAATCAGGGAAGTCCCCACACAGTTTCTTTTATATTAAAAAAAGTCTGAAGGGTAGATATTATTTTTGCAAGAGTGAATAAATTTTTGTAAAGCATCAGACAGAAGACATTTCAGGAAAAAAGGGACTTCAGTTAATATGATTGTATCAGCCCAGTGGTAGTTACAGATTCTAAATGGCTGTCAGACTCTGGAGATCCAGAAACCTTTGCCTAACAGCATCTTTTCTTAGCTTTTTAGATGGATATAGACCACACACACAGCATCTGCACCTCACTGAGGGACCCAGCTGCTATTCAAATTCCCAGTCCTCTGGCCTTCCTCACCTACATGGACAGGCATAGCTGCCATGCGTACAAGGTATAGGTGTGTTACATTAGCTCCGAGAGTTTGCAGTCTCAGTTTTCTACCAATCCTTTAGACCATTCTAGTCCGGTATTGTCCCAACAATTAGATGTTTCACAGCAAACAAGGCAGATAAAACCTTCCATGTGTATCTTAGTTTGTCATTTCCAATGAGACAGAACTACAAGAAGACACACTCTGAAGTGGTTTCAAAGGCAGATCTTGGTTCAGCCCAGGGCCCGATGCAATATTGTGCATGATTCACTTGCAATATTTTGCATGATTCTTTGATGAATAAGAATACAATGCATATGAAACTTGGCCCTCATCTTCAAATTCCTACCTAAAGCAATTGACAAATGCTACAAACTTTCATGGGCTTTGGGCTTCACCGGTGACCCAGCAGTTAAAAGAATCCACTTGCAATGAAGGAGACCTGGCAGGAGCCACAGTTTCGATCCCTGGGTTGGGAAGATCCCCTGGAGAAGGAAATGGCAACTCACTCCAGTATTCTTGCCTGGGAAATCCTGTGCACAGAGTCGCAGTCAGATATGACTGAGCCACTAAACAACAACAATATAAACTTTCATTTAAAAGAAATACATAGTTAAAATCAACCTTTAAAAAAATTACAAATGAGTCTCATCATTAATTGTAAAATATTTAGAAAAGAAGATAGGCACATAATACACATTTTAGAAATATATGTCTTGCTATAATTTTAAATCTTGATCATAAGTACTGTCCCAATTTTCTTGTCCATCTAAGCTTTCTTTTAGAGGACTATTTTAGAAGCTGAGAAGAAATACAAGTAGAGAAGAAAGACAGTATGATATAATCATCTACTATTATTGCAGAAACCAGTACTTGGGAAACCAAGCACCACACTTGGAGAATTGGAGAACTCAGGTTTATTATGCCGGCAGGCCCAGAGGAGTTAACATGCCAACCTCTGAGCCGCAAAGGGGTTACAGAGTTTTTATACACAGACAGGCATGATTAAGCGGGTTTGCGGGTTTGTAGGGGCTAGGGCGATTGCAAAGAGTAGGACAAGAGTGAATGAGATAAGCTCCAGTTCCTAGTATTGTGAGTCCCCACTTTCTGAGACCTATATGATCTAGACTTTGCAAAGAGCAAGCTGAGTTACAGAGGCAGAAAGGGCAGGAGGTTATGTAAAAATTTTAACTTTTCTTCTTCACTATTATGGACTGCAAGGAGATCCAACCAGTCCATCCTAAAGGAAATCAGTCCTGGGTGTTCATTGGAGAGACTGATGTTGAAGCTGAAACTCCAATACTTTGGCCACCTGATGTGGAGAGCTGACTCATTTGAAAAGACCCTGATGCTGGGAAAGATTGAGGGCAGGAGAAGAAGGGGACAATAGAGGATGAGATGGTTGGATGGCATCACTGACACAGTGGACGTGGATTTGGGTGGACTCCGGGAGTTGCTGATGGACAGGGAGGCCTGGCATGCTCATGGGGTCGCAAAGAGTCGGACATGACTGAGAGACTGAACTGAACTGAACTGATTACTATTGATCAATTGTTGAAACAGTTTATCAGCACAACAGTAGTTCTGCCTATTTTTCATGATTTAAAAATTCATTGTAGGGACTTCCCTGGTGGTCCAGTGGTTAAGACTTCACCTTCCAATGCAAGGGATGCAGGCTTAATCCCTGGTCGGAGAGCTAAGATCCTGCATGCCTCACAGCCAAAAAACCAAAACATAAAACAGAATCAATATTGTAACAAATTCAATTAAAACTTTTTAGAAAATTCATTATATGCAAGCATAAAGTAAGCATACTGTGAGTACTTGTGTAGGTTGAGTACTCGCTGAGTACTTGCCGAGAGTAAACCATATATTGCATGGGAAAAGACTTTATAATTAAAACACTACAGAAAAATCACTTTGTTTCTGAGGGATTTGCCAACTGTATTCTAGCTTTTTTGAAGATTATTTTTAATGATATTTTTCTCTGGATTTACTAAGATAAAATCTAGATTCTTCTTTAGTCTTCATGTTTAATATCTGCAAGCAACACAATCTCATCGATCATCTCAATGACTTTTAAAAAGAGAGATGATTACCTGCTTTTGTGAAATGGCCATTCTATATTTCCAACCAGGTCACAGCACAACTGGTTTCTCATGGCACTGGTTGGATTCACTTGTGCTACTGAAAGAGCTTGTTTCATTTCTTTTTGTAAAAAAAAATTATTTATTTTGGCTGCAGTGGGTCTTAGTTATGGCATGCAATATCTTTTTTAGTTGCAGCATGTGGGATCTAGTTCCCTGACCAGGATCAAACCCAGGCCCCTTGCACTGGGAGCTCGGAGTCTTAGCCACTGAACCACCAGGGAAGTCCGGAGAGCTCATTTTTTGAATGAATACCATGGCAGGCCAATGACAGTGAACTCTGGGAGGGGAAGGGATCAGGGAAATTAGGCTAGGGATTGCTGTATGGATTACATATGCTCCTTTGTCAGGACCACATGCTCTGAATTGACATCCTTTGCTTTCCAACCCTCAGACATAGAGGAGGAATAGTTTTCTGGAGCAAAGGACACCTGAAGATTCACATAGCATTACAGACCCTCTAGAATTGGTCTCCAGAAGTCTTGGCTTCCCCATGAATCTTCCCAATGCACATCAGCTTTGCGACATGCCTGAAGATGCATCTGTTTCTTATGGTCTCCTTCATTCCCTTCCTCCTTTCCTCTCTCCTGTCTGTCCTTCATTCTTCCAACAACTGAACTCCTCCTATGTGTCTGGTGCTGAGTACAGTGGTGAACTTGATAGACGTGGACCTTGTCTTCACGGATTTTATTCTTATTTATATATTACGCTGCATCGGGTCTTAGTTGTCCTGCGCAGGCTTAGTTGCTCCATGGCATGTGAGATCTTAGTTCCCTGACCAGGGATGGAACCCGCATCTCTTGCACTGCAAGGCAGATTCTTAATCTCTGGACTGAGAGAGAAGTCCCCACTCATGTCTTCTATAATCTAATGGTGGAGACATATGAGCATACAAACATAGAATTACAAATTATGATAAGTGCGGGGGAAAAGCTACAGGAGAAATATAGTACGATGAGGGCGATGTGACAGAAGACAACGCGTCAGGAAACCACAGTAAGCTGAGCCGTCAGTAAAGGTCAAGTAAGAAGGAAAGGTGTGGAAGTAGGGGTTGAGTTTGTGCACAAGCCCTGAGGCAGAAGGTGTGGAGAAGATCAACTTCCCCGGGGGATCAAGAGCAGAGAAAGGTGCCTGGCAGGCCACGAGCTTGAAGCAGTAGCTTCAGCTGCTGTTGAGGAATGTCTGTTGAGGAATAAAACCTGCAAGAGGAACTAAAAATTAAGAGTACATGGGACTTGCACCTAAGTGACACAACGCTCTCTTGTGATTATTTGGGGGAACAGAGGCCATTTTGCAATGTCAGTAACATTAGACCTGAGACATGACAAAGCTATTAAGTCACCTTTTAAAAGTGATTTTTTGAGCTCTAATTGGTTCACCTGGGGATGGAAGGAGACGATTATTCAGTGTGTAGCACGAAGCCTAAAGTGTTCATTTAGGACTCATGCTGGTAACCCAGAGTAAAAGGTCATGTCCTTTTGAATGGAGGACTGCTGTTTGTTTGACCTAAGGTAATAAGCAAATGGGCTTCCCAGGTGGCTCAGTGGTAAAGAATCTGCCTATCAATGAAGGAGACGTGAGTTTGATCCCTGGGTTGGGAAGATCCCCTGGAGAAGGAAATGGCAACCCACTTTAGTATTCTTGCCTGGTGGGCTACAGGCCATGGGGTTGTGAAAGAGTCGGTCAAGACTTAGTGAATGAGCATACATACGCGGTTTCACTGTATGTATGCACCACATTTTGTTTATTCATGTGTCAATGAACTTTTGGGGTGGAGAAAAAGCATCTCCAGCCCATGGAGCAGAGACAACATATTTTTCTTTTCATATATAGTTTTATATCCCCTTTTTTCTTTGCACTCTCTTTGCTTCCTTCCCCCTTTCCTCCCTCTCTCCCATCCCTCCCTTCTCTCCTTCCTTGCTAATCCCAACCCCTGTAGAAAGTGAAAGTGGACGTGAAGTCGAGTGGAGTCTGACTCTTTGCAACCCGGTGGACTGTAGGCCACCAGGCTCCTCTGTCCATGGGATTGTCCAGGCAAGAATACTGGACTGGGTTGCCATTTCCTTCTCCAAGGGATCTTCCCAACCCACGGATCGAACCCTGGTCTCCCGCATTGCAGGCAGCCGCTTTATCCTCTGAGCCACCAGGGAAGCTGCAACCCCTGTAGAAGGAGGATAGAATTTGACTGAAGTTTGTTTTCAGTGGGAATCTCAGGGTATAGTACAATGACTACCTTTTACAAAATTATTACTATATAATTTATCTTTTAGAGCGGTTTTAGATTACAGCAAAGCTGAGCAGAGAGTGCTCCATCTGCAGTACTCACTGGGGAGTTCCCATATGCTCCCTGGTTCCTGTCCGCCCACACCCCACGGCTGCCCCCACTATCAACATCCCTCGTGAGAGGCGTGTGTTTGTTACAGCTGATAAGTCTACATTGAAACTTTATTATCATCCAAATCCATACTTTACATTAGGTGAATCACTCAGTAGTGTACATTCTATCAGTTTTGACAAGTCATAATGACATATATCCACCATTATAGCATCACATAGAAGAGTCTCGATTTGCCTTTTTCCAGAATGTTGGAAATCATCCAGTATATATCATCATTGATATATATATCAATCCATTTTCAGATTGACGTCTCTCAAACGGTAGCACGTGTTTAAGGTTCCAGCATGTCTTTTCACAGCTTGATAGCTCATTTTTCTTCAACACTGAATACCATTCTATTATCTGGGTAGACCACAGTTTATTTATCCATTTACTTACTGAATGGCATCTTGGTTACTTCCAAGTTTTGGCAGTTATGAATAAAGCTGCTACAAACATCCATCTGCAGATTTTTGAATGGACATAAGTTTTTGACTGATTTGAAATACACGAAATAAATACCATGGAACACAATTCGCAGATTATATGTTAAGACTACATTTGGATTTGTAAGAAACTGCCAAACTGTCCTTCAAAGTGTCAATGACTTCCTTTTGGGTTTTACTGTTTTCCTTTCAAAAACCAGGAGCCCAGACTTGATTTTAATACCTAAGTCACAGGTGTCGGCAGCATAAATTAACTGAGAAAATTGATAGGGAAATCAGTCATCTACATAAGGCCTGGGATAAGATGGTTCTTTTTTTTTTTTTTCCTTTACTCTTGCATAGTTGTCCAGATGAACTGGAAATGGGGATATGGAATTGGGAGAAGGTCTTTATGATCTTTTCGGTCATTAAGTTTTGATTTATGAAGGCTTAAACCAAGTCGTTTTGCAGAAAGGAGAGGAAGAAGTCCTCTAAAGAATTAGGCAATGGTTTAGGCATCAGGGATAATTAAGAAATTGGACAAGAGGCAGGCTTCTTAGCCTAGCAGATTGTAAGAATCAAGGAACACCATGATAAAAAATGAAGTTGGGAAGATCAGATGTTTAGAAAGAAGAAAGTCTGTTATGGACACCAATGTGGTTAGCACTTGCTGATGGAATTAATTTGAAGACTAATAAAGTTCTTATTTGTGATTAGCCAGAAGATTGTGGTTTAATGGTGGACATTTTTGTTTTAAATTCCTAAAATGGGAAGATTATGGACCTCATTTCTGTATTCCCATTATTTCCTCTACTGCAGAGAGAAAGAAAAAAAAAGCTCAATTTGTCCTTGAATTTCAGTAGTGAGTGGCTGAGAAAAATCACCTGCTGTTGTCATCTGTGTCAGGGATCACACAGGTGACATAATTATCACTTGCCACTTGAACAGAGGAGAGCAATTACAGCAAAGGCACTTCCTTGTTGTATTTCAGTGTGACAGGCTTGCCAAATTGATGGGCAGTAGATGCACAAGGCACAAGGTTTTAGGATAATTTGTGGCTCAGCTGGTAAAGAATCCTCCTGCAATGCGGGAGACCTGGGTTTGATCCCTGGGTTGGGAAGATCCCCCGGAGAAGGGAAAGGCTACCCATTCCCAGTATTCTGGCCTGGAGCATTCCACGGACTGTATAGTCCATAGGGTCACAAAGGGTCGGACACGACTGAACAACTTTTTTTTCCCCACATCCAACGAAGTGGAGATCTTTGTCAGAGAAATGTAAAAATTAGCTGAGCAAATTTCACCCTGATTATTTTAATGTGTGTTTTAGAAACATAGCTAGAGCTTCTTCTTGGGTCAAATACTAAACAAAATCCAATAATGGGAGATAATTGATTCATGCTTGGTGAAATCTAGGCAGGTTTATATAAATTGGCCCATGCAAAAGGCAAAGAAATTAAGCAATATCATGTGAGTGGCTGTTGGCTGGAGGGTCAGAAACAATCAATGATGGTAACAATTTGCAGCAGTAATGTTTATTCATTAGAAATGGCCAGTCACGCCGGAAGAAAATAGAAATCATTTTTAATGTACCCAAAGATAACCAGTCGTCATACAGATTTTTTCTGTGCATTTGTAAATTATATTGATATATTGCCTGGAAGATTGTCCCCATTGATTGTCGCTGCCTTATAGCCTACCCTTGTATAATCCCCTCCCTTTGAGTGTAATTAGATTATAAAAGATTGTGGCTTCTGTCTCGGGTGCTCTCTCTCTGATGGAAGCCAGGGGCTATGTTGAAAGCTCCCATATGTAAAGCCCCCGTGGCAAGAAACTGAGGGAGGCCTCCAGTTGACAGACGTCGAGGAATTGAGCCACTCACTCCAACATTCTTTGCAGGACTGAATCTTGGCAACAACCATATGAGTGAGTTTGGAAGAAGGTCTCCATTTGAGCCGTCAGATGGGGTTGCAGCCCTGGCTGACTGCAGCGTAATGGGAAACTCTGAGGCAGCCTGGCCTAGCTATGCCACTTCCGGATTTTAGACCCACAAAAACTCTTAGGTGGGACATGTTTCTAAGCTGCCAAGTTATTAGGGTAGTTTGTTATTGTAGCAATAGATAATTACTATGTAAATGTTTCAAAAAACTGGATTAGAGTGTCTTCTGTCAGTCAGAGTTCTAGCAGCAAACAGAAGGCACCCAACTGGGATTTTGAAGAGAAACTTGGGCAATGTTGGAAAATCAATAAGGTACAAAGAGGGAGCCAGTGCTTACAACAGTGGGAAGCCATCATGCTCCCTAGACCTGCAGGGGAAAGGGAGCCTGAGAGCGGAAGCTGTTCCATGGGAGGGATCCGGGTGGGCGCAGGGAGGGAGCACAGACGAATTACCCTGACCTCTTTCTCCAGCAATCTTCACATCTGTCCATGACTTTCATTGGCCAAACCATATTGGAAACTAGGGAGCAATTCCTAAGGGTCGGCTCTCTAGGACAGAAAATTAGAGAAGAGAAAATAGAGAGTGGATTTGCTGGGGCATAAAGAGAGAAACCAACATATGCAAGTGCTCTTGTGCAACGTTTCTAAAAAAATATTTTTATTTGTTTACTTATTTATTTGGCTACGTCAGGTCTTAGCTGTGGCACATGAACACCTAGCTGAGGCACGTGGAAATTAGTTAGTTCCCTGATCCCCTGGGATCGAACCTGAGTCCCCTGCATAGGGAGCTCGGAATCTTAGCCACTGGACCACCAGGTAGGTCCCTGTGCAACTGTTTTTATGTTTACCATCCTTCTGTATCATTAAAGATTCTTCTACATCATGGCTTTAAACAGATACATATGGATACTATAACCACATTATCTCAATCATGCAATGATGAACATTTTTGGTTGTAGAAAAATTCTTCTTTTGCTCTGGAAAACTGTGAAATGAGTATCCTTATAGTCATATTTCTATGGATTAAAAAAAATAGTTCCTTAGAGTACAATGGAATAAGTAGAAAAATTGAGGAATAGAAAACATTTTTTAGGGTTTTGATATCTTGCCATATCACTCACCAGAAAAGTTGCTTTGATGCTCCCCTTAGAAAAATCTTGGGGTTCGCTGGTGGCTCAGTGGTAAAAGGATCTTCCTGCAATGCAGGATATGTGGCAGGAGCTGAGGGTTTGATCCCTGTGTCTTGAATATCCCTGGTGAAGGAAATGGCAACCCACTCCAGGATTCTTGCCTGGAGAATCCCATGAACAGAGGAGCCTGGTGGGCTACAGTCTATGGGGTTGCAAAGAGTCAGACACAACTCAGCGACTAAACAAACACACACTCTAGAAAAGTCTTTGCCTATTTGATAAGTTTAAAAAATGTATTGTTTTAATTTTCATTTCAATGTTATTAAGGAATTTAAAATATTTTCACATGTTCATTAGCTACTTATTTTTCTTCCTTTGTGACTTTCTCCATTTCTTTCTATTGATATTGGTGTTTTTCTTTCTTTCTTTTTTAATGTATATTTATTTGGCTGCTCTGGGTCTTAGTTGTGGCATATGGGATCTAGTTCCCTGACCAGAGATCCAACCCAGGCTCCCTGCATTGGGAGCTTGGGGTCTTAGCCATTGGACCACCAGGGAAGTCCCTTTTTAATTTACAGGAGCTATTTAGTATTAAGAATTCATTCTTGTCATATGTGTTGCAAATATTTTTTCCTAGTTAAAAAAACTCATGCATAAACCTGTTTATTTACCTTAAGAATATTAAAATATTTACCTTTTCCTTCTAGTAGTTTAATAGTCAAATTATGTCAAGTGAGAATTTTAAACCCATTTGGAACTGGTTTTGGAGGTAAATTATGAGACAGGGATGAAACATAATTTTCATCTAAAGGGTCATCTAACTGTCTCAAATTGCCAGCATCCGCTGGATCATGGAAAAAGCAAGAGAGTTCCAGAAAAACATATATTTCTGTTTTATTGACTATGACAAAGACTTTGACTGTGTGGATCACAATAAACTGTGGAAAATTCTGAAAGAGATGGGAATACCAGACCACCTGACCTGCCTCTTGAGAAATTTGTATGCAGGTCAGGAAGCAACAGTTAGAACTGGACATGGAACAACAGACTGGTTCCAAATAGGAAAAGGAGTTTATCAAGGCTGTGTATTGTCACCCTGCTTATTTAACTTCTATGCAGAGTACATCATGAGAAACGCTGGGCTGGAAGAAGCACAAGCTGGAATCAAGATTGCCGGGAGAAATATCAATAACCTCAGATATGCAGATGACACCACCCTTATGGCAGAAATTGAAGAGGAACTAAAAAGCTTCTTGATGAAAGTGAAAGAGGACAGTGAAAAAGTGGGCTTAAAGCTCAACATTCAGAAAACGAAGATCATGGCATCCGGTCCCATCACTTCATGGGAAATAGATGGGGAAACAGTGGAAACAGTGTCAGACTTTATATTTTTGGGCTCCAAAATCACTGCAGATGGTGACTGCAGCCATGAAATTAAAAGACGCTTACTCCTTGGAAGGAAAGTTATGACCAACCTAGATAGCATATTCAAAAGCAGAGACATTTCTTTGCCAACAAAGGTTCGTCTAGTCAAGGCTATGGTTTTTCCTGTGGTCATGTATGGATGTGAGAGTTAGACTGTGAAGAAGGCTGAACGCCGAAGAATTGTTGCTTTTGAACTGTGATGTTGGAGAAGACTCTTGAGAGTCCCTTGGACTGCAAGGAGATCCAACCAGTCCATTCTGAAGGAGATCAGCCCCAGGATTTCTTTGGAAGGAATGATGCTAAAGCTGAAACTCCAGTATTTTGGCCACCTGATGCGAAGAGTTGACTCACTGGAAAAGACTCTGCTGCTGGGAGGGATTGGGGGCAGGAGGAGAAGCAGGTGACAGAGGATGAGATGGCTGGATGGCATCACTGACTCGATGGACGTGAGTATGGGTGAACTGTGGGAGTTGGTGATGGACAGGGAGGCCTGGCGTGCTGTGATTCATGGGGTCGCAAAGAGTCGGACACGACTGAGCGACTGAACTGAACTGTCTCAAAGCCATTTATTGAAAGGACAGCCTTGTTTTTTTTTTTTTTTCCTTACTCATATGAAATGAAAACACAAACCCACATGGAAAGCATAACCTTGTTGTTATTACTTAAAAGAAGACTGTCCTTTTTTTTCTTTAAACTTTTAATTTTGTATTGGGGTATACCCCAATCAACAATGTTGTGACAGTTTTAGGTGAACATGGAAGGGACTCAGCCATATATATACATGGATCTATTCTCCCCAAAACTCCCCTCCCATCCAGGCTGCCACATAACGTTGAGCAGAGTTCTACGAGCTAAAGAGGTGTAGGTCCCTGTTGGTTATCCATTTTAAATTTAGCAGTGTGTACATGTCCATCCCAAACCGCATAACTATTCCTTCCCCGCATCCTTCCTCTGGGAAACCTTAAGTTCATTCTCTAAGCCTGTGAGTATCTTTCTGTTTTATAATTTCATTTTTATCATTTCTTTTCAGATTCTACATATAAGGGATGTCATATGAGATTTCTCCTTCTCTTTCTGACTTACTTCACTCAAAAAGAAGACTGTCGTTTAAAACAGAATTTTTACATTTTGTATTTTCTTTGCATATGGGTTAAGATATGTGAATATTTGTATTGAAAATGATTCTATTATTTTATCTTTCAATAAAGATCAGTAACAGGAACTTAGAACTTGGGTCTAGTTCTGGTTAAAGATTATGTCCTTTATTTCCCCTAATGTGGATATAAGTTTTTTTTACTTGGCTGCATCGCTCTTAGTCGTGGCATGTGGAATCTACTTCCTTGACCAGGGATTGAACCTGGGCCCCCTGCATTGGGAGCATGGAATCTTAAGCACTGGACAACCAGGAAAGTCCCCTAATTTGTTTTCTGATATATTGTTTTTGATGTCTTCCTTATTTTTATAAATACTTTCAATATTTCAGAACTTGTTTAAACGTAAACTTGGCTTACAGAGGTAGATTTAATGGAAGAAAACAATATTATTAGTATAATTTCACATGTTTCTGCAAACCAGTAGTTATTGCATTTCCCATTTTTTTTTTTGAAATAGAAGATCTGAGTATATACTCTCCTTGCAATGTGGTGACAATGACAATGCATTGTAATTTTCCATTTAAAAGGCATGCACAACTGGTAATGGATCTTCTGGTAAGCATTTCACAGAACAGGGGCCCCAGGTCATGTTTGTTTTATCTGTATTTCCTAAAGGCTTTCCAGTGGCATCATGAAATACCTGATGGAGCTTTTACCTCTGTACAATAGAATGTAACATTTCTGTCTTGCTCTCTCTTAGGTTACTCACCAGCTGAGGACACTCAAGCAATCCTGGAGAGAGGTCTATGAGGTGAGGGACTGAGACCACCTGCCAAAAGCTGGCACTACTTTGGTAGCCATGGAAAGATGCCGTTTTGGAGGTGGATCCTCCAGTCCTCACCAACTCTTCAGATATAGCCCTAGCCAATACCTTGACTGCAGTCTTATCAGAGAGACCCTGAGTCTGAACTGAGACAGGCTTGTTGCTGAAATTCAGCCTCTGTCCACTGGTGCTGAATTAAATCTCAGAGACAGAGCTTTGGGTGAAATAGTTATTGCTTTGCCAGGCAAAAGGGCAACAGCAGAATAATGCCCTTAAGACTGTGAGTCCCACTCTGGAGTGGGTAGCGAGGAGCCTTATCATGTTTAAGGAATAGGGCGTGATCAGCTTGTGGACATTCTTCTGATTGATTGGTAGTGAGGTAATTAGGAGTCAGTATCTAACCTGTGGTTCTAATTGGTCTGAGGTTACATGTTTGTGCGCAGCACACAGTTAACTTCTTCCACCTGGTGGGGGTTTCAGTATCTGCAAAACAACTCAAAGAACATGACTTAGGATATTATCTATAGTCCTTGAGGAAGAACTAAAGGTCCTTTCTTGACTGTTTAATGGCCAAAGTATTATTATCTTGTCTTGCTTGACCGTTTTCCTTTCTTTCTGCCTTTTGTCACTTCTCTGATTAAATGTATTCTTTGAAAAGTTTTTGTACAGACAGAAGGCAGATGGACGAAACGGGTGGGGGGCTCTATCTTGGGAAGGCCTCGCAGGGTCCTGCTCAGTTACTGGCTGGGACCTGGGACTTGGGACTCTTTGCAGCAGTGCTTGCACCTTTACAAACATCTCATCAAGCAGTAGAGAAATTATAAGGGACTAAAAATAACTGATGCATGCACTAGTTATGCATGCACTGCCAGGGCAAATTATGAACAAGATAAAAAAGACCAAACACCCAACTATCACATCTGAGGAGTTGGGAACAAAAGCAGGGTACTGCACATGGTCTTTGCAGACAGCAACTCCAAGGAGGTGCACAAAGCACCCAAAGCATCCCTCCAGCCCAACCCTGGGATCTGCCCCCACCCTCACTCCAAGGACCAGCTCTCCTCCCCGCTCCCCTCTCCACTGTCTGTGAGGGAGCAAGCAAAGGCACCTGTTACTTGTTTTCACTCCTTTGTGCTACAGCATGAGTCCAAGTAAAGGCTTAACTGAATTTATTGTCTGGCCTCTTTTCAATTTTCAGTAACAAAACTGCTCAGGTAAGCCACGCTCAAATTCCTGGATGTTCAGAATTTGAAACGCTAAAGGTATTCTGCTAATCATTTCTAGATCATTTCCACTGGACGAGAATAAAGACTGTAGCAGTGGTATGAAAGACACAGTGAAGAAAGGCAGATAGAGCCTGCTAAGGCTGTAGCACAGGGTTTGAGGAAAGATGATGAAGGCATATTCAGTCAAATTTCAAGCCTGGGTGGCCTGTGTTCTCTGTAGGTTTGGGCCAGCTTCTGTACCAGTTGCAGAACCGGGATTCTGTAATGGTGCTCACCTTACAAAGCAGCTGTATCAGAGCACCTTATCTGAGATGTTGTTGGTCCTTAATAGAAGAAAACTTAGAAGGTATTTATTTAAAAAATGTAAAGTCACTGTCTGCTCCAAGAAGTTTATATTATGTACTTAAAGTGGTCTTTGAGGTGTGCAACTGGTACCACAGCTAACAAGATGAGCAAATGAATAACTGAACACGTGAATAATATTAAGTGCAAAAACTGTCCGTAAGGAGAAGTAGGGGCTTCCCTGGTGGCTCAGTGGTAAAGAATCTGCCTGCCAACACAGGAGACCCCGGTTCAATCCCTGAATCCGGAGAATCCCCTGGAGGAAGAAATGGCAACCAACTCCATTATTTTTCCCTAGAAATCCCCATGGACAGAGGAGCCTGGCAGACTACATTCCCTAAGGTCGAAAAGGGTCCAATCCAACTTAGAAACTGAACAACAATACGAAGTAGAAGATGCTAATTTTTAACTCAAAGAAGGAATTAAAAAAAAAAAAAAAATCATTTATTTTTAATGGCACATGGCACTTGGTTGCTGCACCTGGGCTTTCTTTAGTTGCGGCCTGTGGGATCAATAGTTGTGGCTCACAGGCTTAGTTGCCCTGATGGCACGTGGGATCTTAGTTCCCTGACCAGGGATAGAACCCGTGTCTCCTAAATTGGCAAGCTGATTTTTAACTACTGGACCACCAGGGAAATCCCAAGAAGGAAACTTTTGAAGTGCTTTTCTATAGTTAATAATTTTCTAATGATGAGTCTGTTTTATGGAAACGTCAGACAAAATTTCTACAGATGAAGCCAAACGATAAAGCAAAAAGAAATAACATTGGAAGCCACAGGCCTCCCCAGAAACTAGTCCGGCAGCTCCATGGCCACGCCTTCCACTTATAGCCACGCCTCCTTTAGGTTAACGCTCGGGCTTCACCCTACGCTCACGGGGGTGGGGCTTGCTGCGCCAGGTTCTCAATCTAGGCTCATTTGCTCGCGAGAGTTCCTCCATCCAGCCTACTGAGAAGCCGTCGGACTTGGAGGCAGAGAAGAGTCGCGAGACTTGACTAGATCACCCTTTCCAGACTCCGCCCCTCCATCCCGGCATTCCTGGCGCAGCTTCCCCGTTTGCACGTGTAATTGTTGTGGTTCAACCTCACATGGCCGCGGAAGTGCCGGCGGCTTCCAAGATGGCGGCGCCCAGTGTCAGGCGTCCGTGACTCGCCTCTGGTCAGCCTTGAATTATAACCCTGATCAAGTCCATGGGGCCATGGACCGGCCTGGGTTCACAGCCTCGCTGGTGGTGAGTACAGGACTTTAGGAGTGCCGGAGTTCTGCACCGGAACCCCGGTGTCTTCTCTTAGCACCTCCTTCCGGTTTTGCGCGGTGAATCGTCCCTGGGTCACCTGTCACCAGGTCTGGGAGGAAGCGCAGAGCTTCTGGGCCGCGGCGGGGCTTGTGTCAAGTCCCTAAGTTTGCTACCTGTATGCCAGAGAGGGACAGGAGTGGGTTAGCGGTGGGATACTTGACTCGTCCTCCGCACCGCGGTTTATCTAAAGGAAAAAGAAAAGCTTTAATTATATACTGTAACCATAGTTGGGAGAACTTGGCAGTTAATGAAATATTCACAAGGACTCTCAAGTCGCCTCCAGACCTGTTGGCCAAGACTGTAGTTTCGTTTTACTGTATCTTTTTTATTTTCGGAAAATGATGTATCCGTTCATTCAGTACATAATTAATCGGCTATTCTGCGTCTGAATATTTTTCTAGGATTTAGGTATGTACTGATGAGCCCAAATAGCCGCGCTGTGCAGCCAGTGGTGTATAATAGGAAAGAAGAATCAACGTGTTTTAAAAAAACAACCCCCCCCCCAAAAGTCCTTCAATAAATATTTTGAAAACAGGTCCAGTAGGGGTTACTATTTACAGTGGTGAACCAGACAGATTGTCTGTTTTTTCATTGTGGGAGAGTGGGCAGAGGCAGAAAACAGACAAATATCTTTACGAAAGCTTTCTTGAGAAATGGAGACTCAGAGGGCTTTCTTCATTCAATTATCAAATATTTTCTGCAGGTGTGGGAGATAACATGGTGAACAAGATAGACCTGGTCTGGTGGTGGAGGCTGAAGAGGGAAATGATTGTTAGTCTGAATGACGTGAGGGTTACTTTCAGCGTGCTATGGAGAGATGTGGAAGGGGGATCTTACTCAGACGTGTGGAACGTTGGTTTTAAATCCAGATTTGTGGAGATCTGTGGAAGCTAGGTTTTAGAGATGCAGAGAGAGGCATTACCACTCTTGAAGGCGTTTCCCTGTACAGCTGGTGAGATAGCAGTAGTACTTGTGAGAGCATTGCTCTGTGGGGAAGTAGGGTAAGCTTTTTAGGTACAGCATCTGGTTTAATTCTGACAAACAATTGAAGTCTTATCCTAGTTCTCCCAGTGAGGGAACTGAGGAGTGGTATGTTAGATTATTTGTCCGAAGTCACACAAGTGGGATACATTTCATGTGTATTAGTGTCTGAGCTCAGATTCCAGGCAGTGTAACATGGGATTTCGTGCTCCTTATTGCTCTTTAAGACTGTCTCTTAAGTCAACAACATTAGCAGTTGCTGAAAGCAGGTGTCAGTTAAGGAAAGAAACATGGTTTTAAAATTTGTTTAGGATTTATTAAATAATGGTACATATGCATACTTTTAAAAGTGTAGTTAAAGAGAGTAGAATTAGGATGGATTGGTAGAAGTTTCAAGGAAAGTTTTCCTCCAGCTGAATTCATTTCATGTGCAGTTTCTCTGCCATATATTCTGCCTACTGGTACTGTGATTGCCCTTGGAGATTTGATGGCAAACAAACCAAAGCATTAACCATAAGGTGCTGTGAAAGAAATGAATTGAGGTATTACTGAGAGAGAATCATCTTGGAGAACTAAGATCCTGCATGCTGCATGGCCTCAAAAAATAAAACTCAATGACAATGACCACCCCCCCCCCCAACATGGTTAGTAACCTTTTGTTATAGTCATTAATTCATGTATTCTTCTAATAGTTATTAAGTGCCTACTATGGCCTACTGTGTACTGGTGCTGGGAACATATTGGTGAAAAAAACAGGTATGGATCTTACAGTCTTGTGGGACACACACAAACTTTGAAGAAATGGTCAGATGCTCAACTATAAAATTAAAATTCCAATCAGTGTAGAACAAGAGGGTCTAAACGCAGACTTGGGGGATTAGAGAGCATCATATACACAGTCCTGGAAACGGGCGAGATCAGATGACTCAGGAAAAAGGTCAAGGTGGCCAGAAGGTACCTAGCAAAGCGTTAATGATGAAGTTGGGGGTGGAGAAGTGGCGGGGGGTTGAGGGGCGAACTTCTAGAGGCTTTCAGGTTGTACTGTGATTCTGTTTTTCATCCTAAGGGCTTTTGGAAACTTTAAAGAGCGCGGAAATCTGTTTTACAAAGACAAAGCTGCCATTAGTGTAGAGGTCAAGAAGCGCTGTAGGGAGAGTGGGTGGAGGATGCGGAAGAAGGCAGATCTCATGGGAAGCCACAGCTTTGCGTTGAGGAGGTTAAAGTCACTGGTGGCCACTTCACCTGTGGAGAAAACAGAGAATGTCGGGGAGGGATGTTCTCTGGAGAAGCCATGTTAATGTTTTTCGTGTTCTTAGTTGTGGTCTAGGCTGGGGGCCTGTGATCATTTTGCTTAGTTAAATTAGGCAGGTGGTTTGGTTTTTGTCCTGTAGTTGAGTAGCTGTGATTTTGTTTTTCCTGTTTTTGCCAGCTTTCTTTGGAGAAATAAAGGTTTCATAGCATGTAATCTTAACGTTCTTCAACTCCCAGAGGAATTTCAAAGCACTGATTAGATTCTTGCTGTCTGTAACACTTTTAAGGTTGTGGCATATATGTTATCTATTGTATATGGTTTCATGATCTCAATAAATTGTTATGGTGAGGTAAAGCTTGCTGGTTATCTGTGTTACGTTCTTTTTGGGTTTTGTCTAGTACTTAGGATTTTCTCTGTAATCTACCGTAAATGTTGAAACGAATCCTTTGGTAACCTTTTTGATACGTGATCATAAATAAAACAATTTCTCAGGCTGAAGAAAAAAAATAAATTGGTAGTGTTCCTTAAGATTTAATTGCTGCTGACTTGATGTAAAATTATAAGCATTTCTTAAGGTTTAAGGTTTTAAAAAAAATCTTAAACATGTTGTTGTGGGTCTACATTTATATGTATTCTTATTCCTGTTAGCTGTATTTTTTCCAGTCTCATGAATTTACATGATACTTGAGTTATAGAAGTTTGAAATTCATAGAAGTTAGTAGCTCTTGATTCATGATTTGCTAGATAAGTAGATTGAATCTGATCGTTTACTCTCAGTATACAAGAATTCTGATGAAAGAATGGCTGGAGAATCAATGCATGCAAAGTAGCCAAATTGATTAAAAAGTAATTAACTTACTGATTAAAATTTAGCAGTAGATAGTAAGCATCTTTGTGAACCCCTTCCTAAGATTAAAGAGAAAATTAGAATGAAGTGCAGCATATTTTTAAAGAAATCAGTCATATCAGACATTCTCACAAGAATTTTAGTTTTCCTTGTGTTTTGAGAAAATGAAGAGTCAGGCAAAATATTTTATCACATACTGAATTTATAAAATCCTTAAAGAATAAGTGAGAAGAGTGTTGAAAAAGTTGGCTTTTAATTTTTATTTTTTTAACTTTCCTAATTGTGACCTTTGCCTTGTGGCTTAGATGATTTCCACATTGTCTTTTTTTTATTCCTACTCCCACTTGATACTCTACTGGCACATCTCTGTGTTCTTTTCATGACAACTTGTTAGGTCATTTGCAGAGTGACCTGCATGGTTCTGTCATGCCTTTCAAGGTAGTGTACACTAATTTTTAATAATTGACCTATGCTAGCTCATTGAAAAACGGAGATTATTTCGTTTCTCATCCGAGTAATTTCATTTTTCCAGTGAACTCTTGCAGTGGTTTTATCATGCATGCCAAGTAGAGCAGAAAGTGTTTGCTAGGTACTAACCCTTATACCACCTGAGCACTTTGTAATCCCAAAGGATGGAAACAACAGATGATTTTGAACTCTGCCTGTATGTTTGAATAGTATTGATTCCTCTTTTTGTGTGTCATGGAATATATAGTTTTTAATGTCTACTTTTACTTTTTGAATAGGTAATATATTCACATAGTTCAAAGTCTAAAAGATAGGAAAGTTAGCAATTCAGTTTAAAAATTACTGAGTAGGAACCATATTGCCGCTTTATAATTCTTCCATTTACTTGCTATAAAGTGGTGTTGATTCATGTCTGTAAATGGGTACCTTCAGACCTTGTGTATTGACCTTTCTCTTCTGCTGTCTCTGAGTTTCTGTTTCTCGGAGTTTCTTTTTGCTTTGACTAAGCTGTAACCAGTTTTTAAAATGTTCTCCTCTGCCAATGCTTTACTGTAATCACAAGGGGCAGGCTTGGTTTTCAGTCAGATTTTAAAGTGCACGTTCCCTAAAGCAACGTGGTGTCTCTTGGGAGATGATGCGTTTGGGTCAGGTTTAATGCCCTCCAGGAATTTAGCTCTATTTTTTCATTTATTCCCTTAAATTAAAATTTATCAAGGAATTTTCCAATATACAAAAAGTAGAGAAAATATCAAGAATCCTCAGATATGTGATTCTTAAAATGTGGATCTAGATTCAAAGGCAACATTACCAATTTAGAATGGAAATTTCAAAACAATTTATTTCTTAAAATGCAGATCCACTACTCAGTTAAAAAGGCCAAAAATAAAACATTTGGTATAATTTGGAAAGAATACTGAGATAAATTGTCAAATGTAAAAAACACAGTGCTGCAACCACCTTTTACTTAAAAATTAAAATAAAATACATATTCATATTTTAAAAAATTTGCCATTTACTTGTTTATTTTTAATTTGTGTATTTTTTTGGCTGCACAGCATGTGGTATCTTAGTTCCCCCCCCAGGGGTGGAACTTGTGCCCCCTGCAGTGGAAGCACCCAGTCCTGACCACTAGATGTCCAGGGAGGTTCCTCAGATTCATATTTGCTCGTGTGTGTTACCTGAAGTAACTTAGGACGTATACAATAAGAAACCAGTAAGAGTGATTCCCTCAGTTTTTCAGGATAAGGAAGGAGACTTTGAACTCTCTACTTTTCTGAGGTTTGTTTGTTTCACTTTTTTGAATCCTATGAAATCATTAATTTAAAATTAATTTTAAAATTGTTAAAGAAATCATTAAACATTTGTTTAAAACTGAATATATAATATAAAATTCACAGTTGGAAACGATAGCACAATAATGGTTATTTTCCAGGACAAATCTGCAAATTCAGGTAGGAGGTCTTTTGACTATACCAAAGTAGTCTGGTGAAGTTTAAAACCATGTTTGAAAGAAATATGCTTTAAAAACTACCTTCTTATCCCCATCTGTCAAATGGAAGCTTATTATTTTTTTGTAACTTTCCTTTTTTTTTTTTTTTTTAAGGCTGGCGGAGTAGCAGGTGTCTCTGTTGACTTGATTTTATTTCCTCTGGATACCATTAAAACCAGGCTACAGAGCCCCCAAGGATTTTATAAGGCCGGTGGTTTTTATGGAGTATACGCTGGAGTTCCTTCTACTGCTATTGGATCCTTTCCTAATGGTAACAATTATATTGATACTTTCATTGCTTTATATAAAGCCAAGCTAATGGGATTTATTTTCAGAATAATATGTGGTCCAACCCTAGATAGAATTCCTTATGTTTAATATAGTTGATACTTGGAATTTGTTTTCTATTCATTAATCCATTATTTTTGACTCAACTAGTGCTATAGATGCCATCCTAAACAACAACAAAAAAACAAAACCACGAGCAGTCTTTTGAAAGTGGTTTTCATGGTAGAACTCCTAGTTAGACTCCTCTGGCGTTGACTGTGATGCCTTAGAGCAGTTGTTCTCAACCTTGCCTGAATGTTGAAATCTCTTGGGGAGTTTTACAAAATACTGATGCCTGTGTCTCTCTGACAAGTTTAACTGGTCTTGGCTTTGCCTGGGTATCAGGAGTGTTAGCAGCTTCCCAGGTGATTCAGATGTGAAGCTAAGCTCAGCAACCTCTGCCTTGGGGAGTCTCGTGGAGGGGGTGAACCTGTTTTATTTAATCCACCTGTTGGTATACTCTTTTTTATTCAGATACTTATTTTGATAATTGTTTACTGATGCTTTGATTGGCACTCAAACTGAGCAAACAGAAAACCACTGCCACCAAACACTCACAAAACCACTGCTCCGTTAAAAATAAAAATTTTTTTTTGATTTATTTTTAATTGAAAGATAATTGCTTTACAATATTGTGTTGATTTCTACCAAACATGACAGAAGATTCTTCAATTCTAAGGCTTGATTTCTTTTTCGCAGTGTATTTCATTAGAAATTCTTTCTTGTTAACCTGACATTGAAATGTCCATCTGTAAAAAGCACAGTATTCACATAAAGATTTGTAGTGCAAATCTTTTTGGTCCTTTAGTTTATCCCTTCTTCCCTTTCCCCGAGCCATCCTTAGAACAGCCAACTGTTTTGAGGTTATCCTTGAATTCTTTTCCGTGGAGAAGGGAAAGGCTACCCACTCCAGTAGTCTGCCCTGACGAATTCCATGGACTATATAGTCCATGGAGTTGCAAAGAGTTGGACATGACTGAGCGACTTTCACTCACTTTGAATTCTTTTATGCCTAAATTTTCAGTAATCCATTATAGCAAGTCACCATTTAGCACGCACTCCATGCCAAATATACTGTTAGTGGGAGATGGGCCTTGGTTCCTATATTTGCCTGTGTTTCAGTCACCTGATCACCTAATGAGTTTTTTTTTTTTTTTTAAAGAAAGTACTGCTGCCTGTGACCCACTCTCAGAGGTATGAAATTTAGTTGGTCTGAGGTGTGGCCTGGGCTTTGGATTTTTTAAAAAATATATATCCCCTGGTAATTTTAATATGCAGACAAGTTTGGGAACCTCTGAACTAGGAAATTGCAAAGAAATATCAATATGTTACTAAGTCCCTATATTTTGGGTACTCCTCCTTACCTTGTCTCCTTCACTGTTGTAAATAATTTTTCTCTCTTGCATATTGTGTAGGGATTGTTGATAGATGAAGTATTAGTGATGGTCTTCAGGGTACATGGGCCTCCCTTAAGCTCACAGGACTGGTTTTGATACTTGAGAGCAGGAGTTTATATAGAGAACGTGGTTTTGAATTTTTGTATGTTTCAGAAAGTGGATGTTCTTGGACTGCTTTACTTTGCCCTCCACAGAACATCATTGAATAGGAGAGGCTGGGTAAAATAGTCAGAGTGCCACCATTCCAGAAATGGCTGTTTTTCTGCAAATTTTTAGTGAATTGAAACCCTTTATGAGGCACTTTAAACATTTTTTGCTATTGGTTCAAGTTCTCTTCAGAACACAATACATCATTTTAACATACAGAGGTTGTAGGTTTTTTTGAGGACGTATTGTGCAGCGGGTGGAAGGGGCTGAGGGCTGCGAGAGAAGAACTGTAGGCAAGATCCATACGTAGTACATGTTTAGAAGGGAATGCAGAAGGAATGTAGAGGAACCACAGTTTTTTTTGCTTTGTTTTCACTCGGCGGGGATGGAGGTGGGTGGTGCAATGTCCAGGAGGTGGAACTTAGAGCTGAATTCAATTGGTGATATTCTAGCCCAGTGGTCCCCAACCTTTTTGGCACCAGGGACTGGTTTTGTGGAAGACCAATTTTACCACAGACAGGGGTGTCTGTGTGGGGGGTGGTTTTGGGATGACTCAAACATATTCCATTTATTGTGCACTTTATTTCTCATAGTATTACATCATCTCCACCTCAGATCATCAGGTGTTAGATCCCGGAGACTGGGCACCCCTGTTCCAGCCCATTTAGCGAGTGGGCCAAAACAGGATCAGCCTAAGTAAGAATTGCAGGTGGGAATTAGGTCCTGCGTTAACTAAATACAGCTGCCTGCTTGGGCCTTACTCATCCAGGTACAGCGTGCCACCTCTTCTGGCCTGCTGTTTGTTAGCTGCTGAGCAGTGTTTGTTACAAGCTTACTGACTTAGGGTAGAGAACTGCTTTTCACTCTCAAGCTCTTTTCCTGAGTATTTCAGACTTTGCTGTGACATGTTCAAATGACCTTTGAAAGATGATTTTGCCAGGTATTTATGTTTCATGCCAAATCTTTTATGTAACTGATAAACATCTTTGATTAACAGTGCATGGCAAGTCTAAAAGTGTTTTTGTGCTGCTAAGGTTAGTTCATATGATGGGGTAGCTTTTTAGAGATTTTGATTTTCAGTTTTAGTTAAATAGTTGATTGTTTTCTTGAAGTAAAGGTGAATTGAGGTAGTACAAAGTAGCCATGGTTATTTTGAGTATCCAGCAATAAAGCATAAGGAATAGGTGTTTTATTGAGATACATGTTTGCAGTTTTAACCTATCTGTAAATTAGTGTAGTTGATTATTTTATGATCATATGTAAAGATATTTTGTGTCACAGATATTCATATCCTTTTCTAAAACTGTTATTAAAAAGTGTTAAGTGACTTGTCAGTACAAATTGGTAAATGCCAGGTTAGCTGTTAGGGTTCCTCATGGCAGCAGGGTCATGTCTTCTGCATTTTTGTAAGTCCAAGGTCAAGCGTGTAACATGGGCTCAGTGAAATCCGTAAGGGTGATGGGATGGCAGGGGAAGAGTACATATTATTATATCGTTATTATTTTTACTTATGTTTGAAATATTTAAAAATATAAACAACATATTTATAAATATTTATATTTATTTATATTATTCATATTTAATATTTATTATCTTCATTGTCTCATAAGTTACTGTGTTGTAATTTTTTTTGAGAAACATATTCACAGTTTGCACAGATATTTAAGCTTTGTGAGAGACTGGTTTGTTTTAAATTTCAGCTGCTGCCTTTTTTGTCACCTATGAATATGTGAAATGGATTTTGCACACTGATTCTTCTTCATATTTGATGCCTGTGACACATATGTTGGCTGCCTCGGTTGGAGAAGTGGTAAGTAATAAATTATGTGTATAACATACTTCAGAAATGCAAAGCATGAATTATCTTCAGTATGTATATTACTTCATTTCATTTTCAAAAGACACTTCTTTTTTAAATTATGAAAGTCTTAAATCCCAATAAATGTAAATGAATTAAACATGATAGCTGAAAGATAGTCTAGATAGTATGAAAGAAGAATCCAGATATGTGTTATTTACAAGAGACATGCCTCAAACCTAATTATACAGAAAGAATAAAATTAAAGAAATAGAAGAAAATATCCATGTAAATTGTGGCTTTTTGTTGTCAGCATAATTGAGCAAGAACTGTTTCCTAGAACTCCCTTTCCAGGAGGGTTCCATGTTAGCTTGGCTACAAGAGAAATCTGCACAACATTTTGAAGGCGAAAGTGACGCAGCATTTGTGTTCATGCTCAGAAGGTTGGTGTGGGGTCAGACACAGTTGCAGTTCATACACCTCATCAATGATCTTTTGGCTTCAGGAAGCAAGCCAGGCCTCCAGCTGCTCCACCTCCCACAGGATCATCTTCTTTAGCTTCTCTACGTTTTGAGTCAGATGTGCGGGCTCTGGTGAAGGATGCTGCTTGGTCCTGCAGGACACCCACAGCATTGAGATGGGTGGTGGAAAATGTGAAATGCAGTTTGTCCTTGCTTGTCTCCATTTCACACCCATCTCTCCTTCCTGATTGCCTGTCTTCTAAATTTCTGTGCCAACTCTCCATGCAGAGGCAACAGTTCTATATGAACTGCCTAGTTAGCTCCCACAATTACTGTTCGTATCCCTGTGATAACTCCTTATTCTTACCTTTCTTAGTGATTCTGCTCCTCTGGTCGGCCCTCACTGATTCAGAAAGGCTACTTGGGAGTGGATAGTAATGTTAATATTAGCCCCCTTCCCCAGAAAAAGACTTAAATGAAAAAGAAACTGTTGTATACTGATACAAGGAACAATTCTCTTGGGAAATGTAATAAACCTGAACTTGGGCTAAATAGCATAGTCTCAAAATATAAAGCAAAAAATTGCCAGAATTATAATGAAAAATCAGTACAATAATTATCTTCATTGGTGATGGTCACATCTACTTTATAAAAGTCCTAGGACCAGGCAGGCATAACTTGTTAAGACCATAGAAGATTTGAACACAGTGACAGGAATGGTCTAATGGATGTGTAAGGAGTTCTGCACCTAATTGCTAAAGATTATTTTTTTAAGTGTACTTGGAAGCTTTAATAAACATCTCTCCTTGAAGAGAATGTTGAAAGAAGTTAGCTCAAAAGACATTAAATTCACAGAAGTGTTTTATATAAAACTTACTTTTGATATTGGTTTACAAATAATTTTGTAGAACGCAAGCCAACTCTGGATTTAAAGTTGTATTAATAATTTACTGAATTTATAAATGTGATAGGACTAACAATATGTTAATTTTTGGAGTAGAGTTAGAAACACCTTTAGGAAGCTAACGAAACCTGTGGTTGTCTCTCCAGTAAGTTGCACTTGTGCACAGTTTGTGTACAGTTTCTGGGGATTTTCGTTCCCCCCACTCTTACCCAAAGTAAAGACTCCAGGACTTGAGTTCTGCCTGAAAATTAGTCTGCCATTTAAAAGCAATTTATATTTAATTAAATAAATCTTTTAACTTATTATCCCTGGCTTACGTTTTTGTGCTCATGTTCTGACATTAGAACCCATTTTATGCAGTTATTTTCACGTATATATACTAAAGAACAGCAAACAGTGTGAGAGAGTTGGATTGTCTCTCAGCTTGTAAAAATTCTGTCCTTCTGACTTCTGTTGCCGCTGTTTTAGAATTGCCTGTTACTTTGATTTAGTTTAAATATATTCTTGTAAACTCAACACTTGGCTTATATTTTGTAGTATGTTCTGAGAGCAAGCATTAAAAAGAACTTGGCTTCTTTTTTTTTCATTTCACATAGGACCATTGTGCTTGAAACTTGATTTGCCATGTTGGAGGGTAGACTTTCGGGTTATAAAAATTCTCTTAGACTTACCAAAATTATATAAAGCGTTAAAATCAAATCGGGCAAAGGAGAGCTGTTAGGTTAGTCAGATTAATGGTATAATATTTGATCTGTAGAAAATATTGTATTCTAATATGTTAGTATCTGTAAATGTTTTTTTTTTTTTAAACTGGAACCTTTTAAATGTAATATTCTATGTGTGAACTGTTGGGCAAAAGAGATGAATTGAGTAGGCTTCAGAGTTAGAAAATAAGTGTCTGTAAGACTGGAAATAAATAATTCTAGGATAGTTTTCTCTGTATTGTGTCTCATAGTGTTTGCATGGTCCTTAAGGTAGTAAAGCCTTGTGTCAGATGCCTTTTTATAGCCTCTGTGGTGCCAGGAGAACCTTAAGATGAGAACTGATCAGCAGCAGGTATATAGACTGAGGATTTCACTGGTGAAACATGGCTTGATGTTGACTTTGATTTTAAATTCAGTTTAGTATGGTAAAAAGTTTATTCCATTTATGGAGTTTGTGAAGTGTTTTTCTTGTGCGCCTGTGATCTTTCGACTTTCTTGATAAACTCCTAAAGGTGGTCAGTGTCAATGTTCCCAGCACGTGTGCCTGCTGCCTTTCTGTTTTAGTCATTTGCTTCTGTTTCATAGAGCATCGACTTTCGGTTTCAGATTCAGCCAAGTGTGGTCGCTGCAGGAGAAGGAACCAGATGCATTTAGGAGAAACAAATAGGTGAAATAAAAAAGAACAGAATATAAAAAACACGTATAGCTGTCAGTGGTCAGAAAGGTGTAAAGAGACCTAGAGAAAATCAGATACAGTTTAGTGCAGTCCTTGTTCTGTAATGCATTTGTGCTGATATAAGATAGTTACGGTTGCAAACGGATGCCTTACAAACAATACTGTATATTTGTTGGCATTAAGTGTGTCCAGTTACTTTGTTGTAGTGATGATAAGTGTGTGAAACTTAGAAACAAGCGAGCACTGCTGTGGTAACCATTCCCTATAGTAGCAGGTTGATTAAAAGTTAATGACAAATCAATAAAACTATAATTACAACCTTCTACCTTATGTTTGTAATTTGGAATACAGTAAAATTGATCAAATAAGATTTAATATGTAACAACAGCAAGAAGAGTCCCATTTGTGCCATTTTTATTAGGAGGTTTGCTGTACCAAATCTCTAAATCCCTGTCTCAATTATTTTATGGCTCAGTTTTCATCAGACACAGAAAAAGCCCTGTAAGAAGTAAATAGAATCTGTAATTAGACCAGAAGGCTTGGGGTGGGTTTACTTTAGTATAACAGATGCTATGACATTGCAGTGGTAATGATTTTTTTTTAACTTTAGAATTTGACTTTTCTTGGGTCTTATTGTACTTATGGCCTTAGTCAATATTGTTTTCAGAAATGAAAGAACATTAAAGTTTCTTGGCTGTTGAAAGCAGCCCCTGTGCTTTAACGTGCTCACGGGTGATGTGTGTGGATGGGGTAGATTTTTCTTTTCAGTCCCGTTCCAGCTTGGGATTGAGAAAGCTAGGAACACAGTGATACCATGTTTTCTTTTTCCTTTTTTTTTTTCTGGCCACAATAGGTGGCATGTGGGATCTTAGTTCCCTGACCACGGATTGATCCTGGGTCCCCTGCAGTGAAAGCATAGAGTCCTAACTATTGGACTGCCAGGCAATGCCCAGTGATACCGTTTTCTGAAGTACTTCTAACAGTACTTCTCCACATAGTAATATGGCCCAGGGAGCACTGACTTTAGAATCAGTTGCCTGGGCATCAGTTTACAAATGAAGTTTTTGGGAAGTGACGCTGTGGGTCCTGCATTTTCAGCACGATTCCTAGATGGTTGTGGAGTTCAGTGATATTTAAGCACGACTGATGAAGGACTATCAAAAATTTAAATATATAACCCAGTCGTAAATATTTTTACTGAGTTGACGTGGCAGTCATGTGTCTAAGAATACTCAGCAGGTATGGAGCACACTGATCAAAAGCGTGATTCCTTTTGTCTTCCTCAGAATTCCATATTTTTTGGCCTACTGAAAAATCTTAGTTTATTAGACTGGTTAGTTTTTGAGGGTGGCAGTGTATTCACACGTGGAGATTTTGAAGTCAGAGTGAGCATTTCATGCAGCATTTTCAAGGCCAGTCCTGCCTGGAAGAGCCTTGAAAGTGAAAGTAGTGTAGGCTGTAATTTGCTACTGTAGCAACTGACAAGGTCAGTGGAGCTACTTCCTACAGTAGTCATTCCAGGGGTTTGTTGAATGTCAGATATGGGTTAAGCACATCATTTTTATTCAGCTTCACCACTAAATTGGCTGCTTAGAGGATTAGATGCATTGTTGTCAGGAGTGTTACCGGCTACACAGCACAGTTGTATGTGTTACTTATTATTTTATATTTTCCCTCAGTGGGGATTTAAGCTGTTTTTGATTATGTTGTTCATAGCATGTTTTAAAGTGCTTTTCATGATGTTTACTGACCTTTTTTAAGAAGAACCACTGAGCAAAAAAATAGAAAGGTTGATAAATTTTGAAATATGTTTCATCTTTTGAAATGATCATGAAAGGTTTTGAATATCCATAAATTAATAGAGATGCACTCTCATTTGAAATTGTGTTAGCAGTTTGTTAGACTCCTGTGCAGTTGTGTAATCAAGTTATGGACGATAAGCTGAGTGGAAAATAAGATGGGCGTCACTGAAGTGCAGGATTGCTGTCAAGTCAGGAGGAAGCTCGCGGGAATGCTGCAGGTGAAAATACCTGTGTGTGTTAAGATGCTTGAAGGCAGGAGTGTACAGACAGTGCTGGGAAGTTTGTTAGACAATTAGAAGCTGCAGCCGTACTGTTAGATACCCAGCCACACTCTCTCAGGCACTTTGTTTTTTGATGAATCTGAGCACATGCCTCTTCCAAGGGGGCTTTTTGCCCTGTTCTGTCTGTTCATTTTCCAGTGGGCTGGGGAACCTTTCTACTTTAGAAACATTAAGTACATAAGGCAGACTTGATAATTCCTCTTTCTTCTTTTAAAAAAACTTATATATGGGGCTTCCCAGGTGGCACTAGTGGTAAAGAACCTACTGCCAATCACTTCTTGGCCTTCTGGCTAAGAGCAAGTGAAGAACCTACCTGCCAGTGCAAGAGACGTAAGAGACTCAGGTTAAATCCCTCGGTGGGGAAGATCCCTTGGAGGAGGGCATGGTAACCCACCTCAGTATTCTTGCTTGAAGAATCCCATGTGGAGGGGCTTGGCGGGCTATATGTCCATAGGGTTGCAAAGAGTTGGATATGACTGAAGCGACTTAGCACGCACATGCATTTATTTATTTGGCTGTGCTGGGTCCTTGGTGCTGTGTGGGCTTTTCTCTCATTGTGAAGACTGGGGGCTACTCTTCCTTGCAGCGTGTGGGCTTTTCAGTGCGATATCTTCTTGTTGCAGGCATGGGCTCTAGAGCCCAGGTTCATTAGTTGTGGCACACAGCCTTAGTTGCTCCACAGCATATGGGATCTTCTTGCACTAGGGCTTGAACCCCTGTGTCCTGCATTAGCAGGCAGATTCTTTACCACTGAGCCACCAGGGAAGTCCCGTAAGTCCTTCTTAAGAACACGAAAGAATAAGAATTATAGAAAGAATTGTCTCCAGATTTGTAAGAAGAACCACCTTCCTATTGCTTTCCCTTTTGCTATCCTTTCCTCATTTGGACTTCTTCATTTCCTTTATCTCAGCTGCTTTTGTTCAGCTCCTCTTAGTTTCCTCCACCACTTTTGTTATCCCGACTTTGCAGTGTGGATTTAGACCTGAAGAAGGCCTCAGTGTGTTTTTGGCAGTGAGGATAAAATACTTCCTTTAGAGGCTTGCAGTGAAGACATGCAGATGGACATGGAAGCGTGGATGCACAGTAAAGGGGTCCAGGTATTTTAGGGGAAATGAATTCGAGTGGATGGATGGGTGTTGGGTCAGGAAAGGCCTCAGAGAATAGCTTGTCCTTGAGCTGGTTTTAGAGGATGATGGTGAGGTGGGCTGGTACAGGGAAGGCTCTCGAACTCAGGCAAAGCCCTTGTTAGAGGATGCTTGCAAGTTCCACATGGCTCACAGATGGGACTACACCATCCTGGAGGGCCCTGCCTGCTATGCTGAGGAGTTATTGGCTGTTACGCTTTGAAGGTTTGAGCAGAGCACCTTAGGGTTGGTGGTTTAAGAGCAGCCTCCGGCAGCAGTGTGGAAGTGGGCATGGTGTGTGAATGGAGGCGAGGAGACTTGTACAAATCTCAAGGAGAGAGAGCTGATCAGAGTCCCTGTTGAGGCAGGGCGTGGGATGCAGAAGGAGAAGGTGAGTTCATGAGAACCCAGGTGGGGTCTGTCTTTGGAAAGCCTCTCCTGCAGCATTCCTTCAGCGCGATTCCTCATGGGGGCCTTTGCTAGCTTGTTGTGGCTGTGTTGTGTGTGTGCTTGAGCTCGTCTCAGTCTCCTGAGCTCTGCTCAGAAGCACACCCCAGCTCTTCAGCTGTCCCAGCCTTCTGAGCCTGAGCTGAGCGTGGAAAGGGGAGGAAGCAGAAGGGGAGAGAGGGCAGGGCCTGGCATAACCCCCATGTGGCGATGATCCTGCTGGTAGTTATTCATTTAAAGAATCAGCGTGGATGTGCTGAGAGATTGTTCCTGGTGGCTCTTGTCAAGGAGCTGCTTACACACCATTCCACTGCTTTCTTTATGGCTTCTTTCTCCAACAGATTTTGGACTTTCTGTTGTATGGACTTTTTTCTCCCTAATGTGATAGGCAGCATTCATTCAAGTGGTGTTGACTCATGACCTTGGCCAGTGTGTTTTACTGATTATCTTATGAAGTTTGTGTGGGGTGGTGGGGGAGCTCTGTGTTGGCTTTTTATTTAAGAGCAGTGTCAGTTTATGCTGCCCATATTAAGCTCAGCTTTATAGAAATGATGGGTATGATTTTCATATAGGATAATGAAGTTGAAGAATCTGACTTAAACTACAGAATTTATAGATACTTGAAGTGCCTATTATTTATCTAGTACTGTGATTGGGGCTAAGAAGCATAGAATAAGAAATTTTGACCCCTGTCCTTGAGGGATATATAAAGAAGTTGGATACATTTACTAGGTAGGTAGAGACTATTTTGAGGGCCTCTGTAAGGAGGCAGAGTATGGATCATGAGCTGTCAAGTTACAGAGATCAGGGTTGGAATTGTGTCTTTATTTGTGTATTTACTCTGTGTCTGCAGATCATTTACAGGGCTTCCCCGGTGGCTAAGCAGTAAAGAATCCGCCTGCAGTGCAGGAGACACGGGTTCGATTCCTGGGGTGGGATGATCCTCTGGAGGAGAGGGCATGGCAACCCACTCCAGTATTCTTGACTGGAGAATCCCGTGGACAGAGGAGTCTGGTGGGCTGCAGTGCATGGGTTCTCAAAGAGTGACTGAAGCTACCGAGCACACATGCACGCAGGCCGTTTACACAACCTTACTGAGCTGTTGTTTTCCTTATCCAGAAAAATTGGGTTAACGCTACCCCACTCAGAGTTCTTGTAAAGCTTAAGTGATACAACACTTCTAAAATGCTCAGCATAGTGTCTGATAATGTAAAATGTTTATTAAAAATTGGTTCGGCACATTCTTAGACTTTTACAGATTTGTGAAGGCTGTCAGTTCCAGAAAACAAAGAAATTGAAATTCAAAGACATATAGCGATGTACTCAAGGTTTTCCAGCTGCTGTGGAAAATAAAATACCATTGCTAAGTGAATAGTTAAACACATATTAGACCTTCAATTTCTACTTTTTATATCTTTTAAAAGTGGCAGAACTGGAGATGGATGCTGTTTTACTTGGGTAATGTCCCTGGTGGCTTAGATGGTAAAGCGTCTGCCCACAATGTGGGAGACCCGGGTTCGATCCCTGGGTTGGGAAGATCCCCTGGAGAAGGAAATGGCAACCCACTCCAGTACTCTTGCCTAGAAAATTCCATGCATGGAGGAGCCTGGTGGGTTACAGTCCATGGGGTCACAAAGAGTTGGACAAAACTGAGCGACTACACGAAGAACTTGAGTCATTGGAAGTTTACTTCTGAGTTCTGTGAGATTTTATAAACAACTTCTGGACACAGGGCCTAAAAGATATAATTATTTTTGTTGAGAGGACTCTTAACTTTTTGTGTAGAGTCTGGATTATCAAGTTTGTTAGTTTTGTCAGGGAAGAGAAGACATATATGTAAAAAAAATCTCTCTTTATGCTCATTGGCTCTTTGTATATGTGTAAAGAGGCTTATAAGGAGGAAAGGCATAGTGAACTTACACCTCAGTATCAGTGGATATAATTTAAACTCTAAGGGAGATATTGGGCTTCCCTGTGGCTCAGACAGTAAAGAATCCGCCTGCAGTGCAGGAGCCCTGGCTTCAGTCCCTGCATTGGGAAGGTCTGGAGGAGGGCACGGCAGCCCATTCCAGTGTTCTTGCCTGGAGAATTCCGTGGACAGAGGAGCCTGGCTGGACAGTCCATGGAGTCACAAAACAGTCAGACATGACTGAGGGACTTAAGCACAAGGAAGGTATAGTAGGATTTATCAATTGCTTTTTCTGTTTTATCAACAACTGTGATTCCATTTATAACCAGAAGATGGCAGAATTGACAAGCAGATGAACTGTGCTGCTGAGTCACTTCAGTCGTGTCCGACTCTGTGAGACCCCAGAGACAGCAGCCTACCAGGCTCCTCCATCCCTGGGATTCTCCAGGCAAGAACACTGGAGTGGGTTGCTATTTCCTTCTCCAAGGAAATGGCAGGGGTTTTAAATTTAAATGGTGGTGTCAAAAAAGGTAGTGTTAGATATTCTTAATTTGAAAACTTGTTTTCTAGAAAGAATTTTGGGAACATAGAATAAAATACAAGTAAATAAACTGCTTTAAAAATTTTTGGGGGGTGCCCTGAATTCTCATTTTCTGTGTGTCTCTTTGTCTCTGTTTCTCTCTCATTAACTTGCCACTTGGAGTTTACTGTGCAAAGTCTAAAGCTGATTTTTTGTTGTTGCTCAGTCACTAAGTCGTGTCTGACTCTTTGTGACCCCATGGACTGCAGCACGGTAGACTTCCCTGTCCTTCACTATCTCCTGGAGTTTGCTCAAACTCATGTGCATTGAGTCGATGATGCCATCCAACCATCTTATCCTCTGTTGACCCCTTCTCCTCCTGCCCTCAATCTTTCCCAGCATCAGAGTCTCTTTCAGTGAGTTGGGTCTCTGCATCAGGTGGCCAAAGTATTGGAGCTTTAGCATCAGTCCTTCCAGTGAATATTCACGGTTGTTTTCCTTTAGGATTGACTGGTTTGATCTCCCTGCTGAGGAACTCTCAAGAGTTTTCTCCAGCACCACAGTTTGAAAGCAGCTTTACTTCGTGATTAAACTTCGATTGGCTCAGTTTTTAAGTTTCTGTTGAACTTATTATGGCTGGTTTAAACATGAAGAATTAGCTGATAATTAAACCTGGAACCTTTAAGTTCATTAGCTGCTTGTAAATATGATATATATTTAATGAAAAATCTGCATCAGTCTTCCAAGGCAATAAAAAAGCAAAACTAAACAAATGGGACCTATCAAACTTAGAAGCTTTTGCACAGCAAAGTGAAAGTGTACGTTGCTCAGTCTTGTCCAACTCTTTGTGACCCCGTGGACTGTAGTCCGCCAGGCTTCTCTGTCCATGGAATTCTCCAGGCAAGAATACTGGAGTAGATTGCCATTACTTTCTCCAGGGGATCTTCCCGACCCAGGGATCGAACCCGGGTCTCTTGCATTGCAGGTGGATTCTTTACCGTCTGAGCCACCAAAGGAAATCATAAACAAAACAAAAAAGCTTCCTGTGGACTTGGAGGAACTATTTGCAAACAGTGTGACTGACAAGAGCTTAATTTCCAAAATACACACACAGTTCATATAGCTCAATAACCAAACAACAAAAAAAACGGCAATCAGAAAATAGACAGAAGACCTAAATAGACATTTCTCCAAAGACGACATCCAGTTGATCAGTAGGCACATGAAAAGATGCTTGGCATTTTTAATTATTAGAGAAATGCAAATGAAAACATCAGTGAGGTATTACCTCACACTGGTCAGAATGACTATCATCAAAAAGTCTGCAAATAGTAAATGCTGGAGAGGGGTAGAGAGAAGGGAACCCTACTACGCTCTTGGTAGGAATGTAAATTGGTGCACCCATTATGGAAAAAGAGTAAGGCAGTTCCTTAGAAAACTGAAAATAGAGTTGCCACACGGTCCAGCAGTCCTACTCTTGGGCATATATCTGGAGAAAACTATAATTCAAAAAAATACATAAACCCCAGTGTTCATAGCATCACTCTAGTAGCCACGATGTAGAATCAACCTAAATGTCCATGTCCATCAACAGATGAATGAATAAAGATGTATACATATATGTACATATAAATGTATGTATTATGTATAATACCATAAAGAACTGTGGTGCTGGGGAAGACTCCTGGGAAAGATTGAGGGCAGAAGGAGAAGAGGGCGTCACAGGACGAGATGGCTGGATGGCATCTTTGATGCAGTGAACATGAACTTGGCAAACTTCGGGAGATGGTGAGGGACAGGGAGGCCTGGTGTGCTGTAGTCCATGGGGTCCCAAAGAGTTGGACATGACTGGGCAATTGAATAACACACACAGTGGAATATTACTTAGCCATAAAAATGAAATAATGCCATTTGCAGCAACATGGTGGACCTAGAGAATATCATATAAGTCAAGTCAGAAAAGATAAGATAATATCACTTATATGTCTTATGATCCAGCAATCCCACTGCTGGGCATACACACTGAGGAAACCAGAAGTGAAAGAGACATGTGTACCCCAGTGTTCATCGCAGCACTGTTTATAATAGCCAGGACATGGAAGCAACCTAGATGCCCATCAGCAGATGAATGGATAAGAAAGCTATGGTACATATACACAATGGAGTATTACTCAGCCATTAAAAAGAACACATTTGAATCAGTTCTAATGAGGTGGATGAAACTGGAGCCTATTATACAGAGTGAAGTAAACCAGAAGGAAAAACACCAATACAGTATACTAATGCATGTATATGGAATTTAGGAAGATGGTAACAATAACCCTGTGTACAAGACAGCAAAAGAGACACTGATGTATAGAACAGTCTTTTGGACTCTGTGGGAGAGGGAGAGGGTGGGAAGATTTCGGAGAATGGCATTGAAACATGTATAATAATCATGTATGAAACGAGTCGCCAGTCCAGGTTCAATGCACGATACTGGATGCTTGGGGCTGGTGCACTGGGACGACCCAGAGGGAGGGTATGGGGAGGGAGGAAGGAGGAGGGTTCAGGATGGGGAGCACGTGTATACCTGTGGCGGATTCATTTCGATGTTTGGCAAAACTAATACAATATTGTAAAGTTTAAAAAAAAAAAAAGTTATTTACAAAACAGAAACAGACATAGACAACAAACTTAGAGTTACCAAAGGGAAAAGGATGAAGAGATAACTTAGGAGCTGGGGGTTAGCAGATACAAACAACTATATATAAAATAAACGGCAAGGACCTATTGTATAGCACAGGGACCAATATGCAGTGTCTTATAATAAACTATGATGGAAAAGAATCTGATAAAGGAGATGTATATAAAACTGAATCACTTTGCTGTAGCCGAAAGTAATATAACATTGTAAATCAATTATACTTCAATGAAAAAATTCTGGAGATGATAATCAAAAGATTTGGATTTTACCCTTGCTTCCTAGGGCATGTAGTTCCCTGACCTTCATTAACTTCTGTCTCAGATTGATTTATATGTTAAATACTGACATAATTAGCTTCTAATATGAAATTAATATTTCATATTGGAGAGTGAAAAGTTGGCTTAAAGCTCAACATTCAGAAAACGAAGATCATGGCATCTGGTCCCATCAGTTCATGGGAAATAGATGGGGAAACAGTGGAAACAATGTCAGACTTTATTTTTGGGGGCTCCAAAATCACTGCAGGTGGTGACTGCAGCCGTGAAATTAAAAGACGCTTACTCCTTGGAAGAAAAGTTATGACCAACCTTGATAACATATTGGAAAGCAGAGACATTACTTTGCCAACAAAGGTCCATCTAGTCAAGGCTATGGTTTTTCCTGTGGTCATGTATGGATGTGAGAGTTGGACTGTGAAGAAGGCTGAGCACCGAAGAATTGATGCTTTTGAACTGTGGTGTTGGAGAAGACTCTTGTGAGTCCCTTGGACTGCAAGGAGATCCAACCAGTCCATTCTGAAGGAGATCAGCCCTGGGATTTCCTTGGAAGGAATGATGCTGAAGCTGAAACTCCAGTATTTTGGCCACCTCATACGAAGAGTTGACTCATTGGGAAAGACTCTGATGCTGGGAGGGATTGGGGGCAAGAGGAGAAGGGGACGACAGAGGATGAGATGGTTGGATGGCATCACTGACTCGATGGACGTGAGTCTGGGTGAACTCCGGGAGTTGGTGATGGACAGGGAGGCCTGGCGTGCTGCGATTCATGGGGTTGCAAAGAGTTGGACATGACTGAGCAACTGAACTGATGAAATTAATATTTTTAGGCCATTTATTAAGTTTCCTATGGAAAAGTCTTAAGTCAGGTATTTTTTTGTGGTGTGTAAACTGTGTTGAAATAGTTGGGTAAAAGATAGTGTTAATACAAGTTACTGTGGATGATACCCAGCAAGTTCGAAGAGGGTTTCAAGAGTGAGAGGTTAGGGGTGAGACTGTTAATGACTGGCAAATGATGTGTGGAGGTGTGGGGCTTGGGTAGGGCAATGAAAGAACCAGGGTGTTCTAGCAGCTTCTGTCTTCTCTTTTCCTCTGCCTTCACTCGTTTTACCTAATATCAGACCGATGTTAACTGTGATTTTCTTTCCTTTCATACACTTACTCTTAGGACTTGTAGTTTTGCATCTTGGTGTTCCATGAATACTAAAAGATATTCTGCTCCCCATTTCAAAAATAAAAACATATTAGAAGAGTTTTTATTTATGTCAACAAAAGAAAAGTCTTGGTAGCAACTTTCATGTTTTTGTAATCATTCTCAATCTGAAGTTCATCAGAGTTTTGGTATATTAAATTCCCCTGAGGTCAGTATTGCATTTGAACATTGATTAAAAAAAAAAAGTGAGACATGTATTTTCTTTATGAAAAGCCTTATTTGTCTTGTCTTTTGATAGAGCTTTAACATATACAACATTTTGGGGTTTAATGAAAATGTCACCGTCCCTGTGTCATGGATTCACACTGAACCCCAGGCGCCTGCGGAAAGGATGCTGTGAAGAATGGATATACCCCAAGACCCTCAGACGACATTGCCTTTATTTCCTTTCATGCAGCCATGAGGCTGTAACATGTTTTTGTTCCTGTGCAGTGAAATACTCTGTTGTGGCTCAGATTCAAATCTAAGAAAGTTCAGAGTTAATAGAAAACCAAATGGAAGGCCAGGGAGCTGCCGAAGGAAATAGAAGCATTACGTTGTGGCCTCTTTGGCCAAAATTGCCGTGCCAGGGAAGTCAGGAAGCCATGCTGGGTGCTTTGTACCTCTTCTGTTAGTTAGATTGTTTTTCGTCTGAGAACCTTTACAGAATTTCTCTTCTGCTGCTGTATTTTTAAGAAATAAAAATCAACATAAGAACATGGAGGGTTATGAAGCATGAAGTTCCATAAATATTTATGCTGAGGCACAAAAGTGGACAATTCCTATTTTCTTGACATATTGGGGTCGTATTTCACTCTTGACCTCTTGAGTTGAAAAATACAAGGAGTTAGTGTACCCTTTTCTTTCTTTTCTCTTTCTTATTTATTTTTCATTTCTATAATGAGTTTTAGATGCTGGGAACTGCCCTGTAAGGTTCATGTAAGTTTCAGTGGACTTTATTTTCTATCCTGGCTTATAAATATGGCTTTAGAAGTTTGCACTCTTACCAAAAATAACATAATTTATATCCAGTTTTAGTTAGTCGTAAGCTATTTAATGTGTGTGTGTGTTAAAATTGAAACTAAATGTTCTTTTTGTCAGGGCTAATAAGTAGGATTGTTTGTAAAAGCATATTTTAAGTAGTCTTCTAATTTTATTTTGTTCCTCACTTAAAATGTTTAGTTCAAAACAAATGTTTTTGCCCTTTGAAATTATGTTAAAGAAACTTATGAAGTAATTATACATGTTCATTGTGGAGAATTTAGAAAATGCAAGTGGGCAGAAAAGGCGAAAAATCACCTGTAATCCCACTCGGTTTTTTCTATTCTTTTTGTAACTATTGATACATATAAAAATAGTCTATTCAGTTCAAAGGAAAAAAATGTATTTAGAAAATTCTGAAGTATTGGTAATGTTTTTCTGTGGAAATGATTAATTTTTGGCATTGCCCCTTTTCTTGGGTAGTTTTATTTACTTTCTACATAATACCAAAAAATGGTAGATGCAGTTTTGTCAATTAAACCTAAAATCAACTTGGAAAAAAATAAACTAGAGCATTTCCTGTCCCCTCTCCCACCCCTGTTGATTCCAGTTGATTAGTAAATTTAATGCATGTTTTTGCCCTCAGATTATTTATGTTTAGTATGAGAGAAAGCAGTATATTTTCAAAAACTGTATGGCATAAGTTAAGTGAAAAATTTTCAATTGAAATTTTTTTTGGGGGGATGAGAATAGTCAGGAAATAGTTTATTTGGAGAATAAAGAGAATTTTTTGAGCTTAAAAAAGAGTATGATGGGCAAAAATTAAGAATTATAGAAATCAAAGCCTAAAAGGGTATGATGAAGATTTCTAGTACAAGTCAAATGAAAAGCTAGACCCCAGAAGGCGATGGGAATGCTTGAGAGTTCACTGACACAGCTGGGACCACTGACTAAGTCTGAAGCTCTTCACCCAGCCCACTGCTCATCCCCTCCTGGAGCCAAGTCCTGAATGAACAGCCCAGTTTGGATGCAGAATGGCACCCTGTGCTGAAGGCAGCGCAATTAGAGGGATGGTGCCCCCGTGGTGCAGGCATGTGCTTGGGCCCCTGGCTCTATCTTTTTCATAGTCTCGGGGGTTTTCACATGTCATCCCATTTCTTTCCTAAATTGTCAACTTCTGCCTTGCTGTTACAACTTTCCCTCATCCTATGTACAGATATTTTTACCATCCTAAACTCTCTCTCCTAATGTCTCCCCCAGCTTTCTTTAGGAGTTGTCCACACTTGCCCATCTCTATCTCTGAATCACTTGTGAATTCACTGTAATTCAGTGTGAATTCACTCTCCTGGCCCAGCTCTCCACTGGAACCATTCTTGGGACCTTCACTAATCCTAATGTGTGCACTGGTTGAGACTCGTGACCCATTATTCTGGAAATCTCCCTCTGAGACTTCTGGTCCCCTTGACTGTCAGCTGTCGAGTAGCATTCTTGGTTGCTTGCAGTTGAAATTCATCTTGGCTATCGTGTGAGAAAAAAGGTTGGTGTTCAGAAAGTTGGCAGACATTGCTGCTTTCTCTTTCTCCCTTGGTTTGCTTTGAGTGGCAATGTCTCTAACCGTTTTCTTGATCTACATATTCTTAGCCTTCCTAAAAGGGGGTGGCCATGTCACACAGTGATGGCCAAGTGGATTCCCACTAGGGGGCATCTGAAAAAAAAAAAAAAAAAAGACCTTTTCTTCTTGCCTGGAATCCAGTTGTGTGACCGGGTCATGCTGGAGGATATTTGAGTCACATTACTCATGAGGCAGCAAGCCTGTGGATAAAAGGCCAGTACGCCAGCGCTGGCAGAAAGGAAAGAGAAAGAGCATGGATTCTAGCTCACTTTGTAGAAGTTCTGCACTAAATGTTGACCAAAATACTTGTTAGGTGACAACTTAACGTCATTTATTACCCAAGCCACTAGTTGGTGTTTTGCTGCTTTATCCAAAAGAGATTCTGCAATTGACTCAGAACACTGTTTGATGGCTCTTAGAATAGATGGAAGACTGGAAAATGAGGGAAATGAATGGGAAGGGAAGCCATGGCAAGGACCACAATCAGGCCTGTACCTTAGGGTCAGTGCAGTTAGGATGCTGTCCCCGGCACTGCCCCTGGACCCTGGACCTTGGATGTTGCTCTCCCGGTAGCCCCAGAACAGTACTGCCCAACAGAAAGATCCTATAAGACAATGGTGTAATTTTACATTTTCTAGTAAGCACATTAGAAAAGTGAAAAATAAAAAGCTAGCTGGATGATTTTAATACAAGTTCTCAATCCACACGTATCCAGAGTATTAACCTTTCAGCATGTAATCAGTATAAAAGAATTATTAATGGGATAGCTTACATTATTTTTTGACACTAAGACGTTCAGCATCCTTTGTGTGTTTTGTGTTTACAGCAGCTTTCAGTTGCATTTGTAGCTTGGCCAGTGCTCTGTAGCCTCACGTGGCTGGTGGCTAGGATTGGCCAGTGTCGCTCAGGATGCAAACCCTCGGGTGGGAGTAACTGACAAGTGAAGCCTAAGTTGGGGACATGGCCAGGGAGAAGAGTGACTGACACCTTTTGTTTTCTTCAGTAGGGGAGCCTCTCACATGTGAGAATTGAAAACCGGGCAGCCACAGAAGACCGGTGTTCACTGCAGCAGTTTTTTCCTTCTCATATGTCTGATCAAGTCTTTTTGTTTGCTTTATAAGAATGGGTATTCCTTGGGATTCCGTTCTTGACCTTTTGACCTTCCCCTTTTGCCTTTTAGGTAATTTAATTCACTCTCTTGGTTCCAGCTATACCACTTAATGCTGATGATTTCTATGTCTGTATCTCTAGCCCTGTTACTTTCTAGTTTTAGTCAGATACTAATTTCTTGACCAGATAGAGCCCCTTACATGTGTCACAGACTTCTCAACATGTCGCAGGCTAAACTCTAAACCTGTTTTCCTCCTCTGACCCCTGGTCTCATTTAACAGCACCACTATATTGACCTCTTATCAGTCACCAGTTCCTTTCCTTTAACTCCTGACTCAGATTTCTTCTTCTATGAACTATATTCATGTCCTGGTATCGTCTACAGAACTGTTGTAGCCCTCTTAGAGCTTGTCTTTTGCTTTCTTTTTGTCTTTCCTCTTTGCCTCTTACCATTCTCTCTCATCTTCCAAGTATTCTCCTACCTGCTGCAGCCAGAGTGATGTCCCTAAAGCACACACAGGTTATCATTCTTCTGCCTAAACTTTGTGTATTTTATGTATTTTTTTAATTGAAACACAGTTGATGTAAAGTATTATGTAAGTTACAGGTGTATAATACAATAGTTTACAACTTTTAAAGATTATACTCCACTTATTGTAAATTATTGGCTGTGTTCCCTCTTTTGGACAGTTTATCCTCTCGCTTATTTTTTCCTTGTACCTTATTTTATATCTGATAGTTTGTACCGCTTAATCCCCTGCCACTGTAACTCCCCTCCCCAACTCCTTCTCCCCATTAGTAACTACTCAGTTATTCTGTATCTGCGGGTCTGCTTCCTTGTGTCATAGTCACTGGTTCATCGTATTTGTTTTTTTTAGATTCCACATGTAAGTGATATCATACTGTACTTGTCTTTCTCTGTTTCACTTCACTCAATGTAATGCCCTCCAAGTCCGTCTATGTTGCCGCTGCAGATCCTCTGCCTAAGCTTTTCCAGTTGTTCCCATTGTCTGTGCATTGAAGTCCAACCTCTTTGTGTGGCACACAGGGCCTCCTTGCTTGGCCATCTGTTCAGTCTTCTGACCTTGAACTTGAAGTTTTGGTGGTATGGAACGGGTTGGGTGAGCACACACTGGAAGCTAAGGTGACTCTGTTGCCCAGAACACCTGCTTCACACTTGTGTGCTTTTCTGTTTCCACTCCCCATCATGCCCTTTTTACTTTTCTTCGCCAGCTAATTCTTGCGCATTTGGAAGGTTCTCTGAAGGCAGAATATCTGACAGTTTTCGTTTTCCCCCAGTCTGGAAGTTGGACTAAATACCCCTCCTTTCCATTTGCTATGGTACTTATCTCTGCCTCTGGGAAGTTTTATTCTATTTCTTGCCATGTATTGTTGAAACTGTTTGTTATGTGACTGTGGGTACTTTGAGGTCAGGGCAGCTTCTTAGTCTTCTTTACCAGCCAGTTTCTTGCGCCATATCTGGCTCCATCCATTTTTATTGAACTGAATCAGTAAATTTGAAAGGAGGCTATGGGTGGAAAGATAAACTGGCCCAAATTGCAAATAGCTTTGCAGACAAAAAGCATTCAAGTGATTGATGAATGAAGAAAAACAAGGTAGTTATATTGTTTTGTAAGTCTTGTCAGTTTGGGGAGAAAAATGACGTGAGTTCATTAATCCTTTGTTATCCCTCTTATAGCAGTTAGAGTGCATCCACATAAAGTACTGTTACTTCGGAGCTATGTTTCAGAGGGGATATGGCCATGTTAGCTGACTCTGTGACGTCTAGAATCACATCACATACCATCTCTGTTCCTTGTGTCCTGGGGATGCTGAGACCTACATCTGTTCTGTTTGTGCTTTGCTTTTGTTGAGGTGAATATGAAGGAAGGATTTGGTAGTGTTTATGCCTAGAGTAGGGGTTGGCAAACCATTGCCTATTTTTATAAATAAAGTTTTATTGGAACACAGTTGCACCATTCACATATGGATTACTATCTTTGGCTGTTTTTGTGTTCCCACAGCGTAGTTCAACTGTAGTGACAGAGATTGTGTGGCTTGCAAAGTCTAAAATATTTACTGTTTGATTGTTTATATAAAAAGTTTGAGGAGAAGGCAATGGCAACCCACTCCAGTACTCTTGCCTGGAAAATCCCATGGACAGAGGAACCTGGTAGGCTGCAGTCCATGGGGTCGCACGGAGTTGGACACGACTGAAGCGACTTAGGAGCAGCACGCAGTTATAAGCATAATGTAGATGGATCCTAAACTACATATCATGTGTAATTCATAAATGCGATTGTGCTTACATAAAGAAATGATCCTCTTAAGTGTAGAATTAATGGACTTTTAGATATGCAGATGACACCACCCTTATGGCAGAAAGTGAAGAGGAACTAGAAAGCCTCTTGATGAAAGTGAAAGAGGAGAGTGAAAAAGTTGGCTTACAGCTCACCATTCAGAAAACTAAGATCATGGCCTCTGGTCCCATCAGTTCATGGGAAATAGATGGGGAAACAGCGTCAGACTTTAATTTTTTGGGCTCCAAAATCACTGCAGATTGTGATTGCAGCCATGAAATTAAAAGACGCTTACTCCTTGGAAGGAAAGTTATGACCAACCTAGATAACGTATTAAAAAGCAGAGACATTACTTTGCCAACAAAGATCCATCTAGTCAAGGCTATGGTTTTTCCAGTTGTCATGTATGGATATGAAAGTTGGACTGTGAAGAAAGCTGAGTGCCGAAGAATTGATGCTTTTGAGCTGTGGTGTTGGAGAAGACTCTTGAGAGTGAGTCCCTTGGACTGCAAGGAGATCCAACCAGTCCATTCTAAAGGAGATCAGTCCTGGGTGTCCATTGGAAGGAATGATGCTAAAGCTGAAACTCCAGTACTTTGGCCACCTCAAGTGAAGAGTTGACTCACTGGAAAAGACTCTGATGTTGGGAGGGATTGGGGGCAGGAGGAGAAGGGGACGACAGAGGATGAGATGGCTGGATGGCATCACCAACTCGATGGACATAAGTTTGGTTGAACTCCGAGAGTTGGTGATGGACAGGGGTGCCTGGCATGCTGCAATTCATGGGGTTGCAAAGAGTCAGACACGACTAAGTGACTGAACTGAACTGAACTGACAAAATATCCTTTCTGTGTTGGTGCTTGTATTTAAGACTGTAAACATCATCAGCTTTTGCACAGTTAATGTCTCTATTAGACTCGTTAAAAAAGTATCTTCTATGGTTAATAAAATGTAAAGACTGCACCTGCAAAAAAAAAAAAAAAGTTTGCTGATTTGTACCTTTGTCATTGCTGTTATTTAGTCAGCAAGTTGTGTCCAACTCTTTGCGACCCCATGGTCTATAGCCCAGCAGGCTTCTCTGTCAGTGGGATTTCCCAGGCATGAATAGTGTGGATTGGGTTGTCATTTCCTTCTCCAGTGGATCTTCCTGACCCAGGGATTGAACCCAAGTCTCGTGCATTGGCAGGCAGAGTCTTCGCTGCTGAACCACTGGGGAAGCCCAGTTTGTACCTTAATATTAACAGCTACTTAATATTAGAAAGACAAAGCCTTATATAATACCCAAATTGGGTAGTAATCTCAAATTGGGAATTAGGAGACTGAAGATTGAAAATGGCAAGTATCCTATTTGATGGTATTGTTTTCTTAAATTTTTTGTTTTTGTTTCCATTTTGCTCCATGTGTTATGAAGAAAAAGTGTCCACATTTTTTATTGTGCCTCATATATATGAAGTGCATATTCTGAAAGTTTTAAAATTAATTTCCTCAACCGTGTACAAAACACTGAACACCAGAGTCAGGTGTGTGAATTCCAAGTTGGAGAAAAAAATTTGTATCCTTGGCAGACTGCTTGGTCTGTGGAGGCTTAAATATAGGACTTCCATTATAACAGTTTAAAATAACAGTTTATGTGTCTCCCTCCCTGTTCCCTGCTGCCTTCTGTCCTCCAGTGGGCAGAGTCCCTTCTGATATGACCAGTTCTTTATTGTTAACTGTTCCTCTAAAGATAAGTGGGCTACTGAAAGCAGAGTCCTGGAAGTGTGAGATTGAGGTGCTGTGTAACTGACGCTGGCATGTTCCCAAGGGTGATGTTACAGTTATTTGTTGACTGGTCTAGTCAACAAATAGTATGGACCAGGCAGGACCTAAGTCTACTCAAATGCTAGAGCAGGGCCCAAGAGTGCCTGGGGTTACTCCTCCGCTGTTGAGTGGTGGGGAGGTCAGGGGTGCTGGAGCTGTGAACAGATTGAGGCTGGGAATGGAGTGGAATGGAAGATTGGGGTAATCAGCTGATTTTTCAGTCTTGCCTCTGTCATTGTGTATTACTCCAGTAAAGCTAAGGCACTTTGGATTCATTCATCAAGCAGACATGTTTGAAATGGCTGTCATGTGAACGCCAGAGGCCCTGCTAGGTGTTGGGAGTTCAGAATGAATACATGAGCTCCTTCCCATGGAGGGGTATATAGATGGGTGTGCTTGGAGCAGTGAGGCAGGAGGTGGGAGGATCCCCACAGAACAGTGCATATCCATTAATGCTCTGAGTATTTTAGGTTAAAAAAGAAACAAAAACAGAAAACCCTTTTGATGTCTTGCAGTGAACACTGTACATTATGCTTTTCTTTAATGGCATTTTTTGCTTATAAAAAATTTCCACTCTCATAACAATTTCTTTGTTTTAAGGATATAATTAAATTTATGTATTTTAGGTTGCCTGCCTGATTCGAGTTCCTTCTGAAGTAGTTAAGCAGAGGGCACAAGTATCTGCTTCTTCAGGAACATTTCACATTTTCTCTAACATCTTATGTCAAGAGGTGAGAATATGTGTTTTTTGTGGCTGCATCGGGTCTTAGCTGTAGCATGAGGGACCTAGTTCCCGGACTAGGGATCAAATCTGGGTCCCCTGAGTTGGGAGCACAGTCTTAGCCACTGGGCCACCAGGGGAGTCCTGAGAATATGTTTTTAAGCTCTCGTATTGAGGATATTTTATTGTAGCTGATAGGAATATTGTGGCCCTCATCCCAGGAGCCTTAGAGCTTAAGGCTAAATTTACTGTCCAATTATAGCAACTGTTGATGCTAATATTATCTTTGCCTTTCCATTGTTTTTCAATTTCTTATTTTCAATTTTATTTTTTTTTCAAATTTCTAAACAAATACACAATTAAGTATGTGTCCTACATTGTAATTGGCCTGTTGTTCTTTTAGAATCAGAAATAGAATAAATAGTGAATATATGAAGTGAATAAAGATGTATTGAAACATCACTACAGAATTTGAGGACCATGGAAGAGACCTGTGGTAATGGACTGATATAGTGACCCGCGTCATAATATTTATATATACTTGTAATTTGTCTTATGCTGGTTCATGTTAAACTGTGGGTCAGAAATCATGCTTGCTGACCATGTGACTGGGGACCATTGAGCTGCTTTTCTTTATAGTTTGTACAGAAGCCGACCCCCCCTCCCTGCCCACATCTTTTTTTTTTTTTTAATGGAAATCAATCTCATGAAAATTTCATTGAGTCCAGGTTTTAGGAGAGTTATTTTTAATGATCCCTCTGTCACCTTGATGAGGAGACATTGAGTATTTAATCGTGTGAATGAGATCAGTCCAGGGAACGGTTCCTGTTGAATCATGTGGGTAGTTAAATAGATCAAGGCTTGTCCAGAGGTATTTATCACTTTTGAGAGATTATTTATGAATTTATCATGTCTGATGATTGAAAATACAAAATATAAATATAATTTTGTTTTTATATGAAAGGATAGCATTCTGTGTGCATTTGCTTTTGAAAATACGTTTGTTTAAAGCATCTCAAGTATTTTTTTCCCCAAGAGATGAAATGTTGAAAACTAGTAAAGCTTAGTTGAATTGTAGTCAGCTTTGTTATTTTATTACAAATGATGTTCTCATTTGAAAGGAAGCTAACCTGAGCTTTGTGTACCTTAGGCCGGTTTAGCACCTTTAACCTCTTGGAGGATTGTCATACTGAATAACTTAAAACTCAAACTTTAGAAAAGGTTAATCTGCTTTATGCAGACTGTTGTTTAGAAGTCTCTGCTATTCTGACTTTCTGAGCTCTTGGCTTTTTATTTGTTTCAGGGCATCCAAGGATTATATCGAGGCTACAAAAGCACTGTTTTAAGAGAGGTAACTAGCTAAATTTCTAATATTGAAGTATGAGAGAATGATACGCTTTGTTCAATAAGTTTATTTGTAGAGACTGGTTTAAAAAATTACAAAGGGAAATTATCCATCACTGTGTAGTCTTTTTTGTTGTTGTTAGCTTAATTTTTAAGGCATGGGATTAAAAAACCAGTGTATTTTTTTTTTTGACTGGTCTGGCTGTTTGCGTGTGGGCTTTCTCGATTTGTGATGAGCTGGGGCTAGTGGTTGAGCAGGGCTTCATGCTGTGGTGGCCTCTGTTGATGAAAGAATGGAGCCCACTAGGGCACACGGGCTCCCTAGCGTTTGGGCTTCAGTAGTTGCAGCACATGGTCTTAATTGCCCCATGGCAGGTGAAAACTTCCTGGACCAGGGATCAAACCTGTGTTCCCTCCATTGGCAGGTGGATTCTTAACCACTGGACCACAGGGAAGTCCACTGTTATCTTGGTTCTTAAATCTGATGACTGGGTAGAATGAGTTGGTCCTGCTGAAAGAGCAACCCCAATGGTCAGAATGACCCATCCTATAGCTTCGTGTTTATCTAAGGTGGCTACATGGCCACCATAGCTGACACAGTAAGAAACAGCTACTAAGGGTAAGATGTCAAGTTAATTACTGTAATACACAAAATGAGAGAGAAAATGGTCATGAATGAAGCACTCTGGGAGACAAGGGTCTCAAAAGTCTGTTTTTATATGAAAAATTGTACAGTTAGCTCCTATCTTCCTGATGACAAAACACGATGTATTAGAAAGTTCGTTCTGGCCTGGCGTGCTGGCTGGCCCGAGATTCTCAGTGCAGTGTGCCTTGGAGCAAGCCTTCTAGCTTCGAAATTCTGAGGTTCAATATGTGGTCAGTGTCTTTTTTTCTTTGATTGAAAAAATCAAAGTATTTTAGTGTGTATATTACTGCAGAAAACATGTTTTAATTTTTCATGCACATACAAGAGGCAACTTTTTTTTTTGGTTTTTGTTGTTTTACTTTTTTTTATATGATTTTTTTAAGATGGAAGGATAATTGCTCTACAGTGTTGTATTGGCCTTTGCCATACAATGCAAATCAGTCATAACTCTATATATTCCCTCCCAGAAGAGGCTATTTTGAGGTTTAAAAGTTGACCTATAGATAAGGTGGCATATGGAATATAAGAGAAGTCTTTGTTTAGTTTGAGACATAAGTTGGTTTCTTTCTTTTTTTTTTTTTTAATGAGTTTAAATCGTACACTTTTTTTTTTTGAGGTATAATTGACAAATGAAATTATGAGACATTTGAAGTATATAGTGTGATGATTTGATATAGGTATACATTGGGAAAAGGATTAGAACATAATTTTCTACTAAAATGCAAAAGAGAATTCGCGTACCTCTCCTTGAATCCTTGTTTTCTGTTTGGATTTCCCTTGGATGCTAAAATGTTCTCATTTATAGAAATGTGTTTAATTTAAATACATATTGTTATAATTAGCAGAAAATTGAAATTCTTTGGAATCTGAATTTTGTTCCCAGGTAGTTTTTTATTTTGTCTTATTTGTTTGTTGTTAGTATAGATTACAATCTTCTTTATGAAACAGCAGCACTGTTACGTGTTATTTGAAGCTTTGATTTCTGTGAAGTAATAACCTTTAGTGCGGTGGCGGTGTTGATGTATATCTTTGAAAAACTTCTTTTGAAGGCAGACTGAATGTTTCAAAATTAAGTTATTTGTGTGAAGATGACTTCTGCCTTTCAAAATAACCATCTGCATTCTGTCCTTATTTTCTGACTCACTAAGCACTTGTTATTTACTCAGGTTTCACCTGGGTGCAGGAAAGAGAGGTGGGCAATAAATCTCTTTTTTATTTTTCTGTGAGATGCCGAATGAATGAATATTTACATGCCAGAGAATACTCATTGTGCATACAAACAAATAGGTAAAACATGGTTACAACTGCATTCTGTTCTTTTAAAAATTTGTTTTGACGTACGTCACGCTAGTAATTAATTTCTAGGCTGCAGTTCTTGCTAAAAGTGTGACCCTGCTGAGATGACTTTGTTTACTCAAAATGGCAGTGGTGTACTGAAAATATAATTGGGGTCTTCTGCATTATGCATTTTAATAAAAGATCTTTCAGAATTGATTTTAGTTGAGATATTGCTTTTGTACAGATTCTCAGAGAGAAAGAGAGAGGAGTTATTGCCAGATGAAACATAGCTTCTTCTCAAAATGAGAAAAATAAGAAGTGATGTATCTTCTTTAAACAAAATTTTTGCATTATAAATAGTTTCAGTTTTTACATTGTTCTGACATCAGTATAAGATCTTTTCACCAAGAGCTTGTTTGATTGTTTCAATAAGAAAATACATTGAAGCCTTAGTTAGAATCACGAGGAAGCTTATACATTTATTCTGTGTGCGGGTTTTTGTTTGAAATAGTTTTATCTCCCTCACAGTTGCCCATTAGAATGAAATTGAAGTTTGAATCCATGCCTTATAAGATAGATTATGTGTGTTCTTTAGATTTTGTGAATGCTGTCACATGGTTTGATGTTTGTGGAGATTGCATGCTTATCCCTTATGTTCTCCTAAATTATTTTAGTTACTGTGAATTTTAGACAGAGTCTAAGCAAGGTCAACCAATTATACTCTTTATCTCACCCTTTCAGTATTCATATTCCTCATGATCTAGGCCAGATTAAATGTGGCCAAGCATTGTGGGGCAGTGCGGTTATTTCAGTAACATGGAAATGGGGAGTAAAGTCACAGCAGCCTCTGTAGCCAGGCTGGTTTCAGAGTGTCCATTGACGTAGACACAGCATATTAAACACCAATACAGTATACTAACACATATATATGGAATTTAGAAAGATGGTAACAATAACCCTGTGTACGAGACAGCAAAAGAGACACCGGTGTATAGATTAGTCTTATGGACTCTGTGGGAGAGGGAGAGGGTGGGGAGATTTTGGAGAATAGCATTGAAACATGTATAATATCATGTATGAAACGAGTCGCCAGTCCAGGTTCAATGCACGGTACTGGATGCTTGGGGCTGGTGCACTGGGACGACCCAGAGGGAGGGTAGGGCAGGGAGGAGGGTTCAGGATGGGGAACGCGGGTATACCTGTGGCAGATTCATTTCGATATTTGGCAAAACTAATACAATATTGTAAAGTTTAAAAATAAAAGTTAAAAAAATAAATAAATAAAAAGCAGAGACATTACTTGGCCAGCAAAGGTCTGTCTAGTCAAAGCTATGGGTTTTCTAGTAGTCATGTATGGATGTGCATACATGAACTAAGCATCGGGGTCTACAGGAGGCACTTCACGTGGATCTCTTCATTTAATTCACACGAGAACCTCAATATAATTGAAACTATCAGCTCACAGTAAAGGAATAAACTCACTCTCAGATACATATTCATATGCCCAGTCTCACTTAAAATTACAGTGAGATCACTTCTCACCTCTGAAATTGCTAGTACCATTGGTGAGAAGTGTAAAAGTGTTAGCCGCTTCAGTTGTGTCCGACTCCTTGAGACCCCATGGACTGTAGCTCGCCAGGCTCCTCTGTCCATGGGATTCTCCAGGCAAGAATACTGGAGTGGGTTGCTGTTCCTTTCTCTAGGGGATCTTCCCAACTCAGGGATCAATCTTTGTCTCCTGCACTACAGGCTGATTCTCTACCATCTGAGTCAACAGGGAAGCCCCAACTGTAAAGTGGCTGCCCCTAACTGGCTTCCCCACAAGAATGTGAATCCTTTAGGGCAGAAGTGTTCTGCGTGGTGCCCAACACACACAGCAGGCACCTTTAAAAAGGAGTAGAATGTGTGAAGAAAACCCATTTGTTGAGTTTAACTTACTGGAAATGACTTGCCTGTTTTCTTTTGCTACAGAAATTCCTTTCTAATTCACATCCAAGGTCGAGAGGCTGCTCTCCATACAACTTCTGGGTCAGTCAGTTCAGTTCAGTCACTCAGTTGTGTCTCTTGTGACCCCATGGACTGCAGCACGCCAGGCTTCCCTGTCCATCACCAACGCCCGGAGTTTACTCAAACTCATGTCCATTGAGTCGGTGATGCCATCCAACCATCTCATCCTCTGTCATCCCCTTGTCCTGCCTTCGTTCTTTCCCAACATCAGGGTCTTTTCCCATGAGTCAGTTCTTCGCATCAGGTGGCCAAAGTATTGGCATTTCAGCTTCAACATCAGTCCTTCCAATGAACACCCAGGACTGATTTCCCCTAGGATGGACTGGTTGGATCTCCTTGCAGTCCAAGGGACTCTCAAGAGTCTTCTCCAACATCACAGTTCAAAAGCATCAATTCTTCGGCGCTCAGCTTTCTTTATGGTCCAACTCTGACATCCGTGCATACTGGAAAAACCATAGCCTTGACTAGATGGACCTTTGTTGGCAGAATAATGTCTCTGCTTTTTAATATGCTGTCTAGGTTGCTCATAACTTTTCTTCCAAGGAGTAAGTGTCTTTTAATTTCATGGCTGCGGTCACCATATGCAGTGATTTTGGAGTCCCAAAACATAAAATCTCTCACTGTTTCCATTGTTTCCCCATGGATTTGCCATGAAGTGATGGGACCAGATGCCATGATCTTCGTTTTCTGAATGTTGAGCTTTAAGCCAGCTTTTTCACTCTCCACTTTCACTTTCATCAAGAGGCTTTTTAGTTCCTCTTCACTTTCTGCCATAAGGGTGGTGCATCTGCATATCTGAGGTTATTGATATTTCTCCTGGCAATCTTGATTCCAGCTTGTGCTTCTTCCAGTCCAGCATTTCTCATGATGTACTCGGCATGTAAGTTTACTAAGCATGGTGACAATATACAGCCTTGACGTACTCCTTTCCCAATTTGGAAACAGTCTCTTGTTCCATGTCCAGTTCTAACTGTTGCTTCTTGACCTGCATACAGATTTCTCAGGAGACAGGTCAGGTGGTCTGGTATTCCCATCTTGTGAAGAACTGTCCCCAGTTTGTTGTGATCCACACAGTCAAACACTTTGGCGTAGTCAATAAAGTAGAAGTAGATGTTTTTTTGGAACTCTTGTTTTTTCGATGATCCAACGGATCATGGCCCCGCCCATCAGAACTAAACCGAGTTTTCCCCTCAGTCAGTGTCTTGCATCAGGAAGCTTCCATAAGCCTCTTACCCTTCTCCATCAGAGGGCAGACAGACTGAAAACCAGTCACAGAAAACTAACCAATCTGATCACATGGACCACAGCCTTGTCTAACTCAGTGAAACTATGAGCCATGCCATGTAGGACAACCCAAGACGGACAGGTGATGGTGGAGAGTTCTGACAAAACGTGGTCCACTGGAGAAGGAAATGGAAAACCACTTCAGTATTCTTGTCTGAGAACTCCATGAACAGTGTGAAAAGGCAAAAAGATAGGAAACTGACAGATGATCTCCCCACGTTGGTAGGTGCCCAATATGCTACGGGAGATCAGTAGAGAAATAACTCCAAAAAGAATGAACAGATGGAGCCAAAGCAAAAACAACACCCAGGTGTGGATGTGATTGGTGATGAAAGTAAAGTCCTGAGGCTTAGGATATATTCAGGATATATTAACTATGATTAATAGTATTCTTGGTAACTGAAAGGGCTTTTGACAGGAAATGACATCTCAGTGAGGGATGCCAGTGTATCTCACCAGCTGTTTGCCCTTGGCAAGCAACTTTACCTCTCTGAGCTCAGCTTTGCCTGTGTGTATTTGGAACCTCATGTTGATTGTTCTTGCTGCAGTCTCATGAAGGAGGTATTACAGCAGTATGGTCTGCTAAGACCAGAGATGAAGCAAGCTGCCTCTAGGCTGTGAGGTTCTTGAACAGGGGTGCAGCCTTGTTCTGTCTGCATGTAAACATGTGAATGCCGTCTCATGATGATGAATACACACTAGTTGTGTTTGAACCAGAGACTCACTAACTGTTACTGCTCAAAGAGCTTCTCAGCTCCCAATTGGAGAGTGTTTTATCCAAATGTCTTGTAGAATGAAGTTGTTTATTCAGTTAACAAATTGCAACCTGCAGTTGATTTTGTGTTTGCTGGCTACTTCTGTAGGAAGAACAACATATTGGTTATAGTAATGTACAGTTACTCTAGTTGATGGTTGAACTGAGCAAAATTACTAATGTAAATGGGTTGGAAAATTTTTCATAGTTATTCTTTTTTAGGTCATGTTGATAATTTACTGGAATTTTTTCTCCAAATAAGCTTACCAACTAAGAGGAAGGCCTTCTTTCGAAGATTACAATAGTTGAATGGCTGGATGGCATCACTGACTCGATGGACATGAGTCTGAGTGAACTCCGGGAGTTGGTGATGGACAGGGAGGCCTGGCGTGCTGCGATTCACGGGGTCGCAAAGAGTTGGACACGACTGAGCAACTGAACTGAACTGAGAGACTGTATTGAGATAGGCTTGGTGACTTAAATATTCAATTTAGCAGATGTCAAGGTAAAGATAAGGTTCTACTGGGCAGGATTTTTCAAACTGCAGGTTGTTACCAGCATTTGAAAATTAAGAAAAAAAAGTAGCCTAGAATGGGATGGAATAGAAAAATATCAGAATAATATCACAAAGAGCAAAAAACAGCATGATTTCATAAAAGTTCAGTTCTAGTTGTGAACAGAGTAAAGTAGAAAGTATATTTCCCACTGTGAGTCCAGATCCAAAGTGTTGAAAGCAGTACGCTAGGTCTGCAGGAAGCAAATTATGAAGGCGTTGGAATTTGTTTATAGGATAAGGAAAAAAATTCCTTATGGCATCTTCCTTCTTTTATAATAAAACTTTAATTAAACCCATTTTTTGTGTTTTAAGAAAAATTAATCTTGTCCAAGATGATTTTTAAAAAAATATCTTTTTAATGTATTTTCAAAGAGCAAAGAGTTAAAACAAAAACAATAAGACACACTAAGGGCTAAATGCTAGTCAAGGAATAAAGCAGCTGTAATGAAAAAAAAAATAGTTGAATGATTTCTGTTGAAAAATGTTTTCAAGCAACTCTGGCTAGAATTGTTATTTATCATTCTTAAATCTGTGTACTATTTCCTGCCTTCGTGATAGTAAGAAGAGAAAGAAAGTATTCTCTGATGAGAACTTGGCTCCTTCTGTCAAGGCTTTGTATGTGTGTGTGTGTGTGTTTGTGTGTGTGTGTAATTGTTTCCTCGGCTTTACCTCTTCCTTTCTCTTTTGGTTTGCTTCAGTTATGTCTGGCTATATGTACTTATGCCTAGTCCTCCCATGCAGTCTATAAGATCCACATGGAGATAGCAGTGGGATTTTTACCTCTTTGTATTATGCACAGGCTCTGGGGGTAACACCTGCCACAAAGTCAGTGCTCAGTAATTATTTGTTGCTTTTTTCATTCCTTTAAGTTTGATTGTGTTTTGTTCAGATGCTGTTAGACACCGTGACCATTTCAGAATGTTGGGGGAACTCTAAGGGGACTTGGAGTTACGCTGGGTGGGGGCTCAGCCTTTGACACACTACAGAAGAAGATGTTTGCATTAGAGAGGTGATGAAATACCAAAGAGTATATCCTTTTCTGAGATTTCTGTCTTCTTAAACCTTGAAAAAATAGTTTTTATAAAGCTGGTTTCATTAGAAGAGTAATTAATTCCCCCCCTTTCCCCTACATCTTTAGTAATTTACTTTAAAGGGGAAAAAGTGATTGTAAATCTTTCCAAACTTTTTTTTCCCCTGAACTTTTAATGTGAAATTGTTTTCCAGTTAAAATCCAATGCAAACTTATTGAACCTTGTTTTAATCCTACATAATTCATTTTATTAACTATGACCAAATAGAACATCTGTTAAAATTCCATAATGTTAGCTTCATGGGAAAAGAAAAAAAAAGTCCGTTTGCTCTTGGAATCTGTCCATTGTTTTATTGTTCAGGCTTTCAGTAAATGTGTAATGAGACATTCTTATTAATGGGAATATTAAACAAATGAAAATGAAATATTGCCTTTAATCACAAGCGGTTTATAAAATGAGTCACCTAATTGCATTTACTTTATTATAACTTTACCGTAGAGATGGTCTATGAGGAATGAACAATACTTCATTCTTTAATCCAGAGAGTAAACTTGTTACTCCTCAAATATGGATTTCAGCCTACAGTTTTTCATCATCTCTTAAATAAACAAACAGTTTTAGAAAGAACAATTTTGTAAAATTATCTTAATGTAGAAAGATTACTTTAGCCCCTCAGTGCATATTTTCTCATGTTTTGTTTACATGAAACCAGCTGCTATTTACTTTTCTCGTTCTTAGGACAAATTTCATTTGCACTGTACAGTTCTGAAAAGGCTACATATTCCATTGTTGCATGGTGGCCGTGTTGTCTAGAATGGATACCCGTTCATGTCTGTGAAGCTTCCGGAGAAGTAAATTAATAGCATGAATCTTCAGTGGAAATGTAAGAAAAGCTGTTGAATAAAGGTGGAAACTCTCTCTTCTTTTTAAAGGTGGAAACTATTTCTTCTTTTTAAATGTTAGCATTATATACCATAATATTGAAATAGCTGTGTCTAGGGTGTTTGTGTTTTTTTTCCATCTCATGTGAAATATCCTATCTCTTCACATTTGTATTAATTTAGATGGCAGATTGTAAAGAACAGAGGATCTGACTACAGTGGCTGAACTAAAATATGGTTGTCCTTAAAAAAATTTATTTTTTTTCTCTTACTCTGTAACAAGAAATCTGGAGATGGTCCCTCTAACGCTGGTGTACTGGTTAAATGATGGGCATCTAGGAACCGGGCTCTTTTCATTCTGCCTGGGGAACCCTAATACTCTGGCAGGATTACTCATGATTACAGAATGGCTGCTGCACTTTTGGGCCCGTGGCCCTTGTCCAAGCATGAAGTGGGCAGGGCAGGAGGCGTTATCTGTCACTCTGTTTACTTAGAAGACAAAAGGTTTCTTGGGCCAGGTGTCTAAAGCTCTCCTGAGTTGCATGGGCATTGAGATGTTTGTATACATTGTGGTTTTTCGGTGTGGTAGGTAAAGGCAGGCACAGAGGGTGTTGGGATTACAGATACTGAGTCACCAGCCTACAGCATCTGCTCTGTTCTCTCTATTGTAGTTCAGACTCAGTTGCTTCAGAAAGGAAAGTCTCACGTACCCGTGACTTCAACTGGGGATCCTGTTGTTCACATTCAGATCACGTCTGGACTGCAGATTTTTGGACATTTAATTCTGCTTTGTAAATTTTGATATTTGTTCTTTTTCTTTTTTTCTGTCACCTTTGTTTTTGTGAGCATAGTGTGGAAGCTGTTCTTCTAAAATCATTTGTCAGTCTGTAATCTTTAATCTGGAGATGGACTTAACTTCAAAATTACTTATTTTTCATACATTTTTTATTTTAAAGTTAAGATCTCAGAATACCTATATTGATATTTGAAGTAATAGCTAACACTTACCAAGTATTTACAGTGTTTCTGTGCTACGTTCTTAACATGCCCTCGCATACCCTCACACTGACCCAAAACATGATTCATTCTTTGTGGAAACTTAGGCTTAGCAAGGCTGTGGTTCGTCCAGAGTCTCGCATTCAATAAGGGAGGAAGCTGAGGACTTGAAAGCTCGTGACATTAGGCTCTGTGGTGAGCTATGTATTTTGCATTTTATACACAGGCAAATTTTTCAGGAGAAGAAAATCATATATTTAAAATTTAATACTCTGTATTTTTTATTTTTTCTCATTTTAAAATCTTTAAGTAGACATTAGTGCCAGGAGTTTGGGAAAAATAAGTTCTCGGTGACTAAAGGTCTCCATGACATTAAAAGAAAAGTTAATCAGAGGACGTAAATGGAGAATCTGTGTTGATAGAGATGTTCATGGGAAAGAGTGGCTTGTAAGTGCACATTATTGCATATGTTTGCATGATTCGTTCTTGCCATTCAGGTGTTACTTCACATGCCCCTTCTCTGAGGGGCCTGCTGTGACCACGCTAGCTCACATACACCTGCCAAAACCCTGCCCGGTTACTTGGTGCCCTAGCAGGTACCATTTCTTATTTATGAATTTTTTTTTGTCTTCCTTCCTCTCTTCACTGGAATATACTCTCTTTTGAGGGCAAGTGCTTCTTGCATGTTTTCTTCCCTACTATTAGTCCAACACCTAGAAGAGTCCTTGACATGCAGCACACTCAAAAGTATTAAGTGAATACAAATCAAGCACTTAATCGCACATTTCAGAAGTAGACTAGTTTTAAATACTTAGATATTTAAAATCTCCATCAGATGCCCAGACTGAGATGTATGTGGCAAGAACTATGGAGTCCTAACTTAATTCCCAGACCAGTTAGTGATTTTCTGCTGTCTGAACTTTCTGCACTTCCAGTGAGTTTAATTTTCTCCTTGTCTTTTCTTATCACATTTCCTGGTATTCTTGAGCCTTCTACAAATAGCCCTTATTTTAATTTTGTCATTTCTTGTTAAGAGTTGGTCTTATGAATATTTTATATATGTAAAACTGTTTTTGAAATGACATGTGAAAATAGCAACTTATTCATGAAGAAAGTCTTTCATCAGCTATGTGCAACTTACGCACAGCTAACACTGGGTAGAAATGACTCTTGAGATTCTTAGGATTGTATACTGTCTTATTGGCTGAACAAGCACTGTCTTATAAGAGATATTAAGAAAAACTTTGTGTATTAAGAAAACCAAATGTGAAGGTAAAAATCTCGAATGTCTATGTGTAAATCAAGGATTGTGGTTGCAGGGAGTCCTATAAAAGAACTATTGGAAATGCTTACCTGTGGGTTTTGTTGTCTATAGCACATTACCCTGGGAACATACAATGGTAACAGTTACAGTTTGAATTCTGGGCTTGTACTTTACTTGTGTAGTGTTGTCCAAAAAATTGGTTCGGGTTTTCCTGTTACATCATATGGAAAAACCTGAATGAACTTTTTGGCCAACCTAGTGTTTTTCTTGGAGAAGGCAATGGCACCCCACTCCAGTACTTTTGCCTGGAGAATCCCATGGACGGAGGAGTCTGGTAGGCTACAGTCCATGGGGTCGCGAAGAGTCAGACACGACTGACACGACTTAGCAGCAGCAGCAGTATTTTTCTAATCTTGAGATAAAACTGTAAAGTATTGACTTTTTTTCCCCCCCTTTTAAAACTGATCATTAGGCTGAGGCTTGGAGAAGTTCAGCAGTGCAGCTAGTATATATGGTATATGGCAGGTCTGGAAGCAGAGATCCAGCTTGTGTGTTTCCAAAGTCTGTGTTTCTGGTTATACTTTGCTTCCTGCTCATGTTTTGCAGATAAATTCCCTCTTCATTGCTCTCTGAATTTTTCAGTAAATTGTGGGAAAATAAAGTGGTAGTATATCCGTGAGACGTGAACCACATCTGTGAACTTGAAGTGGAGCACAGTTCCTAAGTGGTAATAGGATTCTAAAAGATAGAAAAGGAGCCATCTGTATAGGCAAACACAATGAACAGTGCTTCTGAATTAGTAATGTTGGTTTCAACATCTTCTTTCCTCTGGCCTGTGTGAAGTTTGCTTAAAAACGCTTTGACTGCTTTTAGCCTTCTGTCTTCTTTTGTTCCCTGAGCTTTTAGCATATATTCTGAGAAACAACCCAGTAGATGGGAAAAAGTTGATAATCTTTGGCATAAAAATGGTTTTGGTACTTAGCCACATAATTAACAGATAATTTATTGACTAGTAGAGCAGCAGAAATTGATGAGAGGGTATTTCTTGTCCTTTGTGAAAATACTCTGCTTTAAAAAAAAAATTTGTTTTTAACTGAGTTTGTTGATACAGAAGTTGTGTTACGACAATGCACTCTAGAGGGCGCACAGTGTCCGTGTTCTAAACGTGGCAGCGGACGGGTCAGTGTACCTGAGCCGTGACGCTCTTGCATTGGGACTTTTTAAAAAGCAATTCAAATTTAAAAATGAAAAACAAAGCTTAATAATAGCACTTTCTAATCCAAGGTTCCTAAATAATAATATCTTATTTAATCTATACATACTTCATTATGCATCTTTAAAATACAAGAGCCAATATGTATATTTAACTTACCAAAAATGAATATCACAGTCTTAAAGTATTTCCTTCAAACTATTTTTCAATTACAACTGTAATTTTAAAATTCAGAAGAACTGGCAGATGCTTCTTATTTATTTATTTTTTATTTGAATTGGAGGCTAATTACTTTATAGATGCTTCTTTATTCAAGTGATGAAGGGTGACATAACCAGTAATAAGAAATGTGATACACAGTATTACTTCTTTGTTCTTTTTGCACTGCCCCCCCAAAATACATAATTTCAATCTCATCAGGAGAAAACATCTGACAAACCCAAATTGAGGGACAGTGTACAAAGTTGTCAAGGTCATGACAAAGAAAGGTGAAAGAATTGTCACGCGCAGGAGTTGGGTAAGGAGACAACAACAAACAAATGCAGCAGATATCAGGGGGGAGAACTGGGGCGATTCAAACCAGGTCTATAATTTAGATGTTCGTGCGACAGCAGTTACCAGTAGTTGGTTTTGCTAATCATACTCAGTGGTTAAGTTCTTATTTCGGAAGCTAGGCATAGGGTGTATGTGAACTCCCTGTATTATTTGAGTAACTTCTATGAAAGTCGATAAATTATTTTTAAAAAACAAGAAGCTGGGAATTCCTTGGTGGTCCAGTGGTTAGGACTTCATTCTTTCATTGCAGGGGGGCCGGGTTCAATCCCTGCTTGGGGAACTAAGGTCCTGGATGCTTCATGGCATGGCCTAAAAAATAAAACAAAAAGCTGGAAAAGGAAAGAAGCTAGATTTAAACCTTGTATGAAATCATTTATTTTTGAAATGATCTTCTAAAATAATGACAATTAACAAAATAATGACAGTTTAAACTTACAACTTAAATTTTTTCTTTATCTAAGTGATAATTGGTAACAATTCAGATAATACATGAAGAAGATTTTAACATGGAAAGCAAGTCTTCTGCCCTGCCCTCCTTCATTCTAGTCCCACTCTCTAGAGGTATCCGCTTTTATCTGTTTGCATTTTCAGTTCTTGTTACATCCATGTTTCTGAATAACTATCATCTATTTCTTCATCTGTCAGTTTAGATATAATCTCCTGAGCCTTTGGAGTAGAAGATGAGTTGAGCTCGTAATACACTGCTCCCCATCCTTATCTTCCCTGATAGCTCAGCTGGTAAAGAATCCGCCTGCAATGCAGGAGACCTCAGTTCGATTCCTGGGTTGGGAAGATCCCCTACCCACTCCAGTATTCTGGCCTGGAGAATTGCATGGGCTGTATATGTATAGTCCATGGGGTCTCAAAGAGTCGGACACAACTGAGTGACTTTCATTTTCAATCTTATATTATCCTAGTGTTCCAGTTACATAAATTTCATTTCTCTGGTTATTTTATTTTATTTTATTTTTTTTTAAGATTTTTAAAATAACATTTATTTCTTAAAAGTTAACATGTGCATAATAGGAAACCAAAAAGCACAAGAAGCAAAAAACGAAGTCATTCAGAATCACAAGGAGTTTACCGTGACAAGCTTCATTACTTTGCAACATCTAGGCTTTTTAGATGTCCTGAGGTGACAATATATGATATAAAGTAGAGCTAGTGAATTAACCAATTTGTAAATATCTTTGTTAGAATTGATTTTTTTTAAAAGGCAGTATCTTGGACCTGGAATTATTATACCTTCTCTGAGAACTGTACATCAGGACTTGCTCATCTAGGTTGGCAGCTGAGGGGAGGAAGGAAGTCTAGAGGGAGGGCTGTATGTGGATGTGCTCACGTTTATATTTTGATGATAACCATTGATGTGCGTGCATCTCCTGGCTGTACTATATATAGGAATGCATTGTTTAATAATTCAGCAGAAGCATACCTCCTTGCTAACACCGTAATAGTTTAGATCAGATGATGAACCCTCCTAGAACTATTATGCTTTGTGTGCTCTCTGGTTATTTTAGAAACTCGCGGTCATGTATTTGAGTCATTATTTCTTAATTTGACAAACTTCCAGCATCTTGTAGCTTTCTTCTTATAAGGTGAGGCTCTTCCTTTTTGACACCTTATCCTCCTCATCTTTGAGATACCACTTTCTGGAATGACTTCATGTCACCTGCGCTTTGATCCTAGGTTGTTACCAAGATGAAAGTTTCATCCTGCCTTTCACCCACAGTCACTTCTTTCATGGCTTTTCTGGATTGATTCTAAAAGTTGAACATCAGTGAACTAGTGTTGGTATTGTCTGAGTCGTCAGGCATAGTCACTAGGCCATGCAGTGTGCCAGGATTAGATTTCCTACTGTATTGGTCCTGCATTACTCTGAAAGAGATGTTTCCAGCATCACAGTCGAATAGTCTTGCATTCTATCACTTGCTAAAGTTTGTACCATATTGTAATTTGCTGAATCATGAACTTAAAAATTTTTTTTTCCCTTGGAGTTTCTAATTGCCTTATGGGAGGGGTTTGCCCTTTTCAGAGATTTGTCACAGCCTCAAAACCATGTTGTTTTTGTGGTTTTGTTTTTTTTCTTCTCCTGGGAATCTTGGAATCTTCCCATTTCCCACTTGAATCCACTGTGTCTGGACTTCTCACTGCCTTCCTTAGCTGGATTCACTGTTGCCTAGAGGTGTCTGTACAGTGGTTCAGACCATAGGCTTTGTAGCCAGACTGCTTGGGTTTGACCACTGCTCTTCCTCAGGCAGTCCCACACCTCTGGTTCTTTACTGTCTTCTTCTAACAAAAACATTGGAAGGTGTAATAAATATAAGGATATGTCTGCTCTGTTTGTAAGCCTTTATTTTATCCTGATTTTTTTTTCGTGGGTCCAGGTAATTATCTTTCTCTGGTTCCTAATATAACTTACTAAGGTTCTTTCTAATGACACTTGATAATAATCATTTATAATGATTCTTTGGCCTCAACTGTGTTAGGTTGTTTTTTTCTTAAGAGAAAGGAATCATGTTAGTAAGTTATGATTCTTGGAGAAGCATGTTGATCTTATCAGTTCAGTATGTATCCTAATTATATTTGGAAAATAAATGATAAAATTTGTGTCTAGGAATCTTATAAACTGATACCAAATTTTCTAATAAAGCTTCCCCATATCTTTAAAAAAAAATTATTTGTCTGTGCTGGCTCTTGGTTGTGTTATGTGGGATCTAGCTCCCCGACCAGGGATCAAATCCTGGTCCCCTGCATTGGGAGCCAGGAGTCTTAGCCACTGGACCACTGGGGAAGTCCTAAGTGCCCCTTTATCTTGATCTACATGTGATGACTTTTTCTGTTGTTTATCTGTGAATTGTTCCATATTTCTTTTTTTATAATTAAATTTATTTTTAATTGAAGGATAATTGCTTTACAGTATTGCATTGGTTTCTATTAAGCATCATATTCCATATTTCTGTTTTGGGAAATAGAGTGATAACCAAGTTAAAAATCACTTTGGGATTTTACCACTTTCTTCAGTGGGTAAATTAAGTATGTATTTTAAGTATGTCTTTTGTCCGGTATTATTTTAGAAGATATCAATCGTATCTATGTGTAAAGGTGACAGTGATTTGTCTTATGTTGAGCAACCAAGATCTTGTGAAAGTTACACTCTCTGCTGATTTATCTGTTGGTTCACACAACTGTTTACAAAGGTTCCTTCTTCCTCCTTAACAGTCTCAAAAAATTGTGTAGCTAACACATCTTAGTCATTAAGTTTTGGACTAGTTTTGATTAAGTGAAGAGAAAGGATCTGGCACATAATAACCTCTGAGTATGTTCTCATCACTTTATTTTTCTGTGTTTGAAGGAGGAAATAGATTGAATTTAGCCAACCTCTGCTGCTTTGCCAGATTACTTTTCACATGCTTTTCGTTTTATCTTTATAAAGTAATCGTACAAAGAGTCATAAATGTCAACCAAATACTTGAAAATTGTGTACCCCTGTTCCCCCACTACATGTGTAGTCATGATTCCGAGCCATTCTGTAATGTTTGTCTCTTGTAAACCATGTTATGAGCTAACAGATAGTTGCCTATTTAATACCAGTGGGAGGCTGACATTCAGTTGTGTCAGTAACTTGATCTGCATAAAAGAATACAGTTAACAGAGGGCTGAGTTGGGCTCTGGATTACTTGAACTCTTATGCTCTTTTCATATCAATGTTTATATTTTCTTTTCTCTTTTGGGGTTGTGAGTAAGTAGGTTTTAGAATGAATAGTATAGCACTTTATTTTTCTTTTCTTGTCCCTCTCCAGTATTTTATTTTGAAAAATTTCAACCTACAGAGAAGCTGAAACATATGTTCTTTTCCCAGGATTCAATGATTTACTTTTTGCCCCATCTGTTTTGTCTGTCTTTCTCTATACAGTATTTTCCCAAAACATTTTAAGTACAAAGACACAACCCAGGATAGTTCATCATTAAATATCTAGCATATGTTTCCTAAGAATAGAGTCATTCCTGTCATAACTATAATACCATTATCCTTTCAAGAAATGTAACACTGATACATTCATATTATCTGATACATGGTCAGTTTTATGATTTTTTCCTGTTGTCCCAGTAATAAAAACTGTGCACCTTTTTCTTTTTGCAGGATCCAGTGAAGGATCACACATTGTCTTTGGTTGTCAGTTTCCTCAGCCTCCCCCGCCCCCAGCTTGCCTTCCCGGCGTGGCGTTGACATTCTTCTAGAGTCCAGGGCAGTTCTATAAATAGTGCCTTAATCTGGAAGTTGCATTTCCTTGTGATTATATTCAGATCATATATTAAGTTTTATGCGTGTGCATGGATAATACATGGATGATGCTAGGTACTTTTGTTGCATTGTATCAAGGATTACATAGTGTCTCGTACCTGGTGAAACTAAGTTTAATCATTTGATTACATTGGCATTCCCTACCTTTCTGTACTCCAGAGGTTCATGTCTCCTTTGTTTTGAAAAGTAATCGATGGGGGGTACTAGGGGGCTTCCTAGGGGGTGCAGCAATAAAGAATCTGCCTGCAATGCAGGAGATGCAGGAGGCATGGGTTTGATCCCTGGGTTGGGAAGATCCCCTAGAGAAGGAAATAGCAACCCACTCCAGTAATCTTGCCTGGTAAATTCTGAGACAGGAGGTGGGGGGCACAGTCCATGGGGTCTCAGAGAGTAGGGCACAACTGAGCACGCATGTGAGTACGCATGCATGCACACTCTGGGGTAACAGTTTGAGCTAATGTGATTATCCTGTTCCCCAGTGATCTTTCACCCAATAGTTTTAACATCTGTGAGTGCTTCTAAGGAAGAGTTTATTACATTGGTGATTGCAAAATGCTGATTTTCTAAGTACTGTCCTTTTAATTTATTTGCTGACATTCTTATGTAAAAAAGAGCTTTCTTTAAAAAAAAAAAAAAGAGCTTTCTTTTACCAGCCGCCTCCACCCCCCACCTTTTTTAGTACCCCTATGGACGCATGGATTCTTTTTTTTTGTTTTTAAATTTTAACAGCTTCATTGCGATATAATTCATGTACCATGCACTTCACTCATTTAAAGTAACCATCTAGTGGGTTTTAAGTGTATTCACTGATATGTTCAGCCTTCACCACAGGTGAGGATTCTTTAATATTATAATTGTAATTCTGATGCTCAAACTGGCCTGAATTTGTGGTAGGAGCCTCTTCACGCTTACTGTTCTTAACGCATTTCCTTGTTAGTCCTTGGGAATTTCCTTGTTGGTATGATAAGGTGTCCCCATCTTTGTACTTGCCTTGCCCATCAGCTGCCTCTGCAAGGAGCCCTTGATTCTTTTCAGTGGGGAGTGGTATTTAGAAATTAAGTTTGGGGTCCTAGGTATATTACTGCATGTATACTCTTCTCATTGGGCAGAAAAGCTTGTAAGAATTAAATACATTGCTTTTATTCCTCCTCCTCATTTTCCTGTATTTGTCTAAGGTGAGAACAACACGTAATTACTATTTATGTTGTTTTTTAAGTTATCATACTGCAAAACTGACTTCTTTTTGATGTACAGAGCTATACATTTTAACAACATGTATTCATTCATACAACCAGCAGTACTTTGGGAATACACAGTATCATCCCCAAAACCTGTTATCCCTTTGCAGTCATTCTTGTTTTCCTACTTTGAATCCCTGGAAACAACGGATCTGTCATTTAAATGGAGTCATATATTATGAAACCTTTTGAGTCTAGTTGCTGTCACTCATCATAATGCTGTTGAGATTCATCCCAGTTGTGCGTGTTGGTAGTTTGTTCCTTTGGATTCTTTCACTGATTGGATTTACCACAGGTTGTTTATACATTAATCCACTGAAGGACTCTGAATTCTTTTCAGTTTGGGGCTGTCATGAACAGAACTGTTTCAAACATTCACGTATAGGTTTTTGTGTGAAAGTCAATTTTCATTTCTCTCGGGTAGACAGTCAGGAATGGGATTACTAGATCATGTGGTAAGTGTATGGTACCTTTATAAGAAACTGCAAAGCTCTTTCCTACACTGGCTGTACAGCTTTCATTCCCATCAGCAGTGGATGCCCTGAGTCTTTGTCACCACTTAGTTGTGGTAGATTTTATTATTTTTTTTAATTTTAGCCATTCTCATAGATGTGTAATGATATCCCATGGTGGTTTTAATTTTCATTTCCCAAATGGTATTGATTTTGAACTTACTTATTTGCCATCATTAGATGCTCTTTGGTAAAGTGTCTGTTGTCTATTTTTTAATTGGGTTGTTTCTTTAGTATTTCAAAAGTTCTTTGTATGTTAGGGATGTTAGTCCTTTGTCACTGATGTGATTTGCACGTATTTCCTGATAATCTCTAACTTGTGTTTTCATTCTCTGAATTTATGGTTTGTAAAACCTTAAAATTTTGGCAAAGTCCAATTTGTCAACTTTTTCTTTTATGAACTGTGCTTTAATTGTAGTGTCTAAGAGCTCCAACTAACCTCAAATCCTTAAGGTTTCCTCTCATGTTTTCATCTAAAGGTTTTATAGTTTTATATTTGACAGTTAGATCCACAATCTATTTTGAGTTGATTTTTAAGTAATGGGGTTTAGGTTGAGGTATGTTTTTTTGCACATGGATATTCAGTTCCAATATGTTATTGTTGAAAAGACTGTCTTTTCTCCATTGATATGTTTTTGTATCTTTGTAGAAAATTGTAGAAAATCATTTGCCTGAGTCCATCCGGTTAGTGTCTGGAGTAAATTTGAATTGGTTCATTGTTAGGTTCCAGGCAATGTGTGTTTGTTTTTTCTTTTCCTCCTGAGGTGTTTGTGTTCATATTTTTGAACATCCCAGTTTTGAAAGGTGATGTTTTGATTTTCTAAGAAATTTACTTAAAAAAAAATATTAGGGCTGCTAAAAAAAGCTCCCAAACTTAGGCGTTTTCCATCCTTTTTCTTTCTAAATCATCTCTTTTAAAAAATGATAGGAAAGACTGACTAAAAACATTCTAAAACTTTTATGTGTCTTCTATCCTTTTTTCTTTCCATATTTTAAAGAATAACCTATTTTCCGTCGAATTACTGTACCTTGGATAATGTATCTCAAATAAGGAAATGGCAACCCACTCTATTATTCTTGCCTGGAAGAACCCATGGACAGAGGTGCCTGGTGGGTTACAGTCCATGGAGTTGAAAGAGAGTTGAAGGTGACTTAGTGACTACACAACAGTATGTATACATCAGTGGGCTAGAAGCTTAGTTCTTCATCTGTTTTTTCAACTGATAGTATTGTTGCCTTATATAATTTGGACCATTAATTTTGTTGTTGTTATTGGTGTTAAATTGCCATATTGTATGAATAATCTTGACGTTTACTTGAAGAAAAGATGCTATGTATTTTATTGTATCAAAGCATGAAGCATATTTGATTTGAGAGTTACCCTCTTCGTGTGGTTCTATAAAATACAAGATGTGGAGTGAGCTACCGATACTACTCTGCTAGTTTCTGGTGAAGGTAAACCGAGATTATTTGACTCTCAATCTAGCTCTGCCTTCCTAAAATGAAAAAGCTGCAAACCATGGAATTAACATGAAATATTTAATGCAAAAGATAGATTATGGATTTTTTTGGGGGGTATACTACAGCTTAAAAGAAGTTCACTGTAGTTGTGAGATAAATATTGTTGCTGAGGTGGTGACCAGTGGTTTTAGCTTAACTAAAAATGTTTATGATGGGTGAGGTTCTGAGCTATGGAGTTAGCAGTGTGTGGATAAGACAAAAGAAGTCAAAGATTCTCACCTCAGAGAGCTTCTGTTACTTGTATGTGAAGAGGCACTTATACATTTGAAAACCATCCATCAGTGGTTGAAAATAATAGTGAAAGTGCTGATAAGAATAGGGGTGAATAATCAGGGAGTAAAACCTTTATCTGTGGATGAGTTGAATTTTACGTAATCCTTTTACAAAACAGGAAAAGGTAGAGGAGAGTAATGGAATCCTTGTGTTAACGCTAGAGGAAACTTTCCTTAAAAAAGTATGTTAGCCGCCTTTAAAAGAACGTTTTTTATACTTCAGGTGGTACTGAAACCCTGAGCTTGACTTCCTGCTTGTAATCACGTGTGTGGTTGGGACTTTTTTTATTTTCCGGAATGCCTAATTCTTGCCTCAAGTTAGAAGGGGAAAGTAGAATTGGAAGTTCAGGTGGAATTTGCTTGGAAGGGTCTCTTTAATGTTTTATGTAAATTATAGGAATGGGTCTTAGAATATCAACATTAAATAGAAGAACTTAGAAAAAAATCCATCTGGTACTGCCCCCAAAATCATAGCGCTGGCAGCTAATTAACACTCTCTGTGTAATACTTAGTAACCCATTTATTATGGGTTCTCCATCGATGACTGAAAGTAAATGTTTGAGAGACCTTTGTTGGAAATGTGTCCCTAAGGATCAAATGTGTGAGCAGTCAAGGCTAATAACACTCTGCTCTTGGCTCTTGGTGTGGGATTTCACTTCAGAGATTGAGTGTTCAATTAAAAAAAAAATAAAGTGTTAACCTCTTAATCATGAACACTTTACTTTGATTCTTTATGTTGAAATAAAGTTAGGTGTATGCTGAATAAAAAAAAATGGATACAGAAAAAAATATTGGCACATTTGTTTCATGCAAATCAAAACCCCCAAATCATTTACAACCTGTTTCTGAACTTAGTATTAACCTGGTGTCACCCATATTTGGGGGCTTTTTGAGGCATTTATTCATCATAATGTCAAGTTGGGCTAGTTTTTGGATTTTCTCAAACTTGTTTGTGTGTGTGTGTGGTTTTAAAAACTGTTTGTAAAATATTCTCTTTCTTAAAGAATGGAAGCCATCAAAGTTGGCAAGTGTTAAGCATGCTAATTAATTAGTTCAACATACTGACCAATTATCTGAATTATTAGTTCAAAGAACCATGTGGACAGGAATGAAATTAGATTTGGGCATTTTTCACTCTGGTTGTTTTAGGATACTCAGGGTTGCTTTGATCTGTAAATAACAGATGCTTTTTCATGCATGGTTCAGGATACATCAAACATGCCTAAAGCTTTGTCTCATTTAGGACTCATTGTTTGTATCCAGAATTGGATATACACATTGTAACTGTCCAGCAACTTCAGAAAAATCTATTTTGAGCTTGTATTTGATAGTTAATAAGTGCAGGATATTTTATTTTTCATAATATGCATGTATGGGCCTTTTTTCTGGGGGTAAACTGGTGTAGTTATAAGACAATGGATAAAATTTATCAATTGCTAAAATATATTGACTTGTTTAAATGTCAATTTTAAGATAAAAAGCTTAGGCAGCTTTGAAAGCATGAAGTATGTGTGTGCATAGATGCATATGCATATGTAACTGCTTATGTGTGTATATATACATGTAGTCATGTACTTTTAGCTATTTGTGTGGTAAAAACAAACATGTCTTATTTTTGTTAGCTAAATATTCTAATTATCTAATAACTAGAATTAAGAGCAAACCTAGTTGTGTGCACACTAAATTTTACAATTTACTACCTCCTCTGGCTTTTATGTGGGAAAACTTTAGTGTAGTCAGGAATAATTTTTGTAAGGGATGGCATCCATTCAGTCAGTGAAAGACTAAGAGAATAAGAAGTGAGAAACCCGTGACTTCTCATTTCCCTCAGTGGCAGATCAGCAGACTCCGTCACAGACCATGCTTCAGCCCAGTGTAGGTGCAGGGCCCGTGTGACAGGAGTGCGGGCCGCGTCCTCTACTGTGTAAGCCTCCTGTTTAGAAATAATCTTGGAAATACTAAATGGTATGCTCAGTTGCGTCTGACTCTCTGCTACCCCGTGGACTGTAGCCTGCCAGACTCTTTTCTCCATGGGATTCTCCAGGCAAGAATACTGGAGTGGGTTGCCATTTCCTATTCCAGAGATCTTCCCAACCCAGGGATCGAACCTCCATCTCTTGCATCTTCTGCATTGGCAGGCGGATTCTTAACCACTGTGCCACCTGGAAAACTCTATTAAATAATAATGTCTTGTATTAATGAGAGAGTATAAAAATGCCCTTTTGTTTAGTATAAAGTTATTTTTTTCTTTTTGCTTATTAAGCTACATGAGGCTTTATAACACATTCTATTTTTGTGACTTTTTACAATCAAACTGTTACTTCAGCCATAGTTTCTATACTCCATTAGGTATCAGGATTCCAACGTTCTCGTTGCATTTATGTCACTTACTCCTGTCTTGTGCCTTTTAAAGTTGTTTAATCTCCCTGGGCATTGGTATTCTTACAGTTAAAGTGAAAGTGCAAGTCACTCAGTCGTGTCTGACTCTTTGCTGCCCCATGGACTGTACAGTCCATGGAATTCTCCAGGCCAGAATATTGGATAGGTGGCCTTTCCTTTCTCCAGGGGATCTTCCCAACCCAGGGATCGAACCCAAGTCTCCCGCATTGCAGGAGGATTCTTTACCAGCTGAGCCACAAGGGAAGCCCTAGATAGTTAATAAAATGGTTGGTAAACTCGTGGGCCTGTGCCTGAACACACCGTGTTGCTGTTAGACAGCTTGACTGGCCCAGAGCCTCTCTCTCTCATGTGTCTCGTCTGTGGCTGCTTTCACATTGCACTGGCAGAGCCCTCTTGGCACAGACTCTGTGGCCTGAAAAGCTTAAAATATTTATTGTCTTATCAAAAAAAAACTTTGCTGAATCTTGGACTAAATCCATCTCTGAGGCCTATCTTAGATTGCCTTTATGTCAGCATCTCTTCGATTCTTACGGTCAGTGGTCTCTAAAAGATATAGGGCTTTACTGGTGGCTCAGGTGGTAAAAAATTGCCTGTAAGTCAGAAAACACAGGTTCGATCCCTGGATTGGGAAGATCCCCTGGAAAAGGGAGTGGCTGCCCACTCCAGTATTCCAGTATTTAAAGGATATATCATATACCATGGTTCAGTGTTCACTTTTCCCCACTACTAACTTTGCTGCTTATGAGGACAAAGGAAATACTGACTAGATCACTGGTTCTCAGAGTGTGGTCCCCGGACCAGTTACAGCAGCGTTACCAGGGAGCTTTATAGAAATGCAGATTCCCAGGCCCCAAACCTTTGAGTCAGAAATTTTGGGGTTAAGACCTGGAACCTGTGCTTTACAAGCCTTCCACGTGATTGTGATGCACACTGATGGGTGAGATCTACTAGGCTAGATGATACCAAGTTCATTTGCAAGACTGTTGTGATCCCTTTTCAAATAAAGAAAAAACGTAAATTTCTACAACCATTTGATAAATCATGAGAAAAATTAAATGTTGGATAGTATTACAGAAACTAGGGCTTCCCTGGTAAGCTCAGTGGTAAAGAATCTGCCTGTCAATGCAGGAGACATGGGTTCGATCCCTGAGTTGGGTAGGTCCCCTGGAGAAGAACCCACTCCAGTATTCTTTGCATGGGAAAATCCCATGGACAGAGGAGCCTTGTGGACAACATGTAGCCCATGGGGTTGCAAAAGAGTCAGACAAGACTTAGTGACTAAACAACAAACAACAACCATTACAGAAACTGGAGAAATTACTAGTTTTTCTTCTCCAGGAAAGCCTGTTGTCACAAATCACCATTTATTTAAAATAATGAGACATTCCTGAAAGGTATGTCTGTGTGATGTTTGCATAATTTTCTTTCTTTCTTTTTTTTTTTTTGGTGGACAAAAGGAAAGTAACCTTGACTTCATGGGATTGTCTCTCTTTTTGGTGGGAGATTATTTTGTAACTAATGAAATAAACAGTTTTCACAATAAAAGAATTAACATCAACTTTTTTTTTTTGGCTTGTAAAGCGAAGGCTTTAAGAAAAGAACATTTAGGGGGTACAATAGCCTGTCTGCTGTGGCTGACTTTCTTACCCACTTTGTTAGAATCATGTTAAATTGACTTTTTCCTGCCACTGGAAACCACTACAGTTCTGAGCACCAATCAGATTCCTCATCTCTGTTATGAAAGATCACAAACATAATGCTTCATATTCAGTCTCAAAGAGAGGAACAGAAAAATTGTACATGTCAAGAAAGCATTACAGAATGACATTGTTATTTGGAGAATTGCTTTCATCTCTGAGATTCCTCACACCTGCTTCATTTGGCACAGACTGTTTCCATCTCATGGAAACCAGTCTTTGCTCTTCCCCAAGTCCCAGAGTACACAGACATCACATGGCAATGAGAAAACTTGGAACAGAAAAACTCACTTAAAGGTGCCATCTAAAATGCACTGTATGTAAGCTGAATTCACCACATTTTGTTCAAAAGGGACTCTTAGTTTTGTGTGTGTAACAGCATACACCTAAATACACTTACACATACATATATACACACACACATATATGTCTGGATGTGTATAAACACATTTCCATGTATGTGTGTGTGTATATTTAGAACAGTGCATACAACAAATTTTTGTATATTTGGCCCTCTAATATGTTTTTTAACTGCTTCTAAAATCTGTGTTAACTCTCAGTAACTAACAGTGCTGTAGGCCGAATTTATCATGCTGGTTGCTTTTACTTTCTCTTAAAAATCTTTTAAAAAGATATTTACTTATTTTCTGCTTTTAAAAAATGCACCAAAAATATAATGAAAAGGTACAAAATATATGTGTGTGTACGTGTGTGTGTAATGATCCTCTAATTGAGAGTTAGATATTTCCAAATACTAATAATACAATAAATTCTCTGAAGTCTTCTTTTCTTTGGATAAACAGTTTCTGTCTTTTAGGTAATAGGTGTTTTTGTTTCTGTTTTTAATTAAACATTATGATTACTTGCATGTCATTTAACTACTTGACACACTTCCTCCATGCTAGGGATTTTTGAAAAGGGAGTATTGATTTGCTTCAGTTTTTCAATGGGTAGAATCAGACTTCTTTTTTACATTTTATAGATGATATATTTGGCTCTCCCTGGGCAAAATCCAGTTGAACATAATAGTATTTAATATTTAATAAACTACCCAGCTTTTGGAACCATCTGGAACTTTATTTTCTTTGCACGCAGCATCTGAGTTTCAGCTGTTAGCATTTCTCCTTTGCTCTAGGAAGGGTCAATTGCTTTTAAAGTCTTTGATGCTTGCTGTGTCAGCCCTTTTCGTATTTTTCAAATGCCCGTGTAAAAGGGCTTTTCATCCATTCATGCTGATAATTCTTTTGAACTTGAGGTTTCAACCAAACTAATCAAATTTAATTATAACTCAAATCCCGCTACAGTGAACTCCAGTAGACTTATAGCCTAGATAATTATTTATTTTTGTTATCCTGGAATTTAGCGATTACCAATGTTACTAGAAGTGGGTGGGCCCTAGATTGTATTTTGGGAGATCTTTTTGTAATATTTTTTTGTTAGATTCCAGATTTTGTTATACTGACATCAGTAAATATGGATTTGAACTTTTATTCTTCTCTAGAGAAAATACTGAGTTAGTCTGAAGTAAAATTTCTCTTTCTTTACTTTAAAGAAAATAGAGATTTCTGTACTTCAGGTGATCTTTTCCTGTTCATCTGTAACAGATTTTGAACAATTCAGTTCTTAAAACTACTTTTTGAAAGAAGCCTTCGGGTTTGTTGATGCTGATGCTTGTTTTTTGTTTGTTTTGAAGATTCTAGACAGAATGGGGTTTTAAATGAAGCCTCCTGGGAGCAATACCGTGGTTTATGCCTTTTTTTTTTTCTATTTGCTTCATTAAAAAAAAAAGATTTGGACAATATTATTTACTGGAGACACAAAGTAGGAAATATTTATGTTTTAGACTGCAATATATATTTAAGGGAAGTGAACTAATACAGACATTTTTAGTGCTCTCTTCAAAATGATTGCTAACACATGTATATTATGTGTTAGCATCTTGTTAAATTTACTTGTTAATCTGTACTTATGCTTCTGTATATGAGAGCTGTTTTTCCCAACAGTTTAAACTTCTGTCCATTTTTAAATGAGGTTTTGTTTGGATTTCTAAGCAGATTTGGGAGTTGTGACATTTAAAATACTTTAAGTTCCTTTTTATCTCTAAATAGAGTATACATTTTAATAATATTAGAGCAGTTTTTGATCTGCAAGAATAAAATGACTTTCCTCAGAGCTTTTGACTCTGAAAGAGAAAGTAGGCTTAGTGAAGAAGAGCAAATACCAAGGTCCTGTTAATCATGAAAACTAAATTTTCTTTTTAAAATTTGTGTCAAAACTTCTAGTTTTGCTAAATTTATTATAGCGAGGGCTCTTGTTTCAAAAGGAAGGGGATGTGAGTTACTTTACATACTGGTTGTTTTGAAGCATAATATACTTTACATACTAGTTGTTTTGAAGCATAGTTTTGCTTGCTAAGTTGTTACGGATTTTGAAGACATGCCTCGAAGGAATTTTGGTAATGATGCTGCCATGTGTGGTGTCTGTGCAGTTGCCTGTGTCAGGCAGGTTTGCCCATAAATCTCTGGTGAGTTTAGAATTGTTTGCCCTCATTCCCACTCTGGTCAGAAAGCATGACCAATTCTGGAATGCCTTTTGACTTAAATGCAAGAGGGTGTAATACCCACGTACGATTGTCAATATTCTTACATAAGCAGAAGCACAAACTATCATTAGGAAAATCAAACTCTGACTGTCAAGGAGGACTGGATCTTGCTAAGCCAACATAATTTCTAGAGAGCAGAGAGTTAACATTTTTGTTTAGGGGGAAAAAAAAAAAGTTTGCATTTCCTTACATGTTCAGACAGAGGACACTGAGCCTTGTTCAGCTTTTTCTTACCTAAATGTTGGCACATAGATAACTAAGATTGATGAAGCATATTTTATCCATAGGTACAGGTGGTGAGAGAGCTGGAACTCACTGCCTGCAGATGTCAGCATGAGAAGGGTGATGGGTGGTGGCTGGGAGGTTGGCCTCTGAGGGGAGCCTTTCTGGGTTCAGGTCTGAACTCCACACTCACTACTCTAGGTCCTTAGGCCATTATTTAATCCCACTTTGCTCATTTTCTTCATCTTTATGATGAGGGTGATAATAATACTACCTCATAAGTTGTTCGAAAGATATATGTTCATACATAAAAAGTATCTTGGCAAGTGCTTGACAGAGGAGTCTGTTATGATTTAAGTAATTGTTGTGGCTGTGATGTTATTGTTTTCCTCATTAGAGTCACCCTTGAACTTGCTAGCCTCCCCCAGGAGCCTTGTCATGTAGCTTCATTCTGAGGGTTCCTGCCCCTCTGTCTCATGCCCTGAACATACCCTGAGTAGGCCTTGAATTCCATCTCTTTGGAGCTTCTTCATTGGCCCTTATTATAATTTCCAGACCATACATTTCAAAGAGGTGGTTCCAAATGTTGGACCCATAAAGTATTTTAAAACTCTAAGCCAACTTGTTAAAATTGAGTGGCTTCAAACACAACTCGAGATACCCAAGTTCTCCTGGGAAATCAGATGTCTGGCAGCGTTGAGCCCACATTCCTACGGGGCAGCAGCTGAGCCGAGCTGAGCAGCAGCTCTCTCCTTAGACAGAGCTTGCCCTTCTCATCACTGGAGTGTCTCCCACTTCCCGTTGTTTTGACCCCTTCCTCACATCAGCCTTTTATGTATGATTTGCTTGGCCCATGTGATAGTTACTTGCTGCCAGAGGTTTAGACTAAGCACAGGTTCTCAACTCTGTGCTGTGCACAGTCAAGTTCCACTTATCCTTCCCTGGTAGGTCACCAAATTCTGATCCATTTATAAAACATACATTTGTTAAAGTCAAGTATACATCATGGTGTTTTGGGTTTGCCTGTAAAAAGAAACACTGAGCCGTGCAGATGTGTCTGTGTTGTCAAGCAGGATGCAACTTGCTGAAAATCAGAGGTAAAAAAGTTAGCCCGTGTTCAAGCTCAAGTCAAGGAAAAGTGACTTAAAGCACAAGCCAAAGAAAATGGGGATACAGGTGAGCTTTGCCTCCTGAGTGTGTAAGAGGGCAGTCAGGGTATGTCACCTGTGATGCCTTCCTCAGGCTCTCTCAGCTCTGGCACCAGTGACATTTTCTGCCTGATAATCCTGTGGTCTGCAGGCTTTCCTCTGCATTATTGGGTGTTGAACCACATCCTTGGCCTGTAAGCACTGGATGCCGGAAACACTGTCCCTTCTCCCCAAGTCGTGACACCCAGCTGTCCCCTGCGGGGCAGAAGTGTCCCTGGTTTAGAACCAGTGCTTTCAAGATAAGACATTATTACAGTACAGTAGTTGTGCTCTAGTTACCATTCACCTCCTTAGTGCTGCTTCTAGTCTGTGACTCTGTTCAAGTATCTGCTTTAAAGACCTACTTTTCTAAAGTGGGCAGTATTTATTTTACAGGCATTTTAATGCAGTAGCTGAGAAAGGAAATACCCTTTCTCTTTCCCTCTCTACAGTCAAGCCTGACCGCCAGTATCTTTAGGAAGAGGCCACCTGACAGGCTCCCCCATGTGCCAGGGACCCGGGCTCCCCCTCTCACTGCAGAGCTCTTCAGTGTTCTGAGCCCAGGTACATCAGCACCCTCTCTGTGGCTTGTCTGGAAAATGAGGTGGTCGTATTGATAGTGATCAAGATAGATGCCTTCTAGGTTTAACTTAGGCTGTGAGTCAGAAAACAGTGTAGAATTTCTGAAACCATAACAGCTTATATATGCACATATTATTATGTATTTTAGCTATTCCTTGGTCTGGGGTCAAACATTTGATAGTCAAGATCATTTAACCAGAATATCCCACGTTTTCCTCCCAGTTAAAATGAGTGACTTCAGGAAGTGCCGTGTGATAGCCAGTTCACTTGAGAAACACCCAGAGGTGCTTTCGAGGACTGTGGTAGTTTCCTACTGCTGTGTAACAAGTTATCACAAACCGAGTGGCTGACAACAACGTGTGTTTATTCTCTGCAGTTCTCTAGACCACAGTCCGGGCCCTGTGTGGGCCCTGGCTTCTCTGCCTAGGGTCTTACATGGCCGGAGTCGAGGTGTCTGCGATCTCAACTGAGGCTTGGGGCCCTCTGCCAAACTTACACTGTCATTGTTGGATTTTGTCCTTTGTGGCTGTATTGACACATTATTGTCACTCGAAGATGATTGACGATGTAGGTTATGATTTTTAGGGTCTAAAAACACCTGTCAAACTCACCCACATTTTATTCCATAATATTAAGAAACTTGAATGATTTTGTCCCCAAAAAGTACATCTTAGGGTTTGTATAATGTGGTGGTATCTGTTGTTAGGTTCCTGGGATTTTTTTATTAAGCAAGTAGTAACTTCTTGAAGCTAAATTTTACACTTGCAGCTGTCAAAAGGGAGAAGGCAATGGCAACCCACTCCAGTACTCTTGCCTGGCAAATCCCATGGACAGAGGAGCCTGATAGGCTGCAGTCCATGGGGTCGCTAGGAGTCAGACACTACTGAGCAACTTCACTTTGATTTTTCACTTTCACGCATTGGAGAAGGAAATGGCAACCCACTCCAGTGTTCTTGCCTGGAGAATCCCAGGGACGGGGGAGCCTGGTGGGCTGCCGTCTATGGGGTCGCACAGAGTCGGACATGACTGAAGTGACTTAGCAGCAGCTGTCAAAAGCCACATCTATTTCAAAATGATTTTCATCCTTCTCCCCCCAAATAGAAACTCACAAGCTCATTAAGTGTCCCGGATTCTTAGGTCATTCTTTAGTGTTCTCATGGATGGGAGAAGTCTGGAGAAGTAGTGTCTTGACTTAGAGAATGGAGGCCTTTGACATTGTCAAGTGTGTTGCTTTAATTTAAAGACGTATGAAAACTTGTCTTTTTTCTCAAGTGGATTTTTTTAAAAAAACGCATTAAAAATTTTTTTTTTTGGCTGTGCTGTGTTTTTGTTGCTGTGTGGGCTTTTCTCTAGTCGTGGTGCTTGGGCTTCTCATTGCCATGACTTTCTCTGTTGTGGAGCATGGGCTCTAGGGATCCCAGGCTTCTGTAGTTACGGTGTGAGGGCTCAGCAGTTGCAGCTCCCGGGCTCTAGAGCCACAAGCTCAATAGCTGTGTCACACGGGCTTTGTTGTTCCACGGCATGTGGGATCTTCCTTGACCAGGGATTGAACCCATGTCCCTTGCATTGGCAGGCAGATATTTATCTACCGTGGCACCAGGGAAATCTGGGATCTATCTATTTTTCTTCAAAATAGTTCTCCAAGAGTAACATGAATGGGATAATTTAATCATTGGTATGAAAACTAGAACTCTTAGCTAGGATTTTAAGATTGTATTAACAGACACCAAGTTTGTATGGTAAGGGTAGAGGGAGTTTTAGATTCATAGATGTGCGTCTCTCTCTCCCCATTCCCAGGTGACTTTGGCTATACTCATAAACTTTGATTTAGCATTGATATAATTTGTATATGCCAGTGACTGGATACATGGTGAAGGCAGAGTGACAGCCATCTTCTAGGAAGCTTGCAGTTTGAGGTAGGAAGTCAAGAACCTGCTTCATTTAAAACTGGTTAAAGGTTGTCAAATCAAAGTTAGTGAAGTGGGAAGTACCAGCTACACAGCTTATAGTAAATTTCCCATATAGTAGGAGTCTCATTATATAATTTGAGTCTAATATTTTTTTCAATTTAAAAAGTATATAAAGTTGAGGGATGCCAGAGCAAATGAGACCATGTATAGCTGGAAATTCATTTTCTGGCTCAGCAAATAAAAATTATGGGCAGAGATATTCTGATATATGATGTATCCTTCTATCCTTCCAGTCTATCTGTCCAAGCACTTCATGTGCTTTCACTACACAGTTCAGTTCAGTTGTGTCCGACTCTTTGTGACCCCATGGACAGCAGCACGCCAGGCCTCCCTGTCCATCACCAACTCCTGGAGTTCACTCAGACTCATGTCCATTGAGGCAGTGATGCCATCCAACCATATCAGCCTCTGTCGTCCCCTTCTCCTCCCACCTTCAGTCTTTCCCAGCATCACGGGCTTTTTCAGTGAGCCAGTTCTTCACATCAGGTGGCCAAAGTATAATTGGAGTTTCAGCTTCAGCATCAGTTCTTCCACTGAATATTCAGGACTGATTTCCTTTAGGATGGACTGGTTGGATCTCCTTGCAATCCACGGGACTCTCAAAAGTATGCTCCAACATCACAGTTCAGAAGCATCAATTCTTCGGCGCTCAGCTTTCTTTACAGTCCAGCTCTCACATCCATACGTTCAGTTCAGTTCAGTCACTCAGTTGTGTCCGACTCTTTGCGACCCCATGAATCGCAGCACACTAGGCCTCCCTGTTCATCACCAACTCCTGGAGCTCACTCAGACTCACATCCGTCGAGTCGGTGATGCCATCCAGCCATCTCATCCTCTGTCATCCCCTTCTCCTCCTGCCCCCAATCCCTCCCAGCAGCAGAGTCTTTTCCAATGAGTCAGCTCTTCACATGAGGTGGCCAAAGTACTGGAGTTTCAGCTTTAGCATCATTCCTTCCAAAGAACACCCAGGGCTGATCTCCTTCAGAATGGACTGGTTGGGTCTCCTTGCAGTCCAAGGGACTCTCAAAAGTCTTCTCCAACACTACAGTTCAAAAGCATCAGTTCTTCGGCACTCAGCCTTCTTCACAGTCCAACTCTCACATTCATACATGACCACAGGAAAAACCATAGCCTTGACTAGATGGACCTTTGTTGGCAAAGTAATGTCTTTGCCTTTCAATATGCTATCTAGGTTGGTCATAACTTTCCTTCCAAGGAGTAAGCATCTTTTAATTTCATGGCTGCAGTCACCATCTGCAGTGATTTTGGAGCCCCCCAAAATAAAGTCTGACACTGTTTCCACTGTTTCCCCATCTATTTCCCATGAAGTGATGGGACCATACATGACTACTGGAGAAACCATAGCCTTGACTAGATGGACCTTTGTTGGCAAAGTAACGTCTCAGCTTTTTAATATGCTATCTAGGTTGGTCATAACTTTCTTTCCAAGGAGTAGCGTCTTTTAATTTCATGTCTGCAGTCACCATCTGCAGTGATTTTGGAGGCCCCCAAAATAAAATCTGACACTGCTTCCACTGTTTCCCCATCTGTTAGCCATGAAGTGATGGGACCAGATGCCATGATCTTTGTTTTCTGAATGTTGAGCTTTAAGCCAACTCTTTCACTCTCCTCTTTCACTTTCATCAAGAGGCTCTTCAGTTCTTCTTCACTTTCTGCCATAAGGGTGGTGTCATCTGCATATCTAAGGATATTGATATTTCTCCTGGCAGTCTTGATTCCGTCTTGTGTTTCTTCCAGTCCAGTGTTTCTCATGATGTACTCTGCATAGAAGTTAAACAAGCAGGGTGACAATATACAGCCTTGATGTACTCCTTTTCCTATTTGGAACCCGTCCGTTGTTCCATGTCCAGTTCTAACTGTTGCTTCCTGAGCTGTGTACAGATTTCTCAAGAGGCAAGTCAGGTGGTCTGGTATTCCCATCTCTTTCAGTTTGTTGTATTATTGGGGGAAAATGAAATCAGAACATTTATTTTTGAATCAACACTCTACTTATTTAGTATTCTTGTACTTTTCCTGATCACTGATTAGTGACCTATTTCTTGTAACTTTCTTTCATGATTGATTTGAGTAATTTTGGTTAAAAATGGTGCCTAGTCTCCCATAAGTGAATTTTCTTTGTGAGCATGTAAATAATATAGACAAAACAGGACCAGAATGACATGTCTTTGTAATTTAAAGACTCAGCTGAACTGAAATCAAAGTACTGATATCAATAATTCAATCTCCAGTTGGGTTTTAGAACAAAAAATATAAGTCTAAAATTCAGCAGCATTACATACATTCATAGTGTTGTATAAACATCACCTCTGTCTATTTGAAAAGTTTTTCATCACCCTCAAGCATAACTTCTGCAACCGTTAAGCAGTAGCTTCCCATTCCACCCATATCCCAACTCTGTAACCTCTGATCTCCTTTCTGACATTGTAAATTTGTCTGTTCTAGATATTTCGTGTAAGTGGATTGTGAAATATTTGTCCTTTTGTGTTCACTTCATTCCTTTTTATGGCTGAATGATATCCCATTGTAGGTATATACCATATTTTGTTTAAATAACCGCCTATTGATGGACATTTGAGTTGTTTCCATCTTTTGGCTGTTGTGTCTTAGATTCGGCCTATGTAACAAAAATGTTACAGTCTGGGAGTCTTGTAAACAGCAGAGATGTAGTACAGTTCTGAAGACTGGAAATCCAAGATGTGGGTGTCAGTAGGGTGAGGGCCCTCTTCTGGGTGGCAGACTTCTTGTAGCCTCACTGGATGGAAGGAGCTAGGGAGTTCTGTGGCATCTAAGAGCGCTAATTTGATTCATGAAGGCTTCATGCTCATGACCTAATCACCTTCAAAGGCCTCACCTTCCAAAACCACCACATTTGGCATTAGGATTCCAGCATGTGAATATTGAGGAAACATGAACGTTTAGACTACGGCATGCAGTGACCATCGGTGTGCAAGTATCTGTTCAAGACTCTGCTTTCCACTCATCTCAGTATATACCTTAGAGTGGAATTGCTTAATCATCCAGTAATTACCTGTTTAGCCTTTTGAGAAACCACAAAGCTTTTTTTTTTTTTTTTTTTAACAATGGCTCTACCATTTTAATTCTCACCAGCACCATAGGAGAGTTCTGATTCATCTCAGCACTTGTTTCTGATTATTGCCATCCTAGTAGGTGTGAAGTGGTATAAAACACTTAAATATTTAAAAATAAGTTGACGACAATTTGTTTCTGAAACCTTTAAACTTGGTTTTAAAATGCTCTGAGTTCAACAATCAAAAACAGTAGTTGCATTTAAAAATATTTTACATAAAATATTATTAGACCCTTAATTCTTTTCTGTGTTAACATTGGTCATTTTTATCCCATTTGTCATGATGGTTAAAGTGTGTAGCTCACCTAAAAAAGAAAAAAAAAAAGTAAACTAATAGGAATAGTTTGGGGGGAGAAAAAATGAGCTTATTATAAATTAATGCCAATTTGTTGTCCAACTATGGAAAAATAATAGGATTCTCCAAACAGGTTATACACATCTGCTTTTTACCAGTGGATTTAGAGTGTGCTCCATGGACCGAGAGCATCAACATCCTCTGGGAAATTAATTTAAATGCAGATTTTCAGAGACAGGGCTCAGAGTGTGTGTTGTAACCCAGAAGATTATGATGCAGGCCAAAGCTTATTCCATTCTTTCCATTCAGAGTACTTTGCTTGTCCTCTAAAGGATGGTAAGGGTCAATACATCCTGAGCCCGCTGCAGCAGTCCCCCTTCTAGGAAGTCTTCCAGCTCCAGCCCCTTCCTGCCCTGGCTCCCAGGGTGCTGTACTGTAGAGTGCCAGCAGCTTGTCGGGTATCCCCCATGGTGTGGGAAGGCCTTCAGTGTAGGGGTTTGCATCTCTTTTGACTTCTTTATCTGTCCTAATGCTTAACAAATTATTGGGGTTCTTTAAAGGTCTGTTCATTTGGATTGTGTGATCAGTGGGTATGAGTGATTCTAGGGAAGGAGAGAGGAAGCCAGTTATTATTTAACTTGTGGGATCATGGAAACCATGGTAAAAGGTGGTTTTACATTAAGAAAATGTTTTTCTTGTGGATTTTATTATACTTTCTCAATGGTTTGCTTCCTGACTACTTCATTGCTCTTTGCCTTACTTTAACCATGGTATGTTAGAGAATTCAGAATTATCAGGAGGAACTTGCTTTAAAATATAAGGTTGTCGAAAATGTACTTTGAAGATGTTGTGGGGCTACTTCTGATATGGTGATGATTTGTCTGTATAGTAAAGTGTCTTTCTAGGAAGGAGTCCATTATATTAGTACTATTTCACTATTCACTAGTTCAATGTATGCTTTACATTTTAAAAGAAGATTCTTTAACCTTACACAATTTAAACATATAAATAGTTGAAGATGTCATTGAAAGTTTTGGCACACATTCATTCTCTCAACAAACCAGTAATGGGATCCGTGTTTTCCAGCTTAGGGGATAAAAATAAAAACGTGGTGAGTAGTTGCTATACTTTCAATCCCGTTACAGCTGCCATGGAGTTTTCTTATTAAGACAAACCTCTTTTCGACCACAGAGACACTTTCAGGGTTCAGAAAGCCTCATAACTGAGGCTGCATTGGAGTTGAGAATCTTGCCTTTGACAGACTTCTCGGGCTTTGTTTGTTTCCCACAATTTTCTGCGTGTTTGTCTCAAACGAACCATGAAATGCTTCAGCGCCAACATGTGGTTTTCATAACAAATAAGCATGGGCAAATGAGTGTTGAATTAGAATGTGGTGATTTATATATACCATGACTTTAACTCCGAAGTCAGTTTATAGCCCAGGAACTCAGGGTTAAATCATCAGTTACTATGAGAAAGTTTTCATTCTATGCATCAGTTATTTGGAATGTTTGTTGATGACTGAAGAAGCAAGATTTGTTGATAAACAGTTTTCTGCAGGTTTTTCATACTGACTTTGTAGTCAGGTTTTATGATTAAGTGGGAAACAATTTCCTCCCAGAGCTCTTTTTATCTTCTTGATTTTTAATTATTACAGTTTATATTATTAAAATGTTAATTTCACAATTATTTTAGTATTACACAACTCACTTTTTTTTTTTAAACAAAATTCCCACTGAAAGTGAACTTTTGAAGTAGGAATTTAGTTACTACTCAGAACATTAGGATTAGGAATAAGGGGAGATTTCTTCTCTTTCTGGGGTGGACAGCATGAGGCAATTGTCTGTGTAAACACATCTTTTCCCTTAGGTGGCTTGTGGGGTGGGGAGTGACAGGGAATGAAAGAGGATGTTGAGAAACACTTAATAGAGGCCACGTGGAGTTGTCTTGTCTTTTAAAAGTTTTGCCTAGTCTAAAACCGTATTTTCCAGTCAGCTATACAACAATAAAAAAGGATAATCTAGCCTAAAAATAAAGAAGTAATGCTTTATATCTGAAAGAACATCTTCAGTTGTTGAAGTCCACTTATTAGCCCAGTTTTGTTCCTTTTGTTTTATATTCTGTGTCTTAACTTTTTCAGTTCTTGAACTCATATTTTGTTTTTACATCACGATTTATCTTCATCAAAGTACTTACTCCTTTTAGGTCAGTTGTATTGAGGTATAATTTGCCTACAAGAGATGTGTTTTAAGCATATAGTTCAGTAGGTTTTGACATATTCAAACAACCTTACAACCTCATCATCCCAAGTAAAACAGAGATGAAGAACAGGTGTCAGAAACTTTTTATGTAGAGGGCCGTGTAGTAAATGTTTCTGACCTTGTAGGCCATAAAATCTTATTTGCAACCACTCAGTTCTGCCCTAATAGTTTAAAAACAGTTGTAGATAACACATAAAGAAGTGGACATGGCTGTGTTCCAGTGAAACTGACTCATCAAACCACACAGCCGGCTTGCGGGCCACAGTTTGCCAGTGTTCCATATAGAACATTCTCTTGTTTTAATATAACTTTATTATTATTATTTTTGGCTGTGCTGGTTCTTCCCTGCTGCGTGGCCTTATCTCTAGTCGCAGCATGTAGGGGCTATCTTCCTGTTGCTGTGCACCGGCTTTTCTCTGCAGTGGTTGCTCTTGTTGCCGAGTGCAGGCTCTAGGGCGCTCGGCCTTCGGTAGTTGCGGTGTGTGAGCTCAGTAGTTGTTGTCCCCGGGCTCTAGAGCACAGGCTCAATAGTTCGTGGCAGAGAGACCAATCACAAGCACCAAAGTTGAAAGTGAATCAGAAATCTTCCAACAAACAAAAGCCCAGGGCCGTATGGCCTCACAGGTGAATTTGATCAAAAGTTTAGAGAAGAGCTAACACCTATCCTGTCAAACTCTTCCAGAAAATTGCGGAGGGAGGAAAACTCCCAAACTCATTATACGAGGCCACCATCACCCTGATACCAAAACCACAAAGATATCACAAAAAAGAAAATTACAGGCCAATATAACTGATGAAAATAGATGCAAAATTCTTCAACAGAATTCTAGCAAACAGAATCCAACAACACATTAAAAAGATAATACATTGTGGTCAAGTGGGATTTAACCCAAGGATGCAAGTATTCTTCAGCTGACAGAGGAGCCTGGTAAGCTACTGCCCACGGAGTTCCAGAGTTGGATGCAACTGAGTAACTAATGCTTGTAAGTCCTAGCCACAGCAATCAGAAAACAAAAAGAAAGAAAATGAGTCCACATCAGGAAAGAAGAAGTAGAACTCTATTTGCAGATGACATGATACTGTACACAGAAAACTGTAAACATTCAACCAGAAAATTACTAGAGCTAATCAATGAATACAGTAAAGTTGCAGGATATAAAATTAACAGACAGAAATCCCTTCCTTTCCTAACAATGAAAAATCAGAAAGAGAAGTGAAGGAAACAATCCCATTCACCACTGCAACAAGAAGAATAAAATACCTAGGGATAAACCGACCGAAAGAGACAACAGACCTGTATGCGGAAAACTGTAAGACACTGATGAAAGAAATCAGAGACAGCGCAAGCAGACGGAGACATAGACCATGTCCTTGGATTGGAAGAATCAGTGTGAAATGACTGTACAGCCCAAGGTAATCTACAGATTCAGTGCAATCCCTATGGAGCTACCAATGGTATTTTTCACAGAACTAGAACAAAAAATTTCACAATTTATATGGAAACACAAAAGGCTCCAAATAGCCAAAGCAGTCTTGAGAAAGAATTGAGCTGGAGGAATCAGCCTTTTTGGCTTCAGTCTATACTACAAAGCTACAGTCATTAAGACAGTATGATATTGGCACAAAAACAGAAATACAGACCAGTGGAACAAGATAGCCCAGGGATAAGCCCACACACCTATGGGCACCTTAGTTTTGAGGAGGCAATATTATATAATGGAGAAAAGACAACCACTTACTAGTTGTGCTGGGAAAACTGGACAGCTGCATGTAAAAGAATGAAACTAGAACATTTCCTAACACCGTACACAAAAATAAACTCAAAATGGATTAAAAATTTAAATGTAAGGCCAGAAACTATAAAGCTCTTAGAGGAAAATATAGATAGTACATTCTTTGACATACATCACAGAAAGATCCTCTTTGACTCACCTCCTAGAGGAATGGAAATAAAAATAAAAGTAAACAATTGGGACTTAATTAAAACCTTTTGCACAGCAAAAGAAACAATAAACAAGGTTAAAAGACAACTCAGAATGGGAGAAAATAATTGCAAAGGAAACAACTAACAAAGGATTAATCTCTGTAATATACAAGCAGCTCATACAGCTCAACACCAGAAAAACAAACAACCCAATAAAAGAACAGAAAACCTAAATAAACATTTCTTCCAAAGCAGATATACAAGTGGCCAACAAACACATGGAAAGATGCTCCGCATCACTTATTATTAGAGAAATGCAAATCAGAACTACAATGAGGTATCACCTTGCACTGGTCAGAAAGGCATCAAGCCTCTTATGGTGCTGGTGGGCATGTAAATTGATACAACCACCATGGTGACCAGTATGGAGATTCTTTAAAAAACTAGGAATAGAATTAGCATGTGATCCAGCAATCCCACTACTGGGCATATACTGTGAGAAAACCACAATTGAAAGAGACTCATGTACCCAATGTTTGTTGCAGCACTTTTAACAATAACAAGGACATGGAAGCAACCTAGATGTCCATCAACAGATGAATGGATACAGAAATTATGGTATATATAGTCAATGGAATATTACTCAGCTATAAAAAAGAGCGCATTTGAGTTGGTCCTAATGAGGTGGATGAAGCTAGAGCCTATTGTACAGGGTGAAGTAAGTCAGAAAGAGAAAGACAAATGTTGTATATTAACACATGTGTCTGAAATCTAGAAAGATGGTATTGATGAACTTATTTGCAGGGCAGCAATTGGAGATGCAGACATAGAGAACAGACTTGTGAACAGTGTGAAAAGGAGAGGGTGGGATGAATTTGAGAGAGTATCATGGAGACATATGCATTCAGTTCAGTTCAATTCAGTCGCTCAGTCATGTCCGACTCTTTGCGACCCCATGAATCGCAGCATGCCAGGCCTCCGTGTCCATCACCAACTCCCAGAGTTCACTCAAACTCACGTCTGTCGAATCAGTGATGCCATCCAGCCATCTCATCCTCTGTCGTCCCCTTCTCCTCCTGCCCCCAATGCCTCCCAGCAGCAGAGTCTTTTCCAGTGAGTCAACTCTTCTCATGAGGTGGCCAAAGTACTGGAGTTTCAGCTTCAGCATCATTCCCTCCAAAGAAATCCCGGGGCTGATCTCCTTCAGAATGGACTGGTTGGATCTCATTGCAGTCCAAGGGACTCTCAAGAGTCTTCTCCAACACCACAGTTCAAAAGCATCAATTCTTTGGCGCTCAGCCTTCTTCACAGTCCCACTCTCACATCCATACATGACCACAGCAAAAACCATAGCCATGACTAGACGGACCTTTGTTGGCAAAGTAATGTCTCTGCTTTTGAATATGCTACCTAGGTTGGTCATAACTTTCCTTCCAAGGAGTAAGCATCTTTTAATTTCATGGCTGCAGTCACCATCTGCAGTGATTTTGGAGCCCAAAAAGATAAAGTCTGACACTGTTTCCACTGTTTCCCCATCTATTTCCCATGAAGTGATGGGACCGGATGCCATGATCTTCGTTTTCTGAATGTTGAGCTTTAAGCCAGCTTTTTCACTCTCCACTTTCACTTTCATCAAGAGGCTTTTTAATTCCTCTTCACTTTCTGCCATAAGGGTGGTGTCATCTGCATATCTGAGATTATTGATATTTCTCCCGGCAATCTTGATTCCAGCTTGTGCTTCTTCCAGCCCAGTGTTTCTCATGATGTAGTCTGCATAGAAGTTAAATAAGCAGGGTGACAATATACAGCCTTGACAAACTCCTTTTCCTATTTGGAACCAGTCTGTTGTTCCATGTCCAGTTCTAACTGTTGCTTCCTGACCTGCATACAGATTTCTCAAGAGGCAGGTCAGGTGCATTAACCATAAGTAAAATAAAGTGTCTGCCTACAATACGGGAGACCTGGGTTCAGTCCCTAGGTCGGGAAGATCCCCCAGAGAAGGAAATGGCAACCCACACCAGTGTTCTTGCCTGGAAAATCCCGTGGATGAAAGAGCCTGGTAGGCTTACAGTTCATGGGGTCACAAAGAGTCGGACACGACTGAGTGACTTCACTTTCTTTCACTTTCATGTACGATAGATAGCCAGTGGGAATTTGCTGTGTGACACAGGGAGTTCAGCCCAGTGCTCTCTGATGACCTAGGTGGGTAGGATGGGGTGGGAGATAGGAGAGAGGTTCGAGAGGGAGGGGATGTACGTGTACCTGTGGCTGATTCATGTTGACGTATGGTGGAAACCAGCACAATGTGGCAAAGCAGTTATCTCCCAATTAAAAAAAAATAGTTGTGGCTCATAGTCTTAGTTGCTCTGCAGCATGTGGGCTGTTCCTGGGCCAGGCATCGAACCCGAATTTCCTGTATTGGTAGGTGGATTCTTTACTACTGTTGTTATTGTTCAGTTGTTCAGTTGTGTCCGACTCTTTGCTACAGCATGAGCTGCAGCACACCAGACTTGCCTGTCCTTCACCATCTCCCAGAGTGTGTTCAAACTCATGTCCATTGAGTCGATGATGCCATCCAACCGTCTCATCCTCTGTCGCCCCGCCTTCTCCTCCCACCCTCAATCTTTCCCAGCATCGGGGTCTTCTCCAGTGAGTCGACCCCTCAAATTAGATGGCCAAAGTATCAGAGTGTCAGCTGAACCACGGGGAAAGTCCTGTACTTTTCATCAACCCTAGAAATGTTTTTCATAATAAAATCTCCATCCTCAGCCCAGTCAGGTACTAATCGGCTGCCTAGCACTTTAGATCTAGTTTGTATGTCTGGAAGAATTTATAATAAATGAAATCATACAATATGTTATCTTTGGGGTCTGGCTTCTTTTACTCAATTTAATGTTTTTGAAGTCCATCCACACTGCTTGGTATATCAGCACATTACTTTTTGTTGTTGAGTGGTATTCAACTGAATAAGTAGATCACGATCTGTCTACTTTCCTGTAGATTGACATGTGAGTTATCATTTTTTGCCTGTTATAAATAGAGGAACTATGAGCATTCTTATGCAGAATTGTGTGTGAATGTTTAACTTCTTTTGGGCAAATACCTGAAAGTGGAATAGATGGGCCATGTGGTGTGTAACTTTTTAAGAAACTGCCAGATTCTTTTCTCAAGTAATTGTCACCACATAGTACACGTCTACCAGCTATACATACAGAGTTCTAGTTGCTCTGCGTCCTTGTCAGCACCTGGTAATTGTCAGTCTTCTTAATTTTTTACTTTTCTGTTCCAGTAAGCATTCTTTTTTTTTCCTTTTATTCCTTGTCTTGGTATACTGGCTAGATCCTCCAATAAAATGTTAAATAGATGTGTAAGAGTGGACATCCTTGATTTTCCCAGTCTCAAGGAGAAAGCACATGATCTTTTGCCATTAAGTCAGCTGTATGCTTCTTATAGATGTTCTTTTTGAGATTAGAAAAATTTCCTACCGTTCCTAATTTGTTTATAATAATGGGGATCTCATTTAAAAAAATACTTTTTCTGCATCTGTTGAAATTATCGAATGTTTTTCCTTTATTCTTTTACAATTTTTTTGATTTCAGGATGAACGAACCTTGTATTCCGAGGCCAAACCTCACTTGCTCATAATGTGCTATCATTTTTATATATTTCTACATTCAGCCTACTAATATTTTGTTAGGAATTTTTACATCTGTGTTCACGAGGAATACTGATCTGTAGATTTCTCTTGAAATATCTTTATTTGGATTTGGTATCAGTAAATGCAGATCTCATTAGTATTAATTCTTTTTTATTGTTTGGTAGAGTTCAGTGGTAAAGCCACCTAGACCTAGGTTTTCTTTGTGAGAAGGCTTTTTATAAATTCAATATATTTGATAAATATAGGACTACTAGAGTATTTTCTTTAGCTTTTGTCAGTTTTATAAAGTTGTACTTTTTCAAGAATTTTTCCATTCATCTAAGTTGTTTGTCTTATCTTTTTAATGTGATATTACCACTTTCATAACCAGTACTGAAATTTGTGTCTTTTCTCTTTTTGGTCAGTATAGCTGAGGGTTGATCTCTTGAAGAGATCTATTGATCTCTTCAAAGAAACAATTTTGAAAAAAATTGGTTTTATGTATTTTTTTAATCTGTTTTGTATTTCACTGATTTCTGCTTCTTTGTCATTTCCCTTTTTCCTTTTCTCTTGGGTTTACTTTGCTGTTGTCTTTCCAGTTTCTTAAGTTAGAAGCTTCAGTTCAGTTCAGTTCAGTCGCTCAGTCGTGTCCGACTCTTTGTGACCCCATGATCGCAGCACGCCAGGCCTCCCTGTCCATCACCAACTCCCGGAGTTCACTCAGACTCATGTCCATTGAGTCAGTGACACCATCCAGCCATCTCATCCTCAGTTGTCCCCTTCTCCTCCTGCCCCCAATCCTTCCCAGCATCAGAGTCTTTTCCAATGAGTCAGCTCTTCGCATGAGGTGGCCAAAGTACTGGAGTTTCAGCTTCAGCATCATTCCCTCCAAAGAAATCCCGGGGCTGATCTCCTTCAGAATGGACTGGTTGGATCTCCTTGCAGTCCAAGGGACTCTCAGGAGTCTTCTCCAACACCACAGTTCAAAAGCATCAATTCTTTGGCGCTCAGCTTTCTTCACAGTCCAACTCTCATATCCATACATGACCACAGCAAAAACCATAGCCATGACTAGACGGACCTTTGTTGGCAAAGTAATGTCTCTGCTTTTGAATATGCTATCTAGGTTGGTCATAACTTTCCTTCCAAGGAGTAAGCGTCTTTTAATTTCATGGCTGCAGTCACCATCTGCAGTGATTTTGGAGCCCAGAAAAATAAAGTCTGACACTGTTTCTACTGTTTCCCCATCTATTTCCCATGAAGTGATGGGACCAGATGCCATGATCTTCGTTTTCTGAATGTTGAGCTTTAAGCCAACGTTTTCACTCTCCACTTTCACTTTCATCAAGAGGCTTTTTAGTTCCTCTTCACTTTCTGCCATAAGGGTGGTGCATCTGCATATCTGAGGTTATTGATATTTCTCCTGGCAATCTTGATTCCAGCTTGTGTTTCTTCCAGCCCAGTGTTTCTCATGATGTAGTCTGCATAGAAGTTAAATAAGCAGGGTGACAATATACAGCCTTGACATACTCCTTTTCCTATTTGGAACCAGTCTGTTGTTCCATGTCCAGTTCTAACTGTTGCTTCCTGACCTGCATACAGATTTCTCAAGAGGCAGGTCAGGTGGTCTGGTATTCCCATCTCTTTCAGAATTGTCCACAGTTTATTGTGATCCACACAGTCAAAGTTAGAAGCTTAGGTCATTGATTTGTAGATCTTTTTTTTTTAATATCCCTCCTCTTGTAAGCATTTGAATTTATAAATTTACCCCTGGCACCAAATTAGCCCAAATCTCTCAAACTCTAATATGATATGTTTTCATTTTCATTCCTTTCACAGTATTTTTCAAGTGCCTTTTCACTTAGGATATAAAAAGCCACAAGGAGGAAAAAAGCCAGATAACGTATAAAATCATAGTTTTTTTTCTTGATGCCATTAGAGCTGAGATTGCAAGGCATCTGGGGAAACTGAATTACACGGGGTCACAGGAAGAGACAGGATGGACACAGACTATTTGACCTGTGGTAGACAAGGAAGAGGTGACACACAAGAGTAGGTGAGAAGGAAATCACTGAAATCTTAACACATTCTTAAAGGGTCAGTGTTGATCATAAGAGTTTAAGGTTCCTGAAAGACTTAGGTTCCAGGGGCATGTGCACCTGTTCCTGAGATCGTCCCATGTCACCCCACCAGGTACTTAGAATTAGAAAAAAATATTTGGAGGCAGGGCAAGAGACCTAAAAGAGTCTCCTCCTGACAGGGTTTAAAGGTGGCACAGGAGTAGGAATACTCAGAAAAACCCATCTGTGCTCTGGGCCCTGCATGAGTACAAAGTGTTGATCAGATGTCGCTGGCATGAAACTCATCCACATCCCAGAATCTTCATGGAGATGCGGCACAAGTCACCTGCAAGGGGGAGGAGCAGGTAATCTCTTGCCTACCCCCACCCAGCTTCAGTACCAGGCAGCTGAGGTTGGCAGCCTCTAGTGGAGGAAGCAAGAAATCCTACCTCAGTCTTCTGATGTTGCTTGGGAAAATGCCACTTCTAGGGGGCCAGAAAATAAAACCGAAATATTGCATTTCTTGAACTTGCTACCAGGAAGATGACTGATTCTGTGTAGGATGACTGTGAACTTCTTTGGCTGAATGTGATTTTGGGGCCTGTTGTAGTCCATATTCACTCAAGCTGAGTGAGTATACCTGGTATACTCACTCAGCTTGAGGTTACTGCTCGGGGTCCATGTCAGTGTATCAGTGTGCCCTTTGAGGGTAACCTAGTGAATTCCTTGTGGCTCAGCTGGTAGGGAATCCGCCTGCAGTGGAGGAGACCCCAGGTCAATTCCTGGGTTGGGAAGATCTGCTGGAGAAGGGATAAGCTACCCACTCCAGTATTCTTGGGCTTCCCTGGTGGCTCAGTTGGTAGAAGAATCCACCTGCAATGTGGGAGAGCTGGGTTTGATCCCTGGGTTGGGAAGATCCTTTGGAGAAGGGAATGGCTACCCACTCCAGTATTTTGACCTGGAGAATCCCATGGACAGAGGAGCCTGGCAAGCTACAGTCCATGGGGTCGCACAGAAACATACATGCCTGAGCGACTTCACTTTCACTTAGTGATTCCTTTGTTAATTTTATGTCTGAGGCGTATTATTCTCTCTGTGTTCTTAGAGGTGCATATTTAGGACACCATGTACATTGTAAATTCATACCTAGTTGTGTCTATTGCTTTTTACTTTTCTGTAATACTTTTTTGTTCCATGTGGCGGTTTTATACTTGTATCTAGAGAAATGTATCATTTCCCTCTCCATTGCTGTTTTTTTTCCTTTGCTTTTATAAAAGGACTGTACTCATTTTTCTTCCTTGAGGTATAATATGCATATTTCACATCTTAAGTGTACAGCTTGGTGAGTTGCACTTTAGTACATATCCCCATAGTCGCCAGATGAACATACAGAATGTTTTCATCCCCCAAAGGCTCTCTGGGGCCCCTTCTCATCTCATATTTTCACTCCTGTCCCCAGGAGTTAATCACTCTTTTAACTTTCATTATAGATGTTTTGATCTCTTCTTGGCCTTCAAATAGTAGAATCACACCCTATATGTTCTTTTTATGTCAGCAGTCTTTCAGTCTGAGATTCAGCAGTGTTGTATATGTAGTATTGATAGTCCTTTTTTTTTTTTTTTTGATTTTCTTTTATTCAGTTGTATAAATATGGCACAATTTGTTTATTGGTTCTCCTGTTGATAGATGTTTGGGTTGTTGGCATTTTTTGGCTCTTTTGGATAAAATTGTTATGAACATTCTTGCACATGATTCTGTGTGAGTTTAGGTACTCATACGTAGGGGTGGAAATGCTATGTTACAGGGTAAGATAGTATCTTACCCAGCCATCTCTTGTTATTTATGGTGGTTTGGTTCCAGGACCCCTCCCTGAGGATACCAAAATCTGTGCATACTCGTGTCTTACATGAAATGGTGTACTATTTGCTTATAACCTATGCACATCTTCCCATGTACTTTTGTCTTTTTTTTAATTGAGTTATAGTTGATGTACAATATTATATGGGTTTCAGGTATATCTCCCATATACTTTATGTTATTACTTTAAAGTTTATTTATTTATTTCGTTTTGGCTGTGCTGGGTCTTCATTGCTGTGCATACTTTCCTTTAGTTGAGGCAAGCAAGGGCTACTCTCTAGTTGCAGTTCACGGACTTCTCATTTCAGTGGCTTTTCTTGTTGAGCACAGGCTCCAGGTCACAGAGTTCAGTAATTGCAGCACATGGGCTCAGTAGTTGGTGGCTCTCGGGCTCTAGAGCACAGGCTGAACAGTTGTGGTGTGTGGGCTTAGTTGCTCCAAGGCATGCGGGATCTTTTTGGTCCAGGGACTCAAACCTGTGTCTCCTGCAATGGTAGGTGGATTCTTTACTACTGAGCCACCAGGGAAGCCCTGTATACTTTAAATAATACTTAAGTATCTAATAATACTTAGTATAATGTACAAGCTATGTAAATAATTGTAAATACAATGTAAATGATATGTAAATAGTTGCCAGGAAATTCAGAGTTCACCTTTGGAACTTCCTGGAATTCTTCCCCCACCCCCAAAGCAGTTTTCATCCTTAATTGATTAAATCCACAGATACAAAGGGCTGACTATTAGTAGATACTATGAAACTGTCATCCAAAGTGGTAGAACAAATTGGTAACACCCTCCTCCCAAAAAGCATGTACTCATTGGTTTTTTCTTGTTGAAGAGATCCCTTTAAAAAAAAAAAAATGTTAACCTTTTGTTTTGCATTGCAATACAGCTGATAACAATGTTGTGATAGTTACAGGTGGACAGCAAAGGGACTCAGATCCATATACATGTATCCATTCTTCCCCAGACTCCCTCCTTCCAGGCTGCCCTATAACACTGAGCAGAGTTTCCACTGCTGTACAGTGGGTTCTTGATCCTTTTTGTCTCAAATATTTTTAGCAAAAATTCTATTTTAGTTCATCTTCAAACTGTAGCTTACTTTATGAGAAATACTCTTTTTTATAATTGAGTGACTTAACACAGCTGTACCGAACATGACAGGAGGTTAAGCGCTGATTGATTCCCTTGGCACATCCCAGTATTCTCAAAAGACTGTTGTTTAGGAAAAGCAGTTATTCTTTTTCCAGGTCAGTATGTTCCTTTAACAACTTCATTTCAGCTTATGTAAATTCTTTAGGTGCTGTAGAGGGTGCAAAACTTTTTTGTGGTTTTATTTAAGTGTCCTGGCATAAAGGAACCTTTTGTGTATCTTACTTTTAATTTATTATATTGAAAAACACAACAAAACAAAACAGCTTACCCTTTCTCAAGGATATGGGAGAGCAGTGGTTTATTGTTTCTAAGGTCTTCTTGTATCTGGAAATCACATCTGTCATGTCTTTGAGACCTACAGACCCATTGGAGTCTTCTACTGACCTCCTGTAAAGAAAGCTATCTTTGTGCTCACGTCACTTGTGCTTAGCCTGATGAGTGAAATGGTGCGATTGGAGATAATTGTTTAGCAAATGGCATTGCCACAGGGAAAAGGCTTTGATGGTTCCTGTTTGTGGAACAGTTGAAGTGCTTAGAATGTCTTCCAAATAAAATATCTTGAAGAGCATGGGGTTCGCCAAAGATGGGACCTCTGTCTCTGTTAGCTACTTACATAGGAGTGGAGTTGCACGCAGGTTTAGATTCTGTTAATAGTTTAGGTATGCTGGAGAGATCGGTCCTCAGCTCCTCATTTTGCTCAGTGTCTCTGTATTTCTGCCTCTGTATTCATAAGGACATTCATGAAGACATAGAGACAGAGAATTTCTCATTTCTCACTCTTAGACATGCTGACTTTGGCCACCTGTCAGGTGAGGTGGCAAGAACAGCAAGGAGCAACTGTGGTTCTGCTCACGGCACCTCCACGTTCACCTCCCTGTGCCGCGGGTGCCGTGCTGGACTCCTGACCACAAATCCAGGCTTTCTCCTCTTCTTAGTTGCCTTGGTTTCTGGCAAGAAGTCCCACTAGATAGAGAAGGATCCTGTGGTCGCTTAACTTCCCCTGCGGGACCTGTACAGCCTAACCCGTGTAAAATGGGACTCCACTGGGATGGCTCCAAAGGCGCAAGGGTCGTGATTCTTCAGTGTGGCTGTGGTAAGAAATGCCAGCCAGGAAAGAGAGGCAGCAGCAGCTTCCAAACCACAGCACGTATGTGGCTTTGATCTAGCACAGCATGCATTTAGAGCCAGTACAGACTGTGTTCCAGTCCCCGTGCTAGTACATTTTGCACACAGGAACTTGTTGAATCATAACTGATACGTGTATCTATGAGTGTATATTGTGGTTGAGGAGGTTTCATAATAAAATGAGAAAAAACCCACAGGCAAGCCAGTCACTTGAGAATTCCATCTTCCTTTCATCTAGGAATTTGATAGTATCTTAAAGGCAGAATGGTCTGAATGCTCAAGGATCTGTACACAGCTTTCCTCTTTTCTAGGCTTTGGATCTCTGGCGCTTATCTGTTAGTGTACTTGCGTTACTGTCTGAGGTTGGTTATCTAAAACCAGGTCTGGTAAACTTCAAGGGCAAGTTAAGAGAAACTGATGGAAACTTTGAGCTGTCTTGGGTGCTTTCACTTTTCCTTACTCTGTACCACCACTCAGCTTAATAGTTGGCTTTCCACGCCTGGTTTTTCTTCATTCTGGAGGGTTGTGTTAACCCCCTGTAAAGTTTTCTTAGTCTCTTTTGATGTTTTCATAGTTTAAATGCAGGCATTTCTCTCTGAACACTCATCCAGTTCTAGTTTGTGGGAGACAGGTATATATTCAACAAAGAAGAAAAGATTGTTAGTGTAAAAGAAAATAGTTCTAGGGAAGGGTGAGCTGATAAGCCGTACCCTGTTTGTGTATCAGGACTCAAATCCAGCTACACAGGTATCACAGATCGATGGGTGGAGGGTTAGGTCATTGATCCACTTGAAGTACACACAGTCTTTTGTATGCACAAGGCACTGAGCATAGGGGGTTGTTTGTTAACAAGGCAAGTATGGCCCTACTCTTTGTTTTTGCTTTGCTTGTGGTCAGGTAAGTGAAACAGACACCAACGTGAACATGAGTGTCTCAGAGGAGAAGCACACATACTGTGAAAGTGTCTGAGTTGTGACTCCTGGTTTTATCTGGGATCAGTTAGTGGCATTTTCTTGGAGGTAGTGCTGTTGAGTCTGAATTCCAAGGTATGAATACTGATTAGATGAAAGGGGGTTCAGTGACGGCTGAACAGTCTGGACGGGGATCATGTATGAAGGCTCTCAGCAGGTAAGGCCAGTGTGGCTTAGAGCCTGGAGCAAGGTCAGGTGGCTTGAAGTAAGCAGTGCGTGCAGAGTCTTGAAGACCAGGGAATCATGTTGTATTTTATCATAAAAATAATAGAAACCTTTATGTAGAAGGTGACCACTCACTGTTGTTTCATTTGCTGAACTACTGTTCTAATACTGACTCTGGTTCCTCTCAGAAGTTTGTGTTGGGGGGGAATGGGAAGGGGGTGGGAGAAAGATGTCAGGCTCTTGCAGTTGTTCAGATGGAAGGTAATAGGAGCTTGGATTAGGGGTGCAATGCAGAGCAGTAGGTTGAAGAAATAGCTAGGAGAGCAGATTGATGTATTAGAATTGGCTGCTAGCTAGTGAAGAGAGAAAGGGCTTCCCTTTTGGCTCAGACAGTGAAGCGTCTGCTTACAATGCGGGAGACCTGGGTTCAATCCCTGGGTCGTGAAGATCTCCTGGAGAAGGAAATGGCAACCCACTCCAGTATTCTTTTTTTAAAAATGTAAATTTATTTATTTTAATTGGAGGCTAATTACTTTACAGTATTATATTAGTTTTGCCATACATCAACATGAATCCGCCACGGGTGTACACGTGTTCCCCATCCTGAACCCCCTTCCCACCTCCCTCCCCATCACTCCAGTATTCTTGCCTGGAAAATCCCATGGACAGAGGAGCCTGGTAGGCTAAAGTCCATGGGGTCACAAAGAGTTGGACACGACTGAATAACTTCACTTAGTGACGAGAAAGGAAGTGCCAGGTCACTGGCACGATGACCTGATTGTATAGTGTCCTTGTTGACACATGGGCTAGAAGAACATTTCAGATGGATTTAAAAAATCATTTCTCTATGATTTCTGAGCGACTTCACTTTTACTTTCCCTGATGATGAAAAGGACATCTTTTTTTGGTGTTAGTTCTGGAAGGTCTTGTAGGTCTTCATAGAACTGTTCAGCTTCTTCTCTGGCATTAGTGATTGGGGCATAGACATGGATTACTGTGATGTTGAATAGTTTGCCTTGGAAACAAACAGAGATCATTCTGTCGTTTTTGAGGCTGCACCCAAGTTCTGCATTTCAGACTCTTGTTGACTATGACGGCTACTCCATTTCTACTAAGGGATTCTTGCCCACAGTAATAGATACAATGGTCATCTGAATCAGATCCACCCATTCTAGTCCATTTTACCCATCTTGGTTATCTCCATAACTGTTAATGAAATGTCCAATATTGCAAAAATTTGCAGGCACCACAGATTATGGTAATAAAACATTTTTTTCTCATCATTTTTTTTCTTTTAAAGTAAGATATCTTGCCTGACAGCAGCAGTAAGGGAGAATGGAAACCTTAAAATAAGATCACCTGTAGAGTCATCTGTATGGAAGCTGCCAGTCACAAGCTATCCTCTTTCCAGCCAGATGTGATGCCCAGCTCTTTATATCTCTCATCCTCCCAAGTAGAGCTTCTGTTTCACGGATTAAATGTGATGAAGCTTAGGGACATCTAGTAACTTCACTCTGCACTAATACCTGTTACAACCCAAGAAAGAGTTAAACTAAGCTGGAATCAAGATTGCCAGGAGAAATATCAACAACCTCAGATAGGCAGATGACACCACCCTTACGGCAGAAAGTGAAGAGGAACTAAAAAGCCTCTTGATCAAAGAGAAAGAGGAGAGTGAAAAAGTTGGCTTAAAGTTCAACATTCAGAAAACGAAGATCATGGCATCTGGTCCCATCAATTCATGGGAAATAGATGGGGACAGTGGAAACAGTGTCAGACTTTCTATTTTTGGTCTCCAAAATCACTGCAGATGGTGATTGCAGCCATGAAATTGAAAGACGCTTACTCCTTGGAAGGAAAGTTACGACCAACCTAGATAGCATATTCAATAGCAGAGACATTAACTTTGCCAACAAAGGTCCATCTAGTCAAGGCTATGGTTTTTCCAGTGGTCATGTATGGATGTGAGAGTTGGACTGTAGAGAAAGCTGAGCGCTGAAGAATTGATGCTTTTGAACTGTGGTGTTGGAGAAGACTCTTGTGAGTCCCTTGGACTGCAAGGAGATCCAACCAGTCCATCCTAAAGGAAACCAGTCCTGGGTGTTCATTGGAAGGACTGATGCTGAGGATGAAACGCCAATACTTTGGCCACCTCATGCGAAGAGTTGACTTATTGGAAAAGACCCTGATACTGGGAGGGATTGGGGGCAGGAGGAGAAGGGGACGACAGAGGATGAGATGGCTGGATGGCATCACTGACTCGATGCACATGAGTTTGGGTGAACCCCAGGAGTTGGTGATGGACAGGGAGGCCTGATGTGCTGTGGTTCATGGGGTTGCAAAGAGTCGGACACGGCTGAACTGAACTGAATCTCTAGTCAGTTTAAAATCATTATTTGAAGCATCTGTGGTTTCACAGATACCTGGAATGTACTCTGTTTCAAAGCACACCTCTTGACTTCCCTTGTCTGCCTCTTGTACCAGAGTTCTCTCAGCCAACAAAACTTAAAACTTGAAACCTCAGAATTCTAAAACTTTAGTGTTGGAAAGGGCTTATGAGACCTTGATGTCTAATATCCTTAATCTACAGATAACCAAACAAAATCAAGGTCACAGATCCTGTTAATGGAGAAAGCAGACTGTAGCCCAAGCATCGAACTCCTGGCTCCTCATTTCACCAGTGTCCCCTATTAATCTCATCTTGGATTTCTCTGTCACCACTCACATTCAGTTGTGTAAGCCCCATCCACTAATCTCCCATAAGGCCTTTCAGCCCTGTTACTGAATCCACTTCTTAGTCTTTCTAGCCTCATTCTTTTCCCCATCCTTCCACACTACTGCGGTGACCTCCTAGTGGGTCTTTTCCTAAGTTCCACTGTGCCTAAGTCTCTTTACAGCTCACACTGATTGAATTCTCCCCAGAGCCTTGTATTTGATGTCACAGCTCTTCAGGCTGTTCTTCCTCGTTCCCTGTAGTTGGGCTCCAGCGTCCACCCATGCCCCATCTTTATGACCCACTAGGCAATGGCACCCCACTCCAGTACTCTTGCCTGGAAAATCCCATGGATGGAGGAGCCTGGTAGGCTGCAGTCCATGGGGTCTCTAAGAGTTGGACACGACTGAGTGACTTCACTTTCACTTTACACTTTCATGCATTGGAGAAGGAAATGGCAGCCCACTCCAGTGTTCTTGCCTGGAGAATCCCAGGGACGGGGGAGCCTGGTGGGCTGCCGTCCATGGGGTCGCACAGAGTTGGACACGACTGAAGCGATTTAGCAGCAGCAGCAGTCCTTATTACGCACCTGCCTGCTATCCTATACAAGTTGCTGCTCCCCAAGGAGTTTTCCTTATCTGTGCTTTGTTTCTTCTGCCGGAAGATCGCACTCCTCCCCTTCCTTTTTCAAAGCCTGTTCTGCATCCTCCATCAGCTGGTAGAGTCAATGGCTCCTGCCGGAAGTCTCCTCTTACACTGAGAGTATTGTGCTCCCAGGCACTCATCTTCACTTCTACATGGGGCCTTGAGTCTTGTAGGAAGTCTGTAAATGTCAGATAAATTCTGTGTCATTCTTTTTTTCTTCACTGTTGCATTTTCTTAAGACGTTGCCTTTGTTTCAGTCATTTGGATTTTAAGACTAAGGATCTTCCGATTTCTGGTAACTTTCCAGTGTGCACGTATGTTGACTGCGCCATTTATGTCTGGTTTCTGGTTTTCACATCCCTTTTTGCCACTGTTCTGAGGGATGTTTTTTACACTTTTTTGGGTCCTGAAGGATAGGATCCTAGATGTTGCTGGCTGGAGTCTCAAGGACTTGGTGGGACTGGGCCTAATTTGAAAACTAAACTCAGATCGTTGGGGACTTGTATTGTGAGATATTCGTCTTTCTTTAGTTCAGTTTGATTTATTTTGCAGAGACCATCACTTTTAGTGTTGTATTGTCTGTAATTTATCAAAAAGTATTTCTAAATATAGTATAATATATGCATACATATAGAAGTTAATTTTAATCACTGGAGTTTGTCTTCAAATTTCCTATAAGGTGTCTTTTCATTGTAAATATCACCTGATAAAGAAGTTGTTGGAAAGGAGACTTATAACCTGGACTCTTCACCTGCTTCACCTCTGTTGGCCCTGCCAGTATTTAAGCAAACAAATCTACTCACGGTGGTTTGGTCAGTTCATAGGAAGATAGGCAAATGGTGAGTATGGTCATCAACAATAAACCTCTCTGGTTTTCTCACACCCCCTGTTAAGTACATACACACAAACATACAGAGTGATGGCTGGAGCTGGTCCAGGTAGTATAATATTCTAGAATATAGGTTTGGAGCTTCTCACTTCTCTCTGACTTAGCTTTTTTGTGTCATCCATGTAGGTACTAAAGATCCTGCCTATATTATGTGGACCCTTGGGTTTATTTCCCTATTATTTGGCAGTGAATTTTTACTAATAGATTGACATATTGTAGCTCTATGTTTGTTAAACTATCAGGGATTTTTAAAAAATTCTTTATACTGAAAAAAGATCAATTATACGAAGGTTCCACTGAATATTTTATTTTTAGAAAATAAAACTAGCAAATTCTTGGATAATTCTATAGCTTCAGCACAGCTTTTTAACTGATACAATTGGAAAATGGATATTTCATTCTATCTGCATTATAATATGTCTTAAAGAGTTTTATATACATGTATACAGGTATACTTACATACATATATTTACTGCACACACCCCCCTCCCCCCACCCCCTGGCCGTAGCTCACTTACTAAAGAACCCATCTTCAATGCAGGAGACGCAGGTTTGATCCCTGGGTAGTGATGATCCCTTGGAGAAGGAAATGGCAACACACACTAGTAGTCTTGCCTGGAAGATCTCATCGGCAGAGGAGCCTGGCGGGCTACAGTCCGTGGGGTTGCAGAGTTGGACACGACTGAGTCTTTGAGCATATATGAGTATACTTACACACATGTATTTACACATACACAAATATATACCAAAGACATGTAATTATTGATGTAAGAAAAATAGTATTGATTTACACACACATGCACACCCCACACAATGTATGAAAGAAAAAGAGTGAAAGTCTCTCAGTCATGTCTGACTCTTTGTGACCCCATGGACTGACAGTCCATGGAATTCTTCAGGCCAGAATACTGGAGTGGGTAGCCTTTCCCTTCTCCAGGTGATTTTCCCAACCCAGGGAATGAACCCAGTCTCCTGCATTGCAGTTGAATTCTTCACCAGCTGAGCCACCAGGGAAGCCCAAGAATACTGGAGTGGGTAGCCTTTCCTTCTCTGGCAGATCTTAGGAATGGAACCAGGGTTTCCTGCATTGCAGGTGGATTCTTTACCAACTGAGCTATCAGGGAAGCCCCAAACAGTGTCTATTGCTCCCCCATCTCCTTTCCCTGTTTCTGGGAAATTTTTTGTGAAGTTACTTGTTTTCAGATTCTTCCTAATTTTTTGGAACAGAATTGAAATGCAGTTACTTGGAGTCATCAGTATCATCTGCCCAACTTTCTTGTTCCCAGATATATAGATACAGTTGAAAAATTGGAGGCAAACCCTATTCTCATCGTTATTAAACTTGTAGCTGAAATAGTCTGGTAATCCTTCCTGTGGTACAAAATCATCTGACTTTGTCTCCAGGGTCACTACAGAACTGGTATTCAGGAGGTTTCTTGGAAGGAATCGATTCTGCAGCTGTGTGGTATTAGAGGACAGGGAGGGAGCACAAAGCTTCAATCTCCATCTTACTGTTTTCTCAGCTTTGGAATTTGAGAAAGGTCAACTTTTGAGAGGGAAGTCAGTCTGCCTCTACCTATATGCTGTTGCCCTCTCTAGCTGAGCTCCATCCAGCTCAGTTGCTTTAGGGATCGTTTATGAAGTGCCCACAGTAGACCAAGCCCTGAGATAGGTCTGGGAAATGGAGCCAGTGACTACGTTCAGTAGACTTTAACATCTCTTTTATTTAATTCTTAAAAGAAAAACTTAGCACTAGAATGGAGGCTCCTTGAGGTCAAAGACCTTGTTTTGATGATCCTTGCATTCCCAGGGTTTGGCTTAGCAATGGGCGCTTAATGAGTTGGTCTTAGTAGTTGTTCATAGTGTTCATGGAGATTGGACCAAAATAAGACTTTTTGAAATAAGACTAAGAATTAAGACTTTTTGAACTTTCATATTCTGTATACTTAAAATTTTTTTTCCATAAAACACTTTTTAAAGGTTTCTTAGTTTGTTGTTGGTTTTTTAAAAATTTAAACTTTTTTTTAGTTCATTCTGTTCTGACCTGTTCATTTGTTTCCTTCTCATTTAACTTAATGATGGTTTAGTCATCAAGAAAGTAAGGTATTAACGTGTAATGAAATCTTTTGTTGTGTCAAATTGAAAAAACACATAGTAAAGGTGATATGCTTTGGATTTATAGTAATACTGTGCTTTATTAGGAATTTGAAGCACTTAGTAAATATGTATAAAGTATGTCATATTCTCTGGTAAGTCATTCCTTGTCTTTTACTATTATATTTTATTTTTTACTTTGTTACTATTACATTTTAATTAGGAAGAAGAGTTTCCACAGATTCTTTTGATTATGCTGATCTTTTTTCACGTTGTGTTGACGCTACATTCTTTCAGTAATGGTTAGAGAATAAAAGTCCTTTTACGATGAAAATTCAAAGAATGACTTACTTCATAGCAAAGGTTTTTTGTTATATTTAGTCTTCAGCCTTTTTCCTCTGAAGTTTTATTTAATATAGAAAACCTGTTTGTAAGAGATGCTTTTCATGTGAATCAGTGTTAGATCTTTGTGGTTTTAAACCCTGCACATGTGGCCTAATGCATTACCTACCACTAAGTAGGAGATCAGCTGTGGCTTCTATATATTCCTGAACAGCTCACATATTTTCAGATGGTTTATTGTTATGCTGTTTCCTTAAATGATGGGACTGTAAGAGGTTTGCCATCTGACACATTTATGTTTCCTATTTAACAATAATTCCATTCATGTAAAGCTGCTAAATCATCTACTACATTACAGAATGTTTACCTTAAAGGGAACTCAAGTGTTCAAGAAATAGCTTAGGTGTCTTTAGATAATACATTGTTTAATCAATAAGATTGTGTCAGTAGAACAGCACTGTGTTTCTCCTTACAAGGTATTCTTTGCTAAGTATTTGCAATTATAGTTGAATCTTAGTTTCCCATTTGTTGTCTAAATGGCCCATTTAAAATGTTTTAAGAAAACACTAACATTTTCTTATTGGATTATGAGAGAAGTATATCTTTAAGGAAAATTACCCAATGAGCAGGTTACTTACAATATTGTTTTCTCATGGCTTGTTAAAATCCAACATATATGCAGTTTTAAAAAAAAGTTGTATTAGAATTAGTTATATATTATCACCTATTTATAAGGTATATAAAGTGCTTCAAACAGTGCCTGGCATACAGTGACCACTAAGGGTTTGTCATTATTACTCTTAACTTGATTTTACAGATGGAAAAGATGGAAATGAAGGATATTTTTTGGTTCTTACACTGAAATTCCATTTTATCAGTGGTCATTATTATAAATTTGTTTCCTGTGAAGTTCTCTGCATAAGATTTTCTTTCTTCATATTTAATTTGTGTGTATGCCATAACTTATTTTTCCACACTTTCTCCTTTTGTGGTTTTTTAAAAAAACATGTCTTAGTTAAGAATCTCTTTCTTTTCTTAAAATTCTGCATCCTTCTGTAAACCAAATAATTTATAAAGCCATTCAAATTTTATGCATCTAAGTGGTACCAAATTTGAAAAGCAAAGAAATAAGCTGTATTGCATGCCTATTTAATAATGAAGAATATTGCAGTGAATTGCTTTTAAAAAATTCCCCCCCTTCTACCCCCTTGCCTTCTAAGAGTGAATGGAGGTGTTAGACAAAATTGACGTGAGTTTCCATTAGGGTTTTTCAAAGAATTTCTTGTTATAATGCAATTGCATATTTACTTACTACATTTTAAAATATAAGGAAGGTGAAAAAAGAAAACCACTAAAAGGCGATTAATTTTAATATTTAATTGCAGATTGTTCTATTATTATTTCACCTACTCTATTTTAATATTGGTTTAGATAGTGATTGTAAATCATATTCTGTAATGAAAAGCTATGGCATTTATCCTTGTATGTTTTTTTTGGAGATATAGTCATTCATTCAAGAAGTATTTATTGAGGACCTGCTATATATCAGATGTTATTCTTGGGACTTTGATTCATTAAGACACACCATCCCTACCCCATCTTGAACTTCCCTTCTTTCTCTTAATCTTCCAGTCTGCTCCTGACTTAAGGAGTTTTCACTAAGTTGGCCTATAAAGGATGTAATTTGTGAGAGGTAAAGAGAGTCATCCAGTTGGCCTATACAGTTGGTCTTTTACCTTATAATTCCCTTTAGGATGGGAGAAATTTTAGGTAGAGTAGGTTTGAGAGGAACATCAGGAGTTGAGTGTGGACCTGCTTAATTTAAGATGTCTGTTAGACATCCAAATGGAAATGTTAGGTAGGCAGATGTAAAATAATAGAAAATATGTATGTTGGTCACAATCCCTGGTTTTGGCTAGAGATCCTGAAACCCTTCCAAATTTGTGTTTGGTAAGAATACTAAGAACATCTTTTGTTCTAATATTTGGTCTTTGGCCTGGGTTCACAGAGTTCCTAAATCCCTTAGGATTTTCCCGGTGATAGGAATGTCTTTTGCTCTAGTGAGGTGACTCATGGTGGGCTCCTGGATGTCCCTTGGTTGAGAGTGGTCACTAGAAAGACCAAGTCATATTTAAAATACTGAAACTTTCCACCTCACTCTCCATCTTTGGGAGAGTGGAGGGGGACTGGAGGCTTGAGTTAATGATCCGTCATGACTCTGTGATGAAGCCTTTATAAAAACCCAGTGTACGGGCTTTAGGAAGCTTACAGGTTGAGCACACACACATACCAGCAGGGTGGTGCACTCCAGCTCCATGGGAACAGAAGGTCAAGACTCCTGAGGCCTCTTATATATCTCTTCCTCTGCCTGTTCATGTGTCTCAACAGAACTGTTTTCCTGAAGCCTGTGAGCTGTTCTAGCAAATGACTGAATTGGGTGGATGGGAGTGAGTCATGGGAACCTCCAGTTTGTAGCCAAGTTGGACAGAAGGTGTAAGTAAGCTGGGGACCTGTTATTAACAGTTGGTATCTGAAGTGGAGGGCAGTCTTGTGGGGCTGAGCCCTTAACTTGTGGGTTCTGCTTTAACTACCTTAAGTTAAATTGAATTAAATTATAGACATGACAGAGGATGAGATGGTTGGATGGCATCACCATTTCGATGAACATGAGTTTGAGCAAGCTCTAGGAGTTGGTGATGGACAGGGAAGCCTGGCGTGCTGCAGTCCATGGGGTCGCACAGAGTCGGACACGACTGAGCAACTGAACCGAACAACTGGTTTCACAGAGAGTTACTTGTGTGGGGAAAAAACCTCACAGATCTGGTGTCATAAGTGTTGTGAATGTGGTAGCTATTTCTGGGACTTTGTTCTATTTCTGAAACTTCATTTCTTGCGTCAGTTTTAGATTTACAGAATTACTGCCAAGATACTACAGAGTTACCACATACTCTGTGTGTGTGTGTGTGTGTGTGTGTGTGTGCGTGTGCACGCGTGCATGCACGCTAGTTTGTGCAGTTGTCTCCAACTCTTTGCGACCTCATGGATAGCCCGCTAGGCTCCTCTGTCCGTGGAATTCTCCAGGCAAGAATACTGGAGTGGGTTGCCATTTCCCCAACCCAGGGATCAGGCTGATTCTTTGCCTCTCGTGGGAAGCCCACTATATGCTCTGTAAAGACAGTTTATCCTGTTACTAATATCTTACCTTAGTATGATGCATTGGTTATGATGAATGAACTAATACTGATACATTGTTGTTAACTGACATCTATACTTGATTCCTATTTCCTTAGTTTTTACCTTATTATTAGTTTCCCCCACTAGGATTCCACCCAAGATAGCACAGTATTGCATTGGCCAAAAAGTTTGTTTGGTCTTATGGGGAAAACCTGAATGAACTTTTTGGTCAACCCAAAATACTTAGTTTTCATGTCTCCGTAGGTCCCTGTAGGTTGTGTCAGTCTCTAAGGCTTTGTTTTTGATGACTTTGACTGTTTTGAGGAGTTCTGGTCAACAGCTCTGCTTGAAGAATGTATTGGGATTTGTATAATATTTTTCTCATGATTAGGCTGATGTTAGGGTACTCACTGCCTATGAGACTTGTCACTGTTAATGTTGACCTTGATCACCTGGCTGAGAGAGTTAGTACTTGTTAGGTTTCTCCCCTGGGAAGTTACGCTTTCTTTTCCCACACTGTCCTCCTTAGAAGGAAGTCTCTGTGCACAGCCCACACTTAAGGAGTGGGGGACTTAACGCTCCACATTCTAGAGGACAGGGCATCTGCCTGAGTTATTTGAAATTCTTCTGTACAGATTTGTCTCTTCTCCCTAATTTAGTCATTTATTAATTACGATGGTTCGTGAATGCTTATTTTATACTTTGGATTCTGATCCATTACCACTGTACTTATTTCTGTTGTTTGAATTGCTCTAGTTTGAACTATTGGGTACTCTTTCCCTTGGCTCCTGTGTCCCTCATCAATGTGAGTGTTGACATACCCTCATCAATGTGAGTGTTGAAGTTTTGTGTGTGTGTGTGTGTGTGTTTTTTTTTTTTGGTTTTGAGTATTAATTTCTGGACTTACAAGATGCTCCTGGCTCATAATGTAAATTTCCTGCCCTAGAAGTGGAATCCTGTCTTGGGTTTCCCTCTACTCTCAGCTCCTCCCTATGGGTCCCCCCCGCCCCTGCCCCCACCTTCTGTACTGTAAAACATTTTTTGAATGCTTGAAATGTGTTCACCATTTATGATAGGCACTAGGGCTCCAAGGTGACAAAGGATAAATTCCACATTACTTTTCCTTTCATCTCAGACTTTGTATAGACCCGTCCTGGTGTATCTTTGTAGTTTTTACATTTTCTTTTTAAATGTTATCAATTTTTTATATATTGATATATTTAAAACATATATCTTTTATACTTTATAAAAGATGGCTTACATGGAACATATTTTCCTGTATTTTGTCTTTCTGTCTTTTAAAAATAGCTAAAGGAGCCCTTCATCCCACCTGTTAGAATTCTGATTCGTTCTTTTAAATGGCTGCTTACTGTTTTCTGGTAGGTGATTATTTTAATAAATACAGCTATTTCATTGTTAATGGTGTTCACATACTTTTATTCTAAGGCATTAATCACTATGAATAGTGTTGCAGTAAAAACCCCTGAACAGAAATGCTTTATTTTTGTAGGATGAATTTCTCAGAGTGGGTTTGTTGTGTCTAAAGATATGTTTTTAAATAGTTGTTTCTAAATTACAACATTCTTTTAAAACTAGCGAATCACACATCCACCAGGAATGTCTGAGAGGAACCTTTCCCTTGCATTCCTGTCTGCATCAGGTAGAACAAGTCTTAGCAGTTTTGCAGATCTGGTTTATGTTCAGTGATGCCTCCTTGGTAGTTCAGTTTGCATTTCTCTTGAGTGTCTTCTTGTTTATTGGTTGGGAACACTGACCACTGAGAATTGCTCTTCTGTGAACTTGTTTTTTTTTTGTCCTTTACTATTCATCTTGTCAGTTTGTAGAAGTTCTTTGTATTTGTGAATATTAAGCCTGTGTCCTCTGTATTGGAAATACTTCCCCTATTTGTTGTTCCATCACCCAGTCCTGTCTAACTCTTTGTGACCCCATGGCCTGCAGCATGCCAGGCCTCCCCATTGCTCATCATCTCCTGGAGTTTGCCAAAATTCATGTTCATTGCATTGGTGATGCCATCCAGCCATCTTATCCTCTGACATCCTCTTCTCCTTCTGCCCCTGATCTTTCCCAGCATCAGAGACTTTTCCAGTGAGTTGTCTGTTCACATCAGATGACCAAAATACTGAAGCTTCAGTATATGATTTCCTTACTGTCCTAGGGACTTTTAGGAATCTTCTCTAGCACCACAGTTCGAGGGCATCAATTTTTTGGCATTCTGCCTTCTGTATGGTCCAGGTCTAACAACCATATGTAACCACCGGGAAGACCATAGCCTTGACTCCGTGAACCTTTGTTGGCAGAGTGATGTCTCTGCTTTTCAGCACACTGAGTTTGTCATTGCTTTCCCTGGTATCTTTTGTCCACTCTTTGTCTTTTCTGTTGTTTGGTATAGAAATCTAAAATGTTTTATGTAATAAATCTGCCTTTCTTCTCGTTCATAGCTTTTGGGTTTAAGGTCTCTTCAATTTTTTTTTTTTTGCAGAGTTTTTTTAATCCAAATGAAATTTTTTAAATTTACTTTTTATTTTGTATTGGAGTATAGTTGATTTACAATGTTGTGTTAGTTTCAGGTGTAAAGCAGAATGGTTATTTTTTTCTTTTCAGATTCTTTTCCCATATAGATTATTACAGAACATTGAGTGGAGTTCCCTGTGCTATACAATAGGTCCTTGTTAGTTACCTGTTTTATATATAGTAGTGTGTATATGTCAGTCCATTCCTCCTAATTTATCCCCCCCCACCCCGTTTTCCTCATTGGTAACCATGTTTGTTTTCAAGGTCTGTCTGTCTGTCTCTGTTTTGTAAATAAGTTCATTTTTACCATCTTTTTAGATTCCACATATAAGTGATACCATAATGTGTTTGTCTTCTCTGACTTCACTTACTGTGATAATCTCTAGGTCTGTCCATGTTGCTGCAAATGGCATTATTTCATTCTTTTTTATGGCTGAGTGTTAGTCTGTTGTATATATGTACTGCATCTTCTTTACCCATTTTTCTGTTGATTGATATTTAGGTTGCTTCCACGTCTTGGCTTTTGTAAATAGTTCTGCAGTGAACATTTGGGTGCATGCATCTTTTTGAATTTTTTATCCAGATAAATGCCCAGGAGTGGAATTGTTGGTTCGTGTGATAGTTGTAAATTGTTTTGTTTTTTGAGAAGCCTCCATGCTGTTCCCCGTGGTGCCTCTAACAGTTTACATTCCCACCAACAATATAGAAGGGTTCCCTTTTATCCACACTGTCTCCAGCATTTATTTTCTGTAGGATATTTGATGAAGGTCATTCGACCTGTGTGAGATGATACTTCATTGTAGTTTTGATATGCATTTCTCTAATAATTAGCGATGTTGAGCATCTTTTCAAGTAATTAGCAGTGTTGAATATCTTTTCATGCTCTTCTTGGCCATCTGTATGTCTTCTTTGGAGAAGGGTCTGCTTAGGTTTTTTGCCCATATTTTACCTGAGTTGTTTGTTTTTTTGGGGCTCTATGAGCTGTTTATGAGTTTTGGAGATTAATCCCTTGTCAGTTGCTTTGTTTGCAAATGTTTTCTCCCATTCTCTGGGTTTTTTTTGTTTTGTTTTGTTTATGGTTTCCTTTGCTGTGCAAAAGCTTTTAAGTGTAATTAGGTCCCATTTTAAATTTTAAAAAATTTTCATTACTCTAGGAAATTGATATATTAAAAAGGATACTGCTGTTCTGCTGAGAATTTCCTCTAAGAGTTTTATAGTATCTGGTCTTCTGTTTAGGTCTTTAATCCATTTTGAGTTTATTTTTGTGTATGGAGTTAGGGAGTATTCCAATTTCATTGTTTTTCATGTAGCTGTCCAGTTTTCTCAGCACTGCTTATTGAAGAGCTTGTCTTTTCTCCATTTATTATGTATTCTTGCTTCGTTTGTCACAGAGTATTGGTTCATGGGCATTCTGTTCTGTTCCGTTGATCTGTCTTTCTTTCTTTTGTGTGCCAGTACCATACTATTTTGATTACTGTAGCTTTGTATTAATAGTATAATTGAAGTCAGGGAGCCTGATTCTTTTTGTTGTTTTGTTTTTCTCAGAATTGCTTTGGCTATTCCGAGTCTTTTGTGTTTCTATACAAATTTAAAAGTTTTTTTGGTTCTAGTTCTGTGTGAAATACCATTGGTAACTTGGTAGGGATTACCTTGAATCTCTAGATTGCCTTGGGTGATATAGTCGTTTTGACAATATCGATTCTTCCAATCTAAGAACATGATGTATCTTTCCATCTGAGTCATATTCAGTTTCTTTCATCAGTGTCTTACAGTTTGCAGAGTAAAGATCTTTTGTTCCTAAGGTAGGTTCATTCCTAGGTATTTTATTCTTTTTGATGTAACTGAATTGTTTCCTTAACTTCTCTTTCTGATTGTTCATTGTTAGTTTGTAGAAATGCAACAGATTTCTGTATGTTTTGTATCCTATAACCTTACCAAATTCATTTTTGAACCCTAGTAGTTTTCTAATAGCTTCTTTAGTGTTTATATTTTGTGCCTGGAGTGAGATGGGGTTCTGTTTTACTCTTCTAGTTTCCCATGATGTAATATAGTAGAACCTTTCTTTACCTTTTTATAAATTAAATTCTCTTATGTGTTGAAAATTATTATTAGGTTGGTGCAAAAGTAATTGCAGTTTTGCATTGTTGAACTTTGCTGTTTGATATTGAAATACATTCTTAAATGTGATTATGTTGTACATCATTTAAATGCATATTTCTCACTTTATGTTTTTTTGCTAATGACTTATTGCTGTTTGTTTTATATTTATCTTAGACTAGGGAAACGATGTTAGACAACAAGTTTGAGCTGTTTTCTTTTTCGAGTTCAAAATGGGTCATAAAGTAGTGGAGACAGTTTGCAACATCAACAGTGCATTTGGCCCAGGAACTGCTAACGAATGTGTGTCCAGTGATGGTTCTAGAAGTTTTGCCAAGAAGATGAGCGCAGTGACTGGCCATCGGAAGTTGACAATGACCAACTGAGAGGATCATTGAAGCTGATCCTCTTAGAACTACAGGAGAAGTTGCCGAAGAACTCAACATTGACCATTCTATGGTCATTCAGCATTTGAAGCAAATTGGAAAGGTGAAAAAGCTCGATAAATGGGTGATGCAAATAAAAAAAAATCATCATTTTGAAATATCTTCTCTTATTCTGTGCAACAACAAACCATTTTTATATTGGACTGTGATGTGTGATGAAAAGTGGATTTTATAGTACAACCAGCTCAGTGGCTGGACTGAGAAGAAGCACCAAAGCGCTTCCCAAAGCCAAACTTGCACCAAAAAAAAAGTCATGGTCACTATTTGGTGGCTGCTACCCATCTGATCCACTACAACTTTCTGAATCCTGGTGAAACCATTACATCTGAGAAGTATGCTCAACAAATCAATGAGATGCTCGAAAACTGTGATGCCTGCAGTTGACATTGGTCAACAGAAAGGGCCCAGTGCTTCTCCATGACAGGATGTGACCCAGTGTCACACAACCAAGGCTTCAAAAGTTGAACAAAGTGGGCTACAAAGTTTGGCCTCATCCACCATATTCACATGACCTCTAGCCAACTAACTACCACTTCTTAAATCATGTTGACAACTTTTTGCAGGGAAAATGCTTCCACAACCAGCAGGAGGCAGAAAATACTTTAAGAATTCGTTGAACCCCAAAGCATGGATTTTCAACACTACATGAATAAACAAACTTACTTCTCATTGGCAAAAATGTGTTGATTGTAATGGTTCCTATTTTGATTAATAAAGATGTGTTTGTGTCTACTTATAACGATTTAAAATTCACAGTCTGAAATTGCATTTACTTTTCACCAACCTAAAACTTGGCTCACTATTCTGTTTTGTTAATAGTTCTGTTTACTTTTAGGCTACAAGTGTATTGATTTGATTAAAGTTGCTTTTTAAGTATATGCTGATATACGAACATGAATTCTGCTTCCCCCCACCCACCCCTTGCTCTTGTTTTTCAAAATACTCTTGTCTGTGCACGTGTATATTTTCTTCCCTATATATGTTAAGATCAATATACAATTTTTAAAAGATAGCTGTATAACTGAAAGTTACATTAAGTAATTATGTATTAAACTTGGGAAAATGGAGAAGAATGCAGTATAGTTTCTGCATTTTTCCCAGACCTTATTTGAAGTCTTCTGATAATCATTCTGTAGTTCCGTTCATAATTCTAGGTCAGTTTTTTGGCTGTGCTGTGCGTGTGTTGCTTTGTACAGACTTTGTCTAGTTGGAGCGAATGGCCCTCTTGTTGCGGTGAGTGGGTTTCTCCCTGCAGTGGCCTGCCCTGTTGAGGAGCATAGGCTCAAGGTGAGAGGGCTTCAGTAGCTGCAGCACACAGGCCCAGTGATTGTGGCCGGCGGCTCCAGGGTACGTGGACTCAGTAGACGCGACACGTAGGCTCGGTTGTTGTGGCTTGCGGGCCTGGAGTGCGTGGGCTTCAGTGATTGTGGCACCTGGGCCTGGCTGCCCCTTGGGCCTGGCTGCTTCTGGTATGTGGAATCTTCTCAGACCAGGGATGGAACCTGTGCCCCCTGCATTGCTAGGCAGATTCCTATCTGCTGCCCCACCAGGGAAGTCCTCATACACCTCTTGAATTTATCTGTAGGTTTTATTACTATTGTGAATGGTCACCACCCTCACCCCGCTTTTTTCTTTTTAGGAGCTTATGGGTAACACAGTTTTAAAAGGTATTGACTTTGTAAGTTTCTTGGTAAGCAGTCATATTTCCCAATTTTCTGATTAAACCCAGAACTGTTTTACTAGAAACTTTTGGGCTTTCTATGGCGTGAGAGTAAGAAGGGTTCTTTTTCTTTCTCCTTTCCTCTCCTCTTGTGTTCCTATTGGTTAGTTTATTTTCTTGTCTTACTCTGTCCACAACCTTTACGAAATGTTGACTAATACTCTTGGCTGATGGCAGTATTATCTAGTTTCAGTTTTTTGTTCATTTAATTGCTAAGGTTTTGGTTGGGTATAGGTTTATGACATGGTCTGTTCATAAGTCATGGCTTTTATCATTACATGATGACACTTAACAACATACCATTTAGTCATTTTAACCTTCTAAACCTAATTTCTGTGCCTGTCCTTTTAAGTGTTTCTTTATAATTTTATTTTAAACAGAATATAACTGGGTCTTATAATGGAATAATTTTCTTTCTTCACCTGTTGTATAAATAATTTTTCTTTTAACTTGCTTAATTATGCATTTTAACTTTTGGTTTCTTTATTTCCTTTTTATTTTTGCTGGTTTGATCAAGTTACTTTACACTTTTTTTTTTTTTTGGTGGTGGTTCTTGTTTAAAAATTTTCCTACACATTTCTATGCCATGAGTAATTACCTTTTCTGTACTCATCATTAGAAATATTTACTTAGGGTTATGACATGAACTCACCCCCTTTTAACAAGTGAGAACTTGAGAATACTTTACTCTTCTGCCTCACTCGTACCTAGCTGGGATCTGTAGGATGCTTTTACTCCTATTTGTAGCCCCTCTCTCACCTCCTGGATTTTCCTGAGACAGTTTAATACTTTTAGTTCAGTGGTTAGTAGATACTGCTTTGCTGTATGTATATTTTGTTTCAAGAATTCTGATTACATGCTGCCAGACAGTTAATAATAACTAACTTGGACTAAACTGTATATAAAACTTTCATATTTCATAATTCTAAAAAGCAATTTTTTTTAGCACCTTTGAAATTAAGATGTGCCTTATAATTGATAGCTTCCTAGAATTAGATTTACAATTGTCCTTTGCAGTGTTTGTCTTTCTTATGGTTAGTGGAGTCAGCGGAGTTGATACAGAGACATGAAACTGGATATAGGGAGAGGAAGCAAGTGCAAGAGCAAAGCATTTTCTTGCTCTTTCTTATGTCCTCCCCTAGAGGGTCTTTGTTCTAATCCATTTGTTCTTCAGTCAGAATTCTTTCACAGATACTTTTCTATGTGAGGCTGATGGGTGGTCCATTTTCTAAGTGTCCACCCATCTGTTTCACCTGCTAGATGTGATGTTTGGCATCGCTGTTTTCCTTTCAGTAGTCTGTTAGAGTTTTGCTATAGCTTCCTACATTGCACATGAGAAGTCAGATGCCTCTCTGAATTCTCTCCTCTGTAAGGTCTTGTTACCTGTAAGCTTCAAATTTTTTTCCTTTCTTAAATTCCTGAAACAGTTCAGGTATTTACATAGTTATGTTGAGATTTGTGTCTAGGGTAAAGTGAGCTCTCTGCATCTGAAGATTAAGGTCTTTTTTTGGTCTAAGCAAATTTTCTTCTGCTATGTATTCTGTAATTGTCTCTTCTCTATCTGTTCATATTTCTTCTGCTAGAGCTGCTGTTTTTCTCATTAAATCTATCTTCCAGATCTCTTATCTTTTCTATCATGATTTCTGTTTTGCTACTTTGAACTATTTTTTTCCATTTGACTTTGCAGGCCACAAATTTGGACCCTTGCCACAGTTCATTCTTTCCTTCAGTTTATATACTGTATGGTTTATTTGGAAACTCTTGTTTTTAGATGCAGGAAGACTTCTCTATGCTGTGGTTAAATCTCCGTAAGTTCTTTTCATTATTTTTCTGACCCATATTGACCTCTCTCACTTGAAGCAGCTCTGCTTAGTTGTGGGTTTGCCCCCTTTCTTCTGACCAGTCACTGTCTTTTCAGATGCTCAGCCTGCTTCTATGTGGTCATATCTTCCTTGAAAGCTCATCAGGGTCTAGTTCTGGTCTTGGCCTCTACTTAAGACATGCCTTCCTTCTGTCCCAGGACCATCAGATCTCCATGGACCGGGCTTTTTCTAGTGGTGTTAATTTACAATCTTTGTTCCAGGCTTGTTCCAAGAGGCTGGTCCCCAGGCACTAGGCCCAGCTCGGAGGGAAGAAAAAAAAAAAAACGCAGCATTTTCTAGTTCCCTCCTCTACCGTCCGAGGGATCCAAGCCCTCAATTTCATTTAGCTGCGTGCAGGCTCCAGGCCTATACCTGTTGTTGCAGCATATAGACTGAAAATAGAATGGGGTTAAAAGGGGGTGAGTTCATATCATCATATTCTCAGAGTCTTCTTCAAGCCTGGATTGTTCATTGTTTTCTTTCCTTAATGGCTGTGAGTATGCACTTTTGCTCAGTCTTACCAACAATGGGGAGGAAAGCATTCAGCATGCAAGTTTCAAGATCTGTGGGATAAATTAAATCATAGTTCTCAATTCTGCACCTTTCCTGTAAGATGATCTGTTACACTTGGCTGCCTGTGGTTAAATGATTTGCAGTGCCTCCCTGCCCCATAGTCATGTTTGGCATCATGACTTAGCTTGCTCAATGAATGTGAAAGTGACAGTGCTCTGGTTCTGAGCAAAGCTACAGGGGCATAACAAGTTTCTATCAGCCCTCTAGCTTCTGCCGTTTGCCTTGAGAAGGGCATGTCTTAGGTAAGATCTTTTCCTTCTGATTGTGTCTTGGAGTCAAAGCTATGGTTTTTTCCAGTAGTCCTGTATGGGTGTGAGAGTTGGACCATAAAGAAAGCTGAGTGCTGAAGAATTGAAGTTTTTGAACTGTGGTGTTGGAGAAGACTCTTGAGAGTCCCTTGGACTGCAACGAGGTCAAACCAGTCCATTCTAAAGGAAATCAGTCATGAATATTCATTGAAAGGACTGATGCTGAAGCTGAAGCGCCAATACTTTGGCCACCTGATGTGAAGAACTGACTCATTGGAAAAGACCCTGATGCTGGGAAAGGTTGAAGGCAGGAGGAAAAGGGATGAGAGGATGAGACGGTTGGATGGCATCACTGACTCAATGGACGTGAGTTTGAGCAAGCTCCAGGAGTTGGTGATGGACAGGGAAGCCTGGAGTGCTTCAGTCCATGGGGTTGCAAAGAGTCAGACACGACTGAGCAACTGAACTGAACTCAACTGTGAGAAGACATGGAGCAAAAGCTACAGCCTGGGGCAGCCACAGCCACCCTACAGCTGACATGTCATGTGAATAGGAAAAATAACGTCTAATGTGCCCTCTGAGATTTGAGGATTGTTTTGATACTGAAGCAAGGCTGACCAATAAAATCTGGTTTTATTTTTTGTTCCTTTTTTTTTTTATTAGATAAGAAGTTTTTTTCCCCATCTTTAAAGAAAAGTCTGTTTCAGACCCTAAAGTCTTATTTTTTCTCCTAATCTTTTAACTGACTGATAAGCAGAAGCTAGTGTTGTAATTAAACACTAAATACCTATGGTAAAGTATTCACAGATTATGTAATAGGACCCAACCTATGCAACCAAACTGGAAGGGAAGGTAACCAGTAAGTCGGGGCAGTGTCCTCTGGTAGTTCATTACACTCATTTATCTAATGGCTTAAACTCTACCCCGGATCATTCTGCTGGAAGCATAGCTTTTCAGTTGTACAAAGTAGATTATTTATAGTTCTCAACACCTGGGCTTTAATGCTGTTTTCTACTATCATAAATGGTATGATAAGAGATAAGTGGAGAAGCATGCATAGAATGGCTTTCAAAAGTTTTTGTTTCCTGGGATGTGTGTGTGTATGTGTGTACTTGCATATTTCGTCTTTTTGACTTAAATAACAAATAGAATGAATGGGATCTGTTTTTATTTTTTTCCCTTTTGTATTTAATTGATACTCACTTTTTTCTCATTATTCAGCTCTCAAAACATTGTTGTAACGAATACTTTTAAGTTAATTGTCGATGAATAAAAAGAGTATTCATTGGACTGTGAACCAGAATACCTGAGCTCTACCGTTATCCTGCCACCAGCCTTATTTCCTGCCTTGTCTTCTTCCATTCCTTTGCCTTTCTTGTACTCACTTAGGTAATAGATAGTTACTGAGCACCGTCAGGCCAGGCAGTGGGAGATGATGAGAGGTAAGTGGACACCTCTGCCTTCCTGCCCGTAGCAAGCTTACTGCCCTCTTTCCTTCTGCTCCTCCAGCCTCTCTTCCTTCTGACCATACTGTAGGCTGGTCAACGCCCTACTTACGCTGAGGCTCCAGGTTGTCACTTTATGATAATGAGGCTGCTTTTGAATTTGCTTTTACTACAATTGGATTATTTTGGCGAGGTTGAGGGAGTTGCTGAGAGAGGAAAGACGGAAGTGGGAGGGAGAGGTGGAGGGCGTGAGTGGTTAGGGCACAGCCTAACCACTCTACAGACCTGTCTTTATTTTTCATAATTCTTTTCAAGTTGTAGTTTTGCCTACCCAAAGGATGTACCTATGCAGTAGTGGTAAAGAAATCGCCTATCACTGCAGGAGACCAAGAAGCATGTGTTCGATCCCTGGGTTGGGAAGATCCCCTGGAGAAGAAAATGGCAAGCCACTCCGTTATTCTTGCCTGGGAAATGCCATGGACATAGGAGACTGGTGGGCTGTGGTCCATAGTGTGGCAAAGAGTTGGACACCGCTAAAGTGACTTAACCCATACATACATACAAATGTTTTGAATATTAGGTGAGGTGTTTATTGTTCATGGTTAGTCTTTTAAATTGTATTAATCTAATTTTTCTGAGAATTTGGAAAGCCATCAAATACAACATCGTTATTACCAAACACCAGATTGCTTCAGAAAGGAGCAAAACCCAGGTAAGTAAGTGTGTGCCTTAGTTACCAAGGTTAGTTGGTGATATAATAAGTTAAATAATATACTGTCTATTATAGAACTTCTTGAGGGATTGGTTACTCATTTTTAGTTGCTTTCTGAGTCAAGAGCAAGATGGGCTGCTGGATGAGAAGGAGGGAGTGGTAGGTGGGAGAGACAGCCAAACCCTTCTTGCTAAAGCCATTCTCAGCCACAGAAAAACATCTCAAGAACAACCTGATTATATTTTGTAAGGGATTAAAGTTGCATGCAAATGCTAACTGAGAACATCTGTTTGCTGACCCTGTGCCAGAGTTCTCACATCTTGACAGGAATTCTGATTTTGAAATTCTGAGTCTCAGGCACCTCCCCCAACTACTCTCTGGCTGTTTTCTTAGAAGCCTTACATCAACACTGCCTAACTTGTTGGGAGTGACTCCGTGAAGAACTGAAAATGAACTTCCTTTGCTTTTTATACTCAAAATTTCAGGTTTCATTACCGAGAGTTGTTCTAGTAGCTGAGTGATTACCTGAAGACTTATGGGGTTATCTGTATTTCATTAAAGAAGTCAGTGAAAATAAATGGAAAGGAATCAGTGTGTGTGTATACTTATTGATTTTGGGTGTGTTGAGTCCTGTTGCTGCACGTGCCTTTCTCTAGCTGTGGTGAGCAGGGACGACTCTAGTTGCAATGCGCACGCTTCTCAGTGCAGTGGCTTCTCTTATTGCACAGCACGGGCTCTAGAGCGTGCAGGCTTCAGTAGCTGTCCGGTGGGCTTGGTGCTTGCGGCTCCTGGGCTCTAGGGCACAGGCTCAGCAGTCGCGGCACAAGGGCTTAGTTGCCCCTCGGTATACGGGATCTTCCTGGATCAGGGGTCGACCAGTGTCTCTTGCATTGGCAGGCAGATTCTTTACCACTGATCCACCAGGGAAGCCCCTGTGTGTATATATTTATATAAAGATGGATTTTATTTAACTTTCTTAAAAATAAATGGAAAACTTAAAAAAAATATTTCTAATTTTATTTCTTAAGAGTCCCAACTAACAAAAAATTTTTTTTAATTGGTTACAACTAGTGTCTACTTGTGACTTTACATTTACATTCCATAAGTCAGACATATATTGGTAATTCTTTATACCATAATTTCGCTGCACAAGTAATTGTTTGTAGATCGCTGGAAGCAGGATTAAATCTTAATGCAAATGTTAAACATTTGTTTAGAGTCAGTTAATGCTGACTGCTGTGTTAGAATTATTCACTGGATATGTGAAAGCCAGCGTGATAATGTAATTTTCCTTTTGATTAATTTGTTAAATGATAGCTCATGGAAGATCTCTTTGTGCTCTGATTTTCCTGAATGTTAACACTAGGCATTTATAAGGGTGATTATGTTGATGAAGGGTTAATGTTGGACCTTAGCCTCCATGTTGTTATTAGATATGTTCGAGAAATTATGTATTTACAATCTGTTCGATATATCTAGAATCTCCTGTGTATCAGAAATGAATGATTAAACAAAATAGTATCTTCTAAGCAAAAGTAATTGGACATCAACTATCACAGGATAGTTAAATATTATAAAATACTATGCATTGATCAGAAATGATAATCATGGAGATACCTCCATGGAGACATTGTTTAGGGAAGAATTTAAATTTTGGAACTATATGTGTACTATTTAATTGAGGGGAAAAAAAAACCTTTGTTGAGATAAATGAGACGCTATATCCCACACTATTAATGTCACTTAACTTTGGTTTAACTGGCGATGGGAAGCCCTTTTCGACTTTTAGTTCTAGGCTGCTTTAATTCTAGTATATGGATTTTGATAATGAGAAGTTAATTGTGCTTTGTGCTTCCATGCTGGTTCTGTGTTAAAGAATCCACCTGCCAATGAAGGAGACACGGGTTTGATCCCTGGGTCGGGAAGGTCCCCTGAAGAAGGAGATGGCAGCCCACTCCAGTATTCCTGCCTGGGAAATCCTACAGACAGAGGAACCTGGTGGGCTACAGTCCCACAGGATTGCAAGAGTCAGACACGACTTAGCGACTAGAAAACAACAGGAGTTGCACTTCACTTCTACATTTTTTTTTCTACTTAATAAAAACTTAAGTCATACATAAGGTAAAGAAATAGTGTAATGAACTCAAAGTGCTCATCATCAGACTTTGACAGTTACCAGTAATCTGTCATTTTTATTCATCTCTTAACCCACTCTTCACTGCTATTGCATTTTTCATAGTGTATTTGTAGGTAGCATTTGTATACGTTGAAATGCACACATCATAGATACACAACTTTCGAGAGAAGGTGTATTCGTAATCCACACCCTATTATGATATTGAATATTTCCATATCTCTAGAATGTTTTCTGGTATCCCATCCCAGTTACTCTTCCCATCAGGTTAGTTTATAGGGCTTTCTATAAATAGAGTCTTGCAGTATAAATCCTTTTTGTGGGTCTGGCTTCTTTTCCTCGGCATAGTGTAGGTGAGAATCATCAGTGTTACAGCATGTATCAGTAGTTCTTTCCACTTTATTCCTAGTATTTCATTGTATGAATATACCACAACTTATATATCTTTTTTTCTGTTGATGGTCGTTACCTATGTGATTAAGGCTACTTTGACATACATGTACCGATCTTACCACAGACATACATTGTTACTGCTCTTGAATAAATACGTAGGAGTGGAATTTCTGGATCAAATAAAAGCTCAGCAAACTCCTTTTGAAAGGGACTGTCCCATTTTAAGTTCCCACTGGCAAAATATGAGAGTTGTGGTTGCTCAACTGAGGTGGCGCAGTGGTAAGAGAAGCTGCCTGTCAGTGTAGGAGATGCAGGAGACATGGGTTCCATCCCTGGGTTGGGAAGATCCCCTGGAGAAGGAAATGGCAACCCACTCCAGTATTCTTGCCTGGGAGATCCCATGGACAGAGGAGCCTGGTGGGCTACAGTCCATGAGGTCACAGAGAGTCAGACACGACTGAGCTACTCAGCTCAGCCTACTGTTTTCTTTCCTGAGTCCCATAACTTTTAAACTAGTTTTTGTCTAAGTTTGCATAGTCTAGCTATTTCATATAAATGGAGTCATATAATATTTGTTCGTTGTGTCTGACTTACTTCACTCCATGTAATGTTTTCAGGGTTCATCTATATTGTAGCATGTGTGTATCAGAATTTCATTCCTTTTTATGATGGAATAATATTCCATTATATGGATAGATCACATTTTATTTATTGATGAATTTGTTGATGAACATTTGGGTTATTTGGTTATTGTCAATATTGCTGCAGTGAAGATTGTTGTACTCGTATCTGTTTAAGTCCCTGGTTTTGGCTGTACCTAAGAGTGGAATTTCCAAGTTGTGCATTTAACATTAGTGGGGGCAAACACTGGATTGTTTTCTCAATATGCTTTGATTAACGCTTCCTTGATGACTAATGATGTTGACTATCTTCCCTGTGCTTATATTGGTGAATTGTATAACTTTCTTTGTGAAGTGCTTGTTCAAGTCTTTTGTACATTTAAAAAAAATTGGGTTTTTTTTCTTTGTTGTTTATGTTTTCTTTGTGTTGTAAAAGAAAGTTTTTTATTCTGAATAGACGTTCTTGGTATGTGTTTTGTGAGTATTTTCTTTCATTCTGTGACTTGCCTTTTTAGTAACAGTATTATTTAAGAACTTTGAAAACTGTTAACATTGTAATAAAATACACATACACGTCATTTTAACCATTTTGAAGTGTACGGTTCAGTTGTATTGTTTTCACATAATTTTGCAGTTGTCTTCAAAAACACTTCATTTTGCAAACCTGAGACTTTAACTTCTTTAATAATCATTAAACAACAACTCGCCTTTCCCATCTTGTCCCAGTCACCCCCTGCGCCACCCCTGGCAGCCACCAGTCTACTGTGTTTGTCTGTGAATTTGACTATGTGAGATACCTCATGTAAGTGGGGTCCTTCAGTATCTGTCTCCTTCTGACCGGCTTCTTTTACTTACCGTCATGTCTTCCCATTTCATCTATTCTGTCGAATGTCAGAATTACCTTCTTTTTAAGGCTGGATAGTGTTTTGTTGTTACGTATATACCATGTTTTGGGTGTCCTTTTGTCCGTAAGTGGGCACGTGGGTTGCTTCCAGCTTTTTGCTATTTTGAATAATGCTACTGTGAATATAAATGTACACATCTCTTCCTAAGACTTTGCTTTCACTTCTTTAGTGAATATCCCCAGAAGTAGGCTTGCTGAATCACTTGGAACCTCCATGCTGTTACGCAAGTGGTGGCACCATTTTGCATTCCCACCAGTACAGCCGGGGGATTCCAGTTTCCCCACATCCTTGCCCACACTTGTTTCCTTCCTTCCCTCTTTCCCTTTCTGGTGTTCCCTCTTTCTTTCAGAGTAGTTTCATAATGAATGATATCATTTTGCTTTTGATTTTCTTTTCTATTTTCTTTTACTATTAATGACTAGTAATGTTGAATATCTTTTCATATGCTTCTTGGCTGTTTGTATATCTTTTTGGAGAAACGTCTAGTCAGATCCTTGGCACATTTGAAAAATAGGATGTTTTGGTTCCTGTTGAGTTGTAGAAGTTGTTTATGTATTCTGAATATTAACCTGTTATTAGATTGATGATTTGAAAATATTTCCTCCCATTCCATAGGTTGCCTTTTCAGGCTGTTGATTTTGTTCTTTGATGCAAAGTTTGAAATTTTAGTGTAGTTGTTTGTCTAGTTTTGTCTGGTTTGTCTAGTTTTACTTTTGTTACCTGTGGATTGGTGTAATATTCAAGAAATAATTGCCAAAGCTAATATCATGAAGATTTTTCCCTCTTCTAGGAGTTTTATGGTTTTAGGTCCTACCGTTAGATCTTTTATTCTTTTTTTTTTCCTTTGATTCATTTTGAGTTACTTTTTGTATGTGGTGTAATGTAAGGCTCAAACTTGATTCCTTTGTATGTGTATATCCATTTTCCTGACATTGTGTGTGTGTGTGTGTGTGTGTGTGCATGTGCGCTCAGTTGTGTCCAACTCTTTGCAACCCCTTTGCGACTCCATGGACTGTAGCCCACCAGGCTCCTCTGTCCATGGGGTTTCCCAGGCAAGAATAGTTGAATGACTTGCCATTTTCTACTCCAGGGGACCTTCCTGGCCTAGGGATTAAACCTGTGTCTCTTGTATGTCCTTCGTTGCAGGCAGACTGTTTACCACTGAGCCACCGGGGAAGTCTTTGAGGAAGTTGTTCTTTCCCCATTGACTGGTGTTGGCACTATTGTTAGGGACCATCTGAATACAGGCAAGGGGTTAATTCCGGCTCTTCATCCTGTTCCATTGTCTGTATGTGTTGTTGCCACTACCGCACTCTTTTGCTTACTGTATATCTGTACAAGTTTTAATACTCTTAGTGCTCTTGCCTCTGAGATTAACTTTTACTTGAGAATCAAACTGCTCACCGTCATCTCCTTCCCTAATTTAGATTTTGTTACTCTTGTGTCTACTTAGTGCTGTTTGGAAAGATATTTCCAGAATTTTAGTATGGTTTATAGACCTGAGGGGTGAGTCAATTTTTTTCTACTTCTAGGTTAATTTCCTTTATTAGGTATACATTCTGTTCTCTATATATAGTTGTGTGTAAGTGAATTATAGTTGCTAAATTTAAAAAATCAATATGTATTATTAGAATTCTTTGCTGGTATGTCAAATGCTAGCAGACTGGATTTGAATGAGTCTCTCTCTCTTTTGTTATAAAAGAATAGTAGTCACTTTGGGGAAAAATACTTTCTGATCTTCAGATTGATTTGTCCTTAGTTACCACTGGGCTTGAATATTTAACAGGAGAACTGGCCTTATTATCTTTGCAACACTAGAATGGAAAACCTGAAATCAAACACAGAAATTTGGACACTCTCTTGCAACAGAAAGGAGACTCCCCTTTGGGTCACTTGTAGGATCCATTGTGTTCTTTGCAGCTTACAATCAAGTCTTTTTTTTTTTTTTTTTTTTAACATGTTGCTATTCTATTAATAATTTGGAAGATTATTGAGACACAGAATTCTAGAGCAAATGAGACTTTAGAAATCATATCTTCATATTCCTTCAGTTATATTGTAAATCATATTATTTGATTAAGAACTATAGTGTTATAGGTATTTAAGATCACAGGATTGTCAGCACTGATTGTCTTTGAGGATAATTCTAGTAGAAACACTTGGTAATAGGTAAAATATGCCCATAATGTAATTTTTGTACCTTCATTTCATTAGTAATGCCCAACACTTCCTTCCCCTGTTTACCATTCAGCTTTCACTTTCTCTGCTTCACATGGAATCCTTACATGCACTCTTGTGTAGAATTATTGCTGTGTTTATTACCAGTGGAATCCATGGTGAATTCTAGCAGATTCCCCCCCTCTACATCTGCATCTTTGATGGTAGTTGGGTTTACTGCTGCTCACTTATTAGTGCCCTGGGTCTTAACAGCCTTATTCAAACAAAACATCTTAAATGGAGGCATTAAAAAGGTCACAACAGTGAGCCATTTTTGTAACTTTTGGTGCAATAAAATGGGTATGTTGTGTTTTGGAATACAAGACCTCTGAGTGCAGCTATTCATTTTCTTCATCTATAAAACATTTTAGAATAACAGCTTACATCTGTTTAGGGTTTAAAATTCCACGTTTTGAAGAGACATCATTGTTTTGAAACTGCAAACCAGACCTGGGGAGGGAACTCGCTTTCTGACTGGCCCATGTTCTGTAGTAGTTGGGAGTGTTTGTTTTAGCTGTGGAGCCATATTTGCTGGCAGTACTACTGTAACATGTGTGGAACACATTTTCATTATTTCTTCATATTGTAAATGACAAGACACATTCAGTATGAATTTGACTTGAAGAATGTTTGAAACATTTTCACACATCAGGAGTTTATCTTATGAGGGATATTTCGTTATCAGAAGTCAAAAACACATTTAATTATTCAAGCATTTACAGTGCATTTAATTACCTGAGATTGTCAGTTAATCTTGTTTTAAAGTTGGGATTTACTGTCGGCTGACTTTTTGAAATAAATACTTTGTGGAATAGTTTTGGCCATTTCAAATGTGTGATTTCAAAATTCTTTAAATTGAAGTAACAAATTAATGAATAACTCTTACTAGAGAAAAATGGGCAAAATGTCCATCTGTAGTATTCAAAATCTGGTATTATTATTTATTTTTTATCATTCTTTATTTTTATTTGTTTATTGTTTTTTACTTTACAATATTGTATTGGTTTTGCCATACAAAGTGCTAATAACATACAATGTAGTTTTATGGGTTAATTTTAATCAGGAAGTGAGGAAAGCTAGCAGTCTGCTACTGCTGCTAAGTTGCTTCAGTCGTGTCCGACTCTGTGCGACCCCATAGACGGCAGCCCACCAGGCTCCCCTGTCCCTGGGATTCTCTAGGCAAGAATACTGGAGTGTGTTGCCATTTCCTTCTCCAATGCATGAAAGTGAAAAGTGAAAGTGAAGTTGCTCATTCGTGTCCGACTCTTAGCAACCCCATGGACTGCAGCCTACCAGGCTCCTCTGTCCATGGGATTTTCCAGGCAAGAGTACTGGAGTGGGGTGCCATCACCTTCTCCTAAGCTAGCATGGACCATTGCAATAAGTTATAAGGTTTTTTTCATCTTATAACTGTGACATAGGTACATTCTTGTTAAAGTATAATGTATTTACATTTGGGAAGAAACAGCACAAAGAAGAAAATTAAAATCATCTATAATCCCACTTTTCATACTGTTCATGGAGTTCTCAAGGCAAGAATACTGAAGTGGTTTGTCATTCATGAGAAGGGGGCGATAGAGAATGAGATGGTTGGATGGTATCACGGACTCAATGGACATGAGTGTGAGCAAGCTGTCAGATAGTCATGGACAGAGAAGCCTGGTGTGCCGCAGTTCACGGGGGTCACAGAATCAGACAAGACTTAGCAACTGAACCAAAACAATAATCCCACTAACTGTTAGTCCTCTTTGGCATTTTGTTACATATTATAAATTTTAAAAAATGGTGGTCCAGTGGTTTGGACTCAACACTTCCACTGCAGGGGGCCCAGGTTTGATTCCTGGTTGGGGAATTGAGATCCTGCAAGTGTGCAGTACAGCCGAAAAAAGAAAAAGAAAACTACAGTCAGTTTCTTTGCGTTTTGATAATTTAATTGAAAATACAGCATTCTAGAGCCAGAATGGACAGTGTCAGATGCTTTCATGGTTTGGTAACAAAAACTCAACTAAATTTATCTCCTATTATGGTACTTTGATGTACAGGATGGGGTGCTGCTTAATGATGAAGATGACAGACTTCTCTGAGACTCTTAGTTTGTCAACTTAGTTTAGTGACATAGGCTTTTTTATTTTTATTGTTTTCCTCACTGCCATTTCCTGCCTGAACGGAAGGCCGAATTTCTTTCTGTGGACACTGTCAACTCCAGGGCCATTATTTCTTCAAGCAGAGAAAGAAGCTGATGCTAGACTCTTAATTTCTCATTAAATATAAATATTTTAGAAATAAGTTAGCACTCTTAATTCATAAGATAAATACTCATTAATCCCTTCAACACTGTGGTCTATGCACACACACACACACACACACACACACACACACACACCCACCCACCCACCCACACCCACCCACCCACACACCCATCCCTGTGCTTATTGTTACTGGTCAGAGTCCACATTTACTCTTCACTGGCAACTGACCTGGATACAGAGCAGCAGTACTGGGGCCATAGTCTGCTTGAGCAGAATCATCTCTTTCTCAGGACCAGTACACAGTGCTTGGAGATTACCTAGGCTACTGGGGAGGTCCCCTGGAGTTCAGGTATTTTTATTTTAGGAATTATGAAGGTGGGGTCCTTTTTTTAGAATTTTAGAAGATTTAGTTAAAAGCGCATGGATTATACTGGGGGTGAATTTATATGCAGATAAATCCAGTTTGGGTGTCTTTTAGGTAGACTGGTAGTCAGATGGTCTGGGCTTCTTCTTAACTCTTCGTCTTCAGGCATGTTAAACAGCATCTCTGAAGCTCCATCCCTCATCTGTAAAATGGGGATGGTAATGATACCTATCTCACAGGATTGTTGTGAGGAGTGAAGTAAGAACTATGAAGTGCTGATGGACACAGTTCCTGGCATGTGAAACATGCTTGGGAACAATTCTAGCTTAGCAATACACATGTGATTGTAACTCTTTAAGTGCCATGCTTGTCTTCATGCTAGAGATGACTCTTGCCCCTGACGAAGCTTGAGACTAAATCAGGCTCTCAGGCCGCCTCTGTCTGCTCCTGTCTGCGCAGAGCCTCACTCATCCAGCACGGAGAAGCGTTGCTTCCTTCCCACGCCTGGGCTCTGGCCTCGGATCCCTCTTCTCAGCTTCCCCCTACAAGTGGCTCTGCCTGCCTCCTCTTCCCTCTCTGCTGCGCTGGCCCTCCATCCACCTGTCTCAGCTCTGCTTTCCTTCCTTCCGCCCCCTCCGTCCCTTCTCTCTCCCTCCTCCTCTTTTCCTCTCTCACCTTTCTTCTTTCCTGCTCTCCCCTCCTTTCCTCCACCCCTCCTCTGTCCTGCCTCACCCCCATTCTCTTTCCCCCTTGCAGTTTCTCTCCAACCCTGACACCTGGCCTGCTGAGGAGTAGACAGCTAGAACTCTAAAGCAGAAAAATGTAACATCTTTAAAGCTTTATTACCTGTGATGGAAAATATTTATTTTCTCATTTATTTTTCGGTTGCCAGTCTCTTCATATTGCATTCCTATTTCAGTTTTAAGAGGGCATAACAGCATAATTTTATATCCCTTGTGCTTAAAAAGTCAGTAGATTATACAAGCAGTTACTGTTTAATTCTATACTTAAAAATTTGTTTAATGGTATTTTTTTATGTATATAAATTTAAAATGAAATAATGTTTCTGAATAATAATTATAAGTTCATATAGTCATGCTAAGCAAATTGATCTTTCTGGCCTAATTTATTCGGGTTTCCCTTTTTTTCTCTTCAGATTCCTTTCTCATTGGTCCAGTTTCCCTTGTGGGAGTCCTTAAAAGTAAGTTCCCTGATCTTCATATATAATTGCTGTCTAATTATAATAAATACCCACTAGTTTCAGCGTGGAATACTGGAATATAATATTGATTATTGATTTAAAACTCAAAATTATTGAGTTGGAAGCATTTTGTGAGCGGGATTTACATGCCAGTAAACTTGTTTTAAGCTTGTTTAGGTATCTGTGGTATATGGGAAAGAAGCATATGGTAGGCATAACTGAAATCCTGAGATGTTTAGGAAAACTTGACTCTGCTGTGTGTTGTAGCTCCTTTTCTCCCCAGTTGAAGTTTATTTCAGTTCGCTGTGTGTGTAGAGGTTAAGGAGTGACAGTGAGGGTAAATGGAAAAGGAAGGAAAGCCCGGCTCTGGATATTTATAGGCCTCGGAGGCCACGACCTCCCCCCCACATCTAGCGGTGGGCTGGAGGGGGCGCAGCAGGGGCCCTGGCTTCTTCAGGGCCCTTCCGTCTTCCCTGCTCACCAGGCTGAGGAACCCTCACTGGGGAGGAGCAGATGCAGGGAGTCAGCCGTGAGGAATGTCACGCAAGGTTTAAAAAAACCAACTAAATGAATGTGTGAAAGCCATTATTCAAAACATGAAGGGATGTTGTATTTGTTTTTCATCTGCTGCTGCAGTGATTTTGAAACTTGTGGGCCATGCTGTGACTTGTGTGGTTGTTTGCCAGCATTTTAAAGATAACAGTAAAAAAGAAAACAACATCTTATGAGGTGGGTTAATAAATCTTATTTTGTCAAACTTCAGGGTTGTGTGCACATATATGCACACATCTGTGGCCTGGGTTGCAATGTGAAATGTATTTCTTACTGTGGATAATGATCAAAAAAGTTTGAAAGCTCTTGTGCAAATGAAAATGGTTTATAAATGATCAAACTGTAAAATGGCAAAGTACCTAGCTAGGTAGGCATTTGGTAAAACAAAAAATAAAGGAATAAGTCTCATTATTGTATAGCATTAATAATCATGGCACGCTCAAAGAAAATGTGTTTGGAAGCGAAACAGTTATTTGGACTCTGAAAAATAGTCTGTTAAGGTTATACACTAAGGATAATAAAATGAGACAAAACCTTACTCATAAAAAATAAGCTTTTCAGTATTTAGTATTGAGAAATACTTCTTAGAAGCGATCTGATTTTTAAGGATAATGCAGTTCGTTTAACGCTGGTTTTGGGGTCTTTCATGGTTGTTTAGTTTGTTTTTGCTTTTACTGTTTTCTGTGTGGCACACGGGGAAAATGAATTTCTCTGGCAGTGTTTCCAGGCGTGATGTAACAGCCATCCAATGAGAAGGTCACATTCCATAAGCATAACAGCTCTCTTTTTTTGTGTGTGACAAAAGAACAACGAAGCAACAGCTGTCCCGAAAACAAGACTCACTTTATTAGTGTCTCAGTAACCAGCATTCACGTGGCTTCTGCACACTCGCTGACGTCCCCAGGCCCGGTTTCTGCATAGGAATGTTTGAGGCCCAAAGAGGGAAAAAGCGTGGGGCTCATTTCTTTTCAGTACTCAGGGCATTTGTAGTATGGTAACTAGTTAAGAAATGTCTAGAATTTTTCAGAGTAATAATAGATGCCAATGTTGGGCTTTAATACTTTTCTTTGAGCCAGTGTTCAGATGCTAAGGTTCTTTTTTTCAAGTCAGATGTATTAAGGTATAATCTTCATATGGGAAACCTCTGTAAGTGTACATTTTTATAGGTTTTTGGCAAATACTGAGTACCACCCTAAACATGATATAGAATATCTGTAGGTTTCTCTTTTCCAGAATCTCATATAAATAGAATCACACACTGTGTAGTATTTTGTGCTTAGCTTCTTTCATTTAACATGATGCTTTTGAGATTCCTTTCTGTTTCATCCCGACTTGTGGTTCGCTCCTCCTCGACACTGAGTGTGTCCTGTGTGCATACACTGTAATTCGCTTAGCCAGTTACTAGTTGATCCACCTGAGTTGTTCTCAGCTTTTGATGATCATGGATGAAGCTGCTGTATATATTTGCCTAAGGATATTTTTGTATGGACATATGTTTTTGTTTCTCTTGGTTAAGTACTGAGAAGTGTGGTTGCTGGATCTTATGGAGAATATAAGTTTAAGTTATTAAGAAGCTGTCACAGTGTTTTCCAAAGTAGCTGTCCCGTTTTTCTAATAATGGATGAGAGTTCCTGTAGCTTTCCATCCATGTCCTTGCTTATTATTAAAGTTTAGCCTTTCTGATAGTTGTGTACTGGTATCTTTATGGCAGGTTTTTTGTTTGTGTTTGTTTTTGATTTTTGCCACACCGCTCTGCGTGCAGGATCTTAATTTCCAGACTAGGGATAGAATCCGTGCCTCTGTAGTGGAAGTGCAGAGCCCTGCCCTCGGGACTGGTGGGGAATTCCTCGTTGTAGTTTTTGTTTGGGTTGGGTGGGTCTTCGTTGCGGCGCGCGGACTTTTCTCTGGTTGTGGTGAGCGGGGCCGCTCCTCGTTGCGATGCAAGGGCTTCTCACCATGGTGGTTTCTCTTGTGGAAGCGCAGGCTCTGGGTGCACCAACTTGAGTAGTTGTGGTACACGGCTTAGCTGCTCCCTGGCATGTGTGATCTTCTCAGATCAGGGATTGAACCCGTGTTCCCCGTGTTGGTGGACGGATTCTTATCTACTGTACCACCAGGGCAGTTCACTCGTTGCAGTTTTGATTTGCATTTTTCTCAGGGCTAGATAATGTTGAGATCTTCTCATATAAATTTTTTTTAACATACATATAATGTGAAATCACAGTGCTTTGTAAAAGGTAATTTTGGGCATTCTTTTATTTTTGTATTTATGATTTTCATCAAGTAAAACTTGCTTCTGCAGCCATGGAGACACTGTATTATATGCAGGAGTTTCTTTCTGTTATGTTTAGGGAGAAATACGCTCAGGAAGATTTTTCTCAGCAAGGACTTTGGCACATTGTGTGCACATTATGCTGTAAAGTAGTGGGAATCTGGAGATAGAGTCTAGCCACCACCACCTTAAACTTATTCTGCCTAAAATTGATGGAATCACCTTCTAAAATCACTTCCTTCTATTTCCTTGATTTCTGTTAATCATACTGCTATTCTCCTGACCCCTTAGTCTCAAATCCCAGATTAAATCTGATTCTCGGTTTCTGTATCACTCACCAAGTTGTGTTCACTAAGATTTTTTGGAACCTGTGGTATCCTTTGTTTTTATCAGATTCTTACTAATTTGTGCCTAAACTAAGTTAACAGTCTGATCTATTCTACACACTGCATTTGTGTGATCGTCCTTAAACATCTTTTTGAAGTTCCCAGGAATGTGTAACTTTCTAAAACTCTAAAACATGAAGTTGTTGGATATCCACATTGTGTTCTTAATTGGTTTTTACAGCTCCCTTCCCCAATAGTTTTTTTTTTTTTTTTTGGCTCTTCCTCCCTTCCTTCCTTTCCTTCTAACCAGAATAGGCTCCTTACTGCCCCTTTTCTTTGGCTACTCTCTGAAATGCCTTTTCACAGATCAAATGCAAATGCATCTTTAAAGCCAGCTCAGTTTTTTTTCTCCTGCCTGAAGTCTTCCAACCCAGATCCTGAAGCTTTATCCGTGTGTCTAACATCTGTCTGTATTGCTGACTGGCGTTTAATTGTGTGCTGTGTTGTGTATAAAACGTCTTAGAGGTGAGCCGTGGCGCCTTCTTATAAGGCCCAGTTCCATCCACAGATAGAAAAGTGACTGATGCCATTAGGGTACATGTGTGGCCTGCCTCCTGTGAGCTCGACACTGTGCCCTTTCACGGTGGTTCAAGATGACTGAGGTGTGACTGATGCCTGTGAGGAGCTGTAGTCTGTCCGAGAAGTGCACACTCACAGATAACTCCATGGTCAGGTGTCTATGATCGACACCCACCAAAGGCAGTGTGGGGGTCAGCCCTTCTGACTCCCCGAATCATATCACTACACTACCTCGTTTCTGAGATTTTCTTTCTTTTTTTATAGTACACATACTTACAAAAAAGATTTAGATGAAAGAGTAGACAACATAAAGATGGATTTCCCTGGTGGTCCAGTGGTTAAGACCTCCCCTTCCAATGCAAGGGATGCAGGTTTGATCCCTGGTCGGCGAGCTAAGATCCCACGTGCCTTGCGGCCAAAAAAACAGAACATAAAGCAGAAGCAGTGCTGTAAGAAATTTAATAAAGACTTAAAAAAAGAAAAAAAACAACCATAAAGAGAAGGGGAGGTAAAGAGGCTCAATCATTGTATATAGAATACCCGCACAAATAATTTTCCTATAAGGTTTATGTTGACTTTGGAACTTTCTGGCAGCCCAACAGGAAGAGAAGTGAGTTAGATGACCTGGTTCTATTACCCAGCAAATGACCAAAGCATGCTACTTTACCTTGTTTCTTGGCTTTGGGTGCCATATCGGTGTGGATAACTTGCACGTTGAGAGCTCTGTCATGGACCTCCCACTCTGAGTTACAGCCTCACGTGACCAGTGTCCTCAGTCACATCCTTGTCAAGGTGTCTCAGGGGAAGCGGTTCAGAGCACAACTCTTGGTTTGTATTCCCCTTTTCCCCAGCCTGTTCCTTCCCAGATGTCCCCTACTCAGTAAAATAGCACAGATGTCTGTTCCTTGCCAAAGCAGAAACTTGAGAATGACTCCGTGGGTCTCTCTTTCCGTCATCATCCAGCCCAGCACCAACCCCGCTGTTGGGACTTAAGCCTCTAACTCACCTCCTGTCTGAACTGCTGCGTTGGACTCTCTGAGGGTCTCCCTGATGGTGTTGTTGCTTTTCTAAAATATCCTCTCTTCACGACAGCCAGAATGATCTTTTACAGAAATAGATCTTACCACTCTGTGCTAAAAGCCTCCAGTGACAACTCTTTGAAAGAAGAGTAAAATGCAGAGTTTCAGCTGTGGTTGACAGGGTCACACGTCATCTGGGCCCCCTGCCTCACTGACCTTCCCACAGCACCTGCCTGCCGTGCGCCCCACCCGCAGCCCCTCTGGCATCCCTCTGTTCTGTCTGGCTTGCCAGGCCGCTCCTTACCAGAGGGCCTTTAAGTGTGTTGTGCCTTTGCCAGAAGTGTTCGTTACTCATTCTCCTCTTTGTTATGGGTGCCTACTGTGTGCCTGGGGCCTGGGGCCGTAGTGATCCGGAGGGTTGACAGAAATCCCTTCCCTCCTCATTCTGGCTCTTTCGCTGGGCTTTCTTGGTGTCCAAATCCTTCTCGTTTCCTAGGTCTTAGATCATGTCACCACAGAGAGGCTTTCCTTCCCTGTCCACCCGTCTTTAAAGTAGGACTTTACCATCTTGCCTGCTCAGTAAACACAGCATCTGTTTATTTCCTTCCTGGCATTTTAATAATTTGTTTATAAGTTATGTTAAACAATAAGTTTATAAGTTTTAATAGTTATGCACGTATTGTCACTTGAATTCTTGTAAGAAGCACGTTGTGTGTTGAATAGATGTTATATGCCGGGGTGGGCATTGTGCTAAGCAGTATACTATATATTCCTTAGCCTCTTACTCACATGACATACAGCTCAGGGGGACAGGGCTTGTCGTCATCCCCACTAACACAGAGAAACCAGGTCTCAGAGATTGTGTTTCATCTCCCACATCTGTCCTTGGTTTTCTGCCCAGCACCCTTTCACCATGTTAGTGTTGTTTCTATTACTACAATTACTGGTAGTCATTAATAGTCACAGTAATTAACATTTCTCATAGTTAGAGTGTGCCCGGCACTGTGATAGCCACTTTCCATGGATTGTTGCTCGGTGGCGCAGTGTCTGACTCTTTGCGACCCCATGGACCGCAGCACGCCAGGCTTTCCTGTCCTTCAGGACATGAGTTTGCTCAAACTCAAGTCCATTGAATCGGTGATGCCAGCCAAACATCTCATCCTCTGTCAACCCCTTTTCCTCCTGCCTTCAATCTTTCCCAGCATCAGGTCTTTTCTACTGAGTCAGCTCTTTGCATCAGGTGGCCAGAATATTGGAGCTTCAGCATCAGTCCTTCCCGTGAATAGTCACGATTGATTTCCTTTAGGATTGACTAGTTTGACCTCCTTGCTGTCCAGGGGACTCTCAAGAGTCTTTTCTAGCACCATGATGAATTTTGACATATTTTTCTATCTATGAAACTTTGTAAGGAAAAAAATGAGTATATTCATTGCCCTCTCAAAATTTATTTATGTTTCTCTGAAACCTCTTCCCACTTTTATTTTACCTTTGCCCCATGGGCAGCAAACACTGATCTTCTCTGTGTCACTAGAGATTAGTTTTCTTTTTCTAGAATTTTATAAAAATGGGATTGTATAGTATATAACTTTTTTCCTGGCTCTGTCGCATGGCTTGTGGGATGTGAAAGCATCAGTTCTTTGTCACTCAGCTTTCTTTATGGTCCAACTCCCACATCCATACATGATTACTGGAAAAACTGTAGCTTTGACTATACAAACCTTTGTCAGCCAAGTGATGTCTCTGCTTTTTAATATGCTGTCTAGGTTGGTCATAGCTTTTCTTCCAAGGAGCCAAGTGTCTTTTAATTTCATGGCTGCAGTCACTGTCCACAGTGATTTTGGAGCCCAGGAAAATAAAGTCTATCCCAGTTTCCATTGTTTCCACATCTGTTTGCCATGAATTGATGGGACCAGATGCCATGATCTTTGTTTTTTGAATGTTGAGTTTTAAGCCAGATTTTTCACTCTTCTCTTTCACCCTCATCAAGAGGCTCTTTAATTCCTCTTCACTTTCTGCCATAAGGGTGGTGCCATCTGCATATTTGACTATGCATATCTGATTCTGTGGATTATCTCTTATAAATCTTCATGGCAGTTCTCTGAGGTGGGTGCTGTTCTTGTGTGCTTAGGCTCTTGAGCTTAGTCACTCAGTTGTGTATGATTCTTTGCCACTAAATGTAGCCCCCGCCAGGCTCCTCTGTCCATGGGAATTGTCCAGGCAAGGATACTGGAGTGGGTTGTCATACCCTCCTCCAGGGGATCTTCCCAACCCAGGGATCAAACCCAGGTCTCCCACATTGCAGGCATGAACCACCAGGGAAACCCAAGAATACTGGAGTGGATAGCCCTATCCCTTCTCCAGGGGATCTTCCCAACCCAGGGATCAAACCAGGGTCTCCTGCATTGCAGGCGGATTCTTTACCGACTGAGCTACCAGGAAAGGCCTTTGGGTGCTGTTACCGTCTTCATTTCATAGATGTGGAAACTGAAGGAGAGTTTGAGTGCCTTGACCAAGGCCTCAGTAGTACTCAAGTGTTAAGGGCTACATCCGGGATTTGAACCCAGACTGGCTGGTTCCAGAATTGGTGTCCTTTAAAAATTTTTTGATTGGAATGTAGTTGCTTTACAGAGTTGTGTTAGTTTCTGCTGTACAGCAAGGGGAACCAGCTGTGTGTTTACATATGTCCCTTGCTTTTTGAATTTCCTTCCCATTTAGGTCGCCACAGAACATTGAGTGAAGTTCCCCTGTGCTGTACAGCAGGTTCTCTCGTTAGTTATCTGTTTGGGACATGGTGGTGTATATATGTCATTCCCAGTCTCACAATTCATCCCACCCCATCTTTCACCACTTGGTGTTCACACATTTGTTCTCTACATCTGTGTCTCTCTTTCTGCTTTGCAGAAACACCTGTACCGTTTTCTAGATCCTACCTGTATGCATTAATATATGATATTTGTCTTTCTATTTCTGACTTCACTGTGTAGGACAGCCTCTAGGTCCATCTACATCTCTGCAGATGGCACAGTTTTGTTCCTTTTTATGGCCGAGTAATATTCCGAGTTGATGTTCTTAATCATTTTACACATAATTCTGCACATAGTGCATGAGGTCTTTAATATGTTGTTGCTGTTTCATAGGTTCAGAAGTTGAGGTTGTATTATTAAATCAGCTTATTTCAGGTGTTTCTACAAATTGTGTTGATTGTTTGCCTTGATGATATAAATATGGCTACCATATTTCTTAAACCAGTACCACCAGCACCCACAGCATTCCTGGTTATGCTGTACTTGGGCAAGGGTTTAATGGTGTTCATTCAGGAAAGACTCAGCTCTCAGAGACTGACGTGGGGTGAGGCGGGGCACAGATGGTTTATGGGGATGAGTAGAGCCAGACCACATGTTTCCATGAGCTTGTGTTTAACTCTGCATTTTGCAGGAAGAAACTTTGTCTGCTGATCATTTATGTTTATATTCTTTATAGTTATGTCTTTTACACAGCAGGTGTTCACAGCTATTTACTAATTGTTTGGAGGTTAGCATTCTTTTTCAGGGTCAGTGCAAAGTTGGATAGCTGTATACATACATGAACTGTTTTATTTATAATTAGTTTCTTTTAGAAGTACAATCAGAGCCCTAATGTACAGATGTACTCTTACTGAACCCACGGATTGTGAAGGGATATGATAAAATGTCGTGTAAGAACGTCCGATTCGTTCTGGTGTCTGAGTATGTGAGTGCAGCGTAGAGGATTGCAGTAGAGGATTGCTAGCAATGTAGAGGATTGTTAACAATGTAGAGGATTGCTAACAATGTAGAGGATTGCAGTAGAGGATTGCTAACAATGTAGAGGATTGCTAACAATGCTGTCAGGTCTGAGTAGTTGTGCTGCTAGCAGCAAGGTGTTACCGAGTTGCAACTCAGTAACTGGAGGAAGCGCAAGCTTTAACTCAGATGCAACATTTGAAGCAACCTGAAAATAAACTCAGTTTGTTTATGTGAGATTTTTCACATTATGCTACTGATTTTCTAAGATGAAATTATAGCTTTGCAGTAAAAATCAGGGGCCATTGAATTATCATTTCCGTTATACTACAGTGTATAAAATAGTACATTTTATGTCTTGTAAATAGACAGTACTTTATAAAAACTACATTTTTATTCAGATTTATAGGTAATAACTTGTTTATTGTCATTGATTCGTATTTTAACAATAGTTAAATGTGTATTGTCAGCCCACCCTCAAGATTCTTCCACACCTTGAGTAATACGAACGGAATGCCAGTAAAGTAAAGGGTGCTCGTGCTCAGGGGCCACGGCCCCATCTCATGTCGGTGTTCAGTCACCCAGTCGTGTCCGACTCTGGTGACCCCGTGGACTGCAGCACACCAGGCTTCCCCGTCCTCCACTGCCTCCTGGAGCTGGCTTAGCCTCATGTCCGTGAGTCGGCGATGCCATCCAACCATCTCGCCCTCTGTTGTCCCCTTCTCCTCCTGCCCTCAGTTTCATGAGGCTGGACAATCTGGTGTCTGCACAGACATGCTTGATCAGAACGTAGATTCCTGTAAAGGTTGAGAAGGGAATGATAACAGTAAAAAGATCCTGTATGATTTTACCACATTTTTGAGAAGGGAATGATAACAGTAAAAAGATCCTGTATGATTTTACCACACTAAACTTGCTCCCTAAATTAAATACAGCATGCCAACATGGAAAGAAACACTTGCAAATAAGAGCGAAGTATTTTGTGTCCAGATCACCAACAAAGTCAGGGTTGCCGATTAGGGTTTTTAGTAAAATCACCATGTCCCCTTCAGTGTCAAGTAGATTCTTAACCACTGGACCACCAGAGAAGTCCCTATATAATAGAAACTGGAAACAGGAGTTTGAATTTTGATAAATAAGCAAACACCAAGCAAAGTATGGCTGCTTGGTTTTTTAAAAGTCTTATTTAGGTTCATTTATTTAGGTTCCCAAGCTTTGTCACCTCATTTGAGACACCATCACTGTGGTTTTCATATTTGGGCCCCCTCTCTGCGCTTTTATAGGAGTCATCATTAGACCTCAGTGGCAATGGAAATACTTATGTTTAGAAATTATGGCAATTAAAAATTTTGATGTTGAGGTCTTTAAAAAAAATTCTCCATTATAAACCCATATTATTTAACTAAATTTTATTGACATCAAACTATAATAACTTGCATATTGTAGCTTCTCTAGACGGTGAGCTGTGTATCAAGGAAGCTTACAAATATTGTTTATATGCTGTTCTGTCTAGAAGACACATGGCTCTGAGGGAACCAGAACAACCAGGCTGAGCTCCCCCACTTTCTGTCTGACCTCAGGCAACTTACTTGACATTGGTTTGCACTGCCCCGCACCTGTGTTTATGGATAATAATACACACCTTTCAAAATTAAATGAGAAATGTGAAATCTTTGCATAGTTTCTAGGTACTCAGGAAGTGGCCAGTAATACTGTCAATCACAGTCATTCATACTGTTGGCAGACACTACAGTTTTACTCTTAAAGTATTCAAAGTTCATAAACAATAATGCTGCACTTCCTGCGAGTAATCTTTCCTGTCCTTCCAGTCAGTTTTTTGTCGCTCATGACCCTCTAGTTCCTCCATAACAAATAAGTAATTTCAAAATGCTTTAATAATTCATTTATAGTACTTTTTACCAGCCAGGTTCTTGTCATTATTCTTGTAGCTTAATGAATTTAAAGTTGCTCTCAGATGAATAATTTGTAAACACCACTTACCTTTTTTTGGGTAGAGATTTATTTACTCATTTTTTGGCTGTGCTAGGTCTTCGTTACTGCACAGGCTTTTCTCTAGTTGCGGCAAGTGGAGGCTGCCCTCAAGTTGGGATGCGTGGGCTTCTCATTGTGGGGACTTCTCTTGCTGTGAATCACGGGCTCTAGAGCACACAGGCTTCAGCAGTTGTGACTCCGGGGCTTTGGAGCACAGGCTCAATAGTTGGGATGCACGGGCTTAGTTGCTCCATGGCACGTGCAGTCTTCCCGGACCAGGGCTTGAATCCGTGTCTCCTGCGTTGGCAGGTGGATTCTTTACCACTAAGTCAGCAGGGAAGCCCCCACAGCACTTTTCTCTCTAGCTTAGTGTCAGTATTCTTTTTCTGAAGTTTTATATTCAGGCAATTCTTTATTTAAAAAAAATCACACATATTAAACTTTTTTTCAAATGTTTTTTTATTATGGTAAAATTCACATAATAGAAAACACACTACATTAACCTTGTTTAGCTGTACAGTTCAGTGGCACTTAAGTACATTCACATTGTTGCACAACTCTCATTGTCCATCTCCTGAATTTTTCATCTTCCTAACCTGAAGCTGTCCCATTAATTACTAACTCCTGTTCCCCACCCCCCACCCCTCTCCCCAGCATCTGTGAGTGTATTCCTGGCTATGAATTTGACTATTCTAGGTACCTCATGTAAGTGGAATCAAACAGTATTTGTCTGCACCTGATGTATATTGGTGGAGAAGGCAATGGCACCCCACTCCAGTACTCTTGCCTGGAGAATCCCATGGACGGAGGAGCCTGGTAGGCTGCAGTCCATTGGGTTGCTAGGAGTCAGACACGACTGAGCGACTTCACTTCCACTTTTCACTTTCATGCATTGGAGAAGGAAATGGCAACCCACTCTAGTGTTCTTGCCTGGAGAATCCCAGGGACGGGGGAGCCTGGTGGGCTTCCGTCTATGGGGTCGCACAGAGTCGGACATGACTGAAGCAACTTAGCAGCAGCAGCAGCAATGTATATTGGGGGCTTCCCTGGTGACTCAGTGGTAAAGAACCTGCCTGCCAATGTACAAGATGTGGCTTTGATCCCTGGGCTGGGAAGATCCCCTGGATAAGGGAACAGCAGCCCACTCCAGTATTCTTGCCTGGGAAATCCCATAGACCCAGGAGCCTGGTGGGCTGCAGTCCATGGGGTTGCAGAAGAGCCTGACTAGTAACTAAACAACAACAAAATGAATATTGGAATGCATTTTAAAGTTTACCTCCGTATATGTCCTACAAACAGATGGTACCTTCCCCCCGCCCCCCACCGTGCTGTACAGCAGGCCTTATGTATCTGCTTCATACATCGTAGTGAACACAGTCAGTCCCACTCTCCCAGTCCATCCCACCCCCTCACCCCCTTGATGTCCATACGTTTGTGCTCTCCGTCTGTGTCTCTATTCTGCTTTGCAGATAGGTGCATCAGTACCATTTTTCTAGATTCCACATAGAAGCATTAATATATGATGTTTGTTTTTCTCTTCCTGACTTCACTCTATATGACAGACTCTAGGTCCATTCATATCTCTGCAAATACAGTTCTGTTCCTTTTTATAGCTGAATAACGTTCCACTGTATGTATTTACCACATCTTCATCCATTCCTCTGTCGATGGACACTTAGACTGCTTGCATGTCCTGGCTGTTGTAAATAGTGCTGCAGCGAACATTGGGCTGCGTGTATCTTTTGGAATTATGATTTTCTCTGGATATCTGCCCAGGAGTGGAATTGCTGGGCCATGTAGTAGTTCTGTGTTTAGCTTTTTAAGGAACCGCCGTACTGTTCTCCACAGTGGTCGTATCAGTTTGCATTCCTATCAACAGTGTAAGAGTGTTCCCTTTTCTTCACACCCTCTCTAGCATTTAGGCGTGTGTAGATTTTTTGATGTCTATTCTGATGGGTGTGAGGTGCTACCTCGTAGTTTCAATTTGCATTTCTCTAATAATTAGTGATGTGGAGCATCTTTTCATGTGCCTCTTGGCCATTTGTATGTCGCCTTGGAGAAAAGTCTGCTTAGATCTTCTCCCCATTGTCTGATCAGCTTGTTTGTTTTTTTGATATTGAGCTGCATTAGAAAATTCATATTATTTAAAGCACATTATTTTTGACATTGACATAGTTTGTTCATTCACTTGGTTATTCTGATATCAATCTAGTAAAAGTTACCATCTGTATATAGAACTGTGAAATGTCTTACAGATACCTTTTGTTTGCTTTCAGGACACCTCTAACCTACAGATGCAAGTCGGAGCTTTTATAAACTCTGTCATGACCTATTTAAACTCTGGCAAGGTGCTTCACTTCTCTGAGCCTCACCTTCCTTGTTTGTGAAATGATTAAAAGGCAAATAACTTTGGAAGATTGTGGTTAGGGTTATGTGAGTTAATGTATGTAAAGTGTTGGTGCCTGGAGCATAGTAAGTTCTGTGGAGTGGAGTTCCTGTGGTTCCTGTATAATGCTCTGTGTTTGCCATGGAAGTTTTTCACTTGAATATTAATCTTTTGGTTCTAGAGATTTTCTTGTTTGTTTATTAGTATCTTTTTCTAATAAAAAATGATTTCTTTTTATGTTTCTAGGCTGGTTATTCTGCCCAGGTGATGGTGGAAAGTTATGCTTATCTTTGGAGATTCTGTTTCTAAAATGTGTCTTCAGCCATCTGGCTCTATTTTGATCCAGTGGGTTTTTTCCCCCACTTGGCAACCAATTTTTTTTTCTTCCCTAGGTTATAGCAGGCACCTCTGTGAGGCCTTCTTCCTCTAATAACCTCTTCTGTCCTCATTGTACCCCCATCAGATATTAGACCTGGGGACTGCTATTTCCTACCCCCCCGCCCCGACTCCACACTGCCTGAAACCTAGTAGGTATTGAGTAAATGCTCAATTTATGAATTATATACTGTCTCTGATTTTTCTTCTCCTGTATGACATGTAATACACATCGTATTATTTGTTCTTTTTTACTAGTTGTAAGGCCTTCCCAGGTGGCTCAGTGGTAAATAAACCACCCGCCAGTGCAGGAGATGCAGGGGACACAGGTGCGATCCCTGGGTCAGGAAGATCTCCTGGAGGAGGAGGTGGCACCCAGCACCGGTAACTTGCCTGGGAAATCTGGTGGGCAGGAGCCATGTGGCCTGCAGTCCATGGGGGTCGCAGAGAGTCTGCCACGACTGCAGCTGAGCACATGCACACTCCTTGCAAACTCAGCATTATTTGTAGCATTTTAAGTCTGTTTGGAGTAACCTTTGTGGAATCCTTGCAGGTTCCAGCAGAAACTGAAGATGATGACTTTCAGTCATTTCCAGAATGACCATTGATATTTTATGTTTTGTATCCGTTTCCTGAAAACTCAGCAAAGTATAGTGTTCAAATTGGCATTAGCCTGATAAAATAAAATTTTGCCACCTTTAAAGTAAAAAGTTGTGACTTCCCTGGCTATCCAGTGATTAAGATTATGCTTTCCAAACAGGGGGCATTGGTTTGATCCCTGGTTGGCGAAATAAGGTTCTGTATCCTGTGGAGTGTGGCCAAAATTTGAAAAAAGATCAACAGGTAAAAAGTTGCCATTCTCCTGATTTGGTTCTTATGCTGTCTCCAGTACTTGTAAGAGCTCTGGAGAAAAGAATGTTTTTTACAAAAGCACACAGATATACTTGGAAACATTAGAACATATACAGAAAAGTACCAGAAACTCTGCTTAATGGCAAGACTATCTTTAGAAAGCTGTTTTTGATCAAACTTTCTTTTTTTAGTTAATCTACTTCCACAAGTAAGGTTACAAAATCTATTTGATTAGCTTTACTCTTAGTCCAGTGATTTCAATAAACATGCTTTCCAAGTAAGCAATCTCGTTAGTTAGGTGGAAGGAAATGTTGGCGCTCTGACACCACACATTATTACACGTTTGATTTGTTAGGTGGTTTACATGGAGGTCTGACTGAAGAAACGCTGTTAGAGCTGACAGACGCACGTGCCTTGGTTTGTTCACATGGTGTCTTTTCCGTTCTGTAGCAGCTTTCTCAGCCTTCCAAGCGTATTTTCAGTGGAGAATATTGAGAGTAGGAAAGTAGTACTAAGTTCGCTGTTCTTTAGTTGTGTGTGTGTGTATATTTAGAGGATAATCGCTTTACAGTGCGGTGTTCGTTTCTGATGTACAGTAACGTGCATTCGCCGTTGGGCCTCCGTGCCGCCCTCGCAGCCGTCGCAGAGCGCCGGCTCGGGTCCCTGTGCACACAGCAGTGAGCTGCAGCTGTCTGTTTCACACGTGGTATGTGTATGTCTGTGCTACTCTTGCAGTTCGTCCCAGCCTTGCTGTCCCCGACCTGTGTCTCCACGTCCATTCGCTATATCTGAGTCTGTATTCCTGCCCTGCAAATAGGTTCACCTGTACCATTTTTCTAAATTTCCTATATATTTAGTAATATATGATATTTGTTTTTCTCTTACTTCACTCTGTATGAAAGATGCTAGGTCCATTTCATATCACTACAAGTGACCCAATTTCATTCCTTTTTTATATTGTTGTTCTTCAGTTGCTCAGTCGTGTCTGACTCTTTGTGACCCCATGGAATGCAGCATGCCAGGCTTCCCTGTCCTTCACCAATTCCTGGAGCTTGCTCAAACTCATGTCCATTGAGTTGATGCCAGCCAACCATCTCATGCTCTGTCGTCCCCTTCTCCTCCTGCCTTCATTCTTTCCCAGCATCAGAGTCTTTTCCAGTGAGTCATCTCTTTGCATCAGGTAGCCAAAAAATATTAGAGCTTCAGCTTCAGCATCAGTCCTTCAAATGAGTATTCAGGTTTGATTTCCTTAAGAATTGACTGGTTTGATCTCCTTGCTGTGCAAGGGACTCTCAAGGGTTTTCTCCAGACCACAGTTCGAAGGCTTCCATTCTTTGGCCACTTAGGCATTCCATTCTTTTGGCATTGTTATTGTCTGTTTCTCACATCCATACATGACTACTGGAAAAAGCATGGCTTTGATGCTATGGACCTTTGTCAGCAAAGTAATATCTCTGTTTTTTAATATGCTGTCTAGGATTGTCATAGCTCTTCTTCCAAGGAGCAAGTGTCTTTTAATTTCATGGCTGCAGTCATCGTCCACAGTGATTTTGGAGCCCAAGAAGATAAAGTCTCTCACTGTTTCCACTGTTTCCCCATCTATTTGCCATGAAGTGATGGGACCAGATGCCATGATCTTTGTTTTCTGAATGTTGAGTTTTAAGCCAGATTTTTCACTCTCCTCTTTCACCCTCATCAAGAGGCTCTTTAGTTCCTCTTCTGTTGCTGCATTAGGGTGATTTCATTTACCTGAGGTTATTGATATTTCTCCCAGCAATCTTGATTTCAGCTTGTGCTTCATCCAGCCTGGCATTTTGCATGATGCACTCTGCAGATAAGTTAAAGAAGCAGGGTGACATATACAGCCTTGATGTACTCCTTTCCCAATTTGGAAGCAGTCTGTTGTTCCATGTTCAGTTCTAACTGTTGCTTCTTGACCTGCATACAGATTTCTCAGGAGACAGGTCAGGTGGTCTGGTATTCCTATCTCTTGAAGAATTTTCAGTTTATTGTGATCTCTGCAGTCAAAGGCTTTAGCATTGTCCGAAATAGATGTTCTGGAATTCTCTTTTTCTGTGACCAAAGGATGTTGGCAATTTGATCTGTGGTTCCTCTACCGTTTCTAAATCCAGCTTGTACATCTGGAAATTCTTCGTCCACATACTGTTGAAGCCTAGGTTGAAGGATTTTGAGATGCTAGCATGTGAAATGAGTGCAATTGTGTGGTAGTTTGAACATCTTTGGCTTTGCACTTCTCAGGAATTGGAACGAAAACTGACCTTTTCCAGTCCTGTGGCCACTGCTGAGTTTTCCAAATTTGCTGGTATATTGAATGCAGCACTTTCACAGCATCATCTTTTAGTATTTGAAATAGCTCAGCTGGAATTCCATCACCTCCACTAGCTTTGTTCATAGTGATGCTTCCTAAGGCCCACGTGACTTCGCACTTCAGGATGTCTGGCTCTAGGTGAGTGATCACACCATCACGGTTATCTGTGTTGTGAAGATCTTTTTTGTACAGTTTTTCTGGGTAGTCTTGTCACCTCTTCTTAATGTCTTCTTCTTCTGTTAAGGCCCATAGTTTCCGTTCTTTATTGTTCCCTTGGTATCTCTTAATATTCTTGAAGGGATCTCTAGTCTTTCGTATTCTGTTGTTTTCCTCTATTTCTTTGCATTGTTCGCTTTAAAAGACTTTATCTCTGCTTGCTATTCTCTTGAACTGTGCATTCAGATGGGTATATCTTTCCTTTTTATCCTTTGCCTTTCAGTTCTCTTCTTTTCTCAGCTATTTGTAAGGCCTCCTCAGGCAACCATTTTGCCTTTTTGCATCTTTTTCTTGGGGATGGTTTTGATCACCACGTCCTGTGCAGTGTTTGGAACATTCGTCTATAGTTCTTTGGGCACTCTATCAGATCTAATCCCTTGAATCTATTTGTCACTTCCACTGTATAATCATAATGGATTTGATTTAGGTCATACCTGAAGAACCTAGTGGTTTTCCTTACATTCTTCAATTTAAGTCTGAATTTTGCAATAAGGAGTTCATGCTCTGAGCCACAGTCAGCACCTGGTCTTATTTTTGCTGACTGTATGGGGCTTCTCCATCTATACAGTCTCCCATCTGTATGGCTACAAAGAATATAATCAATCTGATTTCAGTATTGACCATCTGGTGATGTCCATGTGTAGAGTTGTCTCTTGTGTTGTTGGAAGAGGGTGTTTGCTGTGACCAGTGCGTTCTCTTGGCAAAACTCAGTCAGCCTTTGCCCTGCTTCATTTTGTACTCTAAGGCCAAACTTGCCCGTTACTCCAGGTGAAATCTCTTGACTTCCTGCTTTTGCATTCCAATCCCCTATGATGAAAAGAACATCTTTTTTTGGTGTTAGTTCTAGAAGGTCTTGTAGGTCATCATAAAACCATTCAACTTCAGCTTCTTTGGCATTAGTGTTTGGGGCCTAGACTTGAATTATGTGATATTGAATGATTTGCCTTGGAAATAAACAGAGGTCATTGTGTCATTTTTGAGTTGGCACCCAGGTACTGCATTTCAGACTCTCTTGTTGATTATGAGGACTAGTCCATTTCTTCTAAGAGATTCTTGCCTACAGTCATAGATATAATGGTCATTTGAATTGAATTCACCCATTCCAGTCCATTTCACTGGTTGCTAAAATGTTGATGGTTCACTCTTTCCATCTCCTTTTTGACCACATCCAATTTACCTTGTTTCATGGACCTAACATTGCAGGTAGACAGTATTGTTCTTGACAGCATTAGACTTCACTTTCACCACCAGACACATCCACAGCTGGGCATTGTTTCCCCTTTGGCTCAGCATCTTTGTTCCTTCTGGAGCTGGAGAGTCAGACACAACTTAGCAACTGAACAGCAATGTTCTATTCTATATATGTACCACATCTTTATCTGTGGATGGACATTTAAGTTGCTTCCAGGTCTTTAGCTATTGTAAATAGCGCTACAGTGAACATTGGGTTGCATATGTCGTTTTGAATCATGGGTTTCTCAGAGTGTATGCCCAGTAGTGGGATTGCTGGTAGTTCTGGTTTTAACTTTTTAAGGAACCTCCATACTCTTCTCCGTAGTGGCTGTATGAATTTACATTCCCACCAGTATTGCAAGAGGGTTCCCTTTTCACCATATCCTCTGCAGCACTTAGGGATTTGTAGATTTTTCATCTTGAAGTTAAGTTTATTTGTTTAATTATATTTTCAGTTTATGAGTCTTTTTGCTGCGAGTGGTCTTTGTCTAGTCGCAGGGAGCAGGGGCTGCTCTTCACGGCACATGGGCTTCTCGTGGTGGTGGCCTCTCTTGCTGGGATCATAGCTTCTAGGTGCACAGGCTTCACTATTTGCAGAGCTCTGGCTGAGCAGTTGTGGTGCACGGGCTTAGTTGCTCCAAGGCATGTGGGAGGCAGACCCATGTACTCTGCACTGGGAGGGGTTTCTTAGCCACTGTATCACCATGGAAGTCCGGGTTCGTAGATTTTTTGATGATGGCTATTTGGTGGTATCCCATTGTAGTTTGACTTGCATTTCTCTAATAATGAGCAATGGTGAGCATCTTTTCATGTTCATTGACCATCCATATGTCTTCTTTGGAAAAATTTCTGTTTAGGCTTTGTGCCCATTTATTGATTGGGTTATTATTATTATTATTATTTTTGATATAGAGCTGAATGAACTGCTGCTGTATTTTGGAGATTAATCCTTTGTCTGTTCCTTCATTTGCAAATATTTTCTCCCACTCTGAGGGTTGTCTTTTCATCTTGTTGATGGTTTCCTTTGCTCTGCAAAAGCTTTGAAGTTTAAATAGGTCCCATTTGTTAGTTGTGGTATATTTGATCATCTGTGAAAATGTCACACCACCATTGACAGGATATTATATATACCATTCTAACCATTGTAATGAATATATTTAAGAGGTCTTATTTCTGATATTCTTTGTCCTTATTGCGGTACTTGCCTTTATGCTAGAGACCCTAAGCAGTTCAGTAAGGCAAGAAAAATAAAAGGCAGTAATTAAGAAAGAACTGTCAAAACTCAGTAATTACAAAACAGACAACCCAATAAAAATGTGCAAAACATTTGAACAGACACTTCATAAAGAAGATATTTTATGGATGGTAAAAAAAATAGTACATGAAAAGGAGCTCAGCATTATTAGGGGAATATATATTGAAAGCACAATGAAATACTACTGCATATGAATTAAAATGGTAAAATATTAAAAATACTGACAATACCAGATATTGGAAAAGATGTAAAGAAACTGGTCTAAATGTAAAATGGTACAACAGTTTCTAAAACAATTAGATTCTTAAAAAGTATACCTACATCCATCTGCCATGCGGTTCAGTTATTTCACTCCTAGGTATTTTTCCAAGAGAAATGAAGGCATGTGTCCATATGAAGTCATAAATATAAACGTTCATAACAGTTTTAGTAGTAGTAGCTCCAAACTGGAGAAATGGCAGAGGTCCATCAACAGGCAGATGCGCATAGACAAATAGTGATCCATCTACATGATGGACTGTTATTTTTAACCAATAAAAAGGAACAATGACTGACACCCACAGTAACACGAGCAGATCATACAAAAAATCTGAAGGAAAGAATTTGTGTTAAAAAGTTAATTTATAATTACATTTCTAGAAAATTCCAGGAAAGGCAAACTAATCTATAGGGATCGATCAGATTGTTTAAGATTTGGTCAGGAGGGTAGGAAAGGGGGATGACCAAGGGACAACAAAGCTTTTTGGGTGATGGATATGTTCATTATCTTAATCATGGCGATGGTTTCATATGTATGTGTATCAGAAGTTACTGTATCACCTGCTTTAAATACATGGAGTTTATTGGGTATCATTTATACCTCAAGAAAGCTAAAAACAAAAATAAATAGTGTAGGCTCTGCCGTTAGAAAGTCTGGATAAAACAAGACTAGCAACAGGACCCGACTCTTAGGATTGTTATGAGGACTGTGGGTGGGGTTTTTTTTTTTTTTTTTGGTATGTTTGGTTGGTTTGGTTTTGGTTTTGGTTTGTTTTGTTTTTTAAAATATTTAGCTGTACTGGGGGAGTCTTAGTTGTGTCATGTGGAGATCTTTCCCGTGGATTGTCTAGTTGTGGCTTGTGGGCTTAGTTACTCTGCAGCAGGTAGGATCTTAGTTCCCTGACTGGGGATCAAACCCATGTCCCCTGCAGTGCAAAGCAGATTCTTAACCACTGGATCACCGGGGAAGTCTCGGGTTTTGATATGTGTTCAGAGGCTGAACCAGGGCCTGACTCTCTTCATCACTTGAAATGACTGTATCTCATTTTCTAGTGTATCATAAACTCTCAGCAAGCAAGGCACCACACCCCTGCCATCATCTTGCCTAGTTTGAAACTCAGCATGAGTTTTATGTTACACGTATTACACAGAGCGGTGTGAAAGCATTTTGAGGAACTTTACATTGTTTAGTAATAGAATCAGTATCCAAACATGTACAGCATGGATAAAGACTGAAAACAGAACTGTGGAATTTGGTATACACTGCTTTGGACTAATTTGTGTATTATGGTATTTACATGTTTAGAATTATACGGGAAGTATTTTAAATGTTACATTGTCTTAAAGTTGTCTTTATTTTTATACTTATATATAAATGTGTGTGTATGTGTATCACACGTATTCCCTGAAAATGGTTTCCTTTGGGCACTCTAATGTCCCTGTCCCCCTGGTTTCTTTGACTTATTTTAGAAGGCCGTTAAGTCCTTGGGAAAATCACTTATGTCATCAGTGAGGAATGCCACCAAAATAGCTTCTCACTTAAGTTCCCATCCCCAGAGCTAACCCACAGGAGGTTCTGATAAATTCAAATATTTAATAACTTGTATTTTTCTTTCTCCTCTACCACAGGCCCTCTGGTCCTGGAGGCAAGATCATGTGGTGGATTCTTGGCAGTCAGCAGTCTGTGGAGCTTTTGCAGGTGCAAAGGATTATATTATACTGGGAAAGACCAAGAAGGGGGAGGAAAATGTGAAAATATTAACTATGCAAAAACAACATTCTTCAGAAATTCCACATTGTTTAGAAAAAGAGAGTTCCACTAGTTTGAGAAAAGAGTGTCTGGGTGGGTGTTGTGTGGGGAGGACCTCCGGCTAAAAAGGTGTCTGCCTGAAAGACAGCCAATTTGTTTTTGACAAATTTTTCGTTTTCTTTTTATGAAAGCCTTCACTCAGGCCCGTGGATTATCTTGAAGATAATGTAGCAAGGCCTCTCTGCGAAGAGCCGAGCTATGGGTGCAGGGCTCCCAGTGCAGCTGTCTGCCTCGAGCACTTCTTGGGGGGCTTCAGCGAATTCTGCAGGAGGCAGTGATTCACGGTCCGTGTGACATGTTTGACAGCCTCGTAGATTAACTAGTGTCAGGAGAGCAGAGGCTGCTCCACAACTTACCGAAGGCTAAACTGCACGGTGTAGAAAATACGGAGATCTAAACATCTGGGGGTTTTTCTAGACATTAAACAAAGAGTAGAGTGACAATATGCAATGTCGTGCTATCCATCACTTTGTCATACGCATTTTCCAGTGAGGTTTTAGGGAGAACGCAGAAACTGGAAAGAATTTAGTGAGTGAGAGGTGTAACAGTCTGAGAGAGAAAGGCATTTTGTTGTTGCAAATAAAGGTAAGTGAGAATTATAGTTGAAATAAATTGAAATGGAGATTTGTCAGAAAACTATGAACTGCTGGTTTTGATGTAGACCCCATAAACTGACAGATACATGGGCTTAGGATACCAGCTTGAAAGAAAAAAATTCATTTCCAATTTAATGGTCGTTGGATGGACTTTTTGTTATAGTAATCAGGAAAACAGAAAACATACATTTTTATAGGATCCTGTAGTAATAATTGGATCCATCTGACTTGCAGAATTGATAATCCAGAATAAGACTATTGCCTGTAGATACGAAGCCAGCTTGGATTGATTATGATGGGCGATTGTTTCCACATGATCCATGTCCTTAGCTGTGTTAAGTGGGTAGGTGGTCTTCATTTGTTTGCCAGTGGTCAGGAGTCCTTACTCCCCGGGACCTACGAGGGTCTGTCTGTGGACCCCCTCTGGGGCCTGGGGGCAAAGTGAGCATTCTGGAAATTGAGTCATACTGGATAAGGAAGGCCACTTCTTAAAGTGAACATACTGTAAATTGTCCGTATGTTAAAACAAATGTATATTTTTTTCTGGTCTCTTTCTTTAAGGAGCTGATTCAAAGATGTACTTGCAGCTGTACCATTCCTCTTAAGGACATGTGTGTTCATTACGGTTCCTTTTTGTGAGAAATGTCGTATGATAGGCAGTAAGCATTTAGTTTAGTCAGAGGTGGCAGGAGGTGGGGATGCGGCAGAAGGGGGAGAAACTTGGTATCAGTGATCTCAGGGGTCTCGGCTGGCAGCCGCTTGAAGCAGGGTTTTGGTCCTGGCCAGAGATGGAGAACGGGTCACGGTGGTGAGAGCACCAAATCTTAGCCAGTAGACCAGTGGTCAGTGACAAGACCCTGGCTTTTCAACTTTGCAGAAGAAAATTCCCACAGAGATGAAAGGTGAAGTATTTATTAGGTGGAAAAAAGAGTACAGTACGCGTGGACAGGAACACCCAGGGGCAGACTTAGAGTCCCCGAGGCGTGCCCTCGGGGCAGCGTGAATTACTGTAATGAGGCATTTCTTCCAGCTTTCCTTTGGCCAGTCATTTTGGTTTGCCCGGTTCACAGCCCATATTTGGTATATCTCAGGATTCTTCTGTGTGCGCGCACATGTCTGTTAGCCAAGATGGATTCTACTGCAGAGGTTTATGCGTGGAGCATCTCTTAACGTCACTCCCCTTTGATCTCCAAGACTTTTTCTGCGCATTTGTGGTTGGGGAGGTCGCCTGACTTTGAGAATGAGAACTATGTGATCTGGGCAGGGCTCAGCCTCCATCCTGCGGCTGTCACCTTGGAGTTTCAGTCCACAGGGAGTGAGTCTCCGATCACTTTACCCTGAGTTGGGGAGAGGTGGGCAGTCTGCTTCCTGCATCACCAGCATCCACTGTCTGGGTCAGTGGGGAAACTGGGACCGGGGCAGCCAATGGATTCGCCCAGAGCTGCAGCCTCTAGTGCTGGCTGACCTGGCCAAGTCACAGAGCTGCAGACCTCTGTTCTGCCCGCAGCTGAGGAAGGAGACTTCGGGGCCTTGCCAGGCACCAGTTTCCTTACCTGTGACATAGAATCACCTGTCCCTCCAAGAAGAGGTTGTTGCTGGGATAGGTGATAGCGTGTGGTGGTCTTTAGTCGCTTAGTCATGTCTGACTCTTTTGTGACCCCATAGACTGTAGCCCGCCAGGCTCCTCTGTGCATGGGATTCTCCAGGCAAGAACACTAGAGCGGGTAGCCATGCCCTCCTCCAGGGGATCCTCCCGGCCTAGGGATAGAACACTTGTCTGCTGCACTGGCAGGCAGATTCTTTGCCACTCGGCTACCTGGGAAGCCCCTGCATGGCGTGTTAGTGTTTGGTAATCTGTAGAACTACATTTAAGGAATTACTATTTCAGTAAAAACAGCTAACACCCAGGAAATGAAAAGATGTCATCATAGTAGTTCTTAATTGCATAGAGGGAAGAAAGCACATTAATAAATTTAGTATACCTAATCATTGCCTCTACTAGGGTATAGGTTTAAAAGCTCCTCCAAGACAATTACCTTATTTTTTCAGCTGACGTCTGATAGGAATTTGCCCAAGGTCTGCAGAAAATTGTTAGTAGATGTACATGTCTTGAACAGAAGACAAAATTAAATAGGTTTCTTGTTTACATTCCTTGTTTTGAAATTTTAGTTGATACAAATATTGACCCTGAGGAACAAGGTTACTGTTTAAAAACCTTTCTAAAAGATTAGCATAATTGGAAAATACTTCACATTGTGGAAAAGTGATATTCTGTAAGAATTTGCTGCAAGATTGTGTACTACACGGTATAGAGACGTGAGTCACGACTTGTCACGTTGGGCAGCCCATAAGATCTGGCATGCTCATCCGCTGCACTTCCAGATGTTTTCGCCTTACATGGCCATAAAGGCAATGATAAAACTTGCCCTTAAACCAGAAATCTCATTTCTCATTCCTGTGTGCTTTTCCAAGTTTAAGCTCATTAAATTATCATAGACAAAGCACTCTCTGGTCATTCTTGGAGCTGTTTGGTGCCCATGCTTGCTTTATGAACCACTTGGCACAAATATCCAAAAATGTCCCTTGAGATTGGAGGTGTTGATGGCTTGTCATGCTCAGAAATTCCCTTGGCCTCTGGTCAGGGGTTAAATTAGGGAGGGGGGGGAATGAACTTTGGAACTGTTGCCAGCTTCCTCACTTCAAGTTAACTCCTAAACATAAAACCATTCAGTCTGCATAATTATGACACCTGCTGTAGTGACATTTGCTATCCTAATGTTCTTTGATTAATTTCCTGTAATGAACGCTTACACGCTCTGGGAGAAGGAAGGAAAGCCATGACCTGAAATTCTGTAACAGGGTGAAGGATTATCTGGGTAACAACTGACAGGGCCCAGGACAGTCTAAAGAAATGGAAACACGTTTGTTGCCATTGTTGTTGCTGAAGCCCCGGTTGTTGGGGGCTCTCCGCTGGAGCAGCCCTCCCGCCCCCAGCTAGTGCGCGGCAGCCCCCGGCCGCTGTGCCCGCCCCACGCCCCAGCAGATGTGGGAGGGGACAGCTCCAGACGTACTGGAGGCAGGTGGCCCCTTTGGACGGGAGAGGACCCTGAGGACACGTGAGATGTTGTTTCGCTGTAAAAATCTAATTTCCCCTGAATCTGGTTCTTGGAAGCAGTTAGCCTAACATTAAGTACAAACGTATCTCTAGTGGAACACATAGAAAATTGTTTCACATGTGATTTGAACACTAAAAGTAGCCCGCAGTTGCTATACCAAATAATTATTTCCTGTCTAATACGTTAGTGTGTTCCTTGTATTTATTACCAGAGGTTTACAGTTCCCTTAAGTAAAATGTAGAAAATAACTACATTTTAACTGAAAATACAGCCCCGCTGCTCCCTCCCCATTATGACCGGTTATTCTATTACATGATCTTCACAAGTCCTTCTTACAGCCTCATAAAAAAAAACACTGTGAGGTCTGTGAATTAAAGCAGTCTTTGATATTTGAAGACATTTAAATTGACATTAATAACTTTAATAAAATAAAGTTTCCTTCATGGTAGTAAAATTAGGACCTATTTCAGCATATGTGTTTTTGTCTCACTTTTCTTCATGTTACTTTCAGGAAACAAATCACTGGGAGAATATTGGCAGGCACCTACAGTAAAGGAATGGTGAACTTCACTAATGGCCAAAATAAGTTCAATTTACAGTATCCAAATTTAGTAGAAGACAAATACTTTTCAACATGAGTGATTTGTGAGAGCTTGAGTGGTCATACTGATGATGTCCTTGTCAATTTTTAAGCCTTTTTTTAGTTGGTTTAGGTCAGTTTGAAACGTTTTCAAACAGGAAAATGGTTATGCACTTAGGAATTTAAACAACTGGACAAATTTGTGTTTGTCTTATTCCTATATCAAAGTCACTGTGTAATGAAACAGTACTGCTTTTGGAGCCAAGATACATGTGACTTTGAGTATCGAAGGCAGAGTAAATGGTTAAGTGGTTTAAAAAAATAGTAGCGTTTGAGGATTGAGTCCACAAAATTTAAAAAATACTTGCAGTTTAGCAGGTCTCTGAATTTCAGGCACCTTTTGAACTGGGAGGAAAACGTTTCACATTCATAACTCAGAGGTGGCTAAAGTAAAAGGCAGCCTAGTATATATACATGGTTCTGGTTTTACTCTTTAGCCCTAAGATTTGTGCCCTTCTGGGTATATCTTTCAAGAAGTCAGCAGCATAATAAATAACATAATGTTACCAAATGGAGGAGGTTCGGTTTAATGATCTTATTTCAGCAACATATTTAGAAAGATATTTGGCAGAGATCAAATGACCTCCTTGTCCACACAACCCAGAACTTAGAGGGAGAGGCTGCTGTTTCTGGAGCATCCTTCACACACGTGTTATGTTCGCTCTTAGGAAACTGTCCAACCTCACTGTGGGTCATGGAAGCTGAATCTTTAGAAAACCCTTTTGGGCTTACTGATTCAGTCTTTTTTGGGACTTTGGGGGTCTGCAATATCTCTCTGTATCATATTGAATAAAATATTGATACCACGTACCATGATTTCTGTTAAAAAAAAGTCTTCCAGTTCCTCTGTCTATACATACAGACCCCTCTAAAATATGTGGATTCTTTTAAAGATCCAGTTGGCAGTCACGGAATTTAAATAAAGAGGACAGAGCCATAAGGAAGAGTTTGGGCTTGAATCAGGACTGACTCCAACAAGAAACGAGTTTAGAAATCTTGTTACTCTAGCTGTTCTGTTGACCAGAAGTCTGGAAATACAGAAAAAAGTACTCTCTTAACCGTTAAAAACCCAGCCATGAATACCAAAAGTCCCCACAGCAACACGCGTTTCCCTTTGCCAGTTTTGCCTCAGAGCAGAAACCACAGCAGCGTTTTGGAGTCAGATTAGAGAAGATAGGCCCGTGGAAGGCATGGACCCCTGAGACCCAGGGGGAGCAGCAGTGCCTCTCAGACGGGGCGGGGTCTGACCGCAGATTCCCCGGTGCGCACAGAGGTTTGCGAGCTGCTTCCCAAGAGAGCAAGATGCGTTGCGGGGCCTGTTTTTGAACTTGAGCATATAAAACGTTGTCCCGTCACCTCTCTGATGTGCAGTGAGACCCCACTGCCACGCGGCAGAGCGTGTGGGTAAAGATTGTGCACGTGTGCTTCCTATTCTGGAATCAGTCAAGTGGATGTAATGATACAGAAGTATTTTTGGCAGAGTTACGAGGAATTCTAGAATAAAAATTATAAAATGCCCTGTAACGTGGTGAACAATGCCTTGCTTGTGTGTGGCGTGTTTTTATGTGCACAGGTGGCTTTGCAGCTGCAGTCACCACGCCTCTGGACGTGGCCAAAACAAGAATCATGTTGGCAAAGGTAAGTGGTAAAATAATGTATCGGAGACACAACAGATGCTTGTCTCCGTTAGGGCCAGGGCTTATATGTATATACAGTGAACAAAGGTGGCGATAATACCTGTAAGTTAACAGCCTTACGCTGCCTGTTGAATCACGAATGGAACTGCCTTTGGACAAAGCACTATCCACAGGAATCGCTGTCTTTTTGACATCACTGTCCTCCGTATTATGTGAACAGGTAGGGCTGGTAGGGCCTCTGGCTGGTAATACTGTTTTCAGAAACTCCCTGTTTTTACTGGTGACAGTCCTGAGGCTCAGAGAGTTGGCCTGCTTCACGCCAGGCAGCAAGTATGAGGCTCTGAACTTGTATCATGCTTATTAAGCTTTCACCAGATGAATTAGGACAGTTTTCAGAACTGTTAACAAATGCCATGAAGAAAAATTATCTTTAAAAAAAACTGCATCAAGACTTCAGAGAAGTCCATGGAACATAGCTGAACCAAAACAGTGACTGAAGGGTCATGCCCTGTGGAAAAGCGGGAGAAATAAAGACACAGTCGCAGTATGAAGCTTCACAGGGCAAAGCCAGTTTTAAGCTGAATGTAGTGTTCTTTATTAAATGTGTGCATTAGCCACTTAGAGAAGTTTCATAATACCATTATCCTGATTACTCCCCGTCCTTCTCAGATCAATTATACCGCTTCTCATTGGTTTCCTGGTTAGTAGTTGTATGTGAATTGTCTGGGGAAGCTCTGCTCGTTGGTTGATGGTGAGAGAACTCACCTGGAAAAGCTGCTTCGGGTGGGATTTGGGCCAGATCGGTGCTTGCTGGCGGCTTTGGATGTGAGGGCTTCTAGTCCAGTGAGAGCCAGGGAGCTGACTCCCGGGGACTCCCCAGTCTGCCGGAAGCTGTCCTAGGGGAGGGTGTTGGGGAGCCAGCTGTACGTGGATTGGGGAATTTTGTGAGCTGACGTCTTCGCTTTGTCTTTCCTTGCAGGCTGGTTCCAGCACCGCGAGCGGGAACATCCTCTCTGCCCTGCACGCGGTTTGGCGGACACAGGGGCTGTCGGGGTAAGGCCTCCTCCTCTAGCCCAGTGCCAGGCACACCCGTCCTTCTTCCTTCCGCTCGTCCTGATCGTAGGAGACGTCATGTCTGATGTTGCGTGTGTGAGGTGCTGTTACACAGTCGAGCTGACGCAGTGTTGCGGCCAGTGAGTCCCATCTCAGTGGCGGGCGATGTCCGTGTGTGTGGCCTCTGCCGGGTTCTGGGCTGCAGCAGTGAGAAGGCCAGTGTCCGCTTGTGTAAGGTAGGACCCGAGTGACGAAGGTAGCATTGTTAGAAGAAAGCATTTGTGGTTTGGGACACTTTACCTATTATTAGTTATCACCTTCAACATAGCACAGTGCGTGACACCTCCCTTGAAGCCCACCGCTTTGTATCATCAGCCAAGTGCTTCATACTCTAGCGTGGTGTCCTGCAAAGCTCTCTTTAAAATGCTATTTCAGTAGTGCTTTTACAATATGCAAACCTGTCCAAGCGCTTCCCCGGTGGCTCAGCAGTAAAGAATCTGCCTGCAGTGCGGGAGACACAGGCTTGATCCCTGAGTTAGGAAGATTCTCTGGAGAAGAAGTGGCTACTCTCTCCAGTATTCTTGCCTGGGAAATCCCATGCACAGAGGAGCCTGGCAGGCTACAGTCCATGGGACAGAACCAAGCAACTAAGCACCAAAGCTGTCTACAGGTTGGGATCTATACAGATGGGTGATATCATGGTTCTCTCTGGAATCATCTCCAGGGATTTTCCTGAGAGCCCAGCCTCCGTTCAGGGAAGGTTGAAGGGAGCCTGGTCACAAGGCTGGTATGAAACAGCCAAGCCACAGTAGTGCCGCCACCTCGTCACAGAGCTGTGTCCATCGGTTATGTGGCTAGTTTTGTGTCCATTTGGCAGGTTTTGTTGCAGCTGGTTGAGTCTGGAAAGCCTGGTGCAGGTCAGCCAGGCCCAGGCGAGGGGCTTCTGCAGGAGAGCCCCGTCCTCTGTTCACAGCAGCTGGTGGTGTGGCCTCAGGGACTGTGCCTCCTCGCGGTGGGTGCTGTGCGTCCGAAGGACACGGGGTGTGGAGGCGAGGCCGGGCCACCCGAGGAGTGGGTGAGCCCGGGAGGGCAGGGCCGTAGCTCGTCTGTCCTGAGTCAGTGACTCCCGGCTGATCGATGGTGAGGACAAAGCAGTGTAGTTGCTCATAGTTGAGACACGTCTATTTTGATGTTAGTTCCTCCTGAAGAAAGAAAGAGTGTGTGTGTGGGGGAAGAGCTATGAGATAGCCCAGAAAAGATTCTTTGGGCTTCAGATAGTGACTGGGCCACACAGAGGTGTTGCATGCAGTAGCTTTTTTAGGTCATCATGTCAGACTGCCGAATTTTACTCATTTGTATTGATATCATTCTTAAGAGTCTCTGGCAACTGTTGGTCTCTGCCCTAGACCGTGGCCCTGTGGAGTCTGAGCGGGGCTGTAGCCTGCCTGCCGTTTTCAGGAAGGTGCTGATGTGTGTGGGCGTGGCCTTGTTGGCAGGACCGTGGCACCAGAATCTCGCAGAGGAGGGGTTTCCCTGAGATGATCAAAACCTAACCTTCCCTGTCCTGGTGGTGGTGTCACTGGCTGCTCCCTCATGGGACCAAGCCAGGATCGCAGGCAGAGAGACAGGGTGTCATCCTCATGCAGAGGGCCTGTCCCTGCCATCAGCCCTGTGAAGGGATCTCATCTTCCAGAAGCTTCTTGAGTCTTGGGCTTCCATTGGTATGCCCAATGTGGTCCTTGGCAGAGTGTTCATTAGCTTCTCATTAATGTGATAAGAGAGAAATAATTTGACAAGGGAACTGTAACTAAAGGCAAAGAAGCAAAGGCCCTGCCAGTGTGGGCAGCTGTTCTGAGCAGTGGGCCTGAGCTTCTGCTGCTTCCTCTGTCCTCCGCGCAGAGCCCCCGGGGCCCCTGGTGGTCCTGGAACACGCCTCCCGGCTTTGCAGAGGGTTCCAGTTACCTTGCAGGTACAGCCTCGCGCCTCGTGTACACGTACACAACCCCCACACCCCCCAAGCCCAGCTCGGGGCTGGTGCTGAGCTCCCGGCATCCGTTAGAGCAGTGACGCGCTTGAGTCGCTCCGGGGAGGGCAGGGGAAACCATGTTCTGTCACAGACTTGGGAGATGTGCCTGCGGGCAACTTGGTTTCTCAAATGAAAATACCACGCGCTCATCCAGCACAGCGGGCTGGAGGCAGATGGGAAGCCTATTTATCCGGCGCTGCTCCGCACTTGAGCTCGTCGCCAGGCCTTTGTGTTTCTCTCCCGCGCCTTCCCGCGCTCACCGCCGCTGCCGAGCCCCTCGCGTGGCGCCCGTTGTGTAGTCTCCCGGGGCGTCCCTCCAGCGAGGCTCCGCTCTGCTCCTGCCCCCATGTCTGGGTCTGGTTGGGGTGCTCACTGGACAAATGACTCTACGTTAAGGCTGTAATGATGTTAACAGACTCAGTTGTCATCTAGTGAAGCAGTAAACTGCTTCCGTCTGCCCCTAGCTTGGAGCAGCTGAGCTCATTAGCAGCGGGAGCAGAATGAGACGCTGGCTGTGGAAACAAGTCAGGGAGGGAGGCTCCTGTGGCAAATGCGGTTTCCGCAGCTCAGCCCCTGTGCCTTCCTGGCCAGCGCATCTCTTTGTGGGGTGGGGGCTGGGGGCTGGGGGCTGAAATGTTCTCCAGGTCGGAAGGACCTAGGGGCCTCAACGCAGAAATTCAGGGATACCTCATATAGAAACAATTTGCCCGGTGCTGGGCTGAACAGCTTTTTCCTTACAAATGTGTTTTCGTCTTCTATAGAATTTTCATGTGGACAAGAAAAAGAGGTTCTCATTTGGGGTATCATTGTAGTTGATGAGTTAAATTCTCAGCTAACTAAACCACTGACCCCCAGAACTCCTCTCGAGTCTCTCTTCCTCAGAAGTGCTGAGGGCTGCGTGATGGGGTTGTCTGAGGAGCGGGGAGCTGGCCTCTCCTGGCAGTTGACAGGGGGCAGCTGGGCAGCCGTGGACTAGGCTGCCCTTTGTGAGGCCTCCTCCCTGTCCAGGTCTTGATGAGTCTCCCTTTAGCTGAGCGTGGAGGTTTCCCAGACTGTCAGGGCTATCCGAGGCTGCCGTTGGCATAATGTATGTATTTTCAGCTTTCCTCCCTAGATCTGACCCAAATTATTTTTAGTAGTGAATTCATTAGTTCTGACTGTATAATTTTGTTTTCTGCGTATACAAGTAATACTGTTGGTAAAAAGGCTCAATTATTACAGACACTAGGCGAGGAAAGTCTCCTCAGGAAGTTGAGGACATGTCAGCCGTGTTTGGGACTTCTTTTAGAACCCTTTTGTCTGTCTTCCACGTGAGTCCTGTGGACGACCTTATTTTTCAGTTGCAGAATCTCCCAGGTTTGTCTCCTGTACCAGAATCTGTAATCCGAGAGTGGGTTCTTTGCAATGTTTGTTTCATCAGTGAAACCACGATGACCATCTTTGAACAAATAACTGTGCGTTGCTCTGGGAGTGTATTAAACAATGATTGCCCAATTTACAACCCCAGCAACATCGTTCTTTTACTTTGCATTTCTTTGCTTATTCCAAAGTTGCAACTTTGATGGTGACTGGCCTTTCCTAGTGCCTGGGGACAAAACCTATAATGAGGTGCTGTTCCCCTCCCAGCTGAAACAACCCATCTGTCTTGCCCTTCATTAGAGGAGAAAGAAAACGGGATCCATGGAGATTGGATTCCCCAAGTGGCATCACATTTGTGGGGATTTAAGGACAAAATGGGACCAAGTGAGTCACCGGGAGGAACAGGGGATAATCACTGGAAATCTCCCGAAACACCCAGGGCCCACTTCAGGTTTAAGGTGTTGGGGGGCTCGAGCCTTCCCCAGGAGCCAGCTCATTGACAGCTTTATTAAAAAGTCCATTTCATCGTCTCTCAAAGACAGAAATGGTGCGAAAGTTAACAGAACTCTTGTGGGGATCGAGTCAGTTTGGACTAACTGCTGGACTTAGTGGTGGGTGCTCACAAGTAAGCTCTGTTTGGTATTCGGCCACTTTAGCCCTCAAACAGCTGGGCTCCAGCTTCAGCAAGTCTACTTGGGAATGTAAGTGCCATTCTGAAAGGAAAAACACACATATCTAAAGTGCTCTGTGGGGTTTAATGAGCGTGGTGTGTTAAGTTGAGCAAGCTGTGGGTGTTGGAATTCCACCTTTTTTACACACACAATTTTAAAAAATCTTTCCTCTTGCCTCCCACCAGATTATTTGCAGGTGTCTTCCCTCGCATGGCAGCCATCAGTCTGGGAGGTTTCATCTTTCTTGGTGTTTATGACCAAACTCGCAGCTTTCTGTTGGAACTTGGCAGAGAGAGCCCCTGAATCAGAGATGGCCCCTGCCTTCAAGAAAGGATCCTGCTGTGAGAAGAGTTTCCCTTCCAGTGAGCAGCTGTCCAGCCATCTGAACAGCAAGACACAGTGCGGAGTCCAGTCCCGCTCGGGTTACAACATGGAGGACATGTCTTCCGTGCCGCAGGCTGGCTGGGGTGACATCATCGGCTCGTTTGCCAGAGTTGAGAGAAAAATGATGTCCACAGTGGTACTTTGAACGTTATTTTTCTCAGAACCGCTTAATAAATAAGCATGGTAATGCTGAGTCCGGGCCCTTTCCGAGCCTTCATTTGATCTGTATCTGATCTTTCATTTCCTGCCACCTGATGGTAGCGTCAGCCAAAGGCAGGGCTGGTTACAATTTTAAAAGAACGGCTAGAAGGAGACTTACGGAAAAGGCTGGGGATGTGGGTGGGTTTTTCCCCTGGGTTAATTCCAATTGCGTGAGCTTACAGCTTTGTGTAAAAAGAAGGAATTACAGGCGCACGGCAAGCATCCTTGCTGGGTGACCAAGCTGCTGGTCTTCATGACCATCAGATTTCACCTATAAAAACACACTTGTATTTTACAGAGAGGTGTCTTGTGAGAGAGAACCCAGTCTCAGCTCAGTGACTAGGTGCGCCGTCACTGACTTCTCTCACTATTTCAGACTCAAAGCAAGGGCTGGGGCTGGCTTTGGAAACAGGGTGGTTTCATCCTTCCTAATCAGTAAGGTTCATTGTTAGGCATTTTAAGCTCTATACTGGAACTCGAAGATATGAAGTGAGAAGGTCACCATTTTGGAGCTTGACTATAATAAGCTCCAGGTGTTAGAAAAATTCAGAGAGAAATCTTAGGAATCTAGTGCTGGCATGTCTTCCCCGGAGCAACAGTATATAGTTGGCTTTGACTAAAATTTTTTTTCTTTTCAAGAAGTAAAAGGGTAATTAATTAAGGCAGGATGACTCCCTTACAAAGGCAGTCTCTCTGGAATTAAAGAGGATGAAGCATGGCTGTTTAACAACGTAGGTAGAAAACAACCCACCACACACTTAACATGTTATAAATGAACCTTTATTAAAGACACTTCAATGCCATTTGTTAGACACTTCAATATTTTACATGTTTTTCAATGTACATTGTACCAAAATTTCTATAAATAAATAACTTTGTACATAAAAGTAATACTTCCTCTTTCACATTGCCTCTCAGAAGCAGCAAATTCACATACTTTGTGGAAGTAACAATCAGCTAACTGTTGAGAACAGAATTCTAGGTGTGCTTACCTGGAGCAGTGGTGACACCTGACAGTGGAATTTAACAAGGTGAGTAACCATTCCATCAGCACGGCCCCCTTCAGCTTTTTGGCTAAAGGAGCTTGGCTTTCTGAGATTTTTTAAGGACCTTGTTTCAATGTAATTTTTCCTGAAATACACATTGGCACTCACAAGATGGTTAGCAACAGGTCTCAAAAAAAGTGCAAAAATACCCAAAACCCAGGACGAGGGGCTGATCTCTGAGAGTCCAAGCCCAGGGCCATCTGGGCGAGGGAAGGACATGGCCAGGCCTGCTCTGGATTCTCAGTGGAGACATATGAGCCCTGAAAAGAGAGGACTCGGGTTTCTTCCTCCCCTAAGGCCAATGTAATGTTAATTATATCGGCAGAACTACATCATCACTATTGAAAAACCCACAGGTACCAACACCATCAGCAGCCTCTATCTTCTTAAAAAGCCTCAAATGGCCGTTGAATGCTACTGACAAGACCACATCTGCCTTTCTCACAGAAGGAAGAAAGGCAGCCTAATTGTGGGAGCCAATTGCTTGTAGTGGATTAACAACCTATATTCCACCTCTTAGAGAAAGAACTGAAACCTCCGAGAACACCTTCACCGTGAAGGAATGTGACGTCTGCCCCTCCGAGCTCTACGGGGAGGTCCCCGCGACGCTGTCCACACACAAGCAACCACGACAGGAAGTGGCTTCCACTGCAGACACAGCCTCTGGTGGTAAAGCATCCCAGGGTCTGTACCAAGCCAAGAGCGTCTCCTTTCCACCCACCACCAAAACCTCCTGTGAACAAATGTGGTTTGTAGCTTCAAGGAACTCCATCCATGCATTAAGGCACCAGAACTATCCCCCCCTCCAAAATTAAACAGCAACCAGGTATGAAAAATAATATTGTCAACATCGTACGATTTTTGTTTCTGTTAACCATGCACTAAAGATTAAAATAGCCTCTGTAAAAGATATATATAATATATATGGCATCTCTGAGAACTCTTATGTACAAGGGTACCAAATACTCCTCTACCTTTTGTACACGCTAGCCTCTTGCATTTCTGTGCTTCCACTGCAAGTCCTTTCAGACTCTTGCCGCTCCACGTGGAGGTGAGAACTATGTACAAATCAGTGATGCCCGAAGCCAGGCTCCCTCGCGGCCTCACCCACCTCTCTTCTGCAGACGCCATGAGAGCCGAGGTAGACAAAGCCTAGCTTTTCGGTGCAAACAGCAGTGGTGTGCTCCGTCTCCCGGGGGACTGTCCTGTCAGGGGGGTGGACTCGGAACCAGAGTCACAGGCTTGGGGGATGTGTCCGTTGGAAAGAAGCAAGTGCTGACCTTCACCAGGCACGTCAGGGGAGCCCGAGGCAGCGTCTGCGAGCTCAGGCTTGCCTGCAGTTAACACAGATGAAGGCTGGAGGTCTAAGGAGTCCGGCTCACACAGCCGTGCTAGAGTCCAAGAGGATGCCCCTAGGAGGGGAGAAAGGAGAGGCCACGTCAGCCCGGCCACACCCCCACTGAAGGGTGACCCTCAAGAGAGAGACCATTACCTTTGCCATCGAGAGGCGCCGCGGGCCTCTTCAGGGCGGCCCGCGTTCTGTCGTGGTTACTGGGGTAGAGGGGCCCCTTGCTCGGATGCAGTGCAGACTGCGGGTGCTCACTCAGGCTGGGCTCCTGGCTGCTTGAGGTTCCCGGCTGTCTGCTGTCCCCAGGCTGAAGGCGGCAGGCTGGCTCCTGGGAGTAAGCGTGCGCATCGGCGCTGCAGTCACTGCACCCCACTGGGCCGCCGCGCTCTGTGGATGAGACAGAACCGTCACTGGACTACTCTGTGGGGCCCGAGCCCTGCTCTCACCTCCGTAGACACCTCCCCTCCCAAGTCCGTTCACGGAAAAAGGACTGTGGCCAGCACCCAGCTATTTGTGAAGAACAGAGGTCTTCTATGTTGAAATGCTTCAGATTAATTTCTTAATCAGAGTGTGAACTGATACACTCTGATCCCAGGGGAAAATCCAGTGTGCATGACGTGTTGTGCAGGGTCAGACATCTAGTGTCAGAGTGGCCCTGGTGAAAAGGCACCTCAATTTGTCACTTAAAAATCTAAACTCATGCTTAACACACCGTAGTATTACGTAAGAGACCTCCTATTCTGGAATTTAAAAAGCAGCAGGCCACACTTCCTGTTTATAGAGTGACTGCCAAATTCTGAGATAGTTTGACATCAAGTATTTGTCTCCCCCCACAACTTTCATGTAGTGAGTAGGTCAACGCAAATTTTGATTTCAAGAGCTGAATACTTTTTCCTGAGGAAAACTTCTCATACCCATTGTCTTCTGGGGACCGGGTGGGCCATCAGCCTTCTCCACCACTTTCCAGGGCTCCTTGGTGAACCCGACGCAGAACTTGGGCTGCCTGCAGATAACACCGTGAGCTTCCACCTCGGGAAAGAGGCCTGCATCTCTTGGACAAACACCTGCAACAGACTCCCATCCGGTTAGATGCCCTTCCTCTGAGGTGGGCTTAGCGCTTCAGACGATGCTGTGTGAAAAGAACGGGCAAGGCGACCAGCACAGGGACACTGTTCAAGAGGTTCCCAGGGGTTTGTTCCTGGGCTGAGGCCCCTTTTCTAACACTGCCTTCACACCAGGCAGGCCTTGGGTGCCAGGACAGTGAGCAGTTCTTGGTTTGGATAAACTCACTCCAAACCACTGCTCTGTCTTCCCCCGTTTCTGTGGGCACTTCCTACTCTGAGAGACTGAAGAGCAGACCTGGGCAGTCTCCCTGCTCCAGGGATGGGAGTGGGGTGTGTCTCTGAAGCAGTCTTGTCCTCTGCTGCTCTTACTGCAGGCAGTCCTACCTTATCCAGATTAGGAGACGGTAAACCCAACAGAGACCTTGTGGAACTTGCACAGGTTAAGTCCCCAAAGACCCACCAGTAGACTTGAGTCACCCGAGCTGCCAGATCCCTGTGCTTAAGAGGATGCGCCCGGGCTGAGGCCCTACCGTTGCTCTCCAGATGCCCGTTGGCCTGGTGGCCACCTTCCATCCTGACCATAGTCTCCTGTCGGTCCGAAAGCGTCCCCTGAGAAGAGAGGTAGCTCGGAACGTCTGGGGGCACGATGGTTTCATCTGCAAGGAGACAAGATGGTCACCCACCAGGGGTCCTGACCCTTTGTGGTGATGACACAAGCAGACTTGGGCACCGGGCAGCCTCTGTAAAGCTGTGCAGAGACACTGCGTGGCATCTGTGCCCTGGAGAAGCCCTCCTAGCACCTGCTTAGCCTGACTTTACCCAGCTATTGGGGCACGGTGATGAGAAGGGAGACTGACATCTCTCCCAAGAGAAAAACAGCCTGGTGAAATCCCTGCAGCCACAACCCACCACACAGCAGCAAAGCCCGATGGCTCAGAAAACTGCACAGTTTGTAATGGACTTGCATTAAGAGTATTCCCATTAAAATGTGCTATTCTCAAAAGAGAAAATGGTGTCATTCTGTGGCCTCCTTCCCAAACATCCTGGCTGTTCCCCTCCCGTGAGTCCCCTCGGCCACGGCGGCTCACCTGTGTTCGTGACGCTGTACTCCTCGCTCTTCTTCCTGGTCTGGTAGATGATGCACACCCAGACGAGGGAGGTGAGCACGATGCTGCACACCACGGCGATGGTGAAGATGCCCACGGTGGTGCCATCCTTCCTGCAGCCCGGGGTGGGCAGGACGCTCAGCTGGCTGTGCGCGCGCTCCGTGCCCAGGGCGTTGGACATCTCGCAGGTGTAGCGGCCCGCGTCCTCCAGCACCACGTTCTGAACGACCAGCAGCTGGTTGCCGGGGGTGAAGTGGTGGCGTTCGGTGAGGCTCAGGGGCCGGTCCCCCTTGAGCCAGGTGATGCGGGGCGGAGGGCTGCCGGCCGCCTTGCACTGCAGGGCCACCGTTTCTCCCACGGACACCACGCGGTCCTCCAGCGGCACCGCCAGGGACGGGGTCTCTGCAAGAAAGGGGGGGGTCACCGCTTCTGTGGGCCTCGGCTGTTCTAGGTCTGTCTCCTGAAACAAGGACAGTCCAACGCATCGTGCAGCGCCATCTGGAGCTTTTATCAGGGTGTCTAGGTTTTCTACCAGAGGGACCAAGCCGTGCTGTCTGGGGATGAACTGACCTCAAGCCACAGAACCCCCGTGGTTCTCACAACGCCCGGTGACAGGCCCACGTCTGTCCCTCCTGACCCACCCTGCCTGCCTGAGGAGAGGGCAGTTCTTCAGAGTGTCTTAAACCTAAGCCCTGTGGAGACTCTTAATTCGATGGCTTTTTTCTTAAGAGCGGGAACCACTTGTTTTGCTTTAAGTAAAAACCGCCTCTTGCACTCCCCTACCCCAGGCTTCGTAGGACAGTCTGAGAACCCTGCCTCTGGGTCCCCATTGATGTGTAAGAAAATCCCTCACACACACACACGTACTCAGCGTACCAACCTAGGACAGTCAGGGTGGCATTGGCCGAAACGGAGCCAGCCGAGTTCTGGGCAGTACAGCTGTAGACCCCCATGTCGCCTATCTTCACATCCGTGATGAAGAACACATCGTCGTCCGGCATGACGTGCATGCGGCGTTCCCGAGCGGCGGGGAAGTCCGTGCCTCCGTCCTTCTGCCAGGCGATCTGGGGGTTGGGGTGGCCGGTGGCGGCACATTCGAGGCGGGCCGTGGTGCCAGTCCGGATGGCGATGTCGTGGGGCATTTTGGTGAAGGAAGGGAACACTGCAGGGCAGACAGAGTCGTCTGTGGAACGCTGGGTGCAGAGGCCAGGAGCGGCTTCTGTCGGACTGACTCCCCCACTCCTGAGTGTCAGCTTGCCACTCACCGCCCTTCGTGCAGCGTCCACCTAGGACTGCCCCCACCCCCACTGGAACCAGGAGCAGGGCTTTCTGAGCGCCGCTGACCGCTCCTGCTGCACGGGCAGCAGTTAGCACCTCCTCTCACCACGCACACGAGGTTGGCTTGAACCCCTTCAATGGAAGGCTCCCCTGAAACGTCCTACTGTCTGTCCTGTGGTGACCAGTCTGTATAGGGATACCCCATAAGTGCCAGGGCCTGATGCCTGCCAACCTGGTTTGGTCACCCTGAGGAAGCCTGAAAAACAAGAACATCTGCTCCTGCCAGGTGCTGTAGCAGGGAACGTGACATGCCTTCACCCTGGAGAAGGCAAGAGGATGGCTCTTCTGTCTTGAAGAAAACCGATTCAGGAACCTTGGTGCTGGAACCATTTAACTGTAGATTTAATAAATCAGGAGAATCTTGCTATGTTGCAGGGCAGGGTGCTATTAACTGCTCAAGCTATCTACCTCTCTTTCTACCCAAAACTCACTACAACAAACAGCAGCCCTGAAGACAGCCATCTTGACAGGCTCTAGAGCTGGCTGCCGAGTAAAAAATCCTTGTCAGACACCCGCAAGACCGTTCTGCTCCCGGCTCACTGGCCTACAGCTCACTGGCCGGGCCCCGCCCGGGCTGGCCACCAGCCCCAATGCTGGGTCGTCTCCTTGGAGGGCAGCGGCTTCCCCAGGATTGGGGTGCACTTGGAATCCGGCTGCCAGGCATCTTGGGCTGAGGACGATAATAAGTGGGGGGAAAAAAAGAAAATACAACAGTTGGCCCTACCTACAATGTACTTGAATGAAAGTGAAGTGAAAGTTGCTCAGCCGTGTCTGACTCTTCGTGACCCCATGGACTATACAGTCCATGGCATTCTCCAGGCCAGAATACTGGGAGTGGGTAGCCTTTCCCTTCTCCAGGGGATCTTCCCGACCCAGGGATTGAACCCAGGTCTTGCGCATTGCAGGTGGACTCTTTACCAGCTGCACCACAAGGGAAGCCTACTTTACGTAATAACTGCATTAAAAAAAAAATCACTCCAAAAGACTCCACTAAGAATAAACCCTATAATCTGCTACTCCTGAGCCCACGCCAGGCCACAGCGTATGACAGAATGACACCTCCCATCCTGGTCATTTCCAGATGGCAGAGCAGCCCCGAGCGTGGCTCTGCAGGAGCCGGACCCCCAGGAGGAAGGCGGCGTACCGTGCACGGTGAGCTTGGCCTTGTGTGAGTAGGAGGAGCCGAAGTGGTTGGTGATGACGCACTGGTAGCGGCCCTCGTGCTCGAAGCTGAGGCGGCGCAGGTGCAGGACGGTGGTGTACTCCATCACCTCCCCGTCCTGCGCGCGCACGTGGGCGAAGTTCTCCATGTCGGCGTTGGCCAGCGCCTCGTTGTCCTTCTTCCAGGCGAACGTCATCGGGGAGCTGCTGCTGCTGGCAGCCGAGCAGGTGAAGCGGACGTCCTTGCCCACCACGGCTGTGATGGTCTCTGGCTGGGTGATGATCTGGGGCTTTGGCAAGTCATCTGGGGTGAGAAGAGCCAGCTGTAAGGCACTGTGACCCCTTCAGGACATGGGGACCAGCTGTGGTTCTCATGAACAAGAAAGTCAGACCTCAGGGGCTCCCTGAGCACCCTCAGCTCTACCAAACACTGTCAGGGACGTGCACTGTGGTGATCCAGTAACAGCTCCACGAACAGTGATCCCTCCATGATCACACCCCTTGATTACAGGCACATCCACCAGTGCTCAGTTATCAAACAGCCCTCAACTTCCCTAAGGCTACAGCTTTACTCACTCATGGTCAGAGAAAACTCACAGAGCACCATGAACCACTGTGAATGCAGAGCACCCCCACCCTTCAAACTTTATTCCAAAGGGAGCAGGGTATGAAGTATCTCCAGAACATCACTTACTTCCCTCGTAGCTCAGTTGGTAAAGAATCTGCCTGCAATGCTGGAGACCCGGGTTTTGATCCCTGGGTCGGGAGATCCCCTAGAGAAAGGGATGGCTGCCCACTCCAGTATTCTTGCCTGGAGAATCCCATGGATAAAGGAGCCCGGGCTACAGTCCATGGGGTCGCAACTTAGAGACTAAACTTAGACTTAGAGACTAAACCGCCACCACCAGAACATCAGAATAATGGCTTGTGAAAATGTGCACCTCTATTAAAGCAGTGAGACCATTAGCAAAAATGATCACCATCAGCTTTTTTGGAATCTTAGGAAACTGGTAACAACCCATGGAGTGCTGCTTCAAGAAAACACTTGAAGAAAAGTGACCTTTCTGGCATAACTTACCTGAGGTCCCACTCCTCTCTCCCCAGCTCTATGGCAGCATTAAAACCCCACAAGCCTAGTAACTAGTGAGGCGAGCAGGATGGGCTGGGCATGCCCACAGAAGCTGCATTTACTTGGCCTGGTACCGTCTGCTCAGCAAGGGGAGCCCTGGCCCCGGGGCATGTGGTAAAAATAACCAGCAGTCAGTGCTGAGGCAGGAGTATTAGTTGGAACCATTAAGAGGGGTGGCCAGGAGATTGCAAAGGAAACCGGGTGAGTGAAATGTCACCAGTGGGCTCTGAAGAGGCTCGGGACATCTCTGAGGACCTAGAAGGCTACCTGCATGTGCAGGACTAGGCCTGTGCCCAGAAAGGACTTGAGAGAGTGCAGATTTCTTCCCTGTGACCCGCATCGAAGATCAAACAGGAAGTGATAGCACATCCCCAACACATATATGTCCATAGACCGCGAAGACTGAAGATGGCAGTACTCCCGAAATTAATCTAGAGGCTCAATGCAATCCCTGTTTCAAAATCCCAGCTGTCTCTATTGCATAAACTGACAAGATTATGGGGACATCGGAGGGAGCCGTAATAGTGAAAAGCAACAAGACCAAAATTGGAGGACTATGTACAAGCTAATAAAATTGTGAAACTCTCAAAGGAAAATACAGGCGTAAATCTTTGTGACCTTGTCTGTGGTAATAGCTTCTTAGATAATGACATCAAAATACAAACGACAAAAGAAAAAATTAGACAATCAAAATTTAAAAACCTAACTAGCCCATAGAATGGTAGAAAATACTGGCGTATCTTAATCCTGCTGAGGATTTAGTATCCATAATACATAACGAACTCTTATAACTCAACACTGAAAAGACAAATGACCAATTAAAACATGGGCAGAAGATGTGAGTAGCCAGTTTTCTAAAGCAGACATACATATAGGTCCGATGATACGCATATGCAAACAAGCTCAACCTCATTAGGGGATGCAAATGAAAACAACAGGGCGATTCCACTTCGACTAGTAAAACTGAAAAGGCAGTGACAAGTGCTGGACAGGGGAGCCTGGCGTGCTGCAGTCTGTGGGGTCACAAAGACTCGGACACAGCTTTGTGACTGAACAGCAAGCGTTGAAAAAGGGAAGCGAGACTCCTCATGCGTTGCTTGGGGGCGTGTGAAGTGGTGCAGCCACTTCGGGAAGCAGTTTGGCAGCTCCCACATGACCCAGCAGTTCCATTCCCGGTATAAACCCCAGAGATTTTACATAAAAACTCGTACATGAGTTTTCACAGCAGCATTATTTACAGTAAACAAAAAGTAGAAAGCAACCTGATGCATGGCTGAATAAATGGATAGCCATGCACTAGAATATTTGTTCAGCCACTTAAAAAATAATGAAGGACTGATACATGGTGGGGCGGGGCGGGGGAAGGAAGACAAAAAAACTACACTAAGTGAAAAAGGCTAGTCACAGATGACTATATATAGGATTCCAGTTACACAAAACATGCAGAAGAGGTAATCCTAGAGACCTGATGCACAGGGGTGGTGGCGAACGTGTTTGGGGTTTCTTTATGGGTCATGAAAATGTGAAATTAGTAATGAGGCTTACATGACTATTCCATATTTTAAACACCATTGACTTGTACGTTATTTAGAGGGGTAAATTTTATATGTAAATTATACTCCTCTTTAAAAAAATAGCTTTAGTGAAATACAACTTTCTTACAATACCATCTGCCTGTTTAAAGTGGACAATTGATGGTTTCAGTATGTTCACAGGTACATGCAACCCGCATCACAGTCCATTTTAAGAACATTTTCATCAGCTCAGAAAGAAACTTTGCATCTTTTAGCTATCATCCCTTCTCCCTCCAGCCCTCCCCAGCCCTAGGAAACCAACTAATCTACTTTCTACCTCTAGAGGTTTTCCTAGTCTGGAGATTTCACATGAATGGAATCATATACCGTCTTTTGTGACTGACTTGTTTCACTCAGATTGCTTTTCATGACCTAATAATACTCCTAATTGTATGCTTATACCACATTTTATTTATCCACATAGGCATGTGGGTTTCCACTTTTTAGCTAGCACGAATAATAGTGCTATGAACATTCATGTACAAGCTTTGCTATGGGCATACATTCTGTTTCTCTTTGGAACTTACCCAGGAGTGGAATTGGTGGTTCATATAGTATCCGCGTTGAACTGTTTGACAAGCTGTTTTTCCAAACAGCTACACCATACTGCATTCCCACCGGACGCGTAGGCGGCTTTGGGCTTCTCCCCATTCTCACCAACCCTTGTTGGTGTCTGACTTGGATTCTACTCCTAGTGGGTGTGAAGTGGTTACATTTCCATTGTATTAAAAAGGAGTGGGAGATTCCCACAGAGCTTGAAATTTTGATCTTCTGCCAAGTGTTTCCATGATTCCCACTGGTACTTGACGATTGTCTGAGTGGGAGCCTGAGCAAAAACGTGATGGTGGCTCTCAGAAATGGGTGCTGAGTGCTGCAGCCCAGGACCCACCTGCCAGGGCCAAAGGCCAGAGACTGGGCCCAGCATGTCCCAGGACCCACCTGCCAGGGCCACAGGCCAGAGACTGGGCCCAGCATGTCCCAGGTCCTACCTCAGCTCGTAGTCACCAGGAAAGACGATGCCCCATAGCGGGCCAGAGGAAGAGGGCAGAAAGTGCAATTTCAGGGAGCTCTACGGGAATTGAACGGTCAGGGACCAGGAACCTGAGAACCGTGGAGGTCGTGGCTCTTCTGTCCTAGAGTATGGGAGCCAAGCATGTGGTCCCCGTGAGAAGCACCGACAGTAGGGACGGCTGGCTCGGGGGCTGCTGCCACACTGCCGGACTGGCTCAGGAGGAAGGCAGGAAGCCTGCTGTCAGAAGTGGTGGAGGTGGTGGTGGGTGGGTGTGTGGAAGGCGGGCACCTCCACCTTGACATCCCCAGGTGCACTGCTTACTGCTGTGCCCAAAAGTAAGAGAGAGAAGTGTACCACGGGGGTCCCCAGACCCTACCTTTGGGAGCTCCTTCCCCAGAATGTCATCCCCAAGGTTCCGGGCAGACCAGGGGGACAAGAGGCAGCAGGACGCACACCTGCCCGGCACTTCCGCTCCTAGAGCAGAAACCAGCAACTCACCTCTTGCTGTGACTACATCTTCCTGACCACAAGGCTGCATATCCCTGCGTGGTGCCTGTGTGCACATGTGTGTGAGCACACGTGCATGTGTCCAGGTGCTCACCATTTCCTGTGCTCTCTGCAACCAAACCTGGATCCCGACCACCCCTCGTCAAAAAGATGGCAGGACCAACATGCCATCAGAAGGAAAAAAAAGCTACAAGTGTGATTCCAGTGCTTTGGAGACGCAGCAAGAGTGCAAGTCAACACGAAGGGATTATTTTTACTGCAGCAACTGTTCTCCTGAGACTCGTTCTTCCTGTATTTAACCTTTCATTCTTGGGGTTGGAAAGAAACACACAGGAAAACCCCAGCCTCGTACACCGAGTAAATTTGCAGCTAAGCCTGGGCACCAGTGCCGTCCTGAAACAACACAGCTACCTTCCTGTAACTGATTATTCGCCGTGTAACTGAACCAGCTCCTGCTCGCCCCTGATTAAATGCATGCACTCCGACAACCACATAATGAGGCGATGGCCCCGTAAATATGACGTGTGGTTTTGGTGGGAAATGAACTGTATCCAGCAGCTGACAGGTCACCGCGGGCTGGGCTGACTCTCATCACAGCAGTCCCTCCCGTAATGAAGTTTCGCCTGGCCTCCGTGCCCTTGGTGAAAAAGAAAAACACCAAATTGCAAAGACTGTCTTACCGCACACAAAACTCTCCGGCGGCACGGAGAAGATGCTCTGGCCCTTCAGCGCCTCTGGGTGGGCACAGGTGGCCGTTACGAAGCTCTGCAGTGTCCTGCCCAGCAGCCAGGGGGGCAGCCATTTGAGCTGGCAGTCACACAGGAAGCTGTCACTGCTGATGTGGCTGAAAGCGAGACGAAGAGACGAAAGGGTCACGTGAGGTGCGACCGCACAGAAGGGACACCCCCTCACCTGTGCCTGGAATGACCCTCCCCTCCAGCCAGCTCTGGCTGTGCATGTCGGCAAGCTCGAGTGGGAGATGCTTTCTCTCACAGTTCCTCTCCAGCGACCTAGAGCTGTGCATACAGTCTACCTGGAGACTGTGAGCAACAGCAGCTTCTCGCTCAGCAGTTTAGATTCTGCGTCATGAACAAGCCACGGTGACGCTGACCCTGCTGGTCTAAGGCCCCACACTTCAGGTAGCCGCCATCTAGACGTCACATGTGTTCTATCTGCGACAGCCACCGTGCTCAGGGGACCCCAGGGACGTGGTCTCCTGGCCTCTGACCATCCAGATGGGAAGAGCATGGCCTGTGTGTGTGAAGTCACTCGGTTGTGTCCCACTCTTTGTGACCCCATGGAGAGTAGCCCGCCAGGCTCCTCTGTCCATGGGGTTCTCCAGGAAAGAATACTGAGTGGGTTGCCATGCTCTTTCCCGCCCTCATATAGGACAGACTTGGAGCTTCCAAGCTCAATCCAAGAGTGAGATCTAAATTCTGAAACAAGTCTCAAGAAGGGCTCTTTTCCTGTATGACTGCTGTGTTTTTATCTGGCAGAGCTGCAGGTTTTGTTGCATCCAAATATCAGCCTCACCAGCGCGCTCCCCTCTTGTCTGTATATTTATCTCCACACCAGCGCTGCTCAGGAGGCCGGCAGGAATCGGCTCCGCTCCCTAAATAGTGCTTGTGAGTTAATTGCCACTGCCCAGGGAGCATGGGAACGCACAAGCTGGGTTTTGTGAGGCTCCAACCAAAACAGAGAATATTTTCTTTTTCATTTCTCAGCAACTAAGGATAAGCTTTTTCAACAGAAATCGGAATCGCCATCTCAGCGGACATTCCTTCCTGAGGAGTCACTAGAAGATAAGTCAGCCGAGGAGCAGACCTGCCCTGTTCCTGGAAGACCTCGGGCCGTGAGCTCAAGAGTGGAGGTCAGCCTGCCACGAGAGTGGAGACGGAGGCTTACTACATGGGCTTCCCTGGAGTGCACGGTCCCAGGTACATGATGACAAAAAGGCAGTGCCGAGATGCTCAGAAATTCCAGTAATGTCACATGGGCCGCTTTTACAGCAATACCCGTCCGCTACCCTGCCCCCCATATTCCGTAGCCCCTTCTTCATTTTCCTGTATGCAGAGAAGCCATCAAATCAGTCAACAGCCAGGCGGGATGAACCTGAAGACAGAGAACCCACGGCTGACAAAATATGTAAAACCTGCTCTTTGCTCCTGTTCCTCACCATTCCCAGATGAGCTGGGCGTCTTCACTTATTAAAATAATCTGGGGAAGTGATTTCTCAAGACTGAAATAATTGAGATCTGAGCCATTATAACTGGGATATTGCCCATATTACACCTTAACATCAACATTAGGTTTTGTATCTGTATTTGATGGGGGAGAAGGCAATGGAACCCCACTCCAGTACTCTTGCCTGGAAAATCCCATGGACAGAGGAGCCTGGTGGGCTGCAGTTCATGGGGTCGCTAAGAGTCGGACATGACTGAAGCGACTTAGCAGCAGCAGCAGGGCTATGCTTAGCACTGTCTGGAGAGTTGCTCTGTTGCGGGGTTCCCATAGGTGTTGCTCTGTTGAGGGTTTCCTAGAGGTACCAGGAGGGCCTTCACAGCTAAGCGTGGACAAACAGCCAATTCCCACCCCACATCTGGAGAGTTGTCTGGAACAGCAGTTGTAGAGGTGCCACCAGGCACCATAAAACTGCTCAGCACGGGTGAAGAGCAGAAAGGGGCTCCCCACTGTTGGGGGGCCATCCGGAGTGGCTGCCCCTTCCCACAGGGAGGCTTGGGCACTGCACATGAATGTCTAAGGGAGATACTGGCCATTACTGGGAGCCTTTAGGCCTTCACGTTGGGGACAGGGATGTGTTTCATTTGAACACACAAACAAACTGGAGAAAACACACCTGACTTTTCTCCCTGATCAGAAACGTTTTTGCAAAGGGTTAAACCTCACGTCACACATGCAGGGCATTTGCTGGCCCAGCTTCCTGGAGGATTTCACCTCCTCCTCCCGTTAAAACCTCTGCAGATGGAAGCCTCGAGACCTCAGAAGACACTGGGTGCTCAGGATGGACAGAAGGCTGTCCTAGAGAATTTAGGACTAACAGCACAGAAGGAGAGGCATGGAGGCAGACATCAGGGACACCGACCTTCCCTCCACACACACACACACACCACCTCCAAGACCAGGCCTAGCTTGAAAGGCCAGATTGGGGGGGGTCACTGGTGACCCCAAGACTCTGCAGCTCCTTGCTGCTAACAAGCACGGCCGTCCTGGGCTCCCGCCTTGCAGCCACCCCAGCAGTCTGCTGGCTTCCATCATGCATTTTCATGACTCCAAGTGTGTTTCTAATCATTGCTTGTGGAAATTTACCCAGAGGATGACTAAGTGCACGGCTCAACCTGCCTTGATCCGATGGGGGAAGAAAATGACCAAGTGGGATTACCCATTTCTCCCATCAGAGGGCTGGGCCCAGGGCCAGCCCCAGCTGGGTACATGCAGGAACTGGTGGGAAGCACAGGCAGGGGCCCAGGCTGAGCCTCCAGAACCAAAAGCAGCATCTGGGGGACAGGGGCGGGGGGGAGTCAAGCACCTGGAGGGGTCCAGTCGTTCCCAGATAGAAAACCCTAAGGAAACCTGAGTTTTTAAGAGGCCCAAAGGAAATTCTTCTCTCCTTGTCCTGCTGTCTTTCCCTCAAAACACCCTCTTCCCTTTAATCAGATTGTTTTTACTTCCAGCACTATATTTGGAAAGTTTAAAAAACAGGAATGCTGGAAGAAATGTACAGTGAAAACACAACTTAGATTCTACAATGAATGCTTTGTGATGCTTGCTTTATCATGTATCTCTCCCCATGTCCACCCTTCCACCAACTCTTGTTCTAAGATCATGGCCCTTCTGAGAAACAGCACAACCCGACAGGCAGGAAGCTCACAGGACACTAGGCATCATGAGGCCAGTGTCCAGCTGCCTGCCTCCCCTCACTAACGTCCTTCCCAGGGGAACGTCGCTGAGGCCTCTTCCTGCTCTCCTTTCCAACCATGGAGACTATGCCTCTCTACTGCCCCATTCCCCACTCCCTGCCCCCACCGAGGGTCCACCAGGAGGGTCCTCAGGAACGAGGATGAGCTCAGGGTACAAAGACAGCCATGGGCAATGTGTGACTTTGTCAGCTACTTTAAGAACCCAAAGCTGCACCTCTAGGGAACTAAAGAATCGGATACATGTACAGGAAGAAGAAAGGAAGCTTGGGTGTTGCCACCTTAGTCCTTAGATGAGCTGCTCCACCAGAGGCGCTCTTCTAACCCGCCCCCAGGGCCACGGGGCAGCACTGTAGTGACAGCACCAGCGCCTGCGACGCCATGGGGCCTGGAGACACACGGGAGGCTGCAGCCCGAGTGCATGCGACATCCCATGGGGAGCTCTGCCCTGTCCACAGCCCACCCTGCTGTTCAGAGAAAGCCCTCTCAAAAAAGGCCCTTCATTGTGAGCACACCCTAAAGATGGAAACCTGTCCTTGACGCAATTAAAGGGACGAGTACCCATTTTACAGAAGAGAGTTTCCCATCGTCGACAGCAGTGGGGCGTCAGCTGCAGCCTGCATGCCCACTGCCGGTTTCTGTAAATAAGAATTTACTGGCACGCGGCCACACCCACGCATTTATGTATTATTTATGGCTGGTTTCTGCTCAAGAATCAAGCTGTCATGACAGAGCTCTTGTGGCCCAAAACGTGGAAACGATTTACTGAGGTCCTGTAAGAAAAAGTGTATTGTCCCCTGATTCAGAATAAGCCCCTAGAGGGCATTTTTTTTTTTCTAAAAGACAATTTAACTTACAACTATAAATGATCCCAAGTGTGAAAGTAAAGTGTTAGTCACTCAGTCATGTCTGACTCATTGCGACCCCATGGACTACAGCCTGCCAGGCTCCTCTGTCCATGGAATTCTCCAGGCAAGAATACTAGATTGGGTTGCCATTCCCTTATCCAGGGGATCTTCCTGACCCAGGGATCGAACCTGGGTCTCCTGCATTGCAGGTGGATTTTTTTACCACCTAAGCCACCACAGAAGCCTGTAAATGATCACGCAACTGTTTGGTAAAATTAAGCTTACTGCAAATAAGGCACTTCTTACTCTGAAATCCTCTACTCAAGTTAATCTGGGGCCACAGAATCCCGGGTACTTACAGCTCTTTAAGATTCTTCATCTTCACAAAGGCATCAAACTGGACAGATCTGATTGCATTCTCTCCAAGGTTCCTGAAAAGCACCATTCTTTACTTAGGCAAAGAAACTCTAGGTATCCTTCAGGTGAGGCATGTGTGTGAGTTCAGATGATCAGGGATTTTTCCTGACAGCCCTGGATTCGCTGATGAAGCATGGGCAGTGGGTCACACCCCGTGTCCTGTCCGAAGGCCACCGTAAGTGGCTGTCTTTCACCTATACTGACACAAGCACATGGAGTAACTGGGGAATAAACCAGTCTTAAGGGCAGCGTCAAAGCTCGGCTGGGCCTTCTCAGCAAGCCAATATGGAAAACCTTTCCAAAATAATCAAGGTTGCATTTGACTTAAAGACAAACTAAGAATACAGTACCAGAGGCATCAGATGGTGACACTCATCAGCCTCAGGGCTGGCCCTGTCCCCCCAGCTCCTGGCTCAGCCCACTATGTCCCTAAGCCCTGCTGAGCTGCTTAAGGGGAGGTGCCAGCCTGAGACAGGTGAAGGGTCATCAAGGAAGTGGAAGGAGCCCAGGGCCCAAGTCAGTGCCTGGCAAAGGGAGAGAGGAAGGTATTTCTGTGAGCCCCAAGAGGCTATATGTTCGGTAACCGTTGCTGGCACAGGCAAGACAAAAGCCAAAGTTGAAGCTGACTTAGAAGGCAGCAGCCGGCATTTCTGCATAGCCTGTTTCTGGGCTTACAAAGCCGTGGCTGCATCGCCAGTGGCTCCCCCAGCCGCCGCGCCCACAGGCTTGGGGTTGGGGGCCCCGCCGGGTACTCACAGATGCTCCAAGCCTTCCAGCCCCGAGAATGCTCTCTTGGCCACGGACTTGATCTTGTTGCCGAACAGCGTCCTGCGGTTTCCAAACATCCAGAAACAGAGGTGGAGAGGGCGGGAGAGCGACGAGGGAGGTGTGGGGAGAAAGAACACAGAGTGAGGGCGACGCCAGCTGAGAGGTCGGTCGGTCTGGGGAGAGGCAGGTGGGAATCTGACCTGGGCTGAGATGATGTGTCTGAGGCACACAGGCCCTCCCCTTCTGAAACCAGGCACTTTTATCTTTATTAGAACTTAACAGTGATGACAAGTAGGAACTCCATGCTCTGTCTTGCCAAAAAAGGCCCCTTGTGGTGTTAACTGGAAATCACCTCGTCCAACCTGGCTGTCTCCCCAGGGACCACCCACGGGTGGGGGGTGTGTAGCCACAGTCTCACAGGAGAGAGGGTGACTCATCAGGCTCCAGGGAGAGCATGCAGTCAGAATTAAAAACTCTTGGAACTAAAGACTACAGCCCACTTCTGAAAACTGCATTCTGGGGATAAAGGTCCCCAAAGGTGGCTGGAAAAGGACAGGACAGTGGGCGAGATGGCAGCCAGGATGTGGCCACACGGAGCTATGCCCCTGCCCACGAGAAGGCCCCTCAGCTCTTCAGCAAGAGCCCAGGTTTCACATGAAGCCAATGGTACGAGGATCATCAAATCCCAGACGGGTCCTCAAAGGTTACCTAACTGACGCCTGTACCTGGACCGCCCACCCAAGAGAGGGGGCGCCCACCTGCTGGCCACTCCAATCACCATCTCAGCAGTGACAGCCAGAGTTTTCTCAAAAACCCAAACCTGGCACCTGCTATACACCTGGAGGACACGCATGCCTCTTCCACAGGCTGTGTGATCTGAAGGGAAATGAGCCTGGACTTGGGGTAAAGGGTAGGGGTGCATCGAGAGTGGCTGGACACTGGGAAGGAAAAGCATCAGATTCCAGATTTCCCTCCTCATTATCAGATGCTCTGATGAGAGCCCACGCCACATGCTCTCCACCTGCTGCTGCACACAAAGCTGTCGGCGAACACCAAGACCATGCTGACACGTGCAGCTCTGTGGCCGTGGTGCTGACCAGAGTTCTGCAAAGGGCAGGTTGGGAAGGATGCGGGCTCCCGGCAGCCAGCGTCCAGGAAGTCTCTGAACCACAGCGTGGGGCAGGGACCCCTAGGCACCAGTGCAGGTGCTCAGGGCAGAAAGCCCTAGAGAAAGGCAGGATTCTTCGTCCAGATCCACCAAGCATCAGGGGGATGATCGCCGGTAAAGCCCAGCCCCGCTTCAGACCTGTGTTAGGATGGGGCCCAGGAGGGACAACAAGGACCAACCCCTCTCTGGAAAGAGAAACGTGAGGCTTGAAGGAAGCCAAAGGTGGCAGGGCAGCCTGCTGCTGCCCGCCACATGGACCCCAAGCCTCCACCTCATTGCAGAGAGTTCCTGGGGCCATGCAGGCGAGGACCACGAGGCTACCTCCAAGAGACGGGGTCACAGGCCCCGCGGACCCAGCTCGCGCCAGGCATGGCCTCCACCTGCTCCCGGGCCGCTGGGCCCCAGAGCTGCGCTGGCCCCGCAGCGTCACAGTGGCCCCAGGGGGACCCTGAGCTTGGCCCTCAGATGCAGCAGCTCTAGCTCCCGCCTCCGAGGGCAAAGAGCACCAAGGCCACCCAACCCCTTTGCCCTTTCCTTCTCTAGGAAGCGGTCTGCATGAACGTGAAAACAATCTCATGTTGCAAGAGCTTCTATGACTGCTGTCTGAGGTTTTCATTCTAAGACAGACAAACCCAACACCCAGAAACCCAGTGGCCATGCCTGCTGGGGCTCCCACACGGCTGGGCGAGTGCAGCCAGCTCTAGCCCGGAGGGGCACCGAAGCCCGGCGCCTCTGACAGCGCTGCCAACCTCGCACTTTCTCAGATCCCCCAGGCCGAGTCACTGCATGCTCCAGGTCCCAGTAAAACGTAGTGAACTCTTCAGTGAAATCTTCCGTAAATGAGATCCAGGAAAAACACTGTGCTTTATTTTATCCATTAAGTATTAGTCATGTTGACCTCTTTGACAATGAGGGCAGGCTGCTATTTCTAATGGTGACAATAGTAATAAAACAAAATCTCAAATTCTCAATTATTCAGGGGCTGGCTCATTGACCTGTTGGTGGACTGAAACAGGTCCTCCCATTCCCCAGAAGATGTCTGCAGGTGGGGGCTGGGCTTGCCCACCAGAGTGTGTGGGCAGAGGAGAGCTGGGGCTGTGGCGTGGGGGCATCCCCATCCATGTGCTGGGGCCCACCGAATGTGGCTGCACCCGATGACGGCTCCCAAGAAAAGACAGCCGGCCCGATGTCCCCCCTACCACTGACCTGGAGCAGTGACCCTGGGCTTCGCCTATCAAACCCTCTCCCTCATCCCCTGCCAACCCAGCTCTCGCTAACCTCACCCCACAAAGACTGAAGGGCCTATGCCCAGGAATGGGAGAGCTGGAGCCATGGGCCAGCACCTGTCTCCCTGTTGCACACAAGTGACTGAATGCTCTTCTCTGTGACTGACCTGTGCTCCAGAAACCCTGCCCCCTGACACACGTGGGCCCTGCCTGGTGTCCCGTTGACATTCTGAAAGAGGGGGGCCACCGCGTGGGTGAGCACAGTAATGCCCGGCCAGCAAGCTCTGGGTGGAAAGCCCATCCCGGACGGCTCTGTTCAGCAGCTGGAAAATCAAAGGCAGGGCGGGCTTCACAGGGGGAAGCCTTTTATGGCTCTGCTGCTCACTTGTTCCTTTCTTGGAAAACGTTTTAATTTCAGTCTGGCCTTGGGCCTGGCAGGGAGGACCCCAGGTCCTTGACTAGGGGAGTGCAGGCCACACAGCGTGTCCCCTGGCTCTTCCGAGGGAGGTCCCCGATCTCTGTCCCCCAGGTGCTTCTGTGGCTGAGCCAGCTAGGCTCGAGGGACCCAGAGCCCTGAGAGCAGCCCCATGGATGGACAGCAGCTTGAGGGGGACAGCCCTCCTCCACACTGACATGCGCCCCCTGCCCCCCGATAATGGGTCCAACAGTCACCACTAGGCTGCTCCACGGGGCGACGTGGTGTCATGGCCACGGAGCAGAGCGTTCAGGCAACGCTCCAGGGAGACCAAAGCAGCTCGGCTTCCTCCCACGTCACGTGACTGAAGCTGACTCAACACGACTAGCCATTAGGAAGGGCTGCAAGCTGGATGCCGGCTGGTTTACACAGAACCACCAGCCTCGTGGCCTCGAAGGCTAGGCCCGCCTCACGGGCAGGAGGGGCCACCACGCGCCACTCATGCTGGTTTCTAACCAGAGCCATGCACCAGGGTCACAGGATCACAGCCCATCTCACAGTGTGACCATCATGTAACGGTGCCAGTCCTGTTTACCGTCTGCCCGCTTCTCATTCCTCACCTCTGAGAATCTGCATCACGTAGTTTTCCTTTTCTAACCAAGAAAGAGAATTACTTTTTTTTCTTTTGCGACAGAACCGAAATACCACCCGACCTAAGTAACTGATTGCATGTATTTAATGATATTAAGGAATTACTGTTACTGTCTCAGTTTCCCCCAATTATTTACATCTGTCTTTTTTGGAAACACTCAGGAGAGCCTCCGTGCCCAAGATCCTGGTCAGTGGAGCTGGGTGGGAGGAGACTGGAGACTATTCTACAGGTCAGGGTTAACCAGCTGTTTCCAAGGAGCCTGTGGCAAGCAGCTCACCATAAGCCAGGGATCCGGGCTCTTGGGCTGAGACCTTGGGACTTTACACAGGACTGTTATTGTAGTCCAGCAGGGAATGGAGAACACGGTGGGGAACAGACCACAGGCAATTAGGAAGTAGTTTCAGGCTCCAGACACAGGATGGCTTACACAGAACCAGAGGTCACATGCCCCTGGGGGTTGCTGCCCTTCACCTGCCAGGGAAGAGCCTCCTGGAAGCCACGACACCCAGGAACCACCTCCAGGTTTCACAGAATGGACAGGCCCCACACAGGACCCCACCTTCGCCATCACTTCGTCAGGCTGGGGCCGGGCGAGGCGCTGGAGATGAGGCTCAAGCTCAGTGGCTGCTCAGGTGGCCACACCCCTGCCCACGCCCCCCAGCAGCCTCATCCTGAGCTTGGGGCTCCCCTGTCAGCAATGGGCCTCTGTGCTCTGTCGTGTGGTCCCCTTCCCAAGCTTGCAGGGCAAAGCGCCCAGGAGGTGGGGGAGAAGGGAGTATTTTTATGGGAGAAGAAGGCGGCCGCCAGGCTTTTCCGACCCACTCTCAGAACACAGGCTCCTCAGGAAGAGACCTCAAGTCAAAACAGCTGACGCGTACTCACCACTCCCGGAACACCCAAGGCGTGAAAACCCCACTTTTCTAAACAAATTAGAAACGCTAACTCCTCAGAAAGACCCTCCCACCACAGGCTTTCCCGGAGCCTCGCCTTCCACTGCCGCTTTCAAAATATTTACTTTACTCTCGTGCTTGGCGCGCCGTCTCCAAAACAGGCCGGGGGAGGGGGAGTGCGGAGCTGTGACCATTCTCTGTCTTGTCCTCCTCACCCTCCACTCGAGAGGCAGTAAACAGTAGGAACAGCTCCCACCCGGACGCCTGAATGTTCCCAGGGCGGCCTCGGCAGAGTGCTGGTGAGAGGCAGAAAGAGTGGACGAGGAGGGGACAGGGTGGGCTTTGGGGCCACAGAGGCCCTGCCACCAGAAGCTGTGTGATCGTGGGCAACATCCCTTCTCGTTTCCTCAACTACAGAAAAATGCAAAACACAGCCAAGCCTCCTGAGATAGTCAGATGTCACACACACTCACACACAGACACACACCTCCTGAGATAGTCAGATGTCACACTCACTAACATACAGACACACACACACACACGCCTCCTGAGAGTTAGATGTAATACAGGCATGCACGCACACATACACACGCCTTGCAAATTCTAGGAGCTTAGAAAAACAAACCCCAAACACCGGAAACCCTGAATAAAAAAACAGAGCTACTGCATCACCCTTGGTGATGATTGTTTCTCTTTAAGATTATGATTGACAACAAAAAGACTGCCCAAAGTCTCTAAACCATCGAGAGTTACTTGGCTTTAGATGTTTAGAATTTCTAGAAATTGAATAACAGGGCAAGGCTCCTTTGAGCAAAGAACAACAAAAAAGCTGGCTGTTTTCACATCAGTCAAGAACTGAAGAGGAAAGAAGATGCAACAGGCCTCCAGCCCCCAAAAATCAACGCCCGGGGCAGTATGGAGACAGCAGGCCAGAGAGAAGCGGAGAGGCCTCCTGCCTTCCTATGCAGACTTTCCTTTCCGAACAAAAGAACAATGAATGTGCCAATGCCACCCGGGGTGGACCCACAACCAAACTGGCGTGTGTGCTGGGGGAGCAGGGGCGTGGAAAGAGGCACCTCTGTGCACCAGCCCCACGGATCGTTCAGGGCCACACTCACAGCTTGCTGAGGCTGTCCAGCCCTGTGAAAGCGCCACTGGTGTCCTCGATTGTGCCCGAAATCTCATTGTGGTCCAGATCCCTGGGGAGGAGACACAGAAGGCTTAGTTAGCATCCAGTCTGCTGTAGGAAGAGAGACCCACGCCTAGCCTGCCACCTTGAAGCCCAGAACATCCCAGTCTATTCCAGATGCCTGGACGGCATGTCTGCCCAAGACTACAGGCATTAGAAAACAAACTTATGCTTGCCTGTACACATGGCTATATTTAAAATGGATCACCAACAAGGACCTACTGTACAGCATAGGGAACTCTGCTCAGTGTTCCGTGGCAGCCTGGGTGCGAGGGGGTTTGGGGCAGAATGGATACATGCGTATGTAGGGCTGAGTCTGTTCACTGTTCACCTGCAACTACCACAGCAGAGTTTACTGGCCACACCCCAGTGCAAAATAAACAGGAAAAAAAAGAATTAGAGGTATGACCACTAGGCAACCCTGCCGTGCGGCCTGGCTTTCTCAGCCTCCTAACAAAGCCGACAGGGGCCTCTGACCAGCAGCTTCTGGGCTCCACGTGCTGCTCCCAGTGGGCTAAGGTCAGCCCCGGGGGAAGGGGTGCAGACGGCACAGGGGAAAGCCTGCTCTGGATTCCACTCACCAAGGGTGGACTTCTGGCCACTGCTCTGAGAATGAGTCCAAAAGGTTCCCTAAGGTTCTCATCTACTTTCCGACCACCTAGGGTCCCTTCCCTGGACTTGATGAGAGACTCCATAAGGCCCACAGAGGAGGGGGATGGTGAAGAGCAAGCCCCTGGCACAGGGCCCTCTGTAGCCACCTCCAGGCTGGCAAGCGGGTTTGGCACCCTGAACTCCCACCTCCCCCCAGGGCCTCCACAGGTGCTGACTCCTAGCCAGGCACATCTGGGTGCTGAGTCAGACTTGTGACCCACTTGCCAGGATGAGAGGATGAGGCCAACTTCTTGGGCTGGTCTCCTCCAACAATGAGAATCACAAGGCCGATGACTCAGCTTCCTGCCCCTAGCTTCCAAGGGCAGGTCACCACCGGGCAAGACACCCCACCTGGTGACCATGCCCCCGTGCCGCTCCGGTCGGCCCTCTCTGACTTTCTACAAGGTCTCCCACACCTTCCTTTCCGGAACCCTGGAGACGTGGGCCAGGAACAGGACGGGATGCTGCTCCTGGCTCCCGGGAGAGCCAACGGGGCAGGGAGCTTGGACCATGGAGTGCGTCGCTTGCTCTGACCTTTATTTTACAGCAGCATGAGCAGAGAGCTGCAATTCGGAGGCCGGAAGGGCCTCCTCCTTGGCATCGGTTCTTCCCTATTCGTCCTGAAACATCCGGGACCTGGGGCTGCAGCTTTATGTGCCTGTCCCCCTGCTCCAGTCCCGGCTGCCAGTTTTCTCTCTCTTCTCTGGCCTGTACCATCTGAATATCCTGGCCATGTCAGTCAGCACCACCAGGGCTCGGAGACTGACCCCAGCTTGAATAGTCTGGTGTCCGGGTTCTTTCTCATTCCCCAGCGACGGCCTGATGTGATAGCTTTCTCAGCCCTCTCTGCCAAGTGCAAGGGCCTTTCTCCCCATCAGGCTGGAGCAGTCGCTCTTTCTGCAGGGGGCAGGCCTGGGAGGCAGGACCCGCAACCCTCTGTTGAAATCCAGACGCACCGCCCCCGACCCGCAACCCCCACTCTGTGGCTGGTTGGCTGCTTGTTCTCTGTTGCCTGGAAATTCTTGGAAGCCAATGGCTAAAAAATTTCAGTTCCAGAAAAGCGCCCTGCAGCAAGTTCTGAAAGTTCCCTCCACCTCACTGGGCGCCGAGAGGAAGGTGACACGACCACCTCCGTTGGGTTAAACGACCCTCAGGAGGCTCAGGGATAGAAACAAGACTCCCCCGTCACCTCCTGTGGACATGGGCTTCTGAACGCAGTTTGTGCTGAAGAAGTTGAGATGCTGGCCCAACACGCGCCTCAGTACTGCCCTCACTCAGATAAAAATGCTCAGGACCAAACCACGAGTCACTGCAGGGAGGCTCAGGATGCAAGGACAGCCCCCAGCTGGGCTGCTGTCCTGGGGGCGGCGTGCTATCCTGGGGGCGGCGTGCTGTCTGGGAAAGTTCCAGCAGCTGGACCCCACGTCCCATCAGGAGCAGTGTGGGAACCAGCGCGTGGTGACGAGTTTGAGGCTTCATCACTAGGCACCACCCCACGGGGAATGAAGGACAGTTTTCTGCTCAACCAGCTTGTTTTCATGATATTAAAGTTTGAGACTGTGGCACAAGTCAGCTTTGGATCTAATTCCAACTCAAGACCTGTGAGAAGGGAATACCTCACCAGTGAGGCAGGTGGCTTGCTGTCCCATCAACCCAACGGGGAAAGACTTACAAGACACGCAGGCTCTTGAGTCCCCGGAATGCGCCTTCCGCAATGTGGCTGATGGAGTTGTGGCTGAGGCGCAGGATGCTCAGGCTACTCAGGTCGGCCAGGCTCTCCTCGTCCAGCCGGGTCAGGTTATTGAAGGACAGAATCCTGAGGAACAGGAGGGGAGAGCAAACGTCACCATCAGGTTGCTCGGCGTTGTCCTCCCTTCTCCTTTCCCGATGGTGGAGCTGGGTAAGCCAGTCATCTGGGTCCAAGTGGGGAGGGACATGCCCACCAGAATCCCAAGGGCAAAATGGTCTCACAGCTAGAAACCCACCAGGGCTTGACACCCATGTGGTTTGACTCTTGGAAGGAGATCTGTAAACTGAGCACTACACGGGGTCGTTCAACAAACAAGCACAAGGCTCCAATGCCTTCCTGCACCTCGTGTCCGTGGCTGGTCCTGATTCAGGCCATGGAAGACTTCTCGTGGCTGTGGCCGGAGACTCTGGATGGGACCCCAGGGGGTTCTCACAATGAGCGAGGGAGCCGGACAGCCTCTGCCCTCAGCCAGCAGAGGGCGCCACCAGGCACTGCCTGGAACAAGACTTCTTCACTGAACCGCAGGCTTCACCTGGGCGGCACCCTTGGGACCAGTGTCCCTCCAGGCTTCCTTGCCCTCACCTGAGCCAGCCTCTTAGCATGATCTCCCTACTGTAAGCAGGTCAGACCACACCTCCAATCACACACCTCTGAGTGTCAGAATCACACTTTCTTCCCAACACACCCCCTGCACCTCTGATGTGGCTGTGGGTTGTGACCTAGCGTATTAGTCATCTATCCTTGAAAAAATGGGAACTCTGGGCTAGGGCAGGAGGAAGGAAAATAAATTCGGAGATTAGTTAAGTATGTAAAGGTAGCAGGGAGTGACAGTTTTTCTCTCCTGGAGAAATAAGTCATGGTGTCTGTCAGTTGCAAAGACCTGGCAGGAGACCAAAATGACATCCTCACCTGCAATTAAAGAACTCAGCTTAAAGGAGGGGCGGGACACACACGTGGAAGGCGGCCCTAAATCTGGCTCCAGGGTTACCTGAGTGTCGGACATAGTGTTAGGCTGGTAAGGACACATTCCCATGACCATGTCTGACCCTTCTGAAGGGCACAGAAGGCAGGCCGAGGGGGCAGGAGGAGGGGCCCCTCACCACCGCCTCAGTACTGGGGGCACACACCCTCCGCCATTCAGCAGGCGGGTGGCTCCTCGCCTGAGCAAGCGCACGCACTCTGGGGGATCAGAAGACCTCTCCTGCTTCCCCACAGCTCCCAGGCCTGGACCGTGGAAAACCAAAGGTCCTGGGAACTCCCGAATGGGGTCCTGGCCCAAGGAGAGCCTTTCAGAAGCCATCCCAGTCCACGTGAGAATACCGTGCAGCTCACACACACACAACACACACCCCCCCCCCATCAACACACACACACGCCCCCCTATTGACACACACACACACACCCCTATCGACACACACACACACACGCCTATCGACACACACACACACACACCACCCCCCCCATCGATTTTTACACTAGGGAATGACGGACTTCACTGAAATGTAAACTCCGGGTCAGTATGGGGTGGGCTGAGGGGGAAGGAGGAGGGGGGGGGAGGGGAGAGGAAGGGGAGAGGGGAGAACGTGGACAAATAGATAAAAACACAACCTAAAAAGGCCCAGTACTACGTTTAAACACGGTAAACACTTAGAAATTCCTTACTGTCCACGTGTCGCCATTTCTCGGGCTCACTGTCCTTTCTGCGTTTGAGCTCCAATACAGACATACCTTGCTTTACTGCGCTTTGAGGATACTGCACTTTTTTTCTTTTTTAAACAAATTGAAGGTTTTGGCACCCTGTGTAGTTGGGTGATACACAGCACTTTTCAGTAATGAAGTATTTAAAAATTAAGACGTGTACATCATTTTTTCAGACATAATGCTACTGCACACTACCCAGACTACAGTGTAGCAGAAGAACACTTTTCTATGTACTGCGGAGCCAAAAGCGTGGGATCTGCTTTACAAGGTGGTCTGGGACGAACTGCACAGTACCAGTGAGGTCTGCCTGTAGCCGCTCTCTCTATAGAGAAGCATATGTTACACGCTGCATCCGTGTGTGGACAGAGGCTCTCAAAACAGCTGTTCTTAGTGGTCCCTGCTAATCTGAAATGGGGAGCAGAGTCTAGAAGAGGTGAGTCAGGCTCTCAGGTCCTCAGGGTCCCGCTCTGCAACAGGCCCTCAACAACCCCCGCAAGCCCCTGTGCTGTGGGTCACGGGGCCCAGGGCTCCCCAGACTCTGCGGGAGGCACCCTGGGTGTGTTCCCCGTCACCCGCAGAGCTGGCGGGACACTCACAGCTCGTGCAGCTTCTGGCAGAAGCTCCAGCCGTCGCGGTGGATCCGGGAGATGGAGTTGTTGCCGAGGTGCAGCTGGTGCAGGGCCGTGAGGCCGTACAGCGAGCCGCTGTTCACCTCCGCCAGGCTGTTGTACTCCAGGTGCCTGCCACGACAGCCCCATGCGCGGTGAGTGCAGATCCCGGGGTCACACAGCCGCCCACCCACCTGACGGCAGAGGAGCTGCTCCCTGCCATCACACAGGCGGCACCGAGAATCTGACGATACTGCTGGAAGGACTCGTGATGGGGTGTGCCCTGACGTGTGTGAGCACACCTGTGGGGTGGCGGGGAGGTAAAGCTACACAGACAGTGGTAAGGATTCAGGCCAACTGAGAGAGCTCACAGGCCACAGGGAAACTTCTAGAAGCAACCTCTTTAGCGGCATACAAGTGAACAAGCAGCACGCCAGCAGAGGAGCTCTGAGCAGAAGGCAGAGCCCATTCAAGGAAGAGATGAGAGAAAGATGAGGAGGTAGCTCTCGTCACTATCCCTGTCTTACAGGTGAGGAAACTGAGGCTGAGACAAGCGAGGTAACGTAAGATTCGCTCCTCAGCTCAGCCAGTAGTGAGGGGCCAGAACCAGAGCTAGGTGAACCAAGCCTGGGCCTGTGACCACTGTGCCAAGAGATATGGCTTGACATCTGGGGTTGAAATATTGCGACCTAATTCTCAATTCTGTCACCTGGCTGGTTGAAGGAGCCTGAATAACCATGAAGTGGAGATGCCCAGGAAGTATTGACTCCATAGGGCTATGCTGAGAAGGAAGAAAACGCAGGTCAGAATTTCAGCATCATGCTGAGAACTGAACTCCTGTTTGAGTTCAGTAAGTAGGGATGTAAGTTACCATCATCTTTCTAGACAGTGCGGCCACAGACACTGCCACTCCCAGGACCAGCCTTGTGACCAGAAGCTACTACTTCACGTCCTGCTCCGTGTGCGCTATCACAGGGGCTTCGGGCCACGGGTTTTGCTTTTCACATATTCTGTTTTCTGGTAACTCTTCCTTCACCCCCTAATTTGCATGAATTTGTTCAACAGAAAAACCAAATGGTATGTGCTAAGAACTCCATGTTTTCCTAAGGATGTGCTCTGACTCCCAGGGCATGACCACCTGGCTTCCAAAGTCCAAAATGACAGTTTTAAGGATGTCAAGGACAAGTACTCTTGAATATATAAAAAGAGACAGAGTTATGCAAAGGTGAACGATGAAGAGCGGGGGAAGCGAAGCTTAGCAAGGCTAAGCTGTCTTTTACAAAGTGCGTGTGTGTGTGCGTGCGTGTATGAAGGGATGCACACTGAGATGCTCCTGATAATGAGGAAGGCACAGGGAGTTGATGGAACTGGCCCTGGAGTTTTTGGTTTTTGTTTCAGTTGGAAAGATAACTGAGCAAGGACATAGATGAAGTGGTGTAACTTGTAGACTGAAGGGCTTTGGCGCGTCTTGAGCAAGTTAAATCACTGACCATAAAGCAAGAAATCTCATGATGACACATCAAAATGTAAGCGGTATTAGTGTATTAAACTGGCTTCCTCATAGCTCAATTGGTAAAGAATCTGCCTGCAATTCAGGAGACCCGGGTTCGATTCCTGGGTTGGGAAGATCCCCTGGAGAAGGAAATGGCAATCTACTCCAGTATTCTTGCCTGGAGAATCCCATGGACAGAGGAGCCTGGCTATAGTCCATGGGGTGGCAATGAGTCGGACACGACTTAGCGACTAAACCACCAAACCACCAACCACCAGCAGAACTACAAACAGAACACAAAGACAGAACATGATGAGAAGTGACTGCTTGCCTCTTGCGAGGGGAACTGAGCGGGGAGAGATACTGAGGGCTAGGGTTGGGCAACAACTGCTTTTCTTTACTATCTGATTTTGCTCAACTACTGAGTGTACGTTTCTTTTGATTAAAAATAAACAATTGTAAATATTTAAAAGTTGAAGCTCGGTAACTGCCTTGTCTGCCCCTCTCCGGACGCTCTTCTGTTCCTCTGTGAGGCAGGCGAGCCCCAAGACTGTCCACATCTGGCTGGAGCAAGTGCTCCCTTGACAGAAGTGGAACATCTGCAGTGAGGGGCTTGATTAGCTCACAGAACAGAAATAAATCTCTCAGGATGAACTATACATTCTTTGGCTCACCTGCACATCAAGAAAGACTGTCAAACCCGAAGTGGAGGGAGAGGGAACTTCCTGTAGCGTGTGGGAGAGGGGAGAGGATGTGGGAAGGGAGCCCACTGTCTGCCAAGGAACGGGATGCAAGGGTATAATCGGGAAGAACAATCTGACTCCATAATAGATGTTCCCTGTACTTTAACCTTTGTATTCTATCTCTCTTGCTTCTGGTTAAGAATGCTGCCTAGAGTGTGAAGAATACTAGCCCATATGATGCTTTTCCACTCATCTAGAGACAAGAAGTTGCAGAACTAAGAATAACTTTTGTCTGGTAGGTTTACTGAACATCAGGACCTGACCTTCAATGGATGGCTGCAAGATCAAGGGATTCCTACACCAGGGCTGTTGGTTGTAACAAGCAACCATGCTCCTCTCTCACTTGGCGGTTAAAAATACTTTCCTGAAAGCCTTTGGGACTCTGGGTGTTCTTGGGGCATGAGCCACCCACCTCACACGGCCCTGTAATAAACCTTTCTCTGTTCCAAAGTCTGACGCTAGAGCACTGTTTGCCTGCACTGTGAGCTGGGCACCTGAGCGTGCATTCAGTAACGGGGAGTGCAAATGGGAGAGAGGAACAGCCCCCACAAAGGAGCCCCTGCCTTCCATCCTCACCAACAAGCTCCCTTTACCAAATCCTCTGAAACTCCCCCAAGAGACTATCCTAGCCTGCAAGATAACACCACAGGGGTAGCAAAAGATCCCAAAGACACAGAGGAGAGCCCTCGCTGAGGTCCCAAAGGGCAGGGGCTGGGCCCTAGAGGATCACTCAAGGCCCTGCTGAAGCCCTGGCGCCTGGCTCTGACTCACAGCGCGTGCATCCTGGCCAGCCCCCAGAAGGCGCCGTCCGTCAGTTTGCTGATGTTGTTTCGCTGGAGCCTCAGCACCTCCAAACTGTCGAGCCCCTGGAACGTCAGGCCCTCGATCAGCCGAATCCGATTCCGATTGAGGTCCCTAAAGAGACGAGGCCAGCAGTTCAGAGCATCCGCTACCCATGCACCCCCCACAGCCCTCACCAGGCAGTCTCCTGGGACAATCTCAGTAGGAGGTCCTGGGAAGCACAGACATACCATGGAAGCCCGTGTGCCGAAGACACCAACCAGCCACTGTTAACGTGTGACAGGGAGCCCAGGGCTCCTAGAAGCTGGCCCCCTTGCACCCTAGAATGAGTAAGCACTCCTATTTCCTCTCCCATAACCGTGACTCTGCAGTGAGGACAGGGTGTGACTCAGGATATGAACGTCTTAGGTGAGCCATCTCTTAGCTCAGCAGCAGAAACCCCCACCAGATGTGTCAACCCAGGAAAACTCGAACAACTGGATACTGGTGGCAACTTCCCACCAACTGCATTCGGGAGGAGGTGCCTGGACCCACCATGAAGCACACTCATGGGCCTCTGGCCTCCGGGGATGAGACCTCAGTGAACCAGAAGATTTTAGGAATCTGGGTGAGCTGGCTACATTGGTAACACTCGGGAAGGGAGAACACAGCCTGAGCAGTGAGCCCTCGGTTTTCCCCAAATTCTTCTGCAGTGTCTCATGACGCACACCAGATTCTGAGCATCAGGGAGGCTCTCGGGACCCTCTGCCTGGGTGTGCGGGAGAAGCACAGCAGTGAGAGGGCAGGGGGCACCCCGTCTTGCCGCCATACCTGCCCCTGAGCAATCTGTTCTGCTTAAACGAAAGCTCCAGTATCAGTGTATTCTCCTGAAATACATTTTTCTCCTATTCAAAAAAAGGACACTGGAAAGGCAAAAATCCGAAGAACAGGCAGTCCATCAGGTTTTGGTAAATAAAGGTTTTCTTGAATCCAAACCCTGGGCCATTCTAGGAGTGCGGTCAGCTGTGGTAGTCAAAAAACTAAACAGACACATCCTTTCTTTACCAAAAAAAAAAAAAACCAAAAACCCAATCAACTACCTTATGAGACCGAGGAGATGACCCATCTCTTGCTTCCTACCTCTGGCTACACTAAGTTCCTCTCTTAACTGCTCAAGCAGCACTGGACCCCATAAAGGCCACTGGAGAGATGACATGGGTTCCTTACAAAAAACAAAAACACAGAAAGCTCGAAATAAATAAGGACCCCAGTCTACACAGGCCATGTATTAGCCAGGGTCAGCTAAGCAGCAGGGTTCCTCAACTGCGTTTTGGGAAGTGCTGAAGAGGACTGGCCTGCGTATCCTCAGAGGATCTTTTTTCAGCAACCTGGGGCGGTCTGCAGGCTCCAGACCCAGCGTCTAATTTGCTTTTATTAGGTGCTGCTGCACGGCCATTAATGGTAGTTTATGCAGAGCCCGATTGAAGGGGAGCAGGGGAAGCGGGTGCATTTGGAACGAGCTCCTGGGGGAACTCTGGTCCCCATAAAGTTTGGCTAAGCTTAATTACGGCGCAGGTCTCTGGACTCACAGTTGTGTCAGCCGGGGTAACTTGAATGCTTTCACAGGAAGCTGGGTGATCCTGTTTTTGCTCAACCGAAGCGTCAGCAGTGACCGTGACAGACCATCAAATGCTCCTGATTCCAGGGTGCTGATCCGGTTGCTTGCCAGGTTGCTGGAAGGATTCAGGAGAGAAAATGCAGGGGTCAGTAGGAGGCCTTCCTTGTCCTGTTACAGACGCCAGACCTGGCTGAGTTGGGAAAACAAGCTACAACACACCCAGCAGGCTGGGTTTCCAACGAGACATTTGTCATTCTGAGGCTGCAAAGCCCATCTTCACTCCCAGCCTCAGGTATTAGGACTGTCTTCTTCAGACGTGACAGAAGCCTGGCTTGTTCGAGCCCAGAGCTCACCCTGCTTTCAGCCAGGGTGACTACCCCAGGAGGAAGTCAATGACCTCCACTCCAGCTGGGCCGCTGCAGGAATCCCTCCTTGCCAGCTGCTACCCAAGGGGCAGGGTTCAAGGTTGGTGAGAAGAGCCTCAGGAAGCAGAAAGTCCACTGTGAGGCAAGGTCGGAGAGGGTTTCACAATTTGGGGAAACGGCCTTTAATTCTGAAGTGGATCCCATTGTATGACTTCTAAATGTGCATAAAACATTTCATTTTAAACATTTCAAATGTGTCAGAGCAACATTCTAGTGAAGGAGAGCTGCACGAATGGTTCCCAGCGGGGAAGAGGGAAGGGAAGCGGGGCCACAACACTTCTCCTTCCACCTTCCCTGGACCGATGCTGCTTGTTGTGCCTTTAACAAAAGAGCTAAGACCAGAGAGAATTTTCTACATCAGAGCTGGGAAGGGAAGGAGGCATTCTTCGTCTCCATCCGGCAGAGGCCCAGTACAGGGCACGTGAGGATTCTTTGCAAACGGAGCTGGACTGTTTGTTCTTAACACTCCAGATTAAAGAACAGTCTGTGTGATGAAGATATACCGGCCAGCTTCTGCCAAAACACAGAGTCCCCCTACTTTCGTGCAGAGAGAGAGAAGGTCACTGCGAGGCGGTTCAGCAGGGGAGGTGTTTTTGTCCCAAGCAGGGTGGTGGTGGGTGGCCGGACCTCTTTAAGAAGCCCCACTGGGGGCTGAAGGATCGGCCACTCCATCAGCTGAAGGATCGGCCAAGGCCTCCCACTTCCACCTCGGGCACCCATATGCATCCTAAGAAAGAGACTGTTCGGCTCCTTGGGCGTCTTAAAAATCTGTGCGCCCGGCCTTGGTCTCTGAACTGATGGGTCACAATGACCCATAAACCAACCTCACAAACACCCTTAGAGTACTCAGTAGTAACCCAGGAGATGAGGGCTCGCATGTCATCTGAAGACGCCTTTAGCTGAGTTTTCAGTTTCTTCCCTAAAATACTATTTTCCTACCAACAAGCAGCAGGTTAACTAGGTTTTGCCTGTTTTTCTTCTGTCTGCCATCAGCGGGTGTGAGACAGGGCAGAACAGAAACAGACCAACGATCAGACAAAGAAGGTCGAGAGCACCCAGAGGATGGCTGAGCACTGGCTGGCTGAGTCTCTGCAGAGAGGCTGCCCTCTGCTGTCACTCACCCAACTGCTCCCAATCTTTTCTCTAAGCTCTCCTAGGGGGCAGCGCAGGGAAGGAGGAAGAAAACCGGCTCTGTGGTCCACACAGCCACGTGTTTTAGTGCGAGATGGTGCTCTGAGATGGTCCGTCTGTTAGGCTACTGAGCCTCTCCCCACGTCAGCTCCCTGGCCCACGAGTACAGTCAGAACAGCACCGCTGACGTAGACATGCCGGAAACAGGCTAACAGAGGACTGTGGACCTGGGGCCCCTGCCCGGCTGAGGGCACAGATGGGAGGCATGTGCCCGGCCCACGGACTCAGCCGGGCATCCACCAGCGTCCAGACCTGGGTGCTGCGGGCGGACCCGACGCACTTACAGCTCCGTGAGGGGCAGGCCGTGTGGGAAGCAGGTACTCCGGATCTCTGTGATGTTGTTGGCGCTGAGATCCAGCACGTGCAAGGAAAGGTAAGCCTTCAGCTGCCTCCCCTCCACGCTGCGAATCCTGTTGTGTTGCCTAAAACACACAAGGCAGGTGAATCCAACACGTCATTTTGCAAAGAAACTATTTTCCTCCACACTTGTAGACATTTTTTCCCCCTGCAGTTTCAGAGAATTATAAATGCTATGACACTCGCAAATGAGGTCTCCCATCCTTCTTTCCATCAGGTTATTACCTGCAGGCCGGAAGCTAGACAGACCATCAGATTCTTTGCCTGTGACAAGTTTGTCTGCCCAAGTTCTAAGCCAGGCTGCTCTCCCCAAGGACAGGAACATAGGGGTGATATTTTGGCCGTGTGGAGAGCAGCCTGGCATGACCAGAACTCAGAACTCACTAGTACACTTTCCCACAAAGGATGTGCCCCATGCAACCAGCCAGCTTTTGAGGCTGCTCGTGTCTAAAATCTTCAGAATCCAGGCCAACCCCATCACTCACAAGAATGTGGGCACCAGAGGCCAGCATCCAATTTACTCCAACTGAGCGCATCATTACACACTTCACATTTTACCGACACCTACCATGTACCAGGCGTGTCGACAGGCACAAGGGATTTAAAAAAAAAAAAAAAAGGGCAGAATCCTGCCAACCTAATAAGGGAAACGGGAATTCAGCGCTGTGTCTAACTGGAATCGAATGCCCTGCACCTCTGACCCCACCCTCTTGACAGCTCTGTTCCTCAAGTTTCCTCATCTGGAAGATGGGGCCACGTCTCCTTACTTTAGGGATATGGATGGTCCCGCCTGAACCACACTGCTGTGTTTGGCGGACATTCACATGTGTGTTCAGTGTTCACCTCCCTCCGAGACGTGTTTGTCCTTGGATCCTCTTTCTAACAAATACCACGGTTTCAATCACCCACCAACCAGTATTTACTAATCCGCAGAAATCCGACAAATGCTAACCAAGGCTGGAGGGAGCAGGCCAGCCCCCTTGTGCGTCTGGCCCTGCCTGGTGGATTCAAGCCGCCACAGCCCGGATCCTGGTATCCAGATATTTCAGACCCTGTGGAGCTGGGCGCTGTGCTTCTGGTCCCACGCGCTCACTGGGGCCAGCTTCTGAGTAAACAGTTTTGGGGGCTCCAGCCAATCCAAGCAGTCTTGAACACGACACAAGGGAGCCAGGCGTCGCTCACCAAGTGGCATCTTTTTTAAACAAACACTTGACCAGATCGGTTCCAACAGGCATAAACAAGGCCCTCTTTCCCAGAAGCTCTGGGCCTTCTCACTGATGCCTTTGTTTTCTTCCCATCTCTCCCAGGCCTTGAACCTGAAAACCCATTTACGAGGGTACAGCTCCCTTTACACATAGCAAAATCTCCCTGGAGTGAAAGGCCACTTTTTCTTCCATGCTCCCCCCACCAAACTACTTCCTTTGAGTTCTTTATTAAGTTGTTAATAAAGATAGTCTCTTCAGTTTTCTGACTTCCAAATAAAAAGGAAAAAAAAAAGAATAGAAAAGGAAACCTTTATTATGTAAAGTATGGGAAAAAAGAAGGAGAAATAAAGGGAACAGAGCTGAGCCCCATCCAGGAACTCTGAATGCAGTACCAGGGAGCCAGGAAAAAGAAGGCCTAAGGAAAGAAGAGGGGGGCGCCGCTGGCCCCAAGTCGCACAAAGGGGGACCAACCGTACACAGTCCAAGGGGCCACGGGACAGCTGCGGCCACCCCCAGTGCTCCCCCGCTCCGTCTTCCCTGTCTCTTTCATCCTACACCTTCTTTCTTCTTTCTCCTCTGTGTATTTATTCACTGAATCAAACACGATCTGGGCCCCGCTCTGTGCCAGGCCCGGGCTGGAGGAAGGATGCTGTGATGAAGACGGGTCTCTTTCACACGCTGGAAAGAGTTCCCTGGTGAGCAGAAGAGGCAGCCATGGAGATGGGGAACAACGGAGCGTGGGAGTGAGGATGGGTGAGATCTGCCAGGAGGAAGAGGGGAGCTGGGGTGGATTTTGCGGCGGGGCCAGCTCCGGGGTTGGGGGTTGTGGATGCAGGCAGGAGATGGGCAGGGCAGAAGCAGAGGCGGGGCCTCAAGAGCCTCTGAGGAGTAGGGTGTCTGTGTTCCAGGGGACCAGGCAAGAGGTGGTGGCAACAGAGACAGGGCCACAGGATCTGGACACCACAGAATGGTGATGCGCAATTTTCTAGTTCAGAAATATTAAGAAAACCAGGTGACTTGGTTTTCCTGGTGGCTCAGTGGTAAAGAATCTGCCTACAACACAGGAGATGTGACAGGAGCCATGGGTTCGATCCTTGGGTTAGGAAGATCCCCTGGAAAAGGAAATGGCAACCCAGTCCAGTATTTTAGCTTGGAAAATCCCATGGATAGAAGCCTGGTGGGTATAGTCCCCAGGGCCACAAAGAGTCAGACACAACTTAGCGAGTACAGAACAATAATGAGGTAACGGGCTACCCCTTCCATCTTTAGCCCTTTCCGACCTACTCTCAACTCAACATCCAGAGAAATCCTGTCAGGGCATCTCTCAAAATGGGAGAAAACATTCACAAACCATGTATCTGATAAGCAGAAAATAACCAGAACACACAGGAGCTACAACTCAGCGACCAACACACAAGAAACCCCAACAAGTCAAATAAAACATGGGTAAAGGCCTTGAAGAGACATTTCTCCAAAGATGATAAACAAATGACAAATGAGCACACAAAAAGATACTCAGCATCACTGTTCATTAGGTAAACTCAATGAGTTAGTGCCCCATACCTACAGCATGACCACTATTAAAGACCAAACAAAAACAGGAACAGTACGTGTGGGAGAGGGTGTGCAGAAGCTGGGATCCTGGTACTGTTGCTGCAGACAATGGTACAGTGGTTCTTCCACAAAGTAGGCACAGAATTACCAGCATGGGCCCCAGGAATCCTACTGGGTATACATCCAAAAGAAATGAAAGTGGACCGCACAGTGATCTGTACACCCAGGATCACAGCAGCATCATTCACAGCAGCCAACAGGTGAAGCAGCTCAGCCAATGGATGAGTGGACGGATGGACACGCCTGACAGGTGTACGGAGAGTGGACTGTTACTCGGCCTTAGAAGGAAGTTCTGACACTCATTACAGCATGGATGGATCCTGAGGACACTACAGTAAGTGGAAAACGCAGGTCACAAGAGACAAATACCTCATGATCCCACTTCCACGACGTGCCTAGAGCAGTCACATGCATTGAGACAGAAAGCGGGGTGGTGCTGGTTGCCAGGGGCTGGGGTTGGGGCATGGGGAATGGTTTAACAGGGGTGGAGTTTTCATTTTCCAAGATGGAGAAAGCTCTGGAGACTGGTTACACAACACGAGTGTACTTACCACTACTGAACTGTACACCTAAATGATTAAGATGGTAAATTATACATAATGTGTATATTACTACAGTTTACAAACAAAACAAAGAAAAAGAAAAATCAAAGCAATTCACAGGATGTATTTGGCTAAAACTCGAATAACAGCTCCGTGTCTCACTTAGGACTAAGTCCACACAACAGCCTCCAAGGCCCACGTGAGCTGCCACACACCTGCCTTGCTGCCTCACTTCCTACCCTTCCGCTTTGTACCCTGCCCAGAATGCTGGCCCTTGGACGCGGCAGGCAGGATCCTGCCTGAGGATCTTTGCAAATGCCTTTCCCACGGCTTGGAATGCTCTTCCCCCAGAGATTCGCAGGTCCCGTGCCTTCACTTCCTTTCCATCTTTGTTCACACGTCACCTTTTCAATGAGGTGGCCTGGGCAACATTCTCTAAAACTATAAGCCTCTGCCTCCTAATTTCTTTCCCTCACACACATACAAATACACGCACGCACACGCACACACACACACACACACTCATTCACACTTTCCACTTTTTTGCCTGCTTTATTTCTCATAATATTTCTATCATCTAATACTCCCAGTACTTTGTTAATTTCTAGTTTAACATCTTCTCTCTCCTCAGGATGTAGCTCCCTGAAGGGAGAGATGTTTGTCTGTTTTGACTACTACTGTGTCTCCAGCCACTAGGATAGTGTGAGGCACATAGTAGGTCCTCAGTAAATACTTGTTGAAGGAATCACAAAGAATGAACAATGACTTCATTCAGAAAGGCGGAACCTAGACACAGATTTGGGACTCACCTGAACACTTAAGTAGGTGGCACTAGAGGTAAAGAACCCACCTGACAACGCGGGAGACGAAAGTGACGTGGGTTCGACCTCTGGGTTGGAAAGAGCCTCTGGAGTAGGAAATGGTAACCCACTCCAGTGTTCTTGCCTGTAGAATCCTATGGACAGAAGAGCCTGGCAGGCTACTGTCCATAGCGTTGCAAAGAGTCAGACACAACTGAAGCAATTTAGCACAGCATTCCACAACATTTAAGTAGAAGAAAACCATGCAAGCAGATGAGTATAATCAAGAAACATGAAGGAAAGTTAGCCAATTGCTCTGTGGGAACTCTGCTCAGAGGCAAATGACCTAGCCCACAGTGACTTCAGAGCTTCTTGCACGTCATCTTCTCCCCCAGGTCTGGTCTCTCTGCTCTAGACTCTAGCCCAGTGCCCTGACCAAACTCTTCCCAAATTCCTCATGTTCAGAAAAGCTGACCCCACAGGTCGTCTCCCTTCTCTCACAGAGCAAGAATCACATCTTGTTGGATGTTTCTGTGGACCCCAGCAATTTCACCCAAGGCCAGCTGTTCTTCATGGGCTGGAACATGCCACGAGCAGAGCCCTGCCTGAGTTCGAATCCCCATTACACCACTTACAGGTGTGAACTGCTATAACGTGGGGTGTCAAGTTTCTATGCCCCTTGGGCTGACATGACCTGACATGAAGCAAGTTCTCAATAAATGAGTTCTTGTTTTTATTAGCCAAATCTGTATCCTCAGAGCCAGGATCAGTATCTAGTTTGTGGGAGGTGCTCTGGAAAGAGAAGGAATATGGTTTCCTATTTGTCTGCCACATTTCAATGCAAACAGGCTGGACCAATTCCTCTCTAGGGAGCAGAGAGCTGACTCAGAGATCTCACTCTTAGCTTCATGCACGACATGAGTCTGTTCCAGCTGGAGAGTATAAAAAACCCTGACACTGAGAGATGGGGCTCTTTGGGGCGCTGTGCTTCAAAATCCCAGACTGAAGCTTCTGCAGGACTCAGGGTGGGGGGCTAGAGATATGATGGGTCCCCAACAATCCCCTTTCTCACTCCTAGTAGCAAGTGGGCCTCAGGCCCACACCCCTGACCCAACTCACTAAACCGCCCCCTCGGGACACCCGCTCCAGACACCCATCCCTCTAGGTTAGAGCGAACAGCCAGCAGGCAGGGGAAGCCTCCCACGCTGCCTCAAGGGCTGTCCTACTTTTCTAAAACTCCGCATGTTTTTACTGCCATGTGTACTATGAGGGGCCCTATTAGTCCTTTAATGTAACTAACTGTCCAGTTTTCAAGAAGGCCCACAGTCATCATTATAACCTCTGAATCTTTGTCCAAGCTCTTCTTGACAACAGCCGACCAGTTACTGGACACCTGTAGGTCACAGGCCCTGGTGATGGCTCCATGAAACCACATGTGATCTCACAAGGAAGGTACTCTACTTCGCCATCATCTCTGCTTTACAGCTGAAAACATCGGGACTCTGCCTGCAGTCAGCCCAGCTGGGACACGAGAGGAGCCAGCATGCGAGCCCAGGGGATGAGGAAATGCCAGCCCGTCCAAGAGGCTCTCTAGGCGGAATTTTAAGTGCACCACCCCAGGGTCAATCAGCAAGCCTTCAGCTGAGCTTGGCTAGATGTGAATGCTGGCCGCCTCTCCCCAGGTCAGCAAAGACTCGGTCTGCGTCATCGGTCTCAACCCAGCCTGCTTTTTTGTACCAGCCTCCCAAAGGCCTGCGTGACCAATGAGTCTGCAGAGGGCGAGGGGAGCCAAGCTCAGCAAATAAGACAGAGGAAGCTCAAGTTCTTAAGGATACTCTGGATGGAAAGAAGAGAACAGTGCAGACAAGCTGCAAAGGGATGCCTTTAGGTTTACAAAGAGTGAGGAGAGGGGAGGGGGCAGTGCTATGCGAGGACTTCTAACTGGTGACAGGGACTTGGGGAGGGGGCGGGGGGGGCCGACCACGCCCCCTGCGGTCCATCCAGGGTTGGTCTCCCCCTTGGGCTGCCCTCTGGGGCACAGAAAACTTAATACGGCAGAAGTCTATTAAACCAACACCTGTTAAAGGCTTCACAAATAAAATCAGGCTTCAAAGGCAGCGAGCGGCAAGATAAGCTCTCTCCACTTGGCCATGTTCTCAGAGCTGATGTTAAATTAGACAGGAAAACAGACCGAGGCATTTGAAACCAACATTTAAAAGTTTTTATCGTAAGTGACTGTTCCAGTACAGTTGTGTAAACTGGGGTTTACAAGGTAGTCCTGTGAGTGGTGGGAAAGATCTCATGTCACAGATAACAGCCAGGAAAAAACGGCAAGGAGATCAAAGAAGGCAGGGTCAAGAGGGGTCAAATGGATTATTGCTGGTTGCTAAAATTATGCACCTACTGTCTACACCAGGGGTCAGCAATGTATTCTATAATGAGCCAGATTTTAAATATTTTAGGCTATTGGGGTCATTTGGTTTCTGTCATGACAACTCAACTCTGACACTGGGGTGTAAAAGTAGCCAATATGTAAACCAATGAGTGTGGTTGCGTTCCAATAAAACTTTATTTACAAAAACAAGCTGTGAGCCAGATTTGCCCCTCTGTAGTTTACTGACCTCTGGTCTACACTTCAGCAACTAGTTTGGGTTTCTAGGGGCAGGGACCCAGATTCTAATTCTAGCTCTGATTCTAATTCTGGCTTTAGAACTGTGCAAATCACTCTTTTTGGATCTGGTTTAATCACCTGCAAAATGAGGCTAAGTGCCTCACTGCAACAGAACCTACAGTGCTCCCTCCAGTGCCCAGGTCAGACTTCACTAATCGATGCCTTCCCCACTGATGCCTTCTCTACCCTTTCAAGAAGTGAAATGGAACCTAAGCTTACACCATTTATTATGCACCTCAGATGATGATCCAGGTTCCTGACAGGGGCCAGTGGAGCAGGCAGGCTGACAGTGTGATCTGAGAACAGATCCACACTTGCGCATCCTCACTCTTTTTAGTTCTTGCAGTGAGGCAAAAAGAAACACACTGAAGCTAGCCAACATAGCAGTCCTAACTCTAAGCAGGCATGCCCCAGGCTCTCCCAGACAAGTGTCGTGACTCACAGTGGTCAACTCCTGCAGTGATGACTATTACTAGAAATAGCATGTCTTGCATAGGGTTACCTTAAAATCATGCCTTTAATAATCAGCAAAATTCAAATTATAGCTCTCACCTCATTTGAACCTCTGGCTAAGAAACAGTTTCATACAATCTAGCCCGGAAATGGAGGGAAAAATGTAACACACCTGCACCATTCCCATCCCTGCCCCAGTCCATTCCCCAGAGTGCCCTTGGCAGACATGGTTAGTCAAACGCCACGCCCTGCAGCCTTGGAGCACCCACAGCACTTTGCACCTGGTCCATCACTGTGCTGCCCTGGAACTCTTCCTATGACTCTGCACCTAACCCCATGCCCCACCTGGAGCAGGTGCTCCAAGGTCTGATCACAATGAGGAGGATGAAGGTGCGCACAAGGTATTAATGATTTAGCACAAAACTCAGTGCCGGGCAAAGTAGCCCTGATGGCTACCTTGGGGGTCCAACTGAATTTCTGCAAGGGCTACAAGACATTCATCATTCAAGAACAAACAAGATCATGATTTCTCCTTTGTTGAAAAATATAAAAAATATTTTTCCTGTATTTTTTATCCTTTGTTGAAAAATATAAAAAATATGAAAACTATACAGCAGGCCATGTGTTGTGTGGGGGGGCTGTTCTGTTTGCAAATGCTTTTATTGAAATATCACAGGCATACTGAGAAGTGCACAAATGATCAACATAGAGTTCAATGCATTTTAGTAAAGGGTCTACACTCACATGACAGACACAGGACATTTTCAACATCCCAGCAGGCTTCCTCTTGTCATTTTCCTTGTCATTTATTCCTTTCCAAGGCAACTGTAAGTTCTATCACCTAAGATTAATTTTGCCTATTGCTGTGCTTCATCTACATGGAATTGTTCCATATTTACTCTTTTATATCTGGCTACTTTCGCTCCACATATGAGACCCATCCATGCTCTTGCCCAGCTGTGTCTCTTTGCAACCCCATGGATTGCAGCACACCAGGCCTCTCTGTCCCTCACCGTCTCCCAAAGTTGGTCTAAGTTCAAGTCCATTGCATTGGTGATGCCATCCAGCCATCTCATCCTCTGATGCCCTCTTCTCCTTCTGCCCTCAATTGTCCCTAGCATCAGGGACTTTTCCAATGAGTCAGCTGTTTGCATCAGATGAGCAAAATACTGGAGTTTCAGCTTCAGCATCAGTCCTTCCAAACAGTATTCAGGGCTGACTTCGCTTAAGATTGATAGATTTGCTCTCCTTGGTGTCCAAGTGACTCTCAGTAGTCTTCTCCAATACCACAGTTTGAAGGCATCAATTCTTCGACGCTCCGCCTTCTTTAGGGTCTGTCACAACCATACATGACCACTGGTAAGACCATATAGCCTTGACGGTATGGACCTTTGTTGGCAGAGTTGTCTCTGCTTTTCAGCATGCTATCTAGGACTGTCATAGCTTTCCTGCCAAGAAACAAACATCTTGTTTGTTGTTGCATTAGCAGGACTTTATTCTTTTTCATCATCATGTAGTACTTCTCTACAGCAATTTATTTTCCATTCTGCTGCTGATGATACTGAGTTGCTTTCAGTTTGGGTTACTGCAAAAACCACATTCAAGCACAGGAACGTGCCTTTTGCACGTATCTTTCGGTGCGTACTTGCCTGCAGGTCTAGCATGCATCAGCGTCTACGGTGGCGTTGCTACACATTTATGTTCAGCCTTTGCAGACACTGGTACATTCCTTTTAACCAAATCCCTCAGGGCTGAAATGAATCTGAAAAGTCATTTGATCCAAGTGCCATGTTTCATGCTGGCTCATTAAACCACATTCTGAGACACCACCACCCCGATGTGTCCCTTTCCCAGTACCCTTTCCCCATGTAAAGCATTAGGAATATAGCCTGGGACCACACAGCATAACAAAGCTCAATCTAATCTTGTTCAGGAGTCAAAGAGAGTAATTTTATTATAAGTAGGGGCTTAATGAGCACCAAAAAGGGGGGAAAAAAAGAGAATGAGCAATTCTAAGTCTCAAAATCGGCAAGAAAACTGTGAATATCCCCGTCATTGGGACCAATGCCCATAAGCATCTTGAAAATAAAGATAAAGAGATTTTTTAAACAACCCATGAATTCAGAACAGCTTTCCTCGGCCAACTTGAAGAAAAGTTTCTCTTCGCAGAATGACATTTAAAAGCATCACCCTCTCACTAGGCTGCTTTGCATTCATCATCTTAAAAATGAAAACTCAAACCATCTGTTTTATTGCATAAATTGATAATTTGCTTCAAGAAACCAGTGCCTTGTGAGAAGGGCCCAGCCTGGGTTATTTGCTGGACAGGAAATGAGACTCCGAAAAAGCAGGTCTCCTTCTGTCTCTTGCTCACTCCCTCTCCCCCCACCCGCTGCTGGTGAATCACCAGTTCCCTGGGGAATTTTGGCGCGATTCTCAGCCTGGCTGCAGATGACGTTCCGGATCTGTTTATTCAGGTGGAGATCGGATAAAAAACAAGAGCGGTCCAGTGGCGGGATAAACAGCCTCCGCCAGGCGGGGTCAGCCACTCTGAAAGGCAGGACTGGCCTGTGTCAACCGACCTTCTGACCTGTTCACTTCCTTCAGGGTCACTTTCCCCTTGGGATCTTCAGCAGACTGTTTCAATGAACTCTGTGTGAAGGGGATCGGAGGTCCCCAGGCACCTTGATGCACCAGATCGTGCTTGGTTCTCCCACCCACCAGCTTATTCACATGGAGCTGGAAGCCCAGCATCTGGAATGAAGCAACTTAGGCACAGTCAAGGGTCGGCCACTACAGTTCTGTGGAGTCAAAAGCAACCCAAGTCACGAAGGACTGCAAGTTGTCGGGATCTAATCCAAACTACAAGCACAGGACAAAAACAAAACCTCCTGAGGAAACGTACATTGCTGAGTGGGAGAAGCTAATCAGAAAACGCAATCTACTGTATGATTCCAAATCCATGACATTCTGGAAAAGGCAAAACTAGGGACAGTAGAAAGACTAGTGGTTGCTAGGGGGTTGGGAGGAGAGAAGAATGACTAGGTGAGGCACATGGGATGTTTGGGGCAAGGAAACTACTCAGTTTGATACTGTGATGGTGAATACACACCACAAGACATCTGCAGAGCCCACAGAATGTACGACACAAACAGTGAACCCTCGTGAAAACTGTAGGTTTAGTTAACAATAGTGTAATACTGGCCCATCAATGATAACGAAGCACCACACTAATGCAATATGTAAACAACAGTGAAAACCAGAGAGGGGGCAGGGTTGATAAGGGCTGTCTCTGTATTTTCTGCTCCATTTTCCTGTAAACCTACAACTGCTCTAGAACTCTATTAATTATAAACAGAACAAAACAAAACTTCCTAAGGTATTAAGTAGTCCCAAGATCATCACACCATTAGAATGTAAGCTACACAAGGGCTGGGATTTAGTGACCTAGGACCACGTGGAGGACATAAAAGACAATCAATATCTGGTGAAGACTCACAAGCTTAGAGAACAAGCTTCTGGTTACTGGGGGAGGGCGGCAGGGAAGGACAGGGTGGGAGTCTGGGATTGACAGGTACACACTGCTCTATTTAAAACAGATAACCAACAAGGCCCTACTGTACGGCACAGGGAACTCTGCTCTATGTTATGTAATAATCTAAATGGGAAAAGAATCTGAAGAAGAATGCATATATGTATCTGTATATGAATCACTCTGCTGTAACTGAATCACTCTGCTGTACATCTGAAACATGTTTTTCAACTAGCTCCAATATAAAGTAAAATTTTTATAAATCTGTTGAATAAACGAATGACTTACAACTTTAGTTCAGTCTCCTATATCTGCTATCACATTTATGAACAAGGGAATGTTAATCAGGAAAAAAAAAAAAAACTACTCTGAGGCAAAATCCACTATTCAATTAAAATTTTTTTATGGAAAAATGTGAGAGGTGTAAGGTAGAATCAACTTTTTAGTTGGGAAGCTAATTGATAACCTTAGAAGAAAATGTCAAATACCATGGACTTTCAGGTTGACTGTATGAATCTATCTTCCAAGTTCAAACTGACCTTGAATATTCACTGATCAGCTGGGGTTGGTGGAGACGATGCCTCTACTTGTCATGAAGTAGCCAACAGACCCCCGCCCCACCTTCCAACAGCAGGGAGGGCAGCTTGGCCCTAACCAGCATCTCTATCACTGCCACACGTATCTTTCCCAACTGCTGCCTTGGCTACAGTGAAAAAGGAGGAGGAGAAATTCCAGCCGGGAGTTCCAACCCAACAAGCTGACCTGAGGACGCCTTTTGGGCCACATCTGGACTGTGCTCCCCTGGGAGATGGCTGAGCCATTTTACTGGCAGGCACTTCTAAGGGCTGGCTGGGGACTTGGTTCTGTGACCACAGGGAGGTAACCTGCCCTGGATCTGGGCAGCGCAGGGCAGCACAAAGCTGGGCCAGGACATGAAAAAGTCAGGAACAGAGAGCCACTCCACCTGAACTCCCACCCACAGAGAGGCATTCCGGATCAGAAATGCCCAGAGAGCTTCTCTCTTCTGGTCAAAGCTGACATGGCCCCTCTTGACTTTATCTTCCCCTCTAGGTGAGTTGATCAAGCCCCTTATTTTTTTCCCTCCTTTTCTCCCCTTGCCCTGGCAGCCTGCTCCCTGCACACCCCACCACACAGGTGTGATCCTCTGCATCTCAATGGGGAGGGGCCTGGCTGTCAGGCCAAGTCACATGGAGCCACACACCCCAATATCAGTCGGGGGCCCATCAGTGCTGCATGGCTGAAGGCTGAACTGGACTTGCCAAGTTTCTCATTATATTTTTCAAGGAGGCTCCACAGGGCAAGCCTAACCACAAGTTAGAGGCACAGACTCTTCTAGATTCGAGGGGCTAGGCTACCATTCCTGGCAAAGAAAGGTGGGAAAGATGGAGAGAAGGCAGTGATCAGAACCCAGGAGGTCAGAGCATCCATGAACGCCAGGCTCAAACAAGCGGTGCCCACACAACCCCCCTGGAGGATGTGAAGACGCTGCGGTGGGTACTTTTATAACTGATGGCTCCCCAGCACGAGAGATGGGTGAGCCGGCTCCCTGCTGGGTGACACAATTGAGCTGCTGGGTTGCACAGAGCAAGCACCCCTCCCCAGGGTCCATTAATGCTGGTCTGCAGTTGGTGGGGTTGGGGGAGCACAGGGGGTCGCTCAGGGATCTGAGACCAAGAGGTTGTGTCAATAGCTCCTCGTAGCGGTGGTGGTTTTTCCTTCTCATCCACCTCACCAGTCAAGACTTGAGAAAACGTAACCACTGCAGAGGAACAACATGGAGGCCTCACTCAACATTTCCAAAGGAAACCTAACCTCGCTCCTCTCCAGGCTGGGCTCCCATTGCAGCCTCGGCCACCAGGCTGCCCAAACGACTCAGGCGCTCAGAAGACTGCATGCCACCTGCCAAAGCAAAGGGCAGGACACGGAGCTGACTGGCCACTGAGCCACTGAGGAGGCACACACTTCATTCTCAGGAGATACAGGAGCTGGACGAGGACTAACACATCTAGGGTTCCATTCTTGCTCACCAGGAATCAGGCTCTGGTTCAGCTCATTCAGTCTTCATGACAACCCGAGAGGTGGACCCTGTTACTGTTCCCATTTCACAGAAGGGGGTGATGAGGTGTAGGAAGGCTAACTAGCAGGAAGCAGTCAGTGGGACTGAGCCCAACACGACTCCTCATGCCACCCTCCTACCTGCGTGTGGAGCCGCCTTGTTAACAGAAATGGGGCGAACGACCCTGGGGAAGTAGGCTTCTCTGGACAGGACCCTGTGCCTCCCCATCTTCCCAGCATCCATCAGGGCAACCCCTGATCCTGTGATTCCTAAGGAGGCAGGACCTGACTAAACATGGAGGAAATGCACATTCTGCCACTACCCCACCGTCCCTCTCACACTCATACACACACACACCCCCCAGACCCTCAAGCCACAGTACATCAGCACACAGTTGCTGCAGGGCCCCGCCAGACCTTTCTATTTATGTTCAAGATGACGAGTGCAGGCCCTAAATAGGAGTGTCAAAAGCGGTTCTTCCATCCTCAGGCAGTCAGTATCACAAGACAGAACTGGGTATTTTTCAAGGAGCAGAAGAGACTTGCACAGCCCCTGCTCCACCCTCCAGAGAGGGTGCACTGTGGCTCTGGGGTCCCCCAGCTAACAGCCCGCAAGTCCAGCTGCCCTCTGGCTCCGGGCCATGCTGCTCCCTGGAGACGGCCCGTGGCTACGAGGACAGGGACGGGCCTGTGGTTGCTGGGGTGCTCCTGAGACTCCCCGCCTCTGTTGGCTACTGCCAGCTGTCCAAGGGCTTGCCTGCCAGCACCCCAGCAGCTCTGCAGCTCCAGCCGCGGAGGAAGCTGCTTCAGCACTTGGCTGTGGCCTCTAAGCTGAGACCCTCCCGCCTCCAGAGAGTGACACCACTGATGGGTCTTTACAAATAAAGCCGGGCCTGCTTCCTGCCCCATCTGGAAGACGTCTGATCTCCCGATCATATGATTTAGTATATCTCTTACCACGCAATTTCCCAAGCCTTCAGCATGCGACCTGACTGCACTCTGGGAGGGTGGAGGATGTGCATGGGCGGGATTAAGGAGTCCGCTTCTAAAACAGTCCTCCTTACCCACACTAGGGGTCAAGACTCACTACATCAGAGTGGCACTGGCCTCAGCGCCTCACCCCCTCTGGGCTCCCACTCTTGCTCTGTTCCTTTCATGAAACCACAAGCTGCAATTTTCTCCTATGCTTCAGGTTTTAAAATATGTATCGTCATGAACCACAATGTCAAATGTAAACTAAAGATTTTTTAGAAAAAACATAGGAGAAATCTGTATTTTGGGATCTCAAGCTAGACCAACTTTTCAGATTTAATACTACAAGCACAATTCATAAACTAAAAAATTGACACACTATAATTCTACCAGAATTGAAAATACTTGCTCCGGGAAAGATCCTGTTAAAGATGAAAAGGCAAACTACAGACTAGGAGAAAATATTTTCAAACAACACATCCAACAAAGAGCTATTATCTAGAATATATACAAGACTCTCAAAACTCAATGGCAAAAAACCCCAAACAATCCAATTAGAAAATGGGCAAAAGAAATGAACAGATATTACTCAAAAAAGAATACACAGATGGCAAATAAATACATGAGATGATGTGCAGCATCATCAGCCATTAGGGAAATGTAAATTAAAACCACCAGGAAATATCAATACATACCTTGCGAATGGCTAAAATAAAAAATACTCGCAATGTCAAATGCTAGCCATGCTGTGGAGAACCAACTCGTTCACTGCTGGCAGGAATGTAAGACAGTGTAGCCATGCTGAAAAAGTTTGGCACTTCCTTAAAAAATCTAAACATACAAGTATCATACAATGCAGCAAATATCCCCTAGGGCATTTCTCCCATAGAACGGAAATTTATGCTCACACAAAAATGCTCAAAGCCACTTTATTCTTATTAGGCCAAATCTGCAAACACCCCAGATGTCCCTCAGAAGGTGCACAGCTAAGCCAAGTACAGTCCCTTCACACTGCTGATACTACTCAGCAGTAATAAGGAACCAGCTACTGATATACACCGTAACAAGCTAGATGCACCTCCAGAGAATTATATTGATTGAAAAAAAAGCCAATCTCCAAAGGTGAGATGTTGTATGAAGCTATTTATATCTATTCAGTTCAGTCGCTCAGTCGTGTCCGACTCTGCGACTCCTTCGACTGCAGCACACCAGGCTTCCCTGTCCATCACCAACTCCCGGAGCCTACTTAAACTCATGTCTATTGAGTCGGTGATGCCATCCAACCATCTCATTCTCTGTTGTCCCCTTCTCCTCCTGCCTTCAATCTTTCCCAGCATCAGGGTCTTTTCCCATGAGTCAGTTCTTTGCATCAGGTGGCCAAAGTATTGGAGTTTCAGCTTCAGCATCAGTCCTTCCAATGAATACTCAGGACTGATTTCCTCTAGGATGGACTGGTTGGATCTTCTTGCAGTCCAAGGGACTCTCAACAGTTTTCTCCAACACCACAGTTCAAAAGCATCAATTCTCAGCGCTCAGCTTTCTTTATAGTTCAACTCTCAAATCCATACACAACTACTGGAAAAACCATAGCTTTGACTAGACGGACCTTTGTTGGCAAAGTAATGTCTCTGCTTTTTAATATGCTATGTTGGTTGGTCATAGCTTTTCTTCCAAGGAGCAAGTGTCTTTTAATCTCATGGCTGCAGTCACCATCTGCAGTGATTTTTGAGCCCCCCAAAATAAAGTCTGTCACTGTTTCCATTGCTTCCCTATCTACTTATATCACATTCCTTAAATGAAAAATTATATACATGGAGAACAGATTAGAGATTGCCAAAGGTATGGGGCAGGAAAAAGTTGATGTGGGTATAAAAAGACAGCACAACACACCTTGTGGGGATGGAAATGTTCTTTAAGTTGGCTGTATTGAAGTCAATATCTTGTATGTATGAACTTCTTCAAGCAGTGGTCACTGGGGGGAACTGTGTTAAGGGCATACAAGGATCTTTCAACATTATTTTTTACAATAGCATGAGAATCCACAATGAACTCGAAATAAAAAGATTAATTTAAACGTCAAAAAACATGGAAAACCAGTGGAATCAGAAACTCTGGTGAAATTCATGGTGGAATCAAGACAGCCAACCTGCTACCGCATTTGGTTTCCAGCTGAAATCTATCCACTATGACTCAGTTCCAAGGGCCAAGCACCCAATACTGCCAGACTCTGGGAAATTTTCGATACCTAGGGATAAGCTTTATATAAATTGTTTAATTACTTTCCACTGATTAGGAAGGAATTGTGGGGTGGGGGGATGGGGTAGTTTGGACTCAGTGAGAAATGTGTAGCTGACAAAGGTGGCTGGGAAGAACACTGCCTTCTGTCTGGTGTATCAGGAGTTACAGCTCAGTTCAGTGTCTTGTAATTGGGCCAAGATCCAGCACTTTGTGGCCAAGCAGGAGGGCCTGCTGGGAGTTGACTAAGATGGTGGTGGACACAGGTCAGGCCTGCCCTGCCAGACACAAGGTTCTCAGAACACCATCCCCGGAACACCAGCCTAAAAGGCTCTGGAAGGGCTGCATATATTCCTCCCTTGTCAGTCCTGGCAGATTCCCAAAGCAGGTCCAGGAAAGGTACCCTCTCATTCTGCTCAATTCTGCATTTGCTAAACTTTTGTGACTGCAAGACCACCTTCTTCATGAAGCAACTCTTAGAATAAGGGCTCATTTCGTGTGGGAGATACCACACTGCACCCCCTCATTATTAAAGGCTCTACATATCCTGGGGTAAAGGAGGCTGCTGACCTTTAGCTCTGGGTTTCCTGAACTTCCTGACTGCTGCTGCTGCTAAGTCGCTTCAGTCGTGTCTGACTCTGTGCAACCCCAGAAACAGCAGCCCACCAGGCTGCCCCGTCCCTGGGATTCTCCAGGCAAGAACACTGGACTGGGCTGCCATTTCCTTCTCCAATGCATGAAAGTGAAAAGTGGAAGTGAAGTCACCCAGTTGTGTCCGACTCCTAGCGACTGCATGGACTGCAGCCTACCAGGCTCCTCCATCCATGGGATTTGCCAGGCAAGAGTACCCAGTGAGTGGGGTGCCACTGCCTTCTCCGGAACTTCCTGACTACAGAGTAGTAACTGGGTCAGGATGGACGCACTGAGGGGTCTGCAGGGATTCTCCGCCTTCACTGTGACAGAACCTTTTCCCTAATCATCATTTGACCCTCACGGGTGAGTGGAGACCAGGACAGCCCTTCTCCTGACACACCCTCCAGGGTAAGGGTAATTTCATGTCTAAACAACCGAGGTTTCCAAAGCTACTACTAGAAAAGAGGAGGGTAAGTATTCACACATAGACAATGGGACCCCTGGGCCCATACACCTCCCCAAAGCCATGCTGATTTTTACAGGGTAATTTCAACTATTTTCCCTCCTATAACATTTGCTCAGATTTTCAAGAAATCAATGAAAACGCATCCTCTTTCCTAGCTGAAAAGACCAGGACTTCTAGGCAGTCCCCAAAGACCATTTCTGTTATTACTTGTCTCAAATGTGTCCCTTCACCTGGACGATAAATTTCTAAAACTCACCAATATCTGCCCTAAGCTTCATACTCACTTATTCTTGGACTAAACCATTCATTTAGTCCTCAGTTTATTTATGCAGTCAAGTGTGTATGGGGTGCTTATAAGTGCAGCTGCTGTAAGAAAAAGGTAAACTTGATCGCAGTATAGCCGACCCCCTTCTCCCTGGAGTCGAGGAGTCAGAGAAAGACGGAGGTGATGGATGCATCAACATACGGGGACACAGTGCTGTTAGGGGGAGGCTGAGGCTTGGTCACCAGACCAAGGTGACAACATGAACGAGGCCTGGAAGCAGAGCCCTGGGGTGTGAGGGCTCCCACCATGAGCAATGTGATGTAAAGTTCGAGGCGGGAAGTGGGGAGAAGCCAGGAAGAAAAGGAACTGGGGCCAACTCTGAAAGAGCGGAGAATTTACCCCACAGGTGATGGCGAAGCTACAAAGGGTCCATCCTTCATTTCCTCATCAAACACTGACTGGGGGGCCACCGAGAGGCAGGCACCCCACTGGGTGGTAGGTGTGACGTGCAGCGTGATGAAGAATGGGGAGAAAGAGAAAGGCCAAACCCTGACCCCACTGGAGCCTAGGCCATGAGGACCCCTTCAGAGCTGGGGAGCGTGTCTTAGGTTTGGTGGTGACCAGGAAGCATGTGAACCCTGTACCATCTCAGCAGCTTCTTAACAGGGGTATGCAGTTGGCCCACGAGACAGAACTCAAGCATCTGAGCCTCTGTGAGGAACCCAGGGTTCCACAGCTAGTGGGTCACCCACATCAGAAGTTCTCTAGTTTGCTCTAGAGAATACACAGCCCAGGTGCCACCTGGGGCCTGTGGGAGAGGAAGAAGCCATGCATATCCTTAACCCTGGCTAAGTGTGGCTGGTATGGAACCAGGACCTTTCTCACAGCTGAGGGAACAAAGACCGAAAAGGAAACGCAGCTTGTGAAAGGCCCTGTAGCGGTGTCTCGGGAAGAGGCAGGGCTGGAAGCTGAGCGGGAGGCCACGCTCATTGGAGATGTGCTTCTGCCCGTTCCCACTATGCTGGGAATGGCTTGCATTCTGAATTCAAGAGGTAGGAAGTGCCTTGTTGGGTGACAGCCTGACAAAAGGACAGAACGGGGGGTTTTCCTGACAGCAGAAGAGTCGCCCCAACAGCCCACGTCCAGTTGGAGGTGAACAGACACTGGCAACAGCAGTCTCTGCTCAAATGCCCATAAAGGAGCAGCCGCAGGAGGGGCAGGCAGGGTCTCTGTCAACGTGCTGTGTGTCTTCTCTTCACCGTGACCATGGGGCCACCGAGAGAGGGACAGTACGGACTGTGGCGGCACCAGGAAATGGCTCTGATGGTACCCATGAAGCACAGCACTTTGTTTTCTGAATCCATCTCCTGGGAAAATTTCCTGAGCCTTCCAGGAGCTGGGATTCTTTTTCAGGGAACAGGGGAAAGTGAAGACAAGCGTGAGACTCTTACTTGGAACCACATAATTGCTGGAGCATCCCCAAATCAGGGTTCTTGTTAACACACACTAGAGAACGAGGGGGAGGGGGAAGAGCCTCGAGTGGTGAAAGGGTTTATCGTAGCTGTCGGCAAGGCCAGGAGGAGGGGGTCCCCTGGAAGGGCCAGTCCTCACGCTGTCTCTTAAAACCAAACAACAATTATGGGGCAGAAAAACTTCACCCTGCACGCTGATAACCACTGCTTTTCCATATGCAAAGAAGAATGACACTTGGAGAAAATGTCACATTCCCAACAAGTCCAAGGGAAACTTCCCCTCTTATTTCCAAAATTCTAGTTACTCTCTGTGACCTGTTGAAGGGGCCAATTCCAAACACAACCCTCACAGAATACCAATGAATAATTATCCACAGTGAATGTCAGGACCAGAAATCTGCTGTATTACAGTACAGCTTTTCGGTGGAATCGGAGGAAACATTCACTGCCTGTATCTTATGTTTACGTATTATTTTTTTTCCCCCCAATTAAGAGTACAGTCCAGTGACTTCCCTGGGTGGTCCAGTGGTTAAGAGCTCACGGTCCAACGCAGAAGGTGCAGGTTTGATCCCTTATCGGGAGCTTAGATGCGTATTGTGTGGCCAAAAAACATTAAACACAAAACAGAAGCAATACTGTAACAAACTCAATAAAGATTTTAAAATGGTCCACATTAAAAAAAAATTAAAGTCTTACTTTCAGAATTATAAAGAAAAAGATTTATAAAGTCTGATGTAAGTTTTGCCTATTGTTTTATTATAAAGAGATTTCCTGCCCCCCACTGACACCACTATCGTAATGGGGCTTCTCTGATTTATAAGCAGAATCCAAATGAGAGATGGGTCATCTGGCTTTCAGGAGGTAAAAATAAATAAACAAATAATTCAGATTAAGTGGCAAACCCACAGTCAAGTTCTGTGATCCCCATGAGCTGGTCCTGCCTCACCAGGCCAACCAGGCTGTCCCACACACCACGAGGCCAAAGCATCTCCTACTCATTTTAAAGGGCTAACCCTGTAGTAGAAACTGTTAGTTGCTGAGTCGTGTCTGACTCTCTGCTACTCCGTGCACTGTAGGCTCCTCTGTCCATGGAATTCTCTAGGCAAAAACATTGCAATGGGTTGCCATTTCCTTCTCTAGGGGATCTTCCTGACCCAGGGATCAAATCTGGGTCTCCTGCATTTCAGGCTGATTCTTTACAATCTAAGTCACCAGGGAAGCCCAACTTTGCAGTATCTTTCCATTGAATCAGTGGTGAAAGAGGTAACTAAAACCTCTAACAGGGACTCCAGAACCATAAGTACTAAATTAAAAGACAGCCTTCTTATTTATTTTTCCACCGACTGGAAAGAAAAAGAAAAAAAGGAAGAAGAAGGTGTGAAGGTGAGGAAGGCAGGGGAGCCTACAGATTTTAAGTGACAGGCATCAGGGGGAGAGAGAGACAAAACCCTGAACTTGCAATTAGCCAGCTGTGACTCATTAATTTTACCTGCACGTGGAAAGGACCTGGAAAGGAACTTTAAAAAAAACCCCAAACACTAACAAACCCCCAGCCCCGAAGTCCCAAGGTTTTCCTTTAACCTGCCCTGGGATGCAGCCTGGGCATCCAGGCTTGTTCAAGTTCCTGCGGTCTTCCTACTGTGCAGTGCAGGATGCGAGACGCTGTGGGGGACGCCTGCACAGCTCTACTGCTGTTGCACCTCTGCCTGGTGATGAGAAAAGAGAAGGGAAACCAACTCTCCCGGCGCATGCAACGGTTCCCACGGCAGGAATTAATATAGGAGAAAGCTAATCATCACATACATATATACACACACACACACGCACACAAGGATGGAGGTTAACAAGCCACAGCGGGGAACGGCAAGTAGAGTCTGTTTTCAGGGAAGTGACGAGCCTCTGCCTCTGCTTCTAACACCAACCTCCTGGCTTGGTGTGGAGAACACCAACCTCCTTTGGCACACAGACACCAAAGCAAGGCCAGCTCCATCCACGCCTTCCGTCTGACGCACCTCCGCTAGACATCAGAGCCTGCGCTGAGACACGTAGTGTTTAGTGAGTCCCCACGGCTCGGTGTACTGGCAGGCATCATCGCATGAGTGAGCAAAGCAAGGCTCAGAGGTGATGGACACAGCGCTCTCTAAACCAGGCTCCACAAGGCCCTCGTGACACAGGAGGCGCCGTGAGGTGAGGACCCTTGGCACCTCCCTCTCCCCAGACTCCTAGGGAAGGAGCCCATTCTTTACAAACTGATTCCAGCAGCCCGCCTCTCACAGCCCTCCCCACTGAAGAGAAGCTTCTTTGCCTCCAAAGAGACTACAGCCATGCAGCCGAGCAGAGACCAGTGGCCCCCAGAGAGGGCACTCCGGGAGTGCCACCTGGCTGCGCCCTGCAGCCCTGCCACCCTGGGCACAGATTTCCTGCTCCTGTTGAAGGGGTGGGGAGAAAGAACCACACGTTGGCACCTTTATCTCAGCTGTTTGCGTCTGAAAGGCTTCCAGGAAGTGAGGAACTGTGGAGGAATTTGCCTTGAAGTGATGTGTCGGAGAGCAGAGGGCCACTGTCTGAGGAGCTGCTGGCACAACTGAACAGGCCTGGGGGCTGCAGAGGCCTGACAGCAGGGCGAGTCCCCCGCCTGCGCCCTAACAGGATGGGCTCAGAGCAGCTCAGACACCAGACTCTGAGGGCGACTTGGGGTGAAGGGCCAGTCAGGCTGATCTTCAAGAGGACTTCCTGTCACTCTGCATCTGTTGATGAAAATCATACTGAGGGCGTCTCAGCGTTCAGAGGCGGGAATACGACCTGAAGAGACATCCCCTTCATGGGGCACAGCCTCTCATCCACACCCGAGAGCCACATCGGAGCCTTGTGGCTACAGACCAGAGAAATTCCCCTCCTAACACAATTTGAAATGTCAGCACATGAAATGACAAGACCCTCCCAGGTTCCGAGACCACACATTTCTCCCTACAGAGTGAGCACGAAGCCCAGAGGTGCACAGAAATGAGATCAAGACTCACCTCTGCCACTTTCTGTGTGACCTCAGGCAAACGTCTTGCCCTCTCTGTGCCTCAGGCCTGTCATCTGTAAAAAGTGCTTAACAACAGACCCTGTGCCTCCTAGGCCTGCAGGGGCAACACAATGAGATGAGGCCTGGGCACAGACACACAGCAATGCCTGCCGATATCTGTGACTACACAGAGACTGTCAGTTTTCTGTCTCAAGAGGCTGAACCATCATGAGTCTGGGGATGCTCTGAGCATTTCTGAACTACAAAACCGGACAGTTTCGTACGACTCAGCTTAAATACACTGGGTAAACTGGCCCGTCTTCGAAACCCCTGCCTTTAAACAGGCAGGGGGAGTCTAATATTCCGTCTGCATGGCCCAACAATGACAGGCCTCGTGAAGGAAGGCCCGGCATAAATGCAAACACATTTCTTCCACTTGGGCTGTAAAAGCCGAAAATGGCTCCCAGGTGTGAGCCGACACAATCGGCCCAGTCTGCTTTGCAAGGTCACCATGGGGGTCAAAGTCGAGCCGGCCATTTTCGGATTAGGTGCACACGCTGGCAAGCCTTCCCTGGGGTAAGTGGATTACAGAAGCCACCTGCAGGAAGTGGGCGCGGGGGAGGAGGGGGAGGAAACAGGCCGGCTGGAAGGAGGCTGTGGACATGGGCGGGGGCCAGCTCCTCTCACACGGGAGATTGTGCAATGGACCACGCAGCTCCCCGTCCCTTCCCGGTGCTGCCGGGTCAGCAACCACTTCCCTCCAAGACCATCCACACTGCACCCGCACTCCATTCCCACTGGATCTGGGACTCTATTTAAAGCTTACATGGTCATCAGAAAAAATGAGACCGCGAGGAGGGAGGAAAGAGCCAGACACACCATGAAGGCCAACTCTGGCCAACAGACCCTAAGCTACTGAGTTCCCAAAAAAAGGCAGTGTCTTCTGTGACCAAGTTCCTACTCCATGGGCTCGCCCCTTCCTCCGTTCCCCAGACCCCACAGCTGGAGTTTGCTTCACTTTCTCAGCAAATGATATGCAGATGGACTGCTCATCCGGCTGCCTCGCCACCCCCACTCTCAAAGAGAGAGAGAGAAGAAAAAAAAATAAGTAAAGAAAAAAGAAGGAAAACGACAAGTCAGGGCTGTGTGTCATTTGGCAGGCTTGCCTCAGAGGCCTCGACGGCTCCTTTCCCAGTGAAAGGCTCCCAGAGACGCCGGGCGAGAGGCGATCCACACTACAGAATCCAGGGGAAGCTTATAAGGACAGAGAGCTGCTTTGTCAACTGGGTGTTTAACTTTCTGTTTTGAGGCCCACTGGTCATGGGCCTCTGCCTGCTGACAGAAGAAAGAGTGGGGAGCGGGGAGCAAACTCCCCTTAACATGAAACCATCCATGTCTTATGAACACTTCTCCCATTGCTCCTCCAAGTGGCCAGCGTGCTGGCTGAGCACCGTGCTGCCCCATCCTGAGGCCCATAACCAACGTTCCCATACAGGGGCCAAGAAAGGGGATCCACAGAAGGTCACTGCATCTGGGAATCTTCCTTGTCTTGTAGCCCATCAGTGACGGTGGTGAGAAGCCCCTGAGACACTCCCCAGGCCTTGACTGTGTATGGCAACTGCCGGTTTACTCATCTTTCTCTGCAGCAAGACTGAGTCCCTCGAGGGCAGGGGCTCCAGTGTGCAGCCCTGGGCTCCACGTGGGGCACACGCTGGCACCCCTCTCCTCGGCCTTGCACATGGAACCTGGGCCCTGACATTCACTTCCTCCGCTTTCCTTTCAGTTCTTGTACCCACTGACAGCCTGGACGACAGCCTCCCTGGGGCAGAAGGCCGGGAAAACGAGAGTCGAGGACTGGGGTCACAGACAATTTGGGAGTGGACAACTCGGGTGGGAGGAAGGTGTGGGCCCCACGTTCTGATCCCCCATCAGGGCTGACAGCGCTGCTGTGCTTGTCTTTCAGGTGTTCCTTTTAACTTCCGCCTGGCACAGGGCAGCACCACTCAAGTCTTAGTCGAGGGCAAAGTTTCATCTGATAACAGTGACTGATAATCTGCAGAAAGGTAAGTGGTACTAACAGCAGCTCCCGGCCCGGGCCCTCCTGCCCAGGGACGCAGGCTATAAGGAGGGCTGCAACACTCTTCACTGAGGTGGTAGGTAGGAGCAGGTCTCTTGCCAGGAGAGGGTGCTTGCTGAGCGGCTCCCTGCCTCCCAGGAACTTGTGAAGGTCTGATGGGGAGACCTGTGTGATCACTGTCAACAGGCAGAGCTGTGCTGCCCACGGCTGCTTGCTGTCCACTGCTCTTAGCACTTTCCTCAGAAATAAATACCTTGCCCCACCGTCCCAAATAAATGCCTGTGCCCACACTGGTGACATGGGGAATTTGTCTAAATAATTTACTGCCCTCCAAAAGCTGAGCAGCTTGGTTAGTAAGGAGTCTCCCACCTCCACCCATCACTAAAGATGCTCAGGTAGTGGTTCTCGAAAGAAGGGCAGGGGTTGCCAGACCAGCAGCATCAGCATCACCCAGGACTTTGTGAGCAGAGCAAATTCTGTAATCACACAGCACCCACACCTGCCGTACCAGAAACTGTGGCTGGGACCCAGCCATCCTATGGTCCAGTGAGCCTTCTAGGCGATTCTGGTAAATGGTCCAGTTTGAGAACCACACAGGTGACGGTGAAGCCACAGTCTCCCAAGGTAATGGGTATGACATTTTATCCAGAGGAAAGAATCTGTTCACGTGCACCCAGAGAACTCTGGACAAGAAAGGCAGAAGGTTAGCACGTCTCTGAAGACACAGAAGAGGAACCGAAGCCCCGCTTTACGTATACTTTCCTGTTGTGCTGTCTTCTGACGAGGGCGCTGGCTTCCCTTTAGCACCTGGGATCTGAACGGGACATTCACACTTGACTTACAGCCTTTCAAACCAGGGCTTCGCTGGTGGCTCAGATGGTAAAGAATCTGCCTCAACTGGGGAGAACTGGGTCCAATCCCTGGGTTAGGAAGATCCCCTGGACGAGGGGCAAGGCAACCCACTCCAGTATTCTTGTCTGCAGAATCCCCATGGACAGAGGAACCTGGAGGGCTACAGTCCATGGAGTCACAGTCAGACATAACTGAGGAACTAAGCACAATGTTCAGTTTCTCCCTAAAGCATTTCAGTCACTACTAACCCCATGATCCTGATGACAGTGCATCCAAAAACCCACAGCAAATACGATGCCAAGAACCCACAGGGGGTTCTTTTACTCCAATGCTCTAGCTGACTGGCCTTCCTTCACCAGCAAGGTTAAACTAGGTTATTATTGCAGGACATGGTTCAGAAGCAGAAATAGGGGGAGAAAACTGCCCATTTTCTCTTAAACTTGGTTCAGTCCACTCTTAATCTGATGATTCATGGATGGTCCAGCAAGTTCCCCCAGAGGAAGGATGGGTAAGCCTCCACCTTGGGGAGAATTCTGATGTCCGCCTTACACAAACATGCACTCCCCACAGGTCCACCTCTGTAGCACGATGTAAAGAGCTCCACCATCCAAGGTTACCGGTCAACTTTTTAAGACAAGCTATGATTTCACACTTGAGGGAAAAACATCATGATAAAAAAGATTTCAGCATCAACTATTATGTCTACAAATGATGACCTTCTTCCAGGTGAAGCAACAGAGAGAAAGTTTCAAGGGCAGCAGAGTAAAGGAAAGGCAAGAGGCCTGAACCCAAGCTACACCCACACACGGCTTTAGCAATGCCCAGAAACTATTTATTACTTAGTAAAACTTCACCTGATTATTAACAGTCTCCGCTCAGGTCCCAAAGCCTAGCCGAATTTTCTGAGGAGGAGTCCGGGGCTCCTTTATCCCTGGCTTCTGGGCTGGGCCCTCAGAGACATGGATTCCAGCACTGGGAAGCAGCCCAGGTCCTCACTGCTTGGCTTTTCAATTACTCTTTAATGTGACTTCATCTGCCCATGAATGAGCCTGCAAAGACTGACCCAGCCCGTTCTTCTAGAGCGTTTGCTAGGCAGAGGGAGAGTTAAATATCACCACTGACTTTATGTCCATAGCGGACCTGGCCCAGAAGAGTTCGCGCCATCCTTCCCAGCCTTGGGGTGCCTCAGCCCCACCCAGTGCTCCTTCCATCTAACTGGCTCCAAGTGGGGTCACAGACAGGACAGCAGGTTTTGTCCCTTCCAGGTTTTATTCTCTGTAACTAACAATAAAGTAATGCTAAATGCTCCATGGCTTTAATCAGTTTTTCTTCAGTTAAGAGGTCACAGCAAAATACACAACTGCATAGTTCATTCTGCTTCTGATATTTTTATTTAAATGATTCAATTCTAAGTCTTCCAGGTACATTTGCGAACAGGAGAGAAAAATACTTTACTCAAAAGAAGAAAATAAAAGATGAGTTTTCAGGAAGCTGAGAGGGTGGGGATAGGGGAGGTGATTGCTTAAGGAGTAGGGGTATTATTTCGGGGTGATGACAACGTTCTGAAATTAGATTGTGGTGAGGGGGGTGTTGTGTTTGAGGATGTACACCTGAAATTTGTTTAATACAGTGTTTTATGTTAGTTTTCTCTCAATTAAAAAAAAAAAGCTTTCATAAAAGTTTATTTCCCCCAGATTTGAAGTAAAAGATCAATATTTTGCTGTGTTTTCAAATGCAACAAAGACCCAAGGATTTTAACAGCACAATTACAAAGTCACAGGTAACAGTGTTTGAGGAGTCTTAGCCTAGATCGCCTACCTGATCGAGGCCAAAGAAGGGGGAGAGGAAGCCACGAAACCTGGGTAAGGGGCAGGGTCCAAAGCACACCACCAAGAGGAAAAGAAGTTACGTGGACAAAGCCGAGGGCCACGTGGCTAACACCCTACAGCCAAAACACACGAAACAAAGCTGCTGGGCTTTACAACTCAAGTTGGTTTTACAGCAAGCATTTTACTCCTAGGGCTGAAGGGGAAAAAAAAAAAAATACCACACAGAACCATTTCCACTGGAACCAATCTCCTGAATGATACAAGTGCAGTAATACCACAGGAAAAGCGGAAATTTTTCTTCCCCAGAAATGTCACTTATGCATCACATGAAATTACTATTGCTGTGGGAATTGTAACTTGAGTTTCCTGGACTTCAAATTAGAAAGAAAGAAAGAAAGAACTCAAACGTGAAAATCTACCAGCAGAGTCTGCCCCCACTGAACAAAAGTCTGTTTCTTTTTCTGAGAAGCATTTCATGAAATCTAGCTCCCTCACTCCAACCCAATCCTATTAAAAGCTTTCCTTGAGTTTAATGCTTTTTGGTTATTAAGGACAAATGGCTTTGTCCTTATCTGCAGAACACAATACAAATAAAAATCTGCTCTTTGACAAATACATTAATTGAATTAGATTCCTTTAATCAGAAATTGTTAACCAACTGAAATTTTCCTGAAGGATTCCAGTTCCCAAAACTCTAGAAAACTCTGTCCTGAGGCCCTAATAGTAAAGCCAGGCTTGAAACAAACCCTTTTCCCCACACAGTCCTCCCAAGTGTGACCTCAGCGAAGCAGGGTGCTGGTATGCGGGTGATGAGAGCTCTGTCATGTGAGCAAGGGACCAGGGTTACTGACACAGACTCAGGAGACAAGAAACCAACACAGAGATGAAGAGCTGACCTGGACAGGCAAACAAAATCCAGAGGCAAAAGCCCCCAGTCACCGGCATCTGAACTGACACCACAAAGCTGCTACCTGTCCTAAAAGACATAAGGCAGCAAGAGCAGCCGTGGGACAGCAGGTTCGGTATTTCTTTTGTGACATTATTGCCTCGACTCTCAGTTTCCTGGTCATGGAAGGGATATAAAAGCTGCAAGTGTACTTTTGTGAGTATTTCAACCCCTTCATCCACCAGGTGAGGAAAAAGCACCTTGTCCCTGCTCACAGTATCATCAGAGATACAGCTGGGTATTTGCCTGGTCCCCCTCTTTCCCCTGACCCACCTGCCTACAGCCTTGTCCCCAGAAAGTGGTCCCAGCTCCTCAGCCATGTGGTCCCTTGGCAAGTTCTGATTATTTATCTCCTCCTGCCCAGGAAGGGGAGAATCTGGAGACTATAAGGGCTACCAAGGTGAATGCTGATTAAGCTAACTGACCTATCACGTCCGCAGACAATACGTCAGGAACCTCCTACGTGTGATGGCATTGTGTCTTTCCCAGGTCACTCTGGGCTCCAACTGCAGAGGCACAGAGGTTCCTACTACATGTTTGTTGAATACGTGACACCTTTTACTGCTTTCTTCTGAAAAACCACAAACACACCAGCACAACTTGCCCTTCAAAGCCTGAATGGTGGACTCCCCTGGCGGTTCAGTGGTAAAGAATCCACCTGCCAATGCAGGAGACATGGGTTCAATTCCTGATCTGGGAAGATCCCACGTACCGTGGAACAGCTAAGCAAGCCCATGCGCCAGTACTCCAGAGCCTAGGAGCTGCAACTACCGAAGCACGCGCGCCCTAGAGTCCGCGCTCCACAGCAAGAGAAGCCCCCAGTGAGAAGCCCGTGCACCGCAACTAGAGCGTAGTCCTCGATTAGTGCAACGGGAGAAAAGACTCGGCAGCGACCAAGACCCAGCACAGCTATGGAAGCAAGCGTGCCCTAGAGCCCGCGCTCCACAGCGAGAGAAGCCCCCAGTGAGAAGCCCGTGCACCGCAACTAGAGCGTAGTCCTCGATTAGTGCAACGGAACCAAAGACTGGGCAGCGACCAAGACCCAGCACAGCTATGGAAGCACGCGCGCCCTAGAGCCCGCGCTCCACAGTGAGAGAAGCCCCCAGTGAGAAGCCCGTGCACCGCAACTAGAGAGTAGTCCTCGATTACTGCAACGGAAGAAAAGACTCGGCAGCGACCAAGAAGACCCAGTACAGCCGTAAATAAATAAAAAAAATAAACCTTAAAAAAAAAAAAACAAAAAAAAAACCCAGCCTGAACTGTTGGAATTATCAACAGTGGATGGATGGATGGATGGATGGATGGATGGATGGATGGAGATGCAAGGTGTTTTCCCTTAGAAGTCAGGATGAGAATGTCACATACATCTGCTGTCCGCTCTCCCCTGCTCTTTGCTCAACTCACTTAGGAAATACAGGAATGCATGAAGGAAGACAGCAAATTTATCTATAATTCTGCTACTGTGATGTCATGCTGCTAGCCTGACTCTCAGGCAGTAAATCCACGAGTCTAAGATCGGGGAACACAGGCCCTTTAGACAGAAGGAAGGTAAAGACCATTCAGCATCTGTCATTTCAGAGAATTCACTGACCAAGTTACATGGAGCTCAGCTTCAGGCCAAAGGGAGTATCTGCCAATATAAACCTGCATTTTCCAAACTGAATCAGAATTGGGAGGGAGCCTTTTTTTCTTTTTCCTTCCTACTTTACATATTTTAACACTGTCTAATGGAATAGCAGGAACAAGGCCAACCAGCCCCCCTGCTTCAGACACCTGGGCCAAGGAACAGAAATGTATTTTTAGTCAGCAGAGCAAGGAGTGATTCACAGCACCACAGGCCTCAGGGCAAACGGGGGGCCCTGCCCGTCCTGGCACGGGGCGCGTCACAGTCACCTGCCACACTCCTGCCCCCATGTGGGGGAGAAAGGAGCCATGCACGGGCATGCGTGTTCAGTCTCTGTTCACCGCTCTATTGTGCAACTTACAGGAGCTCAGGCAGCCTCAGTTTCCTGTCTGGTAACATAAAGATGATCTCTGGGGCCTGGGCTTCCCAACCAAGTGAAGAACAAGGGGTGGGGAAGCCGTGCTTCTCAACCTTGAATGAATGGGCCAATGGCCAGGGGGGCCGGTGAAAATGGCTTCTGACCAGCAGGACTGGGATGAGGCCTGGGAGTCTGCATTTCTAACGAGCTCAGTACTGACAGCACACTGCTGGGCCAGGAACAGTCCTTTAAATAGCAAGGCATTAGAAGCATCTTCCGGTGTGCTGCTCTATAAACATACCAGGGATTGGCATGTCCTTAACTAGCCTCAGGTACGGATAACTCATTTAACCAGCAATGAAACACCTTCCAGATGCTAGAACACCATGGGCCAAACAGCTGCAACAAGAAAATTAGATCCCTGACTGATCATCTTGGGACAAAGAGCTATATGCATCATTCCAGCACTCCACAGGTACAAGAAGTGACTCGCAGACCCTGTGGTCCTATAGGTGAGATCACGCCAAGGCCCAAGGGGCCAGGTGACAACTAGCCACCAGCCAGCAGCCGCTGCCACCCGTCAAACACCTATTCTGGCTTGTGCAAGACATTAGGAGTTTCCCGCACCTCATGCTCCCCTCGAACTTTGGACTCACTGCCCCTACGTGTACAAACACAAGGGGAAAAAAAAAAAAAAAAAAAAAAACACAGAAGGGGAACAGGAACACATCCTGTCATCCTGTAGTGAGGAAAATGAGGTTCAGAGAGATGAAGCCGTCTGTTCAGGACACAGGGCTGGGTCACAATTCTAAGCCCCTGCTCCCCAACCCCACAACACCTGGAAAAGGGTTAAAACCAAGACTGTGTTTCCCAAGGCTGGGCCATCTTCTGAACACAGGCCCTGCAGCCAGGAAAACCCGGAGACCTGTAAGACGCACTAGTTATCGGACAGATGAAGCCTTCTTCCCAAGTCACTCTGCTCGGGTCAGTGTCAGAAAAGATACCTCCAGGTGATCGGACAAGTTATAACACCAGCAAAATCACCATCAAATAAAAATTGGCAGGCCTGGAGTGGAAACAGGAAATTTGGCGTGAAGAGGGAGGTGCTCTGCTGGGGAAGCTGCCAATAAAAGCTGGTCTAGAAAATAGCTGGACTTGTGACTGGTGTATCTGGAAAGACCTCTGGGTGAGTTTCAAACAAGTGAGCACCTCCGTCTGACTGCTGGAGAAGTGGGGTAACTGACGGTACTTAACTCCCCGACAGGGTGCTTCTCGGCCCCAACAATGACATACCCAGGGCATCTCCCTTTCTTCCTCACTGAGGTCCCTTTATTCCCTTTCTCATTTCCACTGCGTTGTCTATAATAGTCGACAGGTTTTATGCTGTGTTACACTTGACCATGACAAAGAAATCCTTACTTTTATGCTAATCTCAGAAGCCTGATGAATTGTTTTTTTTTTTTTTTTTTTAAGCCCTGAAAGTGAGCTGAGTCACATTATCAAAGTTACTGCTACAAAGATGAGCCTGCTGTCTCATCACTGATACAGTGTTTTTTAAGTTCAGTTTAGGCACTCAAACTGCCAGCTTATCCATTAGGAACAAGAAATTTAATACCCCTGGGTATTAAAAAGATAATTTCCTGCCAAGCTAGAGATGAGGCAAAACTTTCAGTTTTTAATTCTACACACCCCGAAACAGCAAGCAACACATTTGTCATGATCACTAGAGGTACATGGAGTAAGACCATTTTTTCCAGTGAGCCCAGGAATACGAGTTTCCCTGATACCCAATGTCAGCAACACGATACCACGGCCTCCCCACAACAGCCCAGGATCTCCCAAATGGTACCACTTACAGAAAGAGAGAGACTATATGAGATGAGGCACTGCCCAGGGATGGTATGGCTGTCAACTCATTGTTATTGAGGTACCTGTAATGACAACAAGAAGAAATGAATAAGTTAAATCATTAAAATTAGCCGTATGAAATTACAGATATACAAGGACGTCGTAAAAAAATGGCCATGGGCAAACTGCTATGCTGTAACGCTGAATACGAGAATCTAAACGCAAGTTTTTAATAGGAAAGAAGTTATGCCAGGTCATAAATACTACGTACCACACTCATAGTTTAGGAATAAACACACCCAGAACACGTCCCCTGTCCTCTAGGAGCCTCCACTCTAGCTCAGAAATCAAGACTAATAGACAAGGGACTGTGAACACAGGTGGAGATGCACGAAATCAAACAACAGCTCCCCAAGACCATCACTGAGAGCGCTCCTTGGGGGCTGAAGGATCAGAGCCCACTCCAACTGGGATGGTCCTCCTCCCCCAGTTGCTTTATGCATGTCCATGACACGGCTCTGCCCTCACCAAAGGGCCACGCGGTTGCACCCAGTGCCACAGATTCATGCCCTCCTGTGGGGGGTTCCTGGTGCTGGAGACACATGAACCAATGACTAGTTCTTGGAGGTTCTTATCTACTTGCAATTCCAGCTTCTCTGAACTCTGATGAAGCCTCCAGACGTGTCTTCCAGGAATATATCCATATACACACATACTTTTTCACGCAGACAATCTGAAAATCTTCTGCAGAACCAGAGATGCTCCCCAAGCTCCCTTCCCACTTGAATATTCTATATCTGTACTTCCATAATTCTCAACTCTTAATGGAAGGGGAAGCCCAAAAGTCAGAACACAGCTCGCCTGGGCCATCCCCAGAGGCTCTGGAATCCACCTTCCTTACATGGATGTGTATTTCCAAATTGGGGAAGAGACTTCAAAATCAGATTTGCAAAGTGAGCCCTGAAATCCTTGGGGTAGCCAAAGCACGGTGATCAGGCTTTTTGACGGGGGATGGGCTGGAAAGAAATGGTATCTGAGACGCAGAATAAAGGATAATGCTGGTTTATCTTATTCTTGTTTTTTTACACAATATGTCTTACACAGAGCACCCAGTTACGGTTTGAGGACAAGGCCACTGAAATGACAGCTGTATTCATACAAGTTTACAGCGAGTATTTGCTTGAATAGAATAATCTGGTTGTCTGCCATCTTTTATAGAATGAATGGGGAGGGGGAGGAAAAGGCCTTGAATTATCCCATTCGCTTTCTTCAGTGCCAAAGCTGGTTAGAGATGAAGCCTGGCAATTACTGGGCTGAGGGACACAGAATGTCTATTTCAACAGCTTCATGACTGAAGCATCTGGCGGAGAGAAAGCAGATCTGTACCACGTGGCAAAGCCTTTCTCCACTTAAAGGGCCCTTGTTTGTGTGCTGAAGTAGACGATTAATTACTTTAACAGTCTCTTATCTGACTGCCCCTAAAGCAGACTGCTTCTGCTTCACCTTTTATCTGTCCACCCCTGCTGTGATCCGTTTCCCATCTTGGTGCAAGGATGCTGAAAACTCACCATCTGTCGGAATCTCTACTAATAAATTTTCACAGTACCATAAATGTACATATTCCTCGATGAGATCCTCAGAGCTTACCAGGGCAAGGAAAGCTAAGGTCAAGAACTTGCTGCCAAGAAGGCAGCTTGCTTACAAACTCTTCATTTCTTAGAGATTTATTCTAAAACGCAGATGCTTGGTGGGGGGGGGGGGGGGTGTCATAATAATAATAACAGCAGCTAACTTACTGAGGGCTTATTATATGCCAGGCCTGACTCTTGAAGGCTTTTCAATATATTAATCTGTCCTTAGAGCCCTACTAGGCAGGCCCCATTAACATTTCCATTGTACCAATGAGGAAACTGAATCACTAAGATGTTAAGTAATTTAACTGAGGTCACCAGCAGTAAAAGGCAGTGGCCCTGGGGGTCAAGCCCCGAAGTCTAGGTTCTTAACCATTACTTCCATTTATTTATAGCTGCAGCAGCAACTCTACAGCATTATGTAACTGCATTGTCAGACTCTGGGTTCAGAACCAGGCGCTAGTACTGTTCTCTACCTCACAGGTGAGGTCTCTAAGTGTAAGTCACCATCCTAAGGTGACAGAGAGAGAGGGAGAGAGAGGCCTGGACAAGAGGTGAACAAAGTACAAGTGCCAGCCACAGGAGAGCCACAGCTGAAAAGGCTAGCAGGCAGCAAGCTTACAGCCTTATGGTAACATGGTAGCTGTCTTTCAGTTGTCAGTAAGGACTTCTCTGCAGGAGAACTTTGGCTGATTGAGTTTGGTCTCGGGCCACCCTGCTGCACACACAACAAACTGCTCCACCCAACTCCTAGGAATGATAACTGAACAAGGAAAGGGGGCATCGTTAGCATATCTCAAATCGTGACCAAAATGCTGGAAGCAGAGCGTGCAGGTGTGGCCAACAGCGCTGAAGGTACACAGGGCATTTCAGGTCTGGATCAGCAGCCCGGAGTCAACAAGATGAGGCAGAAATCGCAGGCTCTGATCAGCAGGGCTGCTGGATTTATGAAAAGGTCAGAGGGAACACAGAGAAGAAGATCTGCAAGGCTAGCTTACTTCTCAATCATTTCTACTTCAAAAGAAGGGCAAGTAAACCTCAACCAGCTCCTCCACCACTGGCTCTCTTCTCGCTCTGTCCCTTGTTGAAACCAGAACACTACCTCGGAAGGCAACAAAGGCCCAACTCCCGCTGAGACACGACCAACTTGCCAGCCTGAAATAGAGGCTGGTCAAAAACAGCACCACCTCCAGAGCCAGCCAAAGAAGGGCCTCGGGACATTCGGCACAGTCTCCATGTGTAGGGATGCTGTCAGAATTTAGGACTGTGTTTGATGAAATCTTCTGAATATCTAGGGCTGTGCAGTCTTTCCCCCCTTCTCATTCCCTCCAAATCTGCTTCCATTCAAAGGCCCTAAAAATTCTTCTTAAATATCTGGCTTCTATAACTGAAACTTTTCCTGATGATTTAGGACCAAGAAATGCTCTGGAAGCATCAGACCGTGAACAATGGCCCAGCCCTGCAGCTGGGAAAGGTGTGAAAAAGGCATGGGGTGGGATGGGGGAGAGCTTTGCATAGACCGCCTCCCCATCCCCCTATTCCCCATCCCACCCCATCCCCCTATTCCCCATCCCATCCAGGCAGAACCTGGATGTTGGCCTTTCCCAGCCTTCCGGGCCCCCTCAGCTCTCTCTCTCTGAAACTTCCATTTACTGGACTTGGTGAAAGGAAGTTTTCACATCATGCAAGATGCAGAATGTTAAAAAGGATGCTTCAGAGAACTTTTATTACTGACTGCCTTAATCAAATCAGGCATCAACAAACAATGAAAAACAAACCCACAGGATCACTTTGAGTTATAGCCCTTTCTGTTTTTTAAAAACGGTTTGGCTCTAATTACTTACTGAATAGCTGATGTAAGTACACAGTGAAATTCCAAATTGTTTCAAAAAAAGAACACCAGGAATATATATTGAAAGCCACCACTGCCCCCGCCCCGCCCCCTGGTTTGCCTCCAAGAGGAAGCTCCAGCTGTAGGCTGCTGCAGATGAACACACGGTTTTCTTCCACGCAGATGCCTGTGTCTCACACAGACTATTCTGCGCCAGTTTCCCCTTAGTAATAGATCTTGGGGATCTCCCTAAATCTTTTAACCAGAGGTGAAGTGCTCCTTTGCTACGATGAATGATATGAATGAGCCACAACTGACGTAGTTGATTCATTAATTTTCTAGACACTGGTTGTTTCCAATCACAAAGTGAGCTGCCATTAATATCGGTCAAAGTTGGGCTGGGGGTGCCACATCAGTTCGTTTTGTTTCTGAAGTGGGAGAAAGTCATCAGGTAGGAGCCACTGTGGAGTTAGGAACACTTCATCAATAGCCATTACCAGTGCTTTCAGCTACTCGAGAATAAGGCAGACTACGTTACTGACTTTGGCAAGACTTACAGTTTGCATACCAGCTGGACAGGTACAGGTATTTCAGTATCATGACACAGAATGCAGTTCCTCTAAGTCAACACTTAGAAACGACAATAAAGGCAAACACTTCTCTGAGTGCCAGGCTCTGTGCGGAGGATTTTCCGTGCCATGTGTCACTGAATAACATGTCAGCCCTTGAAGCAAAGCACTAATTCATCACCTCACGTTAAAAGACGAGACTGAGACCAAGTTACCGCACAGCAGAGCAGGGATTATTAGGAGGAGATGATACAGTTCAAATGTTTCAATCAGACAGACCCGGGTCCATTTAACCCTGAGCTAATCCCGTACCAATCAAACGGCCTTCAGTGGGTCACTGAACCTCACTGCGCCTTAGCTTTCTTCACCAAAAGTGCAAAGGACAAGCCCCAACTCCATAGAGTTTTGGCAGGATCTGGCTGAAATCACTAAATCTAACAGCCCAGGAGAGAGCCACATATATAGTAAATGCTTAACAGGTGGTGGTGATTCACAGCCAAAAAGCAGTGCCTCAAGTGACACCCCCTTATGATTTCAACCCTCCCCTGAAACACACTGCACACGCGCACACACAGGGGCAGCAGAAGCCTGGGCCACCACAGGGCGAGCCATAAATACCCAGAGGCAGGAACGCTCAGCCTTTCTCGGCGCCTTCAGAACCTTTTAGGTCAACGGCCCTGGAAAGCACACGGCAGCACCCACGTTAGGCATTCCCGGGCCAGGCAGCAGTAACGCGATCCGAGCGCAGTTCTGAAGGAGGACGGTATAAATAGCCCCTCTTATTAATAGAGGAGCCTCGCAGTCCAGGACTCCTGGCTGGAGGCTCTCCCTGGTGGGCTTTCCTCAGCGCTGCGGGCAGTGACGACCATGTGGTCTGGCGGCAGCTGCGCCAACATCCTCAGGTCCTCCGGGGGCCCCCAACCGGCTTGCTTTCTTTCTCCAACTGGCCCACGATGCTCTGCGGTTGCCGGCCTCCAAAATAAAACCACTGCTAAACCACCGACCACAGCTTTGCCAGCCTGTGGTTCCCCTCGTGCTGAGGTTTCCAGACTCAAGTGGTGGCTGGTGGCTGTGCAGGTTTCAGGAGAACTGACAGCCCTTGGAAGACTCAGTTAATTTAGAAGCAGTGTGCCCACTGTGATTTTTTTTCTTTTCTTTAATATGCTTCTCCATCTCCCCACCCATTGCTCCTCACTGCCTCTTCCTGCCTGCACGATGTATTAGGATTCCCTTCAGGAAAGGACTGGATCTTTATCAATGACAAGTTCCACTGCTCTGGGCCCTTGAGGAATTTGTGTCATCCAGCCCACAGTATGACACTGGGGACCAGGGGTAGTCATGCTGGTAAAGGGTTCCCCCTATCAGCCCCCAAGGATTTGTATCTTAACAAGCCACCCAGCTCAGTGGCGGGGTGGGGGGGTTGTGGAGAGCAGCTCTGGGGTTCTCAAAGTAGAAGATAAATAATATACAGTGTGCCCCTGGGCTTCCCAAGTGTCTCAGTAGTGAAGAAACTGCCTGCCAATGCAGGAGATGTGGGTTCAATCTTTGGGTCAGGAAGATCCCCTGGAGGAGGAAATGGCAACCACTCCGGTATTCTTGCCTGAAAAATTCCATGGACAGAGGAGCCTGGCGGACTACAGTCCACGGGGCCACACAGAGTCGGACATGACTGAGAGACTGAACACACAGCATAGAGCCCTGCCCATGTACGATGCTCTGGAAATCAGATCCAATGAATAGTTACTGTATTTGTAACTGGATAACATGTCACTACGCCCATGTTCCAGAGGCAGCACAGAAGGAAATACCTTGTCCGGGGACTCAGTCCCGGTAAGGGGCAGAAGCAGGACTCCAAGCCAGGTTTGCCTGCTACCAAACTCACATCCTCCCAGTACACGACACTGTACTCACAAGGAGTGATCCCTCTCTTTACAACTCCCACGCCCGGGAAGGCTGTGCTGCCACGGAGAGTCTGGGATAGGAGTGAGACCAGGGACTCCAGGCCTCACTCCCTCATTTACTAGCTATGCAATTGCAGCCAGGTTCCCAGGCTCCGCTCCACAACTGTCTGAAAATGTAGAAATGACCATAAGGAGCAGAGGGCTTTTTATTAGCACAATAGCCAGCTACAGTCAACTTTCCTGAGTGCATTAGCTGGAGGAAGAGGAGAAGACACACACAGTAGAGAGAGGGTAGACGACGGGGTCGAGAAGTCTCACCCTGTCCCTAAATCCAACAGGAGCTCAGGAGAAGGAAAAAAGCCAGAATGTGAAGGGAGAAGGGAAGGTGGGCTTGGACAAGGTGATGTGGGTTTGGACAAAGAGTCTGGAGGAATCAGAGGAAATACTAAGTACCTCGATAGAGAAGACCAATGCAGTAAGAGTGACAGAGGAGATGAAACACTGGACTTTCCATCCTTTTAAAATCTTGGGTGGAAGGCTGCAGGTTAAGAAGAGGGGGTGGGGGGTGAAGACAGTGCAGCTTCAGGCTTAAATACACAGCGCAGAAAGTGAAGAGGAACTAAAAAGCCTCTTGATGAAAGTGAAAGAGGAGAGTGAAAAAGTTGGCTTGCTGCTGCTGCTGCTGCTGCTATTAAGTCGCTTCAGTCGTGTCTGACTCTGTGCAACCCCACAGACGGCAGCCCATCAGGCTCCCCTGTCCCTGGGATTCTCCAGGCAAGAACACTGGAGTGGGTTGCCATCTCCTTATCCAACGCATGAAAGTGAAAAGTGAAAGTGAAGTCGCTCAGTCGTGTCCTACTCTTCGCGACCCCATGGACTACAGCCTACCAGGCTCCTCCGCCCATGGGATTTTCCAGGCAAGAGTACTGGAGTGGGGTGCCATTGCCTTCTCCCAACATTCAGAAAACTAAGATCATGGCATCTGGTCCCATCACTTCATGGCAAATAGATGGGGAAACAGTGGAAACAGTGGCAGACTTTATTTTTCTGGGCTCCAAAATCACTGCAGATGGTGACTGCAGCCATGAAATTAAAAGACACTTACTCCTTCGAAGGAAAGTTATGACCAACCTAGATAGCATATTAAAAACAGAGATATTACTTTGCCAACAAAGGTCCATCTAGTCAAGGCTATGGTTTTTCCAGTGGTCATGTATGGATGTGAGAGTTGGACTGTGAAGAAAGCTGAGCGCTGAAGAATTGATGCTTTTGAACTGTGGTGTTGGAGAAGACTCTTGAGAGTCCCTTGGACTGCAAGGAGGTCCAACCGGTCCATCCTAAAGGAGATCAGTCCTGGGTATTCATTGGAAGGACTGATGCTGAAGTTGAAACTCCAATACTTTGGCCACCTCATTTGAAGAGCTGACTCACTGGAAAAGACCCTGATGCTGGGAGGGATTGGGGGCAGGAGGAGAAGGGGACGACAGAGGATGAGATGGCTGGATGGCATCACCAACTCGATGCATGTGAGTTTGGGTGAACTCCGGGAGGTGGTAATGGACAGGGAGGCCTGGTGTGCTGCGATTCATGGGGTTGCAAAGAGTCAGACACGACTGAGTGACTGAACTGAACTGAACTGAACTGGAAATCAAACAGATTTGAGTTCAACTCTCAGCTTTCCTGGAGCTGAGATTGTAAAGAATCCACCTGCAATGTGGGAGACCCAGGTTTCATCCCTCATTTGGGAAGATCCCCTGGAGAAGGGGATGGCAACCCACTCCAGTACTTCTGCCTGGAGAATTCCATACACAGAGGAGACTGATGTGATATAGTCCGTGGGGTTGCAAACAGTTCCACTCAATTGAGTGACTAACACTTTTCTCAGCTTTACCAACCAGGTGACACTGAACAGGTTTATTTAATCTCTCTGAGCTTCCATTTCCTCCTCTGTAAAGTGGAGAAAATGACTGTAAAGAAAAGAATTTAAATCACATAGAGCTGGTGTCAGGATGAAATGAAGCCGTCTTCCTCTAAGGCTGAGTGTGGTGTTACTGTCATTGCTGTGCTGTTGTGATTCGGGAAATTTATTTTTAAGACTAACCGGCATCCCCAGTGAAGGACAGGTGCAAGTCAGATGCTCTCCGTTCTAGATCTGGGTGGGGATTAAGTTCCAAAAAAGCACCAAGTAAAAGGGGGATTAAAAGCCGCAGGTCAAGGGAACCAAACCAATTGAAACTGGATGGCTGTTGGGGGAAGAAACAAATGGCAAGACAGAGCTGGAGAGAACACAGCAAAGGCTCACGGGAGCATCAACTGTGCCCCCAATCTATGGCGGGGCTGATGACACTGGATCCACAACATAACATGACCCCCAGGGCCCCCTGGGACCCAGGCCCTGGCCACACACCCCGCCCTCACGCACACCAGGCACAGTGGCCCTCGTCCTGGTCCTTCTGTGAGGGCCTTGTCTTCTATTTGCAGCTCATCCTGTCCACACCACTCACATTTTCTTGATCTGCCTGTCAGTCACCACCCTGAGCACTCCAGCTCCATTATTACCTCTCTAAAATCAAAGGAGAAAATCCTCCCCTGACCCTGTTCTAGGCCCCCCAAACACGTATGACAAGTGAGTCTCCTGGCTTCCTTGTTCCCCACATGTCTTTCCCTTTTTTAATGTGGTTCTGTGACAGGCGAGGCTTGTCTGAGGTGCCAGGATTGTGGGAAATGGGAACAGCATTCAGGGGGCTACCAAGAAAACTACGAAGCCAGAGTAAAGACTATCTGAATGTAGCACTTTTAAAATTTGAAAGTGAATGCAGAACAACACTCATTCAGAGCAGAGTATGTAAGTTTTCAAACCAAGATATGATCAGCAACAGAGCCCTGTCAAGCCAGACAGGAGCCTGGGGCAAAAGGAAAAATAATCAGTTAAGCTGATTCAGACTTTACTTAAACTTTCTGTATTTTTTCATCATGGATTAGTATTATTTTATTATTTGGCATTCATTTTTCTTTTTTCAAATACTGCATTAAGGTCCTTTATCTTGAATGCTTAATTTTTTTTTAGAAGCCCCTTCAATCCTGCACCACTGGCAAATGCCTCTTACCTAACCCTTCCCTAGCTCTCTCTGTCTGCCTTATTCAGTCCTGTGCCCCCAGCAGCAGAGCAGTGCCTGGCACATAGGAGGTACTTGAGGAAATAGTGAATGAAAGCCTGAATGATGCCCTAAGAAATAACATGATTTTTGTTTTGTCCAATTCGAAAAGAAACCACTAAGCTCTGAGACTCAACCTACAGAAGTTGAATACAGTAACCACAAGTGGTTAAAGACAGCCTGGATCAAGGGAAAGGACTGGGTTATGGCCCAAACCGGCTCCTTGATGGGCTGGGTTTATCATTTCAGGTGGCTGTGGTGGGCTGTCACACCCCCACGAAATTCTTAGGCTGAAGTTCCAGCCCTCGATACCTCAGCTTGTGATCATAAGTGGAGAAAGGGTTTTTAAAGAGGTCATATGGATGGGTTCTAATCCAGTATGATTGGTGCCCTTTTGACAGGAGGACATTTGGACACAAAGAAGAGGCACCAGGGAAAGGAAAGGCCATGGGAAGAGGTGGCCAAGAAGGTGGCCATCTGCAAGTCAAGGAGAGAGGCCCCAGAGGAAACCAACCCTGCCAGGACCTTGATCTTGAACTTCCAGCCTCCAGAACCCTGAGAGAATAAGTTACTATTATTTAAGTCACCCAGTCTGTGGTCTTTTACTAAGTAAACTTGCATAATGACCCACTTCCAAACTAGTCCAAATCATATGACCCTATGGAAAAATAAGGGCCCTGGACAAAGTATTTCCAAGCGTCCCTTCCAACTCTCATCTTCCTTTAACTTGGGAAGTTGGAACCTTCTTTAAACAGACCTGGAAATCATAAACAGCATTTTGGAGAATCTGGAGATGGTGGTAGAGAGCACAAGTATTTAACAAATTGCATCATCTGATTAAATTTCCTTTAGATAAACCCTCAACAATAGGATCAAAAAATAATAAACAAGGATTTTTTTTTATCAGTTACATGTAACAAGTAAAATATATAAAGCACTTAATGTCTACTAAAAATAGAGTAACAACAGGAGCGAATGGGTGAATGATTTATGAAATATCCATGCATAAGTAGCTTTACATAAAAATTGAAATGGGATAGTAAAAATCTTTTAATTTACATGACAAAGTATTCACAAATGTAAGGAGAAGTAAGAAACAGATGTAAAACCATGGTATAAATACAGTTTGATTCCAAAATTTTGTGTAGAAGTATATATTTTTCACTAAGTGTCCACAATGTTTAGCCTTGGGTGATAATACTGGTGATTTTAATTTGTTTTACATATTTCTACAGTTGCCAAATTTTCTGCAGTGGGTATGCATGACTTTTCTTTGAAGTCCCTGTAGAACTAAAATCCTGAATAACTCTAACATTCACGTTAAAAGCAGAATTCCTCACATTAAAAAGAGAAAGAAAAGACTGAGGCCTGACTTAAAGGACATTGCAAGAGACAGCAAACCTGGCGTTCGAAAGACAGTAATGTCTAGTTCTGTTTGGAGATCGGGAGAGAAAAATCAGCCTTATTATCCATTTCTCTATACCTTGCATTCCTGGGAAAGAGAAGGGGTGGGCCGGCTGATTTGCCCCAGCAAAGCAGGCTGCTCTAGGGCCCTGGGGACTGGGGGAAGTACCAGCCAGGTGTGTTAGCCCCCTGGGCCCCCAAGGCTTTCCACAAGCCTGTACAGCCCCCGTGGGCATGTGATTTCCAATAAATTCACATCTGCTGGACACACCCATCACTGACTGCCCAGGAAGAAGAGAGGGGCTTCAGCAAAGGAGTGCTAAGTAGGCAGGACCTTTTGTCTCCAACAGCGCCCAGCAGATGTCCCCTCTAACAAGGTTCAGACTGCTGATCCAGGGAAAGAGTGGCGCTGCCACAAGACAGGGTCTTCCCCAGGAGCTTGCCATCCTGCCCACCAACCCCCCAAAGTTTGAGGAAAAGCACTCACACTTCTTGTAGATTCGGCAAGTCCTCAAAACCAGCAGGATCAATCTCAGAAAGTTTGTTGTAACTCAGGTTTCTGGAAAGAGGAGAGCAAAAAACAAAGAAAAAATTCAGTCAATACTCCCAAATTTAGGAATCATCTACCCATCCCTCCCCAGGAGAAATAACCCCTCTTACTCATAACTGCCTGCATCTCATGTACTATTTTAAGTAACCCTGGTGGCTCAGACAGTAAAGAATCTGCCTGCAATGCAGGAGACCAGGGTTCAATCCCTGTGTCGGGAAGATCCTTGGAGAAGGAAATCGCAACCCACGGCAGTATTCTTGCCTGGAGAATTCCATGGACAGAGGGATTCTGTGACCACCATGCTGGTCCAAATGCCTGGCATCCTATCAAATGGCATTTTGAAAAATTACTGTTTTACTAAGGCATCAAACACTATTAAGAAGCAGTAAAGGGAGTCTGATCCTTCACTGACTAAAAATCAGTGGTCCCCAACCATGGATGACATTTGGCAAAGTCTGTAGACATTTCTGGTTGTCATGACTGAAGGGACGGGGAGGGGAGGATCCTACTAGCATCTGGTGGGGAGAGGACAAGGAAGCTGCTAAACAACCTCCAAAGGACAGGACAGCCCTTAAGGACAGATCCAGCCTTCACTGCTAATAGTAACATTCAGAGGTTGAGAGACTTTGGTCTAAACAAAAACTTCAGGATCAAAACTCGCTTGCATGTATAGTTAAAGTTGAAAGGACTATTTAATAAGTGAGCAATGTAAGATCTTAATCATAAGGTTTATATGAACATGGCATTCCTACCATCGATGAACAAATATTTCAAGTGATAATCATGCCAGAGAGAGGAGCACTGTCATAGGAAATCACATTGGTGTGAACCAAAGCCTCACATGCCAGCAGCGTTCTCAAGATGACAGCGTCTATCACATGACTCAGAATTACATCCCTCTCCCCTTCAGCCCATCTGTGACCCCATTCTCAGAGGGAGACAAGGACCAAGCGGGACAATGTTTGATCTGCTGAGCTTCCCAGAGCACACCCTCAACCCAGACCAGCTTGATCTTTCAGGAACAGAACCCACACAGATGTGGTCCACACGGGCCCTCACTGTGCCTCACTCTCTGCAACCAAAATACATCCAATCCTGTGTGTGCCAAAGGAGCTGGCTACATTTTTCATCTCAGCTATTAATTCCACTGCCATTACTGCCAATTAACAAGTACTACGAATCGAGAGTTCAAAGTCTCTTAAGGGGCCCAGTATCACATTAAGTGGCAACTTTCTTTTAAGCTTCCTCCAGAGACATTCCAATCAATACTAAGCCAGAGCCGAGAGCCATTTCACTGTCAACTCAAGACATTTATCTAAATAAAAGTCAAACCACCCTTGAAATTAATGGTACATCTGTGTTCGGGGCACAGCCTGAATTAAAAGCAATTTGTCCAGGGATTATGTTACCATAAAAATTGAAGGTGGTAATTTTTAAACCACCTATTGAAGTCAAGTGTGAGCTTGTCTGTTCTTGGGAGTATTTACAATGAGATACTTACACAGAAATCAACAGGTTAGACTTGGAACAGAAAATCCACAAATGGAGAGAGTTCTTTCCTGTCACAGAAAGGACTGAGTGGACTAAAAGTTCCTCCTATGATGAGCATATTATCATGACAATGTGGGGCAGAGATCTTGTTTCTGGTTCTACAGGTAGTGTGAGTTGATAATGACCGTGACATTCATATCATCTCAGGTAATGGGGAGTTGCTAAGCCAGAGCAGGCTTGAGAGAAAGACTCAGAAACCACAAAGCCAAGAGCTGGAAGGGTAAACAAGGGACGCAGGCGGTCACCTGCCAGGTGTGGAGTGAGGCTGACGCAGCAGTGCCCACTCAACCTGCCTGCCACCTAAAGGGGCCATTTGTACCTGGTTCCCAAAAGAAGGGTGGTGCACACCAGTCTCCTTCATTTTCAAGAAGCCTGAGCTCTGAAATTTTATGTGCAGTCTTTTCAATTCTTTAAATGTATATGTTAAAACCTGGCGGTGTGTGTGGACCACATCTCTGCAAACATAAATCTGCAGAACACATTTAAGCAGAGGATCACCATTTTTCAACCTCTGATCTAGTTTCAAAATGAATAACTTGCGGCCAGGGCAGGAGCTGGGGTTCACAGGATCTAGGGCCCAAGCTAGGCCTGGTGGCTCTGTTCTGAACAATCTGAAAGGAAATCACTTCCCTCAATCCCTGAGCCAGAAAAGTCCAGATCCTTTAGGAACTCAGGCTTAGAATAAAGACATTTAAAATCACAACTCTCCTTGGTCTCTATTTTTTCCCCTTAAGGAGCACATACAATTTATTTACATTTCAAAAACGCTGTATCTAGTGTTATATTTAAAACAGATGGCCAACAAGGACCTACTGTATAACATAGGGAACTCTACTCAATACTCTGTAGTAACTTAACTAGTAAAAGAATTTGAAAAAGAATACATATATGTATATGCATAACTGTAACATATGAATTATTCTGCTGTACACCTACCTGCAACTAACACAACATTGTTAACCAACTATACCCCAATATAAAATAAAGTAAAAAAAAAAAAACGAAAAAACCTTGTACAAATTCTGCTTTTTAGATAAGGCAACTTGATAAAGGGGGATTCCATAAGCTACTTTTATCAAGAAGCCAGACAGTATCAGTACTTAACACGGAGATTCCAGGAAGTAGCAATAAGTTCAAGAGACTTGTAAGTGGAAATCTAAGCGTTCACTTGGTCTGCCTGGATGAAGCGATTTTTCGATTCTCGATCAACTGGAAAAGCCACGTATCGCCAACCCAGACTGCCTCTAAGAGTAATTCTGCTCTCAGCACCTTTCACCAACACAGAGAGAATACAGTAGCTGAGGCTCAGGTCCCTTGGAATGACACTGCTTTGGGACAAAGAGCTTTTAAGTCTGAAAAATAAATCCTGGTACAAAGCGGGGAATGAGGCTGACACAGCCGTGTCCACTCACTTGCCTGCCACCTAAAGGGCCATTTGTACCTGGTTCCTAAAACAAGGGCGGGTGAAGACCAAGTCTCCTTCATTTCCAAGAGAAGCTCGAGCTCTGAATTTTTATGTGATTACCAACTGCTCTATCAAAAACCAGGGAAAATATTTACTTTCTTCTCCCTGACAAGCACAATCTGAAGTAAAATCCGCAGACATTTTTCTTGTTTGCTCATCTCTGGGAGAGACACTCTCAGTATAAATATTTTCCTATTGTGGTAAAATACACATAACCTATAGAGTACCATCTTGACCACGCTTCGTGTACAGTTCAGGGACATAAAGTACATTCTCACTGTTATACAACCATCACTACCATCCCTCCCTCCCTAGCACTTGTACATCTTTTCCAACTGAAACTCATCACCCATTAAACACTGACTTCCCATTCTCCCCTCCCTCCAGGGCCTGGCTACCTCCCTTCACTCTACATGCTGTCTGTGTGACTTGGACTTGAGAGGTACTTCACACGAGTGGAGCCATCAGTACCTTTAGTGTCTGGCTGATTTCACTCAGCACAGTGTCCTCAAGGTGCACCCATACTGTGACACGTGTCATGCGTTCCTGCTCCTTTTTGTGGCTGAATAGTATTCCATTATTCACCTGTGTGTGTGTGTGTATCTTCCGTATTTTGTTTCTCCCTATAAAAGCTGATAGATATTAGGGCTGGTTCCATCTTTCGGTTATTGTGAATCATGCTGCTGTGTACATGGTCATCCCCCACCCACACCCCGGCATAACATATAAAGATTTTTTTTAAACTCTTTGACTGCCACACTTCCTGACAACGTTCATTTCTCCAAGATGAAAGATATCCATATACTTTGGTCCAAGAACTGTGCAGAGAAGGGTCTGAATAACAATTTAAGAGTTAATTAGTGAAAAACTTTTACCTAGGAGACCTTTTTTTCTCAGGTGGCAGCTGACAGGCACACAGGTCTAAGGCATCTCACTTATTTCGGCAAACATGGTCAGCCTTACTAGGCCCGACATCTGAGTGTGTTATTGGTTGAAGGTTTCAGATTCTCCTGTCAAAACAATCCATCTATCAGCAGGACAGATGCTGTCAAAAGCACTTCTGCACCTTTCAGGACCAAAGCGCAGAGGAAAGAAACCTTAGGGAATTTAGTTACTGCCAACTGCAGCTTTCATTAAACAGTTTGTCAGCCACTGTCATAACACAAATTTCCCTTGTACTTGCACAAAGGGTGCACCACTCTTCCAACAATGGAGCCCAGCCGTAGATACTCTTTCTGCTAATCTGCTGAGAGATGACTGTCCGGCCCACCGTTTGCCCAACATGCCAGAGGCCCCTCCGCAGAGACCGGCTCAAGTTTTAAACAGGTTTTATCTGCAGCTGAAGAGCAAAGGGTTCAACAGTGCACGGCAATAATCTGCTTGCTGAGCCCTTTTCCTGGCAAGACCCCTACCCAGACCTCACAGAATGAGAAGAGCTAAGTCTTCAAATAGCTGAGAAATCCCCCACTGTTCTGTAAACCCCTGCTCTCCTATCCAGCAGCACCCAGCCAAGTGACCCTGACATTCATATTTAAACTAATCAAGATTACAGAAAACTAGGACTTCAGGGTCTCAGGGGCACCAGCCACTATCCACGTGTCCAACTACCTGTGGCTAGCAGGGAGAAGCCATTTCCGTCATCCCTGAAATTTCTATTAACTGAAATCAAGGAGTAATCAACAAATATTTGAAGTGAAATGGCATGGAGGGAAAAAAGTTGGATTTGAAAAATACATGTGATCACTGCAGCTTTGTAGCACAGTCTGAGGTTAGGGAGTGTTATTCCTCCAGCTCTGGTTTTCTTTTTCAAGATTGTTTTGGATACTCAGGACTTTTGTGTTTCGATACAAATTTTAATTTTTTTTGGTTCTTATTCTGTGAAAACTGACAAAACAGAAATAGTTATAGATGTAGAAAAGAAACTTTTGGTTACCAGAGTGTAAAGCGGGGGTATAAATTGGGAGATTGGGATTGATATATACACACTATTACATACAAACTAGGTAACTAATAAGGACCTACTGTTTGGCAAGGGAACTCTACTCAATACTCTGTAATGACTTATATGGGAAAAGAATCTAAAAAAGAGTGGATATTTGTATAACTCAGTCATTTTGCTATACACCTGAAACTAACACAACATTGTAAATCAACTATTCTTCAATAAAAATTTGAAAAAATAAATTTGAATTTCCCAACAATCTAAATCCACTGGAATCTGGCACCAGCTGTGCTTGGGTGGCTCAGGCGTGTCTGACTCTGCGACCCCATGGACTATAGCTCGCCAGGCTCCCCTGTCCATGGGATTCTCCAGGCAAGAATACTGGACTGGGTGGCCACACCCTCCTCCAGGGGATCTTCTCAACCCAGAGATTGAAGCCAGGTCTCCCGCACTGCAGGCTGATTCTTTACTGTCTGCGCCGCTAGGGAAGCCCAAAGGTGGTGGGGGAGGGGCACGGATCTCAGCCCCTGTCCCTCAGGCACACACAGTTCTTAACCAATCCCAGCAGAGGAAGAGGGCTTTGAAAACTAAATCCATGAGAAAGACACTCTTAAATAAAAAAATGCCCTCTGAATGTAATTCTATAGGCTTTATCAGCTATTGACATAATCTGACCAGCACCAGTCTGGATTACAACCAGAACCACATATTACAAACTTGGCAAACACTATTCAAAGCTGGCAAACAATAATTCATTGATTCCTTGGAAACTGGGGGATAAAACGTTCCACTTACTTCTGAGTAAAGTTGTGGTGAGGAGACAACCCCAGCATCACTAGATAATGTCAACAGCACTTTACCCTCAAAAACAGGCACTGCTCACAGATCACTGACTCTACAGGCAAAACCTCTCACAGGAAGGAGAGTGCCATGCACAGCTGTATTTTCCAATTTTATGAAGAAAAATAATCCAAAGTGGAAGGAAGCTGGCCACAAATCTGTGACAGGAATCCTCTGGGAAAGAAGGTTTTCCCATTCAGTTTGGTTTCCAGGCCAGTCTATTTCCCACTACTCAGCCCTGTCTGGGCACCTGAACAAAACAGAACTTTGCATATTTTAAGAGTTCAGATGTTAGCTAAAGCCAAGAATGCAGCCGGAAAGCAACCCATCTGCTGAGCACACTGGGGTGCCTCGGACTGGCCTAGAGGGGTGCCTCTTCTCTCTCTGCAACCTGTGGGCTTTGGCTGTGTATCTCCTCTTAACCTTACAGGGTGCTGCCTGCCATCCATTATAAAAGGAGTCATCTGCTTAGGACTAACTGGGAAAAAGTGATTAGTCTTTTTCCCAAGGGGTATGAATGAGAAAGAACACGCAGACTTGTTAGAGTCATTTAATCTCTTAAACTTTCAAGGCTTTTTCTGTTGCATTTTTGCCTTCTGAGCAGTTATGTGTCGTACGTATCAAGATCCAACGAAATCACCACACTGTGTTCCTCAGGCCGACATTATAAGGTTTTATGGGAGGAAATTTATTTTTAAATCTAGGATATCAGATGCCCTTACCTTTTTTTCCCTCCTATTACAACACTGTCCCCTCATTAACCAAAAGTCGTAAGTGAAAGGGCTGATCATACACATTGAAGGTTTATTTTAAGAATGACAAAACTGTATCTTAAACTAGATTTATCATTCCTCTGATATCCTCACCAAGAATTACCAGGCAGAAGGTGGTTTTATACTTGTGTTTCTTCTGTACGGTGATCAACCACATATTCCCTAAACTGAGGCTCAGAAAAAGAAATACATTCAGCAAATAATCAAATGCAAAATCACTGGACAGAACTCAATACTTAACAGCTCACCTTGACAGCTTTAGGTCACTAACATTAGACAAAGTCAGTAATGAGTCATAGTTATTCTGACTTTTGAAAATGTTAAACAGATAATTCTATATGCAAATGAGGCTTACAAGCAACTCAAAACAAGAGTAATTACACACTAGCCTTTACCCACACACCAGAGTCACTCACTTCTTAAAACCAGCTTTAGAAATGAGTGTGGGTCTCCGACTTCTGATGCTTAAGACATTATCTGAGAGAAGTCAGCCTTGTGTAACTGATCCTGCTGGTCTTAAGTGTGCTTCTATGCCTGACAGTTCACACAGCTCACCCAGGCCTGTGGTTAGTTTGAATGCAGGCTTAAGTCTTTGTCCTATAGCACCCAGCAGATGTCAAGTTTGGCAAATATTTATTGACTGTTGGTCTATAGTCTATATTGCGCCTAGGTTAAGTTCTAATACAAATCAGGATAAGATCTAGTTCATGACTTCAAAGAGTTCACAACCTACTGGTCAGATAAGACCCTGAACCAAATAACTCCACCCAAAGGCTCTAACAGGGCAAGCATCTTGGGAATGATGAACCAAGAGTTGCAAAATGACAGTTCTCGGGCCAAAGGTGAGCTGCAGGGAAATTTGTGTCTGACCAAATGGTATTTGGAGAGACCTAAAGTTTTCAGCAAAAATTTGAACGTTTCAGCTTCTCTTGAAATTGCAGGGACACCTCAGAGATAATGTGAGTTCAGTTATAGACCACTGCAATAAAGCAAATGTTGCAATACAGAAAATCATACAATTTTTCTGGTTTTCCGGTAAATACAAAATTGTGTCTTTATACCATACTATAATCCATGAAGTGTACAACAGCATTATGTCTTAAAAAATAATAATGAACATACCTTAATTATAAAATACTGCTCTTAGAAAAATTGACCCTACAGACTTGCTCGGTTCAGGGTTGTCACAAACCTTCAATTGGTAAAAAATGTAACAAAGCAAAATGCAGTAGAAGGCAGTATGCCTGTCATCACAGGGCCAGCATGCTGACAGCACAATCCGTTACATTATTTAGCAAGGACCCAGCTGACCACAGGCCTCACCACTCCTATGATCTTCCTCAGGACTTCTTTGCTCACTTGTAGTATCTCCCTGGCACTGCAAACATCTGGGTTTGTCTTCCTGGCATGGAGTCCAGGTGACGTTCAGAGCAGGGAAGATTAACTATGATGAGGAAGGTTTATCAAAAATGCAAAATGAAAGTGAATGCTCAGTCATGTCCGACTCTTAGTGACCCCACGGACTGCAGCCTACCAGGCTCCTGCGTCCATGGGATTCTCCAGGCAAGAGTATTGGAGTGGGGTGCCATTGCCTTCTGCTAAATCTGGAAGAGCAGCAGCACAACAGCATGGCTTTTAAGGAAGAGCTTCAGGATATAAGGCCAGAAAAGTACAATAAGGCATAGATTGGAAAAAAAAAAAAAAAAAAAAGCCAAGTCAGGAGCTCCTAGAAAGGAGAAGGGCCAGACAGGAAAGGTTGCAGGCTAAGTGGAGAAGAGCATGCAGCCCCATGCTGTCAGAGCGACAACGCCGCAGGCAGTTAAGGCAAGGGTGTGCAAACCATAATAAACCCCAATGCCAAGTCCACTGTGAACTTTATTACAAGATCATTACAGGTGATTCCTGCAGCAACAGAAAATCTCCTTGCTCATCTAGTTCAAGGTCTGACCTGAACGCTCAAGAGGCCCACCATCACTGAAAGTAATCGATTTCTACAACAGCCCTTAAAACAGGAGATCCTAGGATCAGCTTTTCCTGCCCAAATCTTAGCTTGGGTAAAGACAGAAAGCAATCGGATATGATATGGCTCTCTCATTTAAGCAGTCTCGTGCTTGATTGTGGAGGATGTACTAGGGGGAGTACACAATTTTTCCATAATAGTCATTCGTTAAATATGGTCTGTGCATCACTGACAATGAGAGATAGATTAATTTCATTAATAAAAGGCACTCCATTCGCTGCAGCAACTAAGTTTGGTGGGGACCTCACTAACAATGAAGATTTGGGCAGAGAATAGCTGGTGGCCACAGGCTGACCACCCTACCCCCACAAACCTGTCATAAAGACACCAAAACCCAGGAACACCCCAGCAGGGAAGAAGCACCTACAGCCGGCACTTGGTTTTGCTATTAGAGAAGTGACTTGGAAATGGGCAGAGGTGGTGAGGGGTCAGGAGTCCCCTCACCTATTCTCTCCTTTATCACCTCTGGAGAGGGATAACACACCAGCCCTTTCAGACAGTCCTTAAGCTCTACTGGGCTTTCCAAAGTTGTCACCCCCTTGCTGGGCACCACTCCACACACAGCTTAATCTTTCCCTCTTGAAAGCCCAGCCGTTCCATAGAACAGAGGGTGGTGGTGCCTCAGGGCCAGGCCCTCCCACCCCCACCAACCTCTCCTCCTCTCACCAGGGCTCCGGTGAGAGCAAAGGGCTCATCAATCAGGACCTAAAAAGGCTCTAAAATGAGCTCCAGGAATGTGGGCTCACCTCCACCAACACACTCAAGAGGCTGGAGTTCCTTTGGTTTAAAAAAAAAAAAAAAATGGAGGAGGATTTTCCTAAATGAAAACCATGCTGTATTAAGGCAGGAAACGGAAGCTCTTGCTTCTGTCGTAGTTAAAACAAGCCGAGCAAAAGGGACAGGAAGTGAGGGACACATTACTCCAGTGGATACATTTGGAGTCCGTGGTTTGCCGAGTGCTTTGTGGGGTCCACCAGTGTCCCTCTGGTCACAGATCACTGTTTGCCTGTCCCCAAATCTCCACCCATACCTCTGTCCCTACAAATACTCACTTTCAGAAGATTAGCTTCCTGTGGAACCAATCACTGCAAAATACAGCGTATTTAGTAAAAGGGTGAAGGGGCTTTGAGATGCGTTGAGTCTGAGCTGACCTGTTCAAGACGTAACACCGTAGGAACAGTTTTTTCAATGTGTCACCCAACCAAATATAACTATATAAATGGTGGCACAGCCATATACTGTGGTCAGTTGCCTTTTGCAACACACTGAAGTGCTTCCCCACAGAGCACAGAGTGGTTTCCCACACTTCATGCCCCCACCTAAGGGCCCTGGGAGGACTGTGATTATCAAGGAGGAAAAGAACTATTTTAACACAGCCCTGTAAAAGGTACTCCTGGTTGCAAGAACAGCCTGGCCAGATTCCAGGCTTGTCTTGTTGGCAGAAGATATAATCGAGGATTTCATTGGGATAAAAGGATAAAGAAATCCTATACCAGTGACTTGAGATTCTTCAGAAATGAAACCTCCAATAATGGATTACTTCCCCCGAGTACGAGAGACACATACTGAAATATTAAGAACCAACCAACCAACCAGAAAAAAAAAAACACCCTTTCCATGATCTGAGTCATTACACACCATTCTAAATCCTCTTCTCTAGATGTTTCCTGAACCAGGCAAGGATCGAGGCATTCATTCTGTGCTTTTTTAACCCTCATTTCTGAAAATTCACTTCACAACATAATCCAATCAATGAAAAAATAGCACACAAGCTTCACATTACAGAAATGTATGCCAAAAGATGAAAATTAAACTCTGCACGTGTGATGATCAGAGTCTGTTGATGTTGTTTTAAAAAAGTATTTAGAAGAGTCATTTTAGGCAAACATCATTTTGGGTTACAAAAGGGCAGTATATATACAGACAGTCTATGGGGTCACAAAGAGTCAGAAACAACTTAGCGACTAAACCACCATCCCTGACATGGTAAGTGACTTTTCGTCCCCCTTAAAGGGGCAAGAAGGAAATGATTTTCCCCCCAGTAATTACATTTTTACAAATAAATGTACCTTAATGTTATCAGCTTATCTTTCCTAATCTGACACCAAAAATTTTAAGGGACAAATGAAATCAGTGGGCATAACTACCTTCCCAGAATAGAGCTGCTCAGAAGGAAAACCTCCTCTGGAAAGCCAGACGTTCATACAGGTGTTCTCTGGAATCCTCTATCAGCGTGCGGTGGAATTTACACGCACCTTTTATTTTTCCAACTGAAATCACACCGAGCATTCACTAAAGTCTCAGGCATCTGTCTGTGCCAATGCAAAGCCCGAGCGTCCACAAGCCACAAAGCTAACAGAAAAATCTAGGTTTACTTGCATTTACCACGTTACTCGGCATTACAAGCCGATGGAGAGCAAGGTGCCCACAGATATTACCAAACACTGTCTTCTCGGTTTTCTATTTCTTCTTCTAGGTCTCAAAGAGTCAAATATTACCTTCTAGGTTTATCTTCCCATCCTTTCCCACATTTCCCAGCTACTTCCCAACTTAAAAATGAAGATGACTCAAACATAAAGAACAGATCCCCGGTGTAAGTCAGCCAAACCCAAAAACTGAATTTACCCACCAGTTTTCAAGAACACATCCGCTGTATTACAGGGAGGCACACAAGGGATTGGAGTTAAAGTATTTTAAAGAAAACTCAGTTTGGAAAGGTCAGTCTCCTGGCTAACAGTGAGGGTGCTGACTTTATTAGCTAGCTTATCGACTTGGGATCTCGTTCTGTCAATTTTTCCGCTGGGCTTTTAAGAGTTTATATGTGTCATGAAATGCTCAGCTGAAGCCAAAATTTTTTATTCCTATGATGCTCAGATGTCACACAAACACCATAAAATTAAAAGCCCATCCACATCATTGTCCTGGGGCCATGGTGACTTCTCTGGCTCTGGTTGCTGGAATGGCTGAGCAGAGACCAAGTCAGTTAAGGTGGAATAGCTAGGTGGTAGGCATTTCAGTGCAGCTACTGCACAGAGTGTTGTTCTCTGCTGCTGCAATTCGAGGCCTTCCTTCTCACTGAGATTACGGACACCAAGAATCAGACGATGCCTGTGACCTGCACCCCGGACATACTGAACTTTTACTACTTCGAATGCAAAACTGGCAGTGAAAATGACAGAGCTACAATATACTTTTGTTGCTTCTTCTCTTTTTCAGTCATTCATCAAAGTTTCTAAAGCCTGTGCTACAATTCATGGGGTCTTGAAGAGTGGGACATGACTCCGGGACTGAACAACAACACAACCTATCTAAAAAACATCCTTTCTCTCTTCCACATGGCTGACATTCGCTGAGGCCCAGGGCACCCTAACATCCAGCTCCTCACAGTCACACTGTCCATCCCCGCCCCCGCCTCTTCAGAGTTTGCAGTTCCAGGTCATTTACTCCCAAAGATGTGTCTTAAAGGAGGGATCCTAACGGTGAACTCTGCTAAATTATATCTCAACCAAATAATGACTGTTACTATCTATGGGATATGAGTCTGTTTTACAGTAAATCAGCAGCAAAAGCAATTAAAAGCTCTACTGAAAGTCATTCCTCCAGGGCTCCCTAACAGGAGTCCCTGTTAACGGGCTGAAGAGACCTCAGAAACACCACATGGACTTCGAGTTACTCCATCTCCTCTCTGAGTGCTCGCGAGAGACAAAAGCCATCCAATTCCCATCTCAGCAGGAACTCAAAGCCCATGGTCTGGCCAGACCCAGACATCCATGACATGGGCTACAGGGAAGCAGCTGCCCTAAGAACAGCCAGCACTCCTTTGCCTAACACTTGTTATCTCCTGAACACTACCACCGCCCACCCTCCAGCTTCCACCATCACTCCTTTTTAAAGATGATGTTATCAAATTCCAACTAGTCACAGTCTCTGCTCAGCTTGCCCTGGTCAACCCACTCTGTCACCCTCAGGGAAGAGGCTGACTTGCTCCTGCAGACTTCATGCTAACAAAGCTGGCATCTGAAACCCTCTTTGGTTAGAAGCCAGTTGGGTTCCACGAACTGAGATACAAAATCAAACAAAGTACAGCTGGGAGTGTGGCAGAGTTGGGGCGGTAAGGCCTCCAGTGATGAGATCCAACCTGTCCTCCAACTCAGACTCTCCAGGTTGCCTTTCCTGTCCTTCACTCCCTCCTCCCCACAGAAGACTGTCACAGCAAATAAAAGATCCCACCCCAGGTCAGGTCCACAAGGCCACACGAGCGTGACTCTGCAAAACTGCACTGGCAGCTCCATTTGGCTGCAGCAAATTTGGCCCTGATCAATAAGCCGAGGCAGGTCTGGATTTGGGGAGGCTCCCCCTTGCACAAGCACAAGGCAAAAACCACCCACGCTCCCAGACCCAGAGAGCTCCTGCGAAAAGCACCTGCACCAACTCGTCAGGGTGGTTTGGGAGGTCACAAGTGCCTCAAGAAAAGATCTTTTCTTCCCAGGGGCACAGGACAAACGGTAGACCTGCCACACTGCCGGTGTCAATATTTATCTAAGACCTAGGTATTCACCATGGTACAAACCGGGCACCTTTTCAATTCACTCATTCACGTGCTTTGCCACTACAAAACTCCCCAACGGAGATTCATTTACAGCTTGAATTTCTTTTCTTCCACTGCCATACAGGAGGCTGGTGGTGGGGCCCATGGTCTGTGTCAGCCATAATCCAGCAGCTCGAGAAGAAAGCGTTCAATGTGTTTCAGAACTGCCGATATCAAATGGCCTTGCCCCCGAGGACAATAAAGAGACGGGGAAGTGAAACAGAGCGCCTACTTTCTCCCTCCCCAAGGCATGTGCGTTTTCTGCTCTGGAAATGAACAAAGCTTGGGCCTTGCAGTAACCACACCCGGCATTTCTAGGTGTGACTTACTCACACTGCAGGATTAATCCAGCAACCGATACCCAAGGTATGTGCAGCTCAAAGGAAGCCATGTGCTATTTCAGGAGCCCTTCTTGCTCAATTCCAACTCTCTGGGACCCCCTCCTTCTCACCCTGTAAGGAGTCTTGCTCCCTTAGTCTCCTCTTCTCCCAAGAAAAAGGCATATATACAATCTCCCTTTCAGGTAAACACCAAAGTTAGGAGGCCCTTGAAAATAGCTGTGCGTCGTGGAAACGAGGTTCATAAATGGAGGCCTCCAAGCCTTTCCCCAGCACTCAGAGTCCTGAGATGCCCTTTCCGCAAAGGACGCTGGGCTGCACTCCCTCCATCCACTGTGCTGACATCTTCAAGGAGAGGTGTTGTGGTGGCCATGTGCGGCCAGCCGACTCCAGGCTTTTATGCCAAGGAAACTGAGGCACTGGAGAAAAAGGGTGCTCTCTCCAGTGACGGGTCAAAGAACCTGCCTGAAAGCCCTCCTGCAAAGCTCAGGGGAGTGACAGCGAAAAGATTTCTCAAGCCAGATTCCTACGATTCACTAAATCTACTTTTCTGAGCCCATACACACAATACGTCCCAGTTAGCTGGGTGTCCCCCAAGACCCCCCTAAGATCTGGACACTCCACGCAACCCGATAAGGATTATCAGACGTCATCTGCCAATGGACTGCAAATCACTTCCGTTCCTTCCTGAGCAAAAAGTGTGACAGCAAGTGATGAGCTATGAGGCACGTGCGGTCCGCGAGGGGCCAGCATTCCTACCTCTGCTTTAAATACTCCTGCTGGGTGGAAGCAGGCCAGCGTTGAGCCCAAAGTGGTAGCAGCTGAAGGTGTGGTCAGTTTTATTTTTTTCTCACATAAAAATATACAGGACACTTAAGCGCACAGTATTTCCTCACGCACACTGAGGTTAATAATTCACAAACTAACTGACATTCATCAAGGATTAGAAAATTGAAAGGTGGTTTGTGCAAACACTCCTGTTCTTGCTCTTACTTAACAGCTGGTTTATTTAACTGATGGCTTCTGTTGCCATTAGGGGCAGGTAGCACTTCAAAAGGTTAGGCATGAAGGCAGATATACCACTATCGGGGTTGCTCAGCCTCTGGCTTACATGTTATCCAAAACCCTGGAAGATCCCCTGGAGGAGGGCATGGCAACCCACTCCAGTACTCTTGCCTAGAGAATCCCATGGACAGTGGAGCCCGGGGGGTTACAGTTCACAGGGTCCTAAAGAGTTGGGCACGACTGAAGCAACTTAGCACGCACACATAGAGGAAAAAGCTGGATAAGACCAGTAAGGTGAAAATCCAGGATCGCAGAAGTCCTAGTTTGCTGATAAGACTTTATTGTAGTCATGCTCTCTGGTTTCTAATCTGGGCAGATGGTCAAGTCCCCAAAATGCCATTGCAAAAAAGCAGGAGGCGCCCACGGAAGAGGCACACTGCCTGGATCTCAGGTCAGACTGTCAACCCCCCAAAAAGGAGGGCCCAATCCCCTCTCCCCTAGACACTCTTTCCACTTCTCTTATCTCACTTCAGTTTCCTCTAAAACGCTGCATATGCGTGGAGAGTGGGGAGGAGGACTGTAAGGCTGTTTTCTCCAGCCGCTCCCGGGTGTCTCCAATGCTGCAGGACACGATGCTGACCAATGGTTGGTGGTGGTTGTTTTTCAACCAAGGGAAATTAAACCTCCGGGGTCTGTGTTATCTGCAAAGCCATGAACTTCATACAACATGGGACCTATCGCCTGGGTTTATGAACCTGCGATAGCGCTAAGGCCACATGAATGTCCACACAACCCTTGTTAAAGAGGTTACACATTAACCGCCGCAAGGCTCGAGGAAGAGCCTATCACCTGCACTATCTCCACACTTCTCATATCCCGCCTTTGAAAGGGTTTTCTAGAAGTTGCTACCATGGCACTGGAAATAAATAAGGCTGGGTCCACATTTTGTTTTAGTTCTTAATAAAGCCACGACTTCAGTGGTGGGCAGCTGGCCCTTAAAAGGGACAGAAAATACTACTAAATAATAGTAAACTCAAAAGGGCACAGGACACAGCCAACCACTGGTTATTTCACCAGGCGTTTCAGGGGCGTGGGGAAACAGTGCCTAGGGACAGTATGGCACAGTAGGAAGAGCAGTGGTCACTCATGCCTGGTTTGGAAATGAGTGAACACACACGAGTGTACTGAGCAGCAGTGGTCACTCATGCCTGGTCTGGAAATGAGTGAACACACACAAGTGTACTGAGCACCAGGGATGGTGCTGGACTCTAGGACCACATGGTAGCAAGGCGGTCTCTCCCCTAAGGGAGTGTATAACCAGGAGGGGAAGACAGATGCCGAGTGAGTCACCAGAGACATGTTCCAAAGGCCACCCTGAAGCACGACCGTGGCCACCCTCACCTGGGTGTTTGGACAGACCCCTCTGAGCAGTGGTTTAACCTGAGGCCAGAAGGATAATGGGAGTCATGCGCAAAAGGCACAGGGATGAGAGCATAGGCAAAGGCTCTGTAGGGAAGAAACGGCTTGGCTGGCAGAGGTAACACCAGTCCTGTGCAGGACGCACCTGGTATCCAGTGACTGCACGGTGACTGCAGAGGAGGGCGGGAGGGAGGCAGGGAGCAGGTGCCTGGAGCCACGTGGACAGGAAGCTGGACCTAAGGGATCCCAGTGTCCAGGGTAGTGAGGCTCACACTTCAGACTCAAAACCCCAGTTCCCCAAAGAACTGCTTACAATGCAGATTCTCAGTCCCTGGCACTACAGACTCAGACTCTAAAGTCTGGGGATATGTTAAACTGCTCCCTGGGGGACAGACAGACAGCCACCATGTCATTACTGTTTCAATAATAATCAGCCCACTGGCCAGTTGACCTGCATCGGTGGATTGCCAGAGGTGGACTGGCAATGTTTTTCCAAAATCTACCTGTCGCCCTCTTTCAAGCAAGACTGTACCACCTGGGGCCCTCAGCACACCCAGAAGAGGACTAGAGAGTAAGAAATGAGAAACAAGTGAGGAGATCAGGCCCCCCAGTCCAGGCCCAGGGCTCGCAGTGCTCACAGGTGCAGTCCTGACCCCCTGAAGTAACCCCACTAGCCACCCTCCCCCGGCTTCTGGCTCTAAAGGAAACCGCTGCAGAGCCTTGGCTTCCTTTCCCATTAAAAGCCACCAGGGCCACAGTTTTCAATTAGCTGTGTCAGCCTACCACCCCGAAGCCGCCCAAGTTCAACATGTCAGCCCTCCCCCCCAGCTTCCGGTCTCCACAGAGCACTTCACACCTCCCTATTGTAAACCTGTCCAGAGCAATTACCCTGCTGCCTTTGGACAGCCTCAGGACCGCATTTCTGTCTAATTTATAGCTGCGAAGCTCTGTCGGCAGAGGCAGCCTTGCCCTGGAGCAGAGGAAGTGGAGAGAAAATGGTCAGACCTGGCTGTACACACAAGTGCACAGCAAATGTCCTTAGGGGACAGAAGGGCAAATTCTCCCACTGTCCCAGCGGGGGACATGGTGTGCTAAGCTGCCCCAGAGAGCCTGAAATCTGTATTCGCTGTGGGAATAAAGCCTGAAATCTATATTCGCTGTGGGAATAACTACTGTTCTATTCTGCCGCATTTCCTCCTTCGCTTGGAATTACAAACAAGGAGACAGGTACAGCAAATACACTAGGCAAATACTGCCCATTTTATTTCTACCTGAAGATCTTAAAAGTCTTTAAACTCAAAAATAAAATCCAGCTCACCCAAGGAAGGTGAGACAGACATTTCTGTCCCTGGGGAATTCAATTCATCCAAGATTTTATGACCTGTCTTTTTTAAAAACTTGCCCGGTTTACAACTCAACAAAAAGACAAATGATCCAACTGAAAAATGGGCAAAGAAAATGAATAAATATTTCTCCAGCGAAGATATACAAGTGGCCAAGAAGCACATGAAAGCTTGCTCTGCATCACTAGTCATTAGGGAACTATAAATCAAAACCACAAGGAGATACCGCTTCATACCCACCAGCATGGCTGTAATTAACCTGACAGAGATAACAAGTACTGGTGAGGTTGTGGGGAAATGGGAACATGTATTCCCTGCTGATGAAATTGCAAAAGGTGGTGTGCAGCTTCTGTGTAAAACAGCCTAGCAGTCTCTCAAAAAGTTAAACATAGAAATATCACATGACCCAGAAATTCCAATCCCAAGTATCTACCCAAGGGAAATGAAAACATACATTCATACAATAAACGCTGCACACCGAGGTTCATAGCAGCATTATTCGCATCTGCCAAAAAGCCCAACAACTTATGAACGGATAAGCCCAATGCGGTCTACCCAAACAATTAGCTGTGTCAGCCTACCACCCCGAAGCCGCCCAAGTTCAGCATGTCAGTCCTCCCCTCAGCTTCCGGTCTCCACAGAGCACTTCACACCTCCCTACTGAAAATTATTCAGCCATAAAAAAGAAAGATTTGCCAATACATGCTACAGTATGGAAGAACCCTGAAAACACAAGGCCAGATGAAAGAAGACAGACACAAAAGACCATGTACTGTATGATTCCATAAATGAAATGTCCAGAGTAGGCAAATCCAGAGAGCCAGGAAGCAGATGCTGCCAGGGGATGAGAAGAAGAGTGAGGAGGGGCTGCTAAGGGAACAGGGTTTTGTCCTTGGGTGACGAGGATGTGCTGGAATTAGCAGTAATCGTTTTACAACTCTGTGAATAAACGAAAAAACCCTGAATCCCATCGTTTGAAAGGACGGCGTCTAGATATTTAAATTTCATTTTAATCAATCTATTATAAACAAAACATAAACACTTTTGCTTTAGCAGGCTTTCAAAATTACAGACTGAAAATGCCACCTAGCTATAATACTTCTGTACCACACAGATGGAGAAATAAACTTTTTTCTCTAAGTGCTAGGAGATAAATGCAGTGGGGGAACAGGCGAAATGTCCACATTTCAGATGCTCAAGGCATGATACCACCTCTAAAATCCTTCCCACCCCATCAACTCCTTCTTGCTTCTTAAACGGCACTACATTCAGGACCACAGCTCAGTCCATGAACCCGTAAGAAGTGGAAAACCTCAGTTGGAATGTATCCTCCCGCAGAAAATAAATTCTCAAAATTTCAAAAGAGCATTTTTTTTTCTTCTGAGTAATTATTTAATAAGGCTGTGGAAAGCAGGGTTTTCCCAACAGCGAGTCTTTCAAAAATTAAGAACAAGCCAGAGGCAGGAGGAAGTGTCACCAAAATGGGGAGAAAATAAATTGGTTAGATTAAGATCTAATTGATTAAGATCTGACCCCTTTCTGTGGTTGGTGCCAGCAGATTTTAGGGGAAAAAAAGCATGTTATTTCGGGAAAAGTCCTTCCAGGGGAAAAGCTAGGCGGGGGTGAGACTCTACATTTCAGTTTTATGTTAAAAATTCACTGAAGCTGATCGAAAGCAGATACAAATGGCCAACACCCCCTACTCTCTCCGAACGGGGATGCTGGTCCCTTCTATTCGAGAAGTGTCCCCCTAGACTGCAGGTACCATGGCGCAGCACAGTCTTTGCCAGCACACATGCAGTTAACTGGGAAGTCCAAAAGTCTAATGGGGCCAGGACGCTAACCAACATCAAAGAGATTCCAGTTGCTCCCCTTATGCAATAAACTTCTTTCACCCGACATCATTCACACTTTAAGAGTGCAAAGTTCACTCTGATATTGGTGACTTTCTCACTTTGTAACTTTTCTGGCAAATGTCCCTTGGCCTGGTTGTTCATTAATATATAATAGGAACATTAAAAGCATTGTTTCACCTTCTAGGGAAGCAAGCTGTGGCCAATTTAATAAAGTCGACATTGTCCCTGGGATGGAAGAACTGTTATAAGCCGCAGACAATGCAAAGATGCCCAGGTCAGAGGGTAGGTACCTGTTCACACTCTCACCCTTCACATGAGAGGTATGTATTTCACAAGATGTTTTTGATATTCCTACTTGGCAAAGGAGTAAGATTAAAATGTTGATCTTACCGCACAAATGAACCTGGCGTTTCTTTCCCTTTCAACACAAGATTACTCCTTACCTTTTAAACCTTTCCAGGAAGTTGTGATATTTGTAGCAGGAAGACAGATGAGTGAGAAGGGACATCTCAAGGGCGACCAGGCGGTCTACCGGGATGCCGGGGAGTGCACTACTTTTACTTTTCAAATCAGACACACACCAGGACAACTCACTTTTGAGACCATGTTTACTTTGCCGAAAGCCACACTTTAAACACGGGCTTGTTTGTGGAAGGGAAGTGGCTTAGAGTCCAACCTTGTTTATGCTCCAAGTAGGTTTGACAGAAAAACCACATCAATTTGTTTTAAAATAATTTCCATTTGCTGGAAGCTGTTCTTGAAGGGCTCTCCACCACGCTAATCTGCTCTGATTCCTAGCAGCTGGAGGTGCCAGGCACGCCGGCCACGGACGGGGAGGGCTGGGCACAGACAGGCTGGCTCTGCAGGCATGGCTGCAGGCTGGGGTGACTTCGGGGGACCCGCAAAGACACAGCGACATCCCCCTCCGGACGCACAATCAACTTCGCTTTAAGAAGAACACACAGACATTTCCTAGTTCAGAGGCAAAAGTGAACAGGAAATTGACACGCCCACATAGAAGCAGATCTCTAGGCAAGGACACCATGGCGGGGCGGGGGAGGGAGGCTTTCCAGGCCCTCAGAAACACACCATCTCTGAGTATCAGGGGTACTGGATGTGGGCTCGAGCCCAAAGGTCCCAGTTGGGGGTGCTAAAAGATGTTATTTAGCTAACTAAACCTAAGAAAAAGAAGGAAACTTAAAAAAGGAAGAGTCCATGGGTAACACCAGCGAAGATCTTTGGCCTTACCATCTGAAGAGATGCAGATTAAAGTAATCCAGTGCTATTTCCATGTATTAAACTGGTGTGTGGATGGAGAAAGAAAGCAATCTCAAGTTTGTGAGGGGAAAATGGGCACAGTTTCACATGTAAATCATAAATCCACAGCCTCTTAGAAGCAGCAGTGTCAAGTCTTAAGAATTTGCATATCCAGAGCAATTTAGATTTAAGTCATCCTAAGGAAACAAATGTATAAACACAGAAGGATGCTAAAGAATAATCTAAATACTCAGTATCAGGGAAGTTTTAATTATGACTTAAATCATAGTTATTTAAATGTTTAAAGTTGGGGAAAATATTCATGATTCTGAGTCTTAACGCACATGTTCTATTGTACATACACCTGAAACTAATATAATGTCACAGGTCAATTTTTCCTCAATTAAAAAATTCTTTATAAAAGCAGAATTACAACTGAATAGTAACCATAATTTTGTTTTTAAAATATATATATATTAAACTTGTAATAGTATTCAACCACAGACATTATTGGAAATTTACACACCAAGGTGGTGTATATAAATTTATATACCAAGGTGGTAATATTTACCACTGGAGAGTAAGATTAACTATTCTTTCTTGTGCAGTTTCCTCTTTATTCAATACAATGCCTACCATGTGTCACCAGAGAATCAAAAGTAACTAAAAAAATGCACGGGGAATTCCCTGGTGGTCCAGTGGTTAGGACACCGAGCTTTCATTACCAAGGGCGCAGGTTCAATCTCTGGTTGAGGTTAAATTAAGATCCCACAAGTCTCATGGTGTGGATAATCGATAAATTAAATAAAATAAATGCATGTAATTGGGATATCAGGTTAATGGCACAGAACCCCTTTCACATGAAGTAACCTTCCTCAGCTTACCAGGTACAAAAGGACCTTTCCTCTGAATCACAGCCCAGGGCCTCTAAACCACTAAAATAAACATTTGAGGCAGAGTTTACCAGGGAGAAGACAGCTTTCCCACTGCCTCTCATTAACGTGTCCAGGGGACTGCCCATGCCAGGGGTGCACGCTCAACAGGGCCAGACTTAGAAATCCATCTGCCCAAAATGTCTCCAGCCACAGACTAAGTCTCTACTCTGGCCTGAACCAGAGGACACAGTAACCTGCCCTCAGTGTCTTTACAACTCATCTGGTCAAGGAGAACAGCCTTTCCCAGTGCCAACAAAGAGGGAGAAAAAAACAAAACAAAACATGACCTTGGCCTGATCATCCCTTCTGTCAAAGAAGAGGTCTTAAAGAAATGAAGAAGGGCCAGGCAACCCAAACCAGCTGCCTGGCCAGGGCTCAGCATAAACTGAGCAGAAAAACCACAAGGGGAAGGGTGTCTAGACAGCCCTGGTCTAGGTGAGAGGCGACCTTCCCCTGCTGTGTCAACTCTGCAAAACTGGGCTCCAGAGCAGAGGGGAGACCCCGGCGCCAGGTGGGAATGGCACCGTGGGCTCCTAGCGCAAACACAACACGCAGGACGGAGACCAGAGACCCCAAAGGGAGGCAGGTCCTGGGTGGTGCTTAAACTACAAAAGGAAACAACGCTTGGTTACAGGATTTCACAGCCACCCTCCCACAACAGAGGGAGGGACCAAAGAGCAGCCAAACCTTCTTGGGGCGTGGGGGCTGCCCATCTGTCATATCTCCATTTGGGTGCCATTTCTTTCTTCTTCCATCCATTCTTTTAAGGTCTTCAACACAAATATTTGGTGGAGGGTGGAGAAAACTATCAAATAGACAAGGTATGGAAACAACAGACAGCTGAGCCCCTGGGAGGACTCAATGATCCCCACTGTCTGGGAAAGGTGTTTCTGCAGGACTTACAGGACGAACAGAAAGAGGACTGACACAGCTGTATCAGGATCTGTCCTGAGCGTTTACTGATGCCAGGCTTGGGAAGGGGTTCTGGGGCACCACGTGGATCAGAACCAGGGCCAGTCCCTGCTCCACAGAGCTGACAGTTTAATGGGGGAGTGAGGGTGCAGAACTTCCAATCAGGATGCACAACTTCTGTCCGAAGTACTGCAGGGTCCCCGAGGCAGGACTGTAACCCAGAGGGAAGGTCAGCAAAGGTCTCCAAGAGAAGACACTTAAGGGAAATGAGCAGGAGTCTGCAAGGCAGAGAGAGAAGAACGCCTCCCTCAGGCAGAGGGACAGGTGTAAGGGACATGTGACATATGGAGTATTAAAAGAGCCTGTAAAAAATCCCACCTGGTGGCTGGGATGCACGGAACCAGGTGGGAAGGAAAGATGAAGCTGGAGAGGCAGGTGGATGCCCAGAGTGTTAGGCAGTGGGAATCCTATGTTCTAACGCGTAACTCTGCCAAGACCCCCATGGCTTGGGGTGGGGGTGGGGGGGTGTGGAAGAGAGGAGAGTAAAAAGTTCTTTACTTTCTGTAAAGTCAGCATAACACAAAGAAAGTGTAGAAGAAAACTGAGCATAAAACTGATCCACCAAATAACTGATGAACTCCACCTTCTTTCCATCTCTCCAATATAATCTTTTTACAAAATGAAGGCAGTAGGGAAGCGGGCAGTGGTTCACTGATGGCCACAGCAGTCTCCCGGGACAGCTCACAGGGCTGCACACCCAAGGCACGCCAAGGATCGCAGGCGGAGTACACACTCCATCGGCTGGCCTAACTGTTTATACGTTCTTGAGTTAAAAATACACCACTCAGGTCAGCGTTAACACCAGGGCTTTATCACCAAGGCTCTTTGTAAGCCAGTTACACAAGGCGGGCCTGTGACTTGCCCATCTTTTAAATGTGCCTCAATCTGTAAATTGTCTGCCGATACATCAGTGGGATTATAATAAGCCACCAAATACACACGCATTTGAGAAAAACACTTTCCAAACCCAAGGATACTTTACTGTTTATAAATAGTTTACTTTTTTTGATCCCCGGGCATATAATATTCGCAGTTGCTCCAGAAACCAAAGAAACATGGAACAGGAACACAAACCACAACCTCGCAGAAACAATAAACAACAGATGGCAAGACATATGCGCAGGCTGCCACCCCCTGCACCAGAGGGGCACACCAGAAATGGATGCTGACACACCAGCCTGCCGACGAAGACACGTGCCCTTCCAGATCACGTTCCAGACACCATTTATGGGGCACCAGCCATACATCTAGAACCGTGTTAGGTGCTTCAGGCCACCAAGGAGGTGAAGGACCGATCACGGGCCTCCAGGAATTCACAGACTTGAAGGGGATGCCAGACAAACACACGAAAGCAGATGACACCAATCTTACTGAAGTCTTTCTAAATACAGTTATGTAGTCAGGTTTGGGTTCTAATTCTGGCAAATTCACAGAGTTATTCAACCACCCTGGGCCTCATGCATAGCAAAGATGTAAGATATTTCACAGAGTTAAGGCGACAGCTAAATGAGTTTGTGTTCATGCGTCCTCAAGCAAAAATGCAAACGATCACTGCTATGTATTGGGGCCTCTCTTCTAACACTTATAAATGACTTCAATTTTGCCCTCTCTCACCATAACTTTAGTGAGGTGGGCTCTATGATTATCCTCATTTAACATGAAGAAGAAAGGGAGTCATTCAGAAGCTAAGTAGATTGCCCAAGGTCACCCAGGAAAGCAGGCACGCGAGCTGCCACTGTTACCACTGTGCTACCTAAAAGCATGGCTGGCTGCTTCACCGCCACTGACACCCCTCACCACACAGGTAATCTGAAGGGCGCTTTGTAGACGACAGGGACACAGCATTATCTTCCCCAGCAGACTCTACAACGGTGTACTGTTCTGGCCTTTTCCTGGGTTTTATGGCTTGAGCTTACTTGAAAAGTTCAAGACAGATGCTAAAATAAATTTGGACTCTAAGGTCACATTTGCCATAACTATTAATGATTCTGATTAGTTGATGTTTACAAAAATTTTTTTAAACGTCTTCTGTCTCAAAACAAAGGGAGGGGGTCCAATAAATAAGTGTGGCGGTCATGTTGCTTTCCATATATGGACATGTCTATTTCAGGAATCACAATCTCATGTCCAATTACTCTGCCAATTTCACCTCAATGCTCATTTTATTTTTTTAAACTCTGACTAGAATTTTCCAACTACACTGTAACTTTAAGCCTTTGTGTTTCTTCTACATTGAAAAAGAATGCCATTTCCCAATATATAACTCCCAGATGTAGAATTCACAGATGATTCATCTCGCAGAACAAGTGTTTGGAGACATCAGCTCCAAATAGAGCAAAAACTTGGAATTCCCTTCTCCCCCAAAGTTAAGAACTCGCCTAGATCTGCTCTGCTTGACAAAGTTTGTTTTCAATTATATTTCCAAATTCTTTTAACAATAACTGCATGGCGTCTGGCATCAACACATCTGATTCTTTGAAGTGGTTCTCAAGCAGAGAGCAGAAAATAAGGATAAAGGGGAAAGGAAGGGAAGCCCATCCATAATTTCTGTTTTAGCCCTAACAGTCCCTCCCAAAAGGGCTCTTCGCCACATAAAATCAGACAAACCACAAGCTATGACTTCTCCTTGAAGGCCCACACTGTTGGAAGTACCACAACTGAAGAAGGCTCCTGAACTTATCCCTTCACCCATCAGCTGGGCTCCTAATGGGAAAGCAGAGCTTCAGCACAAAGAAAATGGCCTTTTACTCTTTAAACCTGAACTCCAAACACACTTCTGTGAAGTCCTCCACAAAGGTCAATTAGGAGTAATCACACCTGGAGGGTGAACTTCAGAACCCTTTTCAGACACAGTGAACACATGGGATCCTTTCTGCCCAGAAAAAAGTGCACCGAGCCTTAAGAACGAGAGCTGTAGAGCAATAAACAAATACTGATCCAGAGATTCCTGGGCATGTGAAACTGAACAATCCCTACTGCCTTAAGTGGGGAGAAGAGAGACCTGACAAGGATGTGTGAACTTACCTAAGCAGAGAGACTCCAAGATTGCTCCGGGGAAGGACAAGATATAAACAATAAATCCACCAGAACAAGGTCAAGCGAATAACAGAGAGTGTGTCTAATGCTGACAAAAGCTCGTGCAAGGGCGGGAGGACTATTTGGACTATCTCAGAACGCACACGGGCAGAGGCCACGTGTAGGCCAGAAAGGGAGGATGTTGAAAAAAAAAAAAAAAAGGAAAGCCTAGTTCTTTGGACTATTTCCTTTAGTCCTAAAGTAGTCCCTAACTCTTGTCAACCTTCCTCTCAAGAAATTCCAAACCACTAATTGTGCCTCCAACTTCATCGCATTTTAGCTGTAGCTCAAACAGGGCTCCAGATTCCCAGAATTAGCTCTACAAGAAAAAAGAGAAAGAAAGAAAGAAAAAAAATCGAAAGCTTCCACCTTATGAAACTGTGTATGACAGAGAATGAGTGGAAGGGAAAAAAAAGTCCAAGACTTTCCACTGAAGGCACAAATGAATTCCACATGATAGAAAGGTGGATATTCAGGACACAGAGGAGAAAAGCTCCCAGACTTGGTGTAACAAATGAAGTCTTTTAAGGAGTTCCATTACGACAAAGATCACGATTTTCAAAACCAGTGTTTGACCAAGTGAGAACCAATGAAGACCCAATGCAGATGGGTAAATTGCTTGACCAGAAAGAGAGAGACCTCAAAACTGCAAAAATCAGGCCCCTGGACTTAGTATGGACATAGTATGACCTTGATCTGATAGGGTGACATAATATGCTGTTGAGTTTCCACCTTGAAAGACACCCTCAAAAGAGCTCCTTGGTAAAAGGGTTAACAGCTCCTCTGATACTCGCAATGTTCCCCGCATGTTGTCAATGGCAAGCCAGCTGAGAGGACAGACGAGGTGGGTTGTCGCTGCCCTTCCTCGAGTGAGTACTAGTGAATATGCTACAGGTGGCTCATCTGGTCATTCACCGACGGCCAGCTTGAGAGGGATGCTGCCTGCAGTGGCCCTAAGAAAAGCAGAGGAGACAAGTGACTGGAAAAACAGGCCCTTGATTTATTTGCCTTTTGTGATGAGATCTTAAAAGGCTAAATCAAAGATTTAATGTAGGTCTGCACCAGCTTCTGTGGTTTTCTTTGGGTTAGTGGGAAAAAGAGGCAATGATCAAATGAAGAAATATGGTGGAGTACATGCCCCCCTTCAGTAACTCCTAAAGGATCACAGGAGGTGCCCTTGTGAGAGTCCCACACGCACACCCTGTTTCCCTTTACTTCCCCGGGGGCATCCAAACGAGGATACCACTCAGAAGCACCAAACATGGAAGGTGACTGAAGTGAGTATCCTAGACACACAGAGTAAACTGACTGATTCTTACCCTTCATTAAGTAGTGTAAGTTTTATTACTTCTTTGTTTCAATTCAGATAGACTCCTATACTTGAAGATGAGCAGCCTTAGAAACCATACATCGCTTTACAGAAAAGAAATGAACTGATCAGATCAAGATCACACTACCAAGCAGGGGCAGAACTGGGATAAAGCCCCAAACTTTCCAGATGTCCAGCCATTTTCTCAACCGTCCACACTCCTCCTGCCTTCACAGCTTTAAGACAACTGTTACTTTTTTCCCTTTTAGGTCAATAGTTTTTACCCCTCTTTGGTCCAGAACCCCTTCAAGATGCTTAATGAAAATGTTAGCTCCTTTTTGCCCAGAAAGATGCAGCGAGTTTTGAGATTTCACATACAATGTAGTTCCCTACACTGCCCCCTCCCCTCCCCCTTCCCCAAATAATATTTGAGGTCAGCCAGTCTTAATTTAGGATAGTCTGAAATTCAATATAATTTAATCAATTCACAGTTCTGTTTCAAATGAACTCGTGAAAGGATCCAAAAATCTCCATAGGAGATTTTTCTCTTGGATAAAACACAACCATCGATGAAGCCAAACCACTGTGGCCAAGAGTCCCACACAGACACCAAATCTGAGAAAACATTCAGAGGAATTTGGGATGGGGCAGACTTTAAGAGTTACAAAACATTTCAGTTCGCTTTCTGGATCTCTTCTCCTCCAAAGACGAAAGGAAACTCCATTCCATTTGAGCTGGAGCTTCTGCATCCATCACTTTGCTGGATGGATCAACAACCAACTTCCTGGAAGCAACAAGCTCTTCTGGCTGTTTAGAAGTTTTGCAAGCCCTGGGAGCTTGTGTGCCAGAAACTCACAACAGCCCAGGTGTAGGGAGGAAATCAAGGAAAAAATATTTAATTAAAAATAAAATGAAAACTACAATGTAGGCAAGATGCATAGTACTGGACCAAGGTCCTGCACAGCAGAAAGTTCTCCTAATTTATAAAATAGAAATTAAACTCACAGTCAGAATTTCTCAGTTTTAAGTGCCCTCCCAGCCTGTAGATCTTTCTTAACCCCTTCGGTGTGTGCTTCCACTTCCCTAAACACAGAATGCCCTGTAAGATGGTATCTAATCAAATACCATATAAATTTTATTAAACTTAATACATGCAAGAATTTAACCAGACCATGTAGGACAGCTTTTAAAACCAACGAACACCACAGGATCCATACAGAATTAGATTTTCACAAACAGAATATGGAAATCATTCCACAGACTTTGATCAAGTGGATTGGTTTGTACTCCCATTCGGACTGCTAATTAAGGTGCAACCAGCATGAAATCCATTCTAAAAGTCTCTCCTAACCAACAAAGTAACAGGCTGCAGAGAAATTAAACTATGCACTTCGACAAAACCAAACCAAACCATTCTGCAGCTACTTGAAGAAAAGCATTTTCAAATCTGTGTGAAGTTTAAATCAAGCACAGAGGGTTCCAGGAACATAGTTCTTTGCTTAGGGGGGATTTTCTTCCAGGGTGCCTCTCACTCTATTTAAAGCAGCCTCAAGTAGCCACAGCTGGAGGGTCATGCTTACAAAGTAAACAATAGTTAACTTGATTCAGACTCACGACTTAACTACAACCAATAGCTAATTACCCCTCTATTAACCAACACTACCTGAAATATCACTTTTTAAATGATCCATTTGGAATTATGCTCTTTCACAAAAGAATTCTCATCAACAATTAACAGCATAGAAGAAACTTCCCAATTAACAGCTACATGGGGAGAGATGAGAGTTCCTCCGAATCACCACATTTCAGGCAAAGGACAATGGGACAAAGGAACTAAGTACCTCTCACAAGAAAGAGACCAAACTGTGTTCTGAGTGCACACAAATTGAGAGAGCACACACTATGTGCTCAATAAACATTCTTTAAAGGTACAGTTTACCAAAAACTCCCTTTGGAAAAACAGACTTAAAACAAATGATTCCTCCCCCCCCCAAAAGGCTGTTACAGTTAACACTTCTGTAAATCACATTATAGAGAATAATATACGTAAATTATATCTCAAAAATAAATGTATCTTAATTTTTTAAAACCTATCTATATTTTCAGATGAAGTGATATGCTTGGATTTGCTTCCCCCCACCCCCCCAAAAAAAAACAAAACCATGGGGACAAGTCTATTAAGGCACAGATTAAATAAAAGAGGCCATTATAAAAAATAACACAAGTAACAAATGCTGGGGAGGGTGTGGAGAAGAGGGAACCCTGGTGCACTGTTGGTGGGAATGTAAATTGATAGAGTCACCATGAAAACAGTATAGAGGTTTCTCAAAAAATAAAAATTGGGTTTCCCTGGCAGCTCAGTGGTAAAGAATCCATTTGCCAATGCAGGACACATGGGTTCAATCCCTGACCTGTGAAGATCCCACATGCTGCGGAGTGACTAAGGCCATCCGACACAACTACTGAACCTGTGCTCTGGGTTCAGGAGCCACGACTACTGCAACTACTAAAGCCCAAGGGCGGTCCTGTTCCACGACGGGAAGCCACCACGATGAGAAGCCCTCACACCCCAACTAGAGTGCAGACCAGACCCACTCATCACAATTAGAGTAAAGCCTGTGTAGCAACAAGACCCAGCATAGTCATAAATAAATAAATTATTTTAAAAAGCAAAACTAAAAGTAGATCTACCATATGACCCAGCAATCCCACTCCTGGGTATAAATCCAAAAAACAAACAAAAAGACTAATTAAAAACGATACAAGCACCTCAGTGTTCATACTAGCATTATTTACAACCGCCAGTACATAAAAGAACTTTAGTGCTTATCAACAGACGACCAGATAAAGAAGATGTGATGTGACATCCACATATATATGTAAAATGGAATACTCAGTTCAGTTCAGTCGCTCAGTCATGTCCGACTCTTTGCGACCCCATGAAGTGCAGCACGCCAGGCCTCCCTGTCCATCACCAACTCCCAGAGTTCACTCAGACTCACGTCCATCGAGTCAGCGATGCCATCCAGCCACCTCATCCTCTGTCGTCCCCTTCTCCTCCTGCCCCCAATCCCTCCCAGCATCAGAGTCTTTTCCAATGAGTCAACTCTTCGCATGAGGTGGCCAAAGTACTGGAGTTTCAGCTTCAGTATCATTCCTTCCAAAGAAATCCCGGGGCTGATCTCCTTCAGAATGGACTGGTTGGATCTCCTTGCAGTCCAAGGGTCTTCTCCAACACCACAGTTCAAAAGCATCAATTCTTCGGCACTCAGCCTTCTTCACAGTCCAACTCTCACATCCATACATGACCACAGGAAAAACCATAGCCTTGACTAGATGACACTTTTTGGCAAAGTAATGTCTGTGCTTTTGAATATGCTATCTAGGTTGGTCATAACTTTCCTTCCAAGGAGTAAGCGTCTTTTAATTTCATGGCTGCAGTCACCATCTGCAGTGATTTTGGAGCCCCAAAAAATAAAGTCTGACACTGTTTCCCCCTCTATTTCCCATGAAGTGATGGAATACTATTCAGTCACAAAAAATGAAATCCGCCATCTGAAGCAACACGGATGGACGTGGACGGCATGAGGCTAAGTGAAATAAGTCAGACGAAAAGACAAGCATTATATGCTATCACTTATATGTGGAATCTAAAAAAATGCAACAAAGTCGTGAACATAAAGAAAAAGAAGCAGACTCACATACATTGAGAACAAACTAGTGGTTACCAGCAGCAGACGGAGGGGGCATCAATGCCTTTTCACCCAGCTTGAAGTGCTAAAGTTGGGGGTACCAATGAAGAGCACAGTGACTACAAAATTTGGAAATAAAGTGAGATTATCCATTCCTTAGTTCTAAAGTGCTTGATTCTTCTCACTGTATATCTAACAGGCCATCATCAAGTAGGTAATCCAGTGAGGAAGAATTTTATCAGTGCAATGTACGCCCTGACCAAGATAAGTGTGAAATTACTGGAACAGCAAATTATAAACGGGTGGTAGGAGCAAAGGACAGGAAGAGGAGGTGGGGGTGGGGTGGGGGGGACACCTCCTAAACACTGTATAATACAGTCTTAGAAGATGAAGTTGTGTGATTTGTTTTTAATCAGCTAAAAAAAAAAAAAAATTAACTCTCCACTATCTTGTTTCTCAACATTTAGGTAATTCTGTTGCAGGACAGAACCTCACTCCTCTCATTCATTTTCTTCCCAATAATAAGAGACCTCAAGAAAAAAAAAGTACCCACAGATCATAAAAGATTAGAGACTTGGGCACCATAAAAGTTTAAAGAATAATCAATGCAAAGTGCTTCAAAAGAAGACAGGCCATGCTTTCTTTAAACTCTCTGAAGGCCACCTTTTGCCAAAATAAACTGAATGAGCAGTGATTGGAACCTGCATCCTGGTTCATAAGGAAACCAAGATGTATTAGGACTTATGGAGATGAACGGATTGGTTGTTCACACAATAGGCTTTACCGGTTATTCTAGATTAAATAGTAATAAAGACGCAAACAATCGTAGCCGTTCATGTGGGCAAGGCTGTGAATCACGGTCATTCACGGGGGGAAGGGAGGCAGGTACAGGTGCAGGGGCAAGAAAAGCAAACGGCTTTTCAGGTGGCATCCTTGCCAGATTCCATGGATGACCCTTTGCTCAATGACCATGTCCCCTACAAAGTCACTGCACAATGGCAGACAAACCAAACAAACAAAAAATGTCCGAGATCTCCAGCCCTGTGCAAATCACCCCACAATCATCTCCCTTCACTCTACCTCCTCCCTCAAACATTTCCAAAGAGAAGTGGGCACAGCAGAGGATTCAGCCAGCCCCAGAGTTCGTAACCTAACCCTTGTTTGGAAGACTGCACCTGCATGTTTCCAGGCAATTGACTGAGCTTCTCAGTAGGGCTCAGTTTCAGTGAAACCCTGAGAAATAATAGGATAAAATTATTAGTTTAAGGGCCTCTCACTTCTCAGCCTCCTTCCCATACCCCACCTCCCAAGAGGGTAATGCTCAATAGACAGATGTATTTGCACAACTGGAATACGTTTATAAACTACCTCAATCATTTTTTGCTAATTGCATAATTTGTATAATTTTTTGCAACTGTTCACAGAGTCCCGCTTGAATTTGTCTGAGCTTCCCTAGGGTACACAAAGCTTCACTGTATCCATATCACCAGAAACTTTATGGCAGAAGGCCACTTGGGGTCTGAGCCCTGCCACCTGCTCCCAACAAATGAGATCTTCATGTCAGAAAAGCACTCTTCCCAGGAAGCCTCTGTCACCAGGAACTCTGACTTGGAGAGACCAGCCATGCCACAAGGGGATACAAAACCTGTTAATGGGGGGTCTTAGCCTCCGACCTGTGCTCTGAATCATCAGCAAGGTGACTGACCCACACTGGATTAGGCTGAATACACGTATCGCCTAACTCTGTCTTCATAGCGCCTTAAGGTAGAATACTATGATTGCTTCTTTTAGAAACAAAGGGAAGAGTTTCACCACAAATCACACACACAGCTGTAGGGTGGCGGAGCCAGGAATGGCCCCTAGAAATAATTTCCAATCTCATCATCACTACTCTGGAGTGAATGGTGAGTACTGGGTGCCATCAGCCGGGAAGAGGCATCCATATCATTACCAGAGAAGAATAAAGGAAGCGTTTTTTTTCATCCGCTCTTTCCTCCATCACTAACCCAACCAAGACCTGAGGAACAATCGGGCATCACATGCCCAGCTACAAGACAAAGAGAAGAGCTGAAGGCAGGACACCAAAAGCATGAAATCCAGGGGAACAGGGAAGCAGCTTTTTAAAAAACAGAGTGACTTTTATAAGTAGACTGGGTTTATAGCTTGTGTTTTAGAAGATTATGCATAAAGTATATTGAAATCACATGTAAAGTACTAAATTATATAAAACATATTAGTAGGCAAATGTATAAAGCATAAAGCCTTTGGATAAGAAAAATTCATAAGCATACCCCCCAAAACCCTATAAACCAGGATACAAATTAGCAACTTTCAATCAGACCATAGACAAACCACAAGTTACATTTTTTCTATAATCCTTATTTAACTACTCATTTTGCTTCATGGCAACAGTGGTCCTGTATCAGGTTCTTCAATAGAAAATTTCTCAGTCTACTCATATAATTGGCCAATTAATAGGTAAGTCTGGACTGTCATTTTAAACCCCACAGTTATATAGAAAAAAATAACTCCAAGAGGGTTAACTATTGTGCAAATTTTTACCTCTGGTCTCCAAAGTCCTATTTCTCTGGGGAAATACGAACAGATCTGAGTTTTTGACAGATTCCCATGCTTTAACATGAAACAAACGCAGAAGACAACCACATTACTGACACACACTATGAACTGAAGCCAGGGCGTAGATGGAATGGACCATAGGCTCAATGCCATGCCTAAGTCGTTCACCACCACCACTAACGGTTCCTCAATTTCCCAGGAAACATTGGGGATTTTTAGATGTATTTCCCCTCCTCTGCCTGGGAATTTTCCTCCTACCCCTCCTCCTCCTGTCTCAAGACAATGCCTCCAGCCTTTGAAACTGCATCCATTGTAAACAGCTCTGAATATTAACAGAGCCCAGAGTTCTACTCTAAAAGACCCCCAGGGTTTCAAATTGCAGTTGCTGAGAAGGGGAAAGGTCCCCAATGAGTAAATATCACCAAGCTCATTCACAAGTCATTGAAAATCAGGCTTGCTCATGAAACTTGGTCTTTAAACCTATGGGCTAAGTCAGAGGAATCCCTCTGAGTTTTAAACCAGAGATACTGGTACAACCAACATCCTTGACTGCTTATAGCAACTTTCAGTTCAATGAATCCCTTCAGCGGATTTCCCTCTGGTGGATGTCACTTTTGAAATAATCAGTGGCTATTTTAAACCACCTTCTTCCCCAGATAACAGACCTCTGGGCTGCAGCAGGTGCAGAGAGCCAGGCTGGGAGTATTGTTAAGTTGCACAAAACCCTAGCGGCTCTCTTGCATTCCTGTCCTCCCTGAAGAGAAGATGCTGAAAAGGCTTTGCACCAGGGAGACACCTCTGCAGAACGGGGGAGAGGCCCTTGCATTGTGAGCATGGTGTCTGAGGGAGTGTAAGGTCAGCCAGAGGTCATCCCAACGTGCTCAGAGAAGGCTGCATGGGGAATTCAGGCCTAGGCATTAATAGAAAGCGAGAGAGACTTACAGCCTCTGGGGCAGGGCTGGAAGTCCCGTGGAGCTGGACATCCACTGGGACCCAGATCTGATTACTCTGCACAGAATCGTCATCCTTCTGGAGATGAAGAAGTACTGCCCACAATACATTCAAAAGTCCAAAAGTCCAAAGGTGACCTGATGTAAATATGAAAAGAGATGAGCATGCTTCTTTTTATAACTGTCCTTTTTTAAAGGGGGGCAGGAACAGCCCTGACATACACTACAGGCAAGAGACACCTTGGGCTTTGGGGTCTCTGGGCACTTCCTAATTTCAGTCCTGAAAACTTAGATTTTATGACCATAATTTTGTATCAAAGGGACTTAAATCCTGTGCCTAAAAAAGGCACCCAATTTCATTCCCCTGACTTGCCCTTATTCAAAAAAAAGTGTCAGATAACATAAGGGATGAAGGGTTCCCAGGTGGCTCATTGGTAAAGAATCTGCCTGCCAAGCAGGAGATGAGAGTTCCATCTCTGGGTTCGAAAGATTCCCTGGAGAAAGACATAGCAACCCATACCAGTATTCTTGCTGGGAAAATTCTATGAACAGAGGAGCCTGGCGGGCTACAGTCCATGGGGATGGAAAAAGAGTTGAACACTACTTCGTGGCTAAACAACAACAACATATCAGATAGGTGCTCCATCATGTAGAGGAGGTGAAGCCAGGCTTCTGACACTTGAAAAGGACTCTGAGCTCAGGCTAAAGTTCCCCCAAACTTTAAAAGCACTTGCACTTCTCAGATTTTCTCTCTGCCATAACCCTGTGTTGGACAGGCTTCCTCTTCAGAACAAACCTCTGTCCATCCCCACGAATTGGACGTTCATGGTCTGCTGAATTCTTTTAAGTGGTAGAGACAGAAAGAGGAAAATGGGCAGAAAGGAAGACCTCAGGGCAATCCAGACCATTATCTACCTCTTAAAACACACACACACACATGCACACGCACGCACACGCGTGAATCTTAGCTTTGGTTCTGGAACAATTTGGTTATACGCACTTTAGATCTAATTTGCATAAACAGGATGGAAACTATTTTCCAAACCCTTAATTCATAACACCCTGCACACCTGGGCCTTCCAGCACAGCTGTAAAATTTGAAAGACAAAGGCTCTCTTTGCTCCCCAACAACAATGGGAACCACCATGGGGCTTGCGTTTTGTTTTCTAATATAATCCTAAATACCACTGAGGTGCCCAAACTGACAAAGAAGTTCGACTGAGTCCCCTGGGCTTGGTACTGCAAATAGGTAGGGAGACAAAACACAAAGAGAACCAAATCAATACATCTGTCTTAACGTGACTCAGAACGACCACGCTCGGTGACCTTTAGGGAACGTCCTTGCATTCAAACGCCATGTCATCCTCCCTCCAAGCAGAGAATCAGTGGTTCCTCCTCCAGGGCCTGCCTGCCTTCCTATCACAGTCCCATTAGCTCATCATTGAGCTGCCAGACCCTGTGAAAAAACAAAGCTCTGCTCAACTTTATGCCACAGACAAGAGTCGAAGGTAAATTGTGTTTAATGCATCTTAAACAGCTTCTGAAGCCATACTCCCCAAGGCAATTTCAAAGAAAGAAAACATCTGAGTTCTAAGAAGTTCAAAGTCTTCTAAGGTTCTGGGAAGTTTGAAGAAAGCTTGGCAGAGCTGGGAGCTATTTATGAATGTGCTGGTTGGACTAGGCCGTTCTCACCTACGTAATGGGATGGCAGACTCAGTTATGGCTCGACTACTACAACTATAAGTTATTGTGTTGAATAAGTAATCCTCAGGCCCCAGGAACGAACATATTTTCCCTTCTCCCAGCCCTTTTCCAGTTCTGTTATTCCAACTGCATTTACATCCACTATTAAGGAGTTTTACTTTCCTTATGCGGGGCTTAACAGCAACTCCAAAATTAGATGCACTGTTTACAAAAGCAAAAAAAAAAAAAAAAAGTTCCATAAAGCCACAGGTCCCCTTCTATCTCAAACCCACAGCCTGAAATTGAACTAGCTGCAGTAAATCTAGTTCATGGGGTTATAAACTAGCTCAACGCACTTTCTAGACACAATGGACTCAGAGGGTGTAAAGTTGGTGAAGCTATAACGTATTTTATTATATATATAGACAGAGACTTTCTCCCCTCAAGTCTTACTGAATCATAGCCAGGAATATAAAACATAAATATCCTGATGGAAAATTCAGAATTAGACTAAGGACTTAAATGGAGAAATGTGAAGTCTGGGGGAGGAGGGGGAAAATATTTACCTAATTGTTCTTTAATCAGAAGAAAAACAAACAAACTTCACAAACATTTTTTCAAAGGACACACATTTCTGTACTGAATACTGTATTGCCACATACTAACCAGAGGCCATACTACTCACTTAAAATCTAATCAGTTAACACCATAATCAGTATAATCAAGTCTCCCGAAGTTCAAAATACCCAGTTTTGTATTCACTGATCATTAAATGTGTTGGGAAAAGAGAAAAGGCTGCAATTTTAAAGTTATTTATGACTGATGAAATGTCACTCTTTAGGCAACAAAAGCCCCCCAAACAACCAGTAGTTTTGCTCCAAAAATTAAAGGGCAAGGCAAAGAGGATCTTGTGGCCATAGGAAAGTGGAAACAAGAGGACACCCTGTCCTCGCCAGGAACCCACCACTTCTGAACTTAGTGCCTTGCTCATGACACCACCGACACTGACATTGAGAGTCACTATTCCAACAGGTGGACACTTAAGCAGCTACTCTGATTAAAAATTTAAAAATTAAAATTAAAAAAAAAAAAAAAAACTACTTAAGAGTATGTAAAGGAAAACCCACAATACCCCAGACTGCCCCAGCTATATACAATATACCGAATGGCAACTCTGGGGTCTACCTCCCATTAATTTACATGGCCACCACCTGTGTTTAAACCCCACCACCTGACCACTGGTTTTTCCTAAGTCAGGGAATTCCAAAGCAGCAGCAGAACACTGAAGAGAAAAGCTGTGCATAAGGGTCGAGTTTCACACCTGCACAGGATGGGTCGCTAAGCAGTGTGGAACATTAAGAGATCTGTGCCCCACTCTCAGAGACACAGGATCTTCACATTGGAAAGGAATTAACTTCTTTCCCCTTATGGCAGCCTGAGTCTCAGACCACATGTTCTTACATCAAGCCACAGGTGTTGGTTAAAACTGGTGTCACCAGTTTTGTTTCTCTTTTTGAAGAGTGAATGTCATGCCTGAGGTTACTACTGTGACTCTTGTATGTTCTAGGAAAGATGTCCAATTATTCAACTCAAAAGCACACTATTCAAGCTAGGCCTCTTCTGGAAGGTACTAACAGTTCTGCAGAGATGCTAATTACTGATAACTGGGCAGGATTTTGACTCATGAAGCAGATTTGTTAGAAATTTTAAAAGGTTATGACATTCTGCCATGTTTACACAACTCCGTATTTGTGTTTTCCTGATAAGTGGCCCACCAAGTCCCAATAGGTCAAAATCCTGACAGCACAGAGAGGAGCCTCTTGCCGGTTAACACACTCTGCTGAAATCAGAGTCTGGCACCCGAGTCTCGCACCCTCTCCCGAAGTAGCACTACTCCAAGACTGATTTGCACCATTTATAGAGGAGAAATGCTACAGGGTGGGCCCCAAGATGCACTGGATCGGCAAGCCCTAGGAGTTCCCTAGGGAGCAGACAGGAAGGATCTGGAATACAGTTCCCTAAGATGCCAACCAGGGGGGAAAGGACCAACTTCCAGCAGTCACAGATCTCCAGGAACTCTGAGTCCCCTAACTCAACTCGGGGAGTCCTCCAGACTTCTGCGGGGGGCCAGAGCCAAGTCAGGCCACCAGTCTGGTGGATGAGGAGGCGGCCACGCACACTCTCACTAATAAATGATGTAAATGGAAGACTGGAGCCAAAAGTCACCTTCATTCATTACCCACTGGAAGGCCGAGGATCTCAGACAAGAGAGGTGGATTACAGGAGAGGGAAAACAAAACACTCGCGGACCCCCAAACTTCCTCACACTCTCCCCTCCAGATGTTTCCCGCTCTCCACCCACACATACACCCTTACCTCCTGACTCTTCACTCACACACTCTCACCTCCACACTCCCACCCACTCACCAACTCCCAGATGGCCCTCACCAGCCACGCTCACTCACCTCCAGACCCCCACGACACTTTTTCTTCTCCAGAACCTCAAAACCCACATTCGCTCACCTTAAGACCCCAAAGACCCACGTTCGATCTCATCCTTCCCTCCACGAGGTACACTTCCCGCCTTAAGACCCCAAAGACCCAAGCTCGTGCACCTCCACACACTCAAAGAGGCTCACACTTTCCCCATCCAGACTTCTTCGCACGCACAGGCTCCTCCAGATCCCCAAGGACCATGTCACCACTACAATCCCACACTAACAGTTTTGCAGCTCATTCAAACCTGACACACAGGCAACTCAATGCGTAGCCCCTTTTCGGAGAAGCACCCTAGCCGTCCCGTCCGCAAGTGACAGCCCCCCGGGGCGCGAGGAGAGCGTAAAGGGCGGCACTTACAGACTCCGCGTCCAGGCGGGCAGGTCCCCTGGCAGCGCCGCCAACCCGCGACCGCCGCAGTCCAGATAGTCCCCAGCGCAAGTGCAGGCGGCGGCGCAGGGCGCCCGCGGGCCGGCTGTGGCCGATGCGGGCTCCAGCTGAAGCAGCAGCAGCAGCCAGAGGAGGAGAAGACAAGGCGAGCGGCGCGGGGCCCCGAGCGCTCCGCGGACCGGCCGCGCCATCTTGTCTGGAGCGCGCAGCGAACTCCCTGTGCTAGGGCTGCGAAGTCCGAGGCGACCGCCGGCACGGGCGGGCCTGCGGGAGCTCCGCTCCGCACTAGGCTCAGTGCCGGGGCATAGCTGCCAGCACAAGTTCTCTTTGCGGTAGCGACTCTGGCGCTCAGGGGGCCCCTGGTGCCTGGGCTACTCTGCAGAGCCCGGAGGGGGCCGCGAACCCCGCGCCCATCCGGGCCGACCCGTCCGTGCTCGCTGCGAACCCCACGGAGCCCAGCAAACGGTGCTTGGCTGACGCTCCTCGTTCCCCCGCCACGCTCCTGGCCGGGCTTCGGAGTCCCCGCGCACACCAAGTGCCGCCGCCGCTGCGAGCAAGGAGCTCCGGCTCACAGCAGAAGCTCTGCGCCCGTAGGCATATTCCTCGCGGCTCCAAGCGTCCAGCTGCAGACTCCGGGCTGGAAGACGCGGCCACCCCCGCAGTGCTCCAAGGGCCCGGTGCGCCTAGCTGTCCCAGCGCCTCAGGCAGAGCGCGCCCGCGCAGTTCCGGACTCCGCACGCTGCTCCGCTTAGCTAGAACCCCGCAGACCTCGCGGCCGAACAATCAGCCTCTCGCCGCTCGCTTCCCCGCGGCCCAGCCCGGGCCGGTCCCGAAGCCCCGCCCCCGGCCGCTCGCCCTCACACACCCCCTGGGCTCAGCCGCCCGCGGCCTCCTGCCGGCCCACGTTGGATGCTTTGCAACAGCGCCCCGCCCCGCCCCCGCCTGCTGTTCATTGGCTGCCGGGGTCCACGGCGGCCAATTTGGGCGCCCATTGGAGCGTTCACCATGATCCCGCCCCTCCCGCCTCTCCAGCCACCCCACCCCAGTCTCTTTTCCCACCCAAGGTGTGAAGGGCGGGGGACTGGGAGGAGAAAGGGAGAGTCGGCCTCTGGCTCTTAAAGGAGACTTACTGACTGATGGAGGAGGGGGATGCGCAATGGGGAGAGGGAATAAAAGTATGCCCTCTGGGTGTACGGGAGGAGAAAACTTCGGTAAAGAAGGCAATGCCCCCGCTTTGGAGAGTTCTGGCCTCAAAGTTTTTTTCCCTCCTTCCAGTCTGCAAACAGGGCCGGCGACTTAACTTTTACACCCATTTTCCAGATGTATGCAGATTTAAAACTTCACTAATCTACTGCTGGGGGCATCTTTAGTTATTTTATTAGGGGTGACCGTCTTCCTCTCTCACAACCGGGAGCTCTTTTCAGCTCCTGACTTGTTCCTGACCCCTTAAATTTAGCAATATGTCCTTGATTACCAAAATGAAAGTGTAATGCGTGCAGAAACCGAATCTGAAAGGTGTACGCAGTCCCACCTCCATCCCCACCCTCTGCCCTGGTGAGCTGAAGGGTTATCCTGGAAACACTCCAGCCTTCGATATAAAGGGGTTGCTTTGTTTGTTTAAATCACAGCCTTTTAAAACCAGTTTTCAAGAAGCTATACATCAAGAACTCCTAAGACACAGAATAAAAAGAGAAATAATAATTCTTACAAAGTTACTAACTTTGGCTCCTACTGGTCCGAGCGTAGTAGCCAAGTGTTAACGACAGCGCAAACAGTAAGGCAGGCACTCCGCTCAGGGGGGCGCGCGCGCGCGCGCGCGCGCGCACACACACTCACACAGAGTGAAAAAGTTACAAGATTAGCACATCAAGATATAGCTGCTCCTATCGGCGTTGTGGTTTGCTGGTGTCTCATGTCCCTTCCCAAAAGTATGCAAGTTTCTAACATAACTGCACACTTTGTCAGGAAAATTAAGTGAGTCATGTCTGTTGAAAAACATTTGCTCCAGCAACTGAAATCTGACTTCTGTGTTACCAAAAAGAAAGGAAGATGTTCCTCAGAAAGAAAAAAAAATTTTAAGCATTACTTCATTTTTGATACATTCTAAGGGGCTTCTTTAATTGAGATGTTAAAATTTTCCTCAGTCAAGAAAACTTCTTTTCTTTAACCAAAACTGGGTTTGGGCTTGGTAGTCACGTGGTTGCTGGCTTCCTTTCTTTTTGTTCCCTCCTTCCCCTCTTAATCCTCCTCCAACTTCTACTGATTCACTATGCTATCAACTACTGGTGCCTCCTGTTTTCCTTCCTTCCTCCATTCCCTCCTCCCTGTTTCTCTCTTTCTCCTTCCCTCTCTCTCTGCAAGATCTCAATAGTAATGCCCGAAGCAAAGCACAAATACGTGTGTAAATTAATCCAAATATGATTCCCAAGGAACACTATCAGAAAAAGGCTGTACCAGATCTATTCTACCAAGACCTTAACCAGCTTTTATGTTTCATTTGTGACCCATACTAAACATACACCATCCATATGGACAAGAAGAAATATACCTCTTTGTTACAATGCCTTTCAGTAAAATTATATTAATAAGCAGAAAGACAGAATTTAAAGGACCCCGAATTGGTGTAGTCCTCTATGGCGAGGTTTCTGAAAGTTTTCATGACCAAAGAACACAAAATAGTAATTTAATGCAGAATACCCATGGAGTACTTCCTTAAACAAAGCTATCAGACCTGCCTTGCCCCACCTCTAATGAAACAACACATGCAGCAGAAACAAACTGAACTCATTGAACCCCTTGAGAGGCTGACCTAAAATTACCTTTCACGTTTGTTCCACAATTGGTATTATAAAATGGACATTTATTGTCAAATGTTTTTCCAAATGCTTGTGGGTGCACCTGTGAGATGCTTTCTTGGAGGGTAGGAAGGTTGGACCTGAGAACTGGCAAGGTAAGGATGTGCTCACAAGTCTAAAGCAGCCCCTGTGGTCTGGTTACCACGCAGCCAGAGAGAAGGATTCCAAAACCCAGGAACACTTGCAGGCACCGGGCGCCTGAGCCTTGGCAGTTCCCCTTGTCTACAGCAGAGCATGAAGTCATGTCTGCTCCCCATACCATGTATGGAAGTTTGCCCATATACTAGCAACCTGCTTGTGACTGAAGGGAGAGTGCGGGCTTGGAAAGCTCAGGGGAGAATTCAGCTGTAGCCACAACTTAAAATCACAAAGACCTGAATAACAACAAGGGCAAGTTTCTAAGGGAGTCTCTGTCACTGCTTACAAAAAAGCAAACAGTGGTCTACTAAGCACGGAGCAACAGCTGATTTGGGCATTGTGGGTCCCATTTTCCTCCATTGCCACCTCCTCAATTTTAAAGTTACTCCTTGAAGGGGGTCATTCAGGAATTTTTAGGCTTTCCACTTCGTTTTAATCCACCAGAGACCAAACGCTAGGACCAGCATAGACTCAAATCACCCCTCCCATCCCAAATCTCTGAGGGATTCTCTTAAATACAGCAGCTGTAGCAGTTAATCACCCTAAATTCACTGAAAGAGACAAACCCCAAATCTAAATAGCCTGAAATCACCAAGCAGGAGAAAAGCAAATGACAAAATAACAAGAAAACAGATTGACCACATGGATTTTTTTTTAAGAAAACACAAATTCCAGGAGACTGAATTGGGGCAGTTTATGACAGTTCTAGGTGGCGATAATTGGTGTTCTTAAAGAATGCTAGATTCAGACGTGCTTTCTGACTGTGAGAAGAGATTTTACACCATGTTCAGTACATTCAAAGAGCACCAGGGCTGTATTCAGAAGACCTGGATTCTAGCCAAGACCTGTTACCCATGAAACCTTCGCCCAGTCATTTCCTTTAAGCCTCACTTTTCTCAAAAGGAAAACAGAAAGAATGGTACTTCTGACCCAGTGCTAAGACAGTTAGGGAACGATCTGTTCTGATATAGGACCTGGGGGACTTTGGGCCTATATACATAGAAGACTTATTTTTAAGGTGTTACTGAATTTTAAGTCTGAAAAAAATTGAGCGTGCAGGTACATACCATAGATGGAGTATCTTAGTAGTTGCTTAGTAGTAGCACAGAGGGTTTCCCCCCCAGGCAGGCCACAAAGGGTTAATAATTACCTATAAAACCCCTGAAGACTTGCAGGGTGATGACAGCCCTGCTTTGAGCCTGTTTTGTATCTCTCTTCCAAGGAAAATAAAGCTGTGTACTCATTAACTCCTTCCTCACAGTAACTGTGTCAATGAGACAGATAGGTAGAGAAGGGGACAGGAAGTCAAGGGATGGAATATGAGAAGAGACAATTTAGAGATTTCTCTGTCCCATCCCAATTTTTCCCTTGGTGGAAGTGCGGAGATGTATACTTTATTGTACATTCTCTGGCTACTGAAATATTCGTTAATGCCCCAAAGGATGCCAGGCTGCAGTCACTGCATTTCCATAGCAAGAATGGCTGTTGCCTGAAATTCATCTGTCCCCTCCTGCTCCTGCAGAGCAGAATCCACCAGGGGCCCCAGACCACTAGAGTCCACCTTCTAATACAAACTAGACCCTGTATGTTTGACCCTGCATCATGGATCTGCCATTTTAACAGGTTCACTGAATGACTAAGAAAAAGCTTTATGAAAGCTAGGAGCATTTAAAAATTTTGAGATTCTGGCATGAGGATCAGTGTAAGATGCAGCCTGTCTGCTCCATTGATGAAGAGACGGCTAATTATATCATCACAGAGGCTGTAACTCTCACCACCAATCTGCTGCCTTCCCAATTATCACTTGCAACCACACATGACAGAGGAGAGGGGCGGGAAATCGAAGTTTATGCTTTACTGCCAGAAACTCAAAAGCAACACCTCAATGTATATAAAGAACAGCACATTTATCATGTTATAATAATAATCTTCATGAAGTCATATACCTTATATTTTTCAACGGAAGGTCACATCATAACAACAGCTGTCATTTACAGAGCACTTATTCTGTGTCTGTCCCTTGGCAGAGTACTTTACGTACTTTTTTAGTGAGGTAGAAGTTGAGAAAAATGGTCAAGGTTACACAAGCTAAGTGACAAGGCCAAGATTCAAACCAGCTGTGAGGACACCAAAGATTCATTATGACATTTGAGTCTCATAAACTTCAAATATGATAATTGTTATTGTTTCCACTTTATAGATGAGAAAGCTGAGGTTAAATGACATGTCAAGGTCCCACAGAGTCAAAAAAAATAGAACCTTAAATCCATTTCAACCATCATCACACACGCTTTATATTCAGAAAATGTCTTAAGAGATGCTCATGTTGCTTGTTTTTCAAGGATCCTGTGAGAATGGATGAAATTTCTTTCTTCTTCCACAGTGGTGAATCACTTTCCTGAATTTACTCTGATTAATAAGCAAAATATTTTACAGATAAATATATTGGTCTTTCCCCCCACCATACATGGCAGGATTTGTATAATAATAAAGGTTAATCATTACTGACCAGTTACTATGCACTAGGCATTATGTGGTGTTATGGCTTAATTTCACTGAAGTCACCTAAGAATTCTGTGAGATAGGCATTGGAAAGATCATTTTATAGATGAAGACTCCAAGACTCTAGTCAATCAACTAACCCAAGCCACATCCTTGTTAGCGGTTCAGGAATCAAAGCCTCTGCTAATTGACAGATAACTCATCAGAATCACAGTTAACCTGCCATTCCCTCAGCAGTCTCTATTGCAATCATTTTTTGTGTTTATCTTTCCTCCTAGAGTGGCAGCTCATTAAGTTCAGAGCCCGAACTTAGCCCAGTGTCAGGCACGTGGTAGGCATGGAGGCAACATTTGCTACCTGACCCTTGCTGCCCCGTGAACAGGGAAGCGTATCAGCAACCCCTTCCATCCACCATCTAATACAGGCTTGCTCTTCTGTTCTGTGCACCAGCAGCATAAACGCACCTGAGCGTGTCAGAAACTCCAATCTCAGCTCCCACCCAGACCCAGTGGATGGGGATCTGCTTTGAAACAAGGTCCCCAAATGACTCGCTTGCACACGCAAAGTTTAAGAAGTGCCAGGTCGCCTTACACATCCCATATATAAACCTCCTCTGTCTCTCCCATCACTGCCACGAGGACAGACCACACTTAACGTATTTTCATATGCTTATGTGTATATGTTTACATTTTCCATATTTTCACAAGCCCTCAATAAAATAATTCCCAAAATATAGGCAGGCATGTGGTCGGCATTATTCCCCTTAACGGAAGAGCATTCAAAACATCTGCTGCCCATGAGATTTTGGTCAAATCCTCTCGTGACATTCAATTCTCCTTTTTCTTTGAGATGCATTCAGGCTAATAAGAAGCATTTGAGAATTTTATGGCCTATTGTATTTGTTTCCAAAAGGATGCTTAGCTTTTTGACACACTTCAAATTATTGTAAATGTATAGCTAGACATATACATATATGCTTTTCACTGTCACTCTCCTCCATGAGCTACATTCTTTAGGTAATCATTTAAATATCCTCATTTCCTTGAGGGAGTTCGGACACTCTTCTTGGATTTAGATATCTAGAAAGACTTTGTCTTGTCATCAGACTCCCTCACCACAAAAAAAAAAAAAAAAAAAACCCACTATTTTTTCTTCTTTGAAGTGCATTAACTAAGAAGGCAAGGATATAGGTTAATTGCCTGCAAAAATGGCCACCAATTTCTTCCATCAAGATGTAGAGTACATTTTCTCTCCCTCTTTGAATCTGGATTGGTTCTGTGACTTGCTGTGACCAACAGAACATGGTGGAAGTGACACTGTGCCAGTTCTAACACGTGTGTGCCAGCACCACGTGAGCAGAGATATGCCCTCCCCACTGAACCTGGCCCAAATTCCTGACCCACAAAATGGGAACCAATAAAAACAGACCTTCCTTTAAGCCACTAAGTTTTGGGATGATGGGTTATGCTGCAGTAGATCTCTGAAACAAATGTGGCTAAGAGGACATGTAATAACATGTGAGTGGATGGGGGAGGGTGGGGAATCAAATCTAATCAAATAAACCTGTCATTAGGAGTGTCCAAAAAATGAGTGTTATCACTTGACCTTCCTGGCATGTTTGTCAGGGCCCTTGATTGAATGAAATGTGCTGACTGACTTAAGAGGCTGAACAAAACTTACTGGGTAATAAATATTCTGGCTCTTCATCAGGGCACAAAACGAGCTCTCTTCCTCCTCACTTGGAACTTGGTGTGAGAGAAATGCAGAATATTTGCTTATTTATAAAAGGTAGCTGCTCCCATGTAGCGGGCAGCAAAATAAAATATTTGAAAGGATGACATTGTGGAAGTCCTATTCTTTTTCAAAAATATCAGCTAAGGCTTAAAGTGCGAACCCTATTTTTCATAAGAGAAATGGAGAAATCTAAAAAAAAAAAAAAAAAGAGTCTTGGCCATAAAAGTCCTTGACATTGAGATAGGAAGTCTGGGTGTGGGTGTTCTGTAGGCAATGAGGGGTTGTAACTCCTGAGCACAGACTTTCTTTCCGCTCTCTCTAACCAGGTGGCTGTATGCTTGCCTTTAAGGTCTGTAAGGTAGAGCTTACTGCTTCCGTGTGTTATCTTACCCTCTTCTCCAGTTCTCGTCACCTCAGAGCCTTCCCTGTGCGTGACACTGAGGAGAGGCAGGGCAGTGCAGGCTATAGAGCCGAGTCCCCTGCTTTTGGTTCGGTGGACTGCTAGGTCTCTAGCAGCTAGAACACTACCTGACAAACAGCAGGTGTCCAAGAAGTAGTGTTGAATGAATACATGACTGACTGACATGGTTTTCTGTACTTGAACCTCATTTTCTCATACAGACCCTGAACAGGTCACAGGAAGCAGTCACAGAATCATACACTGTTGGAAGACAAATGGACATTCACGACCGTGGGTCAGGCTCCACCTCACACCTATTGGATCAGAAACTCTGGGGGTGGGGCTTGGCATCCCATATTTTAACAGATTTTCATACATGATGAAGTTTGAGAACTACCTGTCTAGTCTGAACTCCTCATTTTACAGAGATGGCATAAGATGGCCTCAAAGTCACACAGCTAGTCAGTGGCTGGAAGCAGCTTAGGGTGACCAACCATGTAGTTCTGCCCAGAACTGAGGGGTTTCTCAGGGCTCATGACTTCCAGCAATAAGACAGGGAAAGTTCTGGGTGAATCAGGGTAAGTTGGGTCACCTTATTAGAACCCTAGTTTCCAAATTCACATCTAGATCCCTGTGCCTGCCATATAGCTAGCTGACCTACCTGAGAACCAACTATACCAGTGAATGGCCCGAGTGCTGTAAATGCATGAACTCACTTAACCTTCTCAACAGTCCCATGAGATAGGGACTATTATCACCTTCATGTGTAACCTACAGGCATACCTCAGAGATTACATGGGTTTTACTACCAACCAGCCCAGTAAAGCAAGTCATGTGAGGTTGTGGTTTCCCAGCGCATATAGAAGTGTTGTTTTAGACAACAGATTTGTGGTTGCCAGAAGGAGGCAGGGAATGGATTGGGAGTGTAGGGTTAGCAGATGCAAACTATTACATACGGAATGGATAAACAACAAGCACAGGGAACTATATTCAAAATCCTGTGATAAACCGACAGACCATCATGGAAAAGAAAAAGAAAAAGGATGCTTACCTGTACTATAATCTATCACACTATTACTAAAAAACGCTAACCATCATCTGAGACTTCAGCGAGTCCTAGTATTAAAATCAAAGGTCACTGATCACAGAGCACATAACAAATATTAATATAATAGTCATGAAAAAGGTTGAAATACTGTGAGAATTACCAAAATGTGACAACAGAGACATGAAGCAAACAAATGCTGTTGGAAAAATGGTGCCAACAGACTTGCTTGACATAGGGTTACCACAAACCTTCAATTTGTAAAAAACACAGTATCTGTGAAGTGCAATGACGTGAAAATCAATGAAACGAGGCCTGCCTGTAGAATACTGACACATAGGAAGAATAAGAAACTTGCCTAAGGTCAAAGAGGTGGGAAATAAGACTCCAGAACTCAAGCTCCAGAAACTCAAGACTCCAGAACTTAGCCATCATTCTCATATCCTTTCTTTTTATTACAGGAGATTCGCAGCTCCTCTTCCACTTTTTTTTTCTTTCTTGTTAATCACATCCCTTTGTCTTCATAACACTTTTTCACAGTTCTTTCACAGCTATTGTTTTCCCAATTTGTCAGTCAACTTCTCTAATAGGAGAATTAGAGCCTGAGAGAAGGGACCACCACCTGACCTTGCACAGCACCTGGCACAGCAGGGGCCAAGGACACAGGTGTTGAATGAATGTCACGAGCATGAAACATAGTAGGGTGACTGAACGACTGACTGATCAAGTGCGTTTCCGAAAGAAAGGGAGTCTAATATTAACCAAATATCCACCATGTCTCAGCCACAGCCCATGAAAAATGTGGGACAAACTTGGCCTTCAGGTACGGTCTATTTGACCTGATGTGTTTATTTTCAAAATCTAAATATGACCTACCTTTAGGGGCTAGCCATCTGCTGACTGTCCTAATTTTTACTTCCTTTCTGTCCATCCTGGCAGGCATTTGGGTTTGTAATTAGGATCCCAAGCTTTCTCTAACACAAATTCATTTATTTTTAACAATAAGACTATGTAGCAGGTATTTCCATCTACACTACTGATACAAAAACTGAGGCTGAGGAATTACAGGTAACCTGGCCAAGATCACAAGCTCCTAAGGACTCAACTCAAAAGAGCTCACCCTTCTCCCCACCTCCATTCCTCCAGCCCCACTGCCCTTTTAGCCAATGGGGCACCACAGGAACAAGAGGGCAGTCTTGTCTCAGATAAAGCATCCAATTTACAAGGGTGAGGCTTCTACAAAAGGAGTCTCCTTTTGCATTCCATACAATCGCTCCGAATGCACCTCAGGGTCTTTTAGATTGTTCTTTTCCATGACTGAGATATGATGAGAACATGGTGTTCTGGAAGCTAAGTGGAAGAACAGTCAACCATGTCAAATTCTTTCATAAGGTCAAAGTGAGAACTACAAACTGACCGTTGATTTAGCAATACAGATTTCATCTGTCACCTTGGCAAGAGCTCTTCGGGTGGAGGAAAGGTAACAAAAGCATGATAAGAATGTTAAAAAGTGAACTGAAGGTAAAAATTGGACACCATGAGGATGGATAACAGTTTTGAGGAGTTGTCCTACAAAGAGGAACAGAGATACGGGGTAGTCACACTTCCTAGAGTAAAGGAAATAAAAACAAAAATAAACAAATGAGACTTAATTAAACATAAAAGCTTCTGCACAGCAAAGGAACCAATAAACAAGATGAGAAGACAACCCTCAGAATGGGAGAGAATAATTGTACATGAAACAACTGACAAAGGACTAATCTCCAGAATGTATAAGCAGCTCATACCCCTCAACATCAGGAAAACAAATAGCTCAATCAAAAAAATGGGCAGAACACCTGAACGGACATTTCTCCAAAGAGGACATACAAATGGCTAATAAACACATGAGAAGATGCTCAACATTGATCACTGTTAGAGAAATGCAAATCAAAACAGAAATGGGGTATCACCTCACACGGGTCAGAATCAGATCAGATCAGATCAGATCAGTCGCTCAGTCGTGTCCAACTCTTTGCGACCCCATGAATCGCAGCACGCCAGGCCTCCCTGTCCATCACCAACTCCCAGAGTTCACTCAGACTCACATCCATCGAGTCAGTGATGCCATCCAGCCATTTCATCCTCTGTCATCCCCTTCTCCTCCTGCCCCCAATCCCTCCCAGCATCAGAGTCTTTTCCAAAGAGTCAACTCTTCCCATGAGGTGGCCAAAGTACTGGAGTTTCAGCTTTAGCATCATTCCCTCCAAAGAAATCCCAGGGCTGATCTCCTTCAGAATGGACTGGTTGGATCTCCTTGCAGTCCAAGGGACTCTCAAGAGTCTTCTCCAACACCACAGATCAAAAGCATGGTAACATGGATGGACCTAGAGAGTGAATCAAGTTAGAGAGAGAAGGAGAAATATTGCACAACATCCCTTATATGTGGAATCTAAAAAAATTATACAAATGAACTTACTTATAAAACAGAAAGAGACTCACAGACTTAGAAACCAAATTTATGGTTGCCAGGGAAAAGGGATAGTTAAGGAGTTTGGAAAAGTCATGTACACATAGTTATACTCAAAATAGATAACCAACAAAGACCTATTTATTGCCCATGGAACTCTACTCAGTGTTATATGCCAGCCTGGATGGGAGAGGAGTTTGGGGGAGAATGGATATATGTATATGTATGGCTGAGCCCCTCTGCTTTTCACCTAAAACTACCAAAACATTGTTAATCAGCTATACCTCAATACAAAGAAAAAGGTTTAAAGTTTGAAAAAAAAGAAAGCCAACTAGGAATAAAACTACCATAGGACCCAACAATCCCACTACTGGGCATATACTCTGAGGAAACCATAATTGAAAAAGACAGATGTACCCCAATGTTCATTGCAGCACTATTAACAACAGCTAAGACATGGAAGCAACCTAGATGTCTATTGACAGATGAATGGATAAAGAAGTTGTGGTATACATATACAATGGAGGGTTACTCAGCCATTAAAAAGAACATATTGGAGTCAGTTCTAGTGAGGTGGATGAACCTAGAGTCTATGATACAGAGTGAAGTAAGTCAGAAAGAGAAAAACAAATATTGCATATAAACGCATATATATGGATCTGGAAAGATGGTACGGATGAACCTCTACACAGGGCTAGTGAACAGACTTGTGGACACAGTGGGGGAAGGGGAGGGTGGGCCAAATTGAGAGAGTAGTGTGAAAATGTATACATTACCATATATAAAATAGATAGCCAATGGGAATATTCTATATGTTGGAGGGAACTCAAACCTGGTGCTCTGACAACCTAGAGGGATGGGATGGGGTGGGAGGTGGGAGGGAGTTCAAGAGTGAAGGACACATGCATACCTGTGATGGATTCATGTTGATGTATGGCAGAAACCACACAATGTTATAAAGCAATTATCCTTCATTAAAAATAAATAAAAAAAGAAATGGGGGGGGTCAAGAGGGAGATGGAGTCACAAGATGGGAGGAATAACAAGATACTTGTAATGATGGAAATATTCTTGTACAAAATGGGAAGAACCAATACTGTACTAAGGGAAGGAGAGAAATGTGGAGAACTGAATTCAAGAGTTCAGACATTTTTGAATAGGCAAGAGGTGATGGAGTCTTGTGGACAAATGGAGAGGATGGTCTTACCCAGGACCATGGAGCCTTAAATAAGCAGGAAGGCAGATTAAATGGCAAATAAGCAAATAGCTCTGGGGGTGGGAGTTGGCGGATGTTCTATTCTGGGAGCTTCTCTGCCTTAGTGAAATAGGAGGCAAGATCACTGAGAAAGAGAATACAGGTAGAGGGGTCAGAGGCTCAGTGAGCCATGAGAAGGTATGAAAAAACCATCTATGAGAACGGAAACGAGAGACATGGAGTAAGATGATCAGGGAACATACATGTCCACTTGAGGTTAGAGGGCATGGATGAAAGTGGGCATGGCTGTATGTATCTCTTTAGTCAAATTCCTGGGCTTAGCTGCAGCTGAGTCCAGGATTGGACATCACCAGAACTCAAGCTTTGCTGGAAGATCCTTACGAAGCAGTGAAGGGGCAGGGGAACCTGAGAGTATATGCTAAACAGTAATTAGAACGAAAGGCCACGATGTGTAAGCCAGGCAGTAAGGCACGTGAAGACAGAAAGGGGGGAGGGACGGTGAGAAAGGTGGTGTGGCATCAGTGCAATAAGTCCCAGGGTTTGGGATTTCTTGAATTTGAGAGCTAAGGGAGTGAGCTGGGAGGCCAGATTGGGCAGGAGTTGTTCTAGTTGTTGAATACTAGGCTGGGGACCATGGCAGTCAGTATGGAAGAAGGAGGTCTAGCACTCCAGAAGATCTTGTTGAATGTTGAATAAAAGCAAAATCACTGGAGGTGATCTAATTCAAGACCTGAGAGGCCAGGATAATGGAAATACCATTTATGAAAACAATATGAAAATTACTAAAAATTATGATGGGAAGCATCCCCAAGAAAAAGAAATGCAAAAAGGCAAAATGGTTGTCTGAGGAAGCCTTACAAATAGCTGAGAAAAGAAGAGAAGTGAAAAGGAAAGATATATCTATCTGAATGCAGAGTTCCAAAGAATAGCAAGGAGAGATAAGAAGGCCTTACTCAGTGATCAGTGCAAAGAAATAGAGGAAAACAATAGAATGGGAAAGACTAGAGATCTTTTCCAGAAAATTAGAGATACCAAGTGAACAATTCATGTAAAGATAAGCACAATCAAGGACAGAAATGGTATGGACCTAACAGAAGCAAGCGATATTAAGAAAAGGTGGCAAGAATACATAGAAGAACTATACAAAAAAGATCTTCATGACCTAGATAACCACGATGGTGAATCACTCACCTAGAGCCAGACATCCTGGAATGTGAAGTCAAGTAGCCTTAGGAAGCATCACTACGAACAAAGCCAGTGGAGGTGATGGAATTCCAATTGGGCTATTTCAAATCCCAAGAGATGATGCTGTGAAAGTGCTGCACTGAATATGCCAGCAAATTTGGAAAACTCAGCAGTGGCCACAGGACTGGAAAAGGTCAGTTTTCATTCCAATCCCAAAGAAAGGCAATGCCAAAGATTGTTCAAACTACTGCACAATTGCACTCATTTCACATACTAGCAAACAACACTCAAAATTTTTCAAGCTAGGCTTCAACAGTACATGAACCAAGAACTTCCAGATGTTCAAGCTGGATTTAGAAAAGGCAGAGGAACCAGATATCAAATTGTCAACATCCAATGGATCATAGAAAAAAGCAAAAAGAATTCCAGAAAAACATCTATTTTTGCTTTATTGACTATGCCAAAGCCTTTGACTGTGTGGCTCACAACAAACTGCGGAAAATTCTGAAAGAGATGGGAATACCAGACCACCTCACCTGCCTCCTGAGAAATTTGTATGCAGGTCAGGAAGCAAGAGTTAAAACTGGACATGGAACAACGGACTGGTTCCAAATTGGGAAAGGAGTATATCAAGGCTGTATATTGTCACCCTGCTTATTTAACTTATATGCAGATTACATCATGCAAAATGCCGGGCTGGATGAAGCACAAGCTAAAATCAAGAAGGAGTCAAGGAAGGGTATGGGAGAATCTAAAATCATGAGCTTCAGAGCTGTAGGGATTTGGGGGAGAAAGGAAGGCAAATGGTCTGGAAGTGGCAACTAGGATCAAGAAAAACATCTACCCCACCTCCTGACTAAGAAATGTAAGAGGTGTGAGAGAGAAACAAACAAACAAACCAGCATCAACCATTAACTTTCCCTGGAATCATGATAAACATAATTTGGCTAGACAGTCATCAACACCAGAGGTCAACGAACTTTCCTAGTGAAGGGCAAGAGAGCAAATACTTTGTCAGTCATAGAGTCCTTCTTGCAAATACTCTACTGGGTCATTGCAGCTCAAAAGTAGCTGTATATGATGCATAAATGAATAAGCATTACTATAGTTCAATAAAACTGTATTTACACATACAGGCTGCAGGCCAGATTAGGCCTATAGATAGAAATCCACTAACTGCTGACAAAAACTGCTGAAAAAAGCTTGGGGAAGGTCTAGTGAAGAAAAACAGGACATGTTTATTTAAAGACCAAAGATTAAAAAGGACTTAAAATTAGGATCTGATTACAAGCAGAGAACCAATGTATAGTTGTGAAGGTTGCATACTGCACAACTCCCTGCACAATAGAGCACTATTCACATAAACATCAATGTCAATGACTATCCCAGACACTGTGCAGGGCATAATCTGAACGTTTACACATGACAGTCCTAGTTGTGAGAACAGTAACTGCAAGGATTTTACTGTAATGAAATGGTTGACAGGACATGCCAACTTGAGTTACTTTCACCACTATTTCTAGAAAAACAATAACTACTTTTATTGAGCATCTGCTGAGCACCAGGCACAATAATACATGGGGATATATAAATATTATCCCATACAAAGCCCCAGCAGCCCTGTAAGGTATATATTTTCCTTTTTTTTTTTTTTTTAACTTTGAGATTCAGAAAAGCTAAGCAATCTGCCCAAAGTACTCAGCTAGTTAATATCTAAACCAAGGTTTACCTCATATTCAATTCCTTCTATACTTCTCTCCCCTCATATTAATTACGAGGTTCTTTAAGGATGACCTAGTAAAGCATATGGGCTTCCCAAGTGGCTCACTGGTAAAGAATCCACCTGCCAATGCAGGAGAAGTAGGTTCAGTCCCTGGGTTGGGAAGATCCTCTGGAGGAGGAAATGGCAACCCACTCAAGTATTCTTGCCTGGGAAATCCCACGGACAGAGGAGCCTGGCACGCTACAGTCCATGGGGTCGCACAGAGTCAGACATGACTGAGCACAGCACAGCAGCAGCAGTAGAGCATGCATTAAGAAATTTTCTTCTGGAGACCTAATTAAAAATAATTACATACCTTAAAAGACACTGAAAATACGGCAGGCACGCCAACAAGGAAGACAGTTTTTATTATATCAATGTCTTTATGGGTTTGGATTCTGTTCAGAAAAGCTCAAACTGAAAAGGTAGTTGCTGGCAAAATCCATCAACCCATAATTAACATATGATAATTATTCTAATAGCCTTAAACAACATTTCTATGTTTTTAATTGTAGAGCAATTTGCCAATCTCATCATTAATTGGCGATTCATATTTTAAACACATAAAAGACAATGGGCCTTTATTTCCTTTGAGGCAACTGAACACATTAATTGAATTTTTAAAATATGTTTTCTTCTTTTCTCTGACCACAGGACCCCCTTCAGATGGCTCTGATTGCAGTTTCTGTTGGCCAAAGTGTATTTTTTCTGGGTAACATAATCTTACTTTAGTACTTTAATGCATTTTCCTAACAATTCACTTAGACCAGATTCTTGTTTCTCTCTAGACACCCTGAGCAGGGCTCCTGTTGACTTCAAAGGGAAAGAGTAGGTGCAAGGGAAACTGGGAATCTGGTTCCTGGTTCAAAAAACCCTCCACACACTATAAAATCTCACTGGTGTCTTCCTGTATGTTAAGGGTGAATTAATATATGTGAGTGAAGCCTTTGTATGAAACCACACTGGCAACTTGTGAACTTGCTGGAAAGCCCAGCAGCTCATGGAAAACAAAGTGTAGTGGACCCAGTTCCCATACAGACCCCTGGTTTGCTCATGGGGAGGGAGGAAGAAGAGTAAGAACTGCCTCAAAGGGCAGAAAGGCAGTAAAGACAGTCACTGACTCCCGCATATTCTCTCTCTCTTTCTCTCCATTCCTTCAACAAGCATTCATGGGCCACCATGTGCTAAACCCAGGGCTAGATATCAAAGACGTTCATCGCTTAAGTACTACCCCTTCATCCCAACTGCAGCAGTCACTTTCCTCTGGAATGGGGAAAAGAGGTGATATGCCTTAACTCTGCAGCTCAGGAAGTCTGACACAGCCTCTCAGGTTGCAAAGTCTTCCCTCCCACTGGGTTTCAATCCCATCAGGGGGATGCTGCTTCTCTGCGTGAACATTCATGGAGGAGATCAGCAGGAACAAGACTGTCTTTCCTTCGTCTCACACGCAAAACCACCGCCACCATTGCCGCTGCCTGCACTAGGCTGGGAGAAGTAGTGATGGCCTGGAGATATCTGAAGGAAACTGGAAGACAAAACTTTTATCAAGGTCAAACTCCTCATAGCTGTTCGCGTGACTGTTACACAGAGCTGCAGGAAGCAAGGCAAATTCACATGTTGACAGGGGTTTCTGGCCTGGCCTTGATTTTCTGGCTTCTGGGCACTCTCTTCCCAAGAACATCTCCTTCTCCAAACATGGCTCTTTGCTCTTGCCCTTGCGCAGGGAAGCTCAAATCTGATTGGATATTTGCTGGTGAGCCTCAGTGCACCAGGCAAATCAGAACCTCTTGACATGGAGCTGGGCATCAGGACATGTTTTATTTTCCCAAGTAGCTAGGAGAGAATTTAATGTGTAGCTACGTTTGTGAGCCACTGCCCTAGCAGAGATCCTGTCCCTCCACTAGGTCACAGGGCAGAATGGGAGTGGCGATGCAGGTTCCAAAGCTTGAATTAGTCAGTCTAGACCAGAGCTTGCAAATTAGAAGCCCACCCACAGGCTCGATCCGGCCAGCAGATGTGTTTTGTTTGGCCTGTATGGAGGTTTAAAAAAAAGAAGAAAACTGAATTACTTGCCAACATTTATTAATGGGAATGTATTGCATAAAAATCTGGATATCTGGCTTCATTTTGAAAATAGGATTCTCTGGCCATTCTCAGTCTGCATTCCTGTGTGACCATAATTTGCTGGAGAGGAGGGGCCGTCCTCACCACTCCCTAATGCCTCAGTCATTTACCTTCCTGGCCCTGGTGACTCTGACTAGAGGGGGAAGGGTGGTGGGGGAGAAGCCCTGTCTCCCTTTGTAATATCTCCCCTGGGAAGTACAACACAAGGACTGCCATCCACAGGGTGGTGACAAACCCACAGAGATTCTTGGATTTACGGAGAATTAAGGACAGGAACTCTTTTTCTATATACAAGTTAATCTGCATAGGCCCCTGGTGGTGCTATTCAGTCGCTCAGTCACGTCTGACTCTTTGTAACCTCATGGATTGCACCACACCAGGCTCCCCTGTCGCTCACTATCTCCCTGAGTTTGCTCAGAGTCATGTCCATTGCGTTGGTGACGCCCCCTTCTCCCTTTGCCTACAATAGGAGAGTACTTAATATAATTTTCAGAGTGGGGTTGGTTTGAAGCTCACTCCATCTCTACCCTTACCTCCACTTCCATTTCTTCATTTAATCTCAGACTTGGACTCGCATAGGAAAAAAAATCCCATCCCTGGTTTCCAACCCATTCAGTGATACACAGTTACTGTTTATCGATGCCCTGGGCCAGGCCAGGTGGCCCCGCACCTGTCTTCCTGGGGTGGTATATTTCTCAACATGTGGTTCAGCTTGTGGCAGATTCCTGGGCCCCACCCTAGACTCGCGGAATCAAATCTCTAGGGGTGGGGTCAGGAATCCACACTTGTCGAGTGACGTTTTTACTCAAGAAGAATCTCAGCAGCAGCTCAAGGCAGCACTTATCAAGCACTTTCTTTATACTATCTCATTGAATCTTCACAGAAATCCTTAAACTGGGTAATAATAGCCCACTTTATCAGTGAGGAAACTGCAGCACAGAGAGGTTAAGCAATCTGCTCAAGGTCACACAGTCAGTAAGTAGTAGAGCCAGGATTCTGATCTAATTTTTAGTTGAGAAACCATTGCTCTGAGTTTTGAAAAGGAGGCAGGAAGAAGGTTCATAAGCTCCCAGACCAAGCAGGAGGATGGGGTATATGTTGATTTACAGCTAGAAAGCATTGCCTTGTTTTCAGGAATTTGCAAATGTTTGGGGTAGAGACTAGACAAAAGCATGTTACTTGTAATGCATGGAAGTGTATGGTCAGATGACAAATACAGTGTCCACAGGATCTGGTCTCTGTCTCTCTGATGTCATCTTTCCATCTTATTCCCAGTTTCCCTGCCATCCCCTGAGTTTTTGTACTGGGACTCAGCATGTGTGGGTCCTTTGTCCAAAAGTTCTTTTCTTAGACCACAGTCAGCAGGCTTTCTCCTTAGCTCATCTTTTAGGCCTTGGGCACTATAGTTCTCTGTTGTAACTACTCAGTTCTGCCGACGTAGCATGCAAGTAGCCACAGATGGTATAGAAGTGAATGGACGTGGATTTGTTTGGATAAACCTTTGTGAACTCAGAAATCTGAATTTCCTATGACTTTTCTGTGTCACACAATAGCCTCTTCTTTAAATTTGTTTTGCCCATTTAAAAATGAAAAACCTATTCTTAACTGGCAGGCCACACAAAAGTTGCTATCAGGTAGGGTGTGGCCACGGGTCATCCTCTCTCTGCCTTAGAGCTTCTCATGGGTCTGCTTTCGTGTCCTTAAGCTCAGTTCACTTCTCAGAGGCCTTTCCCGGTGCCTCCAGCCCAAGTTGCCTCTCCCCTACCCGCCCCCCCACCCCCAACTTCCGTATCTCTCCCATCATCTTTTAAAACAACTCTATAATTCTTAGTACTATTTTAAGGTTTTCTTGTTCATACATTAGTTTATCTGCTCATTTGGGGTCTCCCTCTGCTAGAATACCGTTCCATGAAGACAGAGAGCTGGTCTGCTCTTCACTGATTCTTCACTGTGTAAACAGCTCCCACTGACCTCAGATACTCACAGAGTAAGAACCAGGATAAACCACAAGACAAAACCCTCCAGTAGTACAAAGAACAGCTCCTTCAACTGATCTCTTGCAAATCTTTCCTTATGCCAAGCTCAGGGGTACAGAGATAAAAAAAAATATCACCAGACACTGCCCCAGAGGAGTGGTAAGTTATAGTAAACAAAAAATCAACCACAACTTAATTTCTCTTATCTAAAATAGAACAGAGTTTCCTAAATACCAAGGCTGGCTATAATTGATTAATGCCTATAATTCTTGGACTTAGGCACACTAATTTTGCAGAAATCAAAAATTTCATCTTGGGTTAAACTAAGCATTTCCACGTTTTCTTATGAAAAGGTTAAACAACTAGGGCTCATGATTTTCTCTCATGTATAATTAAGATGGTAAGCAGCTCTTAAATGCAATGCCTCGTGAGACTGTGAAGGAAATGGACTTCTGGCACACACATGAGAGAACAAACCTGTGCTGTTATCAGCTTTGTGAGCAGGGCCATAGGGCCCCGCGATCACAGGAGAATGTTCCCTTGAGGCTCTGAGGGTCAGCCAAGTGGCACACATGGGCGAACACCGTGATGCTCGTATATTCAAGGGATGTTTTCCTCAAGTCACAGTCTTTCAATCTTACACAGTGATTTTTTTGTCCCACTAAGGACCCATGGGAGGGGCTTCTGTCTTCTCAAGTGCAGATTGAAAGTGAGATGAGAGTGAATTTCAGCATCTCCAGGTGAGTAGCCCAGTGCCGACTTAACATGTGATGGTCGTCATGTCCCAGGTACTGTCAGGCTCCTGTGGACTTCACCACACCAGATTCTCAGGCTGAAGGGAGTTTTGTAAAGAAAAATTCTACCCCAGAGGCCTGAAGCTGAGGTTGCGTGCTGGATGCTGTGTTCCCTGAGCATCTACTTCAGATGACAAAGTCCCAAAGGGCCCTGTGGGCATGAAGGCAAAGGCATTGAAGCCTAAATGCAGGATTCCAAAGTTAAAATCTGCTATCTCTTCTACAGAGACCCCTGTAGCGGTAACTTGAAGCACTGACCATGTTTCACTCATCACATTAATTATAAGCCATTAAAATGATTCAAGGATCACCTTGGTTTCTTAGGACCTAGATCTTTAATGAAGCTTCTATTGAGCATTTACTATATACAAAGCACTACTTTGACAGATGAGTGGAGTGAGTGGGAGGGTAACACAAGGATGAAGACAGCAGGGCCTTCCCAGGTTGGAATTCTCAACTGATCGGAAGAGTGCACGTGCTGGATAATATAATTAGGTGTTTAGATACTTAGAACTGGAAATTGAATGTAAGTTTCATCATCACTGGAAAGAAAGAAAATTAAGCTACTTTTGCTGGGGATCAATGGCTGTCGCTCACTGAGAACATAATTTGTTTTACTTTGTCTAATTCTCACAGGCAATCAATGAAGTAGGTTTTATTTTTGCCCCATTTTATAGATGAGGCCATAAAGGATCAGAGATGTCAAAGAAATAGGCACTAGTTCACATAGATGGTAAATATCTAAGCTGAGGATCAAACTGGGCTCTGGTTAAGCCCCTCTAGTGAAAGTCGCTCAGTCGTGTCCAACTCTTCGCAACCCCAGAGACTATATAGTCCATGCAATTCTCCAGGCCAGAATACTGGAGTGTGTAGCCTTTCCCATCTCCAGGGGATCTTCCCAACCTAGGGATTGAACCCAGGTCTTCTGCATTGTAGGTGGATTCTTTACCAGCTGAGCCACCAGGGAAGCCCAAGAATACTGGAGTGGGTACTCTATCCCTTCTCCAACGGATCTTCCTGACTCAGGAATAGAACTGGGGTCTCCTACATCGCAGGTTGATTCTTTACCAACTGAGCTATCAGGGAAGCCCCTGTACCTGATTGCTAAACCCCTTATATGCAGAGTACATCATGAGAAACGCTGGGCTGGAAGAAGCACAAGCTGGAATCAAGATTGCTGGGAGAAATATCAATAACCTCATATATGCAGATGATATGCAGATGATACCACACTTATGGCAGAAAGTGAAGAGAAACTAAAGAGCCTCTTGATGAAAGTGAAAGTGGAGAATGAAAAAGTTGGCTTAAAGCTCAACATTCAGAAAATGAAGATCATAGCATCTGGTCCCATCACTTCATGGCAAATAGATGGGGAAACAGTGGAAACAGTGGCAGACTTTATTTTTGGGGGCTCCAAAATCACTGCAGATGGTGACTGCAGCCATGAAATTAAAAGACGCTTACTCTTTGGAAGAAAAGTTATGACCAACCTAGATAGCATATTCAAAAGCAGAGACATTACTTTGCCAACTAAGGTCCGTCTAGTCAAGGCTATGGTTTTTCCTGTGGTCATGTATGGATGTGAGAGTTGGACTGTGAAGAAGGCTGAGCACCGAAGAATTAATGCTTTTGAACTGTGGTGTTGGAGAAGACTGTTGAGAGTCTCTTGGACTGCAAGGAGATTCAGCCAGTCCATTCTGAAGGAGATCAGCCCTGGGATTTCTTTGGAGGGAATGATGCTAAAGCTGAAACTCCAGTACTTTGGCCACCTCATGCGAAGAGTTGACTCATTGGAAAAGACTCTGATGCTGGGAGGGATTGGGGGCAGGAGGAGAAGGGGACGACAGAGGATGAGATGGCTGGATGGCATCACTGACTCGATGGACGTGAGTCTGAGTGAACTCTGGGAGTTAGTGATGGACAGGGAGGCCTGGCGTGCTGCAATTCATGGAGTCACAAAGAGTTGGACACGAATGAGTGACGGAACTGAACTGAACTGAACTCTTAGGTAAAGATAAAGGTCTTTATTCACTGTGATCTTCTTCTCTATCTCCACCCTGCAGTCTTACTTCCAAGTGCTGTGATTTTACCATTAGAGATTCATTCCTTTGGGGAAAATCTAGGTCTCATGGTAAAATGTCACCACCCCCTCAGAGGAATTATCCTTTATGAACTGCTCATTTTCATATTGATAAGGGAAGCACAGAAATAATGGGCTGGGAGTTAGGCACAGTTTAGAGAGTGGCCTTCAGAGGAGTCCCTCACGAGGCCTGAAGTTTGGGGTTCCCGGCACATCTGGCCATAGGATAGGGGAGGAGAATGAATAGAAATGAGCCCTCCTCGTCTCTGCACTGGGCTTCAGGCCACTGCCAGTATGTCCTCCTCTTCTTCCTGGCACCCAGCAATACTACATTTGTCTGCTTCCCTTAGGACAGGTGTGGCCTCACTGAGTTCAGACAAAGATGGAAAAGCCTGGTCCCCTAAGCAAGTCAGTGCCTGGACCACTACCCTCTTCCCCCACCAATGAACTACGATATGAGCGAGGAATAAACTTAATGTATACAGCCACTAAACTCTGGGGACTGTTCATCGCAGCACACTGCTTACTGTATCACATGCTCTGTGAGCTCCCTACCATCTTGCCCTTTTAACCTGCTAACCCTCAGCTATGTACTCACATGTCATGTGGAAATAAGTGCCTATTTATTCAGAGTTGGCTATAACAAGGTGCACTGGGTGGGATAGCATGCCCCCCAAATTCATGTCCATCCCAGAACCTCAGAGGGTCATCTTATTCGGAAACAGAGTCATTGCAGATGTAATCTGTCAGGATGAGGTCATACTGGAGTAGTGTTAGTAGCTCAGTCGTGTCTGACTGTGACCCCATGGACTGTAGCCTGCCAGGCTCCTCTGTCCATGAGATTCTCCAGACAAGAATACTGGAGTGGGTTGTCATTTTCTCCCCCAGGGGATATTTCCAAGCCAGGGATCGAACCTGGGTCTTCTGCATTGTAGGCAGATTCTTTACCATCTGATGACCAGGGAAGCCACTAGAGTAGGGTGGGACCTTAATCCAATACAACTGGTATCCATAAAAGAAGATGAGAAGAGACACACAGGAAGAATCCCATGTAAAGATGGGGACAAGATTAGAGTGATCTAATCCATGAACAGACGAAGGAGCAGCAGGCATTACCAGCAACAACAGCAGAGGAGGCATGAAACAGATTCTCCCCTAGACCTTTGGGTGAGAGTGTGGCCCTACTGATTTAGGACTATAAGCCTCCAGAAATATGATAGGACAAGTTTCTGGCGTTGTGAGCCACTGAGCTGTCATGAGTTGTGGCAGCCCTAGAAAAGTAATACACAAGGGAATCAGCCACTATCACTTGCATTTGCCGAAGACTCAAAGGCTCTCAGGAAAGACGGAAATTTTTAGAGTGAGGAAAGGGAAAGGCTTTAGATGTGCCCTGATGGGAGGCTACTGGCACAGGAGAGGTGAGGGCTGCTTAATTACAAATGGGGCAGTTTATGTGGTTTGAAAGCATACTTGGCTCTGGTTACTCCTGACCTGAGAGTGGGGGCAAAAAACATAGATGTTGGCTACCACTGACTGAGTCTTAACCGTCTGAGCTGATGACTGCAGAGGTTGTGTTTTGGTTTCCTGAACTGCTCATGAAATTAAGGGACTTTGATTAGGCTTACTAGGGTGGTTGCTGCAGAGGTGGCTCACGATTCTGTTGACACACACGGTCTTTCCATTTACATATTCAGTCTCTAAGGTGAAACTCTTTTGGGCCAGCATCCTCTAAGAAGACGTCACTGATTCCCAGCAGAGTGCAGAGTCCCTGGAGCACCTCCACTGATGTCCCTAATCCTCGTGTCTCTTCTGAATCTTTCATCATTTCTTGCCTTCTTCCTCTTCCTCCTCTCTTTCTCCCTTCCTCCCTTCTCTCTTTCCCTCCTCTTCTTTATCATCACACCTTTGTTTCCTCTTTATTCCTGGAAAGTAAGTTCTTTAGGGAAAGTATCCTAAGAAACCAAAAAACATAATAAAAATGATAATAATAGCTAACATTTACTGAATACTATGTTCCAGAAATGTACATTTTCCATTGAATCCTTTCAACAACAGTGTTAGATATTATTAGCACTGGTTTGCCAATGAGGAGGGAAAAGCTCAGAGCAATTATTAGCTCTGGTTTGCCAATGAGGAGGGAAAAGCTCAGAGCAATTAGGCAGTTGAAGTGCTCTTTTTCCAGCCTATGAAAAAGATCTTTCTCCTTTTTATCCCTCACATTGCCTTTTAATAATTTTCCTCTTAATAAAGTTATAATTGCCATTTTATGATGATGATTATCTTATTACTAGTATTATATGTGTTTTCAAAATTTCTGTGAAACCTTTTCAATGCTCTTCTAACAAAAGAGAAAGGTTCTATTTTGTCATGAAAATAATAATGGTTAAAATGGGAAGGGTTGCTTCTAAATTCATTTTGGAAGGAAAATTGTATATTTAAGCAAGGAATTTTAATTTCTAAAAGCTGATACAATGCAATCTCAGAGCAGAGAGCTGATAAAAAACAGTTTTATGGCAAGCAGTTACAGATTTACATTGTGATTGAATCAGCAAAACAAACTATTAAGCAGCATTGAAAATCGATGTGAAATGGGTTTCTGTGTGACTTGCCTATGCACAAGTTGGAGTTTGACAGAAAGCAGGTGCTTCATTGGAATCCAATTAGAAAGATTGGTTCAATATAACCCCAAACTGATTACCCATAATTCACATCACAAATACTATCGTCATGCCCATGGTCTGCCCTCTAAAGAACATGGTCATCTACGTATCACATGGTCATTTTCAAAATCTTTAGGTGGTTTAAAACAAACAAGCAAACAATTCGAGCCCCCGTTCCCCCAGCCTCCCATCCCTGCTTTTCCTCCCATCCCAATCTTTTCTTACTCACTGGAATGGATATAAAATTAGGTATGGTTACATTTGGCAAGAAGAATCTGCTAAACATATTTATCTGTTATGGACCAAGATATGTGCTAGACACCATGTGCTGTGCTTAGTCACTCAGTCGTGTCCATCTCTTTGTGACCCCATGGAGTGTAGCCAGACTCCTCTGTCTATGGGGATTCTCCAGGCAAGAATACTGGGGTGGGTTGCCATGGCCTCCTCCAGGGGATCTTTCCAACCCAGGGATCGAACCCAGGTCTTCCGCATTGTAGGCGAATTCTTCACCATTTGAGCCACTAGGGAATCCCATGGCAGCCACTAAATGGACCACCCTGCAAACTCATAGTCTTTGAGAGATCAGGTATGGAACAAAGTAACTAGAAAATTATTTATTTCAAAGAGGTCCTCAGGTTCTTTTGACATCCTTTCATAGATAAGTGGAGGTCTTGACTCCAGTGTGTGACTGCTTTGGGTGATAAAGTAAGACAAAGGAGATGCTTGGCCAGGGCCAGACCTGCCTTTGTAGGGATGAGGAGCTTTCCTTTTGGTCTACTGGATCCCTGGACTAACATGTCAACATATCAACTACACTATGGTCCCCATGCTGTGAGGAAGCACAAGTTGGGCATGTGAAGAAGCTCTGGAAAGCTCAGTGGAAAAACTGAGCCAGAGACATAACCAAGTCAACTCAGCCAAGGTTTCAGAAATCATCGAGCAAACACATGCCATTCCTGCTATGCCCTGACCAAATTTTTCACCTAGAGATTCTTGAAATTGAACAGCAAATTGTAGTTTTAAGTCATTAAGTTTTGGCATACTTTCCCATGTTGCAATAGAGAAGCAGAAATGCTTAGTGTTAAGACAAAGGGATACATGAGAAACCAGAAGAAAAATCTTTACCTAGCCTTAATGATGGTGGGAGGAAGCAGGGAAGGCTTCAAGAAAGTAGTGACATTTGAGATGAGTTTGGGAAACTCTGAGGATTAGGAAATTCAGAGACGAGAGGCTAAGGACAATCCAGGCAGAGAAAAAAATGCAGGTAAAGGTACAGGAGGTGAGAAAGTATCTGACGTGTGGGGAACATGGAGGTCCACTGTGGGAAAAAAAAAAAGGCTGCAAGAGAGATTTGTGGGGATATGAAAAAAAGAAAGGCTGATATCAAATATCACATCACCAAAGGCCTCAATGCCAGGGTGAGGAGGCAGATTCAATTAAAGAGACAAGGAAAAGCTCTCCATTATTTTGAATAGAGAACCGATGGTTATAACCCTATGCCTTAGAGGAACTTAATCCAGTGAGACTGGAGGTAGGAGTTAATGAAAAGAAGGAGGCCAGGTATGAAGGTCCAGCAGACGGAGAACTGGGGGTCCACCCTGATATCTCTTTGGGGTAGAGGTGGGGTACTAGAAGGTATGGACTAGCAGGAAGAGTTATGGTCCCCAGAAATACCCATGCACTAATCGCTAGACTCTATGAATATGCTACCTTATGTGGCAAAAGGAACCTTGCAGATGTGATTAATGGTAAAGACGTTGAGATGGGAAGGTTATCCTGGATTATCCAGATGGACCCAGTTTAATCACATGCATCCTTAAAACGAAGAGGCTTTCCCAGTTGTGGTCAGGCAGAGATATGCCCATGGATGAAGGGTCAGAGAAATGGGATGTGACAAGAACTTGACCAGCCATTGCTCTGAAGGGGGCCATGAACCAAGGAACATGGCACCTTTAGAAGCTGTGAGGGGCCATAAGCTTTCAGATGGCAAAAAATCTGTAATCTCAGTCCTGAAACTGCAAACAACTGAATTTGGCCAACAAGGCAGAAGAGCAAGGACACAAATCCTTCCCAAGAAACTCCAGAGAGGAACGCAGCCCTGCTGACACCTTAGTCTCGTGAGAGACGTGGCAGACTTCTACATTCCAGAACTGTAAGAGAATACATTTGTGCTGTTTAATCTATATTTGTGGCACTCTTTTATGGCAATAGTAGAAAATAAGTACAGATCTCAATGAGTGAGTGATATTTACTGAGAAGCAGGAGCTGAAGACCTCTCATAAGCTTCATCTCCCTTTCCGCCACAGTTCTGTTTCCCTGCTACAGGGAAATACGGCTTCTTGTCCTGATGGGGTCTCTACCCACCGAGGTGATTTTGAAGAAGTTAGCCAACCTCTCTGAGCTTTGGTTTCCTCCTCTGTCAAATGAGGAGACTGAGCAAGAACAGTTGCTCCCAACTTAATTATTACTATTTTTACCATGACATGCTTCATAGAGAATGTTCCCATCCACCAGGCAAGGATGGACATAATCTAAGTTGGAAGAAATTTCCAAGGTTCTAGAGATAACAGTCTTCCTTCGCCCCATCAAGAAATCATCTCAGAATATAAGTGATGTCTGGACAGAATAACCTCAGATTTACTCCAGTTTACTGAGCTTTAAAGGTAGCTTTAAAGGTAGGCAGTTTATGTAAGTGCTCTCATTTTACAACAGAAGCACAGAATTTCATTAGTATAACACAAGACACAAAACTGATCATATATTATAAACATCAACAGTGAATTATTACTGCTAGTGACTTCACTTTCACTTTTCACTTTCATGCATTGGAGAAGGAAACGGCAACCCACTCCAGTGCTCTTGCCTGGAGAATCCCAGGGACGGGGGAGCCTGGTGGGCTGCCGTCTCTGGGGTCGCACAGAGTCGGACACGACTGAAGCGACTTAGCAGCAGCAGCAGCAGTGTTACATTACTAATAGTAGTAGGAACACTGGATTAGATGTTGGCTACACTCTTCCTAGTACTGACATTGAACAGAGACTGAAGAATGGCCTGAATTAGTCAAGGGTGAACCACTTACAGTTAAGAAGGCAGGTGGATAGAGAAGGGAAAAACAAAGTTTTCTAACCCTTAAAAAAAAAATTCAGTCTCTACATACCCTCTGCCTTCCCATCACACCAAACAACTTGAACACATCCTTAACATGGTAATATATTATTAGACTTATAATTATTTAATTAGGAAATGACACCCAAATGCAATCTTCAGTTTGTAGAGGGAGCACAGGCTGAGATCGTCCAGCAATTCTTAATGAATTTCCTACTGAACAAGAAAGAGTGAAAAAATGGTAGAAAGGAACCCAGCAATATCGACAACACAGGCCTGAGTTGCAGTCTATTTAATGTTTCATGTTGAACAGCTGTACCAGGAAAAGTTCTAAATCTGAACATTTCAATATTTTCAAGGCAATTCAATTTGAGTTAAGCATCCTGACAGAGCATGTGAATTCCTAGAAAAAGAGACAAGCAGTTGCTGGAGGAGGGAGGCCCTTATGTTGGGGACAGTGTAAAAGTGTGCCTACGGTGCTGGGTCCTGGGGTCAGACAACCCTGTGAATACATCCTACTTCTGTCACTTACTATGAGTCTGACATCAGGTAAGATATTTATTTCTCTCAACTTCAGTAACCTCACCTGCAAGATGAGAATGACAGCACTTTCTTCACATTCTGAGGGTTTAGACTGATGTCTGGTAGATACAAAGGACTCAACATCAGCTCTCACTCTTGTTAATAAGACCACAGATACCTCAAGAAGAAAGCTGACAAGTGGACTAGGTTGTTTCTTTTATTAATTAATATAATGCTATGCATTATATTCATAAAATTCCTTGCCTGCCTTATAAAATATTAGGGTACTTCTACATAAAATTCCAAACCCTGCATCTATGCTTTTAATTACCTTTTGGAATTCTCCACAGCCTGGCTTTCATGTCATTTCCATCGTTAAATATTAATTTTTGGAAAAGTTGAATTGAGCAAGCTTTTTGAGGCAGGATGACACAGGGCACTCCTGGCCCCATCCTCAGAGCAAGGGATGTGTGAGTCGTTTTCACCGCCCTGCACCCTGGCTCTTTTTCTGTCTTAAAAATGGTCCTGTTACAGAAGGTAGGTCGGTTGCCAGGGGTCAAGTGGAGGAGGGGATGGGGAATGACTGCTAGCGAGTACTAGGATTCTTCCGGGGTGATGAATGCTGTGGAATTAGATAGTAGTGACAGTTGCATAACTTCGAAAATGTACTAAAAAATACTCAACTGTACACTTTAACGGGTACTTTTATGGTATTCGGATTACAGCTCAATCAAAAAAAAAAAGGTTTTTTTCTTCTTGACACACTTCCTCTCCTGTCAAACTCATACCTGTCCTGTGTGACTCAATTTAGATACTTTCTTCTCCCCCAAGGTTTTTATATGCATGGCCTATAGTTACTATGGGCTTCCCTGGTGGCTTACTGGTAAAGAAATTGCCTGCCAATGCAGAAGGCGTGGGCTCGATCCCTGGATTGGTAAGATCTCCTGGAGAAGGAAACGGCAACCCATTTTTCCCCCCAGTATCTTTGCCTGGGAAATCCCATGGACAGAGGAGCCTGGTGGGCTACAGTCCTGTGTGTGTGCTCAGTTACTAAGCTGTGTCTGACTCTTTGCAACCTTGTGGACACGACTTAGCGACTGACTAAACAACAATAGTCACCATAGTTCTTTCTGTTCTGATTTAAACACTGGTTTGAATGAGGGGAGGGGGTTAAGAAAAAGAAACCCTTTGGGAGACCCTGCTCAACTGTCTGTGAAACTTGGAATTTAACACTTCTTCCCTTCTCCTTCTTCCCCTGATCTGAGCATTGGAGGTAAATCCTAGTTTGACTTCAGTAAAACAGATTCCCAAATGTGTGATTTTTCTGCTGTGACTTTTCCCACAGTTTCCCCTGGAGCTTCTAAATTTAAAAAAAGAGAGAAAAAGGGACTCTTTGTTTTCCAATTGGAGGCACTGCATTTTAAAGACTGGGGGCAGATGAATTTGACAGCTAAGTGTAGTCCAAGTCTTATCTTTTCTATTACCTTACTCTGGAAAAGATGACTTTGTCTCATCAAAGCCTATCACTTTGAGAAAGATCTGAATCCACAAATGCCCATCTGAAGGGCCATGCTTTAACAAAAATTTCAGCAGATGTTGACTCTTTAAAAGATTAACTGGGAGCTTTGATAGTTGGATTCAGCAGCCTGTTCATTGCCTCCTCAGGGGGAAAACCAACTCCACTACTTCTACTTATCTGTCCATATCTTGTCTGTGCTAATGGTCTGTTATCTTTTTCTTTGAAAGGGTACAGTAACCCCACTCATGAAAGAGGTTCATAGAAACAGTGATTAACTTTAATGGTGCAACTACGGAGAAGGCAATGGCACCCCACAAAGTACCCTTGCCTGGAAAATCCCATGGACGGAGGAGCCTGGTGCTGCAGTCCCTGGGGTAGCTGCGAGTCAGACACGACTAAGCAGCTTCACTTTCACTTTTCACTTTCATCATTGGAGAAGGAAATGGCAACCCACTCCAGTATTCTTGCCAGGAGAATCCCAACCACGGGGGAGCCTGGTTGGGTGCCGTCTATGGGGTCACACAGAGTCGGACACGACTGAAGTGACTTAGCAAGCAGCAAGATAAGACAGGATTCTCCCTAATCTCTTTTACTCTGGTGAAGAAAGCTCTAGCCAAACCTTAATCTCCTTGAAGAGTACCTGTTACATGAAGGGAGGACTGTTTAGCAGTCAGACAGTGGATGGAGTTGAAGGAGGTAAGTAATAAGCCAGCCTGTTCACTCTTCCTTTCATGCTAGGAATTTTCTAGTGCTTCTCAAACTGTACAGTATACACAGAGCACCTGGACACCTTGTTAAAATGCAGATCCCAGGTCAACAGAACTGAGTGGAACCTGACTGAGATCCTGCATTTCTAACAAGCTTCCCCCTGATGTTGATGCTGCTGGTCCAGGAATCATACTGAGTAACAAGGAATATCTCTGATTTCCTAAGGATCTTGTAAACTGAGATTCAAAAGAAGTTTCATAAAGTTGACACTTTGAGATTCTTTTTTGCTGGTCCTGTAAAGGTGACAATAATGATTACAATGATGGTGACTGACATTGACAGAGGGCTTAGTATACAAAGGGCAAGTCTAGCCTACCTATAACTGTCCCCACCTTATTAATATAAAAGGACCTTCTGGGGTTTGGAGACACTGAAGTTGCCTGAGATCATTTTAAGATGCAGAGTGGTAAACTCACATGCTATCTGGCTTTACAGATGGGCTCTTAAATGTGACTGCCTCTCATCTTCCACTGTCATATTTTAGGTTCAGTGAAGCTGAGCAAAACTTGCCCTTTATCTCCAAAAAAGGAGCATTTTCCTTGTGCTATAGGAGTGAGTCACTGGGGGAAAGTTTTCCATGAAATCAGATGGAAAGTATAGAGAGACAGAGAGAAAACTCACCCAATAATGGCCTGAAGACTTAGGCTACACTAAGAGCAAAGAGTTTCAGCCAGTGACTAACTTTTTATCCTGAAAACAGATACTAGATTAGAAGACCGTTGCCATCGTAAATTTGGGGCTCATTCAAAATTGGTACAGAGGTAAGAAAAATGTATCTATTATATGTGGTTTAGCCGCTTAGTTGTGTCCGATTCTTTTTGACCCCATGGACTATAGCCTGCCAGACTCCTCTGTCTATGGGGATTCTCCAGGCAAGAATACTGGAGTGGGTTGCCATTTCCACTTCCAATCTATTATATACTTTTACATGAAAATTATCTCCTTTGAACAAAGAAGAAAATGCTTAGAAAGGATACCATAAGTACAATAGATAAAAGAAAACATTTGACAGATTGGATTTCATCAAAATTTAAAATATATATACTTCAAAATATTTGCAAATGAAGTGACCAACAAGGGCTTAATTTCCAAAATATACAAACAGTTCATATAACTCAGTGACCAAAAAACAATCAAAAAATGGGCAGAAGACCTACCTAAATAGGTATTTCTCCAGAGATGGCCAATAGGAACAGGAAAAGATGCTCATCATTGCTAATTATTAGAGAACTGCAAATTGAAACTACAATGAGGCACCACCTCACACTGGTATGAATGGACATAATTTAAAAGCCTACAAAATGTTGGAGAGGGTGTAGAGAAAAGGGAATCCTCTTACACTGTTGGTGGGAATGTAAATTGGTAGAGCCACTATGGAAAACAGTATTGGGGTTCTTCAAAAAAATTGAAAATTTTGTTGCCATCTGATGCAGCAATTCCACTCCTGTGCATATATCCAGGCAAAACTATAATTTGAAAAGATACATGTACTCCTATGTTCATAGCAGCACTATTTACACTAGCCAAGACATGGAAAACAACTTAAATGTTCACGGACAGATGAACAGATACAGACGATAATGGTATATATACATTGGTATATATACAATGGAATACTACTCAGCTACAAAAAAGAAATGAAATAATACCATTTGCAGGAACATGGACGGACCTAGAGATTATCACATGAAGTGAAGTAAGTCAGAAAAAGAAAGACAAACATATGATATCACTTATATGTGGAATTTAAAATATGACACAAAATGAACACATCTAAGAAAGAGAAACAGATTCACAGACAACAGAACAGACTTGTGATTGCCAAGAGGGAGGGGAGTGGGTGAGTGAAGGATTGGGAGTTTGGAATTAGCAGATGCAAAATATTATATATAGGATGGATAAACAATAAGGTCCTACTGTATAGCACAGGGAACTATATTCAATATCCTCAGATAAATCAGAATGGAAAAGAACATGAAAAAGAATATACTGAATCACTTTGCTCTACAGCTGAAATTAACACCTTGCAAATCAACTATACTTCAATAAAAATTTTTAAATGTATATATTTCAAACAGCACCAATAAGAAAGAATAGACAGAGAAAATATTTGCAAATCATCTATCTGATAAAGGACTTGAATTCTTACAGCTCAATAATAACCCAATTAAATAATGACCAAATGATTTGAATACACATTTCACCAAAGAAGATATATGGATGATGAACAGTACATGAAAAGAGGTTAACATCATTAGGCATTAGAGTAAAGCAAATTAAAACTGCAATGAAACACCACTTCACACTAACTAGAGTGGCTGTAATAAAAAAAAAAAGACAAACAATTACCAGCATTGACAAGGAACTGGGGGAATTCCCATGTATTACAGGTGGGGCTGTAAAATGGCTCAGTTGCTCTGGAAAACAGTATCCTTTAAAATCTTTGTAAAATAAAATGCACATATATGTATACACTGGGCTTCCTTGGTGGCTCAGTGGTAGAGAATCCACCTGTAATGCATGAGATGAGGGTTCGATCCCTGGGTCAGGAAGATCCCATGGAGAAGGAAATGGCAACCCACTCCAGTATTCTTGCCTAGGAAGTCTGACAGACAGAAAAGCCTGATGGGCTATACAGTCAATGGGGTCACAAAAGAGTCAGACATGACTTAGTGATTGAACAACAACATTTATGCATGTTGTATTTGTCAATTTCCCTTCTCTTCCTTTTTTCTTTCCCATACTATTTTTATACAGAATGTGTTATGGTGGTTAACTTTGCAATCAAATCCAAAGGTTTCATGATACTGAGATGCAGTGCCACGGACTTAGTGAAATGGTCATGATCCAGAAGTCCTGAACTTTGAGCTGGGGATGCAGGAGCTGAAGAAACTATGCGTTGCTTTCCTCTGGGAAGTGGATGAGCATGTTTGTGGCTCTACGGGATTTGGTTGCACAATGTTAGCTGGAATATTAAAACAAAACGAAACTGTGGTAAGGCATGCTGGACAACTACAGGAGTAAGCCGAAGTAGACACTCGCTGTCTGGCAGCTACTCTCTTCCTGTTTAGGGGACTCACCACTTGCATGTGGTCCGTCTCCTATGATGGAAGCCAGAGAGCCATGACAGATCGTCCCACTCTCTTCTTCCCTCTGGATCCCAGAGTGGGAACATATGAACCAGGAGCAGCCACTCAGCAACATCTGCCCAGGGTTTTGAATCTTGACTGAGAATCACAAGCGGACTAGTAAGGTTCATTCATGGCAGTAGTGCATTCATGTCTGAGGGCCTTGGTATTGACACTGTGTGCTCTGCCTGGCTCATTTTGGTCCCATCATTCCCCTTGCTCCTCTACTTCTTTCAGGTCTCTCCTCCATGTCATTTAGGGAAGAGATCACCTCAACTGAAACAGCTCCCTTATCTGCCTGTCATCCTTTATGCTCTCACTCTATTTTTCCACATGGCACACATCACTATCTAGAATTATATAGTTAGTTTTAACTGGTTATTTTTTTTTGTACTGTATTAAAAATGTATTCTCCACAAGGATATAAATAGGCTGTCTCATCCCCTCACTTCATTTCCAGAGCTCAGAACAGTGCCCAGTAAATGCAACTGTTCAGTACACTTTTGTTAAGTGAACAAAAAACTGAAAATTAGCCCAGGGTCTGGCAGGCCAATAAAAACCTGTTAAGCTGTACTGAATTAGTATTACTTCTTTACCAGGCTTACTTGGGGGGGAAACAATCCTGAGTGGCACAAAGGTGAAATCATGATTTGAGAGTTCAATCCCAGCTGTGTCTTGATGCCTGTGCTAAGTTATGAAGTTATTTGTCTATGAATTTATTATGTTACTATCTTATGAAGCATGAACATCTGGCTGTGCAAATTTTAATTTAAAATGGCATCCGCCTGCATGTCTCAACACAGTAATCTGCCAGCTTGTGCTCAAACACTTACGAAAACTAAGAAAAAGATAGAAACCAGCCTCAATAGAGGATCAAATGCCAAGTACCAGAGGAATCTTCATCAATGTAAGTCAAATGGTACTGTATTAGGAAAGCAACTCACAGTTCTTTGAAAAGACAAAGCCTTCTTCCTCAAAAGAAAGTCAACAGCACTTTTCACAAGTAAATGACAAAGGTTAAAAGACTGAAAGTGAAATACATACCTACAAGCAATTTAAGTGAAAAGCTTAGAAACAAAAGGAAGAGTAAGATTTTCCTTGAAAATGCAAACGAAAAGATCAGAGGTGGCACATTTATGTTTTGGCAATTTGGCCGCTGCTGCTGCTAAGTCGCTTCAGTTGTGTCTGACTCTGTGCGACCCCATAGACGGCAGCCCACCAGGCTCCCCCGTCCCTGCGATTCTCCAGGCAAGAACACTGAAGCGGGTTGCCATTTCCTTCTCCAATGCATGAAAGTGAAAAGTGAAAGTGAAAGTCCCTGGGATTTTCCAGGCAAGAGTACTGGAGTGGGGTGCCACTGCCTTTTCCCTGGTAATTTGGAATCTGAGACAAAAATCATTCATGAAACAAAAGAGGCAATTTTGTACAGATAAAAGTTACAAGCCACAGAAAAGACAGAATACTCAATAATCTAAATGCATCATTTATCACAGATATAGCAAAAAAGGTGAAGTGGATAGTAGGCAAGTATTGTGGGAGATTTTCAATGTTTTTCATATACTTTTACAAATTGGGTAGTTAAAAAATATAAATAGGCAGAGGAGAGAATATGAACAATGAGGTTAGTAAGAATCAATATGTATATTTATATAAAAAACAATATCCTCTTCTTGGGCATCCATTAAGGTTTATAAAAATTGACTATGTTGTCACATTGAGAATGTAACTTCCTCAACTGAAAATACACGAGTCATATATCCTCAATGTAGTGCAATAAAATTAGAAATGAATAACAAAATGTAAGATAGAGATCTTAGAAACATACTGAAGAAAGGAGAAATAAAATGCCTACTTACCGACAATTTGGAAATTAATGAAAAGAGAGCATTTTCAGAAAACTAGCAAACCCAAACTCTGACTAAAATCACTGACTTAAATGTTCTCATTATTAAATAAGAAAGAATAAAAATAAATGAGAAGTGTTCAATACAAACCCTTATCAAAACAATAAAACATACACATTGAAAATAAAAAATATATTAGAGCAAAAATTAATAGGATCTGACAAAATAACCATACAGTTAATAAATAATTCTATGAACTTTTAAAAAAAGGCAAAATAGAAAAATCTCAGGAAATTTTCACCCAGAAAAAGACAGAAAACACAATAAATGAAATTTTAAGTGGAGGAGAGTGACAGAAAATTGGACGCCCTTTTCTCTATTAACATAGTTGAGGATTTCAAAGAAGTAAAGGATTATCTGAGATAATATAAAACTAAAAATTGTACAAGAAAATGGAACTATGTATCAAAAAATTCTCTCTAAAGTAGCTTCTAAAGCCAAAAAAGTAAGGTTTTTAAAACTTCAAAAATCAGGCAATTCCTCTGTTTAATATAGAAACTTTCTCAGAGTAAGAAAAGTTAGGGCTGCCATCGTAACATAGTACAGACTGGGTGGTCTCAACAACAGAAATTAACTTTCTCACAGTTCTGGAGGCTGGAAGACCAACCTCGACGTGCTGGCAGGCTGGCTTTTGGTGAGGACTCTCCTTAGCGTGCAGACGGCCCCCTTCTTGCCATCTCCTCGCATGCCCTTTCGCTATGTGTCACACTCCTGGGGTCTCTTCCTCCTGTAAGGAGACTGGCCCCATCAGATGAAGGCCATGCTCTTCTGACCTTTAACATTTAATTATCTCCCTAAAGGCCCTATCTCCAAACAGTCACATTAGGGGGTTAGAGCTTCAGTCTGTGGGTTTTTTTTTGGGGCGGGGGGAGGGGAGCACAACTCACTTTATAACAAATATACCTGTGGATAAAGAAATCTGAAATTTATAGGGACGTCTTGCAGAGTACATACAGGTTCAGTTATGTTATCAGTAGTAGCAATAATAAATATTCTTTAGTACTTTGCAGTTTATAAACCACGCTCATTTATACTATATCTCAAGTCAGTCAGGAGAAGGCAATGGCACCCCACTCCAGTACTCTTGCCTGGAAAATCCCATGGATGGAAGAGCCTGGTAGGCTGCAGTCCATGGGGTCTCTAAGAGTCGGACACAACTGAGTGACTTCACTTTCACTTTTCACTTTCATTCATTGGAGAAGGAAATGGCAGCCCAGTCCAGTGTTCTTGCCTGGAGAATCCCAGTGACGGGGAAGGCTGGTGGGCTGCCGTCTATGGGGTCGCACAGAGTCAAATATGACTGAAGCGACTTAGCAGCAGCAAGTCAGTCAAATATCACCTCATCATTGAGGCTTCTCTGAACAGCACCTCCACCATACCATGTGCTATCATGTTTGTGTACTAGGTCCCCCAGTCACTGTTCTCTAACTTTTTATGTGGCTTTATTTTTTAACACTTGTCATCATTCATTATGTTTATTTAATTAGTGAGTTATTGCTTGTCTCCTTCACTAGAAAATGCTTCTTGAGAGCAGAGACTGTGTGTTTAGTGCACTATTTTTTTTTTTTTTCCCAGCACTTAGATCAATGCCTGGCCCATAGTAAGTGATCAATAAATTGTTACATGAAAGAGGAAGTTACCATGAAAGAGCTTCCATGAAAGAGGAAGCTCCTGACCTCTCCTGGTCACAGAAGAGGGCTTCTGATTTCCCATCCTATACTCCATCTGGTATCAAAAAATCACATCCTTTGCAATTCATGTTGTCTTAGATGATTAGATAAAATATGTCTTTTGAGAAGGAAAAGCTTCACTGTGATATAATTCACATACTGAGTGCTGAAGAATTGATGCCTTTGATTTGTGGTGTTGGAGAAGTCCATTCTGAAGATCAGCCCTGGGATTTCTTTGGAAGGAATGATGCTAAAGCTGAAACTCCAGTACTTTGGCCACCTCATGCGAAGAGTTGACTCATTGGAGAAGACTCTGATGCTGGGAGGGATTGGGGGCAGGAGGAGAAGGGGACGACAGAGGATGAGATGGCTGGATGGCATCGATGACTCAATGGACATGAGTCTGAGTGAACTCTGAGAGTTGGTGATGGACAGGGAGGCCTGGTGTGCTGCGATTCATGGGGTAGCAAAGAGTCGGACATGACTGAGCGACTGATCTGATCTGAGAAGACTCTTGAGAGTCCCTTGGACTGCCAGGAGATCAAACCAGTCCTAAATGAAATTAACCCTGAATATTCATTGGAAGGACTGATGCTGAAGCTGAAGCTCCAATACTTTGGCCACCTGATGTGAAGAGCTGACCCATTGGAAAAGACCCTGATGCTGGGAAAGACTGAAGGAAGGCAGGAGGAGAGGGGACAAGAGAGGATGAGATGGTTGGATGGCACCATTGACTCAATGGACATGAGTTTGAACAAGCTCTGGGAGATGGTGAACAACAGGGAAGCATGGTGTGCTGCAGCCCATGGGGTCACAAAGAGTCTGATACGACTGAGTGACTGAACAACAACAATACTTCATCCATTTAAAGTACACAATTCAATGGTTTTTAGTATATTCACAGAGTTGAGCAATCTTTTCTACAATAAATTTTTGAACATTTTATCACCCTAAGAAGAAACTCAATACCCTTTAGGTGACCTGCCATGATTTCTTGAATATCCCCAGGCAACTCCAAGTAACAGTAATCTACTTGAAATCCTTACTGACTTGCTAATTAGTGTTAAAATATATATGACTTCTAAACTTTGTTGGAATTATTTCTAGATAGTTTATGTTTTCATAATCATTTCAGATGGAATTTATTGTTCTAGAGCTGTTCTGTCCAATACACTAGCCACTTACCACATGTGACAAAGAAGACTTGAAATGAGGCTGTCTGTTTCTTTTTCCTTTGTTTAAGATGGCTACCATTCATAACAGCATGGCTGACAACAGTCTACACATGGAAGCAACCTAAACGTACATCAACAGGTGAATGGATAAAGGTGATGGGCTACATATAAATAAAGAAATACTATATGCTTAGTTGCTCAGCCATATCCGACTCTTTGCAACCCCATGGAGTGCAGCCCACCAGGTTCTTCTGTCCATGGGGAATACTACTCAGCCATAAAAAAGAATGAAATAATGCCATTTGCAGCAACATGAAGGGACCAAAAAGATTATCATACTAAGTGAAGTCAGACAGAGAAAGACAAGTAGCATATGATGTCACTTATCAAAACTAGGTTCTCAACTTCGTGTTTGGAGAGGGTGACCATGAAGAGAGTCAGTGGAGTGAAGAAAGAACTTTCTGACTCTAGGATGTCCTTTTATTGTGATCTTAGGTCACTCTTATGACTTTAGACACATTTTATACATGACTGTGACAGAGGTTAAGAGTACTTTTGGTTATAATGACAAAAGTCACTTCATGCAGTTTAAAAACAAAAGGAAGTTGTTGGATCCACTATATGGAAGACAAGGAGAGAGAAGGTGGCTTCAAGAAGTGCTGAGTCCGGAACCTCAAGTGTTGACCTCACCTGTGCTGATCTGGCTGCTTCCTGTTTTCTCTCAGCTCTATTTGTCTCCAAATGTCACCTCCTTATTTCCTAAAGCAGAAGTGTTTTCTACTTACAGCACAACACATGGCCAAAGATACCTTTCTGGTTTCACAAAATTTCCAGGAGTGAGGAGTCTCTCTCTTTTTCTCATAGTTATAAAAATCCTAGGGAAGACCTCTGATTGGCTTCAATGAATTACACCCCCACCTCACTAGCCAATCACTAGTCAGGGAGGTGACACATGAATCATGTGTTCATCCCTGTGTTCAAGGGAGATGAACCTCCAGAAAGAGGGTGTGAAATGAACAGAGAGGGGGCAGTAGAAATAAAGAATCTGAAAGTGTCAGCTGTTAATCATAGACATACAGATATTGAAATTTTAGTTGCAGAGTGAATATTCTGGTCATTTCCTCCAGTCCTCCATTTTATGGATACAGAAGGGTAGACCCAAAAAAGTTAAGGAACCTATTCAAGGTCACAGAGCTTTTATAGTAACAGAGTTGAAACTAGGAAGTCAGCTGAGAAGACTGAGCCCCTGATGTGTCCACAGTGTTGTGCTCTGCGTGCTGGCCAACTCCATTCCCATCGCCCATGAAGTGTAAGTTAATACACAGGCTCCTCTGATAAAGATCTTGCACTAGGATGGCAATAAAGGCAATGAGCTGAGTACCTACTTTGCGCTGGGCACTTTGTATGTTTATTTAGAAACTTCACCATCACCTTGAGTGGTTGGTACTATTTTTCCTATTTTGCAGGTAACAAAAATAGAAACCTGGAGAGGTTGACTGGCTCCCTGAGGCCACACAGTTAGATGTCCATGTGATGAAACTCATGTCAGATACTACAGCTCACACTGATTCCATAACACCCATTGCCTCCCTTCCTAGGCATCAAAGCCTCCTTCAGTAATAACAAGAATAGACCTAAAGTGGGGGGCATCTAAGGGAAGATTTTGTTGTCATATTTTTTGCCAAACGGGTGCTGCTTCTTGGCAGTCACTTTGAAAACAACTTAAAGAGGAAGACTGGGGAAAACGGTTTAGATGGAATAAAAAGCCGCCCCTGCAGTTGAGGAAAAGGACGGTTTGGGGAGGGTTGAGAGGGTGTGGCGGAAAGATGGAGATCTTGTTGACGCCCATGTCAGATCCCCTGGGGAGTTAGGCTGTTTCCCGCTCAGAGCTCCCCTCCAGAGCATGAACCACCAACCTCACGGTGTAAGAGCACAAGACCTATCGTTTCTTGTGTGGTTGCCAGTGTCAGGATAATGCTGTTCATCTGAATAAGGATGAATAAACTACAACTAACTGAGCTTACAGAATTTCCTTTTGTCCTCTCAAAAGCTGATGAGGTCAAGAACTTTCACGGCACCTGGAGACGTAGCAAAGTGAAGACCTTTGCTCACAGCTGAGCAGTCGTTTCCCATCACGCCTCCCGGTCTCTCTTGTGTTTGTCCCCACCTCATCCCCAACTATGTGCTTCCGACGCTGCGCCTGTGCTCCAGCTGAGCCCTTGCCCAGAATGCCAGCATCACACCTCCTCTTCACAGTCATCCATCAAAGCTCAGATGAGATCCCCCATCCTGGGGGAAAACACATCTGTGACCACTTTAGCCCACAGAACGTTTTCCCTCCTCTGATGCCTTAAAAAAAAACTTCTCTGAACTTTATTAGGAACTTATTACACATACCTTGATTTATTTAAGTTACTGCTTCACATAAAAAAACCATACACACAATTTTAAAATACTTCTCAAAATGGTCCCCAGAAGGCCGCCACTTGCTAGTCGTGCAGCTCTGTTCAGTCACTCTCGGAGCCTCAGTTTCCTCAGCCCTCAAATGGAGACAATCTTAGCAAGCCCTTGATGGCTGGCAGGGTTCTTGTGGGGCACTCAAACATTGAATAGGGAAATGTTTACTGTAATTCTCTAGCCTAGGGACTGGGAAGCCAAATCCTCACAGGATTTAGGCAGCTAATGTAAATGAGAGAAGGCCAAAGTGAGGCAACAGAGGCTGGTGGGGATTGTGGTAGACTGTGGTACCTGGAGACCACATGATTCATCTAAAGGGGACAGTCATTTCCCACATCTAGACAGCTGTTGTCACGTAGCAACAAGGCAGAACCTCTGCTGCTAGAGCTTCATTTTTGAAGAGAAGTCAGAATTGGGAGAATGACACTGAAACATGTAAAATATCATATAAGAAACGAGTTGCCAGTCCAGGATCGATGCACGATACTGGATGCTTGGGGCTAGTGCACTGGGACGACCCAGAGGGATGGTATGGGGAGGGAGGAGGGAGGAGGGTTCAGGATGGGGAACACATGTATACCTGTGGCGGATTCATTTTGATATTTGGCAAAACTAATACAATTATGTAAAGTTTAAAAATTAAATAAAATTAAAAAAAAAAGAAATATAAACATTTTATAACATTTCTTCATTTTTGAGACATTGTTATGCCAAACAAAACCCAAAATCATTCCGATAGGAAGCCTGTATGTAACTCTATGCTATGTATACGTGTACTGCTCCAAACTACAACGGGCATCTGGATTGCATGTCTGCGTTATTTTCTGTGTTTTCTTCAATTTGTGCTTTGTGAGTCTATGTTTTTTCTTTGTTATTTTGTTATTTTTTGTTTTCCTCAATAAGACTGTAAAGTTTTTGTGGGCGATTCATATCTTCTGTATTTAAACCCAATTAATCTCGGTAAATGGTACTTGCTTGTTTGTCTAGATGTATGGCTCTTAAATTTCAGCATGGGTCAGTGTTAATGGAGTTGCTTGTTAAAAATGCTGATTTGCCACAGCAATTCCACTGCAAGGTATACACCCAACAGAAATGTGTACAGATATTCATCAGAAGACATCCACTAGGATATTCATGAAGCATTATTCATAATAGCTGCAAGTTGAAAGCAATCCAATAGCCCATCACCAGTCTCAGAATAAATCTAAAGATTATGATAATATTTATAATAAAAGCATAGCACAATGAAAATGAATAAACTGCAGCAACATGTAGCAACACGAATGAATCTCACAAATTATAATAGTGAGTATAAGAAGCCAGAAAACAAAAAATACAGTTTACACTTACATATATAAATAAATCCACCTGCAATGTAAGAGACCTCATTTCGATTCCTGAGTGAGGAATATCTTCTGGAAAAGGGATAAGCTACCCACTCCTGTATTTTGGGTTTTCCTTGTGGCTCAGCTGGTAAAGAATCTGCCTGCAATGTGGGAGACCTAGGTTCGATCCCTGGGTTGGGAAGATCCCCTGGAGAAGGGAAAGGCTACCCACTCCAGTGTTCTGGCCTGGAGAATTCCATGGACTACATAGTCCATGGGGTTGCAAAGAGTAGGACACGACTGAGCGACTTTCTCTTTCTTTCATATAAATACAGAGATTGGCAAAACCTCATCTATAGGTTATAAGTCAGGATAATAGGAACTGCTAGAGAGAGGCAGTGACAAAGGGAACCAGGTGGGGGAGAGGGATTGATAACTTAGGGCTTTGGGATTAACCAATACACAGTACTAAACATAAAATAGATAAAAAACAAGGTCCTACCGTATAGCACAGGGAATTATATTTAACTATACTCCATATCTTGTAATAACTTATAATGGAAAATAATCTGAAAAAGAAAATATGTGTATATATTTTGAATTGCTTTGCTGTACATATGAAAATAACGATGCTAAATCAACTATACTTCAACAACAATGACAGAAACGTTAAAAGAAAAAGGAACAAGGCACTTCTGGGGTTCTGGCAATACTGCTGATTACATGGATGTTTGAAAATTCATCGAGCTGGACACTTATTTGTACTTTTCTTCACATTAACATGGCAGTGAAAAGTTAAAATGCTAATTCCAGGGCCTCACTCCAGACCAACAGAACCACTCCCCAGACACTACCAGTGGGAGTCGGCAGAGGCCTCCTGCTTTGAGAAAGCCGCTGCACTAGAAGGACCACACATTTCCTCTTCCAGAGGCTTTCTAGAAGCACTCTAGGCTAGGCCCCCAGCACCTGCCTTTCCTACTTTCCCCTGTATGTTCCCATGTTTTACTAGAAATAAAGAGTGACATAAAATTAAGAGGCATTATGGGTGTGTTCAAACAGTGGCACTTGAGGCAACAGAGAGAGAGAGACAGTTCTGATGATGTGCCAGCTTATAAAATATAGCTAAATAAAATTAAATGTTTATGGGCTGACTAATGCGCCATATCCCCAGGGTGAAAAAGTCAAGTGTTCACCACTGCTGAATGTCAGCTGAATCCTGGTCTCCCCGGGAGGAATGAGAGCTGGATGGAGGCCAAAAGGATGCGGGGCATTCAATGGAAGGAAAAGGGGAGATTCTGAGACTGGGGCAGGAACAGGGAACGCCCAGCACTGGAGAGGTTTTGGGAGCTGTGCTTTCAAGCTTAGTTTTTGTCAGTGTGAGAAAGCTGAGGCTGAGAGCTGATTCAGATGACAGATATTTACATTCTGTGCTCTAGCATTTAAGAATTCTGAAATCAACGGAATGTCATAGGGAAAACGGAATGAATCCTTTAACAAGCTACAGGAAGACAAAGACTGTTATCAGCTTCATCTTTGAAGCCTCAGCTTCTGGCACCGTGCTTGGCACATCTGCTGCTGCTGCTGCTAAGTTGCTTCAGTCGTGTCCAACTCTGTGCGACCCCAAAGATGGCAGCCCACCAGGCTCCCCCGTCCCTGGGATTCTCCAGGCAAGAACACTGGAGTGGGTTGCCATTTCCTTATCCAATGCATAAAAGTGAAAAGTGAAAGTGAAGTCACTCAGTTGTGTCCGACTCTTAGCGACACCATGGACTATAGCCTACCAGGCTCCTCCGTTCCTGGGATTCTCCAAGCAAGAACACTGGAGTGGGGTGCCATTGCCTTCTCCTGGCACATCAGAATACTCAATGAATTCATTCATTCAATACCTATTTTGAATACCTATTCTAGTTTAGGTACCATTCTTAGAAGTTGAGACAAAACAGACAGAAGTCCCTTCCAATGGCTTCTGCCTCACTCAGAGTCTAAGCTGAGGTCTTCACAGTGAGTGACCACAAGCCTGAACCAGTGGCCAGTAAGCTTATAATCTTATATTTAACCTAAGTATGTGCAGGCCTGCAATTCTGTTTTATGCATCATTGTCAAACTTGAAATAAAACTTTTTAAGAAGAGAAAGTTTCTTCACAGACTTAGAGAATGAACTTATGGTTGGTTACCAGGGCTAAAGGTCAGGGGGAGGCATCATTAGGGAGTTTGGGAGTAACATGTACACACTGCTATATTTAGAACAGATAACCGAAAAGGACAGGAACTCTGCTCAATATCATGTATGGATGGCCAAAAAGTTTGTCCAGGTTTTTTAAGCTGATTCAGGAAAACCTGAACAAAGTCTTTGGCCAACCCAGTAACAACTTAAATGGGAAAAGAATTTGAAAGAGAACAGATACATGTATAACCGCATCACTTTGCTGTACATCTGAAACTAACCAACACTGTTAATCAACTGTAATCCAATAAAAAATAAAAAGGTTAAAAAAAAAAAGAAAGTTTCTTAAAATTACAGGCCAACCTCCTCTATCCATGGAATTCTCCAGGCAAGAATACTGGAGTGGGTTGCCATTCCCTTCTCCAGGGGATCTTCCCGACCCAGGGATTGAACCTGGCTCTCCTGCATTGCAGGTGGATTCTTTACCATCTGAGCCACCAGGGAAGCCTGTTTTAAAATTAACTCACCATAAAAAAGAAAATTCTTTTGCATGACTTTGATCAGTTTTTCATTAAAAAAAATTTTTTTTTAGTTTAAAAGGAACTTCAAAAGAAAAGAATATCTAGATACCATTCAAAGTCATCCTGTACATTCCCCAGGGCCACAGGTACAATTTACCTAGAGAACTCTGCAAGGACACCAGGGATGGAGGGGAATGCTTTCAGGATGGTGTCTCCTGCTGGCACTTCTGTCAAAAGGCTGGGGCAAGATTGTAGCCTGTTGCCTGGGGCAGATGGAGAAAGGAGCTGGTTCCTTCCAGGAAGCCTGAAAATAGACAGGTTGGTGCCAAGCTCTGGAATGTTTATATAAGAAAGGAAACCTCATTGTGCAAAGGACAACTTTTGTCTACAGAGACCTGGCAAACAATTAAAGTGGTTGTCAAGCTGTGGGGCTTGGAGTCTTCAAAAAGGAGCAGATCGACAGGGTTTAAGATTTGTATTCCAGGACTGTAGGAGTACCACTCTGAATACACAATTCACACAGGTCTGGCTAACTCTTCCCAGGTCCTATTGCTTTTTCTCTGCTTTCTTGAGTTATTACTCAGGTATTTATAAAAAGGGAGCACAACACTTGGCTGAGATCCATCATCGTTCAGCACAATCAACTTAACACTAAGCCCTGCAATATTCTATAATACTGATTTTGTTAAGTAAGTGAACAGAGATTAGTGAGAACCAGACAGAATTACAACCAACAGCAACTTTTTATTAAGCCTTGAGCCTTGTTAAAGAGTTTTTACTGTTAACTTATGCCCTGTGACTCTATAAAACAGGGATCTCCTGAGCCCCACTTTCAGGATGAGGGAGTAAAGTAAATTTAAGGAACTTGCCTGGTGTCACATGACTACTGGATTCAAATCCTGACGTGCCTCAATTTAAAGTCCCAATAGGCAGATGTTCAGACAACAGAGTTTTAAAGACAAGAGGAACACTACAAGGCTCTGAAAAAGGCTGGTCTATCCAGGGCATATATGGAAACAGAAGTTAATGGTATCTATCTGGAACTGGTTTGACTGAGTTAAGAACGTACATGAAACAGAGCTGTACACAATACTAGACCAACCATGGGGTCCACATTAACAATGTGGGGGAATCATTAATGCTGGGAGACAAGGACGTGTGTGTGGGTAATTAGCTTCTCTGGAATCAGTGACACACTTGCCGTGGGTCTCAAGTATCATGCCACTGCTGTCTTGGGAAGAGTGTGCACCAGTCACCTGGCTGTGCCTCTACACAGTGGTGGAATTCTGGAAGACTGGGGAGAGAACTGTTAGTCCATTTCCGTATTACTCGCCCCCACAAAGCATCCACTTGGCTGTCAATTTCAACTTTGGAAAGATGGTCATGTGTGGAGGAAAGATTCCAACATGAATATTGTCATCAGAGCCTTGGCCTTCACAAATGTAACATTTCATGGTGAGGAGGATGATGGCAGTGCTGGTTAGGTCCCAGACACTATTCTAGGCATTTTTTCATGTGACCCATTTGACATTTTAGGTCACCACAATTAACCCCATTTTACAGATGAAGAGGGTGAAGCAGAGAAGTAACCTCATCCAGGCTCACACATCTACCACCTGGCAGAGCTTGAATTCAAACCAGCATAGGACGTCCTCCCAATTTCAGTCCTCCTGAGTTACTGAAGACTCAAGATGTAGACTCGTGTGTCATTCGTCAGAGGCATGAACTGAAATACACTTGCTATAAGGGACTTAGTGCAGAAGTGAAACATTTAGGTAGTGACTAAGCCCAGCTCACTGACCAATATCTGAATCTCAGAAAAGTTCTGCTGTTTTCTGGTTAACTGAATGTGGACTTTTTTGGGAAAGTTACACAACATGGTAGATTTAATAATTATGCTTTTAACTGCAAGTGACAAGAATACCAAGTAATAGCAGTTTTTAAAGTAAAGACAATTTTCTCAAGTAACAATAAGTCTGGGGACAAGTGTGTGTTAGTGATGTCTCCCCTCATGGACCTGAGATAGTTGCAGTGTTTCCAAGCATCCCATCTTTACACCCTAGCATTCCCCGCCCTCCTCCAAAAGAGGTGGGGCAAAAAATACTGCCTCTTTAAAGGAGGAAAATTACTTTCTAGAAGTTCCCCTACCTCCTTCCTGTCACATTTCACTGTCTAGAACCGTGTCGCTCTTCAATGCCTAGACCAGCGTGTCTCAATCTCATTTGCTGACATCTGGGGCCAGATAACTCTCTGTGATGGGGAGCTGTCTTGGCATTGCAGGAGGTTGTGTAGCATCCCTGACCTCCACCCACTAGATGCCAGGAGCACCCTCCCAGTTACCATAACCCCAAATGCCTCCCACCATTGCCAATATCCTGTGGGTGTGTGTGTGGGTTTAAAACTCTCTGGGTTGAGAACCATTGTCACAGACTAATGACAGTAGAGAGAAAGGGATAGTCACAGCTGGCTCAGACCAATTGCGGTGCATCCCCCAAGGCTGGGCACATTGCTGCCTTTGGAGTCTCTCTGAAGGAGAAGGGGTGATAGCTTTGGGTTTGGCAACTGTTCCCCTGAGAAGGAGGTTTTCCCTCTTCCCACGTACTTCACAAAGCATATCCGAGAGATGAGAGCCTCAGCAATATCTAATCTGCAGCTTTGGTGGCTACAGGAAAACAGTCAGGACTCAGGGTGGTCTGTAGTCTTCTTACTTAGAAAATCTACACCAAGCTGTCTCTCTCTGAATGCACTCCTTTCTTTTTTTCTTGCCCCACCTCCCTTAAGGAAAAAAAAAGGACAAACCTGTATTTGTCCAGGGATGTTTAGTAAACAAGGACTTCAAGTAGAAAATTCTTACATTTGTTCCCTCAATTACGGCTGCCTTGGACACTTAAAAATACATGTTGGTTAAAGTACAATTGGTCATTTCATGATGAGGACAGTACAATTGGTCATTTCATGATGAGGACAGTCACTCCGTTGTAAATATGATCACTGGAGGGTGCAAGTTTTAAGGACAATAGCGAACACGTTTTGAGCATTTGCTATGTCCTGGGTGCTATGATAAATTGCAGGACGTGGATAAAGACTGTGAAGTAGGTGTCAGGATTTGCTTTTACAAAAAGCCGCAGAAGTTCTATGACTTGCTGATTTGCACAGCCAGGACGATGAGGCACTAATCTCTGAACTCAGCTTGAATCATCACTCTTTGTTGTTTTAAAGCCATTTTCAAAAATTAAGATTACGTATCAAACCATTGCAAAAGACAAACTAGTCAATTTTATGTCTAAACAAACATACACACACCAAACAAAAAACACCCCAAACTTTTAAACTGGATGTTTGACAACTATTGGTAAATTCTGTCAATTGGCAGCCCAAGGTCATTTCAATATTACGCTACCTATTTTTAAAAATTCCATCAATCTCATGTGGAAGATGGATTCAGAATTTTCAGCTCGAAAACACTGCTTGCATTTAAAGGGTTACAGGTGTGACTTCTCTGGGTTTTAAGAACTGTTCTTCAGATCATGGTTCTCATCAAAGTCACAGTCTACATTTTTGTAAACATGTTTAATAAGAAAAAAAATTAAATGGCAAAAACAATATGAAAGATCGCTCTAAATATGGAAACAGTGGAATGAATGTTATGTTGTAAAGGCGCTCACTTATGAAAACACTAATTAAAAAGCACACACTGTGTATCTTAGGGAAGGCAGATACTTCTTCAATGTTTTCCAAAAAAATTTTTTTCTACCGTCCTTTAGTAGTAAGAATGAAAGAATATTGAGCATTCTCAAATGAGAACCCAACTTTCATATTAAAGAGAAAACCCAGAGTCAATATGAAATTAGTTATATTAAGGGCTACAGATTCCCATGAAGGTTGAAAACTAATCATAGTAAAAGAAAATTCTGTTAATCTCCTTAAAGCCCTAGAGGCATAAAAACTTCAGGAACTGATTAATTTTCTTTTGCTCAGATACTTTATAATGATTCAGCAAAACAAATACCTCAGCACTGAGTAACATTAAATTGGGAGCAGATCTGAACCTATCCCCCCAAGCCAACTTGCCTCAGAAGAGTCAGCAATATCAGGGTATGCTTCAGTGCAAAAGTTTATCCTGAATTGATTGGAGCAGAGGAAACAGAATCATATATATATATATATATATATATATATATATATATATATATGAGTTTTGACATATAAACTCCTATTCCTCATCATATGGTCAGTGCACACCGCCCCCCCCTTTCTCAATGAAAACAAATCTGGTTCAAAATATTTCATTTGAAAACAAAGTCAATCAGATTTTGTAGAACTAAAAATAATAATAAATGCAGGGAGAGTGTACGTACAGACAGTTGATTCTCATTATCTGCGGTAGTTTTGTTCTAGAAAGTCATAGCAAACACTGAATTAGTGAATAGCAAGTCATCATTTCTTGGGGAAATTGATCCTGTGAGTCTCTGGCCATAATATTATTGTTAACACATAACCTTGTTTTCTGTATTTCTGTTTAAAAACATCTTACTTAATATATATTGCTGATTCTGTAAGGCACATCAGATAACAAACACTGAAGCACTCTGCTTGGGGGCCACCGTAAATAGCAAAACCACCAACTAAAAGCACAAAAATATGAAAAGCATGGTGCTAAATGGACTGTGAAAAGGACACTTGTTCAGAGGCTGAGAGCTCAAACAGGCAGGTACAAGCGTCTTTGCTTGATCTTATCAGGAACTGTGCCTGATGGAGACTCAGATTTTTCACTGCTCTGCACACATTCGCAGATTAAGGCAAACATGCTGTGTATTGGTTTTGGGGTTACAAATAAAGTCTAGTGAGTGGGTGAATTTACAAGTATGGAAAGCATGAATAATGAACACTCAGTTTATGCATGCGCGCGTGTGTGTGTGCGTGTTCAGTCGTATCCGACGCTTTTTGATACCATGGAGTGTAGCCTGCCAGGCTCCTCTGTCCCTGGGCTTTTCCAGGCAAGAATACTGAAGTGGGTTGCCATTCCCTTCCATCTCCAGGGGATCTTCCCAATCCAGGGATCGGCCCTGAGTCTCTTATGTCTCCTGCACTGGCAGGCTGGTTCTTTAACACTAGTTTCATCTGAGTTTCTGCAGAGATGTATAAAAAAAAATCTGTTCTCTGTTTACTGCAGGTAAATGGAGAGAAGCATTCTCTGTACCAGGATTCAGTACAGTCCTTGGGTTTGCACTTCCAATCCTTGGGTAGGGAGCTGGTGGATTCTTAAAGAAAAAGAGAGGCCAGGATGAATCACTGCCTAGGACATAGGGGCTTCAGAGAGTGGGGAAGGGGAGGCTACTCTAGATTATGAATTGAGAGGGACATTAACAATCAAGCGCAGCACCTGGAGAAAGCAACTGTAAAAAGACACTTTTGAGAAAATTGGGGACATTCAAATACCAACTGGCTAGTAAATGATGTTAAATAATTATAATCTGTTAAGTGTGATAATAGTAGTGCAGTTTTGTTGGTAAAGGTTCTGATATTTTAGAGATTTATATAGAAGTGCTAAAGGGTGAATGATGTTCTGAATGATAGGCATTCACTCTAAATTATTATGGAAAGACTCAATATAGTGAAAATGAGTATACTACCCAAAGCAATTTATAGATTCAATGCAATCCCTATCAAGCTACCAACAGTATTCTTCACAGAGCTAGAACAAATAATTTCACAATTTGTATGGAAATACAAAAAACCTCGAATAGCCAAAGCGATCTTGAGAAAGAAAAATGGAACTGGAGGAATCAACCTACCTGACTTCAGGCTCTACTACAAAGCCACAGTTATCAAGACAGTATGGTACTGGCACAAAGACAGAAATATAGATCAATGGAACAAAATAGAAAGCCCAGAGATAAATCCACACACATATGGACACCTTATCTTTGACAAAGGAGGCAAGAATATACAATGGATTAAAGACAATCTCTTTAACAAGTGGTGCTGGGAAATCTGGTCAACCACTTGTAAAAGAATGAAACTAGAACACTTTCTAACACCATATACAAAAATAAATTCAAAATGGATTAAAGATCTCAACGTAAGACCAGAAACTATAAAACTCCTAGAGGAGAACATAGGCAAAACACTCTCTGACATACATCACAGCAGGATCCTCTATGATCCACCTCCCAGAATATTGGAAATAAAAGTAAAAATAAACAAATGGGACCTAATTAAACTTAAAAGCTTCTGCACAACAAAGGAAACTATTAGCAAGGTGAAAAGACAGCCTTCAGAATGGGAGAAAATAATAGCAAATGAAGCAACCGACAAACAACTAATCTCAAAAATATACAAGCAACTCCTACAGCTCAACTCCAGAAAAATAAATGACCCAATCAAAAAATGGGCCAAAGATCTAAATAGACATTTCTCCAAAGAAGACATACAGATGGCTAACAAACACATGAAAAGATGCTCAACATCACTCATTATCAGAGAAATGCAAATCAAAACCACTATGAGGTACCATTTCACACCAGTCAGAATGACTGCGATCCAAAAGTCTACAAATAATAAATGCTGGAGAGGGTGTGGAGAAAAGGGAACCCTCTTACACTGTTGGTGGGAATGCAAACTAGTACAGCCACTATGGAGAACAGTGTGGAGATTCCTTAAAAAACTGGAAATAGAACTGCCTTATGATCCAGCAATCCCACTGCTGGGCATACACACTGAGGAAACCAGAAGGGAAAGAGACACGTGTACCCCAATGTTCATCGCAGCACTGTTTATAATAGCCAGGACATGGAAGCAACCTAGATGTCCATCAGCAGATGAATGGATAAGAAAGCTGTGGTACATATACACAATGGAGTATTACTCAGCCATTAAAAAGAATACATTTGAATCAGTTCTAATGAGGTGGATGAAACTGGAGCCTATTATACAGAGTGAAGTAAGCCAGAAAGAAAAACACCAATACAGTATACTAACGCATATATATGGAATTTAGAAAGATGGTAACGATAACCCTGTATACGAGACAGCAAAAGAGACACTGATGTATAGAACAGTCATATGGACTCTGTGGGAGAGGGAGAGGGTGGGAAGATTTGGGAGAATGGCATTGAAACATGTGAAACGTCATGTATGAAACGAGATGCCAGTCCAGGTTCAATGCACGATGCTGGATGCTTGGGGCTGGTGCACTGGGACGACCCAGAGGGATGGTGTGGAGAGGGAGGAGGGAGGAGGGTTCAGGATGGGGAACACATGATTTTTAAAGTTATAAAAAATTAAAAAAAAAAACTTGTAAAAAAAATTATTATGGAAAGAAAAATAAAAAAGAACTGTGAAAAATGGCTGCCAAATTAGTTCTTTGACTAAAATTAACAGTAAATTCCTCCCGAGTGAGTGCTGCCTAAAGTACTTTTTGGAGTTATGGAGGGAGTTTAGTTCAATTACTCTATATAGTTGCTATTATTTAGAATAAGCATTAGTGTTTTAAAGAGAAAAGTAGAAATATGTTAAGAAACAGTTGGTAAGAAACAGCTTCCACTGAAACCTCTTGAGATCTTTGAGGTAATTTGTGATTTCAAGACTCTATACAACAATACTCAGGAGCTGCTATAAACTGAGACCTAAAAGCTAAGAAAGGAAATGTGTTCCTGGCAGAGGGAACAGCATATACAAAGGCTCTACAGAGCACTGTGCATATGGTGATCTGACTCAGAGTGGTTCTGTGTACTGGGAATGTAGACTTCACAGCATATATACACTCTTAGGAGCATCTATTTCTGCTTTATTGACTATGCCAAAGACTTTGCCTGTGTGGATCACAATAAACTGTGGAAAATTCTGAAAGAGATGGGAATACCAGACCACCTGACCTGCCTCTTGAGAAATTTGTATGCAGGTCAGGAAGCAACAGTCAGAACTGGACATGGAACAACAGACTGGTTCCAAATAGGAAAAGGAGTACGTCAAGGCTGTATATTGTCACCCTGCTTATTTAACTTCTATGCAGAGTACATCATGAGAAAAGCTGGGCTGGAAGAAGCACAAGCTGGAATCAAGATTGCGGGGAGAAACATCGATAACCTCAGATATGCAGATGACACCACCCTTAAGGCAGAAAGTGAAGAGGAACTAAAAAGCTTCTTGATGAAAGTGAAAGAGGAGAGTGAAAAAGTTGGCTTAAAAGTCAACATTCAGAAAACGAAGATCATGGCATCTGGTCCCATCACTTCATGGCAAATAGATGGGGAAACAGTGGAAACAGTGGCAGACTTTATATTTTTGGGCTCCAAAATCACTGCAGATGGTGATTGCAGCCATGAAATTAAAAGACGCTTACTCCTTGGAAGGAAAGTTATGACCAACCTAGATAGCATATTCAAAAGCAGAGACATTACTTTGTCAACAAAGGTCCATCTAGTCAAGGCTATGGTTTTTCCAGTGGTCATGTATGGATGTGAGAGTTGGACTGTGAAGAAAGCTGAACGCCAAAGAATTGATGCTTTTGAACTGTGGTGTTGGAGAAGACTCTTGAGAGTCCCTTGGACTGCAAGGAGATCCAATCAGTCCATTCTGAAGGAGATCAGCCCTGGGATTTCTTTGGAGGGAATGATGCTGAAACTGAAACTCCAATACTTTGGCCATCTCATGTGAAGAGTTGACTCATTGGAAAAGACTCTGATGCTGGGAGGGATAGGGGGCAGGAGGAGAAGGGGATGACAGAGGATGAGATGGCTGGATGGCATCACGGACTTGATGCACATGAGTTTGAATGAACTCTGGGAGTTGGTGATGGACAGGGAGGTCTGGCGTGCTGTGATTCATGGGGTCACAAAGAGTCAGACACGACTGAGTGACTGAACTGAACTGAACTGAACCGAGGAGCAATAGTTGATGGAATGGTTTGTGTGTTTGGGGTGGGTGGGGGTGGGGTATGTCTTTGCCTTACAAATGCTCTTTGGCCTAGGTTAAAGCCTTAGAGCTTGGGCTCCAGAATTCTCACAAAGCAGATGGCAACCTGTCAAGGTTTGGAAGGCCCACCTCAGAGGCATCAGATGCTGTACATTTTCTCTCTGTGCCATAAATGTAAAAATATGGTTCTTATAGATTCTCAGTTTTGGGCTTCCATGGTGGTTCAGTGGTAAAGAAACCTCCTGCCACTGCAGGAGCTACAGGTTCAATCCCTGGTCTGGGAAGATACCATATGCTGAGAGGCAACTAAGCCTGTGTGCCACAACTGTGGAGCCTGCGCTCTAGAGCCTGGGAACTGCAACTACTGAGCCCATGTGCCACTACTGAAGCCCGCGTGCCCTAGAGCCCATGCTTTGTAACAAAAGCCGCCACTGCAATGCGAAGCCTATGCACCACAACTAGAGAGTATTCTCCACTCTAGTTGCAACTAGAGAAAAGCCTGCACAGCAAGGAAGATCCAGCACAGCCAACAATAAATAAATAAATAAGATACTCAGGTTTGGTAAAGCAATAGTAACTATCCCAGTCCATACTATAGAGCACATTTGAGTTTATATAGAAAGCTCTTCCTTCCAAGCATTTCCTTTGGTTTTGAGTAGACACAGTGGGTATTCTTATTCCCAATTTTCAGAGTAGGAACCTAAGGTTCTGAAATGCCAGGTGTCTTGACCTGAGTCACCCAGTTAATGACTGGCGAAGCCAGGGTGTGAAGTTGGGTCTCTTCCCACTAGATCATTCATAAAGCAGTAAATTCATGACAATGCTTATTCATCTTGTATGATTCTGTTGACAGTGCAAGCTGAGGTTGTAAGATGGGTAAGACCCAGTCCTTCCCCTCACAATCTTAGCCCCTGTAGTTCTCTACATTTCAGCACAGTGTCTAGTACACTGCAGCAGATTCCAGACCAACAGATTCTTGGGTCCTTCCACTGACCTTCTGCCTTTGCAAATAGTTGCTAGGTTCTGTCAGATGGGTCTGATATTACATATTAATAGTGAAAAGCACTGAGGTGATAAGAAAGAATTGCCTGTTGGCATTTCATAATAACTCATTCTCAGATTTAGAAGCTTTAGGTAACGTGTTTCAGGTCTCCTTTCTTATCCTTTTCTAACCAACATTTCATACAAACACACATGGGGTTTAAGAAGAGGGCAAGTTCACACTTGTCCCCTACCTGAGAGCTGTCCATGGCTCCCTGTTTTCTAAGGCAGAAGTGGTAACATGATGAGTTTACAGACCAAATCCAGCCCTCAGGTTAAATCCGGCTCACTGACACAGGAGTGGGGCCCTCTGCCTTACTGGATCTTCACTGTATTTTAAATTTGAAGTAGTTACTTTGGCCACTTGATGCAAAGAGCCAACTCATTAGAAAAGACTATGATGCTGGGAAAGATTAAGGGCAGGAGGGGAAGTCGGTGGCAGAGAATGAGATGGTTAGATGGCATCATCAACTCAATGGACATGAGTCTGAACAAACTCTGGGAGATGGTGAAGGACAGGGAAGCTTGGCATGCTGCAGTTCATGGGGTTGCATAGAGTTGGACACACCTTAGTCACTGAACAACAACCACTACCAAAATTTACAAAAAGGGAGAGTGGCATGTAGGGGTCTGGATGTCACCTTCTGTTGAATAATGGGAAGATCTGGCAAGGCTAGTCCTGTGTTCTCCCGTGGTAACAACTGGCTGGAGTATGGAGTGGCCTCTTTGGGTAATTCAAATGCACTCCTATTTGCCACAGGTCCCACCATTCCCTGTTGTCCCTGGGCCACTGACTGATTCACATCAACTGCCTGGTGTTGGCATTCATGTACAAAACCTTAGGACTAAAGGGTCAAAGAATGCTTCCTTTGTCCTACATTCATGGCCCATGGCCCCTAGCACTGGTCCCGATTCACTTCTCCCGCTTCACCTCCAGCATATTTTGAGCTTTATGCTTTGGCAATAAGGAGATGATTTGAATTTCCAGAAAACAGCATATCTTTCCTTCTGTGTAATGTCCTTCACCCTTTTCTCAGTTCTGGGAAGCCATACTGAGCCTTCAAGTCTCAGTTTAGGTACCAACTTCTCTAGCAGGCATTCCCTGACGCTTAGGGTTGTATAAAGATCTCTTTATGTTACCCTACTTGCTTGTACCTCTTTAACTGATGATTTGAGATGACTGGCTTGTCCAGCTGTCTTCCCAGTTGGGAAGTTCCCTCACCTACCCATGCTCACTTCTGTACCCCAGCACCCACTGCAGGACCAAGAACATTTAGGAGAGGATACCATGAAAAGTCAGTCAAAGACTCTGAGCCCAAGTGTCTCCAAGGCAGGAGGTCTTGGGGGTCCCAGAAAGAGAAACTTTCTTTGAGTCCATATCCCTTTCTGTAGCCTTTCCTTCCTTTTCTCTCTGTGTCCATTTCAAGAGCCCCTGACTATGAAGGAAAAAAAGGAAAACCCACTTGTTTTGGCTATACTGAGTACTGTGGACTTTAGATAGGAGATAACTTTTTAACAATCAAGTCTTCCTGTCTTTGCACACCTGGCTGAGGTCAAGGTGGGAGTGTAGGTCAGCCACTGGTGGCCTTCTGGCCCTGCTGGGACAAGGCTGAGGAGACCACTCCCCAGGAAAGGGGCTCCTGGCAATCTAGGGGAGGGAACTACTTCAGAGATGCCAGCGAGAGGCCAGGATGGGTTAATAACTCTAATTGCTCACTGCAACTGTTAATAATCACCCATTATTTAGATATGAACTAATTAATTCACCACTAGTAAGTGGAGGTATTTAGACAGGAATTAAATACCTGCCTAAGGCCATCCTTTGAATAAAGGCAGGGAATGTGGTGCTCTAATTTAGAGACTGCTCTAGGAAACTCACCTGGATGACAGGATCTGCAGAGGATGTTATTTATTACTTAGAAGAACATCCTCAGGGAGCTCCAAGGGAGACACTGATAGATTGCTACTTATCAGGAAGATAAGAGCTTTTCCTGGACAATGTGAATTATGCAGCTGATCCTGTCTGCCTTTTTGTGTGAATTTTTGGAAAGCTCAGAAGCAAATCTGTGACTTGCCTGATTAAATCTTCATGATATTCATTTTTGGAATAAGCCTCATTCCTAGCTCCCTATTCTTATTTTTCTTTCTTTTGGTTTACCCATTTTTCTTTTAAAAAAGATAACTTTCCCATGCTGTTCTTCTATAAAAGTAACTCATTTTTAGAAAATGTAGAAAACATAGAAATACCAATATCAAATTAGTAAAAATTATTCACGGTCATACTTGGAGAGAAACACCGTTAATGTTTTAGTGTTCCCCCTCTTCTGTCCCCATGGTGCACATATTTCACAAAATGAAATCATGCCATATATAGTGTTGGAGAACTGTCACCCCCACTTATTACCCATGCACTTCTCTGATTTAGTAGATGTCCCAAAATTTAGTCAGCCAATACAGGATTGGTGATTTTTAGGCTGTTTATAAATTTCTCCATTCACAAAAAGCAACGTTTTTATAAAACACCCTTGTACCTGAATCTTTATGTACATATCAATCCTTCTTGCAATTAAAATTCTTAGAAATTCTCCTCAGCTTCTAAGTTATGTCATTCTTGCTTTACTTAGTGTATCCTGTTGATCACCCTTACTTTGTGGAACAAGCAGAGACATAATTAAGGAGAGAAAGTCAGACACGCCTAATCTCTAGTCCTCAGATTAGCAGAGGCTCAGCACAGCTATCCATCAGTCAACTGGGATTAGTGCATGGCCTTTACATTCAGTTTTTCCCTGAGGACTCAAGATAAAAAAACCAAGAGATGTTCTGTCTTCAAAAGGTTTAAATTCTACTAAGGGAACAGATGAGTGATAAGATGTGCACCAAGTTACCAAACACAAGATGGAAAAAAAAATGTCTGTCAACAAGAAAGTAAGGTGGTATCTGAAAAGTGCCAAAAGCAAGAAGTCAAGAAGGCCGGTGGGGGCATTTAGCAGGTATTTACTGTACCAAGTGCTGTGTGTGAATACAAAGGAGATTAAGACACTGAGGAGCTCAAGGTCTGTGGGGGCGAATGGGTAAAAGAGAAGGGGGTCCCACTCAAAACAATGAGGTAAGTGTACCAGAGAAACACACAGGATGTTCTAGAAGTTTGGAGGTCAGCCTCTTAAAGCAGAAGAAGGGACTGAAATAGCCTTCCAAGAGTGTAGCCTAGAGAACACAGAGGAGAATGCCAGAAGAGAAGCAAGAGTGTCTTAGTAACAAACAGACCTTTAAGCAGAGAGCAATGGACTCAAATCTTTGACTGTGACCCACACCTAAGAAATTCACTTAAAATCTTAGATAATCTACTATAGATTCATTTTTGTATAGAAGTGAAATACAAGTCCATGTATCAATTCCTTCTTTAAAACAGGCAAAATACTCTCTTACTCTCTATTTTAATTCAGTAAAAGGGAGGAGGGTTGCCACCCACTACATTGTTAGAACCCACTGGGGTACACTGACGGTTATCGGCCTAAAAAGTGGGCTTAGTGCCTGATGAACACAAATTAAATGGGGTGGTGGCTCAGACTCCAAGTCTGTGAAACAGATCAACCTGGTCAGGAAAAAGCCCTCTCAGTATGAAAATCAAAGTATGAATTGGTTTCCATTGTCCTGGAAAAGTGAGTCAAGAACTCAGTATTTTATTCTTTTGTGGGGTGTACCAAAAGCTGCCTCACTCTTTGTTATATAGAGCTAGTGCTTGGGAAGAATTGACCAGTTTTCATGTAAACTGCTCCCAATCTCTTTTAGAGGGATCTGGGCCTTGCAGAATGGCCCCTACGAATGGTGGGACAGGGCCATGGAGTCCCTAAAATAGTATAGTATTAGATGGGTAGCTCCGCTGGTAAAAAATCTGCCTGCTGTGTAGGAGATCCCAATTCAATTACTGGGTTGGGAAGTTCCCCTGGAGAAGGGATAGGTTACTGACTCCAGTATTCTCAGGCTTCCCTGGTGGCTCAGATGGAAAAGAATCTGCCTGCAATGCGGGAGATCTGGGTTCAATCCCTGGGTTGGGAAGCCTCACCTGGAGAAGAAAATGGCAACCCACTCCAATATTCTTGCCTGGAGAATCCCCATGGACAGAGGAGCCTGGCAGGCTACAATCCATGGGGTTGCAGCATCAGACACGACTGAGCAACTAAGCACAGCACAGATTTATGCTAATGATTAGGTCCAACTCGAATGGCTCAGAATCCAGAGTTGGGCTAATTTTGGCACAGGGTGTGGTTAATGACCTGAACTCCCCTGGGCTCAGTTATCTTGGCATAGTGGCTGTGCTTTAGTGAAAAACGGGTACATGTGGGAATGTAAAGGGAAAAAAGCTGTAATAAAGCTCCAAACGAGATGTCAATGCACTGCTTCAGAAGGTGCTTGGATCAGTCAGAACCTGCTAAGTAACGGCATACCTGCAGGTGCAGGGACAGTCTTCAACAGCGTCCTCGTGTGTTCAGGAGAAGCAATGGCAGTAAGTGATCAATGTAGAGGTTCTTTGTTGAAGAGGAGTAACTTCTTCCTGACTCAGGAAGATTCTAGGGTTCTTAGACAGTTGTTCATATGGGATGATGTCTCAAACAAATGCTACAGAACATCCTGGTATTATGGCAAGATTAATTATATAAAAAAAGATGTGACCAGATATGAACTCTGAGTTTGGAGTCACCACAGTTGCCTGGGTCCATCTTACTGAGCCCTTATTCTTAAGCACGCCACCAGTGTTCTCCAAGTCTGGTCCCACAACCAGGAGCATCACTAGGGAACTTGTTAAAAATGCAAATTCTCACCACTCCCTCCAACTCCCCAAAAACTGAATCAAAAGTTCTTGAGATGGGGCTTGACAAGTTTTATTTGACAAGCCCTCTGAATAATTTGAATCCCACTAAAGCCTGACAATTATTGCTTATTGGTCCTCCTCCTCCTCACCTTTCTCTTCTTTAATCCTTCTAATCCTGTACCTGGGCTGGCGGCTGAAATCAAGACAATAGCTGAGACAAGTTCATTAGAAGTTGGGAGAGAGCACTAAGCCACTGCTGAAGACCTGGGACTTAGTTTGGTCCTGAGAGCTAGTAGAAGTTGACCAGGCAGAGAAAAGACAGGAGGGTAATTTAGGTGGAGGAAGAGAGGGGCATTAGTAGAGGGAGGGAGGGATGAGGCATGCTACAGGACAGGCAGGTAGCCGGTGCGGCTGCAGGGGAAAGCGAATCTTACCCTGTAGATAGGCAACAAGGCTGCGGAGGCAGTTTAGGGTTAGACTAGGGAGGGTTTGAAATCTAGGTTTAGATGATAATGCTTTAGCTGGTACACAGTAAGGAGGCACAGGAGATTTTGAGCAAGGGAGATCTAACATGGCATTATTTTTGGGAAAACCTAAAGCAATAACATATTCAACTGTCACATACTCTGAGTTGTTTTTTCTTTCCTATTTTCTTCTTTACTCATCTGTTTTATTCTTCGAAGATTTTTAGTTATGGCTCACTGGCTACAGTTATGATTTAGTTGGGCTTCCAAGTTGGCTCAGTGGTAAAGAATCTGCCTGTCAATGCAGGAGAAACAGGAGATGCAGTTCGATCCCTTGGTTGGGAAGATCCTGGAGGAGGAAATGGCAGCCCACTCCAGTATTCTTGCCTAAAAAGTCCCACGCATAGAGGAGCCTGGTGGGGTCACAAAGAGTCGGACAGACTAAGCATGCACACACACACCTATGATTTAGCTATGATTTCACTTCCCACGAATGACTGGGTTCCAACCCAAGGTTTAAAAACACTGCATGAGAATATACTACTTTACAAAGAAACAGCCAACTGATGGGAAATAGCAAGACAGAACAGATGGCATTTCAGCACATAATTGTTGTGAGCAGGTGAAAAGTGTCATGGTCAGGCATTTGGCTGACACGGCCAGCTCCATAATGACTGAACCCATCTCTTCCCAAGAGTGTCTGCTCCACTGTCTGGGCTCTTGACTGCTGAGCTGTGCTGAAGCATCTTCTGACCTTCTCACTAGAGCCATGTTCTCTTCAATGTGGTCTTCTCATTTGGAAGCTGACAGTAAGTGTGGCTATTATGTCTGGTCAAACTCTTTTCTCCTTCATGAATGAAAACTACTTTCACAAGTGAAGGGAACAGGCGCATGTGGTATAGTGGATCCAGGATCTCCAGTTCTCAGGGGGGAGTGGGTTAGAGCCCCTCTTTACTTTGCTGAAGGCCGAGGGCAGCCGTTAGGAGGAGCATGAAGGTGAGTGCTATTCTGTTCCATTTTCAGGATGTGGATGTCTTGTCATCCTTTATACTCCAGCCACATGCTTGTCCCTTTGTTTTCTTCAAAATTTTATTATCTATTTTTACTTTTTAATTTTTGGGCCATGCTGTGAGGCTTGTGGGATCTTAGTTTGGGGACCAGGGATTGAGCCTGCACCCTTGGCTCTGAAAACTTGAATCCTTAATTGAGGTATAGTTGATGTACAATATCATATAAGTCTCAGGGATACAACATAGTGATACATAATTTTAAGGGTTTTACTCTGCCTATAGTTATTATAGAATATTGGCTATCTTCCCGGGGCTCTACTATGTATTTTTGTAGCTTATTTATTTTATACATAGCACTTTGTACTTCTTACTCCTCTACTCCAATTTTACCTCTCCCTCTTCCCCTTTCCTCACTGGTAACCACTAGTTTGTTGTCTCTGTGAGTTCATTTCTTTTTTGTTATATTCACTAGTTTTCTATTTTAGATCTTGCATATAGGTGATACTATATAGTACTTGACTTTATCTAACTTATTTCACTAAGTATAATACCCTCCAAGTCGATCCATATTGTTGCAAATGGCAAAACTGCTTTTTTTTTTTTTTTAATGGCAGAATGTCCCGTTTTCTTCTAGAACTTGCCAAGTACCTCTCTGCTTCTGAGTCTTTGAAACAGTGCTCTTTCCCAGGTCTCAGCTGAGAATGTCCTCTGCCTTTTCTGACCACCCCAGGTAAGCAGCTCTCTACCACTGCCCTCTGATTAGTTCTGGCCATTTGTCACATGCGTATTCGTTGTTTACTTGACTGTCAGATTCATTGATAGAATGTAAGCTCTACAAAGGCAGAGAACAGGCCAGCTTGCCTTATTCATGAACCTCCTTCATGAATAGCACCTGGCCCTGGACTCTCAGTAAATATTTCTTGCACCACTGAAGACATCAGACTGGAGATCTTTCAAGATTCATGCCCATGGCGTGAACTTGGGTAAACTCTTTCCTGCCTAGGTCTCAGTTATCTCATCTGTGAAATGGTCTTGAGATGACCTCTAAGCATCTTTCCAGCTCTGAAATTCCCCAGCTCTGTGATCTGACATTGGAAATGTTTGCACCCCACCCTGTGCGGTTATTTTGCTTTTATCACCCAAATACTTCTTTAGAAAAGGGGGTGGGGTACTGCTACTAGAACCTTCATCCCTTTTTGAGCATTTGGGCAGTTTTCCAATTCTTGTAATTAGGTTAGAAAATGGCATTAACTGAGTTATTGATTCTGGAGTTTGGGGCCTCTGTTGGTGAGACCAAACCCATAGGCTCATAGTTTGGTGTTATTTTTTTCTTTCTCTCTCTCTTTTTTTTTTTTTGAGGTCGGGGGGGGATCACTGTGGGATTGTAGGCCAGTCCCTGAATCAACAATTCTTTCAGCCTATAATAAAGCTGTATTTTTAAATTTTGCTTTTGACTTTAATTGCAGCCAGGCATGAAACGAGAGAATGAGGGTGCCATTCCAGATGAGTGCACATTCAAAATCATTCAAACTCTACTTGGAGGAGGAGAGGCAAATTAATAATGAGAACAAACAGGCCTTTGGAATTGGGCTTCCTCCTCCTCCCTTCTTTGTAAAATGGAATCCTTTTCCTAACAGCAATGAAGGGAAAAACACCAGAGTGAACACACTGCGGAAGGCACTGGCACAATTGGTTCTTTTGGTCTTTGCAGACCTCAATGAAGTAAAGGCTAAACTACGTATGTAATAAAACCAGATAACTGAACATTCATTCATTCATTCCTTGAAACTTGTTTCTTTGGCTGTGCCATGCCATCTGGTGGGATCTTAGTTCTCTAGCCAGAGATTGAACCCGGGCCATGCCGAATCCTAACCACTGGACGGCCAGGGAATTCCCACACTAACTCGTTCTTTCTTTCTGTCTCTCACCGAACAAGTGTTTGTTGAACTCCTATCCTGTGCCAGATTTTCGACTGGGTATGCAGATAAAACAGTGAATAAGACAGATACAATTTTCAGCATAATACAACAAATACTACTCATGACAATAAAAATAACTGTTATTCATACTTAAGGCTTCCCTGGTGGCTTAGATGGTAACAAATCTGCCTGCAATGCAGGAGACCCAGGTTTGATCCCTGGGCCAGAAAGATTTCCTGGAGAAGGGAATGGCAACCCATTCCAGTATTCTAGTAACAATAACTGTTACTCATACTTAATAGGTTCATGATTAACTGCTTTTAATAAATTTTCTCAGTCCTCATGATATCTTTAGGAAGCACAGATATCTTTAGAGATGGGGAAACTGAAGCCCAGGGGAGCTGAGTTGTTGAGGATAAAGTGGCTGGAAAGGGACCCACTGGGATGGCTCTGGAGGCTGCATGCTTAAGCATAGTAGATTCAGGTGGTGAGCAAATGGATGGTTCAAATGTGATTTGAGAAGTGCTGAGCTAGCAGACAGAGAAAGGGCTGGCTCATTTGAGAGCACTTCGAATGCAGAAATTGCAAGACCAGGTGATAACTTGAGTCTCCATTTTTCAAATCAGGCAGGAGACTAAACAACTTTGGCTGCTTACGATAAGAGGTAACTCTCCACTTTGTGCTGTGTGGACAAGGTTACACGTGAGAAAATGAGGGAACCCTCTACTCCATGAGGTCATCTTCCCTGGTGGCACAATGGATAAGAATCCACCTGCCAAAGCAGGGCACAAGGGTTCGATCCCTGCTCTGGGAAGATCCCACATGACCTGAGAGGAGCGACTAAAGCCCGTGTGCTACAGGTACTGCAGCCCAGAGGCCTAGACCTTGTGTCCACAACAAGAGAAGCCTGCACACCAAAACTACAGAGCAGCCCCCGCTCACTGAAACTACAGAAAGCCCGCTCACGGCAAACAAGACCCAGCACAGCCAAAGATAAATCACTGAAAAAATTATCAAGAACAAAAAAGAAAATAAGGGAACCCTCTACCCTGTGAGGTCGTCTTTTCTCAAAGACTCAAAATAAGTTGATATGAAAAACAAATGCACATCCATGTTTCAGTCTTTGCCACTGTAATTTACACCATTTTCAAAGTCCCTCCTAAGAACACCTCTGATAATTTACAATCAGCATCTAGTCTTCTCTCTTTTAACTGGTGATTGTGAGTGATTGAGTTCACCATGTTTTGCTTCTGCCTTGACTACTGAGAAGTTCAGGGTGAATTTTTATACTCTTAATAAATGTATTAGCCTAGGTGCCTGAGCCATGCTTTCTCTTCTTTAATTCCTATCGTTTTCTACATGGGCCTTTTTTTTTTTTTATTATAGGCATACAAATTTGTATAGGCCTCCAATGTTGTTTGGAAGAAGTGGTGTATAAAATGATAAATACAAATTACACATCTGAGAATGAGGTCACAAGGTCTGGCTTCTAAACCAACTACATCCTCTCCCATCACAGGTCCTGAGATTCCCTCATTAGACTCACTCTCTTTTGTTAGGGCATCTTCTTCACAAGACCCACGAGAAGCACACATATATTGTTTTGGACGGAAACTTTTTTGCATTTACTGGTAAGATTAGTTTGTTGAATGTGATGTCACACTCAGCATGGTACAGGACTTGGAAGTGATGAGAAATAGGACAAGGGAAGTTATGGTATATACTGGAGGTTAGGGATATTTTTCAGGTTACAGCTTTGTGAAAGTCAGGTATTACCAGCATGGACTGAAGTGGGAGGAATGGAAGGAGTCTCCAGATCACCCCAAAGTTGGACAAGTGTCATTGGCAGGAGAAATAGAAAGCCAGAAAACTGGTCACTCAGCCCTGTTTTCTGGCATTCTATTGACACAGGCTGACCAAGACATACTTTTGACTGACATGAACAGCAAACCCAAAATACCATATTTAGGTGACTACCCACAAAGAATGATGTTTAGAAGGCTTGGAAAAAGATTCTACTCTCTCTGGTCAGAGTATGTTTTATTATGTTTCCACTGTTGGTGGCTTAGTCATTGTATCAAGTCATTGCCATTTTGGGAAGTTTATGCTAAAATGTGAATACCTCAGTGTTTTCACACAACACAGATGAAATCCTAGGAACACAGGCCTATGGGCTTGGAGAGAAGTGATGGCAACCCTTGTATATGTGATACATGAAGAAACTTAACCACAGGGAGGTTAAACTAATCAGACCTAAATCACCAAGCCAATTACTGGCAAAACTTGGATTAGAATGCAGGTCTCTGACCACTAGTAAAAGCTCTTTCCATATTAAGTGATTAGAGGTTAGTTTACATCTGATTCCTTTCTATAGTTAACAGCTAAATAAAAGGAAACTGGAGCTCCAGAGTGAGCAGGTTTTGATAGGGAGAGAGAGAAGACAGACCAATAGTTAATTATGAGGACGTGCTTATGGAGACTTCAATCATTTTTGTGAACCTGTGTGGTGTTTGTGTAGAACTGTCCTTTTTTTACCCCATATGATTCTGGTGGGCCATCAGTCAAGGAGCCTACAGTTGGCTGACTCTCTACCCCGAGGGCACATGCAACTAAGCCCAGTCAATCATAGGTCACCCCATACCATTTTGTAGACACAGGCCTAAGCAAGGGGTGACGTTCAGATCCACTCAGAGTGCCTCCATGAATTGGGGTAAAGGGAAATCTTACTTCCTTTGTAAGATTATTTGGCTTAGAACTGCAAGAAGCCATTTTTTAAAAAATTATCTGGGAGAGCCTGAGTATGTAGCTCACTCACAAAAAAGCAGAGTCTAAAACAAGAAACAAAGAGCAAGAATGAGAGGAAGGTAAGGAGAGGAGGAGAGAAGGAGGAAGAAAGAGAGAGAGATAAAGAGATTGAGACAGAAAATACAAAAGCAAGCAAGCATCTGGAAGTAATAATTTGAGTAACCAGATCCAGCTATGCCTGAAGCCAGATGCACTCCAGGACTTTTCAGTTGATGGGAGCCAACAAGTACCCTTTATTTTTTTCTGCTTAAACTCATTCAAGTTGAGGTTCTCCTCCTTTTAACCATAAAGATCCTATTTATAATAAACTTTTTATATAAATTATCCCAGTTGATTTTCTCAACTACCCTGTGAGATAGTTATCATCACGATCACCATTTTATGAATGTGAAAACTGAGGCTCAGAAATGGTTAGTGACTGGCCAAGGGTTACAGAGCTTTATGAAGGCAGCCTGTGTTACTCTTTATAGGATTCTTTCTTTTTATCTGCTAAACCCTGGCTGTGCAAGGGTTTATGAGAGGCCCAGATGCCAGCTCTGTCCTCTCGTGGCCTGGTGAGGCGCTAGCCATCCTCTTTGTGGGCTGTTTTTCCGAAGCTGGTATGTTCATGCACCATTAGCGGCTAAGATAATGCTCACTTGATAGGATAACTACCCTTGGCCAGGAGAAGCGGGTTATTTGAAGGGCTGAGTTGGGCATGGTGCGCTCACCACCAGTCAGGGGCAGGCGTGTCTCCAGCTCTGTGCGGGTAGAGTCCGTGCCAGCCATCCATGCTGCTGTCGCCTCCTCCGAGACCACAGCAGGCCTTCGTGGGAAGCGTCACTCCAAGCCATTCTCCTCTGAGGTCAGTGTGTGGTGCCTCCGGGAGTCTGTGGTCAGCATGTGGCAACTCAAATAATACGCTCCACTCGGGTGAGAAAGCCACAACACAGCACAGAGGAAACAGTGCACCGGAACTTTCTACCTCACGTCTGCTGGGCAACAAGGCCTCTGTGGCTGGGATTTGAGCAAGGCCTCTGAGTTCACCCATCTGTGTTTCCCAGAGAATTGTGTTAAAATTCACAGGTGGGGAACTTCCCTGGCAGTCTAGGGGTTAGGACTCAGCGCTTTCACTGCTGGGGGCCTGGGTTTGATCTCTGGTTGGGGAATGAAGAATCTTCATGCCACAGATCATGGCCAAAAAAAAAAAAAAAAATTAAAAAGGGAGACGAGACAAAAAAAAAAAAAAAAAGTCAGGTGGGCTGTGACACAGGAGAGCGCCTCTAAACACAAGCTAAAAACGCCTTACTCTCTGGATTATCTCCCCCAGCACTGGGGCTGAGGACACACAGACACATCCTTCTGCTTCTGGGGCATCTCTCCACATCCTCAGTCAGTTCACTCAGTTCAGTCGCTCAATCGTGTCCGACTCTTTGCGACCCCATGAATCACAGCACGCCAGGCCTCCCTGTCCATCACCAACTCCCAGAGTTCACTCAGACTCACGTCCATTGAGTCAGTGATGCCATCCAGCCATCTCATCCTCTGTCATCCCCTTCTCCTCCTGCCCCCAATCCCTCCCAGCATCAGAGTCTTTTCCAATGAGTCAACTCTTCTCATGAGGTGGCCAAAGTACTGGAGTTTCAGCTTTAGCATCATTCCCTCCAAAGAAATACCAGGGCTGATCTCCTTCAAAATGGACTGGTTGGATCTCCTTGCAGTCCAAGGGGCTCCTCTCAAGAGTCTTCTCCAACACCATAGTTCAAAAGCATCAATTCTTCGGGGCTCAGCTTTCTTCACAGTCCAACTCTCATATCCATACATGACCACAGGAAAAACCATAGCCTTGACTAGACGGACCTTTGTTGGCAAAGTAATGTCTCTGCTTTTCAATATGCTATCTAGGTTGGTCATAACTTTCCTTCCAAGGAGTAAGCGTCTTTTAATTTCATGGCTGCAGTCACCATCTGCAGTGATTTTGAAGCCCCCCCAAATAAAGTCTGCCACTGTTTCCACTGTTTCCCCATCTATTTGCCATGAAGTGATGGGACCAGATGCCATGATCTTCATTTTCTGAATGTTGAGCTTTAAGCCAACTTTTTCACTCTTCTCTTTCACCTTCATCAAGAGGCTTTTTAGTTCCTCTTCACTTTCTGCCATAAGGGTGGTGTCGTCTGTATATCTGAGGTTATTGATATTTCTCCCGGCAATCTTGATTCCAGCTTGTGCTTCCTCCAGAGCCCAGCGTTTCTCATGATGTACTCTGCATAGAAGTTAAATAAGCAGGGTGACAATATACAGCCTTGACATACTCCTCTTCCTATTTGGAACCAGTCTGTTGTTCCATGTCCAGTTCTAACTGTTGCTTCCTGACCTGCATACAGATTTCTCAAGAGGCAAGTCAGGTGGTCTGGTATTCCCATCTCTTGAAGAATTTTCCTCAGTTTATCGTGATCCACACAGTCAAAGGCTTTGGCATAGTCAATAAAGCAGAAATAGATGTTTTTCTGGAACTCTCTTGCTTTTTCCATGATCCAGCAGATGTTGGTAATTTGGTCTCTGGTTCCTCTGCCTTTTCTAAAACCAGCTTGAACATCTGGAAGTTCACGGTTCACATATTGCTAAAGCCTGGCTTGGAGAATTTTGAGCATTACTTTACTAGTGTGTGAGATGAGTGCAATTGTGCGGTAGTTTGAGCATTCTTTGGCATTGCCTTTCTTTGGGATTGGAATGAAAACTGCCCTTTTCCAGTCCTGTGGCCACTGCTGAGTTTTCCAAATTTGCTGGCATATTGAGTGCAGCACTTTCATAGCATCATCTTTCAGGATTTGAAATAGCTCAACTGGAACGTCCGAGGTCAGGGGCAGCGGCTGAAAGTGCCAGGCTGCGATGGTGCAGGAACGGCCGAGAGGAGCTACCCTAATCCGAGGTCAGGGGCGGCAGCAGATAGGAGCTACCCCGCGTTTGAGGTTAGGGGTGGTGGCCAGGAGGACCTACCCCATGCCCGAGGCCAGGGGCTGCGGCCGGGAGGAGCAACCCCACCTTCAAGGAGTGGTGACTGTGTGGGCGCAGGAGGGCCTAGAGGAGCTGTTCCATGTTCAAGGTCAGAAGGGGCAGCGGTGAGGAGATACCTCTCGTCCAAGGTAAGGGACAGCGGCTACGCTTTGCTGGAGCAGCTGTGAAGAGATAGCCCACGTCCAAGGTAAGAGAAACCCAAGAAAGATGGTAGGTGTTTCAGGAGGGCATCAGAGGGCGGACACACTGAAACCATACTCACAGAAAACTAGTCAATCTAATCACACTAGGACCACAGCCTTGTCTAACTCAATGAAACTAAGCCATGCCCGTGAGGCCACCCAAGACGGGCGGGTCATGGTGGAGAGATCTGACAGAATGTGGTCCACTGGAGAAGGGAAAGGCAAACCACTTTAGTATTCTTGCCTTGAGAACCCCATGAACAGTATGAAAAGGCAAAATGATAGGATACTGAAAGAGGAACTCCCCAGGTCAGTAGGTGCCCAATAGCTACTGGAGATCAGTGGAGAAATATCTACAGAAAGAATGAAGGGATGGAGCCAAAGCAAAAAGAATACCCAGCTGTGGATGTGACTGGTGATAGAAGCAAGGTCCGATGCTGTAAAGAGCAATATTGCATAGGAACCTGGAATGTCAGGTCCATGAATCAAGGCAAATTGGAAGTGGTCAAACAAGAGATGGCAAGAGTGAATGTCAACATTCTAGGAATCAGCAAACTAAAATGGACTGGAATGGGTGAATTTAACTCAGATGACCATTATATCTACTACTGCGGGCAGGAATCCCTCAGAAGAAATGGAGTAGCCATCATGGTCAACAAAAGAGTCCGAAATGCAGTACTTGGATGCAATCTCAAAAACAAAAGAACGATCTCTGTTCGTTTCCAAGGCAAACCATTCAATATCACAGTAATCCAAGTCTATGCCCCAACCAGTAACACTGAAGAAGCTGAAGTTGAACGGTTCTATGATAACCTAACAAGACCTTTTAGAACTAACACCCCAAAAAGTTGTCCTTTTCATTATAGGGGACTGGAATGCAAAAGCAGGAAGTCAAGAAACACCTGGAGTAACAGGCAAATTTGGCCTTGGAATATGGAATGAAGCAGGGCAAAGACTAATAGAGTTTTGCCAAGAAAATGCACTGGTCATGGCAAACACCCTCTTCCAACAACACAAGAGAAGACACTATACATGGACATCCCCAGATGGTCAATACTGAAATCAGATTGATTATATTCTTTGCAGCCAAAGATGGAGAAGCTCTATACAGTCAGCAAAAACAAGACCAGGAGCTGACTGTGGCTCAGATCATGAACTCCTTATTGCCAAGTTCAGACTGAAATTGAAGAAAATAGGGAAAACCACTAGACCATTCAGGTATGACCTAAATCAAATCTCTTATGATTATACAGTGGAAGTAGGAAATAGATTTAAGGGCCTAGATTTGATAGATAGAGTGCCTGATGAACTATGGACTGAGGTTCGTGATATTGTACAGGAGACAGGGATCAAGACCATCCCCATGGAAAAGAAATGCAAAAAAGCAAAATGGCTGTCTGGGGAGGCCTTACAAATAGCTGTGAAAAGAAGAGAAGTGAAAAGCAAAGGAGAAAAGGAAAGATATAACTATCTGAATGCAGAGTTCCAAAGAATAGCAAGAAGAGGTAAGAAAGCCTTCCTCAGCGATCAATGCAAAGAAATCGAGGAAAACAACAGAATGGGAAAGACTAGAGATCTCTTTAAGACAATTAGAGATACCAAGAGAACATTTCATGCAAAGATGGGCTCGATAAATGACAGAAATGGTATGGCCCTAACAGAAGCAGAAGATATTAAGAAGAGGTGGCAAGAATACACAGAAGAACTGTACAAAAATGATCTTCACGACCAAGATAATCACGATGGACCCAGATAATCACTCACCTAGAGCCAGATATCCTGGAATGTGAAGTCAAGTGGGCCTTAGAAAGCACCACTACGAACACCCTCAGAGGCCATGCCACACTCCGCAGCTCCCTAATGGAGACACCCAGCCATGTGTCTGAGTGAACCAGTTCCCTGGCTAACTTGGGGCATCTGCCTCAGGTTTCCTTCCGTGTTCCTGGGAGCCGTGTGGCCCCTGTGGTCCCGCAGCACAGGAAGAAAGGTCTAGGAGTTCCTGGTCCTCTGACTTGGGAGCACGTTTTGCCTCTGATGTCTTTTTTCTGAATACGGTTCAGCTTTATTCTTCTGATTCTTTCACTCCCATCTGGTTTCTATCTGATGCGAGCAGCTGTTTTTTCCATTGAAAATAACACACTCACCTCTTTCTTCTTTGCACGCCGTGTTTTCAGTTTTGAATTGCTTTTTCATCTGGACTGAAACACATGGAGGTGTTTTTTTCTTCTTCTTCAAGAAAAGAAGTACCTATATTTTGATGTGGGTATGTGTCAATTCTTTCAGCAGAACAACAGTAATGAATGTCTTTCTCCCCTGGCCAGGACGCCACATCTACGATCAGTATGCTCTGTGCTCAGATGGACCTTAAGCGATGACTAATATCAGCAAAGCACAGTATATATAACATGGTCAGTAATGTATCATAAATATTTATAAAGACCATAGGAACCTTGCTCACAATGCAGGGGGATGTGCCCAATAAGAGTTGAGCAGTATGTGTCAGAGGTTTTTGGAAAATGAAGAATAGACAACCTTTTTCCAAATGACAAAATGCCTCCCTCTGCTACCCGCTTCCACCTCTTGCATTTTAAAGATAGCTGGGAAATTGAAGCCCTGGGATTCTCTCTGCTGATTGAAGAGTGAGGCAGAACACTTTGCCATGAGCCATAGAAGAATTTATTCCCATTTTAAGTAATGTTTACACTATTCACCACACCACGGGGAAAGGGAGACAGCGAGAATTTGAAAAAGAGTGAGGCTCAATATTCAAGACAGTGGCCAATTAAACCAGACACAGCAGTGAGGCACTGGGGTTAGAAGGAGAACTGAACCCTGAGTCCATGAGCTGTCAGCTGTGTGACCTCTCTGTTCCACCAAACATCCCTTTCTGACCAGCGTCTCTGCACACGCTGTTCATGTGTAACACTCTTCCTGCCTTTAGCACGGGGGCTCCTTCATGTCTGTTTCGACGTCACCTCTTCAAGAGAGTCCTTCCCTGACCGCCCCATTAATGCAGGCCCGCCATTTGCCTTGTTTGTTTTCATTATTACATGGAGCCCCAGCTCCTGTAATGTTTTTATTTCCTTGTTTTCTATTTGTCCTCAGGTCTTCATAATGGTAGGGCCTGTGGTCCTCCCTTCCCATTAAGAAGAGAAAATAGACTTTTTTTTGGAGCAGATTTAGGTTCACAGAAAAATTGAGTGGCAGGTACAGAGTGTTCTAATACATTCCCTCATATCCCAACTCCCTTATTACTACTATCCGGCATTAGGGTGGGGCATTTGTTACAATGAACCGATGCTGACCCACTATACTTAACTAAATTTCAGAATTTAGATAAGGGTTCACTCTTGGTGTTATACATTCTAGGCTTCACCAGTATAGGATCACACAGAACAGATTCACTGCCCTAAAGTCCCTTGTGCTCCACCTATTCATCCTTCCCTCTCCTGAACATCTGGCACCGCTGACCTTTTTGCTGTCTCCATAGGTTTGCCTTTTCCAGAATGTCATATATAGTTGATTCTTGAACAATGTGGATTTGAACTGCGTGGGTCCACTTTATACATGGATTTTTCTATATTAAACAATAAATATTTAATTCTAAATATTAAATACATGATCTGTGATTGGTTTAATCCTCAGACACCATACAGTGGATACAGGGGAACTTGAGATACAAAGGCCTAGGAGGTTAACTATAAATTAGACTAGAATTTTCCACCGTGTGGAGGGTTGACACCCCCTTACCTCTGCATTGTTCAAGGGACAATTGTAGTTGAAATCAAACAGTAAGGAACCTTTTCAGACTGACTTCCTTCATTTACAATTTTCCTCCCTGACTCACTTTAAAAAAAAAAATGTATTTACTGTTGGCTATGCTGGGTCTTTGTTGTTGCGAGGGCTTCTCTTGAGGTGTGGGGAGTGGGGGCTTCTCTCTAGCTGTGGTGTGCGGGCTTCTCATTGCTGTGGCTTCCCTTGCTGTGGAGTACAGGCTGTAGGTGTGCAGGCTTCAGCAGTTATGGCTCCTGGGCTGTAGAACACAAGTTCAGTGGTTGTGGCACACGGGCTTAGTTGCTTCTCAGCATCTGGAATCTTCCTGGACCAGGGATCTAACCCATGTCCTTTGTCTTGGCAGGCAGATTCTTTACCACTGAGCCACCAGGAAAGTCCCTCCCGGCCTCATTTTTAACCACTGCATTTTGGAGTTCTAGATATAGGAAGTGCCCAGTGAATATTTCTGGAATGAATAAATGAATTAGCCTCCAGCTGTCCTAATTTGTTAAATGAGTCTACTTTATAAGGTTGTGAGGATTCATGAGGGTAACAAAGGGGAAGGACTTGCTGAGCTTATGACCCATGGTGAGCCCTTGAGAATGGTGGTTGCTATTTTTCATATTCTGGGGGCATAATCTGGGTTGTGGTGATGCTGGTGTGTGGATGGGGAGTATTTAGGGACTGACAGTGTGTTTATGAAACTCAGGCTCTTTTCAAAGCTCTGGCAGGTAAAACCTCAATTTCTGCATCAGCTTTTCTATGGCAGGACAGCCACTCCTTAAACTATGAGGCCCTTGGGAAATCTTGGGAAGGTGCTGATAGGATGTCTCTGGTCATTGCTTTCAGTGCAAAATATTTCCACTGTTTGTAATTATTCTGAGAGATGCTTCTTGCAAAATGATTCTGAGGCTCTGTATTTGAAATGTTCTTATTTCTTTTTTCTGACATGATCTTTAGTAACCCCAGCTTTTCCTGGTGATCCCAGTTCTACTTCCTGTGGGCATGGAGTGAAAATTCTGATGGCTGTCCCAGTGGGAACCTGATGAGACTGGCCTGCTTGTAAAAGTGGGGTCTGCATGTGCAAAGTCTCTACATTCTGCAACTTTTCAACTGTCTGAAAATTTCAGATTGTTGAAACAACTTCTAAAATGTAAAATGTGAAAAGTATCTCATAAGAGCTCCTGTCCATATTTAAAATACTTTTGGGAACTGGAACATTCCTCTGATTTTTTTTTAGGCCAAGAAAGAAGTTGTGTCTTCGATTATGATGTTTTGTTTATTTAATGCCATCCATCTGGTTGCTTGTGGATGGCCAGGTGACTTCTGCATGTGTGCTCTGGCATTTTCTGGAGTGTTAGGACAGGGAGTCCTGGCGTGCTGCAATTCATGGGGTCACAAAGAGTCGGACACGACTGAGCGACTGAGCTGAACTGAGGATTATTGTTTTATAAAAATAAAATGCAACTTTTGAGGCATTTTAAATGTGCTAAACAAAACTGGTTACAAAAATGTAAAGCCTTTGTCCTTTTAAACAGATGGGGGGAAAATCCATCTTTTTGCTCTTGCAAAAAGATAGTGATACATCTAAATAAACAGGGTGAAAAATTCTAAAGTGAATTTCTTTCAGGGAATAATCTTAAAATATTTATAGGCTATCAGTTCTAATAATTTAAAATCTCGGTTGTAGTTTTGCAACTTGCACATAAATGGGATCATTTCTTGAGACTTGAGCTATTTGAAGGTCAGATGAAATCCAGAGGTGAGAGTAGTTGGCTATGGGTTGGTGCAGGGGTTGTCAAACACTAATGCTTATAGGGATCACTGGGCACTCGGTGCTCATTAAAAGTGCAGAGTTCATCCCCTACCAAGATTCTGCCCTAACTGCCTGGGGTCTGTGATGAGGTCCAAATGACTTCATATGGATGCCAGAAATGTCCTGAGTTAGTGCTGTTTAAACTAATATTTATAGAGCACTGTTCTAAGAGCTTTACATGTGTTCACTCAGTTACACCTCACAGTAACACTTGGAAGTGGGTACCTTTTTTATCCTTACTTCAGAGGGGAGAAAACTGAGGAAAAGTCATGCACCTCATGCAAGATCACCCAGACCCAGTTGGCTATAGCGAACCTGGGGTTCAAACTCTGGCAGTCTGGTGGCAGAGTCCAAGCTTTCAGTCACATTGCTACACTGCCTCCTATGGGTTATCACCGCTTGCTTATTTTGAGTCTGGATGAAATATTTTATTTTTTAATTTTTTGCCTAAACGAAAATTTGCATCTTTCTGTGACCTAGATCAGCCATGTTGTATAGAGTCATCAGCTGATTCTATGATGACCAGGAAAATAGACATAAGACCACTTAAAAAGAAACGGACACACTTATTAGAATGGCTCACAATAAGTTTTGGTGAGGAGGTAGAGACACTGGAACTCTGGTGTATCGTTAGTGGGAATATAAAATGTCACTGCCATCATGGAAAACAGTTTGGCAATTCTTCAAAAAGTTAAACACAGAATTGCCATATGATCCACCAATTCCACTTCTAGGTATATACACCCAAAAGAACTGAAAGCCGAGACCTGGGTTGATTCCTGTACACCAACAGCAGCCTTAGTCACAAGAGCTAAAAGGTAGAAACAACCCAAATGTCTACCAATGGATGAAGAAAGTGAAAGTGTTAAAGTGTGAATCACTCAGTAGTGTTTGACTCTTTGCCATCCCCTGGACTGTAGCTCGCTAGGCTCTTCTGTCCATGGCATTCTTGAGGCAAGAATACTGGAGTGGATTGCCATTTCCTTCTCCAGGGACCCCAGGATTGAACCTGGGTCTCCTCCATTGAAGACAGATTCTCTACCATCTGCTCCCTGAGGGAAGCCCAATGGATGAAGAGGTAAATGAAATGTGGTATATCCATACAATGGGACATTATTCACCCACTAAAAGGAACAGAAAATTCTGACACATGCTACAACATGGATGAAGCTTGAAAACATACTAAATGAAACAAGCTAGACACAAAAGGACAAATATTATATAATTCCACTTATATGAAGTACCTAGAATAGGCAAATTCACAGATATAGAAAGTATAACAGAGGTTGCCAGGAGCTTAGAGGGTGGGGGAGAGGATGCTGGGGAGTCATTGTATAATGGGTACAGAATTTCTATATGGGATTATAAAAGAGTTCTAGAAATACAGATACTGGTGATGGTGTACTTAATGCTAAATGTACTTATTGTTAATGTATTTAATGCTATACTAAAAAATGGTTAAAATGCTCAATTTGATGTTATTTATATTCTATCACAATTAAAAGGATGGAAAAGGGAGACCATCAGCCAAATGAGAAGAGACAGTGAAGCAAAGGGACTTTGGATTTGATTCAGATTCTTATCTCGGCTCTGGGCATTTTATCCAGATAATCACCCTCATTGTTATCCATTCCAATGTATACACAGACACAGAGGGGATAACTTTATAGAGACACTACTGAAATCCATCAAATGTTTATCTTCTCATAGAGAATAAAAGTTATTAATGTTAAAAACCATTAAAACCATTTTAAAACACTAAACTTCCAACAAATCCTAAGCAATACAATCCATTAAGATGAACGAAGTCCCTCTGATTCTTGGAGAGGGGCTCACCACAGTGTTACTATGACTACAGTGGGTGTTGTAATGACCCATTCATAAATGCAGGCACCCCAATTATTGGTTCATCCAGGCATGTGTTATGGGAAACAGAAATGTGCAACCTTGACCTCCAAAATGATGAACCCTTGCCAACTCAACTGAAAGAGCAACTTGTAGACTGTATCCAGTGAAGGGCTGTGGTTTGAGCAAGGACAAACAGTACATAAAGTAAAGTTTGTTGTTCAATCCTGCCGAGGAAGAGTAAAGTTCACAGGAGCTGAGTTCAATGCGTGTAATCAGATAGGACACCAAAGAATTAACTAACATGAACCAGGCAACAGAATGTGACTGTGCATGGACAGCACATTCATCACGGGGTCGGGAGATAGACTTTATGACTCAGGAATGAAGGCGTGGCCTCTGGTTGATGAAGGGAATGATCTCACTTGAGAAAGATCAAAATCATATCCTAGGAGGGCTATGGCAAAGGATAATATAGCTTATGGTGAACTCTAGTAAGTACTTTCCAGCACACGGCAGATAAACAAACTCATATAATATCTCTATCCTCTTCTGTGAGGCACTTGTCTTTTTCAACAATTCAGTTGAAGGAGCAATGTGCTAATCTGTGAGTCAGTTTATGACTTCTTAATGCTAGTGTCAACATCTAGACAGACAGCATCTGTCCATCAACAGTGTTGATGAGAACAGCTAGGCAGAATAACTTAGGAAAACCTTCCCTCTTTTAAAAAAAACACTCATAAAGGTGTGAATTACTTTATTTGGTTAAGTAAATGAACAAAGATATTATTTACTTTTGCTTTGCAGTTGTGCACATGGTTTTTCGGTTCAAGATATAGCAAGAATGGACTAATATTTCTCAAATCTCTCCAACTAGTCGTCTCTCTGTAACTATCACCGTAATCCCAGCCACCTTCACCTTGCACCTGGGCTGCTGCAGTAGCCTCCTAGTGGGTCTCCCTAAGACCAAATTGGTTCTCTCAATCCAGTCTGCAGTCTCCAAAGTGAGTGATCATTTTTAAATGGAGATTTCATCATTCCACTTATTTGCTTAAAACCATCAACAGCGCCTCATTCCTTGTTCTTATAAAGCTTTAAATATTTACTAGGTCCTGCTGGATTTAGTCCCTCCCTAGCATTCTGGTACCTGGTCTTGCCCTTGATTTTATATACCTTATGGCCCACCCCATGAGCCCCAGCCTGCCAGCAACACTCCTGCCAGCCTCACCTAACACTTCCCAGCCTCAGAGCCTTGGCCAGTGTTAGTTCCTCTTCCTCGAAGACCCCTGTGATCAGTTTTGAGTTGGCCGCCTTTTATCTCACACTCATTGATAAGTTACTTTCTCAGCAAGGCCTTCCTGGGGCATCCCAACCAAATGAGATAGCCTGTGTACTCTTTCTCTTGCTCTCAGGTCCCTTTCCTCCCCAGCACTTATTACTGTTGGTAACTGTATTTTTATCTGAGTGATTACACACCTACACCTAACGTCAGCTGTCTGTTGCACTATTAACATAAAAAGGGCATTGCATATTAATGCATCTTCAGAATCTGGTAGGGGGGTGGCCTGCTACAGAGGAGCTTCTCAATAAATACTTGTTGATTCAGAAATATTTAATCATAACAAGCTCACTGTGGTCAGAAAGAAGATGTAGGTGGAGACATCTCATAAACAAACTACATGCATTTTTTTAGGACTCAGTGTTATTAGTATCTAGATACCTTGGTAAATTAAAAAAAAAACACGACACTGTGGGAGAAATCTAATTAATCATTTAACCTTCATTCATATTTAATATGACTTTTCCAAACAGGCTTTGCCAGTCTTGTAAATAGAATTACAAAATATGCATGGTCGAAACACACACACACAAATAAATTTTATCATTTCCCTCCCTTTCTGCTTTTAGTATTCATCAACTCATCACAACCAAGAATTAGTCCAGTACCTGGCAACAGGAGGTGTGGAAATAAATGGAGGATGTGGGTAATAACTTAGAATCTCTCAGATCTCCCACTAGACCCACACTCTAAGGGAAGTCAGAGCAAGAAGTGTACAGGAAAGACAGAAGATAATAAATATCTTTTCTAATCACTGCTTCATGTTTTCAGATCTACCTTGGGCAAGGCAGCCAGAATTGTTTTTAAAAAATGATCCATTTGATTGCTGAAGTTCCCCAAGAGAAAGTTTTGCCACAGTATCCACAGGGATGAAGTAAAAATTAAATCAGATAATATGTGGAAAGGATTTAGCCAAGTGGTCTATATCGAGGGCTCAATCACACTGTCAGCAAGGATTATTATCATTCAGCAATGCTGGGCGAGCCTTTTTCAGTCTTTAGTCTTGGAAACTATACCGATTATCTAAGAACTCTCGTGGCCAAAAAATTTTTGATAAATCAAACCTAGCTTCCTTGTCATTCGACAGTCTTTGGTGGCCTTTAATATTGTGCTTCCCTGCTTCAGTCACTTAATTGGAAATATTATCTCCATTTCCCCACTAGACCTTTGTGACAGTGAACTATCATTTGTATGATTTCTAATATTTAAGCAATCGGTTACTTTAGTATTGAACCCTTATATTTAACCCTAGCTGGCTTCCCTGGTGGCTCAGATGGTAAAGAATCTCCCTGAATGTAGAAGACCTAGATTCAATCCCTGGGTCTGGAAGATCCCCTGGAGAAGGGAACGGCAACCCAGTCCAGTATTCTTGGCTGAAGAATCCCAAGGCAGAGGTGCCTGGTGGGTTATAGTCCATGGGGTCACAAAGACTCAGACATGACTTAGCTTCTAATACACTAACACAGTGGTGGCTTAAATGGTGAAGAATACGCCTGCAATGCAGGAGACCTGTGTTCTATCTCTGAGTCGGGGAGATCCCCTGGAGAAGGGAATGGCTACCCACTTCTGTACTCTTGTCTGGACAATCCCATGGACAGAGGAGCCTGGCGGGCTACAGTCTACGGGGTTTCAAAGAGTCGCATACGACTGAGTGACTAACACTTTTACAATATATTCTGTACTTTCCTTAAAATATGAAAGTGGAAAGTAAGAAGTAACTACTTCACGTTGCCTAGGATCCTAGCAATTGGCCAAACACCTAGGCCTAGATTTTCTCCTCCTTTTTGTCCTAACCTCCGTGTTTGGGTAATTGCATCAATTCTACACTGTGTTCTGCATCTATCCCCAGAGTGTAGAAAGGGATGTTCTTTAATGATTTCCTTTGAATGGCCTTCCATCTGGGGAGGAAGAGGGCCCCTCTTGTTCAAATACAAAGGAACCATCCATCCACCAAGACCTTTCTTCTCTGTTAAGTATCTCTTGAATTTCAAAGGAGGACTTGGAATTTCTCAGTCCCAGTCTTAACCCGCAGCTCCAGAACTGCAGTCCATTGTCTTTGTCTCTTTAAGACTAGAAACACTACAGGCAATGAAGTAACTGTTCTTATTTTTCTTGGGTTCCAAACAAGACCAGATTCCAACCTGCTCATGCTTACCATTTCATAGTAACCAAGCAGTTTATGATAATCAGCTCAAGAATACACTTTGCTTCCAAACAAGGAGATGACTACCAGCAGCAACAGCTGTATTTTGCTAGTCAATCCTCATGGTAAAGATTTATAGTTTTCAATTCTGTCACTTGATTTGCCAACTGTTCCTCTTCCTGGAGCTGCCCAGTTGTTTTTGAGGGGCCTTGAAGTGGTTTCCTAGCTATTTAAACTCCCCCTGAATGACAATGCGGCTTTAGAGCTGGACTGAAGAATGGAATTCCCTGTTTATATCCACAAGACTTCTCTGCTCTCCCTCTTTTAAACATATGCAGAGTCACCGCAGAAACTGGAACCAGATTAAAAGAAATGCTGGCTTTTAAGGAGTTTGAAAAACGGTAAAGCTGGGAGCCGGCTCTGTGCTCTCGCCCTCTTCCCTTTCCCTGTTATGTGATTCATTTGCTCTAATCCATCACCGATTCATCATGCTCGTCCGTCAGAACCTTCAAAGCAAAGTCCACAGCTGCTTTTGCCATTTATCAGTGGGAAATAAAAGAGAAAGGGGGGAAAGTAAGGAAAACACATCACCCCGTTCCAGGACCTGGGATAATGGGTGTGAAAAAAGGGTGGAGGGTAAGCTTATCTAATGAAACCCAGAGCCTTGCAAGGATGTGGAATCTTGAACAAAGGATTATAACTGAGAGTGAGCCCAGCAGTCAGTCTGCCACCAACTTTGGGGGAGAAAGCCTGACAGAAACAAAAGGTTTAGTGGGAAACTAGAGGAATGTGTACCAAATGATACCCACACTTTAGAGGAGTTTAAGACTCACAAATATTTGATGGAATTTGTTTTCTGTGACATGTCTCTCAGCTTGCTTTCAGCTGTGCAACAGACCTGAGGCTGGGAAATGACGGACGGAGAAATTCACAGTTAACATTTTCGTAAGATGTCTTGCAAATCACCAGCCATTGAAACATGCCTGATGAGTGTCTCATGCATCAAGACTTGTTCTCAGGTTTGAGGATCAAAAAGCAAGGGTTATCAAACTCAGTGATTCCCCTTCTAGAAGTCCAGTCCATGTATTTATAATCCCCAGGAGGAGAGGTCAATCTTTGTGATAGCAGAAGGTATAAACAGCCTCAATGTTTACCAATAATGGCATAAGATGTAGTTATGATGATGAGGAGATTAAGGAAACTGTGGATATACTTTGGAATCTACTCCTTCCTGTGGAATTCTCAGCAATAAAAAGCAAGATGTGCAACAACATGGATGAACCTCAAAACCAAAAGCGTACATACGGTATGGTTTTCTTTATAGGAAATTCTAGAACAGGCAAAGGTACTTTATGGTAGAAAAACCAATAGTTGTTTCTGAGGATGTAAGAGTGGGAATTGACTGGTGAAAGACCTGACACAAAGAATGACATTAATCCTCTGTATAGAGTCTGTCTGTACTCATTTGTCAAAACTCAGTGAATATACACCTAGGATGTGTGCATGTGTCAAAACTCAAACACGTACCTAAGATTTGTGCATTTTATTATACATACATTTTACACAAAAAAATGTAGACAAATACTGAACTCTAGGAAATGATACATTTGCTGAAGTATTTAGGTGAAAAGTATATTGAGGTCTTCAATCTTTCTTGAAATGCAGAAAAAAATAAGGTGGTTTGATAGATGGCTAGAAGGATGCATATTTGATAAAGCAAGCACAGTAAAAATACTAATGGGAAAACCTAGCTGGTGAGTGTTTACAAGTATTCACAGTAAACTTACTTAAATTTTGCTCTATTTTGAGAATGTGCATGAAGTGTTGAGGGGAAAAAAGAATGAGGAAGCTTTTCATGTCCTGATAAGGACTTATCTCCAGTTTCATTAAGTGCAAAAGTAACAGTACACACACAGTATACACAGTGCACTACCAATTGTAGGAAAAAAAAGAAAAGAGCAAATGCACAAGTATCTGTTACTATGTGCAAATAGAGGAGGACTTAGAAATGGAATCTATAGAGGTACTGATCCTAGAAACCCTTACCTTAGAGGTAGGGATGTGTGTGTTAAGTTGCTTGAGTCATGGCGGACTCTTTGCGACCCTATGGACTGTAGCCTGCCAGGCTCTTCTGTCCATGGGATTCTCCAGGCAAGAATACTGGAGTGGAGAGGGCATATTTTAAAACATAAGGTAAATCACTTTATACCTTTAGATTTTGTATATTGTACACGGATATACATGGATGGAGTAAAACGGATCGACTATCTACTCAAAGAAAAAAAAGCTATGAGAAAGAATGTATATCCGAGCTGTCTCAAATATCAAGACTGACACTTGGAATTTCTTTCTTTCTTTCTTTTTCTTAACATCCATTTATTCACTCCATATTAACCAACTGCCTGAGTGCTAGGCATTGTGCCAGACCCTGGGGGCAGGGTATGGAGCCAAACCCAGAGATGCTTCTTTCTGTCACAGAGTCTGCTGACTGGTGGACCCAACTAAAGGCCAGGTACATGTCCCAGGGTGGCCTGATCTAGTCTGGGGTGGGGTGGGGTGGACTGCGGACGGCATTCTGGGGAGCGAGAAATTCTTGTGCAAAGGTTCTGCCATGTGAGGGAGCAAAGCGGTTCAAGTGCCAGAAGAAGATCAGGATGGAGGATCAGGCAGCTGAGGTAGGAGGTGAGGAGACACCAGTTGGGACCAAGCATTCAGATATTGAACTTTATTCTATTATTTAACATCATAACTTACTTTCTGAACATCCTTTGTATGACAAGATGTATATTTTATTCTATGTATACTTTTTTTTCTTACAAATTCTAAGAGGATGTCAGGGCAGAACTTGGTATAGCTCTTTCCAGGAGAAATGGAGCATCTCACTAAATCTGGAATATCAGACACTCACATCAACTTGTTCTTTCCACCTCAGGACACTGGCCTGACTTCCAAGGGCCACAGCCTGCCTTTATTTGCCTGAGGGCTTTCTTTGTCAGTTGGAGTCCTCCTCACACTGTGAGGTCCACAGATGGGTACCCTAGAGAGTTAATGCCTCAGAGAGCAGCCCTCAACCAATGACTTGAAGAGAATTGGGATACTTGTAGCCCAGCTTCTCCACTTTGGCTTTCACCAGTCTTTCTCCTTTTGATCATTGGGGACTTGGGAAGACTGGTTTTGATGAGTTCAGTTGCAGAATTTGAGCTGAATTAAAATCCTAGGTCTTCTGACCTCATCTTAAGTCTTATCAGGAGAGCGCGTATTACTAGTCACATTTTCTTCTCAAGAACACAGCTGCTGTTTCTTTGATCTTTAGTTTCATTAAATACAAATCACAGAGGAGGCACTCATTTATAGATTGTCTTGGCTTCCATTTTCTATCAAGATAGTCAACTCACATTTTTAGCCTATGGTCACTTTATACTCTTCTGTGCACCAAAACCAATATTGAAATTATCAAGAACCAGATAAACAGATGTCAAGTAGTCTGGGTGGATCAAAAATATTATTTTATGTGACTATTTATGAAGGACTTTCACCTTTAAGCCTTTAAACTAAAATACATGCTCGGTATAGCTAATTCTCCACATCCCGTCTCTCACACTCTTCATTTGTTACTTTTGAAAAAAATCAGTGAAATTTTCCGCAGAGATCAGATGTGAAGAAATCTGTGGCAGGGTGAAATTTTATAGTCTGGATGCTGCCTTTTTATTAAGGTGTCATTTCCTTTCCTTAAGAAGAATGAGGCTCTTTTAGGGTGGGTCTCCGTGAATGACTCAAACCCTTTTAGTTTGGGAAGTCCAAGTACCAAGATAATTTTCACGCTGGGATTACTTGTCCAGATGGTTTGAGCGCAGTTTTCTTGGCATGCTTATAAGAACACAGGAATTTTCAGGGGAAACAAGAGAACATAGTAGGGAGGAGAAGAAGTGGAGAGGATAAGTGTGGCTAAGAAGTCAGAAAAAATTTTGGATTCCACAAAATGGCACTGGTTGAACTGGAATCAGTTCCTAGTTATATTTGGCAATGGTAGCCCTCTGCCTTCTCCAAGAGCACAGACTTTTCTTTGTCATAGTGGGAATTACATGACTCTCCTAACAGAGGACAGAGGAGGAAAGAACCAGAGAGAAATTCACAGTGCTGATGGAGGTAAGCATGGAAGGGTAGCAGAGAACCTCACTAGCAGGAAACCTGGGGGAACTCCTGTATGCCTGCATGGGGCACTGAGTGAGGCAGAGAAGGAAGGCTGTGAACGGAGATATCATTTCAAAGAGCTTCTTAGACCCCAAAACATAGTATGGGAAGGAGACTTTCTCTGATGGCTTCAGCAGTCATAGAACTAAAGTGTGGCAGTAGGAAGAATGCTGAGATGCCCCACAAGATTCCCCTAGTAGGCACACACTATCTCCTGGTCAGGCAGTCAACTACTATTCTAAGCACTGCTGTGAAAAATTTTGGGAGATGTAATTTAGGTCCCAAATCAGCTGACTTTAAGATCAGGTTTTGGTCCAGCAGGATCTAAGACACTCTACATGAGTCCTTTAAAGACAGAGTGGCATAGATGAGAGTCAGAGAGGCCTGGAGGAAAGCAAACAACCATGTTTGTGAAATGCCCATGGAGGTCATATGGCAAGCAGTGCAGGCGACCTGTAGGAGCTGAGGGTGACTCCCAACTGACAGCTAGGACATCAGTCCTACAACTGCAAGGAAATTAATTCTACCAACAACTGGTGTGCTTTTTAGAGGCGCCAAAGCCCCTGATGAGAACTGCAAGTCTTGGCTGACATCTTGATTTCAACCAAGTGAGACCCTGAACAGAGAATCTAGCCATGCTGTGCTCAGACATCTCACCTACAGAAACTGGGAGATAAACTTGTGGCAATTTGTTACTCAGCAATAGAGCAGTAAGTCACAGGACAATAGTTAGAGTCATAGTCAGACAATCAGTGGGGCTTTGTGATCAGGAGGAGCTTCTCTTTCTTCAAATGTCTCTGATTAAACCCCTGGCTCCACCAGTTACCAGGTATGTTATTTGTAACAAATTACCTAACCTCCCTAAAACTTAGTTTTATTATGTGCAAATTAAGATTAAAATGATAGGCAAGATTTTTTAAATGTTACAAAGATTAGAATGAAATAATATGTATCAAGTCCTAAATATGATGCATGACATTTAACAAATGCTCAAAAAGCAAGAGTAAGCAGCAGCAGCCATGATCATGCAACACAAATCATGTGTTAGGCCCTCTGCAAGGGGCTTCCTAGGATTCATCCTCACAGAAACTGCATGAGGATGAAATTATTATACCCATTTTATAGATGGGGAAAACGAAACTCAGAGAAGTTCAATAACTTGTTATGCACCTACTAGGTGGAGGTGTTAGAATTAAAATATGGGGCTTTTTGAGTCTAAATACCAGCAGCTGAACCTCTTAATATTTTAAGCTCTGTTCACAGCAAAGAGGTCACAACTCTCGAGATTCCTCTTTGGAGGAGAATCACAGCGACAGGTTGGGATTCGGGCCTACTGAGTGTCTCAAAATGGAGCCAAAATGATTACCATTTCTTTAGCCATGGTCTCGGATTTGTAGGATGCTCTCCCCTTGTTTCCCTGCCCTCCTTGTTTGGGTATCTCCTACTTAACTTTAGACCTCAGCTCAAATACTACTTCCTTAAGAAGGCCTTCTCTGACTCCACCGTCAAACCAGACTCATTTCAACATATTCTCATAAAGTTTCCTTCTTTTATAATAGTTCCCATAGTTTATCATTATGTGCTAGATGAGCGGTTCTCATCCAGGGGACATTTGTCAATGTTGGGAGACAGTTTTTATTATCACAACTGGAGGGGCCAGTGCAAATTCTATGAATAGGTCATGGATAATGCTAAATATCCTACAATGCACAGGTTATAGAGTCCATACAACAAAAATGATCTGGCATCAAATGTCAACTGCAACATGAATAAATGCTCAACACCACTGATTATTAGAGAAATGCAAATCAAAACTACAATGAGGTATTACTTCACATGGGGCAGAATGGCCATCATCAAGAAATATACAAACAAGGTGGTGGGAATGTAAATTGATACAGTCACTATGGAGAATAGTATTGGAGATTCCTTCAAAAAACTAATAACAGAACTACCATAGGACCCACGAGTCCCACTACTGGGCATATACCCTGAGAAAACCGTAATTCAAAAAGACACATGCGCTCTGACGTTCACTGCATTGCTATTTACAATAGCCAGGACATGGAAGCCACCTAAATGTCCATCAACAGATGAATGGATAAAAAAGTTGTGGTACATATATACAATGGAATATTAGTCATAACAAAGAATAAATTTGAGTCAGTTCTAGTGAGGTAGATGAACCTAGAGCCTGTTATACAGAGTGAAGTCAGAAAGAGAATAACAAATATTGTGTATTAATGCATATATATGGAATCTAGAAAAATGGTACTGATGAGCCTATTTGCAGGGCAGGAATAGAGACAATGACATAAAGAACAGACTTACCGACATGAAGAACAGACTTACCGACATAGCAGGGAAAGGAAAAGATGGAGCAAATTGAGTGAGTAGCACTGAGACACATACATTGCCATATGTAAAATAGCTAGCTAGGAGGAAGTTTCTATTTGATAAAGGGAGCTCTAGTGCTCTGTGACAACTCGGCAGTGGGGGCGATGGGGGAGGATAGAGTGGGGGGTTGGGAAAGAGGTTCAAGAGGGAGGGGACATATGTATTCTTACGACTGATTTGTGTTGTTATATGGCAGAACCAACACAACATTGTATAGCAATTATCCTCCAATTAAAAATAGATTAAAAAAAAGAAAAAAGAGAAAAAAAATAAAAAGACAACCTAACAAATGGGAGAAAATATTGACAACTTCTATATCTGATTATAGAGACTTGTATCCAGTATATGTGTGTGTGTTTGTATATGTGTGTGTATATATATATAACTTGTAAAACAGTAAAAGAGAAACCAATTTAAATATGGGAAACAAGTAAAAAAAAATGTCAGTTGCACCAATGCTAAGAAACCTGTCCTGTATTTATTTATATTTTAAAATAAAAATAAGATCACGATTACAGATCATTTGCTTTTATAATTAAAAGTGATTCCTGAACATTTATTTATTCATTTATCTAATATTACTAGTTTTCCAGAAGCAGACTTACAGATATTGAAAACAAACTTATGGTTACCAAAGGGGAAACATGGTGGTGAAGGGATAAATCAGGAGCTTGGGATGAACATACACACACTATTATGTATAAGATAGTAACCAACTAACAAGGACCTACTGCATAGCATAGGGAACTCTACTCAATATTCTCTGATAACCTATCTGAGAAAAAACTCTAAAATAGAATGACTGTACGTATAACTGATTCACTTCGCTGTACACCTGAAACTAACACAATGTGGTAAATCAACTATATGACAATGAGATTAAAACACTAAAAAATGAATATTACTAGTTTCCTTCCCGTGTGAAAATTCTTTCATGCCATCATCTAGCTTTCCATAACATCGTTCTTTTTAGGATGGCATGTCATTAATACCAACCAATTCTCCATTATTGGACATTTAGATAGATCCTTTTCCCCTCCTTTTTTTCTTTGGCTTTTTTCCCCCCCTCTCTCTTTTTTTGGTCTTTTTGCTATTATAAACACCACCATCATGAACATCTTTGTGGCTTAACTTTACACACATCCCTAATGACTCCTTCATTTGATTTGACCCTAAATGCTATGGAAATCACTTTGTATTACTGAAGTTAACCAAGAACCCATGGTCAACAGCAAACCCACAAACATTTGAAGGGATAAAAGCAAGTGTTTGCTCCCTCCTAATAATGCCGATGGGGGAGCCAAGGCTGTAAGAGAAGAGAGGCAGGACAGCCAATTCTCACTTGAGATGTGGTTTTCACATTGTCTAAACCTGCTGGGGCAGGCCGGCCTCTGGCAGGGACTAAGTTTATAATCTCTTTTACCAGAGGTTTCCAAAAAATTCTCAACTACATTCTGAGTTCCCAGTGAAGATTCTTGACATTCACAAAGTTAAAGAAAAAGATGTGCTCAAAGACAAATTAAGCCAGAGAATGCCAACTGGCTGGAGATCATTCTTTCTGTGTAAGGAAGGTAGGCAGCACAGTCAAAGCCCTAAGTAAACAGCTTACCGAGACAAAAGACAAGGTGTTTTCTTTTCTGAGCACTGGAAATTCAGGAACAACTTGCGTCAGATTTTGCAACTCTCACAAGAGTTTGGCTATCACAACATAATGATTGTATTCCTGGAACAGTCTCAGAACCAATTACCAGGTTCTTTGACCTGAAAGTCAAAGATGGCCATAAAACCAGACCAAACCAGGTGAGATTTGAAGACTGGTGGGGATACAAACAGGGCTGAAATAAAGGTGATGGGGACAACAGGGCATCTTGGAAAGATACCAAAATCCTTCTGTCTCTCAACTCTGACAATTATTTGACTCTATGTGGACAGTTTGAACTTGAAGCATTCTTTTTTTTTTAAATTTAATTTATTTTATTTTTTTTAATTTTATTTTATTTTTAAACTTTACATAATTGTATTAGTTTTGCCAAATATCAAAATGAATCCGCCACAGGTCAGCACAGGACAAAGAGAGGAAGGATGAGTTCTGGTCAAACAAAGAACATATTTTGTAAATGTGGGAGGTGACTTCTGGCATCATGTTTTCAGGACATAAGGGGTTAAAATCCAGGAAGAAGCGACCCAACCCCAGAGCATTTAAGTTGTATGGTTTTCCTGGGCATAAAGGCATAGAAAGAGTCCAGGGGAAGGGAAGAATGTGTTGTTCATAAAAGGTAAAGCTAGCTAAGCCAACAGTGCAGGTTGGAAAGGAAATGCAGTGTCTTAATATTGTGCAAAAGAATAGATGATAAATCTATTTAGAATTGACAGAAGCAGCCATGTAAATAATCCAACAAGCATTGCTCCAAAATCTGGAGAATGAATAACGTGATATCTTGCCCTGGCATATTTCTCTTTCTAAATATGTTTCCTATAATTTATTGTTAAAATGAATGAGCATTCCCTGAGTGGCTGGAGAAAGGGGATCTGCATTTTGAACAGCACTAAGAGATGCCCCTGGGGTTAAAACATTGCTGCAGATAACTTATACAGGCATCAGTGAGAGTTTACTGGGGGTGCTATCATCTACGGTTTTTTCAAGTTAAAAAACTTTTGAACCCACTGTTGTCCACTCCTAGTTTTGGTGTGGTTTTTCTAGTGCCCTGCATCCTACTGACAACTCAGTTTGCATTCCCTGACCGAGAAGACATTCACTGCATTTTGTTAGCCAGTTTTACTTTCTTATTTTATCACTACTAGCTGAAATTTTCTTAATTAATTTTAATCTTTTAAAACTTGTATATAAGCTGTGAAGTTTAAAGAAATAGGAACTCCTCTGTTTTGTTTGCTGTTGTATTTTTCTATGCCCAATATACTACTTGGCTCACAGATGGTGCTCAGTAAATTTTGCTAAGTAAATCAACATGTTTTCATCAATGTACTTTCTAGAAAGGAATTCAGGGCTCCCTGAAGATGCAAAGCCAGCTAAACTCCTTCAAATGATTTCCGACCTTCACATCTTTCTTTCTTTTTTTTTTACCCCTTTTCAAATATTAAGATATAAATCACCAACAGTAAACTCCATCTCCCTTAGTATATGGTTCTGCAAGTTTTGATAAATGCATTCAGTCATGTAACCACCACAATCAAGATAGGAAGAGTTTCATCACCTCCCAAACTGTCCCCCACCTTGAACCCTGGGCTATTTAGCAGCTAATCACTCTCTGCACCTCTGCCCTGGCAACCGCCTCTCTGATTTCTGTCCATACAGGAGCAAGTCTTTAGAATCTGGCTTCTTTCATTTAGCATAATGCACTGGAGACTCATCATACTGTATCATTAATTCGTTCCTTTCAATGGCTGAGTCTCTTCCCTTGTATGGATATACGAAGTTTGTTTATCCATTCCCCACTTGAGGGATATCACCTCATCTCTTCTTATATGGAAAAGTAATGCCTTCACAGAGGCTAAGAGCAGAAGTTTGGGTTCAGCTAAACACAGGACTGAATCCTAGGCTTGATACTTCCTAGCTGTGTGAACTTTGGGCAGGTCCGCAAACTACCATGGCTCAGTTTCCTCAGAAGAGTATTGGAGGAAATCTATACAAAGCACTGAGCAAAAGGTCTGGGAAATAAAGAGTGAGCAGTGAATGGCAGCCGCAATCATTTTGGCGTAGACTGGAGTGAGTTCCTGCTGAAACTTCCCTTCCTCTGATCACCGTACCAATTTTTAGTCATCTGGTCATTACTTAACAGGTTTCAACCTCAGTTTATTTAACTAAAAAGTGGGGCCAATAATACGATTTCATAGAGTTACTTTGCAGGCTAAATGGGCTAATATATGTAACTATCCTAGTGTGGTGGTGCCTGGCCCATAGGAGGTCCTCAAGGAACAGCAGTTAGAAAATGAGTGTTGGGACTTCTCTGGTAGTCCAGAGGCTAAGACTGCATGCTCCCTGTGCAGGGGGCCTGGGTTCGACCCTTAGTCAGGGAACTAAATGCCACAGGCTGCAACTGCAAGTTTGAATGCTGTAACTAAAGATCCCGCATGCTGCCGGTAACACATGTACAGCCAAATAAACAAATAATTTTTTTTAAAGAAAGGAAAATGAGTGCTAGATCACTTGGTTAATGTGACTCTTTTTCCATCTTCAGGGTTTGCATGAATAAGCAGGAAGCAGTGTTGTATAGGCGAGGAGTGGGGATACAGGCTCAGCAGTCAGACTGCTTGGATTTGATTCACTGCTCTGCCCCTTCCTAGCTGAGTGACCCTGGACAAGTTACTTCACCTCTCTGTGTCTCAGTTTCCTAATCTGAAGCATGAAGAAAATAATACCCACCCAATCTGAAGCATGAAGAAAATAATACCCACCCACAGGGCTGTTTCGGGAATTGCATGAGACAGGGCATGTCAAGTGCTTAGAAAAATGCCTAGTACATGGAGTTCAATAAAACATCAGCTGTGAAGATGCTGCTGATTGTTAGATACTGTATGTGTCTGATTCTTCTAGATGACCTGAGTTTTAGGTCTCTATATCATCACAGAAGTGAACAGCTCTGGGCACAATGTAGGCGTGCAGTGTATGCTCGTTGAATTAATCTGAACTGACATATCTCTTCGGGTCACATTATGATCTCAAAATTTCATTATATATATTAAAGTGCTAAGCAAAGCAAATTTTCAAAGGGTACATTCTGTGAACCTACTGGTATCACCACTGAGATTCAGAGAAGCAGTTGACATATATTACATGTAAGAGGCCTTTCATTAAGATGACTGTGTGACATTTTCCATACTCTCACTTCTTTCAGAGAATCTCAGCCTTGATTTTTCTGACAGCTCTTTTACAGTTCACTTGTTTTGTCCTTCAGAGAAGAGTACATTCAATTTTTGCAATGACCTGGTTGCCTTTGTCTCTTTTCTGGTTTCAGGACTGACCTGCTGTGTGACTCCAGATAAAGTGATTGCCTTCTCTGTACCACAGATGCTCCATCAACTACTTTTGCACATTACAGAATTAAATCAACAATTCCTGTTTAGTTGCTGGATATACATAAGGGTGGGAGGTGTGTACTGAGGTAGGGGAAGGCACTCTAAAAGTTACTGTTGTTTACTGTAAAGAAGTGAGGGATTTTAGACATTGCCTGGTGATGGGCCTGTATGGACTGTACATGTATGTATGTCGCTATCAAGCTCACATTGATATTGATATATTTATATCAGTATCATTTATATATTCATTCATCCATTTTACACCTGTCAAGCATCTATTGTCTTGCCTAGTTATCAACAGGACAGTCTGCTCTGTGGGCAGGGTACAAAGCCCTGGTAGTGGGGTGGTATGAGGCAGTTAATTCCACATGACTTTCTGCTGCCATGCCAATGGTCAGGGATGCCTGGGGTCAAAACCAGTCCAAATAGAGTGAATCCTCTAAATTCTGGTGGGAACTGCCAAAAAAGAAACTCACTGTTTCCTCCTGGACTTGACATTAGAAGCTATTACTGGTGCCCATTCTGCCACCCAGGGGAGGCTATCCAAGGATGGAACCAAACAGAGGGAGTTGGCTGAGGAACAGAACAAGACACACATGTGCGCGCGCACACACACACAGAATGGGAAATGAGGTCCTAGTGACAGAGTATGCGGAAAAGGCAATGGCACCCCACTTCAGTACTCTTGCCTGGAAAATCCCATGGGCGAAGGAGCCTGGAAGGCTGCAGTCCATGGGGTCCCTAAGAGTTGGACACAGCCGAGAGACTTCACTTTCACTTTTCACTTTCATGCATTGGAGAAGGAAATGGCAACCCACTCCAGTGTTCTTGCCTGGAGAATCCCAGGGACGGGGGAGCCTGGTGGGCTGCCGTCTACGGGGTTGCACAGAGTCAGACACGACTGAAGCAACTTAGCAGCAGCAGCAGCAGCAGTGACAGAGTATGAGGCCTGACTCCAAGTGTTAACTGAAGGCGACACTTCCTATGTATTTTCTACTGATGTATCTATTGATGATTGTTTTAAATTCTGTAAGCCAATCAGTCCCCGTCCCATCTATTTTTTTGGGCATATGTCAGTTTGGGCTCTATTTTCTTTTATAGCCTCTTACTAGTTATGAAAACTTGGGGTTACACAACCATACTGAGCTTCAATTTCTGCATTTGTAAAATGGGGGTAAAAGTTTATAATGTGGGGTTTTATTGTGAGAATTAGAAATGATACGAGTATATAGTAGTACACAAAGAAACAAATCTTTCCCGAATGTTACCTTTGCAGGGGAAACTGTGCTGATCTTCCTACTGAAAATTTTGAGGCCTCAGCACCTTCCATCTCACAAAGCCTGCTTTGTTTCTGCAGCATTTATTCTCTGTCTTTATTTCTGAAGCACTTATTACAAAATCATTTATGTAATCTTCCCTGAATCTGCATCTTTGGCCCTGTCACTTCACGGTCCCCTTCACTGGGTCTGGGCTCTGTCATGTGACTTCCTTTGGTCAGTGGTGTATTAGTAACTAGAATGCAAGCAGAGACTTGAGAAGTGTGTGTGCTTTTCCATTTTTTCCTTTTGCAGAATTGGACTGTTCCCCTTTGCATGTCTGCCTTGCCATGAGAATTTGCTGGGGCTAGTCTGCTGGTGGGATGGGAGAGACATAGGCCAGAATGGCCTAGTTTGCTCCAGCTGACCCGGGATGACTGAGTCCTCAGCCAAAAGCCAGCCAGACATGTGAGCAAGCCAAGCCGAGACCAGAAGAAGCAAACAGCCTAAATCACTGATCAGGAGAATCAGGAACTACAGAAATGGTTACAATTCTAAGAAACTGAGATGTGGGGTGCTTTGCTACCTGATACACTGACATAACATTAGTCTACCTATTTGCATGTGTACTTTCTTTCTCCCCCAACTAGACTGGGAACCCCAAGAAGGTAGGGATTTTTACATGTTTTGTTCAGAGCCTGGCAGATAGTAGGTACTTGGATAATACTGTTGAATGTTAAATGAGTAACACAGAAGTGGCCTACAAAGTGGCATGTGAGTTGATGTTTAATGAATGGTAGCTGTTATAATAATAATGTTTAATATTTTTTATGAATATTTTTACAGATGTGAGAGTTGGGATTATAAAGAAAGCTGAGCGTCGAAGAATTGATGCTTTTGAACTGTGGTGTTAGAGAAGACTCTTGAGAGTCCCTTGGACTGTAAGGAGATCCAACCAGTCCATCCTAAAGGAGATCAGTTCTGAATATTATTGGAAGGACTAATGCTGAAGCTGAAGCTCCAATATTTTGGCCACTTCATGCAAAGAGTTGACTCACTGGAAAAGACCCTGATGCTGGGAGGGACTGAGGGCAGGAGGAGAAGGGGACGACAGAGGATGAGATGGCTGGATGGCATCACTGACTCGATGGACATGAGTTTGAGTGAACTCCGGGAGTTGGTGATGGACAGGGAGGCCTGGCGTGCTGCGATTCATGGGGTCACAAAGAGTTGGACACGACCGAGCAACTGAACTGAATACTTTTTGTGACAAAACAAACTTCTTTTCTCAGGTTCTTCTATTATCTTTCATGCTGATATTGTGGGAAAAAAGGGAAAAGACAAGCCACTCTCCTTTGAGTACAGGATGGATGATGAGAGTTGGCAATAATGTCAGATACAGGCTTAATTCTTTTCTTACAAATTCACTTGGGATTGTGGGTGTTACAGACACACAGCTTTTCATTTTTTAAGTTGGTAGGTGTTGCCCTAGCAGTCCCTGGGGATGTAGTTCGGTTGATATTTATGTGTGTAGGTGGAAGCAAAGCATGTCCAGAGGTAGATTTATAGCAGATGTAACATTCTTTTAAAATTTCCATCATATTTGAAGAAATTCATTAGTTACTGGATTATCTGTGTAATTCCTCTCTTCTCCAACAGGCTCTCAGCTCCATGAAGGAGAGGACTACTTCTACTGTATTCACAATTACACCCGCACCATCCATCACAGTACAAATACTTAAATCTACTTGTCTGGGAAATAAATTGTGCCCTTATTCATTTTAAGAACATAAGCTTCTCGAACTGAGGGACTACATCTTCCCACAAATAGTGTGGGAGCATGGCACTACAGTTCAGTTCAGCTCAGTCGCTCAGTTGTATCCAGCTCTTTGCAACCCATGGACCACAGCACACCAGGCCTCCCTCTCCATCACCAATTCCTGGAGTTTACCCAAACTCATGTCCATCGAGTCAGTGATACCATCCAACCACCTCATCTTCTGTCATCCCCTTCTCCTCCTGCCCTCAATCTTTCCCAACATCAGGGTTTTTCCAATGAGTCAGCTCTTCGCATCAGGTGGCTAAAGTACTGGAGCTTCAGCTTCAACATTGGTCCTTCCAATGAACACTCAGGACTGTTTTCCTTTAGGATGGACTGGTTGGACCTCCTTGCAGTCCAAAGGACTCTCAAGAGTCTTCTCCAACACCACAGTTCAAAATCATCAATTCTTCGGCGCTCAGCTTTCTTTATAGTCCAACTCTCACATCCCTACATGACTACTGGAAAAACCATAGCCTTGACTAGATGGATCTTTGTTGGCAAAGTAATGTTTCTGCTTTTTAATATGCTGTCTAGGTTGGTCATAACTTTCCTTCCAAGGACTTTGTGTCTTATAATTTCATGGCTGCAGTCACTATCTGCAGTGATTTTGAAGCCCCCCAAAATAAAGCCTGCCACTATTTCCACTGTTTCACCATCTACTGTCATGAAGTGATGGGACCGGATGCCATGATCTTTGTTTTCTGAATGTTGAGCTTTAAGCCAACTTTTTCACTCTCACTTTCATCAAGAGTTCTTCTTCACTTTCTGCCATAAGAGTGGTATCATCTGTATATCTGAGGTTATTGATATTTCTCCCTGCAATCTTGATTCCAGCTTGTGCTTCATCCAGCCCAGTGCTTCTCATGATATATTCTGCATATAAGTTAAATAAGCAGGGTGACAATATACAGCCTTGATGTACTACTTTCCCTATTCGGAACCAATCTGTTGTTCTATGTTCAGTTCTAACTGTTGCTTCCTGACCTGCATACAGATTTCTCAAGAGGCAGGTCAGGTAGTCTGGTATTCCCATCTCTTGAAGAATTTTCCACAGTTTGTTGTGATCCACACAGTCAAAGGCTTTGGCATAGTCGATAAAGAAGAAATAGATGTTTTTCTGGAACTCTCTTGCTTTTTCCATGATCCAGCAGATGTTGGCAATTTGATCTCTGATTCATCTGCCTTTTCTAAAACCAGCTTGAACATCTGGAAGTTCACGGTCATGTATTGCTGAAGCCTGGATTTGAGAATTTTGAGCATTACTTTACTAGTGTGTGAGATGAGTGCAATTGTGTGGTAGTTTGAACAATCTTTGGCATTGCCTTTCTTTGGGACTGGAATGAAAACTGACCTTTTCCAGTCCTGTGGCCACTGCTGAGTTTTCCAAATTTTCTGGTATATTGCGTGGAGCACTTTCATAGCATCATCTTTCAGGATTTGAAATAGCAGTTGAAATAGCTCAACTGGAATTCCATCACCTCAACTAACTTTGTTCGTAGTGATGCTTCCTAAGGCCCACTTGACTTCGCATTCCAGGATGTCTGGCTCTAGGTGAGTGATCACACCATCATGATTATCTGGGTTGTAAAGATTTTTTTTGTACAGTTCTTCTGTGTATTCTTGCTACCTCTTAATATCTTCTGCTTCTTTTAGGTCAATACCATTTCTGTCCTTTATTGAGCCCATCTTTGCATGAAATGTTCTCTTGGTATCTCTAATTGTCTTGAAGAGATCTCTAGTCTTTCCCATTGTATTATTTCCCTCTATTCCTTTGCACTGATCACTGAGGAAGGCATTCTTATCTCTTCTTGCTATTCTTTGGAACTCTGCATTCAGATGGTTATATCTTTCCTTCTTTCCTTTGCTTTTCGCTTCTCTTCTTTTCACAGCTATTTGTAAGGCCTCCTCAGATAGCCATTTTGCTTTTTTGCATTTCTTTTCCTGGGGATGGTCTTAATACCTGTCTCCTGTCCAACATCATGAACTTCCATCCATAGTTCATCAGGCACTCTGTCTATCAGATCTAGTCCCTTAAGTCTATTTCTCACTTCCACTGTATAATCATAAGGAACTTGATTTAGGTCATACCTGAATGGTCTAGTGGTTTTCCCTACTTTCTTCAATTTAAGTCTGAATTTGGCAATAAGGAGTTCATGATCTGAGCCACATGCAGCTCCCAGTCTTGTTTTTGCTGACTGTATAGAGCTTCTCCATCTTTGGCTGCAAAGAATATAATCAATCTGATTTTGGTGTTGGCCATCTCGCTGTCATATATGTGCAATCACCCTCACTTTGGGGCAAATTTCCTTCGCCCGTTACTGTGTGCCAGGCACTGTTTTAAGCACATGATATGTGCAGGAATGCCCTGTAAAAAGTCCCATTTTATAGATGAGGAATAAGAAACATAGTAAACCTCTGTTGGAATACTGTCACATACATGGGGCAAGACCCCCCCTGCCCCGGAATCTCTGTCCCTCAACTTTACTTAAGGGGGTCAGGATAGAGCAAGGTTTCCTCCTAAGGGTTCTAAGAAGAACTATGTATCTGAGTTGCTCTAGAAGGAAATAAAGACTTCTGCGGTGAGCAGACTTATGTGCCATGCCACATCCCTTTGGCCCACCTTAGCTCAGGACAGCTGTGTGGAAAGTTCCAAGCACATTGCCAGAGTTCCATGTCAACTGCTTCCTTGCTGTCTCTTTGCTTTGTTGCCTTAGCGTTTTCCCGAAAGCTGCAGCGGGTTGCTCTGCCAGCACTCGGGTGCAACCCAGGAAGGGCAGGGCATCTAACACCTCATGGACAACCTTCAGCCAATAAGAGCCTGAGAGCCTCAACCTTTAGTGGGGAGATCTTGAGGCACGTTTTATATGGTTCCTCAGCTGTTCTTCTGCAACACTGAGTTTCCATTACTCATATTTGTAATCAGCTCCTAATGCATCTTGTTCTTTTCCTGTTTCCTGCTCCCCACTCCTTCACTTTTCATCACTGGAATCTACTCAGAAATAAACTGTACCTGAACTCAAGCCTTTGTCATTGCTTCTGGGAGAAGTCAAACTAAGACATATGGTCAAATAATAAGAAAACCCTGCATGCTGTATTTCTCTGTCAGACATCCAAAATGCACGTTAACATGTTCAAAGCTCTGAAAAGTCCTGCTGCAAAGTTACCTGTCTAGCTCTCTTTAGGGCTGCCCTGGTGGCTCAGTGGCAAAAATCCACCTGCAATGCAGGAGTTATAGGAGATGCAAGTTCGATCCCTGGGTTGGGAAGACCCCTGGGAGGAGGGCATGGCAAACCTCTCCAGTATTCTTGTCTGGGGAATCCCATGCACAGAGGAGCTTGGTGGGCTACAGTTCATAGGGTCTCAAAGAACCAAACATGACTGAAATGACTTAACACAGACATACACAGCTCTCTTTAACTCAGAGCTTCCCAAACTCATCTGCCACAGAATGGTTTACTCCTAAGATCTTTAAAATTCCCCAAGATGAATGCTCCCTGGAATGTGCTTTGAGAAACGCCCATCAATATAATCTCCAGCACCCTCTTCCTCACTTGCTTTCTTCATGGTGATGGGTGGATCCAGCATTGGCTGCCATTCCCTGGCCTGGAGCCAAAAGCCAAATAGAGCTTCCTGGATGAGAGATTTCTCAGCGTCAGGGAACAGAACCTTCAGACAAGGCCTTTCTGGAAACTGTCTTTCCCTTTTCCTTACAAATGGGATGGTCAGCCTGTTGCTGGAGCCAGGAATGTCTGGCTTGACTGAGTTGGGAATGCAGCTGTGGGCATCTTGAGAAAAAGCTCTATTTGCTGATGACATGGGAGCCCAGATGTGATGAACAAGAGATGCATGCCAACCAGTCTCCCACCCCTCCTCTTCTGCTCACAAGCAGCCATCGGAGAATATAACTGGCGTGGGTCCAGAGAGGATAATTATTTCCAAAGGTGGTGCACAGAAGGGCACTCAGGAGACCCAATCAGTGCAGGATCAGCAGGGTGCATGTGGAAACCTGAGGCCTGAACCTCCCTGTGGGAGTGGGATGGTGGGAGTGGGATGGTGGGAGTGGGATGGTGGGAGTGGGATGGTGGGAGTTGAGAGGGCTGCCCAGCAGCTGGTCCATCTTCCTTCACAACTCAACATCTTACATTTAAGTAACAGCATTTGGGTTCTTGGATTTGGGGGATCAGGTCATATGTATTTGAGAGACTTACTTGAAGATCTCTTCATTCCCTTGTTTAATAAAAATGAAACCAATGAAAATAATAATAATGGGAATATCAATTTCTGAATTCTTTGTGAAGAATATATACATGCAGCCCTTTATCAAATCCTTTATATTCAATGATTGGTCTGGGTTAGAGTTTCTTATCCTCAGCATTATTGACCTTTTGGGCTGGTTCATTCTCTGTCATGGGGCTCTCCTGTACACGGCAGGAGGCCGAGCAGCATCCCAGGCCTCTACTCACTTAATGCCAATAGTGCCTTTCTCTTCCCAAATTGTTACATACAAAAATACTTCCAGATACTTCCCAGTGTTTCTTGGAGTTGTAAAGCCAGTCACAGATGGGAGCTATGGTCTATGTTAAAGGGGCAGGGTAGGTATCATGGTTAAAGCACAGTTTTCCAGCTCAGCTGTCTCTGTCCAAATTCTGGTTCTACCATTTATTAGTCTCGTGAATTTAGATACATTAGTTAACTTCTCCCTCCTTCATGGATCACAGACTTGTCATGACAAGGGGTTTGCATAACTCAATGAAGCTATGAGCCATACTGTGCAGGGCCACCCGAGATGAGCTGGTGGGAAGTTCTGACAAAATGTGGTCCACTGGAGTATTCTTGCTGTGAGAACCCCATGAACAGTACAAAAAGGCAAAAAGATATGTAACTAGAAGATAAGCCTGCTGGGTTGGAAGGTATCCAATATGCTATTGGGGAAGAGTGGAGGGCAATTACTAGTAGCTCTAGAAAGAATGAAGTGGCTGAGCCAAAGTGGAAGTAACACTCAGTTGTTGATGTGTCTGGTGGTAAAAGTAAAGTCTGATGTTATAAATACCATATTGCATAGGAACCTGGAATGTTAGGTCTCTGAGTCAAGGTAAATTGGATGTGGTCCAGCAGGAGACGGCAAGAGAGAACATCAACATTTTAGGAATCAGTGAACTAAAATGGACAGGAATGGGCGAATTTAATTCAGATGACCGACATATCTATTATTGTGGGCAATAATCCCTTAGAAGAAATGGAGTAGCCCTCATAGTCAACAGAAGAGTCTGAAATACAGTACTTGGGTGCAATATAAAAAACGACAGAATGATCTCAACTTGTTTCCAAGGCAAACCAACATCACAGTAATTCAAGTCTATGCCCCAACCACTGATGGTGAAGAAGTAGAATGAGTCTATGAAGACCTACAAGACCTTCTAGAACAACACCAAAAAAGATGTCCTTTTTATCATAAGGATTAAAATGCAAAACTGGCAAGTCAAGAAATACCCAGAGTAACAGGTAAGTTTGGCCTTAGGGCACAAAATGAAGCAGGGCAAAGAATAAAAGAGTTTTGTCAAGAGAACACATTGGTCATAGCAAACACTCTTTTCCAACAACAAAAGAGACAACTCTATACATGGGCATCACCAAACAGTTAATATTGAAATCAGACTGATTGTATTCTTTGCTGCTGAAGATGGAGAAGTTCATACAATCAGCAAAAACAAGACCCGGAGCTGTGGCTCAGGTCATTGGCTCCTTATTGCAAAGTGAAAGTGAAAGTGAAGTCGCTCAGTCGTGTCCGACCCTCAGCGACCCCATGGACTGCAGCCTTCCAGGCTCCTCTGTCCATGGGATTTTCCAGGCAAGAGTACTGGAGTGGGGTGCCATTGCCTTCTCCACTTATTGCAAAATTCAGGCGTAAATTGAAGAAAGTAGGGAAAACCATTAGGCCATTCAGCTATGGCCTAAAGCAAATCCCTTATGATTATGCAGAGGAAGTGATGAATAGATTCAAGGGATAAAATCTTCTGCCTGAAGAACTATGGATGGAGGTTTGTAACATTGTAAAGGAGTCAGTGACCAAAATCATCCCAAAGAAAAAGAAATGCAAAAAGGCAAAGTGGTTGTCTGAGGAGGCCTTACAAATAGCTGAGGAAAAGAGAAACGACAAGCAATGGAGAAAGGGAAAGATATATCCACCTGAATGCAGAGTTCCAAAGAACAGCAAGGAGAGACAAGAATGCCTTCCTCAGCGAATGATGCCAAGAAACAGAGGCAGACAACAGAATGGGAAAGACTAGAGATCTCTTCAAGAGGACTGTAGATCTCAAGGGAGCACTTCATGTAAGGAAGGGCACAATAAACGACAGAAATGGTAAGGACCTAAGAGAGGCAGAAGAGATTAAGAAGAGATGGCAAGAATACAAAGAACAATTATACAAAAAAAGGTCTTAACGACCCAGAAAACCATGATGGTGTGATCACTAACCTAGAGCCAGACATCCTGGAATGAGAAGTCAAGTGGGCATTAGAAAGCATTACTACAAGCAAAACTAGTGGAGGTGATGGAATTCCAGCTGAGCTATCTCAAATCCTAAAAGACGATGCTGTTAAACTGCTGCACTCACTGTGTCAGCAAATTTGGAAAACTCAGCAGTGGCCACAGGACTAGAAAAGGTCAGTTTTCATTCCAATCCCAAAGAATGTTCAAATTATTGGACAACTGTGCTCATTTTGCATGCTACTAAGGTTATCTTTCAAGCAAGGCCTCAGCAGTATGTGAAATGAGAACTTCCAGATTTGGAAGCTGGGTTTAGAAAGGGCAGAGAAACCAGAGATCAAATTGCCAACATTTGTTGGATCATGAAGAAAGCAAAGGAATTCCAAAAATATTCCAAAAAATTATTGACTACGTGAAAGCCTTTGACTGTATGGATCACAACACACTGTGGAAAATTATATTAAAGAAATTGGAATACCAAACCACCTTACCTGTCTTCTTAGAAATCTGGACGTGAGTCAAGAAGTAACAGGCAGAACTGGACATGGAACAACAGATTGGTTCAAAATTGGGAAAGGAGTACGACATGGCTATATACTGTTACCTTGTTTATTTAACTTATTATGCAGAGTACATTATGTGAAATGCCAGGCTGGATGAATCACAAGCTGGAATCAAGACTTCCAGGAAAATATCAACAACCTCAGATATGCAGATGATACCACCCTAGTGGCAGAAAGACAAGAGGAACTAAAGAGCCTTTTGATGAGGGTGAAAGAGGAGACTGAAAAAGCTGGTTTTCCAAAAATCAGAAAACTAAGATCATGGTATCCAGTCCCATCACTTCATGGCAAATAGAAAGGAAAAAAGTGGAAGCAGTGACAAATTTTATCTTCTTGGGCTCCAAAATCACTGCACACTGTGACTGCAGCCATAAAATTAGAAGACATTTGCTCCTTGGAAAAAAAGCTATGACAAACCCAGACAACATATTAAAAAGAAGAGAGATCACTTTGTTGACAAAGGTCCATATAGTCAAAGTTATGGTTTCTCCAATAGTCATGTACAGATGTGACAGCCGGACCATAAAGAAGGCTGAACCCAAAGAACAGATGCTTTTGAATTGTGGTGCTAGGGAAGACTCTTGAGACTACTGTGGCCTGCAAGAAGATCAAATCAGTCAATCCTAAAGGAAATCAACCCTGAATATTCATTGGAAGCACTGATGTTCCAACACTTTGGCCATCTGATGCAGAGCCAACTCATTGGAAAAGACCCCGATGCTGGGAAAGACTGAAGGCAAAGGAGAAGAGGGTAGCAGAGGATGAGATGGTTAGATAGCATCACTGACTCAATGGGCATAAATCTGAGCAAACTCCAGGAGATAATGAAGGATAAAGAAGGCTGGTGTCCTGCAGTCCATGAGGTCACAAAGAATTGGACACGATTTAGTGACCGAACAACAACAACAAAATTTAACTTCTCTGTATGTTAGTTTCCTCTTCCATACATCTGGGTTAACAAAAGGACCTATCTGAAAGGGTTAGTGTGAAGATTAAAGAGGTTCATATATATATTTAAGTACTGATGAAGTATTTAGCACAGTCTGGTGTGCAGAAATCTCTCAATAATTTTTATCATCATCAACATCATTAAAAATTTTTTTTTTGCTTTTTCTTCCTGGTCTGTAAACTCTTTGAACACAGAGAGCAAGCCTTATTTTTCAGTTCATGACGTCCAGGAGAGGGACGTAATAAAGACTGAATTAGGGAGAAAAGGCAGAAGGGAGAGAGGAAGGCAATGTGGAGATTAGCAGTGGAACTTTCAGTGTGAAGGCACAAGAGAGGAAGGTCGAGACCTTCCCCAGACAGTGGCCTCTGTGCAGTGTCTGGAGCTGGAGCTCCAACAGTTTTAGACCAGACCAGGGGTGATTTCACATCCACATGACAATTCCTGCAATCCTGCCATGGGTAAGAAATAACAGGTATTTTCAGATTGTATTATAGTTGTGGCAGGGGTACTGAAATAGCATTTTCCTTTATCACGTCTTTAAAATTACAGTGGATATCAGATGGGCTGCTCGATCTTGTTATTCAGTATGTTACTAAAGAGGCTCACAGATAATTTGATCACAACTTTTCAATGTAAACACTGTCTTAATGTTTTCTTTTCTAATCCAGTGTATTTTGTTTTACGCATTTCAAAACCTTATTGTGAGAAGGGGTCTGCAGCCCTCAGCAGATTGCCCCAAAGTCCACGTGCAAGGAAACGGGAAGGAAGGGTTCTACACCCAGTGCTCTCCAGTTCCCGAATCTGGCCCTTTCGCTGGTTTCAGCTCTCCAATGAGGAAAGTCGTACTCAGTTTTGCCTTCCTGGTGGGAGATGCCCAGGACAGGGTTCAAGAGTGGCTGGTGGAGGATAAAGTCACATCCCAGGCGTGCAGGCTAATAAGGTATCAATTAGGAACCAGCTGAGCTGAGAGTGGAAGTCCAGGGCATGCTGCATTGGGATCTTTCTTCTTGGGGTTTGTTGACAGAACACCATCTACCCCTTCTCCTCCTGGACAGAAATGGGCCAGCTGCCTCCCTTGGCAATGATGCTTTTGCAGAAAATCTGTTGCTGCAGTCCTGGGGCAGACCCTGGTTTCATATGTTTAATACATCTCATTGATGGATTTGTTGTAAACCTTCACTGAGCCCTTCCTGTGTGCCATGTAATTTGCTGAGGGCTGTACCTGGTGATCTCATCCAGGCCTCACAACAACTCCACAGGGAAAGTCCTCCTATTATTTCTATTTTTTACTTATGAGGCAATAGAGGGAGGCTCAAAAGAGCAAGTGACTTGCCCAGATCCAGACAGGTTGAAAGCGGTGGGCTGGGATCTGCATTTGGTGTAACTCTTCCAAAAGTCTGTTCCATTGGAATTTGGGATTATTTGGTTTTTTGTTTGGGTGCAATAGAAATATCTCAATTTTAAGGAAACAGCTCATGTCATGTCCTTTGATAGGCAGTGAGCACAGAGGCAGCTTGTGAACCAGAGACCCATGATAACATTGCAAGTGACTCCACAAACACAATGGGGGCTTTCTGAGAATTCCACAACCCCAGAGTGGAGGACAACCTGCATCACTCTCAAACCTTGCTGTTCTATGATAATCACAAAGGTTGATACCAGTGAGGCCGCACGCGCCTGTGTGTGTGTCTGTGTGTGTGTGTGTGTGTGTGTGTGTGTGTGTGTGTGTATGTGTGTGTGTGTGGGTGGGATGCTGAGGCTCAGAGAGAAAGATATTCTCTTATAATGAGATAATGATCATACAACTCCTGCACACATATCCGTGAATTTTAAATTAAAAAGTCAGGGGAAGTCAAAAGGTACAAACTCCCAGTCAGAAAGTAAATGAGTTGGGGATGTGATGTACTGTGTGGTGACTCTATAACTAATAGAGATACTGTGCTGCATGTCTGCAAATTGCTAACAGAGTAGATCTAAAAAGTCCTCATTGTAATAAGAAAAAATATTCTGTAACTCTGTATGGTGATGGATGCCAATCAGACTTATTGTGGTGATCATTTTGTATATACTGAATCATTGCATTAGATATCTGCAACTAATATAATCCTGTATGTCAATTATACCTGAATAAAAAAAAAAAAGCCAAGGGGGAAAAAAGTCACCTCTCTGTTCCCTATAATGGTCTAGTCAAGTTCAGGTCTTGCACTGCTAGAACTTTGAGGGAAGTGGCTGGTTTTTCTCTGGGACATTGTAGGTTGGATGGATTTGCCATCTGAGTCACTCTATCCTGGGTCTGGGGTCGGCTTTTCTCTGCCCTATCTTTGATCACCCAGAAATGTCAATACTCAGATGCAGTTTCTCCACAAGGCACCTACCCTTAGTCACCATCTGTTTATATCACAAAGAAAGACTTCATGTTGCAAAACACTGAAATTCAGAGTAAGTGGAGTAAGGAACAATTCATTCCTTGTTTTAAATCAAGTTGTCATAATCCAAAGGCAAGCTCCAATTTTAATAACAAACACCCAATGTTATGACATTTTACCTTTTCCAACTATTTATGTAGGCACAAATATTGTGTTTAAATTTTAAACTATACACTTAACATAAAACAGTCCACTCACTTACGTAGAGTAAAAATAAAGCAAGTTATGCCAATTTTGTTTCCCTTTTAGGCCTCATTCTTTAAATAGATCATTCATACAACAAACGTCTGCTCGGCACTCAGTGTCAGATACTAGTTTGGCACAGTTCACCCTAAAATGAACCAGAAACTGTCCTTATGCTCTGAGCACCAGAGGGAAAACAGCCAGAGAACCCTGGGGGCCACTTTAACACTCTGACCTGTGCTCTGCCACCTCTAACATCTCCAAGGAGAGCTCTCAGAACTGATCTGCATTCCCTCTTCATTCTCCAATAAACCCTGTTCCCTCAAATCAAACCTCAGTGGGGTTCAGGAACTGCATCTCTGGAGTATGGTTTTTCAGCAGTTTTAGGAACTTTGGCTGTGAAATGCAGAAAGTGGAGGACACACAGTATTTCAGAGGATTTCCCCCCAAGAAAGATACCATGTGTGATGCTCAAGGCTTGACATCCTGACTCTTCATCCCACACTCAGATGGCAATTGGATTTTAACAAGGAGTGGGGTTTGTGGTTTGGGAAATATGGCATTTTTTAACTGCCTTGGGTCATATTTAAAATATTTGCAGGCATTTAAAATAGCGTAATGTTATTTTTTCCCTTGTCTTCAAAACAAACCTAGTAAGCTTTTATAAGTCATAACAACAAGCATAAAATTGGGACATTGGGAAACCCATAGGCAGGGATTTGGAAAATCCATTCTCCCCCAAGAGGAGTTGGGAGGCTCATGAGCCCTGTGGGGCCCACCTGACCTTGAATGACCTTGGAATCCTGAAGGAAGGGAGGAAAGCTCAGGTAGCAGTAGAATCAGGACACCCCCGCCCTGCAACCAGTCTTCAGGGCAAAGATAAAAGTATGTACAGGGGCTTTGGGATTTTCCTTCTAGCCAATTTTACTCTGAAAATTTCTTTGAAAGAAAAAATAAAAATAATCCAGAGACTGATATTTATTTAAGTGACCAATTCCCAAAACCCAATGCCCTGGAATTCTGTCCTGAGAGCCTTGCTGTCTGGGGCCTTTTCCTGCCAAAGGGCCTCAGGTGGGGGCAAACACTAAATGAAGATGTGAACTGGCCTTGGATGTAAGGGTACCCAGCTTTCTGTTTATTAGAAAAATGAAAGGTAATCAGTCTCTGTGCAGAAGGAAACATGTAAGGAGATATATATACACACACACATATATGTATATATATTAACATGAAAGCTAGTATTTGTTGATCATCTAGTAGGCCATACCCCAAATAATCCACACAACAACTCCATGAAATGTGGGCTATTATCATCCCAATTTTGCTGAAGGAATAAACATGGAGGTTAAGTAAATTGCCCAAGGTCACACAGCTGGGAGGCAGTCGAGCTGGGACTTGCATTTAGGCAGCTGGATGCGGGAATGGAGTTTCTATTATCATTACTCACCCTGGACTTGTTTGTCAAGCCCACATTTAAATAAATCATATCAGAAATTCTGAAAATCTGATGGCAAAGGAAAGTGTTTGATGGCTTTCTGTTTGATATTTGGTATTAAAAAAAAAGAGTTAAGTCCAATTCTCAGATGTGGAAGATATAAGAAGATGAAAAAGATCAAGAATGAGTTAAACCAACTTTTCTCTATCTCAACCCTACTATTAGTTCAGTTCAGTTCAGTCGCTCAGTCGTGTCCGACTCTTTGCGACCCCATGAATTGCAGCACACCAGGCCTCCCTGTCCATCACCAACTCCCGGAGTTCACTCAGACTCACGTCCATCGAGTCAGTAATGCCATCCAGCCATCTCATCCTCTGTCATCCACTTCTCCTCCTGCCCTCAATCCCTCCAGCATCAGAGTCTTTTACAATGAGTCAACTCTTCACATGAGGCGGCCAAAGTACTGGAGTTTCAGCTTTAGCATCATTCCTTCCAAAGAAATCCCAGGGCTGATCTCCTTCAGAATGGACTGGTTGGATCTCCTTGCAGTCCAAGGGACTCTCAAGAGTCTTCTCCAACACCACAGTTCAAAAGCATCAATTCTTCGGCGCTCAGCCTTCTTCACAGTCCAACTCTCACATCCATACATGACTACTGGAAAAACCACAGCCTTGACTAGACGGACCTTTGTTGGCAAAGTAACGTCTCTGCTTTTGAATATGCTATCTAGGTTGGTCATGACTTTTCTTCCAAAGAGTAAGCGTCTTTTAATTTCATGGCTGCAGTCACCATCTGCAGTGATTTTGGAGCCCAAAAATATAAAGTCTGCCACTGTTTCCACTGTTTCCCCATCTATTTGCCATGAAGTGATGGGACCAGATGCCATGATCTTCGTTTTCTGAATGTTGAGCTTTAAGCCAACTTTTTCACTCTCCACTTTCACTTTCATCAAGAGGCTTTTTAGTTCTTCTTCACTTTCTACCTTAAGGGTGGTGTCATCTGCATATCTGAGGTTATTGATATTTCTCCCGGCAATCTTGATTCCAGCGTGTGCTTCTTCCAGCCCAGCATTTCTATGATGTGCTCTGCATATAAGTTAAATAAGCAGGGTGACAGTATACAGCCTTGACGTACTCCTTTTCCTATTTGGAACTAGTCTGTTGTTCCATATCCAGTTCTAACTGTTGCTTCCTGACCTGCATATAGGTTTCTCAAGAGGCAGGTCAGGTGGTCTGGTATTCCCATCTCTTTCAGAATTTTCCACAGTTTATTGTGATCCACACAGTCAAAGGCTTTGGCATAGTCAATAAAGCAGAAATAGATGTTTTTCTGGAACTCTCTTGCTTTTTCCATGATCCAGCGGATGTTGGCAATTTGATCTCTGGTTCCTCTGCCTTTTCTAAAACCAGGTTGAACATCTGGAAGTTCACGGTTCGTGTATTGCTGAAGCCTGGCTTGGAGAATTTTGAGCATTACTTTACTAGCGTGTGCGATGAGTGCAATTGTGCGGTAGTTTGAGCATTCTTTGGCATTGCCTTTCTTTGGGATTGGAATGAAAACTGAAGAATGAGTTAAACCAAGTTTTCTCTATCTCAACCTTACTATATCCTCCCCCAAAGAGAAAAGAAGCAGAAAAAGAAGGAGGAAAAGTCTTTGATTTGTCACCTTTTCAAACTTTTAAATGCCTGGCCTTATGAATGTAAAAGAAACAATGCAAAGCAGTTTTTGAAGCTGAGCAGAAAGCAGCAGAACCCAGCAAGCTGTGTGCTTCGCAGGGCAGCCTGCTGGCGGCTGTGCTGGAGTGTGGGAGAATCTTTGTGAGAAGGACATGGGAACATGCTCAGCATCCCAGGATAAAAGACTTCTTAGAAGAAAGGAGCCTCTCAATGAATGGTGTGCAAAATGGGCTGGAAAACAGGGGAAACGGGCCCTCTCCATGAAAAGCTGAGAAAGTGTCTTTTTTGTTGATTCTCTCACTGCAAAGTGCTGCTCTCCCCCTCCTCTGTCACCCACTCGACCCCTTCCCGGGCTCATCTCCCTGGGCTCAGAGAAAAGGCCCCTTGTAATCCCATCTGCTGGCTGCTCATCCACACTCTTTTATCTCTGCCCAGGGCTGGCAGTTGGGCCTGGGTTTCAGCTGCCAGAAATTTTGGGTTTCACGTTGAATCTTCCCAAGATGAGCATCTGAGAAATGTCAGTTTACATCAAAATTGCCTTCCTAGCAAATAGCCAGAAAGCCTTCTTTTCCCTAGCAAGGTCGGGAAAGAATTCTCTCTTGGAGATCATGCCAATACAAACTCCAATCCACATTTGGGATGATTGATTGGATTTAAACGGACAGGGACTACTTCAGCTTTATGCTTGAAAAAGAAAAGAATTTTAAATTAAAGATGGAAAATTAGTAATGTATCCTTTTTAGTAGTGCTTGGTGTAACAAGGAATACTGTAGTGTAACAAATTCTTAAGAACAGGGTTTGTGGATATGGTTAGAGAGAACAAATAATCCTTTGGATAAAGTCATAAAAAGAAGAATCTTTTTGAGAAATTTCCCTGATATTTAGAAAGTTCTGAAAGAAAGGAAGCGAAGCATTCTTTGAGACAGCTGATGGGGCTCTTTACTGAGTGTTAGAAAGGCCATGAGAAACTGGGAGAAATTGATTTTTTAATGCTGCAGGAAACCTCTGCTCAGAATAATTTCAAGCACTGGCACCTCTGTCCTACCAACTAGACTCTGGCTTCTTGCAGAGGGAAATCCTGGGTCAAGATGGACAGGCTGTGTGACTCTGAAGGACTGGTGTCTGTGTGGAATGCTGCTGCTCTTCAGCGCCAGGTCTGAAAACAGAGCAAGGCATCTGAAGGCAATAAAGGACCCTGTTGGCTGCCTGCAGCCTTCCATGGTTGTCCTCTGCTAGGTGGATTTTTATCTAGGGTGGATATGGGAGGCTGAGAGGCTAGGAAGAGGAGAGGGGTTAGGAGATGGGAGTTGGGAGGATTGGGAAGGTGGGGGTGGGTGGGAAGCAAACAATAAAACCCCTGGCGTGGCTGAGTGTGGCCATCCTAGGCGCCACCTTAAGGTGATGGGCTTGAAGTTTCACACAAAGATACTGTTAGGTTTTGAAGCCCCTGGCAGTTCTCTTTCCACCCCTATTTTTTTTTTTTTTCTCCTTTATATAGAATAAGCAAGCATCTTGCTGCTGCTGGTCTTTAGTTGCTGCTGCTGCTGCTGTTTAGTAGCCATATCTGACTCTTTGTGACCCCATGGACTGCAGCTTCCCAGGCTCCTCTGTGCATGTAATTCTCCAGGCAAGAATACTGGAGTGGGTTGCCATTTCCTTCTCCAGGGGATCTTTCCTGACCCAGGGATTGAACCCATGTCTCTTGCATTGGCAGGCAGATTCTTTATCACTGAGCTGCTAGGGAAGCCCAGTAGCCTTAACAGCTTTTTTTTGTTTGTTGGTTTTTTTCCGTCTTTCAGCAATATCTCTAGTCCCCGAAGCTAGCAAGGCTGTTCTAGAGTATAATAAAAATGAGACCTAACACTCTAGCTAAAAACCCTGTAGAGGACTGCCTGTCATCCTCAGGGTATGATGCAATCCAAATCGTGGCTCAGATGCAAGAAGACTGTTATCATCCCGAGAAGGACATTTCTAAAGGTAAAATGAGTGCAGCACAAATTATGCCAGGGCAACGGATATACACAGAGGCTGTGCCCAGCAAATCAAGGCGTGGACTCATACCTGTGGTATCTGGCTCCTGCCTGCCCCCTCAGCCTCTTCTTATTTTCTTCAACCCTCTGCTCTCTGCTCCACCTAGGGTGGATTCCTTTTGCTCCACATGCCTTTTCCTCTTGCGGCCCTTGATCAGTCCTTCCTGTTGCACTTTCCCTCAGAGTCCTGCTCTGCCCAGGGAAGCTCCCCATGGCTACATGACGACGCTGGACCCATGCTGGACCGCTTGTTTTCTGTCCCAAGGGCCAGAGGTGACAGTCAAAATACATAAGTGCTGTGGGGTAATGAACGAATCAAGGAACAAATAAATGCAAGAATTAACAGTAATCTCCCTCTGTCTTAGCTAGCTAGGGACGCTATAACAAATTAGCATAGTGGGTAGCTTACATAATAGAAACTGGCTTTCTCACAGTTCTGGAGGCTAGAAATCCAAGATCAGGATGTCAGCACGGTTGGGTTTTGGAGAGAGCCCTTTTCTTGACAGCTGCTTTCTCTGTGTCCGTACCTGGTAGAGAAAGCAAGGGCAAGCTCTCTGGTCTCTTCTTATAATGGCACTAATCTCATCATGGGGGCTCCACCCTCATGATCTCATACAACCTAATTCCCTTCCAAAGGACACACCTCCAAATACCTGTAAGGCTTCAACATGTGAATTTTGAGGGGGACATAGTTCATTCAATGGCACCCTGTATTTCTCTACATTAATTAAACTATATGTTGAACAAATCTGCTTACTGAGTGATATGTTACAGTGTAAACTGTTCCAATAATTTCCAAGTTACTTCTTAAAAACTATTTTAAAATAATTATGGATTCACAGGAAGTTGCAAAAACAATACAGAGAGGCCCTGTGTCCTCTTCACAGAGTTTCCTCTCATGGAAACATTTTACAAAACTCTAGTATGAAATCAAAGCTGGGGCATTGGTGTTGGTGCAATCCATAGAACTTTTTTCAGACTCTTATCAGTCATACAAATACTTTATGTTTGTGTGTCTAGTGTGTGTGTGTCTGTGTGTGTCTGTGTGTCTGTGTTGTTGTTTAGTTGCTAAGTCTTGTCTGACTCTGCAACACCATGGACTGTAGCTCTACAGCATGGACAGGCTCCTCTGTCCATGGATTTTCCTGGCCAGAATGTTGGAGTGGGCTGTCACTTCCTTCTCCGGGAGATCCTCCCAACCCAGGGATCAAACCCATGTCTCCTTCATTGGCAGGTGGATTCTTTACCACCAAGCGACTTGGAAAGCTGTTACATGTCTGTAGCTTTATGCAATTATTTCACATGTGTAGATTCATGTGACTATCACCGCAATTAAGACTCAGGACTGTTCCAGCACCACAAAGATCTCGTGAGCTCTCCTTTTACAGTAAGACTCAGTGCATTTCCTCACCATCCCCACCTGTTTCCAACTCTTGCAAGCACAAATTTGTTTTCCGTCTCTGTAATTTTGTCATTTCAAGAATGCAGTATCAATGTAATCAAATAGTATGTAATCTATTTTAAAATCACACAGTATGTTATCTGAAGGTTAAACATAGATGGTGTGGTCTTATCTTTCAAGTGGAATGCTACTAGCTAAATGTGTGTCTTCTGGGTTATGATTTGACCAAGGAATCTGCACTGATGTTTCCAATGACCTCCTCATTACATCAGTAGCGGTGAGGTACCTGGCCTGTTTTGTCCTGGTGAGGGATGCTACCTGCACATTCAGGTGGAGCACATATGTGGATGCCAGAGCTTCCCATGTACTCAGGAGAACCTGTGACAACAGTGGCACCTTCCAAGTCCCTTGTCTTGCTACCTGCACCCCATGCCCAGAGACACAGGCCATCCCAGAGTAGCAGGTGGGCACTGCCAAAGCACTCCAGGTCCTGTTCAGGCTCTGAACATATCTGGACTACAGTTAACAAACAAACAAACAAACAAAACTTACACTCACCAGTCAGTACAGAAATCATTTCATCATTCTGATAATTTTCAATTGTACTGGTGTATATTTACTAACCACCACCTTTGTAATGTCCTGTTCCATGTCTGTCCTCTAACCTCCTCGAAATCAGACACCTCCTGGTACTTGTCATGTCACCAGCACCTACCTCCATGTCAGCACACAGTAGGCACACAAAGCATTTTTGCTGAATGAGAAAGTGGGAATGTGTTTTGTAAATAGCGTGTTAAATCTAAACTGATTTCTCTTAAGAAGAGACTATTTATTCCTTGCCTGAAAGATGCTTTCCCCTCAAATTCCAATGGAATTTTTTTTTTAATCAAGAAAGATGGGAATGCACCAGCAGCTGCTAGTCTAAATGGCCTAGTTATGGTGTTCTCAATGCCTCCTGCCCTCCTGACTATTTTGAAATAAGCACAGGAAATTACGTAAATTGGCAATAAGAGTCCAACAGTTGGGATCAGGGAGGTATGCATATTTGCTTTTCCAATTTTCTGCTCCCCTACCAAGCAAACACATGGAGCTTTGACCCTCCATATGTTTTTAATGCGTGTCGGAGATAAACGTTCCAGTAAGTTGGAAGCAACAGGTTGAGTGCTCCCCCCTGCCCCTTGACTCCATCTGAAGCTGCTTCAAGCAGGCTGTGGACCTGAGGGAGAACAGAACAACCTCCTACAGCACTAGGCCTCAGAAAGTTCTGGACTCCTACCCTGCTGACTGGCTTGTGCACAAAAATTCCCCTGACTTGCAGGGTTGGATTAGGGAACCCTTGCCCCCAGCACCCTGTGTTGGCCTCTCATGGCACTGGCTATGCTGTACTGGAATCACCGTTTTGAGCTCTGTCACCCACATCCGGTTATAAACCCAGGGGAGATAGGACCATGTCTGTCACCTTCTCCACCTTGTCCCCAGCATCTGGCTTAATCTCTGACCCAGGGTAGGGCTCAGAACATATTTGTCAGATGAATGAATGGATGATGAGAAGGCAAACAGGAGCATTAATCAGAGCTTTACAATTGCCAAAAGTCCCCTGGACTTCTGGCACTCATACCATCTGGTTCTTATTGCAAGAATAAGCAGAGACCATTGGCACTGGCCCTATAATTCAGGGGTTCTCAGCTTCGTCTGTGCATTACAGTCACCTGAAGGATTTGTACAAGAACAGACTGATGGTCCTATCCCCAGAGCTTCTTGTTTCCTGTGTCAGGACCTTGACATCAGCATTTCTAACACACCTCCAGAGGATGCTGCTGCAGTTGCTCCAAGGCTACAGTGTGAGAACCACTTTGGGAATAAATAGGGGAACTGGGTTGTAACTGCATTTCTTTTAACAATTAGATTTGCACTGCAGGTTTTAAGAAATGGCAGCCTTACTACCTACAGTGGAAAATCAGCCTTATCAGTTACAGTGTGATCTAAAGAACTTAGGAACGTATATCTTTGACCATGTGATAGACAGACAGATGGGCCTTTCATCAGTGTGCTGCCGCTGCTAAGTTGTTTCAGTCGTGTCCGGCTGTGTGCGACCCCATAGACGGCAGCCCACCAGGCTCCCCCGTCCCTGGGATTCTCCAGGCAAGAACGCTGGAGTGGGTTGCCATTTCCTTCTCCAATACATGAAAGTGAAAAGGGAAAGTGAAGTTGCTCAGTCGTGTCTGACTCTTAGCGACCCCATGGACTGCAGCCTACCAGGCTCCTCTGTCCATGGGATTTTCCAGGCAAGAGTACTGGAGTGGGGTGCCATCGCCTTCTCCATTCATCAGTGTAGATTCCATGTTTAAAAGGCATGTGTAGGAAAGAGCATGGATTTTGGAGCCAGTAGGATCTGACTGAATTTCACTTCACTGCCAACTGGCAAGGAGACCCTGGACGAGTTAATGCTATCTAAGGCTCTCAGAATAGCCATCAGGAAGGTGCAGATAGTAAAAGATTCTTTTCAAAATTGCTAGAAAAAAGAGTAAAAAAAAAAGAAGAAGAAGAAAAGTATTCCTACTTACTAAAAGATCAATTGGATTATGGGAAAAAAATTTGTCAATTTGTATAAAAAGGGATATAGTGCTTTTTGAAGCTATTTGGCTCCTGAGTTTTAGGTAGTGAAGGTTTTATTGGAAATTTTTATTTGGTTATTGAACTTAGATAGTAAGAGTTTGGACAGAGAAAGATATTTATACATGTAAGGAGACATTCTACAGAGCAGATGCTCAAAAAAAAAAGAAAAAAAAGATACAGAGGTATAACTCAAGATATTATAGATTTGGCTCCAGATTACCACATTAAAATAAGTATAGATAACGCAAGACATGTGGATTTTTTTTGCTTTTATAGTATGTATAAAAGTTGTATTTACAGGCTACTGTAGTCCATTAAGTGTGGAATAGCATTATGTCTAAAAGAACTAATTATAAACCTTAATTTAAAAATAATTTTCTTGCTAAAAAATGCTAACCATCCTCTGAGCCTTCATTGAGTCCTACTAAAAACATGAAAAAGTCACTCATCACAGAAGATCACTATAACAAATACACAATAATAAAAAAGTTTGAAATATTATGATAGTCACCAAAATGTGAAACCAAGACCCAAAGGGAACAAGTGCTATTGGAAAGATAGAGCCAATGGACTTGCTTGATGCAGAATTGCCACAAACCTTCAATTTGTAAGAAACCCTATCACTGTGAATTGCAATAGAGTGATATATGCCTGTAGTAGAAAAATGAATGCAAGAGAATAATGTGTGGGTAAGAAAGTGGATGCAGGGTGAAGTAAGCCAGAAAGAAAAACACTAATACAGTATAGTAACGCATGTATATGGAATTTAGAAAGATGGTAACGATAACCCTGTATGCGAGACAGCAAAAAAGACGCAGATGTATAGAACAGTCTTTTGGACTCTGTGGGAGAGGGAGGGGGTGGGATAATTTGGGAGAATGGCATTGAAACATGTATAATATCATGTAAGAAACAAATTGCCAGTCCAGGTTCGATGCAGGATACAGGATGCTTGGGGCTGGTGCACTGGGATGACCCAGAGGGATGGTATGGGGAGGGAGGTGGGAGGGGGTTCAGGATAGGGAACACGTGTACACCTGTGGCGGATTCATGTTGATGTATGGCAAAACCAATATAATATTGTAAAGTAATTAGCCTCCAATTAAAATAGATAAATTAAAATAAATTAATTAATTAAAAAAAAAGAAAGTGGATAAATCATATGGGGAAGATCTCCATTATCTGAGTATTCATTATTTGAGAACTTGCAGGGAACAAATTGTGAAGGGACGCTGAGATCATGGCAACATAAAAAATATCCACCAATGACACAACTATTTCAAAATCTGTGCCGACTTAAAATCTTCCTTGCTTAGCATCCATTTTGCTCATTAGGCCATAGTGTTAGTTGGTTCCCCTCTCTCACCGTCCTTTGGGTGCCCACCGGTGAACAGCAAATCTTACAAATAACATAAGACTTCACAAACTAGATGAAAAGATGTTAGAGATCTGTTCAAGGCACAAAGAAAGAGGGATCTAGCAGAGTTAGACAAATGTACACCTGAATAAGAGGAAATCCAGAAGGATGGTGTTTTAATGTTTTCAAAAGGTAATCATTTAGCTATCAAAGGGCTGTGTGAAATACTGAAGAAATGAAGGAGCCCTCCAGTACTTTTGCACAATAATGGGCTCTTTTTGATAAAACTGCTGAGTTCAAACAAGAAGTGATGATACTATACTTTGTTACCACAAATTTTGTCAGAAATACTATGTTAAAAACACACACACACACACACAACCCACATGATTCTTGCTTTTTGTAAGAATCAGTATATACTACAATTATGACCCAAGTTAAGGGTCTGCAGACTGTAGCTCGATAACCAAATCTGACCCATTACCTGAGTTTGTAAATAAATACTAGAGCACAGCAATGCTCATTCATTTGCTGATTGTCCATGGTTGCTTATATACTTCAGCTGAAGCCCTGAGTAGCTACAAAGAGATCCCATTGTTCACAAAGCCAAAAATACTTACTATCTGGCCCTTTACAGACAAACTTTCCTGACTAGTGATCTAAGTGTTTTTTTTTTTAAATAAACTTTTTCTTATTTTATTTTTATAAAATATTTTTCTAATAAAAAAATTTCCCTCCACTCTTTCCAACAGCATTTTGATTTCTAAGTTGATTTATTCTAGGTGATGCTTACCCCCACTTCTCCTCCCTGAATTATCCCTAGCTGATGAGGCCACTCTATAATTCAGACAAAATGTGGTTATTCATAGAAATAAATCATTGCTAGTTCCTAATTTAAGAATGCTCAGAACCAGACTGAGAGTGTTTGAATCGCAGTACTATTCTTCCTACCGTGACCCTCTGGGTCTCAGTTTCCTCTTCTGTCAAATGAGTTTAATAGCATTAACTTTGCACAGTTAGGGACTAAAACAAGATAATGAAGGTCAGGCTCTTATCCCATCACTGGAGCACAGTGTACACACACAGTGGTAGCTTTTGTGATTTCTATGTGTCTAATTTCTCTTTGGTTTGGAATGGCAGTTTACACAGTCTAGATTCTGAGCTCTGAGTTCCTCCAGGCATTCTCTGAGTTGCTTGTTCTAAGGCCCTCCTCTAGCACTCTGGTTTATAAAGTCCTACAAAGAGTGGAAGCAAGTTCTTTACCAAACCAACCAGTCTGCTCTGCTAGAAAGAGCAAGGCATGAGTGAAGAATTTATCATCACTTTTAAAGGTGTTTCCTTTAGTCAGCTGATGTCATAAATATCGGCAGCAGCAGCCGGGGGGAAACTTTTCACAACAGTCCAATTCCAGCAGAGGGAGAGAGCCCAATACAGCCTCTGCATATAAACACTCCCAGATGCTCTGACTTCAAGAGGGGCGGCATTTGTCATCAGGAGAAGTGGACAAACGTGACAGCTGTACAGCAGTTATGGTAATGAGGGTGGTAATCAGCAGGCCAGGGGAGAGCAAGATGATTTCCTGACCAGATCATGGGGGAGGAACAACACTGGCTTTATTCCTCCAGACCTCATCCTAGTGTACTCGAAGGAACAATCCTCGTTATGTTCCCCTGGTGGGCAGCTTCTAAGTCAGCATCGCATAATCCCACCTCTTTATATTCCTGCCTCTGTGTAACTCCCTGCCCCTGAGTATGTACCGCTAGTGACTTGCTTCTACCCAACGGAAAAAAACGATGGGATAGCACTTCTGCGATTAGGCTACAAATGTGTCTAGCATTCGTCTGTCAGCAGACTCTCTCTACTGCCCTCTCAGCTTGTCCATTTTCATGAAATAAGCTGCCATACAGAGAAGCCCACCTGTCAAGGAACTAAGGGCCAACAACACTGCAGGAACTGGAGTTCAACTTTGTCAGTCCTGCTGACAATCACGAACAGTAGATTCTTCACCAGTTGAACTTTCAAATGAAAGCCCCCCCTGGCCTGACATTTTGATTCTAGCTGTGAGAGACCCTGAAGCAAGGACCCAATTAATGTATGCCCAGATTCCTGACCCACATGAGGTATAGGATAATAAACATGGGTTATTTGAAGTGACTTCATTTTAGGGTAGTTTGTTATGCAGCAGTAGATTGCTAACACAGATTTCTTTCTTAAAGTTAAAAAGTACACAAATGTACATTTCTGCTGAGAGTTGGTGATGAGTTAGATTGTCACTTAGTTGGTTTTCTCTTAGTTTGAATTCTTCAAAAACTGTGTAGATAGGTTAATCTGCCTGAAGAATACTTCAGATATTACCCTTCCTCTTTTTAAACACCTTGATTGACTTTTATTGATTGAAGGAAAAAAGGACTACTTTTGCAAGTGTCATTCAAAGCTACCCTGGATATCTACTTTCTGCCAGCTGTTAGAACAATCTTCCTAAAACACCGATTACTATTAAAAGAAAACTCAAACAACTCAATCAAAATATGGATAGAAGATCTATGTTGGCATTTCTCCAAAGAAGACATACAGATGGTCAACAATCACATGAAAAGATGCTCAACATCATTAATTATTAGAGAAATGCAAATCAAAACTACAATGAGGTACTACCTCACACTGGTCTGAATGGCCATCATCAAAAGTCTACAAACAATAAATGCCGGAGACAGTGTGGAGAAAAGGGAATCCTCTTGCACTGTTGGTGGGAATGTAAATGATACAGCCACTAGGGAGAACAGCATGAAGGTTCCTTAAAAACTAAAAATAGAACTACCATATGACCAAGCAATCCTACTCCTGGGCATGTACAAAGAGAAAATCATAATTAAAAAAGATACATGCACCCCAATGTTCATTACAGCACTATTTACATTAGCTAGGACATTAAAGCAACCAAAATGGCCATCAATAAAGGAATGAATAAGAAAGATGTAGTACATATATACAGTGGAATATTACTCAGCCATTAAAAGGAACAAAACTGGGTCATCTGTAGAGATGTGGATGGACCTAGAGACTGTCATACAGAGTGAAGTAGGTTAAAGAAAAAGAAATAGTGTATATTAATGCATATATGTGAAAGCTAGAAAAATGGTATAGATGATCTTATTTGCAAAACAGAAATAGAGACACAGATATAGGTTTGGACAAAGGTATGGACACCGAGGGAGGAACAGGGGGAACAGGATGAATTGGGAGACTGAGATTGACGCATATGAGGACTGACAGGATGGATTATCCCATGTAGCCAACTTATGCACTGTGCCATCTCCTGTCCCTTCTTTTCCTCCATCCATCTTTAAGACACATGCTTTCTTTTAACCTCTATTGTCTTTCTCCTCTGTGGAAAATTTATACTTAAAAGATTCAGCTAGATTATCAGTGTAATCAAGAGGAAAAACAAAGATCCTCAAACATACTCATTTCTTTAGATCTGCATAGATGAACTTTAGAAGGATCCAGAAGCAATCAGTGACACTGGTTGTGCTGGGGGGCAGGTGGTGGGGTGGGTATTCAGTAGGCTTAAGGGATAGAGGTTGGGAGAGAAAATTTTCACTGTATATCCCCTGGTATCTTTGTAATTTTCTAGCATGTGAGCACATTGACTTAATCAAGCACCAAAGAAAACAGCTACAATGAAGGAAAGAAAGTTAATTTCTTGACTCATCCTTATTAAGAAGCCTTATTTCCCCACACTGAGTTAATCATGGGATGACTTGCTTCCTTATCTGTCAACCCCTCTAGTATCTGAGATTGTAGTTCATTCCTTATTCACTCCTTATCCCCGTCCCCCTCTGTCCAGTGCAGCGTCTGCTACTTCACAGGTCCTTGAAATATCTGAGGAATAAAAGAGCTGCACTTCCTCACCACTCCCTGGGCAGATGCTAATTACCTCCCTGTGAGCTCTGGACTTTACTGCGTCTGGACTGTACCCTACTGATTCCTTTGCCTATATTTTCTTTCCCCCCATCATTTCATTTTTGATCTACCCTTATCTTTCAAGACCCACCTCTGATTTCACCATAGGAAGTCATCTTCTCCTTCCCTGACGTCCAGTAGCATGACTGAGGAGTTCTACAACTTTTCCGTTTATGTCCAGGGTTGGCAAACTACACCTCCTGAGCCAAATCTGTCTAAGCCTGGTTCTGTGAGTGAAGACCCCATTCTTCTACGTATTGCCTCTGAGTGTCTTCCTTAACAAAGGCAGAGTTGAGACTCTAAAGCCCTGCAGGGCCAGAACGTAAAAAATCTTTGGCCCTTTATAGGAAGAGCTTGTTAATCTCTGATTTATACCTTAATTGTACCTATTGACTATTCTGCTCATTAAAACTCAAATTTGTACTCAAACTCTGTGTTGGATCCAGCCAAACTCATCACCCTGGCAAAAGGCTGCCCTCTCCTCCCTGGAGCCTGCCAAGGACCATCCCATTGCAGACTTTCCCTATCTCTAGGGCTTCCCTACCTATAAGCTCCTTTCCTGTCTCAGGTTGGGATGTGCTTTCCCTACCTCCCTGGAACTGAGCTCACCCCAGATCACTTTTCTATCACTTTCCAAGTCACACCCAGGTCCTCTGCTCAGAGAGGCCTTCCAGGACCACCTCACTGGGGAGGACCAATGCCGATCTTACTGCAACACTGGGCATTTTTACAAGGCAATTCTGCAAACTGAACTTATTTTTATTTATTGGTTGAATTTTTTCTCTCTCCTACCAGACCATGAGGTCCTTGAGGGTAGGCTCATATCTATCTAGTTCACTACAGTATTTGCAGTGTCTAGCAATAGCAGCTACCACACACTGGTAAGGACTGTAGGAAATACTGTTTACTGACTGACTAAACAGATGAATAAATGAATGCATTTTAATCTCCATAAAAGTGACTACCTGAGAGTCTAATAGGCACTCAAAATTATTTGTTGAACGAATGAATAATGTAAGAGAGGATATTTAGTCATGATAATATCGATAGATGAAAGTAACTCATTGCATGGTTTGCTCAACCTTTTAATATCAACTCATGGAAAAGAATCCCCACTCCAGTACTCCTGCCTGGAAAATCCCATGGACAGAGGAGCCTGGTGGGCTGCAATCCATGGGGTCGCTGAGGGTCGGACACGACTGAGCGACTTCACTTTCACTTGTCACTTTCATGCATTGGAGAAGGAAATGGCAACCCACTCCAGTGTTCTTGCCTGGAGAATCCCAGGGACGGGGGAGCCTGGTGGGCTGCTGTCTATGGGGTCACACAGAGTCTGAGACGACTGAAGTGACTTAGCAGCATGGAAAAGAATAGCTTTCTTCAGCTCCATTTAAATTATTCAGGATAAAGGAAAGAAAGTACCCTCTCAAGGGACACACTAGAATATCCTTTGATCATGTGTGTGTATGTGTGTGTGTGCGTATACACATCAGCCTGTAGGTCTCTCAGTCAAGCTGCTGTCTATAGGCTGGGGGAACAGGAGAAAAGAAAGGACACCACAAACATGCTGCCAGTGGACTGCAAAATCTGTTTTTCCTCAAAACCAGCAGTTCAGAAGTTGGAATACTCATTCAATGTAGTTTTTAAAGCAACGCTGTTTTGGACCATAAAACTGATGCATGCACTGCAAAAGAATTTAAAAGCTAAACAAAATGTAAACAGGAAAATAAAAATTACCCTTAATCTCACCATCATGGTTGCCTATTTTTCTCTTGTGTATTTGTGTTTTAAATTCCTTTTCCCCCCTCTCTCCTTTCTCTTTCTGTCTCTCACACAGACACACACACACACACGGGATCTATTTAGCATTCTATGTGTTCTGTACACCAACTATGCCTCAATAAAAAACAAAACAAATGTGTTTTGACAAAATTTTAAAGAACTGTATATTATTACAGTTAATTTACCCTAATCCCTTGCATTAGTTGTTTTTATTTACTTCTATCAATCTACAACTAATACATAATTCTACAATGAACAAATTTGCTAACTATGCATTTTCCTTAAGGAGCTTTATAAAAGCAGCATTATTGGCTAAAGGAGTATACTGTGGATCGGCACAGCCATATTAATTGTGTGGGAATGATAAAAGTCCACAGTCTTAACCCCATTCATATCTATTTTACCACACCCTCACCAAAGAATTTCACCAAAATTATTACATTGTTAAATACATAATACTTTTATATTTCATTAGAAAACATCAATTAAAATGCTTACCAATTAAATTTATTTTTCTATACATTTATTTTCCCTGTTTACATGTCTTTTGAAGCTTAAATATTCAATTATACTTAAAGAATTATTGATATCATCTATGTGCTTGATTATACTTCCAATCAGAAGGAATATTTTAAGTGTAGTATACGGGAATCATTTGCTATAAACAATCAAATTTATATAGGCTGGAGCACTACTTTAACAATAAAAATTTGTGATTTAACAGTTCACTTACCCTCCACTGATTTACTGATCCATTTTAACTCTTTGGAGTATGGAACACCTGCATAGAAACAAAAGAATGGATTTGGAAAGCCAAAATTAGGATTAAGGACCAGGTTCTCAGGCAACAATCCTCAAGGTCTAGGTGCAATGACAAAATACAACAAAGTTATCTGGTGGGGCTGTGCCTAGTCCATACCCGCAAATCAGATGATCCTGTTGTCAAAGTCAGGGATCTTAATAAGAATTGTAACAAGGAATGTTAATAAGAATCTTGCAATTTAGGAATGGCTATAGACTTTCTTCTTTCCCTGACTCTGCTGTGCTTTATCCAGAGTCTAGTGAGCCTGTATACATATTCTGAACAAGATAGCTCTTATTCAAAGAGAATCTTGCAAATGGGACTTGCCACAGGACATGTTTTTCTTTGTTCTATACGACCTATTGACTATACTCAGAGAAGAAGCATGTGTCTTAGAAATATGCTGCTGCTGCTGCTGCTGCTAAGTCGCTTCAGTCGTGTCCAACTCTGTGTGACCCCATAGACAGCAGCTCACCAGGCTCCTCCGTCCCTGGGATTCTCCAGGCAAGAATACTGGAGTGGGTTGCCATTTCCTTCTCCAATGCACGCACGCACGCTAAGTCGCTTCAGTCGTGTCTGACTCTGTGTGACCCCATGGACAGCAGCCCACCAGGCTCCTCTGTCCATGGAGTTCTCCAGACAAGAATACTGGAGTGGAATGCCATTTCCTTCTCCGCTAGAAGCATAAGTACAGTAAATACAATACTCAAAGGATGATCCTTAATGTAAGAATCTAAGAGGATGATATGGACTCCTCTCCTGCTCAGGAGTAAGGCTGGTCTTTGACTTAGGGGTGAAACCCCACTGGTCTGGGGGTAACAGTGGGGTGTAATAGGTGAGTAGAACTCATAAAGTAAGGTAGAGACAAACCTTGGAAGAGGAGAGAAAGGTTGGCCTTAGAACACAGGAGATCAAGTCCCAGAGAAATTCTATAATATATCCAGAGGGAAAGCATCTTTCTGAGCAATATTCTTCAAATGTTACTGCTCATGACTCCTAAAATGCTTCTGAAAAATTATTTATCCTTCATCTATGTTATTATCATAATTATTTTTATTTGCATTTAATTGGTCAAAACAACAGATATATGCTTTATAAATTTTGGTAAATAATTACAAAACACAAGAAATAAAATTTTAATGGAAGTGTGTATCTTAAATGAGTTTGGGTTTTTCTTTCCTATTAACTCCAGAATACGCCTTATTGTCCAAGTGAGACAGAATTCAGCATCAATTTCACTCCTTCTGCCTGTGCCACCCACCACCCCCAACTTTTAATCACAATTGTAAGGACTGAAAACCTTTGTTCACATAAGTAGATGGACGTGGAAAGAGTTTTGTTACAGCAACATCACTCAAGTCTTTAAACTCTTCCAAGTCATTCGTCAAAAATTATATGGTGATCTATCATCAAAAATTATTTTTAATGATCAACTGACAACTCCATCAAATCCTTCTTCAATTTTGTTGAAAGCAAAGAACTGAGAAGGATTTGTAACCCAATCACTAGAATCATTCATTTTCTCAACACTAACAGCTAAAGTTTGAATCACTCCTTTGTCTGAAGTCCCGGATTTTTTACCCTGGGGGAATGCACCACAGTATGATTCAAATGGCCAAGAGGTGGGCCTCCCTTTGATAAAAGGGGAAAAAGGCAGCCATGAGAAGGGAAGTGGGAGGGAACCAGCTGGGGCCAGTGGTACAAATCCAGATGCAACCTCCTTGGGTTGCGGTGTCCTGAAGCAGGCCACTCCAGGAGCCCACATTGTGAGGCTCTGGCAGGAGAACATGCATGCCACATGCGTGTTCTCAGAGCAGTTTTAGAAGACTCTAGAGAGGGGCTGATAATCTGGAAATTATTCCTTTAAAACCGTTCATGCAAAGTTGCCCTTAAAAATCTTCATGTCAAGTATCAGAGAAATAGCAGATTCAGGCAAAAATCATCAACGTAGGCTAGAACTAGTGAGGAATAGGGCAGTTATTAAACATGAAGATGAAAGATAAAGTATCACTAAATACGACATACTTATAGAGCACAGAAAGTTGCAAACTGTTCATGGACAAACAGTGGGTCCCTACAGTGAGGATGCACTGAGAAAAACATAGCATCATTTCTGATAGTTCTACCTGAAAAGTGTATCTTGAATTGCATCCTGGGGACATGTTTAGAGAAACTCAAATGGAGGGATGTTCTACAAGATAATTGGCCTATACTCTTCAAAGATGTCCAGACAAATGCAGTATGTGACCACAATTGGATACAGACCTGTAAACCCATTACTGGGAAAATGGGTGAAATGTAAAAGAAGTCTGTAGATTAGAAGGCATCACCATTTCATGGCTGTACTATGATGGTATGGGGATAGGCTCTTATTATTAGTGAAGAGACTTTGGAGTATTAAGGGGTAATGTGTATTAACTCAGCAGTGTGACTTTTTATGGCTCTGAAAAAATATAAGTACATATATTGAAGGAGTGGTAAAACTTTGAGGAACCTGAGTGAAGAATATGCAGGAACTCACTGTACTGTTATAGAAGATTTTCTGAAAGTATGAAATAATTTTAAAATAAATCATTAAAACATCTTATTCTCCTGGGGAGCTGCAAAGCCCTAGTTTAACGATTACCAGATTTTTTTTTTTCAGAAACTTCATGGACAAAAATAAAGCCTTCAGGAGTTCAAAGCCAGTGTGAACACGTAAAAGAATTCATTACAAGTAAGAAGGTCCTCATTGTGTAGTAGGAATAAAATCATGCAGAGATAAGTGAGTGAGTCTCAAAGAAGGGGGAGTAGAGAAGTTCCCTTGTACATAGGTAATGAGTATTTTTTTGATTCTCCTTTTATTTTCCTTTTCTCCCCCTAAATTACTACTATGTTTACATAATGAGGGAAATTCATATATTTAGAGGTCTCAAAACTACATCCTGGAAATGACCAAACAGACCTAGAGATATACTTGTTTAGGGTTTTACTTATGACAATGGCTAAAAACACAAACAAATATTTCCCTACCTGATTTTTTAGAACTAAGAGTTGGTGTGTTTTTAGTATAAGTAGAAAGCTCTCTGGAGTCCATGTCTGGCCCTGAAGTCATGGTACTGCTCAGGGTATAGGGATGGAATGTGCCTTTTTCTCTCCAGCTCACTGGAGGAGGGTGGATGAATGTCATGACTACTTTTGTGCAGGCCCTAGAAAAGAGTTTGAAACAGGACTTAGTGGTTCAAGAGGATTGCTGTGAAATGTCTGCTCTTCATGTAGTTCTCAGAAACCAGAATAAAACTGAACCAAAACTGGAGACATTTTCATCTGGAGCACATTGGTCTATAATGATAGGACTTTACTTGACTTTCGTAAGCAAAATTATTCTGGAGAAGTAACTTTTTAATACAATTGTATGTATGTGTGTGTGCATGTGTTCGCAGGCACAGTCTGTCCTGTTTGACTCTTTGAGACCCCATGGACTGTAGCCCATCAGGCTCCTCTGCCCATGGGATTTTCCAGGCAAGAATAGTGGAGTGAGTTATCATTTTCTTCTCTAAGGTAATGAGTTTAAAGTTTATGCAAAGAGAAGGCAGCTGAAGAAATGTTGAAAAATTCTGCCACAGACATTAGCAGGATACCCTCAAACCTGAAACAGGCATAAGATAGAAACTAAGCATAGGTCATGCCCTCTGATGTCCATCTCTGGTATTTTTCATTGATTAAAATGATGACAAATCTTGCTCAGTGTAGCCAACAGAATAACCTGCATTCTGGTTAGGACTGGATTTTCCTCTATGTGTCCAACTATGATATGATCTGATCTCACACGGGCTCTTTCATGCTGTGATGTACATTTCTTTACTCTTGGTCCTTACTGTGAAATATCTGCCTCTAATATTTTATCAGTTGATTTCTGCTACTAGCTTTGCTTCCTTCTCATTGACTTTACAAACAATGGCTTTACCATGCCATATTGTAGTTCTAACTACAATCTCTGTTTCTGTCTAGATTCTCAACCTAATATTTTCTCCACTGCAATGACTTGGAATGGTTACTATTTAAATAAGAGAAGGCAAGTTGCCCTTATCTCACCACCTGATTGGTAATAGGCCTCTTGGAGTCCTCTACTAGACAGGATTTTGAAAGTTTTTCTGGGCTCAGTGAGAGAGCAAGCCATGACTGATTAATGATGTCTGCTATGGCCTCGGGGAGAAATACAATGATATGTTGGTATGTGAGGGTAGGCAGCCTCTGTGGGAATCCCCATTGATCCCTCTCCTGGTATTCTTCTCTTTGAGAGTGGGTGGGACCTAGTGACTTGCTTGGAACCAATAGAATACAGCAAAAGTGATGGAATGTCACATCTCTGTTTAGGTTATAGAAGACTGTGACCTCAATCTTGCTGGAAGAGGCTCTCTTGCTGGCCTTGATGAGGCAAGCTAGCTGCCTTGGTGGAATGGCTCATGTAACATGGAACTGAGGGGGAGCTCCAGACAACAGCCAGCAGAGAAGTGAAGGTCTCAGTCCAACAGTCCTTGAGGACTGGAGGCTTGCCTTCAGACAAGACTCCAGCTGTGGCAAAGACACCTTGATTGGCAGCCACGTCAAACACTCTGAAGTAGAGGATCCAGCTGAACATGCTGGATTCCTAACCCACAGAAACTGTTTGATAATAAATGTGTGTTCTTCCAAGCTGGTAAGTTTCAGGGTAGTTTTTTACATAGCAATCAGTTCAGTTCAGTTCAGTCACTCAGTCGTGTCCAACTCTTTGCGACCCCATGAATCGCAGCATGCCAGGCCTCCCTGTCCATCACCAACTCCCGGAGTTCACTCAGACTCATGCCCATCCAGTCAGTGATGCCATCCAGCCATCTCATCCTCTGTTGTCCCCTTCTCCTCCTGCCCTCAATCCCTCCAGCATCAGAGTCTTTTCCAATGAGTCAGCTCTTTGCATGAGGTGGCCAAAGTACTGGAGTTTCAGCTTTAGCATCATTCCTTCCAAAGAAATCCCAGGGCTGATCTCTTTCAGAATGGACTGGTTGGATCTCCTTGCAGTCCAAGGGACTCTCAAGAGTCTTCTCCAACACCACAGTTCAAAACCATCAATTCTTTGGTGCTCAGCTTTCTTCACAGTCCAACTCTCACATCCATACATGATCACTGCAAAAACCATAGCCTTGACTAGACGGACCTTTGTTGGCAAAGTAACGTCTCTGCTTTTCAATATGCTGTCTAGGTTGGTCATAACTTTCCTTCCAAGGAGTAAGCATCTTTTAATTTCATGGCTGCAGTCACCATCTGCAGTGATTTTGGAGCCTCCCAAAATAAAGTCTGCCACTGTTTCCACTGTTTCCCCATCTATTTGCCATGAAGTGATGGGACCAGATGCCATGATCTTCGTTTTCTGAATGTTGAGCTTTAAGCCAACTTTTTCACTCTCCTCTTTCACTTTCATCAAGAGGCTTTTTAGTTCCTCTTCACTTTCTGTCATAAGGGTGGTTGATAACTAATATACCATGTACATGCTATCCCTCATTTAAGCATTTCATGAACATTACTGAGGAACAGAAAGATGACAGGGGCAGTGCCACACACTTAGCAAACAGTAAGAAAGAAAGAAAGTGAAAGTGAAGTAAGTCGCTCAGTCGTGTCCAATTCTTTGTGACCCTGTGGACTGTAGCCCACCACGCTCCTCCGACCATGGGATTCTCTAGGCAAGAATACTGGAGTGGGTTGCCATTTCCTTCTCCAGGGGATCTTCCTGACCCAGGGATCGAACTTAGGTCTCCTGCATTGCAGGCAGACGCTTTAACCTCTGAACCACCAGGGAAGCCCATTAAAACGTGAAAGTTTAAAGTGAAGTCGCTCAGTTGTGTCTGACTCTTTGGGACCCCACGGACTGTAGCCTACCAGGCTCCTCGATCCATGAAATTTCCCAGGCAAGAGTACTGGAGTGGGTTGCCATTTCCTTCTCCAGGTGATTTTCTCAACCCAGGGATCGAACCTGGGTCTCCTGCTCTGCAGGCAGATGCTTTACCGTCTGAGCCACCAAGGAAGCAAACAGTAAGAAACTGTAGCTAAATTTCAGGGACAAAGTAAAAATATTATAAGATCAACTGCAAGAACTCAAGACATAGCTCTCAGAGTGGCGAGGCAAACTGTTCTGGAGAACCCAGCCAACTCTGAATTTAACTATATTTGTCAGCCAATTCAACGAAGTTCACAACAGTCTTTATTTCTCTCATCCTGAACTTCAGTATGATTCCTTGTTTTTCTCACTTCTTCAGCAGAACAGAGGCTTTATAAGAACAGATGCCCTTTCACTGGAAAAGAGTGTAACCAGCACAGTGTTTGGCATATACAAGGCTCCCATAACTATTTATTGAATGAATGTCTACGTTTCCTTGACTGTCAATAACTCACAAAATACTGCCATACATCTGAGAAAAATAAGTACCTAAACGGTTATAATAAAGATTTTCTTTATCCTGTAAAGGGAGCAAGTCTTAGTATCTAGCCAATTCACTCATTTAAGGCATCTAATTCCCTGATAATGTCAGTTAAAAGGGACCTTACTGTAATAAGTACCATAAATTATTCATGGCTAGTAACACAGTGCTCAAGGTCAAGTGCAATCTGATGGAAAATCTCTTCACTGAGGAAAAATCAGTTGCTGGTTGTTATCACAACTTTCACAGTATCTGTTTACAGAGCTTCTCACCTTCTGGTATGTTTGTTCAGCAGGGACTACAGCCACTAAGTTCACTGTATGGAAAATAAGGCAATTTCGTTTATCTGACTGCCTGCTTCTCTGCTGCTAGGAATTTCCTTATTCTTGTAAAGGATATTATTTTTGTGTTTGAACTCTTATAAAGAGAGCAGGAAATCAGTTATGGTATGACAGAGGCAGAATAAGTGAAAAATAGATTATCTGTTAAAAGGAAACACAGAAAGCAAGTATTATCAAACTTCTGAGATGAGCCCTGAACTTGCTTCACCTATAAAATCTAGAACCTACACTGAAGGGATAAGTTTAGCATTAGCTTGGCTGGTAAAATGGCCAAAGGGTGTGTCCTCTTTATTCACTGAGAACAAGAAATGGCAGTTAGGTTTCTCTTGTTGCTCTGTGTTGAGAAGGATTTTGAGGCCCAGTGAAGGAGCCCTATGATTGATTAATGATGGCACAGAGTCTAGAACAGATGTGTTAGTAAGTTTATTTACCAGTCTTAAATGTCTTTAATTAATGCAATTTCAGGGTAAATTGTGACTCAGTGAAATCCAATTATGATTTCTTTTTTTAAAAAAATTGCAATAGCATGACCAGACATCTTTCTAAATTCAAGAAAAAAAAAATTCTCCTCTTTTACCTTAGATTTAAATTTATCTTCAACAGGTTATTTTAGTTTAAGGAAGGATTTCAGGCTCTGAAATGTTACCAGGTTTCCCATGAGGGAAAAACAAGCCCACAAAAAACGAATCATTTTTCAAAGGTGACAGAATCCCCTGATGCCTCTGGCTTATGTGTTTGCATTTCACCGGAAAGCAATAACTACATGACCACTGGTGATTTGCTTTAATCTTAAGATAAATAAAACCTGTTGGAGCAGAAACTGGGAACAGGGTGGTCAGAGGGTAAACAGCATTGCGAGTACTTTGTTCTCACATTGCACATGATTTCCTTGGGGCATCTAGCCCTTCACCAACCTACATTAGTATACCAAGCCTTCAGAAAACGCCCATGGCACAAAACAGGCTGAAAGGCTTTACAACATAGTTCTCAAACTCATAACATGTAGTCTGCACAAAGGCAGTGTGTATTTTCAGACAACCTTGGCCCATAAAACTTTTTTCCTTACTCCACTGTGAAATGTGAGATGGTCTGACACCCTGAGAGCAGGACCACAGGTTCCTTCCATTTGGCAAGTCTACGCATTATCTGGACTTTGTTTCTGCCAGTTTCTACCATATACATTAGTTGTCTGGAGTCTTCTACTCCTTCCCCTCAAAAGATAAGGTGTGGAGCAAACAAACACCTTCTCCAAGAACCTGCCTTCTCTTTATTACTATGTATTTGTGACCCAGCTTGCTGAATTTTCATTCATTCATTTATTCATTCACTTGTTCATTTATATACAAATTTAATAGAAAGGTACTGAGATGTGATGCTAGTGAGGTGCTGAAGATACAAGCAGAGAGAAAAGAACCGAGTTAATTATCTTCATGGAAAATATACTCTAGTGAGGAAGACAAATTAAACATGTAAATGATATACTGTGTGTTACAAGGAAATAAATAAGAGACTGAGAAAGAGAAGAGTAGAAAGGTATTTCTGTTTCTAACCTATTGGCAGACTAGACATTTGCAGAAACTTATCTTAGTAAAGTACAATGATTTTAATGCTTAAGAAAATACCAAAGACATTTTAAGAAATGAATTGCTTTCTGTGCAGGAGAGCAAGGGAACTGCGTGGAGGCCATAAGTGACCAGAAAACAAGAATCATCAGGGAAAGGTAGCTCTGGAGTTTGGCACTTGTCTTAGGTTAAGTAATCTTTCTCACGGCTGACATCCTGGGTCTGAATTAGTCACCAGGAGGAGATAAGAGGGGGCTTCCCCAGTGGCTTGGCAGCAAAGAATCTGCCTGCCGTGCAGGAGACCCAGGAGATGCGGTTCAATCCCTGGGTCAGGAAGATCCCCTGGAGAAGGGCATGGCGACCCACTCCAGTATTCTTGCCTGGAGAATCCCACAGACAGAGAAGTTTGGTGGGCTACTGACCATAGGGTCGCACAGAGTCAGACAGGACTGAGCAACTGAGCACAGCACGTAGGAGAGAGGAGGAGCAAAGGCTTGAGCAGAAGCTGGATTTACGGGGCTCTGCATGAGGCCAGGAAAGAAAAGAGAAGGTGTTTGCAGGTTTGGGGCTGGAATCCATGCTATCAACAAACAACCTCAGGGCAGACATGTAATTTTAGGCAGTTCTAAGGTGGTTGGGAGAAGGAAAAGTCTCAAGTCCTTAGTGCAGAAATGCAATCAGAAACCTGGATCTTAAAGAGTATCAAGAAATGACATTCACGATTAAAACCAATACAAACATTAAGAAACAAAGTCATTGCGATCCAAAAGTCTACAAGCAATAAATGCTGGAGAGGGTGTGGAGAAAAGGGAACTCACTTACACTGTTGGTGGGAATGCAAACTAGTACAGCCACTATGGAGAACAGTGTGGAGATTCCTTAAAAAACTGGAAATAGAACTGCCTTATGATCCAGCAATCCCACTGCTGGGCATACACACTGAGGAAACCAGAAGGGAAAGAGACACGTGTACCCCAATGTTCATCGCAGAACTCTTTATAATAGCCAGGACATGGAAGCAACCTAGATGCCCATCAGCAGATGAATGGATAAGAAAGCTGTGGTACATATACACAATGGAGTATTACTCAGCCATTAAAAAGAATTCATTTGAATCAGTTCTAATGAGGTGGATGAAACTGGAGCCTATTATACAGAGTGAAGTAAGCCAGAAAGAAAAACACCAATACAGTATGCTAACGCATACATAGGGAATTTAGAAAGATGGTAACAATAACCCTGTGTACGAGACAGCAAAAGAGACACTGATGTATAGAACAGTCTTATGGACTCTGTGGGAGAGGGAGAGGGTGGGGAGATTTGGGAGAATGGCATTGAAACATGTATAATATCATGTATGAAACGAGTCGCCAGTCCAGGTTCGATGCACGATACTGGATGCTTGGGGCTGGTGCACTGGGACGACCCAGAGGGAGGGTATGGGGAGGGAGGAGGGAGGAGGGTTCAGGATGGGGAACACAGGTATACCTGTGGCGGATTCATTTCGATGTTTGGCAAAACTAATACAATTATGTAAAGTTTAAAAATAAAATAAAATTTAAAAAAACAAAAAACAAAACAAAAAAAAGAAACAAAGTCATCATGCATATAATGAGAAACAAGACTACATATATAATTACCCAACTAGTCAGGAGGAAGAAATGGAATTAGGGAAGCCTTGCCCAGTCTGAAACAGAATGCAGTCAACAGAAAGTTTAAAATAAGATTATAGACTTAAATTCAGTATTATAGTATTAATCACTATAAGTAAAAAAAAAATTCAGTAAGAAATAAAAGGTTATTGGATGTCATTTTAAAAAAATGTAGCAATAAAGAATGATTAAAAAAATAAAAAGATGAACAGAATAGGTAAGTATTAATCTGAAGAAAATGTGTACCTCTATTTCTAGAAACAAATGCTTCTACAGATAAAGAGGGTCACTAGATTTTCATAAAAGTTGCCATCATCAGAAAGACAGAACAACTCCAAACTTATGTTTCTGGTAGTATAACTTCAAAATTCCTAAAGCAAGAGTTTTAGGACCACACACAAAAAAATTACCAAGTCCTATGATTGCAAAAACTTCTTTATCAATAGGAACCAAAAAATAATAAAGGAAATAAAAATGAGAAGACAGAAGATTGAAACAACACAATTAGTAAGAAAAACATAGTGGATATATACAGAACACTATTTCCAACACATTAACAAACTTTTAAATTTTTTGCATACATGCAACATATATAAAATTTGATCCTGTACTGGGGCATAAAGAAAGTATCAACACATTTCAAGCAACTGGTATCACAGAGACAGTGTTGATACTTGATTTATGTCTCAGTTTAGTTCAGTTCAGTTACTCAGTCGTGTCTGACTCTGCGACTCCATGGACTGCAGCATGCCAGACCTCCTTGTCCATCACCAATTCCTGGAACTTACTCAAACTCATGTCCATCAAGTCAGTGATGCCATCCAACCATCTCATCCTCTGTTGTCCCTTTCTCCTCCCGCTTTCAATCTTTCCCAGCATCAGGGTCTTTTCCAATGAGTGAGTTCGTCACATCAGGAGGCCAAAGTATTGGAGTTTCAGCTTCAGCATCAGTCCTTCCAATGAATATTCAGGACTGACTCCCTTTAGGATGGACTGGTTGGATCTCCTTGCTATCCAAGAGACTCTCAAGTCTTCTCCAACACCACAGTTCATAAGCATCAATTCTTTGGTGCTCAGCTTTCCTTATAGTCCAACTCTCACATCCATGCATGACTACTGGAAAAACCAATAGCTTTGACTAGACAGACCTTTGTTGGCAAAGTAATGTCTCTGCTTTTTAATATGCTGTCTAGGTTGGTCATAAATTTTCTTCCAAGGAGCAAGCATCTTTTAATTTCATGGCTGCAGTCACCATTTGCAGTGATTTTGGAGCCCAGAAAAATAAAGTCTGCCACTGTTTCCATTGTTTCCCCATCTATTTGCCACAAAGTGATAGGACCAGATGCCATGATCTTCGTTTTCTGAATGTTGAGTTTTAAGCCAACTTTTTCACTCTCCTCTTTCACTTTCATCAAGAGGCTCTTTAGTTCTTCTTTGCTTTCTGCAATAAGGGTGGTGTCATCAGCATATCTGAGATTATTGATATTTCTCCAAGCAATCTTGATTTCAGCTTGTGCTTCATCCAGTCCAGTGTTCCTCATGACGTACTCTGCATATAAGTTAAATAAGCATGGTGACAATATACAGCCTTGACATATTCCTTTCCCGATCTGGAACCCATCTGTTGTTCCATGTCGAGTTCTAACTGTTGCTTCCTGACCTGCATACAGATTTCTCAAGAGGCAAGTCAAGTGGTCTGGTATTCCCATCTCTTTCAGAGTTTTCCACAGTTTGTTGTGATCCACACAGTCAAAAGCTTTGGCATAGTCAAATTTTATATATTTGCACTTGTGTCTGTGTGTGTGTAACTTGACAAGTTGTTTAGAAATTCACATAGAAAAGGAAGAACTGGCAAGACATGCCTTTAAAAAGTTGCTAAGATTTGCTATAACATATATTAAGTTAAATAAGAGAAAGTAGTATGGGCCCAGGGACTGGCTCACAGAACACAGAAACAAAAGGTCCATGTGGAACCAGTGTGGGAAAATAAGACAATTCAATAATTGACATTAGGACACTTGGTTATCCATATGAGGAGAAAAAAAGATATTGAATCCCTACTTTACAACTTTAATCAGAGTCAATTTCAGATGTATCAAGGGCTTAAATGTGAAATGCAGAACTTTAAGACATTTAAGAAGGAATATAGAAGTTTATCTCTATGACTCTGGAGGTGGGGAATGATTTCTTAAATAAGAAATAAAAAGCACCACTTATGAACAAAAAGATAGATCAATTTGACTAATTAAAAGTAAAAATTCTGCTCAATGAATAAGGGAAAATAATATTTCAAGGTATCTATAACTGCATGTTACAGAAAACAAAATCAACACTTTCCGCAGGTTAAAAAGTCACAGGTACTGCCAATTCTACTGTGTGGTTTGTTACCTATATTCGTAATTGAAGGGCATTTTTTATTTCAGTTAGAGGTCACTGAAAATTAAAAAAAAAAAACGTATATTTTCCTCATCCAAGTTAGGTCTGTTTAGGCTACTGTAACAGAACAGCATAGGTGGGGTGGCTTCCAAACAACAGAAATTGATTTCTCACAGTTCTGGAGATGGGGAAGTCCAAGGTCAATGCACGGGAGAATTTGGTGACTGGTGAGGACCTGCTTTCTGGTTCACCAATGGCCTCCTTCCTGATGTTCTCACGTGGAAGAAGGGTGACAGGTTTCTCTGGGATCTCTTTTATGAAGACACAAATTCATTCGTGAAGGTCCCACCCCCGTGACCTAATCATCTCCTAAAGGCCTCACCTCCTAACACCATCACACTGGGGATTAGGTTTCAGCACATGAATTTTAGAGGGAATATGAATGTTCCATCTAGCAGCATCAGTGTTCTTGAAAAAGCAATATTTTTTTTTAATCTTGTTTATTAAAATTTTAAGAGATTAAGAAAAAAATCCAACATATTTTATGATAGAAAAACATTTAGCTGACACAAACAATTCCTTTAGTTTCTTTCTCTTCTGTTAAACTCAAGTAGTATTTAAATAATGCTTTCTTTTAAAAATAGAGTTGAACATTACATTTCTGTTTAATTCTGTCAGATGATTAGACTGCCTCTCCACCCCTCCATATGTAAGTTAAGCATACTTGTCTGATCTTTGATTTTGGATCTAGGCATAGACTTGCTTCGCCCACTGAATGCAAGTAGACAACTTACAAGCAAAGGCTTGAAATGTGACTTCACAGTTTGGCTTGGTTCTTTTGTACATCTCCCATCACCATGAGACAAACATACCCTTGAAGCCAGTGTCCCTCTGGTCTGGGGACCAAAGTGACACATAAGATGCAATGTCAACAGACAGACCCACAGGCCGTTGAAGAATCTGTCCAGACAACTCACAGAAGCCTGAATGAGAAATAAAGGCTAATTTTTCAATAACTACTGCTATTGTGAGGTCATCTATTATGCAGCCATAGGTGACTGATGCAGTGTCCATCTATCCAGCCATTCTATTATCAGTTATAAGCACCTAGGAAGATGTCTGCAGTGATGTCTTTCAAATGTTAATAATGGTTGTAGAAAAAGCACTTCTATTGAGGCTTGGTAGTAAGCAACTCCAGTTCTTATTGTTGCTGGGCTATTGCCAGTGTATTGAGAAGATGCATGGGTAACAGTGAAGAGCTTCTGTTACACAAGGGCAGGCAGCTTTGCCACCTACCAGACTGGCCCTGTGATCAGGGTGAAGCAGGTAGTCTTCCTGACAACACACACATACCCCATACCCCTGCCTCCCCCGCCCCCCACACAGTGCCTCTCCTGCAAATTTTAATACAGAGCTAAGGTGGGGAGTAGGGGAAAGAGGAGGAAACAGCTCCAGGTCAGGTCCTGCCTGTTACTGCTTTAGCCTAACGAATATCATTATTCATAAACTATAACTGTTCATGCTCTGGCTTTTACTCGTTAACAGCTGAGTGTAATATCCTTAATCAGAGTCAGGAGTTGGAATGCCTAAAAATAGAGACGTGGAGAACATCAGAAATTCTGAACCTAAAATAAAACTCTTCAAAGAGATTATTTTTGAAAGAATAAAACTTTATATGCTCTTGGAGAGATAGCTTTGTGTGTGTGTGCGTGTTAATTTTGAGCCTGGGAAGTTTGTTCTGTACCCAGTGATTCTATAATGCAGTTTTCCTGCAGCCTTGTTGAGTTTTACACATATTTGTACTTCTACCCTCAACATTTAAAAATGCTTTCATACCTGCCGTCTCTCCTATCTCTCTTCTTTACCAAGGGCTTGCTGGGTAGGTATGATCGCCTTTTGCTCAAGTTAGCCAGAGAAGATTTCTTTGCTTGTGATTCACATTTCTTTGCTGCAGACATTCTAACAGCCTCTCTATACTAGTGTGCATTGAAAACCCCAGAAAGGAGAAAGAAGAGTCAGCATTCTTCCAGCTCATAGGACCCATTTTTTGTCCATGGCATTCCTCATAGCACTAGTAGAGACCTGTTGTCTTAGCTATAACTTCTGTAAAATAAATGCTTTTCTTAGGTGGTGTCTGTAGTCACCATACTTAGGAGACAACCAAATGAAGGGGAAGCCAGGAGAGACGGGTGGGTGACAGGGCTGAATCTTCAGTAGGGACAGAGCTGTCTTAGGAAGATCTTGTGGATTTTAAAAAGATCATCTTATTTGCCTTATTCATCTTGTGATTTCTTATAAAGCCTGAAATCTCATTCCCAGGCAGTTTGTTCTTTCCTGGTTTCAGAGCCATTGGCTTGGCCTGCACCCTTTCAAAAACTCAGAACATTTTTCTCTCATCCAAGGTATGCCAGATACTAGCTCTTTATTCCTTCTTTCCACATCTCTTCGACTCCTCCCCACCTATAGCTCCCATGGAGGTGCTGCTTATGGAGACTGTGCCTAAACCAGGTGGTCTCAAGGAAAATCTAGTTGCCTGGCCTTGTGGAACAGGGCCTGTGGGTGTCACCGGGAGTCACAGGGCGGGAGTCACAGGGCGCTGCAAAGCATCTGGGCTGTCAGCGACCCGAGGTTCTATCTCTGTTGAACATAAAAGGAAGCAGCCGCTGAACATTTCCCAGATGAGAAGCTGGCCTGGCGGATTACACAGGAGATTAAAAGAACGGTTTTTTGGTTCTCCTAGTGAAGAGGTTGGAGAAGGCAATGGCACCCCACTCCAGTACTCTTGCCTGGAAAACCCCATGGATGGAGGAGCCTGGTAGGCTGCAGTCCATGGGGTCGCAAAGAGTCTGACACGACTGAGCGACTTCACTTTCACTCTTCACTTTCATGCACTGGAGAAGGAAATGGCAACCCACTCCAGTGTTTTTGCCTGGAGAATCCCAGGGACGAGGGAGCCTGGTGGGCTTCCGTCTATGGGGTCGCACAGAGTCGGACACGACTGAAGTGACTTAGCAGCAGCAGCAGCAGCAGCAGTGAAGAGGTGTCAACTTGCTTCTCACTTGCTGGAAGTAAGTTGTCAGTATTTTGAAAAGCATCTCTTCACCCATATGACTAACTTTAAATGGGTATGAACAGGGGAGGAGGGAACCCACAGGGGACAGTGGGCAAAGTCTGGAGATATTCATGGCTGTCACAATGGGGCAGGTGGTAGGTGGGTAATACTACTGACTTCTAACAACCAAGAGGACAAGGATACTGCTGAACATCCTACAGTGCATAGGACAGCCCCGCAATGAAGAATTATCTAGCCCTCACTAGTCAATGTTGTCAACACTGCTAAGGCTGAGAAATCCTGTTGCAGAGCATGGTGGCTAATCATAAAAGCACTGGAGTCAGAAAGGCCAGAGTTCAAGTCCTGGCTTCATCACGCACTGCCCCTGTGACCTAAGCAGATCGCTTCATTTAATTCTTTCATTTCTAAAACTAGTAACACCTACCTCATCAAGTGCTCAGATTAGTACATGGCACTTAAAATGATAAGATTTCACTATCAGTGCTCTGAATGGGCCTTATGGAAGACAGGAAGTTGACAGATGTGAACAGCACCTCATGTGCCAGGTACTGTGGCATGTAGAGCAGATTGTGGGGAAGAGTTGGTAGAAGAGACAGAGCAGAAACATGCTGCCCTATGTCTCACACAGTTTAGAATGATGTGGTTCAACAGAACTTTCTGGAGTGATGGAAATGTTCCCTAACTGCTCTGTCAGATAGGATAGCTCCTATTCATAGTGAATTGTGAGCACTTGAAATGTGACTACTGCAACCGAGGAACTGAATTTTCAATTACATTAAGTTTAATTATTTAAAATGAGGATGCAACACATAGCTGATAGCTCTTGTATTGGACAGAGCAGTTTTAGAAGAGGAGATGAGACTGATGTGGACCAAATCTTGACAATCAGTGACACCACATGGGGAAGGGCACAGCTGGGGAAGAGAAATTGAGGGGAAGAGGCCATCACTTCTGAACAAGCACTTCGTGGAAGAGATTCTAGGAAAAGGTGGGTCTGGAGGATGAATAGGCTTTTGCATAGCAGGAATGAAGACCAGTGAGGGGGAGCAAATTCCAGACAAAGGAAGCATGAGGGCAAAGATGCAGGCATGGGGAAAACAGCCTGGCATGTCTATACAGCTGAAGGTCAGGTTCTAAGAAGCCAGCATCTTCTGAATGCAATGAAGGTGACATTTAAACATACAGCACCCAAAAGATACAACTTCCGAGCGAATTTAAGATGACAGAACATTTTAAATCCACCAAACTCAGAGGAATGACTTGAAAAAATTTTAAGTGCCATGTTTTGTAGAGCTAAATTCTTTTGAATCCACCACAAATTAGTAAATGCACATCTGTGCATGTCTGTGTGACTTCAAGTACAATGTTTTCTGGTCTACCCCATGAAAGCCCCAAGTCTCCGTGTGGGCATTAATAATATGAGAAGCTGGAAGAATGTCGAAGACACATTTTGACAATCTGCCTCAGGCTGCTCTGATTTCTGGAACCCAGTTAAGGATGGATGACACAGATAGACAGAGGATACTTGGTACTACGAAACTCCCTGTCTCAATTTAATTTTATTGCAGACACCCAGACACTGCCTAAAACTTTCTTTAGACATCTACTAAGTATCATGACTCCACCAAGCAGTACTTACTTAGAGGCAGGAAGGGCTAGACCAAAAGCAACAACTGCTTTGAGGATCTCACCTCCAGGGGAGGGGAAAATAATTTTTGAAACAGAAACCTGAGGTGTGTTGCTGGAGAGAGCAAAGTTGATCTTTCAACATAAGGAATGTTTGCATAACATGCCAATTGTAGGATCCAATAAGGTGAATAAAGAACTGTTAATAAGACAAACATTTTTCAGGACAAAAGGAAATTATCTATGCAAACCAAATCTTTGTCAGCTCTGGATATTGGCTTGAAACCAGGGTTCATATATAATTGGATAACAACTGTGGCTCCCCAAACCAGGTGAATTTTTTAAGCTGCATATCTTAAAATATCTGACTCAGTCAACAACCAAAAATTCTGATGAATAAATTGGAAAGAAAAATTTCATAGTGGCTGTATCAATTTACATTCCCACCAACAGTGCAAGAACGTTTTCTGTTCTCCACACCCTCTCCAGAATTTACTGCTTGTAGACTTTTTGATGACGGCCATTCTGACTGGTGTGAGGTGATATCTCATTGTAGTCTTGAATTGCAATTCTCTAATAATGAGCAACATTGAGCATCTTTTCATGTGTTTGTTAGCCATCTGTACTCCTTCTTTGGAGAAATGTCTGTTTAGGTCTTTTCCCCACTTTTTGATTGGGTTGTTTGTTTTTCTGGTATTGAGTTGTTCGAGCTGCTTGCATATTTTGGAAACGAATCCTTTCTCAGTTGTTTCATTTGCTATTATTTTTCCCATTCTGAGGGTTGTCTTTTCACCTTGCTTATAGTTTCCTTTGCTGTGCAAAAGCTTTTAAGTTTAATCAGGTCCCACTTGTTTACTTTTGTGTTTATTTCTGTTGCTCTAGGAGATGGGTCATAGAGGATCTTGCTTTATGTCATCAAGTGTTGCCTATGTTTCCCTCTAAGAGTTTTAGAACTTCTGGTCTTACATTTAGGTCTTTAATCCATTTTGAGTTTATCTTTGTGTATGGTGCTAGGAAGTGCTCTAATTTCATTCTTTTACATGTAGCTGTCCAGTTTTCCCAGCACCATTTATTGAAGAGGCTGTCTTTGCCCCACTGTATATTCTTTCCTCCTTTGTCAAAAAAAGGGACCCATAGGTGCATGGGTTTATTTCTGGGCTTTCTATCTTGTTCCATTGGTCTGTGCTTCTGTTTTTGTGCCAGTACCATACTGTCTTGATGACTTTAGCTTTGTAGTATAATCTGAAGTCAGGATTCCTGACTTCCTCTAGCCCCATTCTTCTTTCTCAAGACTGTTTTGGCTATTTGGGGTCTTTTACGTTTCCATATGAATTGTGAAATTTTTTGTTCTAGTTTTGTGAAAAATGCCATTGGTAATTTGATAGGGATTGCACTGAATCTGTAGATTGCATTTGGTAGTATAGTTACTTTCACAATATTGATTCTTCCTACCCAGGCTCATGGAATACCTCTCCATCTGTTTATGTTGTCTTTGATTTCTTCCATTAGTATCTTACAATTTTCTGTGTACTGTTCTTTTGTCTCCTTAGGTAAGTTTTATTTCTAGATATTTAATTCTTTTTGTTGCAATTGTGAATGGGATTGATTCCTTAATTTCTCTTTCTGATTTTTCATTGTTAGTATGTAGAAATGTCAAGTGATTTCTGTGTATTGATTTTGTATCCTGCAACTTTGCTAAATTCGCTGATTAGCTCTAGTAATTTTCTGATACTCTGTGGACTGTCTACTAATCTTGGAAGAAAAAAGAAAAGGAGAGATGTCTCAAAATAAATACGTGAATGTTTCTAAAGAGAGACAGAAAGAGAAACCAGGAAACATCTCTGAAAACTAAGCATGTTGTTCCTAAAGGCAATCCCACAGAAGAGCGAAAATCATGTCAGAAAAACAGAAGCTCTATGGCATTCTCAATATTTTTTTCGTTCAATCGCTCAGTCCCGTCTGACTCTTTGTGACCCCTGGACTGCAGCATGCCAGGCTTCCCTGTCCTTTACCATCTCCCAGAGCTTGCTCAAACTGTGGATAGCTTAATTCATGATTGTAGTCATCTGGTATTAAGACAATAATTTCATAAAAGGAAATTTCAAAATAAGTTATAGGTGTCCACTCATTTAGGAATTAAGGTCTGTAGAGTCTTTCTCTAGCTAGAATCTAAGATAAGAACTCTAGGGAACAAGATGACCATTTTTCACCTCCCTGGTTTACAAAGCCCTGGTCCCTTTCTGTGGTCAGACACTTTGGATCAAGTCAGATGGGTTTTCAAACTACTTTGCCTCTTAATTTTTAAATCCTTGTTTATTTTAAAGAAAATTTAATCCATATGTTTCCGATTCATTTACACTTAACTCATCAAAATGCTGTTTCATAAAAAGCTCTTTGATGTTTAAATTGCTTTTGGAGCTATTTTTAATAAGTTTTTTTTTTTTTTTTTAAGGCTTCCCTACTTAGAAACAGAAAGTTTCATTTCATTGCTATTTAACAACTTGGGGTCCAGAGGGTTGGGTTTAGTTTATTATCTAAATGAAATAATGTATGTAAAATGCTTCATAAATTCTAAAGCAATTGACACCTGTTAGTGATTAGAGTTGCTATTGTTATTACCACCACACAGAAGACATAAAGTTTGAGGTTTCTCCTTCCCATAGTTGGCTGGACTAGCTCATCTTGTGGCTCCCTCCTACTTATAACATTTTCTTATTCTACGACTTTCTCATCCTTAGTAACACATACAATAAACATGTTAAATGACTAAGTAACGACAGAGTTAAGTCAGGGAGAGACTCACCCACACAAATTAAGCCCCTTTTAAATGAGCTCCTGGTTGGACCTACTATGAGTAATGTGTCAGTCTTCACTGAGGTTCAAGGTCTAGCTGGGTTTCACTGACTGAGGGGTCAGGGTTTTCCTGGAGTATTATGGGCAGGAATGGTTAGATTCTGTTAGAAAAAGAATTCACTAAGAAGGAAGTTTTGAGAACAGACACCTAGGGGCAGGAGGGGGACAATCAAAGCAAGGTGGGGTCTCTTCCCCAGTCTTATGAAGCGCTACATGGAAAAGCTGCAGTTATCCTGGGAAGCTGGTGGTCTAGGAATGTGGTCACATACTGTATTGCTCAGAGTGACAAGACAAAATGTGAGACAAAATGTTCTCCCACTTCTTGGTGGAACCTGGCTCTGCCTTGTCCTCAGGCTCTTCCTTGTCCTCATACACAGTGATGATAGAATCTGAACAGTGGACAGCAGTGGTTGAGATCTATCGTCTGGTAGGATGTGGCTGAGACATCTTAGCAATGCACAGAAATTACGTGTAGCAGCAGCGTCCAGTTAAAGTTGGCTTAAGCACATGGGAGTTGCTTCTAAAACACTTTGGTGTATGTGTGTGGGTGGCCCGGGGGTCTCTGTGACCTCATTCCTAAAGTCTAATAAGCCCTGGGGTCATTCAGATTTCATGTGAAAATGCCAAAATGGCCATTCAGCTCGTCCTGTCTTGACAACTGCGCAAAAGGTCTCGACCACTCTAACAAAAGTGAACAGGAAACCTTTGTCTTCTGGAAATTGACCCTGATCTTGTGTGTGAAGCACACACCTCGCTTCCTCATGCTCTCCCCATGCCCTGGCCTGTTGTACACCAGGCTGCCTTTAGGAATTTGGAACCAAACATGAAACTCTTCATCACACAATGGAGGGACCACTGCTCTGCCCTTTCGCACATCAGTCTTTCCTGGTGAATGGCTCTCCAGCCCTGTGATTCTTGCCATATGGAACAATTGGTCCCTTCAGTTAACTTGCCAGCAGTAATCAGTTATTTCTCCTAGCCATAAATTTTCACCATTCTTTTTGGAGGGGGAAGAAATTAAAGTAACAAAGGGAGGTGGCTATAAAGAACAGAACTGTCAGAATAGAAAATGTTTGAGTAATTTGTTGGGTCCTATGTTTAGGGTTGACTAATTTCAACACTAGTTTTGGTTTGGACTCTTTCTTGGGACCAAGAGGCCTTATTTTCATCTGCATCTCCAGTGAAGATTGGGACTACAAGTGTGGAAAAGCTGTGAGAGAAGTTTTATCAGAATGTAACAACTTCACTGATATTTTTGGCAGGGAGGACAGGGGAGAATTCATATCTGCTTGGCTATCTCTTTTCTCATGAAACAAACCAGAGTTTTGACAGCACCCACTGAACTTGGTCCATTACAGACACTGCCTGAGAAGCCACCTGGTTCAGCTAAATGGTAATAACTTCTCTGAGCATCTAATTCCACCAGGTCTCATTTGAAAAAGAGGAAAAAATTCCCCAAATGACTAATGCTTTTAGGTCTGGCAGCCGTTTTTCATTGTCCTCAAAGCACCTGGTGTAACCTGCTTGCTTTCAGTTCTTCTGAGAGCCCGTGGATTTGAAATGAAAAAAGCAAACAGGATCCCCTAAGTCCACAGGGCAAGGCAATCTACTTTTATAAAGAAAACATTGAACGTTTTCGAACATGTGGCCCTCTAAGCTCCCCCTGTCAGGGTCAGATTTATGTATTTGCTCTGGAACCAAGATTTTTGTACACCAGGCACAATACCTTGGGGTATTTACAGTGCAAGCTATTTTCCTAAAGCAAACAGCTGCATCGGTAACCCCCGTCCCCAGACACAGGAGTCAGAGCCTTCTCTGGGAGCAGGTGTGCCGTAACTAGGAGGCAGCCTTCCTTGGGCCTGACTCCCTGAATGTCTGAACACTTCCCCCCTTCCACAGCCACAGTCTGATGACTTCTGAAGTCTTTGAAAAGGCAATTCTTTTCTTATTTCCCTCTTGATAAGAAAAACTAAAAAAGGGTCCAGTTATTGCAATCTAAAGGGAAGGGGTGGGTGACTTCTAGAGGAAGCTGTAGATAAAGCAGAGCTATGACAAAGGCACTTTATCTTTTTCTTCTCTTCTTCTAATAAAAAACAAAGTTCCCCTCCCTCTTTTCTGGCAGGGAGAGTAGAGGCCTTGGTCTTGAGCAGGAATGTGAAAAGGAAACAAAAGGCAAATCCCGAAGCTGGGATTCCCAGGGAGCTTGCTTGGCCTGTGAGAAACTCCTAGCTGGCCTCCCTTAGGGGAGGTGAAAATCATTCACCTTCTGTTGAAGGGACTTGACAAAAACAGGCAGAGGTGGCATAAGGAGATGGTGTGAGTCATTTACTTATGCATTCTGTAAATATTTATTAAGTGCCCACTTGGTATTGGGGGCTGATGACACTTTCGTAATGGAGTTGAACATCATTCCTACAAGTGATTAAAGTGGTCTCCTTCATTACTTGACCTCAAAACCTTCACAATTTCAGCCATTCCTTACACTTTTAGAAAAGAGACATTGACAGGAGGCTGTCAAAGTACAAATGCTATGAGAGGACAGTTGCCATTTTTCTATTATATTTTAAAAATCTTTGCTTGAGATCCAGTGTAACATGGTGTCATGGGAGAATCACAATTCAACAGTCAGGAGGGGTGAGCTCTGCTTCCGGTTCTGCTAATCACTACCTGTGTCATGTGATCACATGTAAGTGACATTTATCCTCTGGGCTGCAGCCTCTTGTAAGGTATGAGGAGGTGGTGAGGATTTTTAATTGCCTTCCAGCTTTGTGATCCTATAATTTGTTAATAGTTTAAAAGTGGATATCTACTTATTTAACTTATATGCAGAGTACATCATTAGAAACGCTGGGCTGGAGAAAGCACAAGCTGGAATCAAGATTGCCCGGAGAAATATCAGTAACCTCAGATATGCAAATGAAACCATCCTTATGGCAGAAAGTGAAGAAGAACTAAAGAGACTCTTGTTGAAAGTGAAAGAGGAGAGTGAAAAAGGTGGCTTAAAGCTCAACATTCAGAAAACTAAGATTATGGCATCCAGTCCCATCACTTCATGGCAAATAGATGGGAAACAGTGGCTGACTGTTTTTCTGGGCTCCAAAACCACTGCAGATGGTGACTGCAGCCATGGAATTAAAAGACACTTACTTCTTGGAAGGAAAGTTATGACCAACCTAGACAGCATATTAAAAAGCAGAGACATTAGTTTGCCAACACAGGTCTGTCTAGTCAGGGCTATGGTTTTTCCAGTGGTCATGTTTGGATGTGAGAGTTGGACTAGAAAGAAACCTGAGCGCCGAAGAATTGATGCTTTTGAACTGTGGTGTTGGAGAAGACTCTTGAGAGTCTTTTGGACTGCAAGGAGATCCAACCAGTCCATCCTAAAGGAGATCAGTCCTCAGTGTTCACTGGAAGGATAGATGTTGAAGCTGAAACTCCAATACTTTGGCCATCTGATGCAAAGAGCTGACTCACTGGAAAAGACCCTTAAGCTGGAAAAGATTGAGGGCAGGAGGAGAAGGGGATGGCAGAGGATGAGATGGTTGGATGGCATTACTGACTCGATGGACATGGGTTTGGGTAGACTCAGTTGGTGATGGACAGGGAAGCCTGGCGTGCTGCGGTTCATGGGGTCGCAAAGAAGCGGACATGACTGAGCGACTGAACTGAACTGAACTGATCCAGATTAAAATGTGATGGGAGGGCTGAAGAGCTTCGCATGTGGTCTAACCTGAAAGAGGAAAAGACACAAAGGAGGGAACCCTATGCATGTAGGTTAATAAATAAATAAAATATTGTTATCTTATTAACAATAGGTCAGGACAGTTGGGGAGAAAACTTTACGGGCTATGGAGTCAGGCTACTTGGGTTTGAATTCTGGCTCTACCACTATGCAGATTGAGGTATTTTATTGACCTTTTAGAAATCTCAGCATCATCACCTGTGAAAAGGTTTAATATTAGTACCTACCATAATGAACTGTTGTCAGAATTAAGTCAGACTGCCTATCTAGCACAGGGTAGCTTAAACACAGAACCCCTCTGTATCAGGAACCCTCACAGTGTGGTCTGGAGACCCCTGAAGAGTCTTGCTGGGTGGGGGTCTGTGAGGTCAAAAGTGGTTTCACGATGATATTAAGACATTATTTGCCCTTTCATCCATATTCTCTCATAAATATAAAGTGGTTTCCAGAGGCTACATAATGTGTGACAGTATCACAGACTGAATGCAGAAGCAATTAGGAGAACATACCTGTCTTTCTTTATGCTGGTTGTTTTAAAAAACTGCAAAAATATAAAATAATCCCACCCTTCTAATTTTTCTTGGGAAAAATAGTTATCTTTCATAAAATGCATTTTTGTTTAACATGTCATATGTTCTATTATTGTTTTTTAAGTACACAAATAATTATTTAACACAATCTTAGTTTGAATTTCTAATATGGCAAACACTGGTAGCTCTGACTCATACAAACCAAAGCTATTTGGGGTTGCCAATTATTTTTAAGACTATGGTTCTAAAAAAAAAAGAAAAAATATATTTCTGCCTTAGTTTGCTATTGCTACACAACTGCTGTAACAAAACACCATGAACTTGGTGGCTTAAAAATGACAATCTTATTATCTTCTTGTGTCACCAGGACTGTGTTCTTTCTGGAACACAGAAAGAACTCTGTGCTCCAGGGGACAATTTACTTCCTTGTGCTCTGTAGCTCTGAGACTGCCTCCGTCTTGTGGTGTGCGTCCTCCTTCCTCCATCTTCAAAACACTGGGCTGACCTGGATAATCCAGGACACTCTCCCCATCCTAAGATCCTTAACTGTATCACACCTGTAAAGTCCCCTTTGCCATATAAGATATCATAGGTTCTGGGGATTAGGACATGGGTATCTTGGGGCCCATTATTCAGTCTACCACAATTCCATTGAGTTATTCTACAAATTGGATTCTTAACAGAAAAATAAACAAAAAGCCAACTAAAATCTATAATTATAGTATATATCAATTTGAATGCAGATGCACCTTTTTTACTCATTTTCTCAACAGAGATTTCTATACAAGTCTTTGCACAGACTTCAATCAGCAGTTTAAGAGCCCTTTCCTCCTTCCCTTGTTATCTTCTTTACCTCCCTCAGGAGGGTTCCCTCTTCTCAGCATCTGCACTGAACCTGGACCACAGTAAGAGCTCCATAATTGTTAGCTGACATTATTTCAATTACTTTTCCATGTCTCTTCCCTCTCCTAGGTCTAAGCCACCATCCTCTAAAGCATGTTTCACAAAACACTTGTCCCATGAGATGCCACTGCATAAAAACAGCTCTACAGTCAAAATACTTCAGGAAACACTACATATTTTACCTCCCATGTGGAGAGGCATGGTGCACATTAGCATATTAAAGGCTCTGAGAGTCCTGCAGTGTCCAGGGGTGAAGGTGGGGTTATTTTAAAACAGTGTATTTCAAATTTATTTGCCCAAAGAATCTTTTTTCATATAAAATCAATTACCATTCTATTTTTACAAATACTCCTCCAAGCTCCTTGGGGTATGGACCAAATTGTGTCCTTCTTTTGTCTTCTGTGGCTGGCCTGCCTCTGAGAGGTACTTGACGAGTATATGTCATATGAATGTATTGAAAAGAGGAAAACCAAGTTGATAACACAAGATCTCTTCCCTTAAGTGGTTAAAAATGAGGAAGACATATGTATAAATAATCATTTATTTAGTAGTAGGTAAGTGAAAAAGCAATCTAACTCAGGATTGTTAATAAGAAAGAGAAAATCAAATCCAAATGCTGGAAGCCAACCTAAGAGTTAAACAAAACTGAAACAGGTAATTCAAGCAGCCCTTTGAACTTGGTGGACTGCCCTCTCTACAAAAGGGAAAAGGAAAATTAGATCTGGGTAGCGGAGAGTGGAACAGAAAGAAAGCGCTGTCTTCAGATAAAGAATGAAAATTATAATAGAAAAGATTAAGAGAGGGTTGAAATTCTGAGTCAGGTCTCTACTGCACCCCAAGTGATGGCTGAGAACCCAGTACTCACATCCAATTGTCCCTGTGAACTGCAGGCAGTCACTTTGAGGGAGTGAACCTGTAGCTTGCTGCCAAAGGCTGGACATAAACTTTTCAATCCCAACCACTGTCATTTATCAGAAATGAAGGTTCTCTTGACATGGGAAGCAGCGCTGGCCCCACTCTGAGATGGCGGCAAAGGCCAGGGCAATCACTGGTTGGACCAGCCATGCTAGCAATGCTCCATGGCCTCAATGGCTTCCTCTGTCAGTTGAGTCCGAGAGCTAATTCAACGAAAGTCAGGAAGGGGCAAAAGGCAGTCTTTCCTACATGCTCTGTTAAAGTCATGATGCAGAGGGAGAAACAAACAAAACTATGTCCAACAAGAAGAAAAAGAAGTTGGTATGGCTCTGTGGAAGTGGCAAAGGATTTGGGGTCACCAGGATGATTTGGGTTTGAAATTCTGGCTCTGTTGGCCCTGATTCTGTGCAAGTTACTTAATATCTATGAGCCTATATCTTTGGTTGATAAATTGAATTTATCTTAGGGTTGTTGAAAGTCCTAGAAAGAAGATTTAGAAAGTGCACATAGTAGGCACTCAATACATAATAGTAGGACAGCATTTATAATCACTAATATTTGTTAGTTAATATACAGAAATCCTGGAATATGAAGTCAAATGGGCCTTAGGAATCATCACTACGAACAAAGCAAGTGGAGGTGATGGAATTCCAGTTGAGCTATTTCAAATCCTGAAAGATGATGCTGTGAAAGTGCTGCACTCAATATGCCAGCAAATATGGAAAACTCAGCAGTGGCCACAGGACTGGAAAAGGTCATTTTCATTCCAATCCCAAAGAAAGGCAATGCCAAAGAATGCTCAAACTACCACACAATTGTACTCAGCTCACACACTAGTAAGGTAATGCTCAAAATTCTCCAGGCCAGGCTTCAACAGTACATGAACCGTGAACTTCCAGATAGTCAAGCTGGTTTTAGAAAAGGCAGAGGAACCAGAGGTCAAATTGCCAACATCTGTTGGATCATCAAAAAAGCAAGAGAGTTCCAAAAAAACATCTATTTCTGCTTTATTGACTATGCCAAAGCCTTTGACTGTGTGGATCACAATAAACTGTAGAAAATTCTTAAAGAGATGGGAATACCAGACCACCTGGCCTGCTTCTTGAGAAACCTGTATGCAGGTCAGGAAGCAACAGTTAGAATCAGACATGGAACAACAGACTGGTTCCAAATAGGAAAAGGAGTACGTCAAGGCTGTATATTGTCACCCTGCTTATTTGACTTATATGCAGAGTACATCATGAGGAACGCTGGGCTGGATGAAGCACAAGCTAGAATCAAGATTGCCGGGAGAAATATCAATAACCTCAGATATGCAGATGACACCACCCTTATGGCAGAAAGTGAAGAACTAAAGAGCCTCTTGATGAAAGCGAAAGAGGAGAGTGAAAAAGTTGGCTCAAAGCTCAACATTCAGAAAACTAAGTTTATGGCATCTGGTCCCATCACTTCATGGCAAATAGATGGGGAAACAGTGGAAATATTGAGAGACTTTATTTTGGGGGGCTCCAAAATCACTGCAGATGGTGACTGCAGCCATGAAATTAAAAGACGCTTACTCCTTGGAAGGAAAGTTATGACCAACCTAGATGGCATATTAAAAAGCAGAGACATTACTTTGCCAACAAAGGTCCGTCTAGTCAAGGCTATGGTTTTTCCAGTGGTCATGTATGCATGTGAGAGTTGGACTATAAAGAAAGCTGAGCACCGAAGAATTGATGCTTCTGAACTGTGGTATTGAAGAAGACTCTTGAGAGTCCCTTGGACTGCAGGGATATCCAACCAGTCCATCTCAAAGGAGATCAGTCATGTGTGTTCATTGGTAGGACTGATGTTGAAGCTGACACTCCAATACTTTGGCCACCTGATGCAAAGAGCTGACTCATTGGAAAAGACCCTGATGCTGGGAGGGATTGAGGGCAGGAGGAGAAGGGGACGACAGAAGATGAGATGGTTGGATGGCATCACCTACTTGATGGACATGGGTTGGGTGGACTCCGGGAGTCGGTGATGGACAGGGAAGCCTGGTGTGCTGCAGTTCATGGGGTTGCAAAGAGTTGGACATGACTGAGAGACTGAACTGAGCATGTATTATATTCATGTAATAAAATACAAATAGCAAAATATAATAAATAGTAAATGTTAAGTTTATTATAACTAAATCAAATAATTTATCAATGATAGCAAGGTAACATCTGTGAATTATTAACCTTTGTTCCCCTACTCCTTTTATCCCGTAACTGTATTTCCCATTTGGGAAACTGTCTATTCTGGGGCACTGCCTCCAGGAATAGAAAAGCAGATAAAAAGAAGGCTCTTCTGGAATTTGTAGGCTGAAAGTCAGACAGTGAAGGAATGGAAAGGAAGACTCAAGTCACAGACAGTGCTGACCAACATGTTAGCTACTGGCTTTAAGTTTCTACTGAATGGCTGAAATGTGGCCAGACCGTGTGTACAGTGTAAGCACACACTACATGCTAGATTTCAAAAAAAGGGACTCAAAATACTTCACTGTTTTTTAAAACTAATTACATATCAAAATGACAATATGTTATTGGGCTGAGTAAATTATACTGGAAATATTAATTTTACCCATTTCCTTTAAAAACAAAACTATTAGAAAACTACATATGTCACTCACATGATATTTCTATTGAACAGCACTGGCCAAGACAATGAAGGAATAGAAAAGATTCATGATATAGACAATAAATTCAGGAGAAAATGTATTCAGTTAGAACAAGGGATTTTATTGCTCCTAAAATCAGAAAAGTACTCTCGGCCTGTGTGAGAGGGGTCAAAGGCATGTCAAGAGGGCTAAGATGCAGGTTCATTTCTTTGACCTAAATGACCTCTAACTCTCTAGCTTAATCCTCAGAGAGGGGAGGATACTTTCTCCAGAGAGAGCTTGGGGACCAAAAGGCAAAGATTCCCAACTTTGCCAGACAGAGTTCATATGTGGCAGCAATAGTCTAGAAAAGAGATGGCCTTCATTAGGTTCACTGTACTCCAGAAGAAGAAATCTCCAGCACCCTGGAGTCATATAGACACAGGAGAGTGACTGTTGGATCAGAAGAAGCTTTACAGGTGGGATAAGGGACCGACAGAGCAGTGGCGTGAACAGACTGTCAGCCTGTGGAGCCTCGAGGTGCTGTACACAAGTTCTCTTCTCTGGCTGCTCTTTTCACCTAGCTGCTGAAAGCTCACACTTGTATCCTTCTCAGGAGGACTGACTTCCACTGACAGGAGAACCATTCTTCCCAGAGAAGCCTGGACATTAATGGAGAGCCATCTAGAGTATTTGCTACACAGATAGGAGGCAAGGGGAGAGCAGATGAATTTTCTCTAATGGCCTTGACACTGTATCAATTCTCATCCTCAGAAATTAGCAGAAACCCTTGAGAAACAGGGAAGACCCTAAATTGGTGGAGAGTAATTTTCTTTCACTCTCATGAAAAGGAGACTTGAAATAGTACTTAAAGCAAAATCTAGAAAGATAAAATTCTATTCTTGCATACCTGAATTGTTGATTGAGATTCTCTCTTTGTTGTAATAATTACTAAGGCACAGCAGGCTAATAAAGAGGTGGGATGAGGTGTACGTGAGAAAGAAAGTACATCTGATGACATATATATGACTTTTTTAAAAAGTGAAAAAAGTGAATTACATGGTATTGGTTCAATATGAGCTATTGGTTATGCTGGTAAATATTTACGCATTCCAGTGGTTACATGGTACAATATCCAGGTGGATATTAAATGTTCTGTGACAAATCTGGAATGATGGTACTGACACTATAAATATCTCATTAACAGAGCACTACCACCTATAAAAAGAAAGCTGTTACTGACTGTATTCATGTGGTTGCCATATTTTCTTGAGAGTTTTACAAACATTTAGATTTGTGTAATTCAAGGGAAAAACAATCTGTCTTGGAGGCAGTTGCCAAGAGCTTATGAGGCTTTCAGTTCTTCATGTGTGTCATAAGAGCTCATGTAACAGGTTTTCCTGCTTGCATTTGTTTCACTGATTAATTCAATCAGTTTCAATTTACATTTTTATTCCATCTTTAGTTATAAAATACCAAATAAGAACTTAAAACCCCTCAATTCAAAACAATAAAAAATGTCAAACTTGCAAGGTTGTTTATTTATTCATAGATTTATTTTTTAAATTTTTTTCTTTTTTTTTTTACTTTACAATATTGTATTGGTTTTGCCATACATCAGCATAAATCTGCCTCAGGTGTACATGTGTTCCCCATCCTGAACCCCCCTCCCACCTCCCTCCCCATCCCATCCCTCTGGGTCATCCCAGTGCACCAGCCCTGAGCATCCTGTATCATGCATTGAACCTGGACTGGTGAGTCGTTTCACATATGATATTATACATGTTTCAATGCCATTCTCCCAAACCATCCCACCCTTGTCCTCTCCCACAGAGCCCAAAAGACTGTTCTATACATCTGTGTCTCTTTTGCTGTCTTGTACACAGGGTTATTGTTACCATCTTTCTAAATTCCATATATATGCGTTAGTATACTGTATTGGTGTTTTTCTTTCTGGCTTACTTCACTCTGTATAATAGGCTCCAGTTTCATCCACCTCATTAGAACTGATTCAAATGTATTCTTTTTAATGGCTGAGTAATACTCCATTGTGTATATGTACCACTGCTTTCTTATCCATTCATCTGCTGATGGACATCTAGGTTGCTTCCATGTCCTGGCTATTATAAACAGTGCTGCAATGAACATCGGGGTACATGTGTCTCTTTCAATCCTGGTTTCCTCAGTGTGTATGCCCAGCAGTGGGATTGCTGGGTCATATGGCAGTTCTATTTCCAGTTTTTCAAGGAATCTCCACACTGTTCTCCATAGTGGCTGTACTAGTTTGCATTCCCACCAACAGTGTAAGAGGGTTCCCTTTTCTCCACACCCTCTCCAGCATTTATTGCTTGTAGACTTTTGGATAGCAGCCATTCTGACTGGTGTGAAATGGTACCTCATTGTGGTTTTGATTTGCATTGCTCTGATAATGAGTGATGTTGAGCATCTTTTCATGTGTTTGTTAGCCATTTGTATGTCTTCTTTGGAGAAATGTCTATTTAGTTCTGTGGCCCATTTTTTGATTGGGTCATTTATTTTTCTGAAATTGAGCTGCAGGAGTTGCTTGTATATTTTTGAGATTAATTCTTTGTCAGTTGCTTCATTTGCTATTATTTTCTCCTATTCTGAAGGCTGTCTTTTCACCTTGCTTATAGTTTCCTTTGTTGTCCAAAAGTTTTTAAGTTTAATTAGGTCCCACTTGTTTATTTTTGCTTTTATTTCCAATATTCTGGGAGGTGGGTCATGGAGGATCCTCCTGTGATTTATGTCGGAGAGTGTTTTGCCTATGTCTTCCTCTAGGAGTTTTATAGTTTCTGGCCTTACATTTAGATCTTTAATCCATTTTGAGTTTATTTTTGTGTACGGTGTTAGAAAGTGTTCTGCTACTGCTGCTGCTGCTAAGTAGCTTCAGTCGTGTCCGAATCTGTGTGATCCCATAGACAGCAGCCCACCAGGCTCCCCCATCTCTGGGATTCTCCAGGCAAGAACACTGGAGTGGGTTGCCATTTCCTTCTCCAAGAAAGTGTTATAGTTTCATTTTTTTACAAGTGGTTGACCAGTTTTCCCAGCACCACTTGTAAAAGAGATTGTCTTTTCTCCATTGTATATTCTTGCCTCCTTTGTCAAAGATAAGGTATCCATAGGTACGTGGATTTATCTCTGGGCTTTCTATTTTGTTCCATTGATCTATATTTCTGTCTTTGTGCCAGTACCATACTGTCTTGACTGTGGCTTTGTAGTAGTCTGAAGTCACGCAGGTTGATTCCTCCAGTTCCATTCTTCTTTCTCAAGATTGCTTTGGCTATTCGAAGTTTTTTGTGTTTCCATACAAATTGTGAAATTATTTGTTCTAGCTCTGTGAAAAATACCGTTGGTAGCTTGATAGGGATTGCATTGAATCTATAGATTGCTTTGGGTAGTATACTCATTTTCACTATATTGATTCTTCTGATACATGAACACGGTATATTTCTCCATCTATGAGTGTCCTCTTTGATTTCTTTCATCAGTGTTTTATAGTTTTCTATATATAGGTCTTTTGTTTCTTTAGGTAGATATCTTCCTAAGTATTTTATTCTTTTCGTTGCAATGGTGAATGGAATTGTTTCCTTAATTTCTTTCTATTTTCTCATTATTAGTGTATAGGAATGCAAGGGACTTCTGTGCAATCTGTGAAAAACAATCTGTCTTGGAGGAAGTTGCCAAGAGCTCATGAGGCTTTCAGTTCTTCATGTGTGTCATAGGAGCTCATGTAACAGGTTTTTCTGCTTGTATTTGTTTCACTGATTAATTCAATCAGTTTCAATTTACATTTTTATCCCATCTTTAGTTATAAAGCACCAAATAAGAACTTAAAACCCCTAAATTCAAAAACAATAAAAAAGTCAAACTTGCAAGTTTGTTTAAAAAATAATAATTATTTTGCTAAATATTTGCCAGCATCAAATATGCTAATTAGCTCTTCTTCCCACTGCCACCCCTCCCCCCCCCCCAAACTCTCCTGATCATTTCACTAGTTTCTCCCAAATTTGATTGAGGACTCTCACACAGTCTCTGCAATGATGTTCTTAGCCATTGTCTGCAAACTTTATCAAATTACTTTGGGTCATTCACTCATTTAGTTCAGGAAAAATTTACTGAGAAATAAAACTGCTAACACTGTCCTAGTATCCAAAACAATCTATATATTTAATGTGATCCTCATCAAATTACCAATGACCTTTTTAAAATTTTACAGAACTATAACAAATAATCCTCAGATTTATATGGAACCATAAAGTACTGGGAATCAGCAAAACACTCCTGCAGAAAAATAATAAAGCAGGAGGCATAACCTGTGAAGGTTTCAGGTAATACTACAAAGCTACAGTAGTCAAAACAGTGTGGTACTGATACAAAAACAAGCATATGGATCAACGGGAATAAATCCATGCATCTATGGCCAATTAACAACGGGGAAAAGAGAGTCTCTTCAGGAAGTTGTGGTGGGAAAGCCAGAGAGCCAAATGTAAATCAATGAAGTTAGAACATACCCTCTCACCATACACAAAAATAAACTCAAAATGACTTAAGGAGTTAAACATAAGACATGACACCACAAAATTCCTAGAAGAGATTATAGGAAAAACATCATCTGACATTTACTGTACCAATGTTTTCTTAGGTCAGGGCAACAGAAATAAAAACAAAAATAAACAAATGGGACCTAATCAAATGTACAAGCTCTTGCACAGCAAAGGAAACCATAATAAAAAACAATCTAGACAATGGGAAAAAAATGTTTGCAAACAATGCAACCAATAAAGGCTTAATTTTCAAAATATACAAATAGCTCATACAACTCAAGACCAAAAATATCCAAACAATCCAATCAAAAAATGGTCAGAAGATCTAAATAGATATTTCCCCAGTTAAGACACACAAATGGCTAATAGGCACATGAAAAGATGCTCAACACCACTAATTATTAGAGAAATGCAAATCAAAACTACAATAATGAACCACCTCATGCTGGTCAGAATGACCATCATTAAAAACTCTACAAATAATAAATGCTGGAGAGGATGTGGAGAAAAGGGAACCTTCCTATGCTGTTGGCAGGAATTTAAGTTTTGGTATACCCACTGTGGAAAACAGTAGGGAAGTTCCTCAGAAAAGTAAAAATAGGGTTTCTATATGATCCAGCAATCCCACTCCTGGGCATATGTCCAGACAAAACTCTAATATAAAAACATGCACATATCCCTGTGTTCACAGCAGCACTATTCACAATAGCTAAGACTTGGAAACAACCTAAATGTCCATCAACAGAGGACTAGATAAAGAAGATCAATGAAATAAATGCCATTTGCAGCAAAATGGATGCAACTAGAGGGCATCATACTAAGTAAAGTAAGTCAGAAAGACAAATATCATATGGTATCAGTTACATGTGACATCTGAAATATGACACACATGAACCTATCTATGAAACAGAAATAGACTAATGGACATAGAGAACAGACTTGTGGCGGCTGAGTCAGAGCATTGGGGAGGGGTGGAGTGAGAAGCTGGGGGTAGGTGATGTAGGTATTGAACATGGAATGGATAACAACAAGGCCCTACTGTATAGCACACAGGAGTACATTCAGTATCCTATAAAAAGCCATAATGGAAAACAATACATGAAAAAGAATGTGTGTGTGTGTGTGTGTGTGTGTGTGTGTATATATCTGAATCATTTTGCTGTACAGCAGAAATTAACACACTATAAATCAGCTGTATTTCAAAAAAGAAAGGTTATCTAATACCTATCATGTGCCAGGGGCTGTTGAGAGCACCAAGGATCCAATGGGGAACAAAACAGGTCCACCTTCTGCCTTCATGAAGCAAACAAGCAAATTGTCATCAACTGGGTTAACAGGGAACACTAGATCTATATTTTGAACATGGCTTCTTTCTGGTGGCTTTTGTTCAACCTAGTGTTTGTAGCTAGCCATTGGGGTGCTGAATAATGTCTACTACCTATCAAGGTGGGGGACCTGGGGCTTTAAAACATGTTCATTATTTTATACCCCATTATTCCTCTTCCACATGTAAGGAAAACAGAGTGCAAATTCATGTAGCCAACCAAGATTGGTCCTAACTTCTGTTTTATTGCTTTCCTCTGAGAAATTATTAACTGGTATCTATTTGATCCTTATTTCTTTTGGTTTTAGGACCAATCTTTAGCCTTCATTTTAACCTTGGCATGGCTTTCCCCTAGGAAGCAAACCTGTGTTTGTGACAGCAGCCATCACCTCTATGACCCTAGCCTCTGGAGTCACTTAGCCCTGAGAAGTTATAAACTACCCTAATTACCTATAGTCAAAATGACTTTGTAAAGAGAAGTCTAGAGGACAGAGAACAAAGAACAAATGGGATCACATTTGCAATCCAGAAATACTAGTACTGAACAAATTGAAGAGGGGATGTCAAATTGGGAGCAAGGAGAAAAATGAGGAAGGCATTAAACTAATGCAAGAGACAAGTGACAAGACCTTATGGCAAAAGGCATTGCTAGTAAGAATGTAAAGGATTCTTACATTCTTACATTCTCTATAGCATCACTACAGTCGTTACAGGTATGAGATTTATAGTAATTATTCATGGAGGGGAAAGTGTGTCTGATCACTAATGAAGTCCAATTTCAAGTGGGCAGAAGGAGGAACAAGGGCAAAGGAAATGGAGAAGGTGTAACTACAAGGGCAGAAAGAAAACCAGGAGAGGGGCATCACAGAACAGAATGTGTTCTTAAAGAGGAGGGGCTGAAAACAGAGTAACAATTACTAAAGAAGTCAAGAAGGACAGGAAAGAAAATGTATCCATTGTCTTTGGCAACATGGTGGTGACTGAAAACTCTATACTAAGTGACTGATGTGGTGGATTGATGACAAAGGAAGCCAGGTTGCAGCTGACTCAGCAACTCAGCCTCTTGCATCCTGGAGTAACGGAAAGCATGGGATGAAGGGTCGTTCCTATGCAATTACAGAAACTGCTGGAATACAGACATCATATATAGGCAATTCTTACGAGAAGCTTGGTTTGATAATACAGAACATTTTCAATTTTTATACACATTTTGTCTTTGACTCACTAGAAATGATATTAATACAAAAACTTCAGCACTGTGACTGCCCTCAACTGTTTGTACATCTTGACTGCCATCCAGTCTGTCCGGCCAAAATCAACTAAGCAATTATGCACATGGGTGTGATAGCAATATACCAAATGTTGACTGTCCTCAACCAAGAGATAGTAATGAAAAGCTCTGCTAATTAGGTCCTGTTTGTATTTCTATAATCAAAACTAACTACCTGTTTTATTCAATGATATGCTTTATTAATTATCACTGGTATACTTGTTTCTCAGCATATTTTAAGCATCTTACAATACTTTGTCTATCTTCTGGGTACCCTTACCAGCCAAGATTTTGTTTGTATTAAAAAAGCAATAGATAAATGGAACACAATGTGTTCCTTACATAAGTTATTCCCCTGCCCCCTTTTGATCTTTCCCTGAGAAACATAGCCCTAGGCTTGTCAAATTTAATGTCAGAAGGGATAAATTTAAAAATATTATTAAGTGAAGCAGTTCTCACACCAAGAATAGGGAAAAGGCTTTTTCGTGGAACACTGGAATTTTATTTTATTTATAAGACAAATTTGAATATCACTATCATATGCATATTCAAAAGCAGAGACATTACTTTGCCAACAAAGGTTCATCTAGTCAAGGCTATGGTTTTTCCTGTGGTCATGTATGGATGTGAGAGTTGGACAGTGAAGAAGGCTGAGTGCCGAAGAGTTGATGCTTTTGAACTGTGGTGTTGGAGAAGACTCTTGAGAGTCCCTTGGACTGCAAGGAGATCCAACCAGTCCATTCTGAAGGAGATCAGCCCTGGGATTTCTTTGGAAGGAATGATGCTAAAGCTGAATCCAGTACTTTGGCCACCTCATGTGAAGAGTTGACTCATTGGAAAAGACTCTGATGCTGGGAGGGATTGGGGGCAGGAGGAGAAAGGCACGACAGAGGATGAGATGGTTGGATGGCATCACTGACTCGATGGACATGAGTCTCGGTGAACTCCGGGAGTTGGTAATGGACAGGGAGGCCTGGTGTGCTGCGATTCATGGGGTTGCAAAGAGTCAGACACGACTGAGCAACTGATCTGATCTGATCATATGCATTTCTACAGGACAACTGAGGTCTTTAAGACTTTCCATATGTGGCTTCTATGACAACAGAATGCCTATAATATATAGTTTTTCAGAAAAAAGAGACTTTCAGCTTCTATCATGTTAAGTTCCAAGTCTTTTAAAGAATGATTAGTGGTCTGTAATTGAATTAGGGCAATATCTCCAGCTCTGAATGGAAAAGACTGAAGTCCAGATTGGGACAAGGAACTATCATAGGATTGCTAAGTGTGAAAAAAGCCAAGTTAGAGCTGGACTTTCAGTTTCCTGTGTCTTCCCACTGACCTCTACCTTAACTACTCCCTGTTGGAAAGGCAAGTGTGATGATTACTTTTAAATGTCACCTTGACTGGGCTAACTGTGGAAAATTCTTCAAGAGACAGGAATACCAGACCACCTAATCTGCCTCCTGAGAAATCTGTATGCAGGTCAGAAAGCAACAGTTAGAACTGGATATGGAACAACAGATGGGTTCCAAATCGGGAAAGGAGTACATCAAGGCTATACATTGTCACCCTACTTATTTAACTTATATAAAGAGTATATCATGAGAAATGTTGGACTGGATGAAGCACAAGCTGGAATCAAGACTGCTGGGAGAAATATCAGATATGCAGATGACACCACCCTTATGGCAGAAAGTGAAGAAGAACTAAAGAGCCTCGTGATGAAAGTGAAAGAGGAGAGTGAAAAAGTTGGCTTAAAGCTCAACATTCAGAAAACTAAGATTATGGCATCCGGTCCCATCACTTCATGGCAAACAGACGGGGAAACAGTGGAAACATTGAGAGACTTTATTTCGGGGGGCTCCAAAATCACTGATGGATAGGGAGGCCTGGCATGCTGAGATTCATGGGGTCACAAAGAGTTGGATACGACTGAGCAACTGAACTGAACTGTAAATCACTGCAGATGGTGACTGCAGCCATGAAATTAAAAGATGCTTGCTCCTTGGAAGAAAAGTTATGACCGACCTAGACAGCATATTAAAAAGCAGAGACATTACTTTGCCAACAAAGGTCTGTCTAGTCAAAGCTATGGTTTTTCCAGTGGTCATGTATGGATGTGAGAGTTGGACTATAAAGAAAGCTGAGCACCGAAGAATTGATGCTTTTGAACTGTGGTGTTGGAGAAGACTCTTGAGAGTCCCTTGGACTGCAAGGAGATCCAACCAGTCTATCATAAAGGAAATCAGTCCTGACTATTCACTGGAAGGACTGATGCTGAAGCTGAAACTCCAATACTTTGGCCATCTGATGAGAATAACAGACTCACTGGAAAAGACCCTGATGTTGGGAAAGATTGAAAGCAAAAGGAGAAGTGGGCGGCAGAAGAAGAGATGGTTAGATAGCATCACCGACTCAATGGACATGAATCTAAGCAAACTCCGGGAAACAGTGAAGGACAGGGGAGCCTGGTATGCTGCAGTCCATGGGGCTGCAAAGAGTTGGACACGACTGAGTGACTGAACTGAACTGAACTGACTGGACTAAAGGATACATGGATCACCGGTAAAACATTATCTCTGGGTGTCTCTGTGAGGGTGCTTCCGGAAGAGATTAACATTTGAATCTGTAAGTGGAGTAAAGATGGCCCTCACCACTAGGGGTGGACATCATCCAATTTGTTAGGACTTGAGTAGAACAAAAGAGCAAAGTAAGGGCAGATACGCTCTTCCTTAGCTTGAGCTGAGACATCCATCTTCTGCCCTTGGACACTGGTGTTCCTGGTTCTTAGACCTTCAGACTAAGACAGGGACTTAAACCACTGGCCCTCCTGGTTCTTGAGCCTTTGAACTCGGGCTGACTTACACCACCAGCTCCCTGATCTCGACTATAGGTGGCAAAATTGGGGGACTTCGCAGTATCTGTAACTGCATTAGCCAATTCCTGTAACAAATCTCATATATATTTATACGTGTCCTAGAGGCTCTGTTTCTTTGGAAAATTTTGACTAATACAGGGATATCTCAGGCTCTGAGGTCACACAGATTCTACTTTGAAGCCTAAATTCACTCTGTACATCACTCATCTCACCTGGAAAGTGGGTTCACAGAAGGTACCATTGTACTGGCTGGGATTACTGTGATGGTTAAATGAGAAAATGTATGGAAAATTCCAAATCAGTGCTTGGCACATGGTGACTACCCTACAGACGTCAACTGCTTTTAACAACACAGAGTAGAACCGGCTGTCACTGTGTGGGGTTTGTCCCCATCCCAGAAAAAAGCCTAGGATCCCTATAAACTGAAACAATCAGTCATTACCAGATTGTGACCTGTTTGTTTTTCAGACGCTGCTGATCAGTTTCAACTGAGACCCAGTCATAGCCATAATCAAACATCAAAGGCATGTGGGCAATAACATACTCCCTTTTTGTTGTTGTTTTCCACATAAGTGTATCTAACTGAATTAATTGGTTGGCTACGAGCATATGGGAGCCTTGACTAACTGGGACCAAATCTCTGAGACTGCTGAGCAGAGCAGTTAGGATACAGTATCATGCCTCTGTCCTACTGAACACTCCTGGTAAATCACTCAACCTCTCTGTGCCTCTGTTGCCTCATCTACAAAATGGGGATAAAAGAGGACCTACCTCTTTGGTTGTGAAGATCAAATGAGATGCTACACATTAAGTGTTGGGCTAAAGAGGCCCCCTCCTAAGTCCTCAGTAGTTGGGCCATTAGTATGATTTTTATTTCCCCTGCCGTCCCTACCATCTCACTGAGGAGCTTGGTTCTAACCAGGAACAGGATATACAAATGTCATCTGAGGTTCACGGTGTTGTAAAGTTGGATTAACAGCATCATGCAGGCTGAGAGGAAGTCCAAGATTTCTCCTCTACCATAACATCTCCACCTTGTGACTAAGCAGGTGGGGGTGTAGAGGGGGAAAAGACCTACATGTTGGGGTCTCTGGGCCATTGAGTTTATAGGCTTGGATTTCTCACATTAACTGAGCTTAAAAGGATTAGAGCATGAGAGAGGCTTGGTCTCTCCTGACTATAATTTCCCATCCTCTCTGTTCTCAGACTCTCCTTGACTGGCTGGTTGTAAGAGATTTCCTATTGTCTCACTTCTTATTTGTAAAGAGCTCCAATCTGATTCTGGATGCCGGTTCTACAATGAGGATCAGAAAAAGTCATATATGAAAATGAGATGTTCCAACTTGTACTGTGCCTGTGGACCCCAGGGTGTACTTATTACACTGTGGATGGCTGGCTCTGACCTCCAAATCTCTGAATTCAGCCAGTCCTGCCCAGCAATCTTTACCTTTCTTAATTACCAGACAAAGGAATTTAATGCAGAATCATGTCTGAACGTCACTGTAAGAAACTTGATTCTTACTCAGGCCTGCATCAATATTCTGCTTGTTTTGAAACTTGTTGCTTAAGTAAGACAACACTGGCTCTGGTGCTGCAGGGCCTGCCTTTGTTCAATCCATATGGGCACACCTCCCCACCCTCCCCTGCAAAGTCATTTCCTGAGACAGGCTTTAATATCAAGAGATGCACTTAAAGCCTACTTTTAAAATCACTTTAACTTTTTAACTAAGAGAATAAATAGGAAAAAAGCATAGCACTGGAGAAAAAAGATACCACTTAAGTAAAGAAATTAAAAAAATCATAATCTTGAAACGCCAAGCTTACTGATTTGGTCAAGTGAAGAACACAAGCTATTCAAAACCCACTGGCCAATTTGGTAAAAATTTCACTGCAATGTGATTTCTACTATTTAGACCAAACTCTCAAGGAGGAGGGCCTCCACGGTGGCACAGAGATAAAAGGATCTGCCTGGCAATGCAGGAGACACAAGAGATGTGTTTTCGATCCCTGGATTGGGAAGATAACCTGGAGAAGGTAATGGCAACCCATTCTAGTATTCTTGTCTGGAAAATTCCATGGACAAAGGAGCCTGGCAGTCTACAGTCCATGGGATCGCAAAGACTTGGGCACTACTGAGCATGCATGCACATATTCATTCACTCAGCCTCAAGGAGGGAGGTAGCTTGGTGTAATGGGAAGAATATAGATATTCCTATCAGACAACTTTGGTTTGAAATTTGGCTCCATCAATCCAGCCAAGTGACATTAATCTCTTTGAGGCTGGTTCCCCAATGAGAATAGTGATAATGTATATAACCTGCATAGCCCAATTATTATTAATGATCATTGCTATTGTCTTTATCTCTTCTGACCCTCAATCAGTAAAGTGTTCAGTTCAGTTCAGTTGCTCAGTCATGTCTGACTCTTTGCAACCCCATGGACTGCAGCATGCCAGGCCTCCCTGTCCATCATCAGCTCCCAGAATTTACTTAAACTCATGTCCACTGAGTCAGTGATGTCATCCAACCATCTCATTCTCTGTCGTCCCCTTCTCCTCCTGCCTTCAATCTTTCCCAGCATCAGGGTGTTTTCCAATGAGTCAGTTCATCACATCAGGAGGCCAAAGTGTTGGAGTTTCAGCTTCAGCATCAGTTCTTCCAGTGCATATTAAGGACTGATTTCCTTTAAGATGGACTGGTTGGATCTCCCTGCAGTCCAAGGGACTCTCAAGAGTCTTCTCAAACATCATGGTTCAAAAGCATCTATTTTTTGGTGCTCAGCTCAGTAAGGTAGGGAAGATAACACTATTATTTCATAACTCTGTTGTGAAGATTATTAAATTAGATAATTCAAAGGCTACACATTTAGTGTGTATGATGTGTCAGGTACTGTTTTAAGTACTTCACATGGATTTATTTATTTACTTCTTACAACAAGACCGTTTTACTGAGGAGGAGGAATTTGGGGCTCAGAAAGATTAAATACATTATGCAAGGTCGCACGCCTGTAAGGGGTGAAGCTGGATTACTGTATGTGAAGGGCTCAGCCAGGACCAGGCATACAGTAGACACTCAATAATGGGGCAGTATTCATGGTGCCATGTGTATAGAGAACCTTTCCTAAGGGGCTGCCTTGGGAGTATCAGAATTTTGGCTGGCTGGAAATTCCACAATGGTTAGTGTGTTAATATTGATGGAAGTTCATTCTTTCATGGAATATGGGTTTGGGGTTGCAGTGGAGGACAAAAAGAACTATCTCTGAGCTACAAACAGGAGTGGAGATATCTTTAAACAGGGGTTGAGTCAGATTCATTCAGTCAGGTGGTCCCCAAATTAGTGTCACCTGTCTACAAAGAAACTGAATAACTGTCATACTTAGAAAATTTCCTGTTTAGTCCTGAGAGAATGATTATGCTGCAAAGAAGCAGTTGTTAAGACTGGGTAGGGGGAAAAAAAATCTTCTCTTGTAAGTTACATTTTGATGGGCCAACATTAGACACAATAAAGGCAGTGATATTTAAATTGATCAGGGACAGATGTTTAACATATTTTATGTAAGAATTGTAGACACAGTTAACTGCCAAAACAGACTGTTTCCTGAAACATTGGACAGATGGAACTAAGAAGATGTACTCCTGAGGAGTGGGAACTCCTCAAAGTGACCCTAATTTAAAAAAAAAATTTTTTTTTTTGATCAAAGCACTTCGGTGATTTTTAATTCTGTTTCTGTACTTTGTTCACTTTGTCGTGGCTACAAAGGTATTTGGGATGCAACATTTTTCTCTTTCTCTCTCTCTGAGCATGTATGTGCTACACATGTGTGAGTATTCCTGGTTTCAAAAGCATGCTTTGTTTTATTTTCTATCATTCACTGTGGGAAATTGAGTGTGCTGTACACATTGTTGGCTGTCTCCCCAGCATCTGCTCCCCTCCCCCTCCTCAGCAGTCCCTGATTTCCATTTGGGAATCTGGGGTTCCAGAGATGCTGATTCTACTTCCATTTCCAGATCTTGTCACCATTCTGCTGGAAAGTCTTGCCTTTGATTGTTCCTTTTCTCATTCAGAGTAAAAAAAAAACAAAAAACAAAAAAACAACAAAGTCGTCATACTGGTGCTGCAAGGCTTGACGCAGTGGGGCCCTGTTATCCAGCCTCATCTCCTACAGCCTCCCACCCATCTGTGCTCCTTTTTACTGCCCCCTCTTACTCTTCCTGAAACATTCCAGGCACTGCTATATCTGCCAATATTCTCCCACCTCTAGGACTTTAACTCTCTGATCTATTAGAATAAAGCAACTGAAGACTGAGTTGACCAGTTTCTCCTAAATCCCTCATTTGGCTCACAGGGGGAAAAAAAAACTCCCGATACAATCAGTAATGCTAATTAAGTTAATTAATTAAATCAGATTACTTTCTGTGAGAAATGGGAACACATTTTCATTCCCATTAATGCTTTAGGAGGAATGTTCACCAACATTCTGCCCTGATGTGTATGAAGTCTTTCTTCTTGTGTTCTTAAAGAACAATATACAATTCAGTGCTGCAGAGAAAGCCTGGTTGAGAGCAACTGCAAGAGTTATTTACTGGGTGGGGTTTCAGTCTTGCGTTGGCTATTCTGCTGATATTCACTTAATGAAACTGACAAATAAAAACAAAATCTGTAAAGTATGCCAACCAATGCCTGCTTCACCAATCCAGCTTTTTGGCTTGCCTCAAGTAGTTTTAATAAAATATGTTAACTACACCAGTGTCTTGAAAGAATTCATGCTCTGTAAGCTAGCTCTCTCAATTGCTCTAAGTTTTGGAAATAGGCCGGTGAATTTAATAAACTACTTAAAATAATACTCCAGGAGACTTAAATCTTGATAATTATGCAAGGAGTTGTATTTCAGGTATATTACATGTTTTGAAAATGACGCATTTTGCCTAGAATTCTGATCATTGTATGTGCAATGAGCTATGGTCACCAGGATCGAATTTAAATCACGTTTTCAATTCACAGATGACCCAAAATGAAATTCATGCAACTAACAGTAGGGAGGGATGGTGCTACCACTCTCTTGAGTTTGCCTTATAATGACTCTGTTTAATTTCCTGTTTTAAAGAAAGAACCTGAATGGAATTTCTTCTTCAGGGATTATTTGGTTTAAACCTGATCCTCTCACATGCTTTCCTAAATCTCTCCTTTGAGGATTTGGACTCCGGACTCACCTGAAGGTATCATTTCAGTTTTTGGATGAGAGACACGCTCTTCATCATCCCAAAGCAATCCGAGAAAGTCCTTCTCTGCCACAAATGGCACCAGCAAGTGTACAAAGCCCACTTTGTTCTGTGAGAAATGAAAACAGATTTTAACAGTGCATCTTTGGATTGAAGTAGGAAGAACTTATACAGGGACATTAACGCAAGTCAGAATCATTAACATTCATAACAATGCCACCGTTGCTGTTATGCAGTTGGTGTTCAATGTATCTGGGTCTTGTTTCATTCAATAACATAATACCTGCATTTGCCCGCTCTCCTGCTCTGGACATTTTTGCTATTAAATTCAGTGAGGACTATTAGTAGTCAAACAAGTGTAAGGCTAAAGCTTTCATTACTTCTTTTGCCATGGGTGGTTAGGGGAGCAAAAGACCTCCTGGCCCATCCACCCTATCTTTCCAGTGGAAAGATAGTTCCTTGATAACAATGAAGGGTCAGTGTCTGAGCAATTTCTTTGGGATTGTGTATAGGTTGGTTTTAGCAATTCAGAAAAGGATGACTCATTTTGATCCACAACACAAAAAATACATGCAAGTCGACTTATTGAAAAGTTTATTGGCTAGACATAGTTATATAGACAGGAATTTCTATACAGTATCAAGTTAAGCAAGCAACTCCAACAAATTCAATTAATCATTGTGAGGCTAAACTAAGAGTAATTTAAGATTAAAAATAAAACACCACTAGGAGAAATAAAAAATTATAGTCTGATAAGATAACAGTACAATGTATTCTACTCCTTTAGCTCAGGGTTTCCAATGACTAGATGGTGCCTATGCACACAGCAAGAGCTTCACAGCTCTGTGAAACCCTGTCTGGCACATAGCTTTCTTAGAAGAATTCAGAATTAAAAGCCAGAGTAATCTAGTTCTAATAATGAATATCAGGTTTTAAATGAATATTTGAGTAACTCACTTACTAGGTTACTATGAAGTGACCCTTAATTACACATTGATATAACAGTCCATGGGATTTCAAATCATTCACCTAGAAGCCACAGAGAAAAAAACTACTAAAAATGTTAAATTTTGAGACAATCATAGATTCATACACAATTGTGAGAAATAGGATGAAGAGGTCCAGTGTACTTTTTACTCAGTTTCCCCAAATGGTAATATCTTGTAAAACCATAGTTCAATGTCATAACCACAATATTGACACTGATACAATCAAGATACAAAATATTTCCATCAACACAGCAATCTCTCAAGTTGTCCTTTTGTAGCCATACCCACTTCTCTCCTACCTCCATCCTCTTCATCTCGGGCTACCAGTAATCTGGTCCCCATTTCTATAAGTTTCTCATCTCAAGAGTTCTAATCAATGGGATAATATAGTAAGTAATCTTTTGGGAAACTGCCAAATTATTTTCCAGAATGGCTGTACCATTTTACATTCTTACTGAAATATACAAGTGATCTATCTCTGTATATGTTCTCCAGCATTTGGTGTTGCCTCTATTTTAATTTTAGTCATTCTGATAGATATGTAGTGATACTTTATTGAGGTTTTAATTTGCATTTCTCTAACAACTGATGTTGAATGGTTTGCCTTGGAAAAGAATTGAGATCATTCTGTCATTTTTGAGACTGCCCCCAAGTACTGCATTTCAGACTCTTTTGTTGACTACGAGGGCTACTCCATTTCTTCTAGGGGATTCTTGCTCACAGTAGTAGATATATTGGTCATCTGAATTAAATTTGCCCATTCCCACCCATTGTAGCTCACTGGTTTCTAAAATGTTCACTCTTGCCATTATATAATAATAGTTGCTATAAAGCCTTGGCCAGATACTTTCAATATGTGTATCAATTTGGTATTGAGGTCTGTTGACTGCTTTTTCCATGCAGTTTAAGGTTTTTCTCATCCTCTGTATGGCTAGTAATTTGGATGTATTTTGAATATTATATTATAAAATTCTATGTCTTGTTTGAATCTGATGAAAATTATTGATATTTTTGTTTTAGCAGGCAATCAAACTGGTTAGGTTCAGACAACAAATTTCAATCCATGAGCACTGTTTCTAATATCTTTTTAATTTTCAAAGCCTTTACAGTACTATTAAGATCTGTCCCCCATCTGCATCACTCAGTGGTTAGTCTGGAACCCTATCCACGGTCTATCAGTTAGTTCAGTTCTCACAAGTCTTCGATCTGCTGATTAGAATCAGACTCCTGCATACATAACTCAGGGGAAGCCCACGTGTTCATAAACCACTTTATGGGTTTTTGTTTTTCTTTGAGCTCTCCTCTCCAATCTCCTAGGTGCTTTCATTTGCCTTGGGTTCTTCTTTTGGCCTCTGGCCTGGGAGTTGAGCTTTAGTTACCCTTTCTGTCTTGCACATTTGTGACCCATGTTCTAGGCCCAAGTGGGAAAGGACAGAGGAGGAACCAAAGGCAATGGAAGCACTGTCCCACTCTCTTGGGACCACATTTCCATCACTGAAGAGAAAGGTGCCCTTCCCTAGAGTTTTGGTTCCTGCTAGCTCCAGGCCCAGTTTTTGTCACTGTTATCATGGGAATGTCTACAGAATATGGTGGGAATGAACGAAGAAAAGGAAAAGAAGGTAAAACCATTTTCTACACTGTCTCCAGCATTATAAGTCCCTTTTCCCTTCTTCTCAAGTTTGGAGGAGAAGGCTTATTCTGGAGCACTCTTTGTACCCCCAGGGCTCTCTATGGGGTTTCAGGTTGTACTGGGTTCAGCCACGGTGATGTTCAAAGGGAAAAAAATAATTAACACAACTATTCTGGTGGCATTTCAAATTCTAGTCTCCTTCCCTAAACTACCTGGTACTAGTTACTTTTCAGAGTCCTCAGATAGCTGCTCCATGCATTCTGCTTATATTTTACAGTTGAGTTCAATGGGAGATATAGCATAGAATGTACTTACTCCATCTTAACTGGAACATGAATCTTAAAATATGCATTTTCAAAAAAATTTGGTGGAATATAGTTGATTTATAATGTTGTATTAGTTTCAGGAGTACAGAAAAATAGTTTCATTTATCAGATCAGATCAGATCAGATCAGTCGCTCAGTTGTGTCTGACTATTTGCGACCCCATGAATCGCAGCATGCCAGGCCTCCCTGTCCAATACCAACTCCCGGAGTTCACTCAGACTCACGTCCATCGAGTCAGCGATGCCATCCAGCCATCTCATCCTCTGTCGTCCCCTTCTCCTCTTGCCAGCATCAGAGTCTTTTCCAACGAGTCAACTCTTCTCATGAGGTGGCCAAAGTACTGGAGTTTCAGCTTTAGCATCATTCCTTCCAAAGAAATCCCAGGGCTGATCTCCTTCAGAATGGACTGGTTGGATCTCCTTGCAGTCCAAGGGACTCTCAAGAGTCTTCTCCAACACCACAGCTCAAAAGCATCAATTCTTCGGTACTCAGTCTTCTTCACAGTCCAACTCTCACATCCATACGTGACCACAGGAAAAACCATAGCCTTGACTAGACGGACCTTTGTTGGCAAAGTAATGTCTCTGCTTTTGAATATGCTATCTAGGTTGGTCATAACTTTCCTTCCAAGGAGTAAGCGTCTTTTAATTTCATGGCTGCAGTCACCATCTGCAACATCCGCTGGATCATGGAAAAAGCAAGAGAGTTCCAGAAAAACATCTATTTCTGCTTTATTGACTATGCCAAAGCCTTTGATTGTGTGGATCACAATAAACTGTGGAAAATTCTGAAAGATAGGAATACCAGACCACCTGACCTGCCTCTTGAGAAATGTGTATGCAGGTCAGGAAGCAACAGTTAGAACTGGACATGGAACAACAGACTGGTTCCAAATAGGAAAAGGAGTACATCAAGGCTGTATATTGTCACCCTGTTTATTTAACTTATATGCAGAGTACATCATGAGAAACGCTGGACTGGAAGAGACACAAGCTGGAATCAAGATTGCTGGGAGAAATATCAATAACCTCAGATATGCAGATGACACCACCCTTATGGCATAAAGTGAAGAGGAACTAAAAAGCCTCTTGATGAAAGTGAAAGTGGAGAGTGAAAAAGTTGGCTTAACGCTCAACATTCAGAAAATGAAGATCATGGCATCCGGTCCCATCACTTCATGGGAAATACATATATCCACTCTTAAAAAATATTCTTTTCCCATATAGTCCATTACAGAGTACTGAACAAAGTTTCCCTGTGCTATAGAGCAGGTTCTTTTTAGTTATCTATTTTATATACAGTACAGTGTATATGTCAATCCCAATCTCTCAATTTATCTGTCTCCCTGCTTATACCCTGGTGACCATAAGTTTGTTAAACCATGCATTTTTTAAAATCTATTAAACACCTATCATAAAAAGCCCTACACCATATTTGAGAATTACCAGTCAAAAGCAAGGTGGCTTTTTCCTAAGAAAAGAACAATGATAGGTTTATCAGTCTTTTAGTCATGACATGCTGCTGCTGCTAAGTCGCGTCAGTCGTGTCTGACTCTGTGCAACCCCATAGACGGCAGCCCAACAGGCTCCCCCATCCCTGGGATTCTCCAGGCAAGAATACTGGAGTAGGTTGCCATTTCCTTCTCCAATGCATGAAAGTGAAAAGCAAAAGTGAAGTTGCTCAGTCGTGTCTGACTCTTAGTGACCCCATGGACTGTAGCCTACCAGGCTCCTCCATCCATGGGATTCTCCAGACAAGAGTACTGGAGTGGGGTGTCATTGCCTTCTCTGAGTCATGACATAGGTACCATTAATTAAAAACTTATGGCTGAAGATCTTAGATTTGCTAAGCATCTTTAAAAAACTATATACCTGGATGATACTATTTTAGCTCTTGGTTGAAATTTACTCAAGACAGTGATTTAAAACAGGCTTTGGTTTTTATCCAAAGTTGAGAAGAGAAAAAGTAATCTAAAGTTTGCTTTGTTATCTTCTACAGTCCTACTTTGGAGGACACTGCCCGCTTGTTCCATGCTGTTTAAATAAAACATTCCTCTTTGAATTTCATGTAAAGAAAAGGTTCATCACTTCTTATGAACTCACATGCCTCTTATACAACTTTTCTTTTTTCCATGCCTTTCAGGAATATAAGAACCTCATATAGAACCTCATATAGTCTTTGTTCTGGCTCTTGTGTCACTGGCTCTCCTTAGCTAGTATTCTCAGAACAACTGCTTTTCCTTTATCATGTTACAGGGGGCTAATTAGTTTATACTTATTTTATTGATAGACACTAAGTCATAAGTGAACAAGATGTAATGGTAGGATTATTAATCTCTCCTTTTTCTTTGCCATTTCATTTTTGCTTTTTCTAAATCATGCTTTTAAAATAATGTTTTTTGATGAATACACAAGACTATATAATTTTATCTCTTTTGTATATTCTTAAAATTTCTCACAATAAAAATTAAAAGTTGAAAATTAATGAAATTATAATAACAGTGTAGCACTGGTACAAGAATAAAAAGATAATCATTGAAATAGGATAGGTAGTCTTGATGCAGATCTAGCTAGCACATTGCTGACATAGATGGATAGGTTGAAGATACAATCTACAATCATAAGTCAGTAGGAAAGTTACAGCCACTGTGGAAAAGAGTGTAAGGTTCCTCAGAAAACTGAAAACAGAATTACTATATGATCCGGCAATCCCTCTTCTGGGCATATATCCAGACAAAACTCTAATCTAAAGATACACACACTTCTATGTTCATAGCAGCACTAGTCACAACAGTCAAGACATGGAAACAACCTAAACGTCCATCAATAGATAAATGGATAAAGAAGATGTGGTGCATAATATATAGTGGAATACTACTCAGCACAAAAAGAATGAAATAATACCATTTGGAGCAATGTGAATTGTCCTGGAGATTATCATGCTAAGTGAAGCTAGTCAGAAAGAGCAAGACAGATACCATAAAACCTATGATATCACATAGGTGGCATCTAAAACATAATACAATGAACCTATCTAGAAAACAGAAACAGACTCACAGACAGAGAGAACAGAACTGTGGTTGCCAAGGTGGAGGGTGGGGAGAGGAATGGATCGGGAGTTTGGGATCAGCAGATGTAAATTAATATAGATAGGATAGGTAAACAACAACGTCCTATTGGTAAACCATAACGGAAAAGAATATAAAAAAGAACGTGTGCATGTGTATTTATATGGTAGATATATAATACATACACATAACTGAATCACTTTGCTGTATAGCAGAAATTAACACAACAGTGTAAATCAATGATACTTTGACCAAAAAAACAAAAACAAAAACAAAATATATCAGTGGGAAAGATTTTTTTTTGTATAAATAGATATATGGTAATGCATTAGTTATTTGTGGGAAAAAGTTTTTCTTTTCATTGAATACAAAACCTGAAAATCAATTCTAGGTACATGTAAGAGTTAAATGGAAAAAAAAGTTAAACCATAAAAATCTGAAAAAATAAGTGATTACTGACTCTCTATTTGGGAAAAAAATTTTTAAGGTAAGAACAAAAGACAACAATCCCAAAGATTAAAGATTTTATCACTTAAATTCACACTTTATATTTTGAAAATAACTAACAACAAACTATGAGTATCTGCAGCAGATATGTTCACCTAATAAATGGATTAAATGAACAGTAATATTCAAGAAGATAAATAGTCAAATACCCTGATAATTTACAAAATAAAATGGCTAATAAATACATAAAAATTCTTTAATAATAAGGTGCTTTAGAGAAATTAAAACTGCTAGACATAATTATCTACCAAATATGATAAATGGTCTTACAGAGAATGTGATGAAACTCTCTTTCTAATAATAAAGACAAAGTTTTAATCAGTCTTTTTGGTTAAGAGCACTAAAGCTTTAAAATACTACACATGTGATTCAATATATTCACTTCCCTAAGTTTATTTCAAGGATATAAAATTAATGTATATATTATTATGCTATGTACGAATTATACATATATATATATGAATGTAAGTATGGAATCATGTGATACTTTATAGCACCTCTTACACAATGATCCAATAAGAAATTGCAAATATACTTGAAACAAATGAAAAATAGAACATCTGAGCATAGAAACAAGAGATATGAAGAAGAACCAAATAGAAACAAACATAAGCACACATACACACACACACACACACACACACACACATTCACTCACCCATCCCAATGTTCATGTAAGTCTTAGAAAGAAAAAATCTGGAAACAGTATAATTGTCCCAAGTTATAACAATGGTTCGGTAAACTATAGCATATCCATATAAGGAATATTTTGTAGTTAATATGAAATGATGTTTTAAAATATGATTTTTCTCCAGGGGCTGGGGATATGAGAGGCATGATTTGTAAAGCTTTTTTTTTGCCATGATGAAAAAGCTCTGAAATAGATCGTGGTAAGGTGGTTCATATGGTAAAGAAACTTCCTGTAATGCAGGAGACCACAGTTTGATCCCTGGGTCAGGAAGATCCCTGGAAAAGGGAATGGCTACCCACTCCAGTATTCTTGCCTGCAGAATTGCATGGACAGAGGAACCTGGCGGCCTACAGTCCATGGGGTTGCAAAGAGTTGGACATGGCTGAGCGACTGACACTTTCACTCTTCAATGATTATACAACAGTGTGAATTTTCTTAATACCACTGAATTGTACACTTCAGTTCAGTCGCTCAGTCGTGTCTGACTCTTTGCGACCCCATGGATGCAGCATGCCAGGCTTCCCTGACCATTACCAACTCCCAGAGTTTATTCATACTCATGTCCATGGAGTCAGTGATGCCATCCAACCATCTCATCCTCTGTTGTCCCCTTCTCCTCCTGCCCTCAATCTTTCCCAGCATCAGGGTTTTTTCCAATGATTCAGCTCTTAGCATCAGATGACCAAAGTATTGGAGTTTCAGCTTCAACATCAGTCCTTCCAATGAACACTCAGAACTGATCTCCTTTAGGATGGACTGGTTGGATCTCCTTGCTGTCCAAGAGACTCTCAAGAGTCTTCTTCAACACCATAGTTCAAAAGCATCAATTCTTTGGTACTTAGCTTTCTTTATAGTCCAACTCTCACATCCATACATGACTAATGGAAAAACCACAGCTTTGACTAGATGGATCTTTGTTGGCAAAGTAATGTCTCTGCTTTTTAATATGCTGTCTAGGTTGGTCATAACTTTCCTTCCAAGGAGTAAGCATCTTTTAATTTCACGGCTGCAGTTACTACCTGCAGTGATTTTGGAGCCCCCCCAAATAAAGTCTGCCACTGTTTCCCCATCCATTTGCCATAAAGTGATCGGACCGGATGCCATGATCTTCGTTTTCTGAATGTTGAGCTTTAAGCCAACTTTTTCACTCTCCTCTTTCACTTTCATCAAGAGGCTTTTTAGTTCCTCTTCACTTTATGCTATAAGGGTGGTGTTATCTGTATATCTGAGGTTATTGATATGTCTCCCAGCAATCTTGATTCCAGCTTGTGCTTCATCCAGCCCAGCGTTTCTCATGATGTACTCTGCATATAAGTTAAATAAGCAGGGTGACAATATACAGCCTTGACGTACTCCTTTTCCTGTTTGGAACCAGTCTGTTGTTCCATGTTCAGTTCTAACTGTTGCTTCCTGACCTGCATACAGATTTCTCAAGAGGCAGGTCAGGTGGTCTGGTATGCCCATCTGTTTCAGAATTTTTCACAGTTTATTGTGATCCACACAGTCAAAGGCTTTGGCATCATCAATAAAGCGGAAATAGATGTTTTTCTGGAACTCTTGCTTTTTCAATGATCCAGTGGATATTGACAATTTGACCTCCGGTTCCTCTGCCTTTTCTAAAACCATCTTGAACATCTAAGTTCACGGTTCACGTATTGCTGAAGCCTGGCTTGGAGAATTTTGAGCATTACTTTACTAGTGTGTGAGATGAGTGCAATTGTACACTTAAAAAGGATTAAACTGATAAATTTCATGCTATGTATATTTCACCAAGATAAAAAGGAATTTGGTGATACAGGAAAATACTTATAATAAAAAAACCCAAAATGACAACAACAAACCCAGATACTATGTTAAAAATGACTTTCTATTCATATTACAGCAAATACATTGCTATTTTTTTTCTTTCTATTAGAATGCACTGATTCACAGTTGGTGATGTGGATCTGAATCATCAGAGGAGCTATATGGCCAAGGCCCATTCACTTTATATATACTAAATCATCATTTGCAGGGAAAGACTTGTTTTTATTTGAAGATTATATTTTAAAAAATAAATTCTACAACTGACTTTAATGTATACTAAATCATCATTTCCAGGGAAAGGCTTGTTTTTATTTGAAGATTATATTAAAAAAAATTAACTCTACAACTTGGAAGGAAAATTGTGACCAACCTAGATAGCATATTCAAAAGCAGAGACATTACTTTGCCAACAAAGGTCTGTCCAGTCAAGGCTATGGTTTTTCCTGTGGTCAGGAAAAACCTGTGGTCATGTATGGATGTGAGAGTTGGACTGTGAAGAAGGCTGAGCACCGAAGAATTGATGCTTTTGAACTGTGGTGTTGGAGAAGACTCTTGAGAGTCCCTTGGACTGCAAGGAGATCCAACCAGTCCATTCTGAAGGAGATCAGCCCTGGGATTTCTTTGGAAGGAATGATGCTAAAGCTGAAACTCCAGTACTTTGGCCACCTCATGCGAAGAGTTGACTCATTGGAAAAGACTCTGATGCTGGGCGGGATTGAGGGCAGGAGGAGAAGGGGACGACAGAGGATGAGATGGCTGGATGGCATCACTGACTCGATGGACGTGAGTTTGAGTGAACTCTGGGAGTTGGTGATAGACAGGGAGGCCTGGCGTGCTGCGATTCATGGGGTCGCAAAGATTTGGATACGACTGAGCAACTGAACTGAACTGAACTGAATTTTAATACTAAGACCTATTCTTTCAGACTAGGTAACCTTTAAGACAGTGACTAAGAAGAAAAAATAATTGTACTATATAATTTCAAAACTATCCCAGGTGAAAAAGATGGGCACACAAACCAAACATACACAGAGATTTCCTGAAAAGTTAGGGCTTCCCTGGTGGCTCTGACAGTAAAGAAACTGCCTGTGATGCAGGAGACATGGGTTTCATTCTGGGGTCAGGAAGATCCCCTGGAGAAGAGAATGGCTATCTGCTTCAGTGTTCCTGCCTGGAGAATTCCATGGACAGAGGATCCTGGAGGGCCATAGTCTTCAGAGTTGCAAAGAATCAGATGAGACTGAATGACTTTCAAAGTTTTTTTTTTTTTCCAATTTTACTGAAAAGTTACACACAGAAGTATTTCTGAGATGGGATAAAAACTGATATTTCATTATTTTTGTTTGTGTTTATGTCAAGTTTTCTACACAGGTACTAGGTATATAATCAGCAGCAAATTCCAAGTAAATAGTCAATGAATTTCTTTTTTGAATAAGAGAGGTTTTCCATTTTAAAACCAGAGGTTACTCCAAATACCAACTTCTACTACACTGAATGTGCTCCTTGTCACTGCAGCCAAATGTGTTCTATCTGTGACCAGAGTCAGCTGAAAACTGAAAAAGAATATCTACCTTTGTTTAGGGATTTGAGAGGACAAGTGACCAGTCTGCTTCCTCCCACCATCCAACTCCAATCCCCTTTTCTCCCTTTCTTTCTCAACTCCTGTCCACTGAATCTTACGACCACTGAATGTATGGCCCATTTTGGTTTCAGCCTTATGTTTAGGGTCAGGGATACATCTACACAGGTTCTTGGGGGTGCTTCTATGCGGGTGGCTTCTTTGTTTTGATTTTACCTCTTTCTTACTTCAAGGGTTTGATATTAGTCAGGGAGAGAAAAAAAAAAAAAACAACCACCAGGTCCAGAGACTAACACATTTTGGCTAACACTTCGCATTTGTACCTTATTTTCTAGCGTTCACTATACAATCCTTATGCCCACCTCCATCAGATTTCCATTCTATAAAATAATTTTTCTTGTAAATCACTTCTTTCAGATGAGTGTTAACTACCGTCTAATGTTAATAATGTAAAGCCTAACCTGGCTTTCCATTATAACACATTATTGTAACATTTATGTTTATATTGAAAATGATGAAGTTCAAGCTTAATTTCCTCCTTTCCTTTAGTGGATAGAGACTCTAGGCTCACAGATGTAGGGTTAACTATTGTTAACTGCCTAGCACCATGTCTGGTTTACTATAGGGTGTTTGCTAGTTCTCCTGTATTGGCTTCCTAAGGTATACACATTTTTACAGCGCTCTGCTTCTCATAAGATTATGGGAGTAAAGTCTTTGAGTGATGAATGATACAGGAAGAAGGCGGGCCACAGCCTTTAAAAGAATGACATAGCTGTTGAGGACATGACAGACTGGTTAGGATCAACTAGGTCCAAGATGGTGGACAAGCTGACTTTAGCCACTAGACCTCGAGCCTCAGTACATGCTGTTCCACATCAGCATGCCAAATGACACACCCACCGTACTATGACAGTTTTGAGGCTACTTATGAAAATCCAAAAAACTTGGTGGTGGTCCAATTCCTGGAAATCCCTGCTACTTCCCCCAAATAGTTGGAAAAATCCTCTACTCATTACCCTATGATATTATTCACCCCAATAAAAACTGACAACCCCATACCCTGGTGCCTCTTGCATTCTGATATGGCCCACGCTCTGTATACAGAATGTGTATCTCCCTGAATAATCTTTCACTTAAAAAAAAAAAAAGAAAAAGAAAAAACAGCAACAAAATACTTTCCAAATTTAGGAGCTAGAGAGTCAGTCATTTAAGAAAGGTTTTGAAATCCATATCAAGTGATCTTTTTTGCTGGATATTTTCCATTTGCTCCTCCAGATCCACTCTATACCTTGACAAAGCTCTGTGCTCTCAGGAAGCTGATCATGGCCTCCAGCAATGGGCTCCCTTGCTCTCTGACTTTCTGTTGAATATGGCCAAATCAAGAACATTGCCAAGAGGTCCGAGAGTGAAACTATTATGTGTATTTCCCTTTTCCTGTCCTTGTTCCTCCCTCTACAGTTGGCTGTCTTTACACTGAATGATCCATCTCCCATGAGGCAGCCTTCAAGGGCACTAGACTACCCGTCTTCAATTCCAGTGATAACCAGATTCTGCCTTCTTGCTCCTTTACCTTTGGGCTGGTACAGCTCCTGAGTAGCTAAGCACAGGTTCCACACCACCCCTTGCTTGTTCCCTTAGTCTATCTTCACTTTTATAAGCTGCTTTGCACTTTCATTAAGTCCTCCCCAAATCTCTCATGGGAGAGAGCCACATGAATCTTGCCAAGATTTTGAGTCACACTACTTTTGAAGTAAAGCAAGTTTTTTCCCATTAAGCCTTCACTGAAGAGTAAAGCACACTCTGCCAGCTGAATGGCGGTGATGGCTGCAAGATGAGGCCTCTTTCTGCGATCCTGTGGGATGAGGAATGCTTTAGAGCAAACAAAGAGCATGTGAACGCAGATGGGCACACTGAAGTCAATCAATATGCACAAAAGGCATTGTGCCAGTGTTCACTTCAACCCTCAATGACTTTTCTGATCTAAGTAAGCATAGCTTTAAAACGACTGACCCCTTAGACCTTCCGTCCAAAGGTCACAGCAACATCCAAATAACTCAACATCCACCTTGCAAGTATGGTGGCTGTTCTGGCTTAGGTAACCCACACAAAGTGGGTGCTGACTGTCAAATACTCTGTTACTCAGTCTACAAATCCTCTACATTTAACCTCCCTGACTCCCCATGAGGCTGATACTATTGCTGTTTTACAGATGACTAAAACTCAGAAAGGATACTGAAGGAGCAGCAGAAGCAGCACAGTCATATGCAGGGCTGAGGCTCTGAAGGCTTAGAGAATGTTATTAGAGATACAGCTTTGGTGATGAAAGCCTTAGAGTTAAGTCCTAGCTCTCCTGCTCTGGTTGGGTGACCTTACCTAACTTTTATGAGCCCAACTTTTCTCATCTACAAAGAAAGAGAAAGCATTTCTATATTACAGGTGAATTTTGACTACTATAAAGAATTAACATGGAGGAAATAATTCTTCAAATACTTAAGAACTGTAAAAATATGATTTATTCTTTTGTTGCCTTCTTAATCCTTTTCCACCTTGGAGGTAATGAATATGATTCCAGTTTCCATTTCCATGAGAAATCCAAAGACAGACCAGTGAGGCTCAACTTTCTCAATAGAAATAGTAAAAGTAATAATGACACCAGCAAAAACAATAATAAGTTTGCTTCTAATAACTCAAATTCATTGGCCAATTGTCATATACTGAGCCCTTTACTTGGATTATCTCATTTAATCCTCACACCCATTCTGTGTATAGATATAGTGAAGTCACTGTTGTTTTCTTGGATGGAAAAACCAAGGTGCAGAGAGTTGAAATAACTTGCCCAAGGTCACACTGCTATACACACATATAAATATGGTTTGCATTATCCATTCACTGGATCGTTCTGGAATACAGCAAAAGGTACTTCATAAGTCTCTGTTGGGATTATTCTAGAACTCTACTGCCTACAGCAGTAATGAAGAAAAGTAGACTTTTGTTTTCAGTAACATTTACCCAGAGCAGCAGTGGAGGAAGCAATCAAACCCATTTTTGTGTGGCCTGGAGAAAGCTACAGCTTTGCAGGTTTATCTTCACCAAGAAAGAGATCTGTTTTGTGGGGCTAAGGCATGTGCTTCTCTAAATATTCTGATGGTTGAATCCAGCCTGAAAGCAAACATTTCAAAGCCTTTGGCAGAAGTAGTTTAGAGAGAGGCTTCCAAGCCATCAGGCCAGCAGATGATGTTTACTTCTTGTGACATAATAGTCAAGTCAAATTTTATTTCATAGCAGTCACTTTCATGTCCTGAAAATAGAAACATCCCTTCAGATGACCATAACACCCCTGCACAACCCAAATCCCATTAAATAAATCTGTGGCTTTCCCTCTTTTGTGGAGAACAGGCAAGATAAGTCCTTTAACCTCCCGAGATGCTTCTTTCATTAGCAGCAGTGTGTGTGCCTGTGTGTGCATGTGTGTGTATGTGTGTGTGTCTGTGTGTGTGTGTGTGTCTGTGCAGGCTTCTTTATGCAGATCGATTATGGTCAGGTTCAAAGGTGTGCCACCTGATTCAATAAGATGATTTGCAGAGCCCAAGTGGCCTCCTGTGAAATGCCTGACAGAGGACAAAGATGGGTAGAAATACGAAAAGGATGTGCTTTCACACAGGGACCATACACTTTTCCGAGTCCTTATGCAACTGTGATTTCACTGTCTGTCTCCCCACCCCCAACTTCTCAATGAGGGAGTGAGGAAAACTGAGCCCAGGCAGTGTTCCAGCTCAGTACTGGGGAGAAAGGACAAGATTTGGGATCAGTGGACTTGCACTTAAATTTCTGCCCTGCTTTTATAGCTGGGTGACCCTGGGCAAGTTACAGAACTTCTCTGAGCTCGCTCTGACTTATTCATGCAATATGCCTAATATAGACTTAAAAGCCTATACATGGTACAATTTCATTTATATGACATTTCAAAGGAGGCAAAACTTCAGGGACAGAGCAACAGTGGTTTTCAAGGGACAAGGCTAGGTGTGGCAAGTCAGTCTACCAAGTTTTAGCTTAAGGAAGAGTTTCGAGGTGACGGAACTGTTCATTGTGGTGGTCACGTGACTCTGCATTTATGAAAACTCATAGAACTAACTGTAGAGAAAAAAACTGAAGTTTACTGAATGCAAATTTGAAAAGATTCAGATGATAAAAAGATAACTGGGCTAATAAAGATGCTTTTTTCATGGGGTTGCTGGGTGTTAGCACACTCAACAGTAAAGTAACAGTCAGAACTATTTTTTTACATATTCCTAACTAGATATTTCTAGGTTTGTGACTGCTGAATGGAAGGACAAGAAGTGGAACCATATTTAATGTCAACTCTTCAAAATGCTGAGACGGAAGTCGAGCAAAATCCTGGGCTGTAAGTGAAATGCTGATGTGTTGACAGTTGAAAATAGACAGGGGACAGGAATCGGGGGACAGGAAGAATCCATATAGACTTCTACGCGATGACTTTACCAATAAGAGAACTCGAAAACCTCTTTGTCCTCCCTGTCTGCCCATTTTCTCTTCCACTGGAGCCCCCCCTTTCCTGTCCCATCAACTCTAAACTTTCTCACCAAGTTTCACACAGATCTAGTTGTTTCTTGGTTATTTGTTTCGGGCACAATGCCAGCTGGCTTGATCTGCTTACTGCCACAGAAAACAAACCTCTCCTCCATTTCTCATGTGTTACCAGCCTAACAAATAAACTACTGTCTACGTTTTACACTGATTCCTGCAAATGACCCGGCCCCTTCCACGCAGAATGCTTTCTGCAGGCTGAGGTTTTAAAAAGATGAAATATAACTGACAGGCAGCAGTGGGGTCCCCTGAGCTGGCAAAGGGTATTTTTAGCTGCTAGGTTTTATTAATTACACTGGTTGCTGTTGGCTGTGGCTCTTGGTTTCTGCTGTCTTGCTGAAGAGAGTGTGTGGCTTTGAAATATAATTAAATCTGTCTGAAGGGTCCCAGCTCCGGTGCTTAGCAATTTCATCGTCACATCTTTGTATTTAGGGTGTTGTGGATTTTAGATGTTTTTATGGTAGGATACAGGGAGAGAATGGTTTCCCCTCTCTTTGCACAGTTTGAGTTCTCTTCTGCCTTTGCCTGGGAGATTGGCTCAAGCTTTGCAGCTTCTCCCCACTTTGTTTGAAGGACATGATTACCATGCACAAAACGTAGTCTTTGTCATATTCTTTTCCATTATGGTATATTCAGGATGTTGAATACAGTTCTCTGTGCTATATAGTAGGACCTTGTTGCTTACCCATCATCATATTAGTTTGCGTCCACTAATCTCAAACTCCCAATCCTTCCCTCCCCTCATCACCTCCCCCTTGGCAATCACAAGTCTGTTCTCTATGTCTGTGAATCTGTTCTTGTTCTGTCGATAGGCTCTTCTGTGTTGTATTTTAGACTCCACATTTAAAAGATATCATATGGTATTTGTCCTTCTCTTTCTGATTTACTTCACTTAGTATGAGAGTCTCTAGGCCCATCCATCTTGCTGCAAATGGCATTACTCCATTCTTTTTATGGCTGAGTATATTTCATTGTATGTACTGGGTTGGCAAAAACATTCATTCGGGTTTTTCTGTTAACATCTCATGGAAAAACCTGAATGAACCTTTTGGCCAACTCAATATATACCACATCTTCCTTTTTTGAGAGGCAGATCTGATTTTTAAAATTTATTTTTATTGGAATATAGCTGCTTTACAATGTTGTGTTAGTTTCTACTGCACAGCACAGTGATTCGGCTATATGTATAGATGCATTCCCCCTTTTCTGGATTTCCTTTGCATATAGATCCCACAGAGCACTGTGTAGAGTTTCCTGTGCTATATGGCAGTTTCTCATTAGTTACCTATTTTTATACTATATCTTCTTTATTCGCTCAGCTATTGGTGAATGGTTCAGTTACTTCCATGTCTTAGCTGTTGTAAATAGTGCAGCTATGAACATTGGGGTGTGTGTATCTTTCAGAATTAGTTTTCTCCATATATACAAGCTATATAGGGAGAGTTTTCTCCACTCCTGGGAGTGGGATTGTTGGATCATATGGCAGCACAAATTTTATTACAAAATGTAGAGTTTTAGAGCTCAAGTATCCCTCTCTGTAAATGGGAGTTGGGGATGTAGACTTGTTCTGGTGATGCCGGGGGTAAAACTAGAAACTGGGATCTGGGCTGTGGAGGCTTCTAATCGGGAAGGCTGTGACATGTAGTGATCTCCCTGTCATGAGAGGCATTCAAGTGGATGGCCACTTGCTGAGGATCCTTGAGAGAAGTTTTATGCATTCCAAAGGGATTGGTGCTTTCAAAGTTCCCCCAAGCCCCAAAATCTGTGAATCCATATGATTGCTTCCACTGAAAAGTAAGATGCTGATTCAGGGAGGGTGTGGAATCAAACTGTCCTGCAAGTTACTTAACACAGTACTGGGCTGGATAACTTCTGTCTGTCTAGGTCTACTTTCTACACTTTTAGATTTTTTGGTCTTCCCAGAGGTTGACAAATACGGGTCTTATCCACAGGTTTCTGTGCTCTCTGGTTTCCAGGTGAGTCTAGCAAGTAGGGAACCCAGGATGGGCAGAGGAGAGTGAGGTGGAGGGTTTATTTCCTCCCCTCTCCCACTATGGATTTGACACATAATGGATGTATTCCTTGGACAAAGGTAGCTCACCTCTCTCTGTCCTTTCCACTTCCTTTACATGTCCTTTCAGGCTTAACAACAGTTCTCTTGTCACTCCTCTGAGGTCCTGCCCTACCTCCTACAATTTCTCTACACCTGCCTACTCCTTGGGAAGCTGTCCCTCTGTTGGACTGCCCTCAAGGATTTCATTTGAACAGATCACCTCTTTGCTGGCAAGACCCTGAATGACACAAATATTGGGTTGGTCAAAAAGTTTGCTTGCATTTTTCTGTAAGATGTTATGGAAAGACCTGAATGAAGTTTTTGGCCAACCTAATATTAAACATCTACTGTGTGCAATGCCCTCGAGTGCTTTCCAGTGTAGTTATGGAGATAAAGTGAAGATCTTGGGGGATAAACAGACACATTTTTATTGTGGTGCTTGTTGCTACGTAAGCTCTTGTAACCCAGGGAGATGAGGACTGTGCTATGTGAGCTAACAAGACCAAATACTGTTCAGAATAAAACCAACCAACTCTTACAGGAATGTAATCAAACAAATGTGTTAGTTTTTTTGCTTTCTGACAAACCAGATTGGCTGAATATTCCTTCTGGACTAGCTGTTTGGCATAGTGTTCAGATATAGTCTCTGACAGCATCTGTATAACGACAAGGCTAACTCTGGGAGAGCAATGCCCAGGGGGTCCGGTGCTTCCTGGCAGCTACAGGGTAAAGTGGGAGGGCAGGGATCAGAACACAAGGTGGGGCTGGATCCCTGGATAAGGTGAGGATACTGACCTGCAGGACCTCCCAGCTGCTCGATCATCAAGCAGAAAGAAGGTGAATTCCCTCAGGAGGGAAGCGCCTGCAGAATTGTTCACAGGAAGAGAAAGACAGTGTTCCTTCTGGGAGGAGTGCAGTGAGGAAGAAAGACGTCCCCGTGTCTTCACGAGACACGTGATGCAGCACAAGTCGTGTCCCACCAATACCCTGTTTTGTGGAATCCAGCAAAGTGCCTTGTACTCAGTTCGAGCACAAAACTATCTGCATGCATAGCTTTGATTTTTCTGTCCAGCCCTTTCACTTTTCCTCGATACTAAAAGCTGTATCAAGTCAGGGGTTATGTCATCTGTGTTCACTTTATTTTTTAAGATCTCCAGGTCTTTACAAAGTTTCTGATACATAGAAAGTGTTTAATAAATAACTGTGGCTCATGCTCAGTTGCTAAGTCATGTCTGACTCTCTGTGACCCCATGGACTGTAGCCCTCCAGGCTCCTCTGTCCATAGAATTCTCCAGGCAAGAGAATTCCACTGGAATTCTCACTGGAATACCCACTAGAGTGGGTAGCTATTTCCTTCTGCAAGGGATCTTCCAAATCCAGGGATGGAACCCGTGTCTCCTGCACTATAGGCAGATTCTTTACCACTGAGCCACCTGGGGTGAAAGTCACTCAGTAGTGTCTGACTCTTTGTGACCCAATGGACCACAGCCCACCAGGCTCCTCTGTCCATGGAATTCTCCAGGCAAGAATACTGGAGTGGGTTGCCATTCCCTTCTCCAGGGGATCGTCTCGACCCAGGGATTGACCCCGGGGTCTCCTGCATTGCAGGCAGATTCTTTACTGTCTGAATCACGAGGGAAGCACTAAATAATTGTGGAATGGAAGGAAAACTGATATGCCTTCCTTCACCTTCACATCTCTCCTTCTAGTCAAACTGTACAAGTATGACACTGTCTTTCCTCTGAGGATTTCTAAGGAGTGTCTGGGGGTGAGTCTGAGAATTGTAGGAGTGTTCATTAACAAAAGAGGTCCTTCTTGATTGCTGTCCTATAGATAGCACGAAAACCCTATGTACATTCATCTGTACATGGAGCTCCCACTGGGCTACTGCTTTGTCACCATTACTGCATAGTGTGACACTTGAAAGAAAGAGGTCCAGGAATGTGGAACAGAATTAAATCATTGAAGAAAAGCCTTCAGTTATCAGGGCACATCCCATAGTTGGCCCAGCAGCAGTCTCACTGGTCTTACAAATGGGGAAATGAAGCCCTTCTCTCTCTTAGTTACATTTATCATATCCTGTTCTGTGCAACCTATAAAAGTGCCAGTCCCTTCTATTGTAATCACTTTCTATTATCTAACCTTGTAACCAAACTCTATTTTCTTCATAGTGCTTATGACTACTTGAAATCATTTATGATTTATCTCCTCTTTCTCTAGGACCTAAGCTTAAGTGCAGGGACAGCTGTATCTGGCACCTAGAACATGTTGGGTGCATGGAAGGTACTTAATAAGCTTTGTTGAATGAATGAATGAGTGAGAGGGTCATTTTACAGTGTTATGTGGTGTTATGTTGCTATGCTGGTTCCTAATAATATATACAATTCTATACTACACAACTCTACACAACTCTTTTGCTATATGGATACTTGTTCATTTGGATAAGGAGGAATTTTTCACTTCAGCCACATAGGATATTTGGAACTCATTTTCTTCCATGAAAAGATGACCCTGGCTTTGAAGTCAATTAGTAAGCAAGTCTATCTCATCCCTTTTGGTGAATTCTCCTCTAGGCTCTCCAGCTTCCTCTGATCTATCCTAGTTCAGCAGAAATACTGTGTAATGTAGAACAGCGGAAGGTAAGGGGTATCACCACCATTTGTCATAAAATTCACTTTGGTCCCTAAGTCAGAGATGACCACTGGTCTACCAAACTCATCAAGCTGTCTTTCTGTGCAAACAGGTGCTCCATTTCTCATGCCCCTGTGCAGGTAAGTGTGGTCACAAGGCTGAGGCCTGCCCAATGTAACATGGGTGAAAGTCAAGTCTATGGAAAGCTCCCCTCTCTCCTCCTCTGTCTGCTAGACTCAGACCTACCAAGGGCTACAGGGGAAGGTGGACCCATAAGACAGAAAGAGCCTGGGTCTCTGATGGAGCCCCCGCTGAAAGCTAATCTTTATGTGAGTGAGAAATAAAATTATGGAGTCGAGCCACTGAGGTTTATCTGAACAGGTAGTTAGGCAGGTAGTCAGATACCCTAAATAGTATGTTCCTACACAAATTTGTCCTCTAGCCCTTAAATATTCTATAAGCTTTGCAGAATAGGAGACAAGAGGAGTGCCGGCCTTTTTCCAACCACACTTGCCTTACATCTGCTAACTCCAAAGGGCCACCCTGAGTTCTCCCCAAGAAAAGAAAGTGTGACTGGATGTTTCCACTACAAAGCTTCTGGCAAAGATGACATGGATTTTTTTTTTTTTTTTTTTTTAAGTTTCATCAAGCTAGGACCTCATAGCAGATGAATTAATGTACAAACTTTTAGTGATGGAAACACATGCTGTGGGGTAAAACTATATGATACAGTGAAAAGCATCTTTGGACCAAGAGAGATACTATCTATTTCTAGCCCGTATGGTTCTGTCCTATCCAGCTGTGAGTGGCTTGGACCCCTCTCCCGCTCTTTCTAGGCTTCATGGGGGTACTGAAAGGATCAAGCAAGACAAAGTACATTAAAATAGGTTCAGGTTTTATCAAGCACAATGGGAGAGGTAATTTGATTTAACAAACCTTTATCAGGATTTGTTTGAGGGGGTTGGATTAAACGGGACAAAACGTAGCCTCTGCCCTCTAGTATCTTCCAACCTACTGGAGGAAATAGATCACTGAATAACAACCAAGCCCTAAAGGACCAACTGATAGTAAACAATCAGCAATGTGGTCTGGGTGTGTAAAAGAGATTCATCTTGAGAATGAGAAAGGCTCCAATTGTGTTCCTAATGTTCTTAAGAATAATGGCAAAATTTCTTAACATGACTTACAAGGTCATGTATGATTTGTGCTCTTCCCACCACTTCTTTGGCTGTTACTCTTGGCACTCTATAAACAATATGCTATGCTTCAGCAATAACCACCTATTTTGAATTTTTAAACTTCCCATATTTTCTCCTCTAAGTCTTTGGACCCTCCTTTATCATCTCTCCTATTACAAAATGTGTTACATATCTTCTATGCTCATGAGTCATCTCCTCCAGGAAGTCTCCCTTGTCTGCCTTAGTCCAGGTTAGATACTCATTGTATCATTTAGCATACTACTGGCTATAAGTAACAGATAATGAAATACAATGGCATTATCTCATAACTGGATATCACATATCTGGATATAAACAGATCAAAGACTAGTTCTGTGCTACGATAATGTTGAAAACTGAATACAACTTTTCTGTAATTCTCTTAGCTTTTGCCTGATGGATACTGCTCAGCTCCAAATTGTGGCCTCTCACAAAACAACCAAGAGCACAAAGGGAATCAGACACCTGTTTAAGATGATCTTACTCTTCAAAGAAAATCCTTCCCAGAAGGCTTTGGCTTTCCCTAAAATCTCCCTGGGCAGAAGGGGCCTATAAATACATACCATAGTTGGAATGGAGGCTGCATTTTCAGGGAAAGAGTCTCCTCAAGCATGGCAGAATGCAAAGGGTATGATTATTGGGTAAGCCGTTGACAGCACCTCCCTCTGGACTTTCACAATCACTAGTTTCCCCAAGGTCTGTCATTATATTGTATGTGATTACTTACTTGACTATCTACTAGCCTATTATCTTTGTTAGAGAAGGACAGTTTTATTGAATGAATGAAAAAAGAAACACAGCATTATTATTACTGGTACTTATAATAACAAAACAACAAATTGAAATCACTTCAGCCTATGAATAGCTAGTTTTGCAACTCTTTAGTGACCAGTGGCTCCATAGTGAAATCCTAACAGGTTAAGACCTCAACCTTAAGGGCTATAAGTTTATGAAAAAACAAAACCGAAATAAAGCACAATTCCTGAGTCTCTACCAGGTGGTAAGATGAGGCGGGGACAGTACTTGAGACCTAGTGGGAACAGAGAGACCTGAAACGACCTGGTAGAGGCCAAATAGGAGTATATATCATTTTGGATTCTACTGGATGTAAGAAACAGAAAACCCAAGTTAGTTTACACAATAAAGAACATTTATTCTCACAGCAAGACGTCTCAAAGCAAGGCAGTTCCAGGGTTAATTCTGCTTCATTACCCATAGCCTGCTTTTCCCTATAGTTGCAAGATGGCCACCATAGCTCCAAAGCCACCAGAAGAATGCATTTTCCCCTCTGCCTCTTTTTCAGGGAAAAGATACTTTCACCAGAAGCTTCCCAACAGCCTTTTATTTTTCATTAGGCAGCACTGGGTTACATGCTCATCTATAAACCATTCACTGGTACGGCCAAAGAGATGACCATGATCAAATGAAATCAATAAAGACTTATCTTTGTTAAATATAGACACTGCAACATGATTATGAGCTCTTCTTCAAACAAAAAAGGAAAAACTGGAGTGGCTGCTGGACACGCAACCAATGCTATCTATTACAAATGACTTCCTTGCTTTCAAGACATGGAAGCAACCTAAACGTCCATTGATAGAGGAATGGATAAAGATGTGGTACATATATACAGAGGACTGTTACTTAGCTATTAAAAAGAAAGAAAGAATGCCATTTGCAGCAGCATGGATGGACCCAGAGATTGTCATACTGGGTGAAATAAGTCAGACAGAGAAGGAGAGATACCATATGACATCCCTTATATGTAAAATCTAAGAAGAAATGATACAAATGAACTTACTTACAAAAGACAAAGAGACTCACAGACTTAGAGAATAAACTTATGGTTGCCGGGAGGAAGGATGGGGGTAAGGGCTATTAGTTACAGAGTCTGGGATGGACACATACACACCGCTATATTTAAAATGGGTAACCAACAAGGACCTACTGTATAGCACATGGAACTCTGTTCAATGTTATGTGGCAGCCTGGATGGGAGGGGAGTTGATGGGAGAATGGATACAGGTACATGAATGGCTGATTGCCTTTGCTAGTCACCTGAAATTATCACAGCATTGTTAATCATCTATACTCCGATACGAAATAAAAAGTTAAAAAAATGGCTACCTTGCAAATTCCAACTTTGGAAATGAGTAAGTCTTACAAGGCTGAATCTCACATCATACCCGGCACTATAAAACCCCTCACATGAAAGAACAGCCTGGATCACAATGTGTGTCCATTGGTTTCTTCTGCTGCAGTCTCACAGACAGGTTCATATCATTACTTTAGAACTAGGACATCAATACAGAGTAATTTATTACATTCACTTCCTCTCAGTTACTTCTTTGCAGAAGGGGTTGTTTAGTTATTTCTAAACACTGGGAGTTATGTGCCCTGAACTATTCTAGAAAAGTAAGACAGTGGTACTCACTCTCTGCTCCTCTGGTTTAAGTCAGAGCCCTAACTTCCTGCTTCACAGGAATCTAAACAGCATTTCTGGGCTTCCTTGGTGGTCCACTGGTTAAGAATCCACCTTGCAATGCAGGGGACAAGGGATCAGTGCCTGGTCCAGGAAGATTCCATATGCTGCATGGCAACTAAGCCCATGCACCACAACCACTGAGCCCATGTGCAGCAAGTACTGAAGCTGACATACCCTAGAGACTGTGCTCCACAAGAGAAGCCACCAGAAGCCTGCGCACTACGACTACGGAGCAGCCCCGCTCACCATAACTAGAGAAAACCAACATGCAGCAACAAATAGCCAGCACAGTCAAAAACAAAAATTAAAAAAAAAAAAACCAGCATCTCCATTTTTATCTCATTGCTCAGAGGAAGACTTCCTTGTTCCAGATTAGGAACTTGCTTTGATTGGTTCCAAACTATGAGGTGACACCCTCATTAAAAGTTTTTAAATTGAGAGGTGTTTTCTCACTTTCAGAATCTGAAACTGGCCTGCTAGTGTTGTTTATCTTCCATTACTGAGGCATGGCTCAGCTTATGCCAGGATATACTTCTAAGCCAGAACTTTACACGTGAATGGATTCTTCTGCCTGGTCATCTGGGTCCTTTTGTTAGATGTTTTGAGATTCCAAGTTAGAAGTCAGCAAATTACAGCTTACAGGCCAAATCTGGCTCATTTCTGGTTTTTGTAAATAAAGCTTTATTGGCACATGGCCATACTCGTTCAATTATGAATTATTTATGGACGCTTTTGAGTTACAGAGACAGAACTGAGCAGTTGTGATAGAGACTCTTTGGCCTCAAAATATTTGCTATCAGGCCCTTTATAAAAAAGTTTGCTGCCCTTTGTCTAAGGGAGAAAAAGCAAATGAGAAGTAAAAAGTCTATCAGCAAGATGAATGGTCAAATGCATATAAATACTGAACAAAAGGTGCAAAGAAATTAGAATGGATTCAGATGGTTTGGAACTGGCCACAGGGGGTCACGTCAGGCCTCGATGGGACTCTGTCCAGCCCCAGATATATATGGGCACTTCCCAGGGAGCTGAAGCAGTGCCACATCTCCCTGGGAAGAAGCACTGCCCTTTACGAGTATTTGTGTTCCCAAATGTGAAACCTGGAGGTGGTTTTCTAAACCATCCAGTTTAACGGCTCCAGGCAGGGTGTTTTGCAATCTGACACACACATCCATCAGAACTGTTCCCTTGGAGCCTCTGCACTGGCTGTAAAACACTCAGGCACAGACAGACCTCCTTGGTTTTCAAACAGGAGCCCAAGAAAGACCACAGCAGAAACCTGTTTATACAGTTCAGGTTTTCTTAGTAACATAAGGCAGACGTCAGACAAGACTTCGTCACTAACTAAGAATTGGTTTCTCTATTAATAAAACCTATGGCAGACAGAGCTAGCTGCTTAGGGTTCTGGTTTCTTACTTTTCCTTAAAGTAGAATCAAGAAATAAAATGAAGCCATCGAAGATAAGAATTAGGAAGCACGCTTATTTTAGACATCACGTTAAGTATGTGATGTATATACTGCCTCCCTTAATCTTTACTATGATATTGTGAGAAGGGCATAATTACTATGCTATCTCCTTTTTAAAGATGTAGAAGGTGTGGTCTGGCATGGTGTTTCCCAAACCTGGAAAGGTTAAAACACAGATCCCTGGTCTCTGTCCCTAGAGATTTCTATTCCATCAGCATGGGGTGGGGCCCTCAGACTTTGCTTTTCTAAGGAGTCCCCAGATGCTGCTGAGGCTGCTGGCCAGGACTGCTCTGTGATGACACTGGCCAAGCATTTAAGTGAACAACCAAATCTCATGATCACCATGGCAGGGCCAGTTCTCAAACTCAGATGTGAATGTCATTTTTTACTCAGTCTTTTAATCATTTCTGGTAAACCACCTCCCAAGAGCTCCAAGAGAAGCCAGTGAAAGATATCCAAACATACACTCAGAAAATCTTATCAAGAATTTAATGGATGCTATCTCCCAAATGCCTGAAGTCTCTCTCATTGGGTCTTGCATTTTGGGTCATTTAGGGAAGGGATGTTTGCATACCACATAGCCACACAGCCATGCAAATAATCTGTCACAATCCTTTGGCCTAGGAGAGTGGATCCCTCAAAATTAATCAGTTCTAAGAAGTCTTATCCAAATGACCTCACCTCCATGCCTTTTTAATATACTTTCAGGCTTCAGAAAGAGGTTACCACCACTGCAATAGTCTCAGTGCTATACATCATACCCTGGCTTCCCACACAGAATGGAAATTGCTTAAAGAGATTAGCTTCTCCTGTCCTGACATCCTAATGTTATATTGCACCTGAGTATACAATATTCAAGGTCCAGTACCATGGAGAGTTTCTGGATAGTATGACACAGTGTTGAGAATAGCTTTGCCTTCAGTTTTTTGGTTTGCAGAGAGTCATTGCTCCCCACTATGTGACTGCTCAAATTGCTAAATTGTCTCTTTCCCTATCAATAAAATGGAGATTAAAATAGTCCTGTAAAGTTAGACATATTGAATGTGACGTATTCAACTGTGGCATGTGGATAGACATAAAAAATGCTACTTATACATTATTATATACATAAAAATGTGGACTCAGTCATGTCCAACTCTTTGTGACCCTCTGGACTGTAACCCACCAGGCTTCTCTGTTCATTGGATTCTTCAGGCGAGAATACTGAAGTGGATTGCATTTCCTACACCAGGGGATCTTACAGACCCAGGAATTGAACCTGCAATGTCTCCTGCCTTGGTAGGCGGATTCTTTACCACTGAGCCATCCAGGAAGCCCATACATAACAATATCACATAAGTATATTCTTATATAGTTACAATTATGATATAACTTACAATTATATATTAATATTAACCTATACTTTATTAACATTATTAATCATATTACTTATAAAATATCAATAAACCTATAGGAATTATATATAATGCATACTATATAATATACAATTATATATATTTATGTAATTCTAAATTATTATTTAAAGCTCTAGAGAATGGGTTAACTCAATGCATCTTTTAATTTTGTATTTTAGCAGAAGAATGGATGCATTAGTCAATGTATGTAGTGAAAAAGGTTCCACGCCCATTAGTGCTTTTTCGTATAATCAGATCATTTTCCTTCTAGAACAAGCTCTTTTTCACTCTTTGCCTCTCCTATCTTCAAGCCTCTCTCTGCTTGCTATGTACGAGACCTTCTTAGACCATGGCTATGCCCTTGTCACCCTTCAGGGCAACACTAACTTTTGGACAACTTGTACAAATCCTCTTTTCTACTTTTTGCTGTGTACAGTCTTATTCCTCTAGTCAGAACAGACTCTTCTTGAGATCAATTATTCATGTCTGACTTGTTTTGTACCTGCCATGTGGCTTGATAAATACTTGAACTATGTAAGTGTGGAGAAATACAATCAATTTAAATGTATTCTTTGAAAAGAAGCAGAGTCCAAATGGTGACGCAAAACATGCTAAGTCCCTGCAGAATCATCACTAGTCTTATTTTACAAAATAACATTGCATTCAAACCAGTGCAAGTACAAAGTGTGTTTAGGCTGTATAACTCCAAACAGGTTAGAAAGAGAAATAATGAGGCCATTCTTTTCGCCTGTCCACAGCAGCAACACAATTAGGCACATGCTGGAGACGGGTGGCATAAACATTTCTTAATGCAGATCATAAACACTTCTTAATGCATTTCTTAATGCAGGGGCTGTAATCCTAAACTCACCTCTCCTTTAACAAAGTTATTCTGTTTTGATGTTGGCCTAGATTAAAATGTCCCATGAATTTAGCAGCTACACTATGGTTCTGGTAGCAATGGATGTTATGGACAAGATCTAGAAGGCACAATGAATTTTAAAACTACCTTTCAACAAGGTTTTGCATTTTCAGCCTAATGCATGATTCTCCAGCTACAGACTTTTCAACTAACTTGGAAAAGTGATGTTGAGAGAGAAGACTGAACACATGGTGGGTGGCAGTGATGATAGGCCACGTGGTGACATCACTGATTCACCTGAATCTGAGTCTGACTCATCTTGACTTCTTTACTAATAGTCACAGGAGAAGAAGTTCCCCTCTGTGTGACAGTGACAAGCAGGGTGGTGTTTCTCAAACTTTAATGCACATATGAATCACAAAGGGATACAGTTCACATGTCAATTCTGATTCAGCAAGTCTCGGGGGCCCCATGACTCTGCATTTCTAACATCTGACCTTATGCTAAGTCTCCTGGTTGAAGGACCATACTTTGAACAGCAAGTAGGTAGAAGATGGTGGATAACTTAATGAATGGCTGCACAGACCAACCAGCCTGGGTGTGAGAGTGACACACGTGCACCATTCCAGAGGGAACGGAAACAAGGACCTTCTAGAAATGAAGATCAGAGAAGACTCAGCTGACTTTATAACAAGCATTCTACTCAGGGTCTCTTGTCAGAAACGTCAGATTAACCAACCCAAAGAACACACTTCCCTTTCTAAATCTGTAAAGCAATAACTCCTGAAAAGTTGCTAGTTAAAAGGATGGAAAATGAGTGACTGCACGTAATCATGGGTTCTAGAGACAGGGAGTCCAAGTCTGATTCCCAGCTCTGCCACTCATTCATTAGCTGTGACTTTGGGAAAGTCACCTTCTCTTGCTAAACCTCAGGTTCCACAGTTGGAAAGTGGGGCTAATACTTATAGGATTGTTGCAAAGATCAAAGGAAAAACACATGTAAGAGCACTTCATGCTATGCACGGCCCATACTAGCTACTACCTTGCAGCTTTTATTTTTTAAGTAGGAAATTAGCTAGCCAAGAATCATGGAGAAATTGCTCAGTAAGCTTTGAGATGTTTCTAGGGAAAAGAAAGTGAAAGAGAGAAGAGGAGGAGCACAAGGAGACACAATCACAGTTCTCAAGAAAGTTCCAAAATATATGTGGAAAGGCAAATGCATACGCATGTGGAATGATTTAATATTTCCACAGTTACAGGCCAGGAAGCATCGCAAGTAGAGTTATACAGAACACACAAGCCATTTGGAGAAAGCATATGTTTTAAATGATATCACTTGAGACAGGAAAACTGGAGGAGTCCCTAGACAAAGCCAGGGCTGTAAAACCTTTTGAAAAATGTTTCACATCTTTAGTAAGATATTGACAAGAGCTGCTGTCATATGGAAACTATTTTTTAGAAACACCTGGCAGGACTAATTTGGAGGACTGATTTTTTTTTCACATGAATTTATTAACACACAATAGAATACAAGGTGTGTCTGAGATGCAAGCCTGGTCAGAGGTTAGATCACTAAAGATAAATGATAGTAACTCTCATATTATTTCTTGTTATGGCTTGGATGAGCCACGATTCGCAAATAACCCAAAGAAATTCCTGTAAAGCTCATGATAATCGGAAGGCTCTCTGTTTTGATATGTGTGTGTGCTCACTCACTCAGTGTGTTGGACTCTTTGTGGCCCCATGGACTGTAGCCCGCCAGGCTTCTCTGCCTATGGGATTCTCCAGGCACGAATCCTGGAGTGGGTTGCCATTCCCTTCTCCAGAGGATCTTCCTGACCCATAGATTGAACCCATGTCTCTTGAGTTTCCTCTATTGGCAGGCAGATTCTTTACCACTGAGTCACCTGGGAAGCCCTAAGACATTCATATCTGTTAATTTTGTCCCTCTGACATTATAAATTCAATAATATCTTGTTTTGATATTTTTCTCTTAAAGGCAACTCTACAAAAGAAAAATAAGAAAAGCTTCTTATTTTCTCCATTATTTATTTTGTGATTAAACTTGACCATCTTCCTGGTTACACAGGCCAGTCTGCTTTCTGAAACAGAGACAGACTCAAGGATTTTGAGGAAGATGGAAATAGAAGTCTTCAGGGAATGAGCCTGGCCAACTGATGATTCTGATGGCTGTAACTCAGTCTGTAGGTACACATGATCATTCTTCCTTGGAGAAAGTAGCATTAGAAGAAATCACACTTCCAGTTGACTCTCAATTTGATTCCATCTACTAGTTGGGAACATTCAACTCTATTTCAAGTAAACTTTTCAGATTAGTGGTTTAAAGTCATTGGTTTAGTTTTCTTAAGGAAAATGCTAATTTCCTCTTAAAAATACTTTCACTACCTCTTCTCTCTCTTTCTGTTTATGGTCCTATCCCTAGTTTCTCTCTAGTCTTTCTTCATTTGGCAATTGCCTAAAGCTTCACTTGGCTGTTCAATAGGCACCACCAACTTAGTTAAGTTCAACCAACACGTACTGGCTGGGTAGTGAACTGGCACAGATGACCTTGAGGTCCCTGCGCTCAAAGAACTGATTAAAAAAAAAACAAACAGATACAAAAGTAGGTGGTTTCAAAACAATACACAACTCCAAGTTAGAGTTACACCCAGGAAGTGATGGGTGGCATGGAGGTGGGCATCTGTCTTTAGAAGGATGAAGTTTAGTGGAAGAGATGCCATCTGAACTTAATCCTGAACTCTGAGGTTAGGGTCACACCTTATTCATCTCTGCCTGGCAGGTGGAAGGGGGATTAATAAATGTTTGATGAGTGAAAAATTTGCTTTTGTGGCTGAGCCTCCATAAACTGCCAATAATGAGGCAACTTACCACAATTTGCTATGCTCTTTATTACTCTCTCTTTGGTCAAAATTTTATCATTCAACTATATAAATAAATTATATGAATAATCAAATGAATGTAATTCACTGTAGTTCCCTAAGCTCAGTGTCACAGTGTTTTACATCAAATAGAAAAATAAAAACAATTTAATATTTACAGGTCTGAAAAAAAAATCTTTTTTTTTTTTTCCTCGTCTTTTTTTTTTTTTTTTTTAAACCTTACATAATTGTATTAGTTTTGCCAAATATCAAAATGAATCCACCACAGGTATACATGTGTTCCCCACCCTGAACCCTCCTCCCTCCTCCCTCCCCATACCATCCCTCTGGGTCGTCCCAGTGCACCAGCCCCAAGCATCCAGCATCGTGCATTGAACCTGGACTGGCATCTCGTTTCATACATGACATTTCACATGTGTCAATGCCATTCTCCCAAATCTTCCCACCCTCTCCCTCTCCCACAGAGTCCATAAGACTGTTCTATACATCAGTGTCTCTTTTGCTGTCTCGTATACAGGGTTATCGTTACCATCTTTCTAAATTCCATACATGGGAACAATAGTTTTTTGTGACTCAAAGCTCCCACTGTCAAAGCTTTGAGCCACTGACACTGACTCAAAGCTTCACTGTCCAAAGACTGTTTCCTATATTGCTGGCCTGTGTGGATGCTGCATAAATTCTCATAAATCCTATTTACTTAATCCCCATAAGAATCCTAAAATCAGGGAATACTATCATTGCCATCTTATGGATAGAGAACTTGAAGCTGAGAAGAATTGAGTAACTCACCTAAATCTGTACAGCTAGAAAGAGATGGAGCTGGCATTTGAGCTAAGAGGCCATGCTCTAACAGGCTACCCTGTGTTACTCCATTTCTGTAGGTCAGCAGTTTGCTTTCTACATGTTTGTGGGGAGCACTGCATGCTTTTGATTTATTTTTCCACCAGCATTTGCTCTAATCAGAGACAGGACCCATGAAAGAAGAGGTGTTTTTCTTCCTGGACTTGCAGGGTATGTAGGAATGCTCTTCCTAATAGCTTGGGTATGTTTCTATGTGCCCAGCTTGATGCTCTTTTCCCAACACAAACTCTCTGTTTCTGTCTACTTCTGTCTCTACCCAAACTTTCCTAGAGGACAACCCAGTGCAAGAGTGCATCACAAACTTGATGTAAGAGTACACGTAGAAAGACCTTGGACACCTGGAGTTATCTTATTTCTAATCTATCAAGAGGCCTGAGAATCAGTGTGGTGGAGGAGACAGAGTGAATGCAGTTCAGGCCTCTGTCTTCATTAACAGCAAATTGTTTAATCTTCACAGTCTCCATAATTTGTAACCTTTCAAAGCAAATGATGTTGTATTTTCATTGCTGTACCCTCTAGCACACTGCAGAGAGCTCAGAAACGGCTGACCTGCAGCTCAGAGTTCCAAGTCAGTGCTGTTCACTAGAACTTTCTGCAGAGATGGAAATGTTCATTATTTGTGCTGTCAGAGGTGATTACTGAGCACTTGAAAATTGGCTAGAGGGACTAAGAAGCTGATTTTTAAATTTTATTTAATTTTAATTGATTTAAATTTAAGTGAAGAATTGACGCTTTTGAATCGTGGTGTTGGAGAAGACTCTTGAGAGTCTTTTGGACTGCAAGGAAATCCAACCAGTCAATCCTAAAGGAAATCAGTCTGGAATATTCATTGGAAGGACTGAGGCTGAAGTTCCAATACTTTGGTCAACCTGATGCAAACAGCTGACTCATTAGAAAAGACCCTGATGCTGGGAAAGATCGAAAGCAAAAGGAGAAGTGGGCGGAAGAGGAAGAGATGGTTAGATAGCATTCCTGACTCAATGGACATGAATCTGAGCAAACTCCGGGAGACAGTGAAGGACAGGGGAGCCTGATATGCTGCAGTCCATGAGGTCACAAAGAGTCAGACATGATTTAGCGACTAAATAATAAAGCCACAAAGGTCTAGTGGCTATGTACTGGATGGCACCTTGCTTGACTATAAAGTCAGGAAAATAATTCACAATCTGTTTCTCTTATAGGGCTGTGGTAAGGAATAAATGAAATGATGGAACTATAAGGCAGTATCATGTGATGAAATCAGATAACCTGGTTTAAATATTAATACCAGCTCCAGCCCTGGCTATCTTGACTTTTGGTAAGTCTAATCAACCTCCTCGAGTATCAGTTCCCTCATCTCAAAAGTGGGTTTAGTAATAACTATCTTTTATACAATGGTCAAGTGGATTAAATAAGATAATAGACATAAATTGCTCAGCACATTGCTTGGCACACAGTAAACCCTCAACAAATGGTAAGTTTTGTTTTGCTTGTTTTGAAATTGAGAGTACTCTGGAAAGCATAGAATTCTATGTATGGGGGCAAGATATGATTATTAGCAGGAAATGACATGGTCCATAACGGCTCCCCTGAGCTGAGCCTTCTCTGGAGGGGACATGGCTGTGCTGGACTCTTCCCCTTTCACAGCCTTTGTGGTCATATACCAGATAGCTCATGAATATATGATGCTTCAGACGTATCCCTGAAAGATTTCTCAGCTCCTGGAACTAGCCTGGGCTCCCCTGGGTGACAGGATACTGTCCCTGTCCTGCGTTGGGGGCTGGGATGAGGTCAGCTTCGTAGGTCTCCTGCCTCCGGGCACTGATAGTTCTCCTTGGAGACTCTGCAGCTGAAACAGGCTTTGTCTGGACAAGTAGCGGCTGGTCTGGCTAGCATAGCGGCAAACATCCTTGATTGTTTCTCTCCATGTTGGCTGCTAATCCCCTTTTCTGTTTATCCCCTCAGGAGCCCAGGCTCTAGGCATGGGCTCTAGACCCTGGGGCTTGGGGAGAGAAAAAGCAGATGTTCCCAGGACTGTCATTGCCATGGGCACCGGCCATGTTTGCAGTAGTGTTATTGATATGGTCCTGAGATGGCACGAGCTTCAGGCTGTCAAGGACAGCCCCCTGGCTCTAGTTACTGAAGCTGTCACCAGCACTTTATAGTTCCCTGCCGGCTGCCAGCCTGGGAGAATTCAAATCGCTGGAAAGAAGCACCTCTTTCCTTCCAGCCTGGTGCCAGAGCAAGAGAGCGTTATTGCAGTGTCTGGGAATCTATCCCAATTCTCACGGCTTTATGGTCCCAGCCTTACCCTGAGACCATGGTACAGATCTGTTCTACAGGAGGGAAGAGGAGGGAAAGAGGGCTTGGGTTGCTCTTTAGCAAATGCTTGATGAGGGAGAAGCAATAGCAAGTGCTGATAGTTGGGAAGAGAGCCTGGAAGCCAATCATTTTGCACCTTATCATACACTGACTTGTTTGTTTATTGGCCACCTTTGCCAACAGAATGTAAGTGCCATGAGGGCAGGGATTTTTGTCTACTTTGTCCATCACTCTATCCCTGACTCTATCCCTGAATCATGGCACATTGACACTCTTGAATGAGTATATGCTGAGTGAATGAATGGCTGGCTCCTTTTTGCTGAATCTTTTTTTCTTAAAATTGAAGTATGTAAGTCAGACAGAGAAAGACAAATATCATATACTACTTATACATGGAACCTTAAAAAATGACACCAATGAATTTATTTATAAAACAGAAACAGACTCATAGACTTAGAAAACAAATTTATGATTATCAAAGGAGAAAGGAGGAGGGAGGGATAGATAAATGAGGATAAAGGAGGGAGGGAGGGATAAATGAGGATGTTGGGATTAACATATATACACTATTGTACACAAAATAATCAACAAGTATATCAAAAGGGACTATACTCAATACTCTAATAATCTATGTGGGAAAGAATCTGTAAAAGAATAGACACATGTATATGTATAACAACCACTTTGCTGTCCATATGAAAGTAGCAGTGTTATAAATCAGCTATACTCCAATATAGAGTAAAAATTTAAAAACTGAAGTACAGTTGATTTACTATGTTTTAGGTATATAGCAAAGAGATTCAGTTTTTTATATATATACATGTATATGTATACATATATATATATGTATTTCACATTCTTTTCCATTATAGGTTATTGCAAGGTACTGAATATAGCTCACTATGTAATACAATAAGTCCCTGTTGTACATCTATTTTATATATAATAGTGTGTATCTGTTGATCTCAAGTTCCTAATTTATCTCTCCTCTATCTTTCCCCTTTGGTAACCTTAAGTTTGTTTTCTATATCTGTGAGTCTATTTCTAATGTATCTTATAAACTGAACATATAACCAGAAGCCCCTGACTACAAATCTACCTGTAAAAGAATCAGAACACATTAAATCACTGACTGAATGATGTACCATAACTTTCCTCCTTTGTTCCTTGTTCTGTCCTCCTTTTTCCTCCTTCACTTGTTCACTTTTTCATTCATCTAACATCCAGTGAACACATGGATAGCCTGATAAACTCAACCAGTGAGTTTGCTCAACGAGTGTATTTGAAAAAAAACAGGACCTCTCTACTGTGTAAAAGATGAAGGTTTATTGGTGCTTGGGAAATTTGTTGAAAGATGGGATTAAAACTAGAGATACAAGTTGAACTAGGTGGTTTATAGCCATGTTCTGAAGATTTCCCAAGGGATGAAAATGTCAGAAGGGAAAAGATAGTCTTACTCTGATATTTTTATAGTAGGAATATTTACTGTACTAAGTCACAGATTCAAAAACACCCAATACAAATCTATTCTATTCAAAAGACAAATTAATTCTTCTTGAATAGGAAGAATATGATGTCAGCTGGTAATATAAGTAGTTCAGGGTCTGGGGTGACCAAAATAGAGACCACTGGTCCAAAACAGGAGTCAGCAAACTGTGGCCCACGGCCTAAGTCTGGCCCACAACCTGTTTTTACAAATACATTTTATTGGAAGGCAGTCATGCTCATCCGTTTACAAATTATCTCTGGTTGCATTCATGACAGCACAGTTGAACACTTTTGATAGTGACCGTATGGCCTGCAAAGCTGAGAACATTTACTTACTATCTGGCTCTTCACAGAAAAAGTTTCCTGATCTCTGGTCTAAAGGAAAGATGCTCTGATGCCCAATGAGAGCCTCTAAAGGAAAACACTCCTCACGCTGAGCCAAGTTCATGGATGTTTATACACCTGCTCTCCCTATCAACAAAAAGTAGCCAACAGTTCATCCCATAACGTCATCAACCCCCAATATGTAACTGCTTTCTGTAACTCTTGCTGCAATATGGCCACGAAGTTAATGATCTGACATCACTTTCCATAAACTAAATTGTTGACAGATAAAAGTATCCTCCCTTCAGGCTTCCTACTGCACTACCCTTTCACTCTCCCAAGGCAGGGTTGTATAATACAACCACACTGCCTCAAGTGTACTCTGAGGTTTTGACTTGGCATTCAGCCGCCTTAAAACTGAGTATTTCTTCACCTGTGCTTGCTTTGTGGTTATAGGTCTCCGAATGCCCATAACCGTGATGAAACTTGTCCTTTTTCTGCCTTCGCATTTCACATGCAGGTTGTTTATGATGTGGAGTTACATAATTCTTGGTTTCCCAATAAAGAAATCAGCAGGCGGTGTGCCTTTATTGTTTTTAAAGTTACCTCCCTGTGTAAAAATTTGGAGCCAGGTGTCCCTCACTGAGTTCATCAGACCCAAGTGTCCAGACCTCCTAGACCTTCCTTAAAACCCAGCCTTGACTTTTAAAAATTTTAAATAAATATTTTCAAAGAAGGGCTGAAGCTTTTGGCCATTCTCTCTACTTTACTGCAATGCAGAAACTGAAAAACGGGATCCTCCTTCACTGTTCTGGTGATAAAGCTTTGCTTGGAAAGAAAATAATTTAAAAAGCAGGTTTCAGATACTCATTTAATAAAATCCTCCCAATCTAATACAGTTCTTTTCACCCTTCTACAAATGAGAAGATGGACACTCAGAGAGTTCCAATAACTTATCCCAAGGACACACAACTATTGAGATGCACAGGCAGGATTCAAACCCATGCTCTTTCCATTCTGCTGTTCTTCTTCCCAACAAAAGTGCAGGAATGAGGACCACAGAGCTCTCGGTGATTACTATCTAGAGACAGAGTTGACATCCTGTGCTCAGAAGTTTAGAGAATTCTATTATAAGTGGAAGCTGGCTTTCCTGATCTTAAACATTGTGCAAAGAACAATTACTTTGGGTGTCATTTCAAATGGAAATAGAGTTGGTGAGCATTTGGAATTTTGTGTGAGAACAGAGAGGAACAAATAAATTTCGTTTTCACTGGAGAACCATGTATAGGAAGAAGCCAAATGTGGATGACAAGGTGTGATCAAAGTTAGCTTTAAGTTATGGAAAGTTGGTTAAAAGGTAATGGATCTCATCACTTTGCCAACAAAGTTCCCTATAGTGAAAGCTATGGTTTTTTCCAGTAGTCATGTACAGATGTAAGAGTTAAACCATAAAGAAGGCTGAGTGCCAAAGAATTGATGCTTTTGAATTGTGATGCTGGAGAAGACTCTTGAGAGTTCCTTAGACAGCAAGGATATCAAACCAGTCCATCCTAAAGGAAATCAATCCTGAATATTCATTGGAAAGACTGATGCTGAAGCTTAAGCTCCAAGATTTTGGCCACCTGATGCAAAGAGACAACTTACTGGAAAAGACGCTAATGCTGGGAAAGATTGAGGGCAGGAGGAAAAGGGGGCAACAGAGGATGAGATGGCTGGATGGCGTAACTGACTCAATGGACATGAGTTTGAGCAAACTCTGGGAGATCGTGAAAGACAGGGAAGCCTGCCTTGCTGTAGTCCATGAGGTTGCAAAGAATCGGACACAACTTAGTGACTGAACAACAACAATGGATCTCACCCAAAACTGGGTGCTGCTGCTGCTGCTGCTAAGTCACTTCAGTCGTGTCTGACTCTGTGTGACCCCATAGACGGCAGCCCACCAGGCTCCTCCATCATGGGATTTTCCAGGCAAGAATACTGGAGTGGGTTGCCATTGCCTTCTCCCAAACTGGGTGCTACCTGCTTTATAATCTAAAGCCTCCTACCCTTTGGCTCTCTTGCCTTTTTCTTTTTCATCTCTTTGCTTCTCCCATCCATTCACACTGCTGACTAAAGGCCAAGTTTTAAGTGAGATCTGGAAGATAAAAGGACAATATGACATATATCCTGCTCTCCAGAATCTTAAGTTTAAGGCTTTCATATTCAAATATTCTCCCCATTTTTCCACCTGTGGGGACAGAGAATGCAGGGGATACCACTGAAATACAACCCAAGGTATTTCTAGCGTCCCAAACACGATGGCATATACCTCAAATTTTGCCCCTACAATTTGAAGTTCTGTCCTAGGAACTGCCCACTAGACATCTCCTTCTGCCTTGCCATTACCCTTTCTTATCTTCTCAGCCCCTAAAACCATGACTCCAAGTTCAGTTTCTTTTGATCCCAGGGATACAGTCTAAGGGAAAGGTGGGGAACAATCGACTTACTTTAGCTTCTCAAGCAAACCAAAGGCAAGGAGAATACACGTAAATAAAATATTGCTGTAGTCAAACTTATCCTCTCTCCCTTCAAATGCTGCTGCTGCTGCTGCTAAGTCGCTTCAGTTGTGTCCGACTCTGTGCGACCCCATAGACGGCAGCCCACCAGGCTCCTCTGTCCATGGGATTCTCCAGGCAAGAACACTGGAGTGGGTTGCCATTTCTCCTCTAATGCATGAAAGTGAAAAGTCAAAGTGAAGTTGCTCAGTCGTGTCCGACTCCTAGTGACCCCATGGACTGCAGCCTACCAGGCTCCCCCTTCAAATGACTCACTTTCATTTAGGAATTGCAAAGAAATGGGGCTCGATGGAGATGACATCACAAACATCCAGTTTCGTTCTAGTAATAACTCAGAATATTTCATTAATCCATAAAAGCTTTAAATTTTGTTAGTTTTTTTTTAAATCACACCCATAGAATGTATAGCACCAATACTGAATCCTAATGTAAATTATGAACTTTGAGTGATAAGGATGTGTCAGTGTAGGTTCATCAAGTGTAACAAATGGACCCTCCAGTGGGGGATGTAGACAGCGGGAGAAGCTGCATGTGATGGGCTGTGAATCCAAAACTTAAAAGTAAAGTCTATTTTTAAAACAATGATATATATTCATAATCTCACTGGGAAAACTTGTCAAAACTGTAGAAAAGTACAAAGAAGCAGGCAGAAATCACCTAGCATCATTCTGTCCCTAATGTCAGATGAGTAGGGTGAATGACTTAGTGACCATCTCTCAAAGGCTCTTCTCTGGCCATACGTGTATGTGCACAGATTTCCATAAATAGAGATGCATGTGTATGCATGTGTGGATGTGAATGTACACATATGTGGGTTTCACCTGGCATGTTTTTGTCTCAATTAATACTGATTTTCTTAATTTTTAATAGCTGCATGGTGTTGCTGATATGAAATGTGTCATAATTTACCTAGCCAGTCTCTTCTTTGATAATTATTTTGGATTTTTTTTTTGCTTACATAAATAATGATGCAGTGAACATTCCTGAATGCACATCCTTTGCCTGTTATGATATTTTTCAAATGCATGTATCTTTCCAGTCCATACCATATCTTGGGGGAGGTTATGAGTTACATACACTTTACCCACACTATGTGGATAGTTCTTTATACAAAGTAAACTTCTAGACAGAGAACACTGAAGAATTCTAGGTATAACCTTTCTGTTAGAAAGAAAGAGGAAGAAGGTTTGACTATGAAAACACAGACATGATTGGTGCCTGTAGCTCAGAGCTTCACACATGGTATATGGCCAGTAAGTAACAGCTGCTAATAGGATCATAGTTGTTTCTTTTGTTTTGGTCCAGTTTCTCTGCTGAAAAAGATCTGAGCATGGCACATGGGGGCCTGAACCACAGAAGATGAACTGTATTTTATTCCCTACAAGTTTCTGACTCTGGCTGTAATCACGTGTGAATTTCAGAAACCGATGTTCAAGCCAAGAATGCAGTTCATACAACCACCCTGTTCACTCAGTGAGCAGCAACATGGAGCCCCATACTCAACGGTGGGCATAATAATGGTCAGACGTCCTTTCTCTTATGTAATAAAGAAGCGAGTACAACTTTTCTGGGGTTTTTATATATCATTATATGTGTTCTGACTTTCCTATTCAAAGGAAACAATAGGAAGGCATGTTGGACTTTTATAAACATTATTCCCTGATTCCAAGATAGTCTTAGAGCTATCAGTCTTAAAGCTCAAGGTCAGCCCCAGATTGGTCCCAGAGATTTCAACAAAAGCCTCTTAGTACTGTCTGCTTTATCCTCTTCAATTATGACACAGTTGTAAAAAAAAAAAAAAATCCCCCAAACAAACAAACACTTAACACCAAACTGCTTCTGCCTACATCTGCCACATTTTTTATAAGACAGTGTGTGGCTCCTGGCTGTGCTGATTTTGAACATCACTTTCAGGAAAATTTTTTGCTATAGGTCAAGGCTCAGATTTACAGCTCTGTTTTTTGCTCTGAGGTGAGATGGAAGCAAAATCAATGAGGTTAGCTTTGGGGCCACTAGAAGTAAGTAACATGAGCCAATTATCAGTGACCTGAGATCTGTGAAGTAGGGAAAAAAGGTCCAATGAAAAGAGGGAAATCAAGAAGGCACTCTATCTCTCATTACTGTCTATGACAGAATTCATTTAAAAATAAGTAATCATGTTTTATTGGCACTAGAGAAAGAATGGTGGTGATGGTTTCGTCACTAAGTCATGTTGGACCCTTGTGTGGGTCTCCTGCACGCAGTTAGTTTCTTTACTGACTGAGCTACCAGAGAATCCCAGAGAAAGAGAAAACAGCCTTAAATATGATAGTGGAAATTTTGAAATATCCGAACAGTTTTGTTCCTTGACCCCTGATTAAAAGCAGTCCACGGTCATGGGACCTCTACCACCTCCTTTGTGAATGGAGGGAGATTTTCTAGATCAAAATCTTGTGTCATCTCAAAGAAATTTAAATAAAAATAATTACCATGACTAGCATTTATTGAGCACCTATTGAATGCCTGGCACTGTACAAGGCCCTCGGCACATGAGTCACTCAATAGTCCCCGAGACCTTACTGTGTGCCAGACATCATTCCAGGGGCTAAGGACACAGCAGTGAACAAGATACCCAAAGTGTCTGCTTTCCTAAAGCTTCTATTCTAGTAAGAGGAGATAATCAACAAGTTCTTAAACAAAACAAACAACAGAATCAATGCTATGCACAGAATTAAAATCCAGTAATGTGACAGAACCACTGTGTAGTCAGGAAAGGCCCCATGAAGGAGGTAGATTTAAACTGAAACTTCAATGAAAAGAAGATTCATCTCAATGAAGGTGAGGGGGCAGAATTTAAACCTCAAGAAAGCTCTAGCAACTCTATTGCAAAGAGGAAGAAAATGAAGCTCAGAGAGGCTATGCAACTTCCATATGGTAGGGCTGGGATTCAGTTATTGCTCCCTTGTCTGTAAAGCTGCACTGTGAAGCCCCACTGTGAAGCTTCAGTAGGGGAATAGGAATATCAACCTGAATTGTGTCTATAGAAATATGTAATCCCAAGTTCCCAAGAGCTACTCTTAAACATTAGTCATACTCCATCCATTTATCAGAAGAGTTATTTTACCAAATAGGTAGCATTTATGCCTGTGTTGTTTTAACAGTTATATGAGTCTAAGAATTCTTGGGGAACTTGCTAAATGGCAGACTCCTGGGTCCCACTTCTAGGCAGCCATTGAGTCAGCAGAGTCAGGGTGAGGCCTGGGAAATTGTTTATTTTTAACATGCATCTTGGTTCAACTTTAAGAATGCATAGAGTGCTTTTCAACTAGGAGTGATTTTTTGTTGTTGTTTTCATGGGACATTTTGCAATAGAATGAGGAAATGTTGGTTGTGACAGCTGGGGTGTGTGTGTGTGTGTGCATGCACATGTGTGTCTCTCACAGGGATCTAGTAAGTAGAGGCCAGGTGTGTGTGTGTGTGTGTGTGTGTGTGTGTGTGTGTGTGTGTGTGTGTGTGAGTGACAGGGATCTTAGAAAGTAGAGGCCAGGGATGCTGCTCAACATTTTACAGCACAGAGGCCAGCCTCGGCAATGAACTTTCTGGCTCTAAATGTCAATAGTGCTGAGGTTGAGAAACCCTGCCTTGGGATTAACATCTCTTCTTCATCAATCTCCTTTTCTACTCACCTCAAAGAAAACTCCTTAGAACCCTCTTTAGAACTTCCATAGCTCCTCTCATGTTAAAAACGATCTTTCTTGTTGGGTCCTCTGCCTGGTAGAAGAAAACTTAGGCCAGGATCCCTGCTTCATTCATTTTTGAGTCTGGCCTCATCCTCACTCACTCCATGAATGTTTATGCCATTTCAAGCAAAATTCATTTACAATACCCTTGGGACTGACCACAAAATGGTTCTGTGAGTGATAACCACAACTAGTGTTTACAGAAAGAAGGAAGACTCAGGGGTGTAATTTCCAGTCTAAACATCTAATACAAATCTTTCAGGTTTCATTTAAGAAAATGGCTATTATTTTTTTTTTTTTTAACATTCGCCAAATATCACAGTTGCTTCCGGACCTGCCTGGGGCTGTGCAGGTGAGTCAGCCATGTGAACACGACGACCACCCATGGTGCTCCACCATCACACGAACAACCTCATTGGCTGTGTCCGCTGTAGTGTCTGGCTACCAGTTGGCAGCTCTGAGCAAACTAACTCAGTCCCTAAGCCAACTCTGAATTCCAGGAAATTAAAATCCAGCAAATAACTCTGTACAGATCTGAGAGGAAACTGAGCAAGGTAACAGTGCCCTCTAAAAATAGCCAGGCAATTACCTTTGAAGATCTTTCAAAAAGATTCACTTAACTGCACAGACTGAAGCAGCAAAGGGCTTATTTGTTTGTTGACAGAAGCTGTCCCTATGTAGTCAGCAGACTTTGGAATGTTGGATACCCAATCAATATTTGGATGCCATGGAGTTACTATGCTACTCAGCTGACCAGACTTAAAAACAAGAGACCAAGAGACTACCTTTGGTGAGGTTTATTTGGCCACATTTTTCTACTCAATTGATCATGTTAGTTTTCCTCACTTTGCTTCTTATTCCAACTTTAGTACTTGGCATGAATATTGTGGTGAAATGCATTCATTGCTCTTTCACTTTACGTGTTGGAGCAATCTATCAGCGCCATCAATTGTGTAAAGACTCCTTTTAAAGGTATTCTACCTCCAGCAAGTTGGTGAATACAGAAATGATTATATCACAGATTGGTTATGAAGTTCAACCAATTTAGCAATTTTCCTCTTGTGGTTAATTATCCACAGAATGTTTACTCTTTTTCTTCTTCGTCTTTTAATTTTCAGTCTTGGCAATCTGAGCGAAAGTGACTGGAAGTTATGAAAAGTATGAAAATGTGTCTGTTTCAAATAGTTGGCTGAGTTCTTCATCAGCTAGAGGCCCAGCACAGGTGTGAATATTTGTTTATAATCCAAACACAGCAAAGTAAACAGTTCCATTTTGCACCTTTTTTCCTCCATACAATGATATGAATATTTCCTTTGTGATGGTCAGTGACTTTGTTTAACTTGAAAGAAAGCCTGAATGGAAAGGAAGGGCCGAGAGACTCGTAACTGTTTGTACAAGGGCCTGAAGTGACTGACGGCTCAACTAATCTGGGCGTAGAGCCCTGACATTTTGTCAGCTCCCCTGAGGAGTCAGACGTGCTGTCCACGACACACCTGTCAAGTGCTGATAGAAAAACAACTCTGTCACACAGAGCCTTCAAGGCTACATATGTGACCCTTAACCCTGGAACCCCTTCTGGAGTTTTCCACTGGGTACCAAAAGCTTTTCAATATTTCCAGCTGGACATCTCCGTGAGCTGTAATGGCAGCTCAGCATTCTAGCACTGGTGGTCATTGTTGAGGGAATTCCCCTCTCCCCGGTGTTTTTCTCTCCCGCATGGGAAGGCCCAGTTCTGAAATCTCTTTGGTAGCAAAAGAGAAGAGCTGCTCTCATCATCTAAAACTCAATCTTTGCCTCCCAGTTGAACCCGTGTGTCTTCCTGAAAGTGGGATATCTTTGAGGCCACTTAAATTCCTGTCTTCATCTCCAAGGTCTGAAACCCTTGAATGAGCCTACAAGACAATAAACTTTTCCATGCCATGGTGTTCAGTGTCTTCCAAGGGCTTGGTCTGGTTTCCCTTCTTGCACAAGAGACAACAACAAACAGGAAGAAACACAGACGCCCCTGACGCCAGGGGTTGATGTTAAACAAACGAAGTCCTGAATTTAAGACAATTTGCAACTCTTTGCTACTGTCCTGATAGCCACCAGTAAAGATTATGGGAAAAGAAAAAGAAAAGATGAAAAAAATGGGAAAAGACCCAATATAGGAGCTATATCCAGGAGAACTGAATTCATAACTGAAGCAATAAATACCCTACAAGTGCACAGATGCATCTTCATTCAGCATAACAAGAAAATAAGACAGTTGACTGAGTCTATTCAGAATAATAATCAGTTTCAAGGAGGAAAACAAAACCACCTTCAAACTACATCAGTTGAATTCCAAGAGAGATCTTGGAATCCTTGGGTTGGTTACAGCTTTTCTTCACATAAACTAAAACGGCCTTGGACAGATCAAACAAGCACATCAGCAACAGGCTAGTTTAAGCCAGAATATTTCCGCAGCTTCTTTCAGGGATGGTTCCTTTTTTCTCTGGTTTCCCAGATTGTCAGACTAAAGGACCCAAGCATTTGATGAGCACATTAAAGCTCACTCATAGTTCCTGTATAGAAATTTCCACCGAAATGAGACAAAAATAACTAAATGAAAGGAAAACCATGGACTGGATCTTTAGACAGTATTAACATCATTTCCCTCATTTTATAGATGAAGAAACTGAGATCCAAAGAAGTGAAGTGCCTGTGCCCCCAGGTTACTAAACTAGTAAATGACAAACTCTCAATGAAAACATCAATTTCCTTCATTTCTTTAAAGCCCTGGGCACCGCTTATTTCTAAAGCTGAATGTACACATTACTGTAGCTTATAGACACAAATTATTTTATAATGTGTGATTATTTAGAAACAAACAAGTGGCTCATAATAATTACAGTTCAGGGAAAAATAAACTCTAAAAAATTATTATTCTCGGGAATTTTTTTGGATGCCATTCATGATAATGTCTCCTTAGGATAGGAATATTAATTCAGCTAGCCTCAGTGCCTGAAGCAGCTGAAGTCACTGTTTAATCAAACACCTGGAATGTCATATTTTTCAGACAGTCTTTTTCCAGGACAACTCTGTCTACAATAAGCTTTGTGACCTATCCAGCTTCCTTGGAAAGTAAGGTTAGCTCCCCCACCCTCTCTGATGGAGCCCAGTCTTAATCTTAAGGCATTTCCCTCAAATTTTCTTTAATTTTTTTTTTTAATTTTATATTGAAGCATAGTTGATTAACAATGTTGTGTTATACAGCAAAGTGATTCAGGTATACATATATATTTACCGATTTTTTTTTCAAATTGTTTCCATTTAATTTACTACAGAATAGTGAGCTGAGTTTCCTGTACTATATAGTAGGTTCTTTTGGCAATCTATTTTAAATACAGCAGTGTGTACATGTCAATCCCAAACTCCCAGTCCATCTCATTTCCTTTTAAAAGACTTGTGTACCATCAGCCTAAGGTAGCTCAGTTTCCTCAGTTGCCAAAGCCCTAGACAGTTCAGCCTAGTTCTTGTCACCCTGTCCAGGGATCTGCTTAGGCCAAAAGTCAGCACAACTCTCTTGTAACAGAGCAGTGGTCTCCTACCTTGTTATTCAAAGACTCGAGTCTCGAGATCTGGGAAACTGCAAAGGAGTGGGAAGGACTGTGCTCTGGAAGGAAGGAATGAGAGAAATGTGCAAGGTCAAAGAAAATTTTCTGTAGATCTGTTGGTTTCTGAATACTTTTTCTGAGATCACATAGTTTATCTCGAGAAAAGCTGTTAAAATGTTGACTGCAAAGGATGGTGCACAATCTCACTGCTCCCTACACCTGCAGCACAGGCATCACTTGGGAATCTGTTAGGAATGCAGTATCTTGGGCTGCAGATCCACTGAATTACAGTATGAATTTCAACAAGATCCCCAGGCAATTCAGGTGCACAGTAAAGTTTGTGAAGAGCCCTGTGGTGAAGAGATCCATACAAGTCCCTCTTCATTTTTATCTCCTTTATTTCTGGCATTCAGAGTCACTGGCTAAGAGGTAAGCCTTTTCCAAACATTTCTTTTTTTTCTCCACCTGCACCTGGCTCATTCTTCACCTCCTCTTTAAGATTCCTTGTCCTGCATGTCCCTCGCCAATTCTCTTCAACTTGAATCCTTAGAATACTCTTTGTTTGACATAATATATCACTTTATATTAGTTTTTTTTTTTTTCCTAGAAATCTCTCACCTCTTAGAAGTCTTCTTTTCAAGTATAGGTCACTCACTCATCCTTCCTTTTTTTTTTTCTGATGGCTCTCTTTGATTCCTTTATTTTTTTAAATATAAATTTATTAATTTTAATTGGAGGCTAATTACTTTACAATATTGTAGTGGTTTTGCCATACATTGACATCATCCTTCCTTTTTATAACCTATGACAAAAAGATTTCCCCTAACTTATCACGGATGCTTCTAGATCACATTCATTCTAAAACTTTTCTTTTGAGAATTTTTAAAATATGGCTTAGAGAAGCTTGATAAATTTGTCTGGGTTAACACATGTATACCTGTGGCGGATTCATTTTGATAGTTGGCAAAACTAATACAATTATGTAAAGTTTAAAAATAAAATCAAATTAAAAAAAATTAAGAAGATGGGTCAATCAAAGATAGCAAAAGCAAACAAAAAAACAGAAGTTTTCAGTGCATATATCACTCAGGATTAGTGTCTAGAATATATGATAAAATGCTATATATTAGTAAAAAGGTAAATCATACAATATAAAGAAAATGGGAACAAGATACATTGAGGCAATCCACAGACCAGGAAACATGAACATCACACCAAACATGAGGAGATGCTGAACTCCACTTTTAATTAGGGAAATACATGCCAGAACCTTAGTAAGTACCATTTCACACTCAATTAAGAAGTTAGACAATACCAAGTGGGGATGATAATCTGAAGTAATGGAAACTTAGACTCCTGGATGGAGTATAAATGTTTATGACCACATCTGAGAACAATTTGGCAGTATCCAAGTCCGTTAAAAAAGCCCTTTCTCTAGGGCTCAACAGCTTCATTGCTAGGTGAGCCTAGAGCAACTCTCACCCAGAGGCACAACAAGGTATGTGTAAACTGGGGCAAGATTGGAAATGACTAAGTTGGGAAACAACTTAATGTTCACCAAAGACAATGAGAAATGAATTTTATATCCATATAGTGAAAAACTATGCAGTAGTTACATGTGAATGAACCTGAAGTAGGTATACGTATATGTGGGTGTATATGTGTATGAGTGTACATATATATATATACTTATATATATATCTCAACTTGAGTGAATCTCACAATTCAATGTTGAATGAATAAAAGGAAATTATAGAAAAATGTACAGTATCATCTCTGTAAAAGTTTAAAACATGGAAGTCAAAGCTGTAAGGATACATGTAAATTTAGCAAAAACACAAATGATAGGCAATGATAAGACCTATTTAATAGTAGTTACTTTGGTAGGGGCAGGAGTGGGGATGAATCTATGAGGATTTACCTACGAGGCTACAATGGTGTTGGTATACAGCTTTATTTCTTAAGCTGACTGATGGATACAAAGGTAATGATTGCATTTTCTTTGTAAACTTGTGAGGGTCTAAAATACTAATCGAGGTGAATTAAAACAAAATAACTTTTCTTTAAGACTATGTAACTCAGTCATGTCACCCTCTTCCCACTTTCATTACCACAGTATGCTGATGAACTAGCACTCATATCCAGCCTACAGTTTTCCTCTCCATCCTCCCTACCACCAGCTGCATGATTTCAGCAGCCCTGTTGCTCCTGGTCCTCTTCTGCCCCAGCAATCTTGACCATCACTTGCCCTAGGAACTCACAAGATGGATTTTAGATCTTGTCACCCAGCACATCTCCAACCAACATTTCCTGATTATCTCTTCTGTGACATCTTTCATGCTTTTTCCAAGCCTATCTTCAGTCAAACCTCCTCGTGGGCTCAATGCTCTTGCCCTACTTTATTCCTCAAATCCTCTCCTGAGTTTTTCTCTTTTTCAACAACCCTGGATCGATATGTAGCCAACATCTTAAAGCTTTTGTCACACCCATCTTGCCTAACTCTAACCATCCACTTTTTCTACTCCTAGCTGAGGATGCTGAATAATGCTAACGGAAACCATGTAACAGTCCTGCCCTGCATCATTTCAAACCCATTTCCTCCAGAGAACCTGGCCTCCAGCCTCTGACACCAGTTTTTTTATTCACTCCTAGCTGAAATCATTCCCAGCCTTCAATACCAGCACTGCCTTCCCTTTGCCAGGAATGGAAAGTTAACTGTGTCCTGTACAGCCAGGGAGGTGCCTGGGGAGTAGCTTAGGAGAAGTCTTCTCAGACCAGCTCAGGGTCCCCTTCCTCAGTTCAATCAGAAAGGTCTGCTTTAATCATTTAAAATATGTCTTCCGAATAAGGTTTCATTTAATTAAAAAAGGGCAGGGAGCTGTCCTGCTTTTTAAACCTTCAGCTTTCCATTGCACTGGGTATAAAACACAAACCCCTTAGCCAGGTGTACATGGGACATGATTCCATCTCGGCTCTGACCTGAGCTAGTACTGCTCAGCCCTGGTTTCCCACCTGCAGGCCTAGGCCCTTCTGCTCTCACCTCTAGGCCCACGTGTGGTTCCACCTGCCAACACACCTGCCCCTTTGTCCTTTGTGTGACTGATCCCTTCCTTTCAAATTCCATTTTAAATGTCACCTCCCCTAGCATTTCTCCTTATTCTTTATCACGCTACCTTCTTCATCCCTCTCATAGCACTTCTCACACCTTTATTCAATTTGGGGTTTACTTCCTCATTTAGTGTCTGTTTCTTCCACCAGAAGACTGTAACTCCCTTGCCAGGAAGCATCCTCTTTGTCATGGTTCACATTCAGGGGCAGGGCCAAAGCCGGGGGTGGGGGTGGGGTTGGGGGTGGGATTCAGACCCTCTTTAGGTCCTCAGAGAAGAAGCTGAACCTGAGACCACCCCAAATAAGTAGGTAATTAAAGGAGAAACCCTGGCTGTGCACCTCTGGCTTCCCAGAAAGGGCCCCAGCCCTCCCCTTCCAGCCAGATGCCCCCAGGACCTCTGCCACAGAGAAGTCCAGGAGCTGCACTGGAGCCAGCACCTCCCTCGTGGATCCTGTTCCTGTGCGTAGGAAGCAGGCAGGAAATACTTTTTTTTTTTTTAGGAAACATTTTTTGATGAATCAATAAATTTGTGAAAGTTTGAGAAGCACCAGGCTAGGGAAAAAAAACACGTCAGCTACCCTAGACTGATAGGAACAAGAAAAGTAGGGAGGTTAACCTTCCCCATCCTCTCCATCACTGGCTACCTACCCATGACAGTCTATTTCAGGACAAAGGGCAATAAAGCCAGACCAGCCTTCTGAACCAGCCTGCCTTTCAGCATCTGTGCTACAAAGAATCTTCAGATACGAAGATCGGGATACTTGCGGAGGTAAGTGTTGAAGCAGTTTAACTGATTTTGTAACAAAATGATTATTTAAGCATCCTTGGTCCATCTTAAAACAAGTGGCAAGTCTTTGAAAAGACTGTCATTATATGATGGCTGTCATTATAGCAGGAAGCAACGGCACTATGGGACACAGAACAGAAGTTAGTCACCTCAGATATATGAGACAGGCAGATGCAGTTAGGAGTAAAGGCTGTCAGACTCCTAACCGATAAATCTCAGTTATCCTCCTGTGTGTACTTGGGTTGCCATGGGTGCACCTTTGCTTGGCAAATGTGTTCAAGTACTTTTTCTCCCTAAGCTGCTTTGCCTGTTGTGCTTGTCCACAAGGCTTGAATGGAACACAGAGAGACAGCAAACATGTAGTCTGTGTGGGTGTACTTGCTTTTCTGTGCAAACATGATTGAGTTATTTAGAAGAAATAAACAGCAGGAGTTGATTTCAGGCAAAACACAGGGTAGTACAGTATGGAGGAGAGAAGCCGTGTGAAGGTGGGGGCGTGGTGGCAGATACCAGGGCATGAAGTCATCAATCTGGGTAGGCACAGGGTGGTGAGGTGGAGGTTACAGTAGGAGGGTGGGTGAGCATGATGACTATGTAGCTACTCTTCCTGAATAATCATCATAAACCAGCTACTGTGCCTTTTACATAGAATTGATTGTTACTTTCATAAATGCTATGAGACAGGTTGTTGTTTCTAGTTGCTAAGTCGTGTCCAACTCTTTTGTGACCCCGTGGACTGTAGCCGGCCAGGCTCTTCTGTCCACAGGATTTCCCAGGCAAAAATACTGGAGTGGGTTGCCATTTCCTTCTCCAGGGGATCTTCCAGAGCCAGGGATGGAATCCATGTCTCCTGCCTTAGCAGGCAGATTCTTTACTATTGAGCTACCTGGGAAGCTCATGAGATAGGTACCTTTTTTAATAACCACTTTTTAAATTATATTTAATTTACAATATTGTGCTAGCTTCAGGTATATAGCAATGTGATTCTGTTATACATATATACATATAGCTCTTTTATTAATATATATACTCTCTTGTGCATATATACTCTTTTTCAGATTCTTTTCCACTATAGATTATTACATGATATTGAATATATTTCCTTATGCTATATAGTAGGTTCTTGCTATTTATTTTATATATATAGTTGTTCATTATTGAACAAAGGGGCAGGTGTGTGGGCAGGTGGAACCACACTGGGCCTAAAGGTGAGAGCAGAGTTAAAATCCAAAACTCCTAATTTATCTACTTTCTTTGCTATCCCCTTTGGTAATCATGAATTTGTTACCCATGTCTGGGAGTCTATTTCTGCTTTGTAAATAAGATCATTTGTATCATTTTTAAAATTCCACATGTAAGTAATAACATATGACATTTGTCTTTCTCTGCCTGACTTCACTTAATATGATAATCTCTAGGTTCATTTATGTTGCTGCAAATGATTTTGTTTCATTCTTTTTTATGGGTTAGTAATGTTCCATTGCATATATGTACCATATTTTCTTTATCTATCCATTTGCTAAAGGACATTTAGATTGCTTCCATGTCTTGGCTACTGTAAATGGTGCTGCTATGAACATTGGAGTGCATGTATCTCTTCAAGTTAGAATTTTTCTCTGGATATATGCCCAAGAGTGGGACTGCAGGATCATAAGGTAATTCTATTTTTAGTTTTTGAAAGAACCTCCATATTCCTCTCCATAATGGCTGCACCAACTTACATTCCAACCAACAGTGTTGTAGACTCCTTTCTCTCTACACCCTCTTGAGATAGGTACCTTTATTATTCCTCTTTCACCTCTAATACCTCTGTGAAGACACTGAGGCTCAGAGAGGTTAAGCAATTTGCATAAGGTCACAGAGTTCATATGAGAGCCTGGATTGTAATCTAGGTTTATCTATCTCTGAAGTCTGGGGTCATAACCACCATTCCATGCTTTGCTGCCAGTTGGCAGAATAGCCTGGAGCCCAAGAGAGGGGTTAAGCTTAGAGCTGTAATTACAGGGAAAATTTCTTAGAAGGTAACAAAGAGAACAAAGAAAGAGCCAATCTCTGTCAGCATCACTAAAAAAGGAAAGGACTGAGGAGCACCCAGGTTTTTTATGTGAGAAAGATGTTCTACTATTGCTTAATTTGAGGACAGAAAAAGGAAAAAACTGTAAATCTGAGGCTGTGGTAAAGAAAAGAAGAAAAAGGACACAGAAAACAGACCAAAAAGGAAAAAAAAAAAACCTTTAAAAATTACTTTCAGCACCCATTTATGATAGCAACTCTTCAAAAAATGGGCATAGAAGGAATCTACCTCAACATAATAAAGGCCATATATAATAAACCCACAGTAAACATTATTCTCAACGGTGAAAAACAAAGCATTTCCTCTAAGATCAGGAGCAAGACAAGGGTGTCCAGTCTCACCACAATTATTCAACATAGTTTTGGAAGTCCGAGCTTGTGGCAATCAGAGAACAAAAAGAAATAAAACAAATTTAGACTGAAAAAGAAAGTAAAACTCTCATTGTTTGCAGACAACATGATACTATACACAGAAAATCCTAAAGATACTATGAGAAAATTACTAGAGCTAATCAGTGAATTTTGAATTTAGTAAAGTTGCAGGATACAAAATCAATATGCAGAAATCACTTGCATTCCTATACACTAACAGTGAAAAATCAGAAAGAAAAATTAAGGAATTAATCCCACTTATCATTGCAATAGAAAGAATAAAATATCTAGGAATAAACCTACCTAAGGAGACAAAAGAACTGTATACAGAAAACTATAGGACCCTGATGAAAGAAATCAAAGACAATATAATGTCTTTGATGAGGAGATATTCCATGTTCCTGGGTTGGAAGAATCAATATTGTGAAAATGACTATACTACCAGATGCAATCTACAGATTCAGTGCAATCCCTAACAAATCACCAGTGGCATTTTTCATAGAACTAAAACAAAAATTTTCACAATTTGTAATGGAAACACAAAAGATCCTGCATAGCCAAAGCAATCTTGAGAAAGAATGAAGCTGGAGGAATCAACCTTCCTGTCTTCAGACTATACCACAAAGCTACAGTCATCAAGACAGTATGGTATTGGCACAAAAACAGAAATATAAATCAATGGAACAAGATAAAAAACCCAGAGATAAACCCACACACCTGTGGACACTTTATCTTTGACAAAGGAGGCAAGAATATAAAATGGAGTATAGATAATCTCTTCAGTAAGTGGTGCCGGGAAAACTGGGCAGCTACATGTAAAAGAATGAAACTAGAACACGTCCAATTACCACACACAAAAATAAACTCAAAGTGTATTAAAGACCTGAATGTAAGACCAGAAACTATAAAACTCTTAGAGGAAAACATAGGCAAAATACTCTAAGATATAAATCACAGCAAGATCTTCTATGACCTACCTACTAGAGTAATGGAAATAAAGACAAAAATAAACAAGTGGGACCTAATTAAACTTAAAAGCTTTTGCACAGTGAAGGGAACTATAAACAAGGTGAAAGGACAGCCCTCAGACTGGGAGAATATAATAGCAAATGAAATAACTGAAAAAGGATTAATTTCCAAAATACACAAGCAGCTCATGAATGTTTAAACTACTGCACAATTGCACTCATCTCACACACTAGCAAAGTAATGCTCAAAATCCTCCAAGCCAGGCTTCAACAGTACGTGAATCGTGAACTTCCAGATGTTCAAGCTGGATTTGGAAAAGGCAGAGGAACCAGAGATCAAATTGCCAATATCTGTTGGGTCATCAAAAAAGCAAGAAAGTTCCAGAAAAACATCTACCTCTGCTTTATCAACTACACCAAAGAGTTTGACTGCATGGATCACAGTCAAAACTGTGGAAAATTCTGAAAGAGATGGGAATACCAGACCACCTGACCTGCCTCCTGATAAAATCTGTATGCAGGTCAAGAAGCAACAGTTAGAACTGGACATTGAACAACAGACTGGTTCCAAACCAGGAAAGGAGTACATCAAGGATGTATATTGTCATCCTGCTTATTTAACTTATATGTAGAGTACATCATGAGAAATGCTGGACTGGATGAAGCACAAGCTGGAATCAAGACTGCCAGGAGAAATATCAATAACCTCAGATATGCAGATGACACCATCCTTATGGCAGAAAGTGAAGAAGAGCTAAAGAGATTCTTGTTAAAAGTGCAAGAGGAGAGTGAAAAAGGTGGCTTAAAATTCAACATTCTCAGAAAACTGAGATTCTGGCATCTGGTCCCATCACTTCATGGAAAATAGATGGGGAAACAGTGGCTTACTTTATTTTGGGGGGGCTCCAAAATCACTGCAGATGGTGACTGCAGCCATGGAATTAAAAGACGCTTGCTCCTTGGAAGGAAAGTTATGACCAACCTAGACAGCATATTAAAAAGCAGAGACATTACTTTGCCATCAAAGGTCCATCTAGTCAAGGCTATGGTTTTTCCAGTAGTCATGTATGGATGTGAGAGTTGGACTATAAAGAAAGTTGATTGTTGAAGAATTGATGCTTTTGAACTATGGTGTTGGAGAAGACTCTTGAGAGCCCCTTGGACTGCAAGGAGATTCAACCAGTCCATCCTAAAGGAAATCAGTCCTGAATATTCATTGGAGGACTGATGCTGAAGGTGAAACTCCAATACTTTGGCCACCTGATGCAAGTAACTGACTCATTTGAAAAGACCCTGAATCTGGGAAAGATTGAAGGCAGGAGAAGGGGATGACAAAGGATGAGATGGCTGGATGGTATCACTGACTCAATCGACACGAGTTGAGTAAACTCAGGAGCTGGTGATGGACAGGGAGGCCTGGTGTGCTGCAGTCTATGAGGTTGCAAAGAGTCGGACATGACTGACTGACTGAACTGAACTGAATATGCAAAACAAACAACCCAATCAAGAAGAGAGCAAAAGACTTAAACAGACATTTCTCTGAAGCAGACAAAGAGATGGCAATAAACACTGACCAGTTTACCGAAAGACCAGAATTGCTGAGGCTGAGTTTTGAAGTGACTTGCTTCTTACATGGGGAACACCATGGTGCAAGGTGGGTTGCTTAAGGAATGTGTGTATTTAGTGAAGATATTCCTGTGCAGAAGGAAAGAGATCAGCTGGTTCTTCATAAAAGAACAGTCAGGAAATATCAACATAATGTGTAATGCATGCCTCACTATGGGTAAAATGGAAACTTCATTTGATCCATTATAACCAATGTAATTTTTACCTCTAGAGCTTTGCTACTCAAAGTGTGATTAATAAGCCATCACCTGAGAGTGTCACCCAGATTCACTGAAACAGAACTTGCATTTTATTAATAGGATCCCCAAGTGATTGTATCATACATGCATTAAAGCTTGAGAAATGCTTCCCTGCCATCTTGGTAATTTGGTGAACTTCTATTCATCCTTCAAAGTCCAGCCCAGATATCATGTCTTTCTTAAAACTTCTCCTACCAGAGTTAATCACTTCTTCCTCTATGCTATTTCTGTGGACTGCTTACTTATCTCCATCCTGTTCGCATCACATTGTGTTGTTGATATATTCTTGAGGAAATGGGTATCTTTGTGTTCTTACTTTTGCAGTGTAGTGGCAGTTAATCATGTTATCTCTATAGATACATCTCTATACCTCTAAGATAGATTCTAAGGAGTATTCAATTACTCACTTTAGTTGTTGTTCAATTTAAATCATTCTGGGGAAAAAGTTTTACAATTTTCCCATGACAAAAATCACCTAGTAAGCTTATTAACCTTATTAATTTTATGTGCTCTGCCATAAAATCTGATTCTGCTCTTTTTAGCTGGGCTCCAGGAATCTACATTTTTAGCTAGTAGCCTAATGATTTCTGGTGCATATGGTCAATGTAAAATTCTGGTTTAGAAATATTTCTGAATTGGAGTCTAGGATGCTGAGTCCTGGTCTGGTGGGCTGCTACTGCCCTGCTCATTGCATTGGTCTCTATGTCCTCTACCAAAATCATGGACCAAATACATCAGTGAGGGAGCCACCCAAATTCATTTGGACTATGTTTCTGTAAGGATGCCTGTATAGAGAAGTGAAAATGTGCTCAATTTCAGGCCAGATCAGTCTGAGTTACTCAATACTGATGAGCAACTCCACCATCAAGAAGATCTCCCGGGACTTCCCTGGTGGTCCAGTGGCTGAGACTCTGTATTCCCAATGTAGAGGGCCTGAGTTTGACCCCAGGGCCAGCACAGATCTAGCGCAGCCAAATAAATAAATAAATAAATATATATATATATATATATATATATATATTTTTTTTTTTTTTTTTAAAGGATCTCCCTCTTGAAATTGATCCACTGACTCTTAGGATCCATTCCAGTATTTTGGAAACACATAATGTTATCCACATGCATAGCTCTGATTGTGTGAAGCCTGCTTTGGGCAGGCAATAGATAATATTCCATTTGATTCACACAATGCTAGAAGGCAAAGGACACTATCAGCTTTTAATGATAAGGTCATTGAGCCTCAGTGACATTTTGTGACTTTCTTAGTCACACAATCAAGAAAGGGCTGAGCCAGGAGTCAAAGTCTGATTTGTCTACTTCCAAAGCTATTGCTTGCTTCCTGTTTGTCAGACTGTTTGTTTCTTTAACTACACTTTTCACACAATAATCCCCCAGGGGCTGGCACAGCTGGGGATAGTGAGAGCCCTTCAAAACATCCATTCACTGCACTCCTGTTCCAAGTGGTGCATATAAGCATTTATATAACCATTTATCTCCAGCTGTAGAGTACATCTATACCAAAAGAATGCCTGGAAACACAAAGAAGTGATCTGGTTCTCTCCCTAAAGGAACTTTCAACTAGCTTGACTTTTCCCTAAACTGATGCTCTGAGTCAATGCACACCTCCATGGAGTAACACAAACATGGACACATAGTTTCAAGTTGTTACAATAATTCAATCAAATCATAACAGTATTTTTGCAGTTGATTGGAGAGACAAGAAATTGGATGGATGGCACTTATTTAGTTAATGGTCTAAAGCTCTCCTCAGATCACAAAGCAAAGTTGTTTTTTTCTTGAGAAGGGTTATTATTTTAGCGGTAGGAGGAAAGAATGGGTTAACTAAATTATGATATATCCATAAAAGAATACTTTTATGCTGAATGTTTTCAGTCAACTACAGCTAGGGCATAAAAATGAGCACAGCACATACACTGCCTGCCCTCACAGAACTGATTGTATACTTGATGAAGCAGAATGATCTAGATCTATACATTCTATCAGTGATTCAAAAAATGTTGTAAAAATGCACTATGTGATTTGCAGAGAGTACATAAAAAAATAAAATGCTAAAAAAAGTATGTGTGTATATAAGTGATGTTGCCAGAAGGTTCTACACAGTGTCATTCATTGCAGTTATCTTTGCAGACTAGGAATGAGTTTGGGTTGGGATGGAGGAATGGATGGGAATGGTGGACTTAATAATACATTTTTGTGGCAGGGAGACAACTGCCTACCCTCAAATCCCTTCTTCAGTCAAAAAAAAAAAAAAAAAAAAAACAGAATCTTTCCTAGACTCCTAGTGGCTCAGTGTAGGCATGTGACTAAGTTTTGGGCAAGCTGTAGACTAGAAGTAGTTGTGTAGGACACCAGGGAATCCTTGTTAAAAGGGAAGTGACTAGCCCTTTTGTCCATATTCCTTCTTGCTGCCTGGAATGTGGATTCACCGTTGGCTCCAACAGCCATCTTGGACCATGAGGACATCTTGAGCGTAGAAGCCACAAGCAGGAGGATACTAGGATGGAAGAGCATGAGTCTGCTCCATTCAAACCCACTACTCCTCTGCTGTCTACTATGGGAGCCATGAGCCGCATGTGAATGTCTCAGTAGATTAATCAAAATTACATAAAATTTTTAAAAATTCAGTTCCTCAGCCCAAGCAGCTACACTTCAAACACTCAATAATGACCCAGTGCTGGCCAGTGGCTATCAAATTGGACAACACGGATTTTCATCACAACAGAGTTTTGTTGGCTAGTGCTGCTCTACTGCTTGTTTCCAGACTCTAGAGAATAAATCCCCCCAAATTTATGTCTTTTTTACCTGTATTTGAACACACTCTATTCATGTTTTTTACAAGAACATGTATCAATTTTATGATATAAAATGAATAGAATTTTAAATATACAATTGGACATCAACATGGATTAAAACAAAGATAACTATAAATAACGTGGTTTGATTATTTAAAAATAGAAAAACATTGTATCAAAAATAGATTTTAAAAAACACTAGGTACATGAGAGGTCTGGAAAACTATAAACTTTTAGATTTGTTTCTTTGTTCTGAAGTAAAAGGCTGGGCACCCAAAGTTTATACAACCTTCACTTCGAGTTGACAAAGACCACACACCAGGTAGGCACATACATTTCTATAGAGTTGTTGTCTACACACTGAGCCACGGAGCATATTAAGAATTTTCTGAGAGATACAGTTAACATTCATGGGAGACACTTTTATAAGGATAAGATATGGTCTGGTGCTCTTTAGCTATTCATCAAACTCTCTGCTGTTTGCATTTTGAAAATATACACTGCCATTACATTTTAAATACATTGCGTTATATTGTGCTCTCTTTGAACCTGCAGCAAAATTATGATTCCATTGTGTATTTTTAAAGATTAAATATTTCTCATAGTTTTGCACTATAGCAAGCAAACTGAAGGCTTTTAGCATTCCAGGTCATGTAGATGATTTCTTTCTTTTTTTTTTTATGTAGATGATTTCAACAAGGTTGTTTATTCTTCATTCAACGTGTGCGGGATTCAGGAGAATCATTTGCATTCTTACAAGAAGGTGCCACCCAGGTAATCTTTGGCAAATGATTGTCAGTGAATATTCTGATCTGCCTGGAAAATATGGTATATAACACCCAGGCCAAGGGAACCAAGGGCAGAGAAAGCAAGATTCTGTGGGGGATGTTTATCACAAAGCAGAATAACCTTAACCTTTCTATCAATGGGGTACTGAATGTACTAAGTCCTAAAGCCCCTCATCTGGTACTCTGCCAGCACAAACCAAGGACATGGATCTTCTTCCCCCTCCCCTTAGTGTGTGTGTGTTTATGTATGTGTATTTTATCCTGTAGATCATAATGATATGACATATATGCTGTTTGTGCACATTTTAATTTTCTAATTCCACTGAAAGTCTGAGGCTTCTTCAGATGAGAACTGAAAGCCAGGCAAGTGTATTCTTGGTGGGCAATTGGTACTGTTACAGAATCCCTTTTTCACCTTACTAGGAAAGAAGTGATTTCAAAGGTGGGCATTCTCTGATTGCCATCTCCTTTTTACCTCTGTCTGAGGGATGAAGGGATGAAAGCAAAGAGTGAAGCTGGCTGAGGGGCACGACTGGGAGAGAGGGTTCCAGAAACCACTCCTCATACTGACAACATTTCTGAGTGTTGTGTATTTCCTTCTAGTTCCCTCAGCACAGGTGATTTTTAGCGCACACTTTAGGATGTTGGGCTACTGTTCATTCAACAGAAAACCAAGTGTGACATCCAAAGAATATTAATGAACCACTTAAATTTTTACTGAAGTCTTTTGAAATGTCATGAAAAGGGGATTACATTCCAAACCCACAAAAACTTTGGAAAGTCCTCTTTCCCCTCTTTGTCCCACTGTCTCTGAAGTACTGCCAACTCTTGCAGCATCCCCCAGACCCCCACACTTTCCAAACTACCGTGAGTCTGGGTCTTCTCTGAGATCTGGCCCTCAGCTTTCATGAGGGTCTTAATCTTTTTCTAACATAAATATTTCTAGATTTTCTGGCTATCTTTCAATTCTCCTTTTGCTATTATTAGCAATAACACAACTGAAGGCCTCAGAGGGTGAGCAGGCAAATACAAAAGCTCCCTGGGAAGTGATAGGAAGCAGAGAGCCTGAGGAACTTGCCTGCTGATTTGGATATTTTTGGATCTTGATTACAAAAACTCTGAAGACCCTTCTAACTCATTCCCTCTTCTTCCAACCTCCTTGCCCCCTTAACTTTAGCTGATCTTCAACTTCACTAGCTCTTTTACAACCCCACTTGTCACTTGTTCCCCTCTTTCTCTCTCAGATCCCTCTACTGTGTGACCTTGAGCTTGTCATTCCCGTGCTAAACGCTTGGTCACCTCTCCTACACTGCTGGTGGGAATGTAAGTTGGTACAGCCACTATAGAAAGCAGTGTAGAGGTTCTTCAGAAAAGTAAAAATAGAATTACCACATGATCCAGCAATCCCACTTCTGTGCATATACCTGGACAAAACTTTAATTCAAAGATACATACACTCCTAAGTTCATAGCAGCACTATTCACAATATCCAAGACATGGAAACAAGTTAACTGTCCACTGACAGATGAATGGAAAAAGATGTCTCACACACACACAATGGAATACTACTCAACCAGAAAAAGAATGGAATAATGCTATTTGCAGCTATGTGGATGCAACTAGAGATTATCATGCTAAATAAGCCAGAAAGAGAAAGACATATACCATATAACTTTAATGTGGAATCAAAAATATGGCACAAAAGAACCTATCTACAAAACAGAAACAGATTCACAGACATAGACAGCAGATGTACAGGTGCCAAGGGGGAGTTGGTAGAGGTGGAAGGGACTGGGAGCTTGCGATTAGCAGATGTAAACAATTATATATAGGATGGATAAACAACAAGGTCTACTATACAGCACAGTGAAGGTCCATCTAGTCAAGGCTATGGTTTTTCCTCTGGTCATGTATGGATATGAGAGTTGGACTGTGAAGATAGCTGAGCGCCGAAGAATTGATGCTTTTGAACTGTGGTGTTGGAGAAGACTCTTCAGAGTCCCTTGGACTGCAAAGAGATCCAACCAGTCCATTCTGAAGGAGATCAGCCCTGGGATTTCTTTGGAAGGAATGATGCTAAAGCTGAAACTCCAGTACTTTGGCCACCTGATGTGAAGAGTTGACTCATTGGAAAAGACTCTGATGCTGGGAGGGATAGGGGGCAAGAGGAGAAGGGGATGACAGAGGATGAGATGGCTCAGTGGCATCACTGACTCGATGGACGTGAGTCTCGGTGAACTCCGGGAGTTGGTGATGGACAGGGAGGCCTGGCGTGCTGTGATTCATGGGGTCACAAAGAGTCGGACACGACTGAGCGATTGAACTGAACTGAACTGAACTATATTCAATGTCCTGTGGTAAACCAGAATGGAAAAGAATATGTAAAAAAAAAAAAGAATATCTCCATGTGTACAACTGGGTCTTGTTCTGATGGGCAGGGTCATGCTCAGTAAATCTTTAATCTTTAAGTTTCCCCCTCAGTCAGTCTCTCCCATCAGGAAGCTTCCATAAGTCTCTTATCCTTATCCATCAGAGGGAAGACAGACTGAAAGTCACAATCACAGAAAACTAACCAATCTGATCACATGGACCACAGCCTTTCCTAACTCATGCTGTGTAGGGCCACCCCAGACAGATGGGTCACGGTAGAGAGTTCTGACAAAACATGGTCCACAGGAGAAGGGAATGGCAAACCATTTCAGTATTCTTGCCTTGAGAATACCATGAACAATATGAAAAGATAAAAAGATAGGACACTGAAAGATGAACTCCCCAGGTCGGTAGGTGCCCAAAATGCTACTGGAGATCAGCGGAGAACTAACTCCAGAAACAATGAAAAGACGGAGCCAAAGCAAAAACAACACTCAATTGTGGATGTGACTGGTGATGGAAGTAAAGTCTGCTGTAAAGAGCAATACTGCATAGGAACCTTGAATGTTAGGTCCATGAATCAAGGCAAATTGAAAGTGGTCAGACAGGAGATGACAAGAGTGAACATAGACATTTTAGGAATCAGCGAACTAAAATGGACAGGAATGGGTGAATTTAACTCAGATGACCATATATCTACTAGTGTGGGCAAGAATCCCTTAGCAGAAATGGAGTAGCCCTCATAGTCAACAAAAGAGTCCAAAATGCAGTACTTGGATGCAATCTCAAAAACACCAGAATGATCTCTGTTCATTTCCAAGGCAAACCATTTAATATCACAGTAATCCAAGTCTATGCCCCAAGCAGTAACGCTGAAGAAGTGGAATTTGAATGGTTCTATGAAGACCTACAAGATCTTCTAGAACTAACACCCAAAAAAGATGTCCTTTTCATTATAGGGGACTGGAATGCAAAAGCAGGAGGTCAAGAAACACCTGGAGTAACAGGCAAATTTGGCTTTGGAAGAATGAAGCAGGGCAAAGGCTAACAGAGTTTTGCCAAGAAAACACACTGGTCATAGCAAACACCCTCTTCGAACAACACAAGAGAAGACTCTACACATGGACATCACCAGATGGTCAATGCCAAAATCAGATTATATTGATATAATATGCCAAAATATTGATTATATTCTTTGCAGCCAAAGATGGAGAAGTTCTATATAGTCAGCAAAAACAAGACTGGGAGATGACTGTGGCTCAGATCATGAACTCCTTATTGCCAAATTCAGATTTAAATTGAAGAAAATAGGGAAAACACTAGACCATTCAGGTGTGACCTAAATCAAATCCCTAATGATTATCCAGTGGAAGTGACAAATAGATTCAAGGGATTAGATCTGATAGACAGAGTGCCTGAAAAACTATGGACAGAAGTTGGTGACATTGTACAGGAGACAGGGATAAAGACCATCTCTAAGAAAAACAAATGCAAAAAGGCAAAATGGTTATCTGAGGAGGCCTTACAAATAGTCATGAAAAGAAAAGAAGTGAAAGGCAAAGGAGAAAAGGAAAGATATACCCACTTGAATGCAGAGTTCCAAAGACAAGCAAGGAGAGTTAAGAAAGACTTCCTCAGCGATCAATGCAAAGAAATAGAGGAGAACAATAGAATGGGAAAGACTAGAGATCTCTCTTCAAGAAAATTAGAGCTACCAAGGGAACATTTCATGCAAAGATGGGCACAATAAAGGACAGAAATGGTATGGACCTAATAGAAGCAGAAGATATTAAGAAGAGATGGCAAGAATACACAGAAAAACTGTACAAAAAAAGATCTTCATGACCCAGATAATCACGATGGTGTGATCACTCACCTAGAGCCAGACATTCTGGAAGGCGAAGTCAAGTGGGCCTTAGGAAGCATCACTACGAACAAAGCTAGTGGAGGTGATAGAATTCTAGTTGAGCTACTTCAAATCCTAAATGATAATGCTGTGAAAATACTGCACTCAATATGCCAGCAAATTTGAAAAACTCAGCAGTGGCCACAGGACTGAAAAAGGTCCGTTTTCATTCCAATCCCAAAGAAAGGCAATGCCAAAGAATACTCAAACTACCACACGATTGCACTCATCTCACACGCTAGTAAAGTAATGCTCAAAATTCTCCAAGCCAGGCTTCAGCAATATGTAAACCATGAACTTCCATATGTTCAAGCTGGTTTTAGAAAAGGCAGAGGAACCAAAGATCAAATTGCCAACATCCACTGGCTCATCAGAAAAGCAAGAGAGTTCCACAAAAACAACTACTTCTGCTTTATTGACTATGCCAAAGCCTTTGACTGTGTAGATCACAACAAACTGTGGAAAATTCTTCAAGAGATGGGAATATCAGACCACCTGACCTGTCTCCTGAGGAATCTGTATGCAGGTCAGGAAGCAACAGTTAGAACTGGACATGGAACAATAGACTGGTTCCAAATTGGGAAAGGAGTACATCAAGGCTGTATTTTGTCATCCTGCTTATTTAACTTAAATGCAGAGTACATCATGAGAAATGTTGGACTGGATGTAGCACAAGCTGGAAACAAGATTGCCATGAGAAATATCAATAACCTCAGATGTGCAGATGACACCATGCTTATGTCAGAAAGCGAAGAACTAAAAAGCCTCTTGATGAAAGTGAAAGAGAAGAGTGAAAAAGGTGGCTTAAAATTCAACATTCAGAAAACTAAGATCATGGTGTCTGGTCCCATCACTTCATGGCAAACACATCATGGCAAATAGATGGGGAAACAGTGGAAACATAAGAGTACTTTTGGGGGCTCCAAAATCACTGCAGATGGTGACTGCAGCCATGAAATTAAAAGATGCTTGCACCTTGGAAAAAAAGTTATGACCAACGTAGACAGCATATTAAAAAGCAGAGACATTACTTTGCCAACAAAGGTCCATCTATTCAAAGCTATGGTTTTTCCAGTAGTCATGTATGGATGTGAGAGTTGGACTATAAAGAAAGCTGAGCGCCGAAGAACTGATGCTTTTGAAGTGTGGTGTTGGAGAAAACTCTTGAGAGTCCCTTGAACAGCAAGGAGATCCAACCAGTCCATCCTAAAGGAAGTAAGTCCTGAATATTCACCTGAAGGACTGAGGCTGAAACTCCAATACTTTGGCCACCTGATTCGAAGAACTGACTTATTTGAAAAGACCCTGATGCTGGGAAAGATTGATGGCAGGAGGAGAATGGGATAACAGAGGATGAGATGGTTGGATGGTATCACTGACTCAGTCGACACGAGTTGAGTAAACTCAGGAGCTGGTGATGGACAGGGAGGCCTGGCGTGCTGTTGTCCATGGGATAACAAAGAGTCAGACATGACTGAGCGACTGAAATGAACTGAACTGAACTGATGTGTATAACTGAGTCACTATGTCATACAGCAGAGACTGGCACAACGTTGTATATCAACTATACTTCAATAAAAAAACATGAAAAGTAAACCATTGGTCAGAGAAGGCGATGGCACCCCACTCCAGTACTCTTGCTTGGAAAATCCCATGGACGGAGGAGCCTGGTAGGCTGCAGTCCATGGGGTCGCTAGGAGTCAGACACAACTGAGTGACTTCACTTTCACCTTTCACTTTCATGCATTGGAGAAGGAAATGGCAACCCACTTCCGTGTTCTTGCCTGGAGAATCCCAGGGATGGCTGAACCTGGCGGGCTGCTGTCTATGGGGTCGCACAGAGTTGGACACGACTGAAGCAACTTAGCAGCAGCAGCAGCAAACCACTGGTTCCCTCAGCTGAGACAAGGGATCTGTTCTGGAAGGTCTCTCATGGCATGTGTATTCTGAGGTTGAAGATTCAGGACATGCTGCTCAAGAAAAACACATCTGACTTGATTAAAAGTGAGCATGTGAGCACAGGTTACCCTTTTACCTTTAAACTATTTTTTTTATTGCACAAGTGACACATGAGTATTCCTGTACAAAATCAAAACAGAATTAAGACTTAAATGGTTCCTACCTCCTACCCTAACCCTATCACCTCCATGCTTTAGGATAAAAGAAACACAAACAGACACACACACACACCCAACCCCAAATTTTATTCACTTCACTTCTTTAGGGGTTTGATCTGTCCTTTTCCTGGTGGTTTCCTGCTTTTATACACATATAAATATCCAAAGAAACTGTATAGTATTGTTTTGTGAGGTTTTACAAAATGAACACATGCTGTTTCTGCACACTCTACTGAATGTCAGAAGCTCATCAAAATGAGAGTTGAAAGCTAGGGCAACTGTATTCTAGCAGCACTTTGGTGCTGCTATGAATTTAATAATAAAAGTATAAGTGGAATACTGTGTTCAGTGCCTTTCACTTGCTTCTGTCCTTAATATCAGTCGCTACAGAAAAACCGTAGATCATTCTTTGTAATAGCTGTATAGTATTCCCTGTAATAATAATAAGTACAATTTATTGACTGTTGACAGTTTGCCAAGAACTGTTCTTACTTAATCCTCAAGAAACTTCATGAAATAAGCAGCCAATACTGTTCCCACTTCACAAACAAGAAATCTTGGAACCAACATAAAAATGCCATGCTTTATTTCATCTGCTGCTAGACATTTATGATGTTTCCAGTTCCCTACTATAACAAACATGCTACGAAATCTCCTTGTCCAGGTGTAGGTAGGATGAATAGGAGCAGGCAAGAGCTGAGGGGGAAGGTATGTGCATTTTTAGCTTTAAGACATACTCCAAACTGTGATGGGGTATGGAATGGGGAGTGTGCTGAAAGGATGGCCAGAAAGGGGTGGCTGCAGGGACAATCGAGATTCCAACTTCATCCACTTTTAGGTTGTTCCTAAGAACAATCCTGGGTAGAAAAAGGAATTTGTCACTATTTCTCCTAAGTCCCCTAAGCCCCAGGGCATCGTCTCACTTCTCTTCTTTTCCCCCAGCCCTGAGGACCTTCCACCCACCCAGCTGGTGCATCTGGGCACCAGCTGTGCCAGCTTTGTTAGGCTTAGGAGAGATGTCAAGCCCTTCAGTATTTACTTTATCCCAAGAACATTAAGGAAGGTAGACAGGCCTCCATCCTTGTGCACCATTTATACAGATGTCAGGCTGGGGATGTGGGTTCATTTTTCATTCTTTAATCCGCAGGTATGAATTAAACCATAACTTGCCTCGCTGACACCATGGCATCAATATTTTCTCAGACTGGAACATGGTCTCCCTGTTCTTGCCCACCCTTTAAAAATAAACTTAACATATGGTGTTTGTCTTATGGCAAAGGAATGCAATGTGTTTTTCTTGACATGTGACTCAATTCAAACACTAAGGAAAACTTTGATATTTCAGAGGAGGTTTGCAGTTGGAGGGAATATGCTTGCTACCTTCCCCATTAAACAGGGTAATTCCTGGAGCACAAGATGTCCCAAGTTTCTCAGATGAGTACCTTAAATCATCATACATGTCATGTAGATCCTAGAGTAGTACTGTAGACTCCATGTGATGTCTTAAAATAGTCAGAAACTAACAAGTAAAATGCATCCAGTTTGAGAACAACCCTGATGATGTTTATACAATTTTCTCAATGACCATACAATGCTTGACTAATCATCAAACACACCCCAATGTCACAACACAAACAGACAGTAAAAGTTTGAAGGCAGAGACAACATTAAAATACAAACAGACAATGATTTTTAAAAGTGACTGAACAATCATATTGGGCACAATGCTTAATTGCTACTAGAGCCTTTCTGGGTCTTTGAATCAGTTTCTCTGAGCTCCCTGCTCCTTTCTCCTCACTGAAAAGCATATATGCTATATACGGTATATGCATGCGATGTTGATCTAAGGCTTACATAAAGAAAAAGCAAAATTATTTTGATAATTTAAAATGCTTTTTATCATCTTCAGAAAGGGTAACACCATAATGTAAGCCAGCACTTCATGGGCCCTGTCTTGAGCAGTATCACATTGAAAGAAACCAGAAGTTTAAATCAATCTAATGTTAACTCACATCTCTTGAGAAACCTTAAAGAAGATTTACTTCCTAAATGAAAGCAGCATTTCCTCACAGATGCTAACTCTCTCACAACTTCAAGCTGGCTCATGACTTCCTTCTTCCTAACACGCACTCTCTACGTTCTCCCCAGACTCTTCTTTGATATTCCCAGATGGTAGCTCAGTCTTTTCTGCCCTCACTCTTTGCTCTTCCAAGTGAGTTTTTCTTTGTTTGTTTGTTTCCCCTCTCTAGAAGTGGCTCTCAGAGCTCTCAAAGACAACTCCTCACTGAGTCTGTCTTCCTCTTGATGAGCTTATGGTTTCTTCACTTTCACACTAATGACACTTGGGTCCATACAATTCCTCGTTGTGGGGCTGTCTTGCGCATTGAAGGATGTTTATCAGCATCCTTGGCCTCCACCCACTCGAGGCCAGTAGCACTGCCCCTTAGCTGTGAAACCAAAAATGTCTTCAGACACTGCTCAATATCTCCTAGGTGGTAAAAGCAATCCCAGTTAAGAAAGAGTGGATTACTCTAATCTATGTATTAAAAGCCCTGGGAGATTGGGGAGGAGTGGCTTTGCCCAGAGCAGTGGCTAATGCCAGAGCTTTTCATGGTGGGAGGGGAAGGGAAATAAATGAAAAATATATTTAATAATGTGTGTCTTTATTATAGTACATGATCCGACACTGTGGTCAGGAAATGAAAATGACTCAAATATGAGTTAAAATCACATGTTCTCAGTCATCAAGACAGTATGGTAGTAGCCCAAAGACAGAAATATAGGTCAATGGAACAAAACAGAAAGCCCAGAGATAAATCCACGCACATATGGTCACCTTATCTTCGGCAAAGGAGGCAAGAATATACAATGGAGAAAAGACAATCTCTTTAACAAGTGGTGCTGGGAAAACTGGCCAACAACTTGTACAAAAATGAAACTGGAACACTTTCTAACACCATACACAAAAATAAACTCAAAATGGATTAAAGATCTAAACGTAAGGCCAGAAACTATAAAACTCCTAGAGGAAGACATAGGCAAAACACTCTCCAACATACATCACAGCAGGATCCTCTATGACCCACCTCCCAGAATATTGGAAATAAAAGTAAAAATAAACAAATGGGACCTAATTAAAATTAAAAGCTTTTGCACAACAAAGGAAACTATAAGCAAGGTGAAAAGACGGCCTTCAGAATGGGAGAAAATAATAGCAAATGAAGCAACTGACAAAGAATTAATCTCAAAAATATACAAGCAACTCCTGCAGCCCGATTCCAGAAAAACAAACGACCCAATTAAAAAATGGGCCAAAGAACTAAACAGACATTTCTCCAAAGAAGACATACAGATGGCTAACAAACACATGAACAGATGCTCAACATCACTCATTATTCAGTTCAGTTCAGTCGCTCAGTCGTGTCCGACTCTTTGCGACCCCATGAATCGCAGCACCCCAGGCCTCCCTGTCCATCACCAACTCCCAGAGTTCACTCAGATTGACGTCCATCGAGTCAGTGATGCCATCCAGCCATCTCATCCTCTGTCGTCCCCTTCTCCTCCTGCCCCCAATCCCTCCCAGCATCAGAGTCTTTTCCAATGAGTCAACTCTTCGCGTGAGGTGGCCAAAGTACTGGAGTTTCAGCTTTAGCATCATTCCCTCCAAAGAAATCCCAGGGCTAATCTCCTTCAGAATGGACTGGTTGGATCTCCTTGCAGTCCAAGGGACTCTCAAGAGTCTTCTCCAACACCACAGCTCAAAAGCATCAATTCTTCGGCGCTCAGCTTTCTTCAGAGTCCAACTCTCACATCCATACATGACCACTGGAAAAACCACAGCCTCGACTAGACGGACCTTTGTTGGCAAAGTAATGTCTCTGCTTTTGAATATACTATCTAGGCTGGTCATAACTTTCCTTCCAAGGAGTAAACGTCTTTTAATTTCATGGCTGCAATCACCATCTGCAGTGATTTTGGAGCCCAAAAAATAAAGTCTGACACTGTTTTCACTATTTCCCCATTTATTTCCCATGAAGTTATGGGACCAGATGCCATGATCTTCATTTTCTGAATGTTGAGCTTTAAGCCAACTTTTTCACTCTCCACTTTCACTTTCATCAAGAGGCTTTTTAGTTTCTCTTCACTTTCTGCCATAAGGGTGGTGTCATCTGCATATCTGAGGTTATTGATATTTCTCCCAGCAATCTTGATTCCAGCTTGTGCTTCTTCCAGCCCAGCGTTTCTCATGATGTACTCTGCATAGAAGTTAAATAAGTAGGGTGACAATATACAGCCTTGACGTACTCCTTTTCCTATTTGGAACCAGTCTGTTGTTCCATGTCCAGTTCTAACTGTTGCTTCCTGACCTGCATACAGGTTTCTCAAGAAATGCAAATCAAAACCACAATGAGGTACCCTTACACGCCAGTCAGAATGGCTGTGATCCAAAAGTCTACAAGCAATAAATGCTGGAGAGGGTGTGGAGAAAAGGGAACCCTCTTACACTGTTGGTGGGAATGCAAACTAGTACAGCCACTATGGAGAACAGTGTGGAGATTCCTTGAAAAACTGGAAATAGAACTGCCATATGACCCAGCAATCCCACTGCTGGGCACACACACCAAGAAAACCAGAATTGAAAGAGACACGTGTACCCCAATGTTCATCGTAGCACTGTTTGTAACAGCCAGGACATGGAAGCAACCTAGATGTCCATAAGAAAGCTGTGGTACATATACACAATGGAGTATTACTCAGCCATTAAAAAGAATACATTTGAATCAGTTCTAATGAGATGGATGAAACTGGAGCCTATTATACAGAGTGAAGTAAGCCAGAAAGAAAAACACCAATACAGTATACTAACGCATATATATGGAATTTAGAAAGATGGTAACGATAACCCTGTATGCGAGAGTGCAAAAGAGACACAGATGTATAGAACAGTCATTTGGACTCTGTGGGAGAGGGCGAGGGTGCGATGGTTTGGGATAATGGCATTGAAACATGTATATTATCATATGTGAAATGAATCGCCAGTCCAGATTTGATGCATGAGACAGTGTGCTCAGGGCTGGTGCACTGGGATGACCCAGAGGGATGGGATGGGGAGGGAGGTGGGAGGAGGGTTCAGGATGGGGAACACGTGTACACCCGTGGTGGATTCATGTCAATGTCTGGAAAAACCAATACAATATTGTAAAGTAATTAGCCTCCAAAAAATAAATAAATAAAAAAAAAAACAACCAAACATAAAAAACAGCCCTGGAAGGATAAATTACCTGGTCAGTCATCCCCAGTGTGTTAAATTATCATCTATAACACTGTCTTTTCAAAATATGGCATGCAAGTCAAATCCAGTCAGCCATTTGTTTTTGTAAGGTCTGCAGGCTTAGAATGCTCTTTATATCTTTTTGTGATTTTTTTTAAACCAAAAGACTATATAGTGACATGTGAAAATTATATGAAATTCAAATGCCAATGTTCATAAATAAAGTTTTATTGGAGTAAAAAAAAAAATCACGTGTTCTGAGCTCCGTGTGAGAAAAGCAGGTGAAGCTAACCTAGGGTTATCACCTCGTCCTATAAAACAACCAGGGACCTTGGGTTCAGGTCTGAGAGCTGCCACTTGTTATTGGGTTGAGCAGGTGTGGGCTGGGTCTTGGGCATGAGTACTTGAAAAGGCACATTAGGTGTTTCTGATGTGCACCTCTGGTTAAGAACCTCACTTCTAAGGACTCAATAAATGGAGGCAGCTACAGTGCAAAGCATGTTAGAATGCAGAATCTCTATCAGGTGGATCACTAAATGACCTTGACAAAGGCACCCCACCCTCTGGGACTCATTCTTCTCATCATCTAAACAAGGGTGTTGAACCAAATCAGTGTTTCTTCAAGTGTGGTTCAGGATCACCTTGGCTGTTGGTTAAAATGAAGGTACTAAACTTCAATGAACATTGAAACTGGAACTGCTCAAGGTAAGGACCTAGGGATCTATATTTTTAAAATGCACCCTAAACTGTTCCTATGATAAGGCATTTAGAAATTATTTATATGTATCAGATTGTATAAGCTTTGTTGTCATTATACTTACCTGTGATGTAAAGTGTTATTGTTATTACGTACACTTGACAGATGAAGGAACTAAGAGTCACAGTGATTAAGTGATTCTTTCAAGGCATAGTAACTGTGGGGAGCCAAGTACCAAGCCAAGCAGAACTCCAGCTGCTGCAATGTATACCCTGTCTCTCTTGAACACTGATGTTTCACAGCCGCTGGATCCTAACAGTTTCTAAGGCTCCTGATACCTTGCAAATTTAAAGACTAATTAAAATTCTTTCCAGTGACCTGTCTCTACTGTAAGCACTGATAGATTAATGAAAAGGCAATTGTGGGGAGGAGGGGGGAGTGAAGAGGATTCACTAACATAAACATGAGAAGAATGTGGATTCTAAATATGCAGTTTTTCTTATTAACCACCTTTCTCCAGGCCATCATGGCTAATTCATTGCCATATTTCATTATAGAAACTAACTGAAAGGTTATGAGCAAATACTTTTCAGTCAGAGGTTGCAGTTATTTTCAACTTCAATACTTATTAATGTTTCTGACTTAATGCTGATGGATGGTGAAATTCCAAGAAGTCACGTGGAGACTGGTTCACAGTTTTATACTCACGCCCATCCTCTCTCCCAGATAGACCATTTCAAACAGCTTTATTGGAGAGTCCAGCAGAGGCATTTGTTTTGATTTCCCTCATTAATGTTTTCTCCTTTTAGGATAAATCACAGAGAATGTATACCAGGCTGAACATTTGCAAGCAGAATCCACAAAATAAAGTCAAACTCAGGAATAATTTGGTTATATCTATTCACCATGTCTAGTGTTACTGACAATATTCAGACAATGTAATTCCTATTACACCTGCTTTCAGAAAAAAACCTAGTCAGTAACCCTAAATTAAATTAACATTTTTAGTGTATATAATTTGTAGTTCAGAATGAGCTATAATTATCATTTAGGGAAACCATATGGAAAACATTACCAGCCTTTACTAAGTCTTGGGTTTTAACAGTGATCCATGACTCAAAATGCTTTATCCAAACAGGTTGTAAATTCTAAGACAAGCAAGATGCATTTCAGTCATTTTTATATTAATTCCAAATGAAGAATTCATTGTCTTTTCAAATTATAATAAATTGGAGAGCAATTTCCCGCTAAGCAAATCAAGGAAATTGAAAAATTACTTCTCTGGGAGCTGTTTTCTATATCCTTTTTCTTTTTTAAAGGCTCTTTAAAAGACCTACTTTTATTATTCTTGATGTGTATAGTAATAGGCATTTGCATTGCCACAACAATTTTCTTCCCCTTCTTTAAACTGGAACGTACACTCTGAATAATGTTTAATGTTCAATGTAATTTCATTCTGGGGGGAGTCTGGAGCCTGCAATGAGAGCTCACATTTAAGAACCTCAATTAATATGTAGAAAATGAGCTTCCAAAGCTACTGCCCTTCTCTCTCAATGATGCACTTTACTTCTTGGGGAACCACAGAACTGGTAGTGTCACGGCGAGGCCAAGGATTCACCAAAGCTGTGCCTTGTGGGCACTCAGGTGTCCTTGAAATGCTTGGGATTGTTAAAAATTAATCTGAGATTCAGAATCTTGTACATAATAATCCCTTAAAAGAGAGAGGAAATGGTAACAAACAAAGGATACTACTGAAAACCAAAATGGGGAGAAGAAAGAAAATACAAGAAACAGTGTTGTTGCATAGAAGACAACCAAAAGCAAATAAAACAACTCTTAAAAATGAGGTTTGCTTTGCCTTTTGAAAATCTATTCCTGCCCCTGCTCTCCTCCACCCTCTGCACCTGCTCTATATAGAAACATGGGGAGATTCTCTGATGAGAAGAGAAGGGGGCATGTCTACAGACTGATAGTTTTTGCTCACCCGGCAGAACATTTTGATTTACTCAAGATAGATGTGATCTCTGTTTAGGTTATCTGGACCCAGAACTCTCTGTGCAAGGCCTGTTTTAGGTGAACACTGACACTAGGGATTCTTTTGACTTTGTTTCATAGGATTTTGAAAATGAGTCAGGAGCTTTCCATCCTATAGGCTGCAGTTTCTGCTCAGAGACTGGTTGGTGAGAGTCAGGATCAACCAGAGTGCTGTCACTCTAAAGAACAGTTTGTCCAGGAGCAGGGGGTGGGGGGTGGGGTTGGGGGGGTGGGGGGTGGGGTTGGGGGGCTGGGGGGGTGGGGTCTCATGTGGTAGGAGGAGCTTACCAAATTTTAAACATCTCTTCTGAAGGTGTCGTGTGGTTTCTCCGAAGGCTGCCCTGTTGGCAGGATTTGGGCTTGGGTTAGTCACTGAATACTGAGATTTTTTTTAAACTTGTTGGTTCCCAACTCAGCACAAATCAAGAACAGACACAGGATATCAAACTACTGAATGACTATTGTCCTGTTTCTGTAGTATAAAATACTCTTATTTCATTTTGTTTTTATACTGTGGAGTCGGATAAAGAAGAGAGAAAACTAAGAATAATTTTTATACAGTAAAGAAGTGATAGTCACCATGTGAAAAAATTTCCTCATTGTTTCATCATTCACATCAATTCTCCCAATACTTGTGCCAATACATACACAGACACAAACTTTTAGGTGTAATGGTCAAAGTCACCTCAATCCTCTCCATTTGTGCCAATACAAATACAGACACAAACTTTGTAGATGTAACGGTGAAAGTCACCAATATACCAAGGGCAATTAAGTCCAAAGCCAAGTCACAAACTGTCTTAAAGATCAGTTGAAGAACAATATTGTCTCCCAAAGTCAATTCCAGAAGGAAGCCTAAGACGGTTGGCCTCAGCTAAGCACAAATATGGCCTATGCTAGCAGACGCTCCCCGGTAGGATTCTATGCAGTTTGGAGAAAGATCATGAAAAAGTTCATCGTAGATCTTTACCAAGCACAAAAAAGAAGATATCCTTTCCTAATCTTTTTCTTTTCCTTTCTTGCCTCTTTTCCTTCCTCCCTTTCTCTTTTTCTATTCTTCCACATATTAAGCACAGTTTACTTATAGTACAAATTTAGAATCACTGGAAAAATGTTTAACATTTTCCTCTTGATGATTCTCAGAATAGAGATTCATTCAAAGATTCCATCCTATTTCTTCTCTGTCTATATATAAAGTAGATCGGTGCCTGTATTAGAAATATGTTCATTATTTTAATGATTATTGTGAAAAATAAATGAGATGATGTATGCAAATCTTTTGGCTAAATGCCAGCCGTATAAAATGTGTTCAATAAAGGGTACTGGATACAGATACAGACAGTTACAAATTATATAATAAAAATATAAACATATTATTCTTATTGTTTTTGCTTGGCAAGCTTCCACTTACCCCTAAAACCCCAACCTGAGTTCAACCTTCTCATCACTTCAAAATAGACCTGATTGTTCTATCTTCTACAGCACTCAGGTGCTCACATATTAGGAACTTATTCTGTTGTATTACAGTGAGTTGCCACTGGTGTGTCCCCTTTGCTAGGTCATGCGGTCCTTGAAGACAAGGATTCAGCATCAGACTTCTACAGCCCACGGGGCAGTGTCTGGCCACGTGGCAGGTGCTCACTGACATCTGTTAAACTCAACGACAGTACTGGCTAGAGACAAAGGGAATGTTCCCCTCTTCATGCCCAAATGAAGACGGGAATGTAGAGAATGTTTTTCTTCGCAAAAAGAAATCTCAGGGGCTTACATGAAAATAGGTTCAGTGCTTACAGAAACGAGTGCCAAAAGCAACGCATAAGCAACTCAGCCTGGTGCAGCCCCAGTGCTAGAAACTATCCCAGCCTCTTTCTTTGCCTCGGCAGCTGCAACACAGATGGGGATGAGTGTGTCTCAGTCACGCTGCCACTGGGCTGGGGAGAAGGGGCCAGATTCCAAAAGGAAAAGAATATTTTCTCCCACATGTTCATTTGAAAATACAACTTTCTTTAAAGATCACGGTGCCTGTATCAACATGATTCCATGTGAGTTTGGTGCTCATGGGGCGGAGGGAGAAGGAAGGGTCTCCCGAGTGCTGAAATGATCTCCACGGCCCCCTCACGGCAGCTGTGAGGCTGCCATGGAAGCCATCTTGCCTAAAGATGTTCTTTCATCTTCCCCAAGGTCTTACATTTTCTTCAACCCACAGAGTGACGTGATGGGGACAACTGTAGTCAGAGTGGTGGGAAGCATCTGAGCAGAGAGCTGTGAGCCAGAAATGTCCATTTATGGGGCTGAGTCTGCAAAAAGTGCAATAGCTTGGCCCCACATGACTGCTACACAAGCAAAATTCTGAGCAGCTGTGTGTGGTACCCCCTACGCCTACTGCCTCCCAGGCTGAGAGAATGGTCTTCATCTCTACTGCCTGGCTGCAAGAAAATTCTCCAAGTCAGCTGGTTGATGTTACCCACATCTTCCTGAGTCCCATCCCCAGTCCACAAAGCAAAGGGCAGCTTTTCTTCTTTCTCTGAGTAATGAACTAGGTGATGCATTCACTTAACATCAACAGGGGTGCCCATCGGGCCAATAGGTTAAAATAACTATTGACAGGGCACAGGAAGAGGAATTCTGTCTACTATCCTGCTGAATTGGTTAAGATGAGGGTCTCTGGTCCACTGGCAGCCTCTGAAGGTGATTAATACCAAGTCTGGATTTTAGAAGAAGAATTTAGTACCAGTGGAAACCATTTTTTTACAAACTGTTCAAACAGCCAACAATGATTCTGACAGGTCTCAGAGAAATAACTTGTTTACACTGAGTTTTTCCTTATAAAAATGGGTGGGTTGTTTACTAGATTTTAATGGTATTTGTCTAATATCACCATAGCCTTAATTGCCTCCAGGTATTCGGCGTCTACACACATGGTCCAGTCCAGAAAAAATTCTGTATGATAAACATGTTCTTGTGCCTCCCATTCCTTGAATAGTTCAGCAAAAAGCACCTAAGCTTGGCAGTCCATCTCCACACTTTTGGATGGCCATTTACTCTAGCACTGTGAAGGTGTTCCAGGCACTGTGAAAAATGTCTATGTTTTCCTTGGGAAGCTGATAGTGAGGGCAGAGGAAATTCAAGATAGTTGGTAAAAAGAATGTGTTGTCTTGACCTCCAAACACAAACTCTGCTAATATTACAAGGGGAAAGAGGAAGATAGAAAATGGTCCACAGATAGAGGAGTTTGGGAACCTAGTCTAACCTCTCGGTTGGCCTCAAACTATAATGGGTTTGTGACCACTGCAGATTATTGTGTCCCTGAGAATATCTGATTTGTGTCCTTTGGAGTCTTTATATTGAAGCATCTTTTAGGACAAATATATCCATGGGCCGTAAGATTCATCTTTTATAGAAACTGCATTGATAAAATAGGATGTTACCATGCCTTTGTTTTGTTTCTGTGTCTTATCAAAAAAGCCTTTTTCAGATGCTCAGCATCAACAATCATCAGGAAAAAGCAAATCAAAACCACTGTGAGCTATCATCTCACACTTGTCAGAATGGTTATCATGAGAAAGAAAACAAACAACAAATGTTGGTGAGGATGCAGAGAAAAGGGAACCCTGGTACACTGTTGACTGTTGGTGGGAATGTAAACTGGTGTAGACACTGTAGAAAACAGTATGGAGATTTCACAAAAAGCTAACAGTAGAGTTACCATATGATCCAGCAATTCCACTCCTGGCTGTATATCCAGAAAACCCCCCAAAACACTAATTTGAAAAGATACGTGCAACCCAATGTTCACAACAGAATTAGATAGGGAAGTAACCTAAATGCCCATTAACAGACAAATGGACAAAGAAGAGGTGGTGTACATATATAAAATGGAATATGACTGAGCCATAAAAAAGAATGGAATTTTTGTCAGTTGCATCAACATGGATGGACTTGAAGGGTATTATGTTAAAGTGAAAAAAGTCAGAAAGAGAGAGACACACACTGTATGGTATCACTTAGATGTGGAATCTACAAAATGCAATCAACTAGTGAATATAACAAAAAGGAATCAGACTCGCAGGTAAAGAGAACAAACTGGTAGTGGTTACCAGAGGGGAGCAAGCGGGGAGACAAGAAAGGGGTAGAAGCTATAAACTACTGAGTGTTAAGATAGGCCCAAGGGTGTATTATACAACGTGGGGAATACAGCTAATAGTTGTTACTAACTGTAAATGGAGAGTAATCTCTGAAAATTGTACATATTAAAACTCTTTGTCTTTACCAAGGATATAGAGGTGGGTAGGAAGGAGTAAGACAGCTGGAAAGAGAGAGAGAAGAGAGGGACAATAAAAAGGAGAGGGAAACTGGAGGTGGTGAGAAGGAACAAAAATGCCATATTGACCCAAATGTATCACACGGTAATCTTGCCAGAGCTAAATACTGTAGCCACAAGGATGGTCCTTTTCCAAAAATACAGCCAAGAACCTTGGGGAATTAGATATAATTTGCCCAGAGGACACATGGTCTAGTTTCTGTCCCTGTAAGAATAGCTTATAATGTGGCTTCTCATTTTCTCACTAGAAATTTTAACCTTCAAAGACTACTTCATTTGAATTATATATTTATGCCAATGTGTGTCCTTAAGTTCAGTGAAATTCTGGATCAGTCATCAATTACAGAACCTAGTTTGCTAATGGAGAAAATACAGGGTTCGGCAAGTTGAGAGAATGTCTCTTTTAGGGGATTCCAGAAAAATAGTGTCCTGAGCATATTGTAAACCATCCCTAGCACTGTCTCTATGGCCTTTGCTTTTCCTTTAGCAGAGATGTTAAATTAGAGTGACCTCTATGTCAGATATAACCCATCTGAATTTAACCAATTCAAATTACTATGTTGCAGAGATAATCCATAAAGAGCAAAAAAATATTTCCAAGCTTCAGCCACTGGTATATTTATTTAAAACAATATTAGATAAAATAAAATTCTTGCACAAGAAAAGGATTCCCACAAGAACCTCTGAGGTAATTTCAATAGGATTTCTGGGCCCTGGCAAGTTTAAATGGTCCGTGTATATCAAAAGAGACATTTCAAAGAAGAATTTTGTTTTAGTCACAGCAATGACTCACTGTGAGAACAAGCAGGGACAATGGTAACCCAAGAACCTAGCAGTTATCACAGCAAGGAAGGGACATTTTGACACACAAAATCCTTTCATGATAATCTCAACAATGTAATCTGTACATGTGTGTGGTACTCCACCTCAGAGACAGTGTGCCAAGTTTAGGGGCTGCCCAGAGGATGTGCTGGCTCCAGAACTCTGTACGTCACACACTTTTATTTTTTCACCAACTTTCTGCCTCTAAAGATGAACAAGGAAATTTCTCATACAGATGACATTTTGTAAAAACTTCCTTAAACTTCAGAAATAGCAACAAATATTGGAAAAGAAAGCTGTATTGTTGGAAAATACTGCAATATTGTACAGACCCTTCCAGCAGCCCTATCAGTGGTTGAAATTTCTTTTCTATTCTCAGTTCAGTTCAGTTCAGTCGCTCAGTCGTGTCTGACTCTTTGCGACCCCATGGATCACAGCACGCCAGGCCTCCCTGTCCATCACCAACTCCCGGAGTTTACCCAAACTCACGTCCATTGAGTCGGTGATGCCATCCAACCATCTCATCCTCTGTCATCCTCTTCTCCTCGTGCCTTCAATCTTTCCCAACGTTAGGGGCTTTTCAAACGATTCAGCTCTTCGCATCAGGTGGCCAAGATATTGGAGTTTCACCTTCAACATCAGTCCTTTCAAAGAACACCCTGGACTGATCTTCTTTAGGATGGACTGGTTGGATCTCCTTGCAGTCCAAGGGACTCTCAAGAGTCTTCTCCAACACCACAGTTCAAAAGCATCAATTCTTCGGTGCTCAGCTTTCTTTATAGTCCAACTCTCACATCCATACATGACCACTGGAAAAACCATAGCCTTGACTAGATGGACCTTTGTTGACAAAGTAATGTCTCTGCTTTTTAACAAGCTGTCTAGGTCGGTCATAACTTTCCTTCCAAGGAGTAAGCATCTTTTAATTTCATGGCTGCAGTCACCATCTACAGTGATCATGGCCCTGTTAATTATTTTCCAAGCAAACTTTATATATATGGGAGACCTGTGCAAAATGTAATTGCTTGGCTCAAATTTTTAGCAAAGTGAAAACACAAAATTAGCCAGTATCAAGATAAAAAAGTATTACTAGCACCCTAGAAATTGCCCTTTGGGCCACTCCCTGCTACCTGCCACTCTTCTAACATTGTGGATTGCTTTGTATAGGATGCTCAACTCAGGTTGACCTTCCCCCCCAGGGTATTTGGCAATGTCTGTACACACTATTGGCTATCAAAACTGGGGAATGGGTGCCACTGGCATTAGTAAGCACAGAGATGTTGCTACACATCCTACAATGCACAGCACAGCCCTCGACAACAAACACCTGACTTCAAATGTCAAATGTCAGTATCTTCAAGGTTGAGAAACAATGGTTTACAAATAGAATCATGCCATATGCTTTCTTTTGTATCTGGTTTCTTTTGTTCACCATGATTTCTGTGAAACTCACCCCAGTGGTCGTGTGGATCATGAGTGCATTTATTCTCATGCTTCCAGGTAGTCCCTCACTCACTCTTTATATGGTCCCCCCACCCCCACATTTTCACTTGAAGATATTCTTCAAAATATGCCAGTCTTTTTAAAAATTTCAAATCTTCATTTTATGCTTTGCTTTTAGGCACCTTAAAAAAAATGAAGTGCTAGTATATTTTGTCATGATACACTGCTTGACTGCTTGTTTGGTTGAGTGACTGATTCACTTGTTCTTCTGTTTTTTCCATTTAATCAAATGGAGATGACTAAAGAAGTTACATCTTTAGGCCAACAGCAGTACTCTCAGGTGCTAGGATCGGGGAAATCATGCTTGGGAGAAGAGCAGGGTGGTTTTGGTGGTTGGTAAGCAGGTAAAAAGGATGTCACCCTTGGTTACCTTCTCAAGATAACATAAGTTTATTTTCACATGGTTTCCTCCTATGTCTTCATTATTATCTTACACATCACCTTAAAACTATTGAAAAGACAACACTTTTAGAGTATATACTGAGGGAAAAGCATCACTTCCCAGAAGATACTTTCTACTCCCTGGCCACATCCTTCTGACACTATACAATGGATTTTACCTGATAGGCAAAATAATGAAGTTCATTGGGTCCTTCAGTCTCTACATGACCAGAGGGGATGACAAATTAACTGTCCCTGTGTAAGTTTTATGTGAGTTCTTAAAGCAAATTGCATTGCTGTGATGTTCTAGACCTGGGTTTCTTGACCTCAGCACTACTGACACTTTGGGCCACTGAATCATCCACTGTGGGGAGCTGTTCTGTGCAATGTGGGATAGTAACATTATTCCTGGCCTCTACCCACTAAATGCCAGTAAGATCACCTCCTGTACCTACTTATGACAATCAGAAATGTCTCCAGACACTGCCCAATAACCCCTGGGTAGGTGGGGCAAAATCAAGCCCCATTGAGAACTACTGCCCTAGCGGACAGGACACATTTCTTTGCCAAACAAAAATTCCATTATTCTACTAGTAAATAGTCCAGCTTAATAAAATTTTCAGGCTTCAAATGCCAGCAGAGGGAATATCTTTAGTATTCATTCTCTTTAAGACACAAAGCAGATTTAGGAACTGGAATAAACACACTAATCAATGAAATTATCATCTGGAGATCAGAGTTGGAACAGCTATGGCCTGGCTCCATGGTTGTTTTCTTCCAATGGGCCTTTGGAATGTTTAAAGGTCAGCTTTGGAAGATAAACCTTTCAATTCTTAGCCTCTGTTTTGGCTTGGACGCAGGTTGAGTGTGGGATGGCGGGAAGCCTGATATCTGGGGACACTTCCCTTTCACTAAACATTTTGGCAGATAGCATTCCTATTATGCTTGAATATTGCATCCTAGGGACATGGTTTTCAATGTGCAGGGTACTGACCTTCATAACACTGGGGGAAATCATGTCTCGGTCAATAGGGAAGAAAAGAGCTAAAGTTTATTGAATAGTTACTATCTTCGTGACACTGTGCTCATCACTTCATATGCTTAACCGATTTAATCCTCACAGCAATATAAAGTAGTAAATATTATTATGTGTGCATTATTCCTAACAAGGGAACTGAGGTTAAACATTTTGTTTAAGGAGAAAGAGCTAGCATATGGCAGAGCTAGAGGCTGAACCTAACTCTAATCCACCTAAGTGTGGTGGATTCAAGGAGACTGCATAAAACAGAAACACTCACAGACTTAGAGAACAAAGTTACTTGGGAGTGGGGTGGGGAGGGGAAAAAAGCCAAAAGCTCACCTGACACCTCCCCACAAGACACACAGCCAAACAGGTGGTTCATAACAGAGTGGGGCAAGAATCCTCCTGCACTAATTCTTGCCCCTGCAGAACTTATAACTTGGCACCACAGACACTTCACCTTGTGGATTAGGAGTATCCAACACTGGTTGTGTTCTGAAATGGACCCCATGCAGGAGACTCCTTCGCCCACTACTGCAATCTGTCCACCAGTCACACACAGCTACAACTGAAACAGCCCTTCTCCTTCCATGCAGAACCTGATCCCTGATGGTTATCTGTGCAATGTCTACCAGGTTATATTGTATTTTGCAACAGGTTGGCCAGTCATGCCCTTAGTCCCCCTAGCTGCTTTAGGGAAAAAAATGAATATACAGACAAATTTTGTGTTTTATACATGTATACACACATATATAATTTTTTCAGTTGATTTGCCTATAAAGTACAGGAAGTAGAGAAATCACAGTCGTTCAGTGTAAAGGCCTCTAAAGAACTTATTTCCTAATGGTACCACACCTTCTTAGGAATGCACTGTCCTTTGGTATCCAGGGGCCAGCCCCTCAACAAAGAATTGTCCAGCCCCAAATGTCAACAGTACTGTGGTTGAGAAACCCTGATGTAGATCAACTATTTTGAAATACATATATTCCACATATATATATACATTTCATAAGTATATAGATAGATAAGTTTTACTATGTAAAATAGAACTTATAATTCATTTCCAATAAAGATCTCTGAATACACATGGGATAGAAGTAGAGCTTCTATCATGTAAAAACTATTTAATGAATATGATTAGGAAGTTGAAAAGATTTCTTAAAAAGATACTAAAATTATTAATTCAGATAACATGAGGGAAGATATGTACAGCTGCACACAATAATGACAAACTGCTATAGAAACAGGCATGCTGTATGTGAACAATGTTTTCATGTTATTGTGCTGAATTTCCCAATAATCAGATCACAAGGAAAATGAGAACCACATATTTAGATAACCAAAGACCTGCTGGTTCCATAACATTGGAACACCACCATTGCATATTCTGGGGAGCTGAAATTATGAAGTCCAATTTCTGTAAAATCAAGGAATCTTTGTAGGTAAAATTGATAACTCAGTAAGACAGTGGCATAGCTGATCCTACTGTTTTCTTTTTCAAGTAAAGAGAGAAAGTGGAACTGAGGTTATCATCCTGGTCCTTGCAACTATGACCCTGTGGGCCATCTGGTTACCAAGGATGGGGTTGTTAACCAGGGCTTGGTGCAACAGCTTTCTCAGGCCAGGACCCGTAAGAAGTGGCTGGTCCAACTGAATTTTTCTTCTTTTTCACTGTAACATGTCAAGTTTTTTTTCTTAATTACAAATTTTGAGATGCTCATGAACTCCCATGGAAACAATGAGCAGGAAATTAAATAATAAGGGATCAGCAGCTGGGAATAAATTTTAACTTATTTACATTCAGAAACATGCATGACTGTAGATAAGTTATTTCCTCTCTTTGGCCCTTAATCTCATACATAAAATGAGAGAGGTGGATTAGATGCCTTACGCGTGCATGCTAAGTCCTATGAATCACATGCTGACAGAATAAATTATATTTATTGTGATTTAGAAGTGATCAGGATGATCCCTCCTCCTCCTCACACTCTTCCTTTTTTTAAACCAAGTAACTTTTATTTTAATGTTTTTATTGAAGTATAGTTGATGTACCAATGCTGTGTTAGTTTTAGGTGTAGAGCAAATTCAATCGATTCAGTTATACATACACATGTTTACAGTAGATACATGGATATCTACTCTTTTTCAGATGTTTTTCCATTAGAGGTTACTGCAAGATACTGAGTACAGTTCCCTGTGCTACATAGTACAACTTTGTTATTGATCTGTTATATACATAGTAGTGTGTATCTGTTAATCCCACATTCCCTAATTTATCTCTCTTCCCTCCTTCCCCTTTGGTAACTACATTTGTTTTCTATATCTGTGAGTCTATTTCTATTTTGTAAATAGACTAGAGAGTTCCAGAAAAACATCTATTTCTGCTTTATTGACTATGCCAAAGCCTTTGACTCTATATGTGAACAATGTGTATGTGTATGGATCACAATAAACTGTGGAAAATTCTGAAAGAGATGGGGATACCAGACCACCTGACCTGCCTCTTGAGAAACCTATATGCAGGTCAGGAAGCAACAGTTAGAACTGGACATGGAACAACAGACTGGTTCCAAATAGGAAAAGGAGTATGTCAAGGCTGTACACTGTCACCCTGCTTACTTAACTTATATGCAGAGTACATCATGAGAAATGCTGGGCTGGAAGAAGCACAAGCTGGAATCAAGATTGCTGGGAGAAATATCAATAACCTCAGATATGCAGACGACACCACCCTTATGGCAGAAAGTGAAGAGGAACTAAAAAGCCTCTTGATGAAAGTGAAAGAGGACAGTGAAAAAGTTGGCTTAAAGCTCAACATTCAGAAAACAAAGATCATGGCATCTGGTCTCGTCACTTCATGGGAAATAGATGGGGAAACAGTGGAATCGGTGTCAGACTTTATTTTTGGGGGCTCCAAAATCACTGCAGATGGTGATTGCAGCCATGAAATTAAAAGACGCTTGCTCCTTGGAAGGAAAGTTTTGACCAACCTAGATGGCATATTCAAAAGCAGAGACAGTACTTTGCCAACAAAGGTCCATCTAGACAAGGCTATGGTTTTTCCAGTGGTCATGTGTCTGGGAGTTGGACTGTGAAGAAAGCTGAGCACTGAAGAATTGATGCTTTTGAACTGTGGTGTTGGAGAAGATTCTAAACCAGTCCATTCTAAAGGAGATCAGTCCTGGGTGTTCTTTGGAAGGAATGATGCTGAAGCTGAAACTCCAGTACTTTGGCCACCTCATGCGAAGAGTTGACGCATTAGAAAAGACTCTGATGCTGGGAGGGATTGGGGGCAGGAGGAGAAGGGTCAACAGAGGATGAGACGGCTGGATGGCATCATTGACTCGATGGACATGAGTGTGAGTGAACTCTGGGAGTTGGTGATGGACAAGGAGGCCTGGTGTGCTGCGATTCATGGGGTCGCAAAGAGTCGGACACGACTGAACTGAACTGAAATAGACTCTATTTTGTAAATTTATTTATACAAATAAATTCATTTGTATCATTTTTTAGATTCCATATATAAGTGATACCATATTTGTCTTTGACTTACTCCACTTAGTATGATAGTCTTGAGACAAGGTTTTTAATAAAATGAACAATTTCTTTGGAAAAAGCAGGCTGACAACACTAGGCTAGAGGAGCTCTTATCTTTGGGTCAAGTGCTAAAATCAAAATCAACAAAAATATATAAAGAAAAAAAGCTGAGAGTTCATAAAACAAGGCCAGAGGTTGTGCCCCTATCTTATTTTACTCTGCTTATAGTCAAGGTTGCTCTTTTTCACAAGTGAGGCTTAAGAAAATTGCACTGAGGGTGCTGTTCAATCCCTTTACCATGACTTGAGAATCACTTGAAGACCCTCTAAGTGGAGCCATGTTCATCACCCATCAGGGGAAGAGGCTGTGGGTCAGCATAGAGGCACATTCAAGCTCTACCTGGAAGAGTTCTCTTCTCTTAGGTGTTTGTGTTTTTGCTTATAGCTGGGTTGATGTTGCTTTATGAAGGTGTGTGTATTTGGCATGGCCTCAAATCCAAATCAGTAACTTCTGTTCATTAAATTCCAATCTGCATGTTTTTTTCATGGGGACATTTTCTCCAACTCAACTTAAGTTCTAAGGAGATTTCAAAAAATGACCACCAAGTTCAAGAGGAAAGATGCTGTCACTGCATCTGCTGGAGGTGGTAGGGGTTCCTCCTTGCATGTAAGGAATTGTCCTGGCCAGTAACGGCTCCCCTAGTCCCACCAGTGTGAGTACAGGAGGTGGGATATCCTTTGGGACATTCTTCGTGTTCAGGGCCCTGGGTTTGTTGCCCCACAGCTGAATTCCAGAGCATTGGTTCTCACATCCTCACTGAGGTCTGGAGAGTTTCCTGGAGGAGTTCTCCCAGCAGAACAAAGCTTATTGTTTGTCCAGATGGTGTTTCTATCAGTCTCCAGACCAAATCAGTGAGGAAGCAACTCTCACTTCAAGAATTAATGAGGAAAATAAAGTTTGCCTTTCCTGGGAAAGGAATATATTAGGCAATTTATCATCCAACAATAAGGCCCAGGTAAATAAATGCCAGTCATGAGGCTTTGACTCTTAAAGAACCAGGTCACGTGAACTCCATGCTCCAAGTAACCTCCAAACCAGCTCTTTAGGCTCCTTTCCCAAAATCTGGTACATCAGCTTCCTGGACCTGGCTGGAAGGAGCTGAGACTGTTGGAATTTGGCCTGGGTTTGTAAATCTTTAGCTAATCAGGGCCTATTTTCATATTTCTTTAAAAATTTGGAAAGATAATGAGTATTATTTTAAATTACCGTGGCAAGGTTTTTGACTTCTCACTTTCCCTGTAGAAGACCTTGGTTTTCCTCACCATCTGTGGCACCTCTGTAGGTGAGCTGCGGAAGGTGGCCATGCCTTTAAAATAAGGTCTTATTGTTTGAGTCTCTCATCCTTGTCTTTCAACATGCTGATGTGCTCTGGCTATACTTTTGGAAACTGGCAGCCTTAGGGAGGAATTTGTGACCTGTATTATGATTTTTGCTGTGTTTGCCAGTCCTCCCCTGATTCCAGTTGAGTCAGTCCTGTTGGGTCTTGATGCTTATTCTTTTTTTGTTTACTCCACAGGGGATTTCATCACAGGGCCTCAGGGCATGGACTGCATATGATTTCTGTATATATGATGAGACTCAGCCTCAAAGTGGATTCCAAGTATTGGGCAATCTCTCTTCAACCGCCTTCCCAAATGGTACTTTTACTCTACTTTTTACCTGCATTCAATGGTAGGTTTCACCTTCTTGCATATAAAAGAAGTTTATGGTGAATTTTTTAGCCCTGAATTGAGAATGATGGTGTGGAGGGCTGGAAAGTGACTTTCTGGGGAGGTTTTTTTTTTTTTTTTTTTTTCTTTTTTCAGGACATTCTTTGAGTTGCTTTCATCATGAAGAATCTAGTGTTGTGACCAACTTGAGAAGTAACTGCTGTAATTTAATGGTTGGGCTCAAGCACTATAGATTTGGTAGAATAAGGACTGTAGGCTGACTCTTGGATTAGATCCATCTAAACTGGTTATCACAAGAGCTGGTATCTTTTTCTACTGTGACCTTCTCTTTCATGACAAACTACAACCAATCCACAGATCATAGCACCTGAAGATGGGGGATTTTCCTTTTACTCATAGGAACAGAACAGAGAGACCTTTTTATCATTCATCAACATCAAGTGTACTTTGGGAAGTCCCAGTTGGTATTTCTGGGCTCACAAAAACCAAGACTGGGCTAACTCCAAACCCCAAAGGATCTTGCAACAAGAATGCTTCAGCCCATTTGAAATACTTTCCAGGAATCTGAAGCGTGCCCTCAGTTCAGTTCGGTCTTCATTTCCTGAGTATGATGAAGACATTAAGATTGATATTGTGGACTTAGCTCTCTGTCTTATTTTTCCTCTTCTATTCCTACTATTCCTTTTAGAGAGATTTAAGTCTTCTTATATGGCTTTGGAAACAATCATGAGCTCAAGTTACTTCTTCCTTTTAGCTCCAAAATGTAATACATTAAAGTGAATTCACAGGGTGAAAATTCCTAAAACATGTCAACAGTCACTGTCCTGTTATTCTGCTGCTCCAAATTCCACAGTGCTTCCCTGCTTCACTCAGGGTAAAAGCTACAGTCCTTATAGGGGTGTCAAGGCTCAAGGCTTCTGACCATGTTGTGCCTTCTGACCTCAATTTCTTTTCTGGTTCACTCCTTGCTCTCTCTTGAACATCCTAGGCAGGTGCCTGCCTTACAGCCTGTGCCTTAGCTCTTCCCTCTGCCCCAGTCACACAGCTCATTTCATGTCTCCTCCAAGGCTTTGCTAACATCTCAGTCTTAAGGAGCCCCCACCACCTGACCAACCTATTTAATTCTGCATTATGTCTCCCTAACCTTCCTCAGGACTCCTGATTGCTCTACTCTGCTTTATTTTTTCCAAAGCATTTAGAAATACTGTGTAACATTAAAAAAAATGCTATTCTCTCACCCACTCAAGTATTAGCTCCATAAGGGCAGCAATTTTTGTCTACTTGGTTCAAGATAAATACAACATGAATACAATAGAATAGTGTCCTAGTACTGGGTACACAGAAGGTACTAAATATATTTTAATTTTTTATTTACATTTAAAAAAATACCTAAAGTGAGATCATGTAGTATTTATCTTTCTCTGACTTATTTCACTTAGCATAATACCCTCAAGGTCTATCTATGTGGTGGCAAATGGCAAAACTTCCTTCTCTTTTTTAGTGGTTAAATAGATTTCCATTGTGTGGACACAGATGCAGATATATACACATTTTCTTTATCCATCCATCTGTTGATGGACACTTAGGTTGCTTTCATACCTTAGCTACTATAAATAATGCTGCAATGAACATGAGTGTGCAGGTATTTCTTCTGCATAGTGATTTCATTTCTTTTGGCTATACAGCCAGAATTGGAATGCTGGACCATATAGTAGCTCTATTTTTAATTTTTTGAGGAACCTCCATACTGTTTTCCATAGTGGCTATATCAGCCTTTTTTTTTCTTTTAATAGATTCACTTTTTTTAAGCTGTAGGTCTTTTACTTCAAAACAACCTCTCTGCTCCTCTAAGCTTTAAGAAAATTCAGAATTTCAGAGTTTTGTGCAGACACAGTCGCTTCAGACTGGGGTTACCCTTGTTAAAATAAAAAAGAAACAAGAAAAACCTTCTGCATTTCTCAGATGAATGCAAAACACATAGTAAACAGTGTTCTTAGTAGTGCCAAATAGAAAGATTTTTTATAACTTTGAGCACACATGTCTCTATGCAAAACCATCTGGTGGCTTCCCACCTTGCCCACGAGCTACAGCCCTGACACTGACAGATCTGGGAGTCTGCATCTTGGCAACTTGATTAAGCCGGAATTAGTTTTCACAGAATCCTCTTCCCTAAATGGTTCTCGGTCAGAGTTGGCCAGAGAGGAATTTGAGCAAGATCTGGAAGGCAGAAGGACAAAAGTGGCCACAACTCTTTGGAGGTTTTTCCAGTCAAATATGGAGAAGGACAAATACAGATGGGTCTAGAAGACTCCAGGTGTTTCTCACTCTCCTCTGCCATACACCTAGCTTTTCTTGGTTACTGACTGACAGCCGCCCCAGGTCCAACTCCACATGCTCGTTTGTGGACACTCAGAGGTAGGGGATACATATGCATGGGCTATAGACTCCTGTGGACTTCTTTGCTAGCTCTTCTTTGTAATCCCATCCCAGCATCTGGATACACACCTGGATCCTAGCTCAGATCCTCATGACAGCTCCAACTTATTCCCTACACCAGGCTGGTTAGTGACTCTGCCCTGACAGGCAATACTCCTTGCCAGACTTTTACTTACCCAGCTGCTCCCACAAATATGAAAAGTCTCATTCCTATAATAAAGCCCTTATTTCAAAGTATTCATAGGGGTTCTGCTTTTCTGACTGAACTTTCACTAATACAATCAACAACCTAAGAGGTAGGATCCTCTTAGGTTACACCCTAAGGTTACACCCTAAGGGTTACACCCTAAGAGGTAGGATCACATTTGGGGCTTCCTCTACCTAGAACATTCTTTCTACACATGGTCACAGGGCTCACTTCCATTATCCTTTCAGGTCACTGTTCAAATGTCATCCTAGAATGTCAGTCCTAAGGTAAGAGTGGCTCATCCCCCTCCACATGCTTGGCTGTCTCTTTCTCCCTTACTTTGAGCTATTTTCCTCTATAATATTGATCATCAGTTGGCATGTTATTATTTACTTATTACCTGCCTTCCCACAGGGATTCTTTCCTAGAGTCAAACTGGGAGTCTAGGAGTCCTTGGAAAACAAAATAATCATATCCTTATTTTTACTGCCCTCTAACTGAAATTTAACGTTTCTTTCAATTATAAGTACAGACAGCAAACTGAATGTGTAGCAGTGCCTGTGACTTGTTAGCAGCAAGAAATTGCAGGTATGTTTCCCATGATGTTACAGCTGTTGACAATATCTTAAAGTACCATTTATGCCCACTGCTTAGAAATTATGGTCGTCAATGGGCTTGCAGCTAGGTGGCCCATGATAGAGTCTTCCTGGATACAGATGCTCACAAAATGGCTGATTATAGAGCAACTCTATGCTTGGCTGTCATTCAGCTACCAGTGAAACCACAGCTTCTTGCATTCTGGTATTTCTCACTTACAGTGTTAATCAATATGTAGAAAGACTGACAAGCAAGACTAACAAGCAAGACTATTGCTTGTTAAAAGTGTCTAAGAATACATAGTTCACGCAAGAATTCTTAACTCTCTATAAGGTTGCATGGCCTTCTGTAATAAGGACAGGCATGCAGTCTAGGAATAAAGACCAGATAACTTCAAATACATGTGATGGTTGAGATAATTATCTCAGTTATTTAAAGTAGCCTACAGCTAAGAGAGTGTGCAGTAATAGGGGTCAAGTACAGCACAAGTTACTGACTTTCAATATAATTGCTTTTCTTTGAATTCTGTGTATTTTTATTTTCTACATTTGAAAACACTACTCTGAGAAAGGATCTCTAGACTCTACCAAACCACCATAGAATTTGTGGTGCAGGAAGAGATTAAAATCCTGAACTAGAATGTGTTACAAGAGGGTAGAGATTTTTCTAACTGTTCGTTTCTTTTGCTCAGGAATCTACCATTTGGCAGGACTTGATTAATTTCAAGAATAAGCTAGGGCCAGGCAGGACTCTATTATTTATATTCTTTTCTCACCTTGGCATCCACCTCTTCGCTTTTTCCCAGGGCTACCCTTCCCCGTATTCTCTAGGCGTGGCATATTCATGAAAGGAAGGCATCTCTTGGAAGTGACAGGAGATAACATTCCTGAAGAGTCTACTGACAGGTAAGGGTTTTTCAGGACACAATGCCAAAACTACTTTTAAAAAAAAAAAGCTTAAAATATCCTAACAACAAGAAAGAAATCCCGTAATAGCTCATACTTTGGGGATTTCCATGTTGCTCTTTTTCCCCATGAAAGATACAGGACACTGTACTCAGAACTGGCACTTGCACTGTTTTAGGAATACTGACTCACCACCTCCTCTCATAAAGGTCTGAGGAATTCTGAGGTGATGGATTTTTCTCTACTGAAAACCGCTGGCCCTTGTGAGGCCCCCAGTGCTCTACTATTTGGACAAGAAACTTGTGAACATTTTGCATATTAAAAGAAAAAGCCATAGGAAAAAAGTAGTTTTAAAGTATTGTAGTTCATGTCAATGAATGCAACCAAGATGCACAAATCAACTCACAAAGCCACAGTGGGATTAAGTGGAAACCCCACTGTCACTCCATCTGTGTGAAGACTTCCCAGTGCACTTCCAAACCTGCTACCTCACATGATCTTCCCAAAGTCCAGACAAGATGGGCTGAACAGTTCCAAACATATGAAAAGGACCCAGTTTCTCAGGATGGGACAAAATTATAAAAAAGGGAATTTTCTAAAGAAAGCTATACTAGATTTGATTAACACCTGATTGGCAGGGTTCTATTACCTAATTAATAGATTTCTAAAGGCCTATTAAAAGATTTCTTATTTACTTATACATATTTCAAGGGAAGAGAACCAACATTTATTGATTTTTTTTTATTACTTCTAGGCAGAGTGCTTGTTGCTTGACAAACATTTCATTTGAATTTCCCAGCTACTTTAAGAGGTCAATATCAGGGGAACCAAAGCTCAGAGGGGTTAGGTGATCTATGCAAGGTCGCACTCTTTCCATCTATCAGAACATGCTGCTCCAGAGCTCACAGAATTTCCCAGACTTGAGCCATTTCATACTATCTTTACGGTTCTATTGTTTGCTTTATGTTGTTCTTTACATTGGCTTTGAAGATTAAAGAAGAAACTTTACATTGTTGCTGATAGATAGTACCACTTGTCACAGATTGAGGGTAATTGTAAAAAATAAATCAATGAGAACAGGACAATGCTGGCACATTTTATCCAATTGCAGTCATTAGTAAACGTTCTGAGCCCGAGGCTGACGCTCCTCAACCCGAAGCTAGCAACTGCTGGAGATGGATTAAAGCCATCATGACTGCATTACTTTGCTGGGTTGCCATAACAAAGTATCAAAGCCTGGAAGGATTAAACAACAGAAATTTATTTTCTCACAATTCTGGAGGCTGGGGGTCCAAGGTCAAGGTGTTGGCAGGTTGATTTCTTCTGACACCTGTCTTGGCTTCTACATGGCCCTCCCCTTGTGTCTGTACCTGGTCTTCCCTCTGTACTTATGAGTGTGTGCAAATCCCCTTCTCTTATAAGGACACTAGTCATATTGAATCAGGGCCCACCCCGAGGATCTCATTTAACTTATTTAACTTTAATGACCCTATTTCCAAATTTAGTCACATTCTGAGATTCCTGGGGGTTAGGACTTCAAATTATGATCTTGGGAGGGACTCAATTCAGTCCATGTGTACTGTGCTTAGTCGCTCAGTCATGTCTGACTCTTTGCAACCCAATGGACTGTAGTCCACCAGGCTCCTCTGTTCATGGGGGTTCTCTAGGCAAGAATAATGGAGTGGGTCGCTGTGACCTCCTCCAGGTGAGGCTTCCCAACCCAGGGACTGAACCCAAGTCTCCTGCATTGCAGGCAGATTCTTTACCATCTGAGCCACAAGGGAAGCCCAAGGATACTGGAGTAGATAGCCTATTCCTTCTCCAGGGGATCTTCCCGTCTCAGGAATTGAACCAGGATCTCCTGCATTGCAGGCGGATTCTTTACCAGCTGAGCTACCAGGGAAGCCCAAGTCAGTCCATAACAGCAGCAAAATGAAACATTCGCCTTGGAATAATAAGAAAAGTTCCCTCATCACTTGATAAATATTATTTAATGCCATGACCCAAAACCATCTAAAGTTGTCTCCTAAACCACTGGTGATACTCATCCTATGTTCTGGAAAACACAAATACTGGCTCTGTGATAGATATCTTTGTCACATGCTGTCAGCATTTCCCCTTGGCCCTGCCAGGGTAGATGTCACTTGAAATTTTCTTAAGTTCCCCTGTATGCCGCTGGCTTCTGAACTCAGCCTGGGGCTTTCTGTGGCCTTTAAGAGTCTGCTTGACAAGCTCACAGGGTGGCAGGCCAAGGTACAAGGAGTTAATTTTCCCAAGGAATAATCCTTAAATAGTTGATGAAAAAGTACTCCTGCTTCCTTATAATTTGCCAAGCCAATTTCAAGGGTTTTCTATACAGACCCTCAGAGTCTCCAGCAAAATGTAGCCCCAGTGGCCCAGGACATCAACCCACTCATTAACCCACCTCTGATGACCTTCTCCCCTTTCTTGGTCTCACCCCTACTCCCTCATTGTGCTCTTCCCAGTAAAATAACTTCATCTAAATCCTTTTCTTAGGGTGTACTTTTAGGGAATACAGTCAAAGAGTACATCTATGATTTTCATCTAAAAATGAATAAATAAGATGAAACTTTATTTCCAGCTAACCCAACTAGAAATCCAGCTAATTCCAACTGTTACTTCCAGCTAATCAAGCCCGGTCCTATATTACTCTTGCTCCTAGAACAATGAGGTGAATGCAGATGTAGAAACCGACATGGAAATACTATAAGATGACCTCTTAGATACTTTTCAATGACCAAAAATTTCTACAGTCCTAATTCAAGTCTTGATCATCCCCTTTGATGATTCAATCTCCCTCCTCATGCTGGAAAATTGAAAGCTTTTAACTTGGCCTTACTAACCATTGTAGGCATACTAAGTATGTCTTTTCTTTTTGGCCTTCAGGCAATTTGGGGGATAATCTCTTGACATCTTATCTTTCTTCTGCAGACTGGACTCCTTGGAAGTGGATTTTCTGATGATAAATTTAAAAGAAAACCCTATCCCTATAAGGGGAGAATAACCTAATTGCTCATTTTACTTAAAAATGAAGAGGTTTGCTGATGATGTGTTGATGTGACTTTGGAGAACAGTAAGAAGAGAATTCCATGCATACCTTTAGAACATTATCAGCAAAAGTTGTGTACCAAATGTATAGCTAGATCCACAAATAAGGCAATAAACCATATGGACACACTGAGGCTTCTGATTCTTATTAAGCTTTAAAAAAATATATGTCAACAGAAAAGCATAGAGAATGATGTACTGGGCGCCCACTTACCCACAGCAAAACTTAAAGAAAGCTTAATTTGAAATAGCCCTTTTTCTCCTTTTAGAGAAATGAAACATCACAAATATGCTTGAGACTCCCTAGTACCCCTATTTCTATCTCCCTCCTTCCCCAGATGGATTTTGTTTTTTATCATTCCTAAGTCTGTTTTAATATTTTTATTACACATGCAATATTATAAACAACAGTATTATTTTGCATGTTTTAAAACTTTCCATAAGTGGATCATTCTGTGTGGATCATTTTACAACACGATATTTTTTACTCAATATCATATTTTAGAAATTTATCCATGTTTACATGTCTAATTTAACTCACTCATTTTAGCTGCTATAAAATATTCCACTATATGAACAAATCACATTTTGTTTTTCCATCTTCCAGCTGATAAACATTTAGGCAGTTTCTAATGCTTTCATATAGCAAACAACACCTCTACAAATATTCCTGGATATGGTTCTTTGTATATATGTGCCTAGAAATAGAAATGCTGCTTGTTTACAATGTGTGGTTCAACTTTATTATAATCTCACTAGCACATCTGAATTTTTTCTTTTCCCCACATTCTCACCCATATTTGATATTAACAGATTAAATTTTTTCCAATTTGTGGTCTGTGAACAGTATTTTATTTTAATTTGCATTTTGCTAATTACTAGTGATGGGAAGGAGTTATTTATGTAGTTTGGATGCTAATCCTTTGAGGGTTTATATACACTGCAGATATTTTCTCTTAGTGGGTAAGTTTCTTTGCATCTTGCTTTTGGTGTCCTTAGATGAGGAGAAGTTATGAATTTTAATGTAATCAATTTTATCCAGTTTTTCCCTTCATAGTGATTTTTGTGTATTGTTTAGAAAATCCTTCTTTTGATTTCTCATCTCAGGAAATCCCTAAGGTCATTCAGACATCCTCCTATTCTGAAAATTTTAGTTTAACTTACACAATTAGGTCTAAAATCCACCTGAAACTGGAATGGAGAATTCTGATGTAATTTTTCCTTTGTAGATAACCAAATGTATCAGTGCCGCTTACTTAAAGTACTTCATTTCCCCACTGCTCTGTCTGGCTACCTTTATCATAAGTCAAGTAGCATATGTACATGAGTATGTATCTCTTTATTCTCTAGTCTGTTTTATTGGTATCCAACTATCCATGTAACAATTCCACAATATTTAACTGCCATAGCTTTATAATGTTAATATCAGATCAGATCAGATCAGATCAGTTGCTCAGTCATGTCCGACTCTTTGCAACCCCATGAATCGCAGCACGCCAGGCCTCCCTGTCCATCACCAACTCCCGGAGTTCACCCAGACTCACGTCCATGGAGTTGGTGATGCCATCCAGCCATCTCATCCTCTGTCATCCCCTTCTCCTCCTGCCCCCAATCCCTCCCAGCATCAGAGTCTTTTCCAATGAGTCAACTCTTCTCATGAGGTGGCCAAAGTACTGGAGTTTCAGCTTTAGCATCATTCCTTCCAAAGAAATCCCAGGGCTGATCTCCTTCAGAATGGACTGGTTGGATCTCCTTGCAGTCCAAGGGACTCTCAAGAGTCTTCTCCAACACCACAGTTCAAAAGCATCAATTCTTCAGCACTCAGCCTTCTTCACAGTCCAACTCTCACATCCATACAATATTTCCCTCTAAATCTTACTCTATTTTTATTCATAATTTCCTTAGTTTTTTTGCGGTCATTTCCTCCCATGTATGAATTTTAGAACCAGCTTGGCCAGTTTTATGAAAAGTGCCACATATTAAAATGGTAATTACAGTTTTTGAAGGTACAGATTAATTTATGTATAATTAATACTTTGTATGACATGGGGTCTTCCTATCCATAAACATATCCCCTTTTATTTTCGTTCCTTTTCAATGTTTCAACAACTTTATAATTTCTATTATATGGATGCTATATTTCTCAGATTATACCCAAACAAAGGATAATAGACCTCACCTCTTAATGGGAAGTGGTAAAGTTATGAATGAGTATGAGGGACCATAAATATTGCCAAGGCCATTTTTGAAAACTGCCCACAATCTTCCCTCTGGCTGCAGTAATTCAAATCCCTCTCATTAGACAAAAAGAGGCTACCCTATCCTCCCAGGTTTAATTCTATTATAGCTTTAAGTTCTAGCTTATAGTCTAGGACCTTGCAATATAGATTATGATCACAGGCAATTGAGATTCCTCAAATAGAGCTTCTAGAAGCTCTTTGTTTCTTCTAGAAGCAGTTTCATTGATCTTAAGACTAGTGAATTGGAGAAACAATTTGGCTCACACACACACACACACACACATACAATGGTGGAAAAGGTACACAGTAAGTGCATAGAGTCTTTTCTTAAAAAATGGTAGCAGAGTTCCAAAGGCAAATGTCTAGGAACAGAGAGCACCCAAAGAAATGTATTACCTTTTATGAACTAGCCTTTGAAATTCACAGAATTACTTCCACTACAATCAATTTGTTGAGGCACTCACAAGTCCCATCTAAGGAGAGGGAAAACAGACTCCACCTGTTGGCAGATGGGCAGTGGCAAGTTTCTGGAAGATCATGTGGGACAGGAACTATTGGTATGGCTCTTTCTGGAAAACACATTTTGCTATAATTACTACTTTATCTAGGACTTCCAGGTAGGGTCTTTAAAGGTGATATTTGAACATATGAATGTACAGGAATGAGTCATGCTTACATTTGGAAAACAGTAGTGAAAACAAGTGCAAAGGCCCTGGGGCAGATTATGATTGATAGATCAGAAATAGTATGCCTGAAGTCAGGTGAGCAAAGGGAAGTAGGGGTAAATTCAGAGAATAACCAGTGGCCTATTATCCAGGGTCTTGTAGGCCATTATAAAGACTCTAATTCTTAATCCAAGACATAGAGAAGGGGGTGGTTGACAGAGGGAAGGCATTATCAGACTCATGTTTTAAAAGGATCACTCATCGAGGCTCAGTACCCAAGAGTCTGACTGTGAAGAGCAGTCACCTAAAGATAAATAGGAGTGGAGTTTATTGCTGCACACTCAGAGTACTCAATTACATTTGAGCCAAGAAGATGAGTGATAAATCTTAGGCTCTTGTAAATGTCTTTCTGAAAACTTTATTTGGTTTAACGTTGAATTTGTACATTTTAGGCATTACTAATAATACTTAGTGGGCTTCCCTGGTGGCTCAGGGTAAAGAATCTGCCTGCAATGCAGGAGACAATGATTAGATCCCTGGATCTGGATGATACCCTGGAGAAGGAAATGGCAACCCACCACAGTATTCTTGCCTGGGAAATCCTATGGACAGAGGAGCCTGGTAGGCTACAGTCCATGGGGTAGCAAAAGAGTTGGTATTACTTAGCAACTAAATAACAACAATCACACTTAGCAGTTCAAGCAAGCATTTTCTCAAATTTGAAAACTTTTACATGTGTAGGGTGGCAAGTGTGCTGGAGACCTCTCTTTTGCTCTCCAGAGCCACTACTCTCTTTACTCTGCTGTCTGCTCAGGAGCTGACCTATGTGGACTTGTGCAATAGCCTCTGATGATTCTGGGGTCCAGGGAGGTAGAGCCAGTGGAAATTTCCAGCAGGTGGAAAGGAAGGAGGGGTGAGATTTGGCTATTAATTTCTCTGGCCTCCTTTGAGAGTTCCTCAACTGTGTCTCAACAGAAAGTCACAGTGCTCTCCAGGAAGCAGTTGTATGCGACCGTCTCTTTTTTTCAGCTCCAGCAACCTCACCCTCCCTTTTAGGCCATGATAGTGACAACTTCACTCCAGACATGCCCCAGTTTCTGCACCATCCCCTGTGGTACCCTCCACCCACACCGCCATAAGTAGACCCTTTGTAAATAAAAACTTACCAAATGATTTTATTCAGCATGTGTCATCTGTTCTGATTGGGACTCTGAGCTAACTCAGCAATATTTAATCTCTTAGAATTCAAACCTGGGTATCCACATATTTAATTTTTACCCCTTTTTCTCCTCTATTTGTGCTTTCTTTTTTCCTCCTAGCCCTATGGCCTGTAAATATGAAAAAAAAAAAACATATATAGAGTTTCAGGAGGTAGTTTGGTATAACATTTAAGTTACACAATGTAACAAAAATAAATGTCCCCCTAAAAGGACCAGTTTGGGCACATACATTTTCCTTATACAAATGGGAGAGAGTTGTTCTTATGTCTTCTCCCCATTTCCCACACCAAACTAAACTATATCATCACCTTATGGACATTTTATAAGGATGCTTAAGCAGAGGGCTAAAAGAAATGAGCCAGCTTCATATCTGAGAAAAGAATGTCAAAAAACAGGTACAAAAGTGCTGGTGTTGGCGACTAGCTTGACACCCTAGGTTCGCAGATCTTAAACATCCTGAATCTCTCATCAGACAACATGAGCCTATTTTTCCACCTAGTATTTAAGCCATTATATCTTTCTCTTGGTTTGCTGGTCTTCCCAGCTCCCTTTCTTTTTCTGGAGAACAGCATTACAGAGAGGCTCAAAGGGTCTCAACTTCAAGCATAGGGGGCATTTCTTTTTTTTCTTTTCCTTGTTTTTCTTTTTAAGAAAACTTTCATACAGCATCTTTTCACTTAATAAACTCACTTGGACAAAGCCCAGTATTGGTCTGAGTAATTTCTTAGTCCATAATTGTTGAAGGACTGGCTAGATCTTTCCTTAAAGAAGCCAATTTAACATCTGGCTTAAAATAGCATTTGGCTTGCAGTCTCTGAGGCAGCCTCTTAATTCCCAGCAAAGACCTGGGAAAACTGAGGAAAATACAAAACTTAAAGAATAGAAGGACTGATGGGAAAAGTTCTCCTGACACAATTGGATAAAGAAAAACCTATGCAAGAAACATCAAGCTTGGTGATATACCAGAGTGGATCAGAATAAATGTGGGGATGGAAAAGGCAATGGCACCCCACTCCAGTACTCTTGCCTGGAAAATCCCATGGGCGGAGGAGGCTGGTAGGCTGCAGTCCATGGGGTCACAAAGAGTCAGAAATGACTGAGAAACTTCATTTAGAGAGTCCCAGAGATCTTATTCCAGTCTTGCTATAAGAGTTAGAGCAATATTCCAGTTACTCTGGCTACATAGCAAATTTCCTAAAACTCAGTGGCATTAAACAATGGTCATCATTTTTTGCTGCTCACAATTTGTGTGGGTCAGGAATTCAGACAGGGCAGACTGAGAATAGCTCATCTCTACTCTGTGTGGTCTACAATCTCAAGAGGAGGTCTGGGGCTGCCCTAATCTACAGTCCCATGCACCCATGTGTCTGGGGGTCGATGCCAACTCTTGACTGAGGCTTCACTGGCCCATTAGCCAGAACATCATACAAGGCCTCTCCACGCAGCAGGGGTTTTGTTTTCATGAAATGGTGACTTGATTCTAAAAGGAAATGTCCCCAGAGAGAAAAAGAGCAGGGAAAAACTGTATTGCCTTTTATAACTTGGCCTTGAAAATCAGACAATGTCACTTCAACGCATTCTATTATCAAGACAGTTACAATGGTTCACTCAGTTCCAGGAGAGGAACACAGACTCCCCACGGCTTGATGGAGGAGTATCCATCCAATGGTTGTACTTTTACATGGTCTACATTACGGACGTAGAGAAATTTCCTAATTGTCTACCTTTCTAGCCAGAGGAAAAGGCACCAAAATATTAACATTGGTTTTACTGGGTGATGAGTTAAAAGTGATTCTTGTTTTATTTTTTAAAAAACTTTTGCAAATCTTCCATCATTTCATAATTTGAGTAAGTGTTAGGGGAAAAAAATGACCTCTGGACACGCAACAGCTGTGTTTCCCTGTCACTAAATGCTTCTGAGTATCAATTACCAACACACTCTCATCAGCATTTCAACAGGAAAAAATGGGCTGAACCAACCTCTGGAGCTTTCTTTCCTCAAGAGAGGGAAGAGCTTGCTGATCTTCACTTGAATCCAAATCTACAGAATAACCACGATGGGGTCACTTAAAGAAGGATGAAGAGGTCAGCTTCATGGCCTAGAGTGGGGTGACCCTAGTGACTGACCCCCACAAAGACCCAAAGACCCTCTGGATTTGCCTGATGATGTTTGCTGAAGAGCCCAACGGATTTCCCAGTGACCCAGATCCCTGTGGTGTGAACATGACTTCTGAAATTTCAACAGAAACCTCTGTAGCCTATAAAAAATACAGGACTGTGGGGGCGGGGAGGTGTATGAAAGATTGCGGAGCAAAGCCTGGCTGCACCCCCACCCCTCCTCTTTATTTCGAACAGCACACCCAGAGGTCCTCAGGGAGGGCAAAGCACAATAAGAAAACACCTGTGAATTCCTTGCAGAACTCCCCCAATGGCTACATTCCACACTTTCCTCTTTTATAAAAGATTCCAGTTGCTCCATCTCTGACCCCAGGGCATGGACAAATGGATGGAGATCTGGTGTGGTTTCTCTGCTCTTGGCTGTGTTCCCTGTACCAATTAATCACTGGACCCCTGTCGGATAGGCCCAGCTCTTTGCTTCTACTCATACTCTGGCTGTTCTGGTGATTATTCCAAAGCCTACCCCAGATGCAAGAATTCCTCAATGTTTTTTTTTCTTTCCCACTGCTCCAATTCACACTCTGGCTCCTGCACAGAGAGGGACCAGTGTTCCCTCCCACACTGATGACTGTGGTCGGTTGGGAACCCTGAGCATCCCATAGGAGCTCGGGCTCTGTTACCCACTACTGCCATCTTGGGCATGTCACTTGACTTCCCCAAGCTTCCTCATCCTTTGAAAGAGGACGATAGTAACTACACCTTGCCATCTTCTAGGACTCATTGTGATAATGATAATCTCACCAGGTATTAACCTTTTTGTATTTTTTTTTTTTTCCCCAGAGATCCCATCTGCAGTCCAGGAAACCTATAAATCCCTTGTCTGGATTTTATTTATTTTTTATTTTAAATATAGTTTAAAATTTATAGTTAAGTAACAGTTAAGTTTCAGGGCTACAATACAGTGAGTGATTCACAATTTTGAAAGGTTATACTCCATTTATATTTATTATAAAATATCTGATACATTTCCTGAGCTGTACAATATATCCTGTGGCTTACTTACTTTATACATGGTAGTCTGTGCCTCTGAATCCTTTACTCCTATCTAGCCACCCCCTTCTTTCATCTCCCAACTTGTACCACTAGTTTGTTCTCTGTATCTGTGAGTATGCTTATTTTTTGTCATAGTCACTGGTTTATTTTTTTCTACATATAAGTGATACTATTTATTTTTCTCTGTCTGACGTATTTCATCAAGCACAATATCTCCCAAGTCCAACCATGTTGGTCCAAACAGCAAATTTCCATTCCTTTTTATAGCTGAGTAGTATTCCACTGTATATAAATACATCTTCTTTATCCATTCATCTGCCGATGGACACTTAAGTTGCTTCCATGTCTTGGCTATTATAAACAATGCTGTTATGAACTTGGAGTGCATGTATCTTTTCAAATTAGTGTTTTTGTTTTCTTCAGATATATACCCAAGAGTGGAATCAGAATAGTTTTTTTACACAATCATGGATATAGAGATTAGACTGGTGGTTGCAAAGTGGAAAGGATGGATTGGGGGAAGGATGGAGTGGGAGATTGGCATTAGCAAATGTAAACTTTTATATACAGAATGGATAAATAACAAGGTCCTATTGCATAGCACAGAGAACTATATTCAATACCCTATGGTAAATCATAATAGAAAATAACATTAAAAAAGAATGCATGTATATGTATAATTGAATTACTTTGCTGTACAGCGGAAATTAATAAAACTGTAAATCAACTAAACCTCAATTGAAAAAGAACTGCATTTTTAAATGCATAAAACACCTAGGATTATAAACAAAACCAACCATGTTGAAGTAAAATTATCAATGTATTAAATTGTATTAAATGTATTTTAATATATTAAAATCAATCGATATAGAAATAAGTGTGGGACTTCCCTGATGATCCCACATGCCATCAGGCAGCTAAGCCTGTGTACCACAACTACTGAGCCTGAACTACAGAGCCCGGAAGGTACAACTACTGAAGCCCATGCGCCCTAGCATCCATGCGCCAAAGCAAGAGAAGCCACCACAATGAGAAGACCATGCATCCCAACTCGAGAATAGCCACCAATTGCTGCAACTAGAGAAAGTTCGGGCACAGCAACGAAGACGCAGCACAGCCAAATATTAATTCAGTTCAGTTCAGTTCAGTCGCTCAGTCATGTCCGACTCTGCGACCCCATGAATCGCAGCATGCCAGGCCTTCTTGTCCATCACCAAATCCCGGAGTTCACTCAGACTCACGTCCATCGAGTCAGTGATGCCATCCAGCCATCTCATCCTCTGTCGTCCCCTTCTCCTCCTGCCCCCAATCCCTCCCAGCATCAGAGTCTTTTCCAATGAGTCAACTCTTCTCATGAGGTGGCCAAAGTACTGGAGTTTCAGCTTTAGCATCATTCCTTCCAAAGAAATCCTAGGGCTGATCTCCTTTAGAATGGACTGGTTGGATCTCCTTGCAGTCCAAGGGACTCTCAAGAGTCTTCTCCAACACCACAGTTCAAAAGCATCAATTCTTCAGCGCTCAGCTTTCTTCACAGTCCAACTCTCACATCCATACAGGACCACTGGAAAAACCATAGCCTTGACTAGACAGACCTTTGTTGGCAAAGTAATGTCTCTGTTTTTCAATATGCTATCTAGGTTGGTCATAACTTTTCTTCCAAGGAGTAAGTGTCTTTTAATTTCATGGCTGCAGTCACCATCTGCAGTGATTTTGGAGCCCAAAAAAATAAAGTCTGACACTGTCTCCACTGTTTCCCCATCTACTTCCCATGAAGTGATGGGACCAGATAAGTAAATAAAAGAAAAAAATGTGTTTCCATAAGATTAAATGAGAAGACTAAGCAGTGGGTCTGAAGACTACTGTGATTTCAGACTAGTGATGAGACCAGATATGTTCAGATATGTGCAACAGTAGTGATGCAATATAAACATATCTGTGATTTCATCTGGTGATCAAGTCACAAGTACCTTTGATATAACAGTTTGTTATCTTGACTCAAAATTGAAGAAAATACTGAATTTTAGTAAGAGGTTAGTAAAACAACAACAACAACAACAACAACAAAAAACCTTTTCCCATTCAAAGTTCGTAGTCCCCCCCAAAATCTATCTACATATTTTGTGAGTCCATGGGCTTCCAATCAGAAAAATAAGATAAATATAAATGAGATATGTATGTGAAAATGCACACCAGATTCAAGTTTCCTTGAATCGTTAGACTTCTTCCCTTTTGGTTGAAGATTTTCAACCAAATTTCAACCTTGAAGAATTTTTCAGTAGTTGGTTGGGGGAGAATGATCCTTAAGACACAGCTCGTTAATATCCACCTAAGGACTGAGGAATCATGTCTCAGAGTTAGTTCATTATAAACTTTACGCTCAGGTTAAGTAAGTATGTCTCCAGCTACAGTTTCTAGCTCATTCACACTGGTTGAGTGGTGGGGAGGGTGGGCAGTGTACATGGTAAAGACAGAGCCTCCGAGGGCCTGTCTGAGCCCTATTAAATTAGAGGTGGGCCCAAGTGACTTTCCTTTTCTCTTTTTTTCCTTTTCAAACACCTTCTGGATGATTCTAAGCCTCACCCAAGTCTCAAAACCTCCTGATTAAGGGGAATTGCATCTATTATTATCAATCTTGGGGCCTCCCTTGTGGCTCAGCTGGTAAAGAAATCTGCCTGCAATGCGGGAGACCTGGGTTTGATCCCTGGGTTGGGGAGATCCCCTGGAGAAGGGAAAGGCTATCTATTCCAGTATTCTGGCCTGGAGAATTCCATGGACTGTACAGTCCACGAGGTCGCAAAGAGTCAAACACAACTGAACGACTTTTATCTATCTATTGATCTATTATCAATTTTGTTTGAAGAAGCAGAACTGTTATCTGGGCAGCACAGATGATGGGAAGATGATTTTCTGAAAATTTCTCAGCTTGATTATCACCTGAAAGTGAAAGTTGCTCAGTCATGTCTGAGTCTTTGCGAACCCATGGACTATACAATCCATGGAATTCTTCAGGCCAGAATATTGGAGTGGGTAACCTTCCTCTTCTCCAGGGGATCTTCCCAAGCCAGGTATTGAACTCAGGTCTCCCGCATTGAAGGCAGATTCTTTACCAGCTGAGCCACCAGGGAAGCTCTGAACTCACATCAAATAAAGCAGAATCCATGCTCCAAGGTGTCCTTGTAATCTCCTCAACATCTACCCCAGTTAGGATGGCAGGAAAAAGAAAAACATCTCCACTTAAAATGGAATCCAAATTTCACTGTCAGCACAATACTGCACAGACCCTTCTAAGAATAATAAAAAAAAAATCCTCATATTTAAGTAAGCAAATCACCACCAGCTTACGTCTAGCATCCTACTATAGAGATATGTCACATGTTCAGTATTGGTTGGAGGAAAGCAAAGAGTGGAAGGAAGGCAGATCTCACCACAAGAAGCCTCCACCCAGTTTGGTGACCTTTTTCCCAGACACAGAGAGCCCAACTCAGGAACTTTTACAAATCAGGCACTCAGAGCTTCCTAATGTTTTCCTGATATCACAAACAGAGCAGGTGGAGCAGAAAAGAGCATTAAAGGTAGTACCTTCCTTTAGAAGAAGCTGCCCTGACTCACTCTGTGAAAGTATTTCTTTCTCTACTCAAGAGCTTGATGCGGGGAGAAGAGACTTCTCTCCTTCTAGAGAAAGATGGAGACAGAAGAGAGGCATGACTGATCTCCCTCAGTAGGAACTGATGATTTGAGAAGATACTTTCCCCTGCAGAAGAGGTGGCGGAATCTGAAAGTGTATGGCAGGCAGTGTATGGCAGGCAGAGTGGGACAAGCAAAAATGCTACAAAGTATTTTTTTCAGGTACTCCTTTCCTGATGATTTCAGCAAGCTTCTAGGAATATTTGAGACCTTTTCCATATGGCATAACCAACGATAGAACCATTTCAAACCTTCCTTGGTGCAGACATTTGCAGGCTCCGCGTCCCCTACCCGACCCCAGCTGCCAGGGATTTGAGCACTGTGGGCAAACAGCCTAGAGCGGGGTGAGGGGAGCACTCTCGGGCATCGGATGCTGTACCAAGCACCGTTTCCACCCCTCCCCCCAACACACACACAGTGACATTGTTCCTTCTACTTTGAGACTGTCCTGTTGTACAAAGAGAAGCTAGCTAACTTTCTGCAGGGAGAAAGGACTCCATTTCTCCCATTTCCCTTCAATCCACGTAAGCCCAGGTTCCTTTCTCTGGTTCCTTCTGGAGCACACATGCTAAACACTTGGTTCTCCCAGTGGCCTCTCCTGCCTGCTTTGTGCACCTTTGGAGGAGAAACACAGCCTAAATCAGAGGGCAGAAACTTTGGCCTGAGGGCCGCATCCTGCTGCTGCCTGTTTTTTGTGAGTCAGGTTTTACTGGTGCACGGCTGCACCCATTTACTTCTGTGTCCTCTATGGCTTCTTTCTAGTGACAAAGGTAGACATGAGTAATGGTGATGGAGAATTTACAGTCCACTAAGGAATGTATCTGGCCCTTCACAGATAAAGGTTTCTAACACTTGGCTGACGTAATGGAGACGTGGGTCAGAACAGCTGAAAAACAGGGGATTCAAAGAGTTGAAGGAGGACATCTACATTTCTGATCATGAGAGCAGAAAAGCAAGAGAAATAACTCATTTTTTGCAATACAATAAGTAATATGTGCTGGACACTTTCCGTGTGCCTAAACACTGTGGCGAGTACTTTACACACATTTTCTCTTCTCAGCTCTTTGAGGGAGGTACTATTATTTCGGAGCAGAAAGCTGAGGCCCGGAGATGCTGAGTCGCTTGCTATGGACATGCAGCTAGTAAGTGGTAGAGTGGGAATTGGAACCCGGGGTGATTCAGAGCCCACAGTTTTGACAATATGGTTGTCCCACTGTCTGGGTCCATGTCATAGAGAGCACTGGAATGGTTGCATCATTTGCCCAAGTCTATGGTGCCCTAAGTCTCAGTGTTTGCTGCTGGAGGTAGCAGTATTATAAGAAATTTGGATTCCTTACGTCTTCAATGACCCCCTGAAGCTGCACTTAAAAATGTCCTAGTGAAGGCTGGGGTGGGGAGGACTTTCACACCTAGTTGCACTTGACTTCCTTACTAGATTTTTAAAAAGAAAACTGATTAATCAGTCACACAGCTTTCCACTATTTTCAAAATTAGTTACAGGATGAGGCTGAAAGCTTGGAAAAGGAAGCCCCAAGTTGGCACAGTAAATCATACTGTCAAACATGTTTCTGCCTGGCCTTTCATCTAGAAATCTCAGTTGACTTCACAAGCAGTTACTCTTTACTATAATGCTCCTCTCTCAGGAACTAAAACACAGACTGCTTTGAGACTCTTTGAGTCCCTTCACAGCTGTCTAATTTTTTCCCAGATCTTTCTGGTTAAAGCAAGACTTCAATATTTGAAAAAAATGCTGTGTACTGATTTCTCTCTTTGTACAGATGGACATTTACCTAAGGAAGTATTTCAGGCAGATCCTGGATTCCAAAGACTGTTGTTTTATGGTACTGAACATGAAAAGTTCAAAGGAAAATAATCGTCAAGAGTCAAGTGAAAGCAAAATAGTGCTTAATTCACAATCTGCTTGCATGGATGGAGGAGTTCAGATACACAAGACATTTAGCTCAGGGTTGGCTATAGGCATGGTGGTTCCGTGTTCAGCTTTTATTTAACAAAGAAGTTAGACATCTTCATATCCCAGCATCAATAATGACATGTAAGAGTTAAGTCGTGAGCCCTGACCAGGTGCTAATTCTGTACAAGAAGCTGCCTCAGTGGCCCCTAGAGTGAAGGGTGGAGAGTAAAACTTCTGATTCATATTTATTTTGAATCTCATTCTGTTAAATTATTCTTGGTTCATACTTTTTAATGACGATTCAGTAAATCATGGACATAATTAATAAGCAGATGTCTAACAATTCATAAATGAAGGGGCGTGTGGACAAACATTATTTTACATTCTACATCTCAGCATGTGAAAAGCAATAGACTCTCAGGAGTTGCAGACTGGGATATCATGGGGGCTGTGGACTGAGCAGAGAGCTCACACCCCATCTAAAGTAGGCAGCTGCTGCACAGCTTTGCCTACCCAATTTCCCGCCAAGTGTTACCACACGGAAATGACCCAGCTTGGCCCAACCTTTATACTTTTTAAGAGAAGCCGAAAAGTCAAATTTTATGTGTAATCTTGCCATCTGTATGTGAAATCTTGCTATATTTGAGAAGAGGAAATTTTTAAAAGCAACAATGCACTGGCCAAAAAATCTCTACATCTGTTAGCCAGATCTGACCCATGGACCGCCAGTTGGTAACCTCTACCCTGAATGTTAGATCCAAAAATTGCTGTGGTTGAATAAATTTGTGAAATGCAATAGAAAATGGTTCTTCTTATTCTTAATGCAACTCAGTATTTTAAATGCCCTGAAAAGCAGTTCAAGAATGCTGCTGCTAAGTCGCTTCAGTTGTGTCCAACTTTGTGCGACGCCATAGACGGTAGCCCACCAGGCTCCCCCGTCCCTGGGATTCTCCAGGCAAGAGCACTGGAGTGGGTTGCCATTTCCTTCTCCAATGCATGAAAGTGAAAAGTCAAAGTGAAGTTGCTTAGTTGTGTCCGAGTCTTAGCGACCCCATGGACCGCAGCCTACCAGGTCCCTCCATCCATGGGATTTTCCAGGCAAGAGTACTGGAGTGGGGTGCCATTGCCTTTCCAGTTCAAGAATAGAAGCTGTTTTTAGCTTTGTTGAAACCCCTGCTCCTCCAGATCATCTGCCTCTTTATTCTACATCACAATAACCTGCAGGAGTGTGGTTGCAGTGTGTGCACTGGCCAGCAGTGCAGTCTCACTCACTCTTGCCAGGAACTGCAAGGCAGGTCTTGCTTTTACTCCTATACTGTACACGAAAGCAAGTGAAGCTCTGGAAGGTTAAGAAAATTATTTAGGGTTGTTACTGAGAGAGAGATTCTGTCTCTGATTTTAGAGCTGAAACTGTGTCTACTACATTTCATAACTAAAGTCCCCTTGACACTCCCACCCCCACCCTCCTCACCCCCGCCAAGAGCCTGTGGACTTGTTTTTCCCATGATCAGTATAATAACAATTCCAGAATCCAGGGTCTATTCTTTGGTAAGATTAAGAAGAAAGTCCATATTCTACAGAAATATTTCAAATGGCCCCAGCTCTGTAAGCCACACAGGCCCAGAGGTGTCATGTTATGGCCAGGTGCTCTGAGCAACATCAACTCCCCTGGGGAGACTTTGTGGATCCTGCCCTCCACACCCTGCCCTGCCCTGGGTGTTCTGAAATAGCTCCTCTGGCCTCCCCCCATCTCTTTCCCTCCCTCCCTGAACTTCATCACCTTTCTCCCCACCCAAAGCCGGCCCTGGTTTCGCTGGCCTCAGTCAGTTCCCTCTGCAGACACCCAAGTGAGAGCCAGAGGGAGGGGTCGGTCAAGGTCGGGGATGGACAAGGAGGAGGTCTGGGAGGTCCAGCTCTGTGGCACAGGGGTCTGAATAGAAGCTGGGGTAAGGTCAGGCTGAGAAGGGTGAGGAAGGCCTGGATCGTGGCCTGGCTCCTCTCACACCATTTGGACACCAGATGCAGAGTGAAGGCTGCCATTTGGACAGCCTTGAGCCAAATTCCATTCCCAGGAGTGAGACATCCCTCCCTGCTATGTCTTAAAGATCCCCACAGAGGATCCTTCATGTCAAAAGGGGTATCCACCCCTCCCTTGGCAATCACTCCCAAGCTTAACTAACCAGCCATGATGGAGAAAGTTCATCCTCAGCTTGCATAGAAACTCTTCCTGCTGTATTTCTTTTCAGTGTCTCTCCAGAGGCCCCGAGGGACACGAGTTCTACCTTCCACATATTAGCCTTTGATAAACAGAGAAGAGCAGCTAAAAGCATCAGGCAGAACTCACTTTGAGTCTCAGAGCATTAACTAGCTGTGTGTCCTTGGGCAAGTTACTTAACATCTCTGTACCTCAGCTTCTTCATCTATGAAATGGGATTAAAAACACGGTACCCCCAAGATAAATGAAAGCATACATCCACACAAAAACATGCACATGACTATCCAGAGCAAAAGTCTTCATAATAGCCCCAAAGCAGAAACAGCCCAAACGCCTATCAGCTGATGAATGGATAAGCAAAACGTGGTACATTAATAAATGGAATACTATTCAGACATAAAAGGAATATGGTAGTGATACATGCTCCAATGTGGACAAACTTTGAAAACATTATGCTCAGTGAAAAACGTCAGGCACAAATGACCATATATGATGATTCTTAAGAAATGTCCAGAAAATGCAGATCTATAGAGACAAAAAGTAGACTGGTGGTTGCCTAGGGCTAGTGGAAGTGGGGAATGGGGAGTGACTTCTAATGGGTGTAGAGGTTTGGGGGAAGATGAAGAAGATATCCTAACACTGATTGTGGTTATGGAGGCAAACTCTGAATATACTAAAAACCACTGAGTTATATACTTTGAATGAGTGAATTGTATGGTATGTGAATTAAAATACTGCACATGCACGTATGCATACTAAGCCCCTTCAGTTGTGTCCGACTCTTTGCAACCCCGTGGACTCTGGCCCACCAGGCTCCTCTGTCCATGGGATTCTCCAGGCAAGAATACTGGAGTGGGTTGCCATTTCCTCGAACATCATACGGTTATTATAAAAATTTAGTCATATAATGCCTGTAAAGTATTTAGCACACTGCAAGGTGGTGCAGGGGTAAAGAATCCATTTGCCAATGCAGGAGATACAAGAGACTTGGGTTTGGTCCCTGGGTCCAGGAGGATCCCCTGGAGAAGGAAATGGCAACCCACTCCAGTATCCTTGCCTGGAAAATTCCATGGACAGAGAGGCTTGGCGGGCTACAATCCATTGGGTCTCAAAGATTTGGACACAGCTGAGTGATTGAGGATGTAAGTACTGGTAAACAATCAATAAATATTATTTTTATTATAATAATAATGCCAACAATTATATACTTATATTTATATAACGTTATAGTATATAAAATAATAACTATGATACAGAATGTATATGCAACTGTGTTAAATATAAATTATCATAAAATAATTACAAAATAATTATTATTTTACCGTCTCCTCTTTCTCTTAAACTTTTCTGATCTTGGAATGGTTATCCAGTCTATAGCCATACGGTACTGACCACGCCTGATCTCATTTGGATGGTCCTCCAATTTTATTTATTTTTTTTATTCAGTTCAGTTCAGCTGCTCGGTTGTGTCTGACTCTTTGCGACCCCACGGACTGCAGCACACAGGCTTCCCTGTCCATCACCAACTCCCAGAGCTTGCTCAAACTCATGTCCATTGAATCCATGATGCCATCCAACATCTCATCCTCTGTCATCCCCTTCTCCTCCTACCTTTAATCTTCCCCAGCATCAGGTCTTTTCCAATGAATTAGTTCTTCGCATCAGTTGGCCAAAGTACTGGAGTTTCAGCTTCAACGTCAGTCCTTCCAATGAATACTCAGGACTGATTTCCTTTAAGACTGACTGGTTTGATCTCCTTGCAGTCCAAGGGACTCTCTCAAGAGTCTTCTCCAACACCACAGTTCAAAAGCATCAATTCTTTGGTGCTCAGCTTTCTTTAGACTCCAACTTTCACATCTATATAGACTAGTGGAAAAACCATAGCTTTGACTAGACAGACTTTTGTTGGCAAAGTAACGTCTCTGCTTTTTAGTATGCTGTCTAGTTTGGTCATAGCTTTTCTTCCAAGGAGCCAGCGTCTTTTAATTTCATGGTTGCAGTCACCATCTGCAGTGATTTTGGAGCCCAAGAATATAAAATATGTTACTGTTGCCATTGTTTCCCCATCTGTTTGCCATGAAGTGATGGGATGGGATGCCATGATCTTTGTTATTTGAATGCTGAGTTTTAAGTCACCTTTTGACTCTTCTCTTCACTTTCATCAAGAGGCTCTTTAGTTCTTCTTCACTTTTATATTACTAAAATTATTTTTTAACATTTTGAGTATTGTCATGTTACATGGTATATGTATATATATGTGCCATACTATAATTACTACAACATATAACATATCTATAAGATTACTACTATATATTATACATATAAGAATACATATGTGATGGTATATGATGTATATATTACGTTGTACATGATATTATAATTATTATGAAAGATTATATTAGTAGTAGTATTCACCCTGTGACTTTTCTTTCTCTTTAACCTTTCTGAATTTGGGCTGATTTCCCTAGTTCTTTGAACGTTTCCTGGCTCCTCATATATTTGGAAAGAAAATAGCTCTGAGTCTGGAGAAATTAAATTACAATCATGACTCTAATTCAACTGCCTTGTGTAGCTGCAGCCAGAAAACAGAAAAAAATACCTGGAGTGTGCACTCCCCGCTGGGACCTGGGAGAATTGAGGAGAGTGCGGCAGAGCAAAGGAGACCCTTGGGTATCCTGCTGGTCCTGCAAGGTGGCCCAGAAAGGGCTCTTTCCTCCCAGCCCCTATCCCCTTTGTAAAGGGATCTCAGAGTCCAGGCTGTGCTCTCCTGGCAGAGGAGATGGGGTCCCAAAGTGCGAGCACACAGGTGTCCCACGCTCACAAAAACGCAAACCAGAGTTCCAGTCTGAGCTGATAACAAAGACATCGTTGAAGCTGGGGGTCTGCCTTCTAGGTCCAAGCAGGGAACCGGATATTTCTCCCCAGGAGGCGTTCACTGCCCGCCTTCCCCACTGAGAGCTAGGCAACCACTGGGTCATGGGTGAACGCAGGACTTCTGACAAATCCCAGCTGGACCCAGTTGCTGCAACTTCAGAGCTGTTTCTCTAAGTCGGGGAGGAGGGAGGCAGCAACAGTACCTCCGCCCCCAGCCCCAGTGTGGTTTCCAGAAACAGAAGCACAATGGTACTCGCCTGGAGAACTGTTAGCTGGACCTGAAACTCCCCTGTCCTCTTGATTTCCCTCGAGCCCTGCTCACTAGAAGCCTGAACAAGGACTGCTTTCCATACTAACTGGACAAACTTCACTGTTCATTTATCATATCAACTAATTTGGGCAAAAAAAAAAATTTGCAGCTATTTTTGGGGTCCTTGGAAGTTCTGCCTGACTTCATAACAATTTTCTTCTTATCAAATCAATCTGTCTATATACACATATATTTAAAAGTGCTTTTGAAGGGAAAGGAAAAATAGTTATGAAACCTTTTTTTCCTCAGAAAGACTGCTAGAAGCAAAATCCTTTACAGCAGTGGTCCCCAACCTCTGGGATCTAATGCCTGATGACCTGAAGTGGAAATGATGTAATAATAACAGAAGTACATAATAAATGTCATGCATTTAAATCATTCTGAAACCATCCCCTGTCCCGGGTCAGTGGAAAAATTGTCTTCCATGAAACCGGTCCCTGATGCCAAAAAGGTTGGGGACCATTGCTTTAGAGGAAAAGGCCTGGCAAACTGGAATCACAAAGTATCCAAGCTGGATTATGCAGTATAATGAGTGCCAGGGGTAACTCATGTGGCTTTCCTATGTGGGTGAGGAAAAGGCAGACATAACCAGGTCCTGGAGTACTGGGCACAGTGCTGATGAGTGGATGGCAGGGCTGCACTTGTGGAAGGCACAGTCTGCCCAGTCTTTCATGGGAGATCTGATATGATTCATTCTTCTTTTTTCTACTACCCCCACTTAATTCTAAGAACAGAGGCTCAGAGACAAACTGATTGTCACATAGCCAGACAGTCACAAAGCTCTTCTTGACGAATTAACAGCCCTCTCTGATGGTGCCTCTTCAACCCAACAAGGAGTCACAGTGTCCAAATGCCTCCCAGACAGCAGCATCTATAGGCGCCTCACAGTGTTTTGTAAACCCTTGAGAGGAAGGCCCTGGAGGGAATCATTTCAATATTCTTCATGTAACATGTATAGTTTTAAAAAGAGAGAAGTAAAAGGACTGGACAAAATTAAGGAGAAATTTAATGGAGATTTAGAAAGAATGAAAGATTGCAAATATTGTGACCTAGACATATAGTGTCTTCCCTCACAGCTCAGTCCTAGTGGCTTCCCTTGTAGCTCAGTCGCTAAAGAATCTGCCTGCAATGCAGGAGTTCAGTTCAGTTCAGTTGCTCAGTTGTGTCCGACTCTTTGCGATCCCATGAATCGCAGCACGCCAGGCCTCCCTGTCCATCATCAACTCCTGGAGTTCACTCAGACTCACGTCATTCGAGTCAGTGATGCCATCCAGCCATCTCATCCTCTGTCGTCCCCTTCTCCTCCTGCCCCCAATCCCTCCCAGCAGCAGAGTCTTTTCCAATGAGTCAGCTCTTCATATGAGGTGGCCAAAGTACTGGAGTTTCAGCTTTAGCATCATTCCTTCCAAAGAACACCCAGGGCTGAGCTCCTTCAGAACTGGTTGGATCTCCTTGCAGTCCAGGGGACTCTCAAGAGTCTTCTCCAACACCACAGTTCAAAAGCATCAATTCTTCGGCACTCAGCTTTCTTCACAGTCCAATTCTCATATCCATACATGACCACTGGAAAAACCACAGCCTTGACTAGACAGACCTTTGTTGGCAAAGTAATATCTCTGCTTTTCAATATGCTATCTAGGTTGGTCATAACTTTCCTTCCAAGGAGTAAGTGTCTTTTAATTTCATGGCTGCATTCACCATCTGCAGTGATTTTGGAGACCCAGGTTCAATTCCTGGGTCGGGAAGATCTCCTGGAGAAGGAAATGGCAACTCACTCCAGTATTCCTCCTGGGAGAATTCCATGGACAGAGGAGCCTGGCAGGCTACAGTCTATGGAGTTGCAAGAGTTGGACACGACTGAGCAACTACGCACACACACAGACATATAGTGAATGTGAATTTAGTCCTTATATTTGGTGTTTCTGAAACATCACATTTCTTTATTTAACTAAGCCAATTTATTTTTGATTTTGAGCCCTTATCCTGCCATGCTGGTGGGAATCTTAATCTCAGTCATGTGGAGATTCCTCATTCTTGATTTCTAGTGTCTAACTCTGTGCCAGAAGTGGTGTAATGGGGGTGGCCATCTGGTTGTCAGACCAAGGAGGTAGTCTGGGGAATACCACTGCCACCATCCACACGGGTTGGTTCTAAAGCTTGTGGCTGCTTCAGCATGAGGCTTGGGAAATAGGGCTGATTTGCTGGACTGCCTGAGATGCTGCATTGAGTCATTTTTTTCTGGGATTCTGCCATTTCTTCAGGGCACTGCCAGGAAGGTGGACCCTGGTCTCTCTTCTTGCTGGCCCATGGCATTCTTCCCTCCATGCCTCTCCAAGCCCATCCTCAACCCCTGCCCTCTTTGCCTCTGCCCTCAAGAAGACAGGCTCTCTCTGCTTTCTGCCTTCCCACAAAGCTCTGTTGGATGCTCAGAGGCCCAGAACCTGCTACTTGCTTAAATGAGGGAAAGAGTAAAGGAAAAATGTATATTTATAGAACAAAATGAATATGTTAAACTACTCTCTGGTCCCATAAATGGAGGATCTTGCTCCCAGATGAAACTCTGAAATTATTCACCCTAAACCCTTATTCTGCAAAGCAAGACACAATGCTTTTCAGGTGGCACAGTGGTTAAAAAATTTGCCTGCCAGTGCAAGAGACACAGGAGACTCAGGCTCAGTCCCTGGGCTAGAAAGATCCTCTGTAGGAGGAAATGACAATCCACACCACACCACTACACCACTATTCCTGCCTGAAAAATTCCATGGACAGAAGGGTCTGGCAGGCTACATACAGTCCATGGGGTCACAAAGAGTAGGACACAACTGAGTGACTAAGCACACATGCAAACCCCTTATTTTGCAAAGCAGGGACAACGCTGAGAGGGAAAAGATGACTGAGCTGGTCCACATAGAACACAGGATGTAAAAGAGAAAATTTCATGTGAATCAGGTAACATTTTAACTGTGTTTCAGTACCTCATACTTTAACAAATTCTAGGAAAAACTTTGCTTTGAAGCTAAAAATGCCTTTTGTCAAGTGAATAAACATCCCTAATTTTCACTTTAAGGGCTTGTATTTAGACACAGAGGGTTTCTTAAGTTTACCTGTTTCGTAAAGATTTATTTTTGTTGGCTATTGCACACTCTTTGAAATAATTTTCCTCAATAACGTAGCCATAAAGAAGAATTTATGTCCCACTAATTTGCACATGCAAAACACTGATACAGGTCTCCTTGGGGAGTTTTATTTAGTGGTTTCACCAGCCAGATGCCAGCATCTCCCAGTAATAAGACAAAATACCCTATATATTTCATTCCCTGTCCTTGTTTGGCGTTTAATATCTGAATATTCTTTGATGAGGCCCATTTGATTCACTTACACACTGGTGAACTGAATGGGAAATGTGAACTTGACTGATGCTTGCAGTAGCAATCAGCTTAGGAATTCTTGAGTGTGCTCTTGCTTTGAAGCCAAGATGGAATCTAAGCAGCGGGCACAAGAGGACTGAGAGATGGTGTGAAGATCATTAAATAACTTCAGATGGACACCTGTCCATTTGTCTTAAGAAATGGAAATGATTCTATAGGAGGGCTTCTGAAGACAAGGGAAGGGGGAGAGTGTAAGAACAAGCTCACAGATCTTTCCTCATGCCCACAGTTGGACTTGTGAGAACCAAGGCAAATTCCAGATAAGGAACTTATTTTGTAGCTACGCTTATGGCAGAAAGTGAAGAGGAACTCAAAAGCCTCTTGATGAAAGTGAAAGTGGAGAGTGAAAAAATTGGCTTAAAGCTCAACATTCAGAAAACAAAGATCATGACATCCAGTCCCACTACTTCATGGGAAATAGATGGGGAAACAGTAGAAACAGTGTCAGACTTTATTTTTCTGGGCTCCAAAATCACTACAGATGGTGACTGCAGCCATGAAATTAAAAGATGCTTACTCCTTGGAAGAAAAGTTATGACCAACCTAGATAGCATACTGAAAAGCAGAGACATTACTTTGCCAACAAAGGTCCGTCTAGTCAAGGTTATGGTTTTTCCTGTGGTCATGTATGGATGTTGAGCATTGGACTGTGAAGAAGGCTGGGCGCCGAAGAATTGATGCTTTTGAACTGTGGTGTTGGAGAAGACTCTTGAGAGTCCCTTGGACTGCAAGGAGATCCAACCAGTCCATTCTGAAGGAGATCAGCCCTGGGATTTCTTTGGAAGGAATGATGCTAAAGCTGAAACTCCGGTACTTTGGCCACCTCATGGGAAGAGTTGACTCACTGGAAAAGACTCTGATGCTGGGAGGGATTGGGGGCAGGAGGAGAAGGGGACGACAGAGGATGAGATGGCGGAATGGCATCACTGACTCGATGGACGTGAGTCTGAGTGAACTCCGGGAGTTGGTGATGGACAGGGAGGCCTGGCGTGCTGCGATTCATGGGGTCGCAAAGAGTCGGACATGACTGAGCTACTGATCTGATTTGATCTGATGGATACTTCTAGTGGGCCTGGTATGACTAGCTTTTTCCTAAGTGAGAATTAGATATAATGGATTCCAATTTTTTATTTGGCATTTTATTCAGTCAGGTACTGGTAAAAGTATTTCCTGCTCATCATTCACAATCATCCTATGAAACAGGCCCTGCTACTATCCCCATTACACAGATGAGGACGCTAAGCACAAAGACGTTCAGGTCACAGAGCCAAGCCATCATCTGAGTGCATGTCTCTCTGATTACTCAGACAGCAGCAGCCTTAACCTCCATGCTAGATCACCTCCCACTGGATGTACTGAGTCCCTCAGGATGAGATGATAACTGCACATTATACCCTGCAGGATAGAACATATCTGGAGGAAAAATTCAGTAGATGATGGACAGGATGTGAATTTGATACAACGTGGCCTTCTTGGAGGTCAGACTTAATTGCCTGTGCCAGTTTGCTTGGGGCATTGGAAAGTGTTTCTCAATTCTACTTAGTAACACCTTCAATCTTAAAAAACACCTCCCAGGAGTTCTTTTAATGATATCCAACATTAACATAATGGGATGATGTCCAGAAAAAGAATGGAGGGAAAATTAAAATTTGTGTGGAGAATGGAAAAAAGCATACAGATAATGTCTACCTGGCAGGCATAAGGACATCACAGCCACCTGGTATAAAAATCAACATAAGACATGGGAACCCATCCTTTCATTTCCTCATTCATTCACGGATTCGATAATTCTTTACTGAGCACCTCTGCTGTGCTCAATACCAGAAGAGACAGTAGAGTGTGGCAACTAGCAGGATGGACTCAAGCCAGGCTGCATGGTTAGAAACATAACTCCACAACTATTATCTCCATGATCTTCAGCGTACTACCGAACCCTTCAGTACCTTAGGGACAACTTTCCCTCTCTCAAGTGCCTAAGTCATACTTAAGATTAAATGAGTTAATATTCAATGAGTTTGTACATGTAAAGTGCTTAGAAGGGAGCATAGCCCACTGTCAACACTATTTAAAACTTTCTTATTATGAGATAGTAGAAAATTTGCCCAGTGGCTGAGGTCAAAATGTTAGGAGCATTCTTCATTTTCCTCTTCCCTTTTATCCCTCTCTCCCATAATCTATAAACAAGTCCTTAGACTTTTCTCTCCTCAATCCACCTATTCTTCTTAGTCTCTAACACTAACTAGACTAGGCTACCATCCTTTCTTTCTTGGACCACTGCAATGGCCATGCCTTTGCCTCTGTATAATCCATTCTCCACAGTAATCGGAATGATCTTAGTAGAACACACAACATGCCACTGTGCGTCTTTAAGCCCTACCATTGGTTTCTCACTGTAGCCAGAAGAGAATCCAAAATTCTCACCAAGTTTTAGGTGAAGAGTTGCCAGATAAAAAGCAAGACTCTCAGTTAAGTTTGAATTTCAGGAAATAGTATTTTTTAGTATAAGTATATCCCAAATATTGCATGATATACTAAAAATGACTTGTTGCTTATGCCAAATTCAAATTATCTGAGTGTCTATTTATTTAGTAGAAACTGATAGCCCTACCAAACAGGGCCTCTGAGATGAAGCTCTTTTCACCATATATCACTTTATTCTTCCAATCCACAGAACTTTCACCCACATTTCTTGCTTTCTCTGTCTTCAGAATTTGTCCTTGCTATTCTCTCTGCATAGATGTTCTCTAGAACCTTTTCTAAAAGGGTATTAACCCCACTCATGAGGTCTCTACCCTCATGACCCAATCACCTCCCCACAGTCTTACCTCCAAACACCATCACGTTGGGGGATTAGGTTTCAACATATAAATTTTGGGGGTAGGGATACAAACATTCAGTCTATGGCACTGATGTATAGCAAAATTCAACCGTTACAGTGTACGATTCCATGAGTTTTGACAAATGTGTAAGTCAGGTAACCATCAACACAGTTGAGATATAGAACAGTTTTCTCAACCCCTGCAATCACTGACCCCTTGTTTGTCCCTCTAGCCCTTGCCTTTTCTGAAATGTCATCATAATGAAATCATGCAGAATATAGCCTTTGTCCATTTTCATAATGTCTTTGAGATTCATCCATGTTGTTGCAGATATAGTACTTAGTTCCTTTGGTTGCTGAATAATATTCCACTGTATGGACATACCACAGCTTATTTATCTATTCACCAGTTGAAGAAAATTTGGGATTAATTCCAATTTTATGAATGCAGTGACTGTGAATAAAGAAAATGGATATAACAAATGTCTGTTTGTATATAGGTTATTGTGTAAGTCTCTGCTTTTATTTCTCTAAAGTAAACACCTAGGAGTGCATTTGCTGGGTTACAAGGTTAGTTTGTTTAACTTCATAAGAAACTGCCAAAGTATTTTACAAAGTGATTGTGCCATTTTGCATTCCCATCAGCAATATATGAGAGTTCCAGTTAGTCTATATCCTCCTCAGCAGTACTGTCAGTTTTTAAAAAAAGTAGTATATCTCACTGTGCTTTTAATTTTCATTTCACTAATAACTCATGGTCTTTTCAACCTTAGCATTTTTTCATGTACTTATTTTCCATTTATGTATCTTCTATGACATACTATCCAAATCTTTTGTCCATTTTTAAAAATGGATTACTTGTTTCCTTATGGTTAGGTTTTGAGAGTTCTTTCTATATTCCGGGTATAAATTCTTTATCAGATACAAGGTTTGTAAACACTTTCTCCCTGTCTGCAGCATATTTTTTCATTTCCTTAGCTGCTGATCATTGAATCTTAGTTATCTTCCTCCCTATTACTCTCAATTGCAGGAATGTATTATTATCTCTAAACCACATATAAATTCCTGAAATGATCTTATTTATTTATTCCACTGCTCAGTGGAATGCAAATGCTACAGGCACAGGGGGCTTGTCTATCTTCAGTTCAGTTCAATCGCTCAGTCATGTCCAACTCTTTGCGACCCCATGAATCGCAGCACACCAGACCTCCCTGTCCATCACCAACTCCCAGAGTTCACTCAGACTCATGTCCATCGAGTTGGTGATGCCATCCAGCCATCTCATCCTCTGTCATCCCCTTCTCCTCCTGCCCTCAATCCCTCCCAGCATCAGGGTCTTTTCCAATGAGTCAACTCTTCACATGAGGTGGCTAAAGTATTGGAGTTTCAGCTTTAGCTGAAATCATACTCTCACAGCATCCCTTGGGTCAAGGCAGTGGGAAGGCTTATGATCTAATTCTGGCCAATTAGAAAAAGAAATCTCTTAGAAGGCATCTAGGGGAAAGTTTGTTCAGAGATGCAAGGACACTGTACTCATTAAAGGTCCTTCTCTTTCTTTGCCACCTTAGCTACATGGTGCTTCCTACCCTTGAATGTGGTTGAGATGCTTGGAGTTGTAGCTGCCATATTGGATAATAAATGTGACAAGTCCAAAGATGTAGGATTACTAAAGAGGACAGAAGGAACCTAGTCCTTGATGATATTATTGAAATACTGAATCAACTTAGGAACAGCCAGCTTCAGACTTCTTGCTAAGAAATTAAGCCTCATGATTTAACTCACTGTCACTTCCGTTTTCTGCTTCTTATATATGAACACATTTTTACCTGGTACATCTTCCAGCCTTCACAACTGCAAATATCTTTCTTTCATTTCGGCTCATGAATCCTTCTGAATTTCTCTGTAGTTTTGTTTTAGGGTTTGGTTAACTTTCATATATTTAAAAAGTTTATAAATACATCTTATTTCCCTTACAAGACCTCAAGTTATTAAGGCTAGGAATTCTAATTCATCAGGATATTCCATACACCCTCTGGTAGGGTACCTGACACAAAGTAAATACTTAATGAAAGCATATACATATTCTCTACCTCTGTACATGAGTTTTGCCTACATCTTATACCTGATGCTTAAGAATTTATATTGTGAGAGGAATCTTATTTAAAAGCAGCAGCACTGGACTCAGATAGAACTGGGTATGTCTTGGCTCAACCCCCTTGTTTAGCTATGTTGTTCTGGATAAACCCCGACATCTCTAAATTTTACCATGCCCAAGTTTCAACTCTAGTATCACCTCCACATAAAGCAATCTGTGTTTGTTTTCTCTAAAACTTGGATATATTATTTTCCTCTTTAAAGCCCTCACCCTTTTCTGAAGTACAGAATTTTAATTTTTAAAATATATGTGATCATTCTACATCATGTTCCTGCTACTTGATTTTTTTGTTGTTGTTAACTTACTGTGTTCTGAAGATCTTTTTACTTCTACATGTATAGATCTACTTCATTGGCATAGCATTTACTAGTATAGATTTGGCAGAATTTAATCATTCCATTATCAATGAACATTTGTGTTATTTCAAATTTCTGCACACTACATAAAATTCTACAATTAACTTACATGTTTTTTCTACCATATTCAGGTGTTCCTCTAGGGTAGATACCAAGATGTAGGCTGGCTGGGCAGATGGACACATTTTGAAATTTAAGAGTCTGTACTGAACACCTCTAATTAGGTAGGAACAACTAATAGAGGATTAAAATCACTCAACTGCTCTTCCTTGATTCTACTCATCTTCTCAGATTCTGGAACAATGGCAATAGGGGCCTTATGACTACTGAAAACAGCATGTTGTCCTGACTTGCCACCCATCACCCTCTATTCCCTGTTTGTGGGGCAGTGTGGTTGATGAGTGTAAAAGCACAGGTCTCCCAGACCAGCAAATGGCTCAGGTACATTCTGCCTGTATAACCATGGAAGTGATGGCAGGCTTCTTTGAGCTCTTGTTCCCTTATTCACGAAACTGGATGAAAAGCATTCTAGGACACTGAGGTAACAACAGGTAATACTTAACCAACCTTTCCCCCTCACAACCTTCTACTCATTTCCTCCACCTTTTCTGTCATTTGCTGCCCTCAGAGGTCAATGGGAAACTCACTGTACCTGTACCCCCAAATAAGGACAGATGTGCAGTGAATGTGAACTGATGACAGGCATTGATCCTCTACAGGGAATTTCATCTTCCGAAACTGTTTGCTTCTATACCATGAGTGGATATGCCAAATTCATCTCCAAATCAGCTCAGCATTCTGAGCAAATTCTACCCACTTTAAGTCCCCAATTAATGATTGCTAAATAGATTAACCCGCCTACAATGCAGAAGATCCTGGTTTGATTCCTGGGTTGGGAAGATCTGCTGGAGAAGGGATAGGCTATCCACTCCAGTATTCTTGGGCTTCCCTTGTGGCTCAGCTGGTAAAGAATCCGCCTGCAATGCGGCAGACCTGGGTTCAATCCCTGGGTAGGAAGAGCCCTTGGAGAAGGGAAAGGCTACCCACTCCAGTATTCTGGCCTTGAGAATTCCACGGACTGTATAGTTTATGGGGTCACAAAGAGTCAGACACAATTGAGTGACTTTCATTTCACTTCAAACAGATGAACTGATCCTACTTTATCGACAGCAGTTTCACAAGGAGACTGTTTTGGGGACCAGGAGTTCCCAAAATAATAAAAACAAAACTGATCCCTGCTTTCCATTTTGATGATATTATAATTGAAGTTATTAGCATAGCAATCCAAGAAGGCAAACTTCTCAACAAAAGAACATTTCTGATGTCAGCACTAAGAACTGGCAGAGTGAAATTCCAAAGGATCCCATTGAACACCAACAAAGTTGTGAGAGACTGAACTAAAGTTGTGAGATATTGAACTGACTGACAGGCCTGCTGAAGAAAAGCAGACAATCCTTCAGAAATGCAAGAAGAATGGAGCAAATTGTGCCAGGTGCCACACTAAGATTAAGTAAAAGGGGTCACAATAAAGAGATGACTTCTCAGGTCTTACAACCTCATGGAAAATGCAGCTGGTCCAGGGAAACATTACATTCAGGTAGATGAAATGAACAGATCCTTCATGAAAAACATTATGACATTAAGAAAAGAATCAAGCAACATTTCAGTCAGGTGAAGACTACTTGGGTAGAGGTTGAGAAATTTAGCATATTATGAAACAGTCCTTGCTGGTACTTTAAAAACTTGCATATTAAAATTTATTACTTCCTCTAAAGGGAAGCTTTTTAGCATAGATGTTTAAAAACCAAGGGTAGGAAGAAAACTTTTCTTACAAACAAATAACCTCATAGTGTCCACTGGAAGTGAGCTTACAGTTTGAGAAACCACCAAAATCAATTAAAAACACTTATTTTCTTGAACACTTTTTAATAATAATAATTACTATATTACAATGATAATATTATATAGAATGTATTTACAGTGTGTTATATAATTTCTATATTATACATATAACATATAATAAAGCTTATATCATATATACAATATGAAAATAACATGAAGTAATAAGAAACAAGATAATAAAATGTACTACTGTTACACTGATAATAGCTAATATTATGAAATGCTTTCTATGTGCTGGGTCCTGTTTTAACCATTAGAACAAATAGGTGCTTGCAAGCTTACACAAGGAAACCAAAACCTAGAAAGGTTGTTAGCTTCCCCAAGGTCATGGAGTTCATAAAGAAGCTAGAATTTTAATCACAGTGATGTGGCTCCAAAATCCACATGTTTAACTGTCCTAGTATGTGAGATTCTATGATGGGCATTATTATTGTACTGTATTATTATATAAATGCCAGAGATTAACTCTTCTTGCAAGATATTAGAGTCTCCTTAGGAAGATATATACAAACACAAACAACTCCAATACTAGGCAAAATAGATAAAATACCAACTAGAAGTTCTAGTGGTAAGCAACAGAAATTAACCATCTGATTTAAGCCAAAAAAGGAAGTTCCTGAAAAATGTTAGTGGCTTCACAGTCACTGGAAAGACAAATAAATGGGCAGAGACAAAGTGAGACTATCTAAGAGCAAAACATTCATCACTGAATCTTCCTTTAACCAGATAATAACTGTGAACAATAATGAAAGAAAAGAGCTTAAAATGTAGAAAATGTACTGAAATTATATCTTAGTTTGTTAAACACAGTATATAGGGTTAACCTCCTTGAATATGGTTTTAAAGTTTCTTAACTGTCAAGTTTGACTGATAATAAAAATGAATTGTGAGGGTCTGGTTAATTTTCACTTGAGAGTGTTATGAAGTTATATTTGAGATGTCTTATTCTCATGAAGCTGTAAGAGTTTCCTGAACTTTGGAAAGAGGCAAAGCAGAGGTGAAAGGGATCATCACAGCACTTCAAAGAACTGAAGTACAGAAGGTCTTTCTGACTTTACTAAAACATCTAACAAACACCTCCCAATGTTGATAAGACATAAACAAATCTGTGCTCTCTGTAAGAATATAATTTTTTTTCTTCTCAGAGATAATTTTGGCACTGGGACTGATGCTCATGAAAGTTTAAAAGATGACCCAGAAAGGATGATGACACTGTGTAGATGATTCTCTCCTTGACTTTGAGTGTCTGCCACTCTGACCATCACACAAATTTTATGGGCCTGCCAAGAGAACCTTCCTCCTTTTTCAGAGAGTATAAAATTAAATTCACTTCTCTTTCATTGAGCACAGATGGCTTATCTGCTCCAGGGTTTTGATTGTGTTTTCAAGTCCCTACTTGCACCTCTCTGAACTTATTCAAAAATAATCACCAAAGTTGCAAATCCAGATTTTCAGATCAGGAAATATTCTCTGATTTATGAACTGCACATGTTGGTTGTAACTGACAAAGCCTCATCACTCATCACAGGCTGTTTTTCCCAGCTCACCTCTCCCCTTCTCTCTGTGCATGGCTCAGAACCCTGTTTAAGATGAGATTACAACAAGATAGCCTCATTAACACTGGCACCCAGGTAGCCAGAACTGGCTTTGGTCCCTCAGATTGGCCAGTGAGCCCCAAAGCCCAGCTGTATTGATCGACATGGTGATCTTCTAAATTCTTTTGCTTAAATCCCATTCCAGGCAAACATCTGGCGTTCCCTCCACTGATTGGACCTGTGCAGATATTTGCTTATCTTCTGAGAATCATTCTTTAAATTCTGGAAAAGATCCTCATCCAAAATAGGAAATGAGATGGGGTTCACATGCTACAAATTGAAAATGCCTTACCTACTTCTCATACTAATCAGAATAATTCAGTTTCTTCCTTCCCTTTCTCTTCTGCTTGGCTTCACCATTATGCTTCAAAGTTTCTGAATCAAAAGTATCACCAACTCAATTTAGAACAATCCCTGCTCCTGACAGGAAGCAAAAAGCATCCCTTTGGTCCTCTAGTGGTAGGAGGAGATGAACCTCCCAGGGAAAGAAAATCTTCTGCCTATAATTCTCCAGCTCAAAAAAGAACAAAACTAGAACACAGGTCTTCTGACTTTGCTTCGATGGCATATGCTCGAATTGTAAATTCAACTGTCTACTGTAGCCAGACGACTAATACAAAAAGTGAAGTCAGCCATATCTGTCTTACAAGGGCACCTGGAGCCAAGATAGCACACTGTGTGTGCTGAACATGTGTGAGTGCTAAGCTGTTTCAGTCGTGTCTGACGCTGTGTGACCCCATGGACTGCAGCCGGCCAGTCTTCTCTATCCACGGAATTTTCCAGGCAAGAACAGTTGAATGGGTTGCCATTTCCTTCTCCAATTTGCAAATTATATATATATATATATATATATATATATATATATATATATATATATAAAATTTATATAAATTTACACACACATATATAGGGTAAGGGGATAATATCTGAAAAAAATCTGAAATTTATAAAGAACTCATATAACACCATAACAACAAACACTTCACATGATCTGATTAAAAAATGGGCTGAGAAATGAAATAGACATGTATCCAAAGAAGACATCCAAAAGGCCAACAGGTGCATGAACAGATGCTCAACACTAATTATCACAGACATATAAATTGAAAGTACAGTGAGATACTACTTCATACCTGTGAATGGCTATCATCAAAAAGATGAGTAATAACAAGTGTTGACAAAGTCGGAGAAAAGGAAACCCTTGTACATTATGGGCAATATAAATTGGTTCAACCATTACAGAAACAGTATGGCGGTTCCTCAAAAAATTAGAACTGTCATATGATTTAGCAGATCTACATCTGGGTTCACAGAGCAGGGAAATGAAAACAGGATATTGAAGAGATATTTGCACCCCCCTATTTACTGCAGCATCATTCACAATAGCAAAGATATGGAAACAATGTAAGTGTATCTATTTATGTGGTTAAAAAAAATAGATGTGGTATGTATACACAGTGGAATATTATTCAGTCACAAAAAGACAGAAATCCTGCCATTTGTAAGAGCATGGATGGACCTTGAAGACATGTTAGATAAGTCAGAAAGTGAAAGATAAATATTGCTTGATCTCAAGCATATATGAAATCTAAATAAGTTTAACTCCACCAAATAAAGCAGAATGGTGGCTGTTGGGGGTTGGGAGTGGGAAATTGGGGACATGTTATCTAAGGGCACAACTTGCAATTCATACCTTTTGTGTTTGCCATATGGAAATTTAGGCTTCTGTTAAAAGAAAGCAGAAATCCAGTTTTTGTTTTTTTGGTGAAATTTTCACATTTTAAGAAGCTGGTGACTCAACCTAATTACAACCCTGCCTGGGGCCACATAATTCAAGTCAAAAAGAACAAGACTATAGACTGGAGTTAATTATTACTGCATTTGTCTTTCGGTTGCTGGGATGCTTATCTTCCATTCAGCTTTCTTCCTATGGAGAAGCTAGCTTTAGGGTTACAGTCTAAAACTTGAAGTCATTATTAGGTGTATATTTAATTTAAGTCAGTGACTAGTCATGAGCCTCTGCTGGGACAAGGCATTGTGTTAAGCAGGCAGGGCTGTAGACATGAGCAAGTCATAATGCCCATCTTTCCTCCTGTCTCACAAGGGATAACAAGGCAACTAAAAGGAACATCAGGGCAGATAGACAGGTAGGCTGTTAAGAAAGGGACAGAGCTAGCATAAAATGTACATGAACAGAAGAAAGGCCTCAGGCTATTCACTTTGGAAAGATTTCATTAAGAAGGTGACACTTTTGAAAGACAATGCATAGATATGGTTTCAGTAAACTTAAAGAAAGAGAATTAAAGAAAAAGGGAATAGCATAAATAGGGTGTAGACTGGAGAAAGTTTTCAGTTTGGCTGGAGAAGAACATGCTTTCAGAAGCTGGAGCTATCAGTTCAGTACAGTCACTCAGTCGTGTCTGACTCTTTGCGACCCCATGGACTGCAGCACACCAGGCCTTCCTGTCCATCACCAACTGCTGAAGTTTACTCAAACTCATGTCCATTGACTTGGTGATGCCATCCAACCATTTCAACCTCTGTCGTCCCCTTCTTCTCCCACCTTCAATCTTCCCAGCATCAGGGCCTTTTAAATTGAGTCAGTTCTTCACATCAGGTGGCCAAAGTATTGAAGTTTCAGCTTCAGAATCAGTCTTTCCAATGAATATTTAGGATTAATTTCCTTTAGGATGGACTGGTTGGATCACTTTGCTGTCCAAGGGACTCTCAAGAGTCTTCTCCAACACCACAGTACAACAGCATCAATTCTTTAGCACTCAGCTTTCTTTATAGTCCAACTCTCGCATGTATACACGACTACTGGAAAAACCATAGCCTTGACTAGATGGACCTGTTTAGGTTGGTCATAACTTTTCTTTCAAGGAGCAAGCGTCTTTTAATTTCATGGCTGTAGTCACCATCTGCAGTGATTTTGGAGCCCCCCCCCCAAAAGTCTGACACTGTCTCCCCATCTATTTGCCATGAAGTGATGGGACCAGATGCCATGATCTTCATTTTCTGAATGTTGAACTTTAAGCCACCTTTTTCACTCTCCTCTTTCACTTTCATCAAGAGGCTGTTTAGTTCTTCTTCGCTTTGTGCCATAAGGGTGGTGTCATCTGCATATCTGAGGTTATTGATATTTCTCCCGGCAATCTTGATTCCAGCTTGTGCTTCTTCAAGCCCAGCATTTCTCATGATGTACGCTGCATATAAGTTAAATAAATAGGGTGACAATATACAGCCTTGACATATTCCTTTCCCTATTTGGAATCAGTCTGTTGTTCCATGTCCAGTTCTAACTGCTGCTTCCTGACATGCATACACATTTCTCAAGAGGCAGGTCAGGTGGTCTGGTATTACCATCTTTTTCAGAATTTTCCATAGTTTATTGTGATCCACACAGTCAAAGGCTTTGGCATAGTCAAATGTAGAAGTCAAGTTTTTCTGGAACTCTCCTGCTTTTTCAATGATCCAATGGATGTTGGCAATTTGATCTCTGGTTCCTCTGCCTTTTCTAAAACCAGCTTGAACATCTGGAAGTTCACAGTTCACGTACTGCTGAAGCCTGGCTTGGAGAATTTTGAGCATTAGTTTACTAGCGTATGAGATGAGTACAATTGTGTGGTAGTTTGAGTTTTACTTCTACAAAAGTTTTACTTCTACAATAAATTAGAAGTAAATGTTTTTCTGGAACTCTCCTGCTTTTTCAATGATCCAATGGATGTTGGCAATTTGATCTCTGGTTCCTCTGCCTTTTCTAAAACCAGCTTGAACATCTGGAAGTTCACAGTTCACGTACTGCTGAAGCCTGGCTTGGAGAATTTTGAGCATTAGTTTACTAGCGTATGAGATGAGTACAATTGTGTGGTAGTTTGAGCATTCCTTGGCATTGCCTTTCTTTGGGATTGGAATGAAAACTGACCTTTTCCAGTCCCGTGGCCACTGCTGAGTTTTCCAAATTTGGTGGCATGTAGAATGCAGCACTTTCACAGCATCATCATTTAGGATTTGAAATAGCTCAACTAGAATTCTATCACCTCCACTAGCTTTGTTCACAGTGATGCTTTCTAAGGCCCACTTGACTTCATATTCCAGGATGTCTGGCTCTAGGTGAGTGATCACACAATTGTGATTATCTGGGTTGTGAAGATCTTTTTTGTACAGTTCTTCTGTGTATTCTTGCCACCTCTTCTTAATATCTTCTGCTTCGGTTAGGTCCATAGCATTTCTGTCCTTTATTGAGGCCATCTTTGCATGAAATGTTCCCTTGGGATCCCTAATTTTCTTGAAGAGATCTCTAGTCTTTCCCATTCTATTGTTTTCCTCTATTTTGCATTGATCACTGAGGAAGGCTTTCTTATCTCTCCTTGCTCTTCTTTGGAACTGTGCACTCAATGGGTATATCTTTCCTTTTCTCCTTTTCTTTTTGCTTCTCTTCTTTTCACAGCTATTTGTAAGGCCTCCTCAGACAGCCATTTTGCTTTTTGGATTTCTTTTTTAGGGATGGTCTTACTCCCTGTCTCCTGTACAATGTTAGGAACTTCTGTCCATAGTTCATCAGGCACTCTGTCTATCAGATCTAGTCCCTTAAATCTATTTCTCACTTCCACTATATAATTTTTAGGGATTTGATTTAGGTCGTACCTGAATGGTATAGTGGTTTTTCCTACTTTCTTCAATTTAAGTCTGGATTTGGCAATAAGGAGTTCACGATCTGAGCCACAGTCAGCTCCTGGTCTTTGTTTTTGCTGACTGTATAGAGCTTCTCCATCTTTGGCTGCAAAGAATATAATCAATCTGATTTTGGTGTTGACCATCTGGGGATGTCCATGTATAGAGTCTTCTCTTGTATTGTTGGAAGAGGGTGTTTGCTATGACCAGTGTGTTCTCTTGGCGTAACTGTATTAGTATGGCATAACTTTGCCCTGCTTCAGTCTGTATTCCAAGGCCAAATTTGTCTGTTACTCCAGGTATTTCTTGACTTCCTACTTTTCCATTCCAGTCCCCTATAATGAAAAGGAAATCTTTTTTGGTGTTAGTTCTAGAAGATCTTGTAGATCTTCATAGAACCATTCAACTTCCATTTCTTCAGCATTACTGCTCAGGGCTTTGACTTGGATTACTGTGATATTGAATGGTTTGCCTTGGAAATGAACAGAGATCATTCTGTTTTTGAGATTGCATCCAAGTACTGCATTTTGGACTCTCTTATTGACTATGACTATGATGCTCACTCCACTTCTTCTAAGGAATTATTGCCCTCAGTAGTAGATATAATGGTCATCTGAGTTAAATTCACCCATTCCAATCCATTTTAGTTGTCTATGTTCACTCTTGCCATCTCCTGTTTGAGCACTTCCAATTTGCCTACATTAGTGGATGTAACATTCCAGGTTCCTTGGAAAAGGAGGTCAGGGACTAGGCAAAGTAAGATTAGAATAACAACAGCACACTCTCATGATACATCTAGATCCCTTTCATCAGTTCACATTTTCTACACCCAAAGCCCTCACTAATATTTTCTTAACTGTTCCACTTGGTAGCACAGCTTCTTTAGCTCTGGGAAAACTAAGTCAGAGAGGTTAGCTAGTTTTCTCAAGGTTACAAAGGAAATTAGAGAGAAAGGTAGGATCAGTACATGCATCATCTAAGTTAGGGGCTGGCCAACTGTTTGTTAAGAGCTGGATAGCAAATACTCTTAGTTTTGTGGGTCAAACTGTCTCTGTTGCAGCTGCTTACCTTTGCCACTGATAGATGAAAACTGCCACAGACAATCTGTGACTGAATGGGCGTGGCTCTGTTTCAAGAAACTGTTACTTTATAAAACAGGCAGCAGGCTGGATTTGGCCATGGCTGAGAATCCCAGGGACAGATGAGCCTAGTGGGCTGCCGTCTATGGCGTCGCACAGAGTCAGACACTACTGAAGTGACTTAGCAGCAGCAGCAGCAGCAGTTTGCTGACAGCTGGCCTAAATTTTTTCATAACCTAGTTTCAAAGGTGCTTTGGGAACTTGTCGACTTTGTTCACTGTTGTATTCCTTAGCCTAAAAATGGGTCTGAAATGTATAACAGGGGCTTAGTTTATGTTTCTTGACTGAAAAAGTCATGTTCCTTAAATTTAATAGGTACACCAACAACCTATTTTAATATATGTGCCTGTATGTTATCCTTTTTATCTTCCCTCTCTAGTCATGTTCAATTGCATCAAACCATATTGATGCTACTTTTACAATATCCTTCTCCATCTTCTGCTGCCATTACCATCTCTTGCTGAACTATTTGAGCAAACTCAGTCTTCAGGGATCTTCCCAACCCAGGGATTGAACTCAGGTCTCCTGCATTTCAGCCAGATTCTTTACCATCTGAGCCACCAGGGAAGCCTAAGTCTCCACTCAAAACTCCTCCTGATACCATCTAATTCAATCTCAGCACAAAAATCACATCTGAACAGCATGTAGGTCCTGCCTAAAATTCAATGAATACTATAAATAATGCTGCTATGAACACTGGGGTGCATGTATCTTTTCAAATTAGTGTTTTTGTTTTCTTTGAATATATACCCAGGATTGAAACTGGTGGATCATTAGGTAGTTCTATTTTTAGCTTTTTGAGAAATCTCCATACTGTTTTTCATAGTAGTTGCACTAATTAACATTCCCACCAATAGTGTACGGGTGTTACCCTTTCTCCACATCCTTGCCAAAATTAGTTATTTGTATTCTTTTTGATAGTAGCCACTCTGACAGGTGTGAGGTGAAACCTCATTGTGGTTTTGACTTGCATTTCTCTGATGATTAGCAATGTGGAGTATCATTACAGGCCTGAAAAGTCCAGTTTCATTGCCTTTTGATACTGAATTATATCAGCTATTTATGTTATTTTGGATATTAATCCCTTACCGATCATATAATTTCCAAATATTTTCTCTCCTTCAGTAGGCTGTCTTTTGTGTTGATCATCTCCTTTGCCATGCAAAAGCTTTTACTTTTAATTAGGTCTCATCTGCTTATTTTTGCTTTTATTTCTTTGTTTTAGGAGACAGATCAAACAAAATATTGCTATGATTTATGTCAAACACTGTTCAGCCTGTGCTCTCTTCTAGAAATTTTATGGCTTCAAATCTTGCATTTAGGTCTTTAAGCCATCTTGAGTTTATTTTTCTATATGGTGTTAGGAAATGCTCTAATCTCAATGGAAAACACTAATTTGAAAAGATACACACACCCCAATGTTCATAGCAGCATTATTTAAAATATCCAACACATGGAAGCAACCTAAGAGCCAATCAACAGATGAATGAATGAAGAAGACGTCTACACACACACACACACACACACACACACACACACACATGGAATATTACTCAGTCATAAAAAAGAATGAAATTCTGCTATTTTCAACAATGTGGATAGACCTAGAGAGTATTACGCTTAGTGAAATAAGTCATAGAAATATAATTATTCTGTTAACATTTTTGTGGAATCTAAAAAAATAAACAAATGTATATAATAAAACAGAAACAGCCTCACAGATACAGAGAACAAACCAGTGGCTACCAGTGGACAGAGGGAAGGGGGAGGGGCATAATGAGGGTAGAAATTGAGAGAGACAAACTACTATGTATAAAATACATAAGCAACAAGGATGCATTGCATAGCACAGGAAAATATAGCTATTATTTTGTAATAATTTTAAATGGAGAACAATCTATAAAAATATCAAACAGTCACTATGCTGTAAGTCTGAAACATAACATTGTAAATCAACTATATTTCAACTTTAAAAAAGTAACTTTGAAATAACACAATGGAATTCCACCTCATTTTGAATTAAACTAAACTGATAGTCTGAAGGGTACACTCCTAGTCCAGAAGCCCCTGACAACCCTTCAATTTGAGCTGTGACAGCCCCTCTACCCATTACTACTCCACACACTGTGCTCTCTTCTCAGATGACTTGGGGCTCTCTTCTGCAACAGGGCCTTTGCACAAGCTCCCTCCTTTCCATTCCCTTTCTTCCATTTGTCTAGTTCAATGTTCTTTCAGTCTTCAAAGGTCAGCTTCCTGGCTCGCTACACTAGGTTAGATAATTAGCCTTCTCTCACATGACAACCTCATAGTTCTTTTTACATTTGCAATCAAGTAAAGATTATTTAACTTCTATGCAGAGCACATCATGAGAAACACTGGGCTGGAGGAAGCACAAGCTGGAATCAAGATTGCTGGGAGAAATATCAATAACGTCAGATATGCAGATGACACCACACTTATGGCAGAAAGTGAAGAAGGACTAAAAAGCCTCTCGATGAAAGTGAAAGTGGAGAGTGAAAAAGTTGGCTTAAAGCTCAACATTTAGAAAACCAAGATCATGGCATCCGGTCCCATCACTTCATGGCAAATAGATGGGAAACAGTGGACACAGTGGCTGACTTTATTTTTCTGGGCTCCAAAATCACTGCAGACGGTGAATGCAGCCATGAAATTAAAAGATGCTTGCTCCTTGGAAGAAAAGTTATGCCCAACCTAGACAGCATATTCAAAAGCAGAGACATTACTTTGCCAACAAAGGTCTGTTTAGTCAAGGCTATGGTTTTTCCAGTGGTCATGTATGGATGTGAGAGTTGGACTATAAAGAAGGCTGAGCACTGAAGAATTGATACTTTTGAACTGTGGTACTGGGGAAGACTCTTGAGAGTCCCTTGGACTGCTAGGAGATCCAACCAGTCCATCATTAAGGAGATCAGTCCTGAGTGTTCATTGGAGGGATTGATGCTGAAGCTGAAACTCCAATACTTTGGCCACCTGATGCGAAGACCTAACTCATTTGAAAAGACCCTGATGCTGGGAAAGATTGAGGGCAGGAGGAAAAAGGGATGACAGAGGATGAGATGGTTGGATGGCATCACTGACTCGATGGATATGGGTTTGGGTGGACTCCGGAAGTTGGTGATGGACAGGGAGGCCTGGCGTGCTGTGGTTCACGGGGTCGCAAAGAGTCAGACATGACTGAGCAACTGAACTGAACTGAATGATTATTGTCTAATGCCTGTCTTCCTGCTTCTTTTGCTCACCACTGTATATCCTAATACCCAGCACAGTGTCTTTCATAAAGTAAGTACTGATAAGTAGTTGTTGGATGAATGTATTAACAACACAGAATCAATTTTGGAAATGATCTTAGAAGTTTATCTAGTTGAATCTTCTGATAGATGCAACATTCTCAACAATTTTAGTGAACTTATATGGTGCTGATCTTTTTACTTGGTTTCTGGAACCTGAAGCAGCCCTATTTTATTGATTTGCTACACTGCAGCAGGTACCTTAGTGAAAAATGCTAATTACAATCTTCAAAAGTGTTAAGGCTTGCAGCAACTGTGGGTATCTCTCCTAGAGCTGGTAAGCTACCCCTTCCATTTCCACTTTTCATGATTTTCCAATTTTTTTCTGTAATTATTAGGTATCACTCTTATGGCAAGTTAAATTATTAGGTATCACTCTATAACATTATCTTGAATTTACATGTTACCTTTCCCTCCAAACACAGTGGTGCTTATTAAAATGAAGTATTTCATGTTTAGTTGTAAAATAGCTTAAATATTAAAAAAAAAAAGAATGAAAAATAAAACTGCATCAGCAACTCAGGCCTGGTGCTTTACAACTATCTGGCCTTTGGCTTATCCTTAAGGAATAAAGGAGTAGAAGTTATTATATTCAATTCCATTTTACAATGGATTAATAAGCAAAGGGCTTAGATGACTCTTCTATGATGATACAACTAGAAAAGAGAAGGAACTGAGATTCAAGTACCCACAGATGGTCTCAGCTTGAATTTTCTCAGATTTTGTGACATAAACAGAGTAGTCTAATTTTCCACTTAGAATATTGCTGAAAAGTAGTGAAAAATAAAAGTCCTCTTGAGGGCATAATATAAACTGACCTTTATATTATGGAGAACAAACTCTTCTCTTGAGGTTGTACGAATCCTCAAATTCAATGATTCTTTGGGGAAAACCACTAAGGCCTCCATCCTAAGACTGGAAAACCTAAAACAGAAGCAAAGCACATAGCTTCCTCCGGATATTCATGTCAAGCCTGCATTTCAAGTAGGTAACTCATAAGCAGTCTCCTTAGACTTTTGCTGCTTCCTCGGTGCTTCAGATCAGATCAGATCAGTTGCTCAGTCGTGTCTGACTCTTTGCGACCCCATGAATCGCAGCACGCCAGGCCTCCCTGTCCATCACCAACTCCCGGAGTTCACTCAGACTCATGTCCATCGAGTCAGTGATGCCATCCCGCCATCTCATCCTCTGTCGTCCCCTTCTCCTCTTGCCCCCAATCCCTCCCAGCATCAGAGTCTTTTCCAATGAGTCAACTCTTCACATGAGGTGGCCAAAGTACTGGACTTTCAGCTCTAGCATCATTCCTGCCAAAGAAATCCCAGGGCTGATCTCCTTCAGAATGGACTGATTGGATCTCCTTGCAGTCCAAGGGACTCTCAAGAGTCTTCTCCAACACCACAGCTCAAAAGCATCAGTTCTTTGACGCTCAGCCTTCTTCACAGTCCAACTCTCACATCCATACATGACCACAGGAAAAACTATAGCCTTGACTAGACGAACCTTTGTTGGCAAAGTAATGTCTCTGCTTTTGAATATGCTATCTAGGTTGGTCATAACTTTCCTTTCAAGGAGTAAGTGTCTTTTAATTTCATGGCTGCAGTCACCATCTGCAGTGATTTTGGAGCCCCCCAAAAATTAAGTCTGACACTGTTTCCACTGTTTCCCCATCTATTTCCCATGAAGTGATGGGACCGGATGCCATGATCTTCATTTTCTGAATGTTGAACTTTAAGCCACCTTTTTCAATCTCCACTTTCACTTTCATCAAGAGGCTTTTTAGTTCCTCATCACTTTCTGCCATAAGGGTGGTGTCATCTGCACATCTGAGGTTATTGATATTTCTCCCAGCAATCTTGATTCCAGCTTGTGTTTCTTCCAGTCCAGCATTTCTCATGATGTACTCTGCATATAAGTTAAATAAACAGGGTGACAATATACAGCCTTGACGAACTCCTTTTCCTATTTGGAACCAGTCTGTTGTTCCATATCCAGTTCTAACTGTTGCTTCCTGACCTGCATACAAATTTCTCAAGAGGCAGATCAGGTGGTCTGGTATTCCCATCTGTTTCAGAATTTTCCACAGTTTATTGTGATCCACACAGTCAAAGGCTTTGGCATAATCAATAAAGCATTAATAGATGCTTTTCTGGAACTCTCTTGCTTTTTCCATGATCCAGCGGATGTTGGCAATTTGATCTCTGGTTCCTCTGCCTTTTCTAAAACCAGCTTGAACATCAGGAAGTTCACGGTTCACATATTGCTGAAGCCTGGCTTGGAGAATTTTGAGCATTACTTTACTAGCGTGTGAGATGAGTGCAATTTTGTGGTAGTTTGAGCATTCTTTGGCATTGCCTTTCTTTGGGATTGGAATGAAAACTGACCTTTTCCAGTCCTGTGGCCACTGCTGAGTTTTCCAAATTTGCTGTCATATTGAGTGCAGCACTTTCACAGCATCATCTTTCAGGATTTGGAATAGCTCAACTGGAATTCCATCACCTCCTCAGTGCTTAGCTATATAGAAAAGAAATTTTAAGTCTGAGATTTTGAATTCCAGGTATTAATATTCCCTTGAATTAAAGGACAAAAGGAATACTCTTCATGGGCAATCTATTCTCTCTTTCTGTTTTTCAAGAGCTGAGGGTCAGTTTCTGAGATGCCTGTCTGGGTATCTTTATCTGGTTTGAGGTGCTAAGTTAAGACAACCTCTAAGAGTGTAAGAGAAATTTGTTGAGAAGTGGTAAGAGCAGCTCATTTGACCTGTACAGTTCCCTCCAGTGGGGATGTATTAACTCCAGCTAAACACATTAACTCCAGCTAAACACATTAGTGCCACCTATTGGAAAAATATATTTTAATAAAAATAAAGTTGCAGGCTTAACTGCACTACTGGAAAATCTTTACCTGGATGGCAATTTCCCCTGCCAAAGAAAAACAAAGTGAACTCTAGGTATTTTTTTGGAGGGGTGGGGGGAAGCTTTTGTTTTTCAACGGGATGCAAAAAAAAAAAAAAAAAGTGAAATAATAATGCAATATGAAACCAACGCTGTATTTCGAGAAAGGGCTTTGCTACAAGTTGTTCCATGGCCATCTCTAATGGGGGCTGAGTTTCCTAGGGCGTGACCAGAGCAGGCTCTTCTCACAAACTGGGAGCTTTCCTTCCTGAGCTCTGTTATAGAAGGAGCCAGAAATCTGGAGAAGAGTCTGGAATGACCACTGGAGATTTGATCTACCTTTTCAAAGAAAAGAAAAAGTACTCTCCCCCCTTCCCTCTTATTAATTAAGAACAGAAATTATTTGGTTATGAATTACAAAATGGCCTTTCTCACCCTCCTCCCTAATTCCCCTCCCACCGAAGTACTTTAAACACAGCACTGTAAAGTCTGTACAAACATCCTTTCTGGGGGAAAATGGTACAGAGAAGGTGAACAAGAAAGAGGACAGTATGTATCATCTGTTGAGTGTAAATTCAAAGAAGAAGAGGAGAAGGGGAGGAAGGAGCGGGGAGAGGGAGGAGGAGGAGAAATAATTCTGGCAAAGGGCACAAACATATTCCTGAAATAAATCAAAAACAAAACAAACCACAAAACCGAAAATCTATTAATGGGCCTTTAGGAAATACAGGGTAGGGAGAAAGGATATTGCTTTTTGGTTTATGTTTCTGTACTTAAAACTTTTTCTGATCAGATGGACCTAATTATTTGTTTTAAAATCAAGAAAAAAAAATGGCACGGCAAAGCTAATCTATGCCATGAAAAGTCCAGATCAGGTTTGTCCTTGGAGGTAGACAGTGCCCTAAAAGCAGAAAAGGAAATGTGGGGAGGCTGAAGATGTTTTCTCTTGAGCTGGGGAGCTGGTGCTAGTAACAAACATGTGTTCAGCCTGTGAAGATTCACCAAGCTGTCTATTTTTGTTTTGTATACTTTGCTGCATGTGTGTTCAGCTGGAATAAAAGTTTCAAGAATGATGTCAAGAGAAATCCTTGGGTAGTAAGATTATAGACCATTTGTTTTCTTTCTATTTCTCAGTATTTAAAAAATGAACTGATACATGTTATTAAAACCAACGAAAATCAACTCAGTTTTGAAATTTCGTTTCCCAAATATATGTTTGAAATACATCTGCTTACACACTGTTACGGTCAACAGGAGTTAGAAAGAACTCTACATCACCCATGCTCAGAGTTTCCTCCACACGAGGAGGAGCGGGGATCCCCTCTGTGGCCTTGCTGCTTCAACCTGGTCTCCAGTGTCTTGGCTGGCAGACATGGCAGGGCCCCCAGTCCACAGGTCCAGGTTGTCAATGACCAGTGCCAAAGCGCCTGTGTTCTTTCATGAGAGGCTGTGGAGCAGCCGGGAGGCCCAGCATCCACACTCTGAATCAGGCCAACTCCTCCCTCCCTCCCTGGCAAAGGCACCTCAGTCGCTCCGTCTGCAGGAATCCACCAGTTCAGATTACCTGTTTACTAGCGAACATTTGATGGGCTTGCAGATATTGAGGCAGATAAGTTTTCAAATGATTGCGCCTGCCATGTCCTTTATTTGGAAGAGCCACTGTATAAGCCTGCAGCTGGCGAACAAGTGTGCTGTATTTTCTATGAACTTCTGATAAGGATGGGGAATGCTGAAGACCCAGGTAGGGTTACAAGAGAGCTGTGTGCCTGACAAACGTCATACCCCCACCTGATGTTTTACGTTCGGGGTATTACCGATTGTGCTAACTGTACAGGTCAGAACTTTAATCTTGTTCCACTCAGATGGCAGATAAAAGTCTGAGCGAAACCAGTAAAGGGCTTTTTCTGTCACTCCCAAAGAAAGGAGTCTTAGAGGCTGAATGCTTTGCTTTTGTACTTTTCCACTAGGTTATCATTTTCTTGTAAAAAGCATACGATTTAATTTTCACATGTGTTCTTACGAATGGCAACAGGCATTCCAAAGTAGATTTATAGATTTACTTATCTTAAGACTTGGGATGGCCTATATGGGAAAAGTATCTATAAAAAAAGAGTTGATACAAATATATATATGTGTGTGTGTGTATATATTTGTATAGCTGATTCATTTTGTGATATACCTGAAACTAATAGTGTAAATCAACTACACTACAATTAAAACAGAAAAAACAAAAATAAACAAGCAAAAATCTTGGAGAAGGGTAAAAAAAATCTAGAAAAGAAAAATGATCTATTTCCTAATATTATTTCCTAATTTTCGCTACATGGAGAATGGACTTTGTTTGAATCATAAAAAGGAGTTAGTAGTAGTAGCTGTAACTGGTAATTTCAGCAGCCGTCATTTGTCAAATACCTACTACGTGCCATGCACTGAAGTCCAATGTTGACACACACTACGGCATTTCATTTCTATCACACACCACTCTTAACTACGGAACAGAGGAAATCCTGAGACATTTGAAAACCTGTACCACATCACACAGATGGGATGTAAGCTGTGGAGGTGGGGCCTGACCTCAGATCTTTGTTATTCTGAATGCCTTTCTTTCCTGCTTTCTTTCTTCTTATGTTACACTGATGTATTATTATTGCCTTTGTCGCTCTTGGAAGATTCAGAGCTAAACAATTTGGGGCCATCACCTGGCTTCTTAGGTTCATACTTGAGGGAAACATTGGAACTGACTCCTTCACAACCAACTCTAGCAGGCTGGCAGCTTAGGAGATGAGCTTGTTTCTTTGGAGGAGTCTTAGAAGGTTTCTGAGACTGGTTATGTCATTCCAGTTCTTCTGGGCAGAAAGAGAATGAAGAATAGGTTCTAATAAAGTTAAGTCTGGCTGTCTTCGTGGTGATGGTGATTTTATGGAATATAGCTCTCTTGAGTGAGACTGCAAGAGCTGGGTCAAGCCATGTCAGAGATGCCTGGGAAACCACATGGTAAGGGAATTCCTTTTTCAGGGGTTTGGGAGGTGGTGATGAAGGTGGGAACCTACTTTATTTGCTTTTTAAAGAGCTAATCTAAAAGCATACAACCCAGGGCCAACTATTTTCTCCAATGGATTCAATTTATACATACACAAGCACTGGATATCTACAGTGAACAGAAATGTATCTAATCTAGAAATAGTGTATTTCTAGGGTTGCGATCATTTATGATAGAGTTTGGCTATCTGAGACACCAACAAATGAAATGGAGAAATGGGAAAATAATGCTCACTCCACTTAACCAATTCTTAGGGAATGGGACATGGGGATATACATACTTTACAGTATTTTAGTCTTCGCTTGGTTTGGCATCCAACTCAGTGGCAGTACGAACTTCAAGTTCACGGGGTAATTTGGTTCCAGAAGTTGCCAAAAGAATCCTGCTGCCCACAGAAAGATGACAGTTTTGAACAGTGGATTCCCCAGTGCAAGAGGTCAGATGAGGCGGACTTTACCAAGTTTACATAACAAAGAGCAATTCTGTTAACTAAAATGATTAATTCCCATCAGTACACATCAAACAGAACTATTACAAAACATTATTGTCTGGGTTCACATCACATAGTAAGGTTTTTCACAAGTTCCATTTCCAATAACTCTTTTGACAAAGCCAGAACTTTTTTTTTTTTTTTTTGAGGGGGTGGTGGTGAGCGGACATTAATTTCCAGAGGAATCCATGAATGGGGCTGAGTAGGCTGTGCCTTAAGTGTGAGATATGTCACAGTGATGTTGTGGCAGGAAAAACACAACAGCCCTTCTGAGGAAAGGGGGCCTTCCAGGGATCGGGGATTGAGGAAAAATGTGCTGCAGTACAAAGCCTGGATTGTCCCTCTCCTCTGAGACAATGGGGTATTTAAAAGGCTCACAGCATCAGAATTCCAACTTACTCCTTTAAGGCATTCTGAAGTTTTATGTCTCACAGCTGACAGTGTAAGTGAGGAGAAAAGGCCTGTTTTATGAACTCTCTTGCAATGAAGGAGACAGCTGGATTTTGAAGATGCTATTCGTCTGCCAGCATGGTAACTCTTAAAAGGCCTAACAATGTAATGAGTCCATTTTCTGCTTCTTAGAAAGTAGTGACCTAGATGAGGAAAAAGCTCTAAATCTCCACACTGAAAGGTCTGGATGTGAGTACCAATCTTGCCAGTCATCTGAGTGGCTGTAAGCATGACCCCTAAACCTTCCTCATTTGTAAAGAATGAGCCCATTTCTCTGAGTTGCTGTGAAAAACAAAAGGAAAGATGTATTCAAAGACAACAGAAATTATCATTATCACTAAATACTTCTATACAGACAATGCTCGTCCTTAGAAGAAGATTTTGGGGAGGGCGCTTGCAACAGGTTAAGTTAGGACCTTTTTCCTTTGGTTAATCCCCTTCTTAGGCTATGGACTCTCTTAGCTTCCTAGTCATTTGGTTAAGTTATCAACTCCAAAGTGACTGTAATAATAGCAATAATAGTGAACCTTAGAGTAGGGAGACCCATCTTTTCAAAACAGGTCCTTAAATTATCCTCATTTCCAAAGCTAGAACATCACACACTGACATGCTTTCACTTTTCTTCCTCTTTAGCCAACTCAGTAGAAGAGAACTGTCAAGATCAATGCAACTTCTACAATAAAATGAACTGTATTGGCTGTGGCATAAGGACCTAAGACCTCAGTTGCAAAAATTAAATTCAAAAAGCTGGAAGAAAAATGCCATACTAACATTTAAAAGCTGGTTTTCTTTAAATGCCAGAGTGCACACGGCCAGCTATATGACAACAGCAAATAGCACATTACATTTGGGTGCACGATATGCATGTGTGGTATGAAGTCACATTTATAGAACTCTGTGGCAGCTAAGAAGCAGACATTACAGTGGAGCAGGTGCTAACCGGGGTTCTTCATAAACTGTTTTCCTTTCTCTTTCTTATTTGGCCAGTCATCTTCAAGAATCAAACGGAAATTCTACACCAGACCCTACACTTATTTTTGGCAGAAATGTGCCACCCTTATATGGACCATAAATGGGAAAGTTGAGTTTTTGATTTAGGATTTCTAGAATGAGTTGTGGCAGATGCCTGGGAGAGGTTCAGAACATTGTTCAATGCCCTTGTTCTTGCAGAAATGATCTTAAAGAGTCACCTTGGTCAGTATCAGAACAGAAATTATCTCAAAGGCCTGAAAAGTAGATATGCCCCTTTCTAAGAAGGTTTGCAGGCATTAAAGACGAGTCTCCTTAGAAGGTTTTGCCATCCACTCCAGTGTCAAGGCAAGTGGTATAAGAAAACATTTTGTTTGAGAAGCATCCAGAGCCCTGGGAGTAACTTGTGGCCTGAGAGGTTGGTCTGGGTTCTAATAGGTGCTAGGTGCCTATGTCTACCCTGACCCAGTGTGGGAGGGTGAGCTTCCAAACCAGGTAACAGCTGGGTATGTGAACAGTGGGAGCTTGGCCATGAAGGGTCAGCTTTGTGACATGCCCCTGTATTCCCAGACTAGAATCCACCCGATACCCTCTACTGGGGCTTGATTCACCAGGTCAATGCTCTACCTTGCGGTGATTTCTGGAGCTGTTATCAGAGAAAAAGTGGGGAGTTGAGTAGGGGGTTAGAATACATGATCTGGAGATGAACACTGGTGACCTCTAAACTGAAGAAGGGGTTGGTGACATTACACTTATGTTCCTGTTCCAGACAGCACACATGGCCTTCTCTAATTTTCAGTTTGTGAGACAACTGGCAAACTGGCTGCTTTCAAACTCTCTTGCTTTGGAATTCTTACCTGAATTCTCCCCACCTCACAAATGTCTTTCTCGGGTCACATCTCTTGTTTGGGTGAGTGGAGGTGAAATGATCCACAGCCTGACTGATTATGGTTGTGCTGTCTGTTCCAGGTGTCAGACCAGCTGAAAAGCTTACATGTGTTTGCATGAAACCAAACTATAACCTTCCCAAACCTAACTTCTTTGTTTCATTTAATGCAAGACAGTGGAGGATAGAGGAGCCTGGCATGCTGCAGTCCATGGGGTCACAAACGGTCGGACATGACTTAGTGACTGAACAGAAAACTACAACAATCTCACTTACCAATGTATTTTTCAATGGTTTTTGTGTGTAGTTTAAAAGACTGGGCTACAGTTCTGCAAGAGGTACATATCTTATGTTTATTTAACCACAGACAGCAGCTTCCTCTGAAATGAAATCAATTATCACGTACATCATTTATGGACCAATTTCTTCCAGTAGCCATTCTGTTTGACTTCAAGCTGTGTATTTAAGCAGTATTCGTAATGTTGTTCAAAAGCAGCACCAAGACCTCAGCAGATGAAAGATAAAGCACGTGTTCAGTCTATGACCTTGATTGCAACGTTTTGATGTGATAATTTGGATTTATCTTGACTCACATTTGTTTGACAACTGCCACAGATAATGTTCAAATCAGAAGAGAATCATTTACATGGGGGAAAACAACCCCTGCATTTGAGTCAACGTGTTGGGAACCCAGTCCAAGACTACATTTTTTGAGAAATCAAACAGTAACAAGTCCCATGTAACAAACATGTAATATCAGGACTACTATATACATATATTATATAACCATTTAATAAACAATGAATATATATAAAGCCAACACCGTCACTAAGCACCTACTAAGTGTAGGAGAAGTCTAAGAATCTTGGTAAACATTGCTTCTTATTCTATACACCACAATTTTAACAAGTTCCAATCTGTATTTGTTTTCCCCTCATTAAACAAAGTTCTTTCACAGTGCCATGCAATCACACCTAAGTATTTGCCTTTCCCCAGGTTTAAAGAAATGTTTCAGAGACAGACTATCAAGGAATGAGGACTATACAAATGTCTCCCTGTGATAACAGGACTCAGTAGCAACCCGGGTGGCTCCAAGTCTCAAGAAAGTTTCCACTGCCTCCCAGTTTTCTCCTGCCATGTGACTGTAGGAACTTGAAGTGGCTTCACAGACTGAGACCAAGGTGACTGTCCTGACCCTTCCAGCAAGAGTCCTTGGAGGACCTTTGTGCCAGTGTCACAGGGGCAGGGGCTTTCTGATCATTTCCTTTCCATTGCCCTTTAGACCAGTCCCTTTATATTACAGATGGGGACATGAGGACCAGAAAGAAGTGACTTGTTCAAGGCCACTGTTAATCTATCTCTTTGCCAATACTGGTACCCCAGTCTCATGTCTCCCATTTCTAACGCTCTCTTCTTTCCCTTAATCTAAATCATCTTAATCTTTCCGATTTCTGAATGAACTGTGTGTCTTCTATTACCTCTGAGCTTTTGCAGACAAGCTGTTCTATATGAAGGTACACCATCTCCCTATACATATCCGCAGGTCCACCATCTCCCTGTATAGTAGTGGACCCTTCACGTTTGACAAGTGACTGGTTGATTCCTAAGATCTTAGTGAAAACATCATTTCCTGTAGGATGCTCTTCCTGACCTTCTGAGACAGAGTTACATGTCACTGCTGTGTCTTCTCCTACCATCTATGTGTGTGTGCTAAGTCACTCTTGTCACGTCCGACGCTGTGCAATCCTCTGGGCTGTAGCCTGCCAGGCTCCTCTGTCCATGGGATTCTCCAGGCAAGAGTGGGATGCTGGAGTGGGTTGCCATTTCCTTCTCCAGGGGATCTTCCCAACCCAGGGATTGAACCTGAGTCTCTTATGTCTCCTGCATTGGCAGGAGAGTTCTTTACCACTAGCACCACCTGGAAAGCACTTCTCACCCTATACTGTTATCATCAGGATTTCCCACCAGCTGTAGGTTCAATGAGGACAGAGATGTATCATGCCATGGTTGTATCCCTGATGTCGAGTACATTTCTTGGGTCTCAGTAACTGTATTTAGAACAGATCAATGAACAAAAGAGCCAGTCTTCTCTGAAGAGTGAGGCTTGAGGGAAGAATGTTAGTGGTAAGTGGGGACCTGACTTGGGCAGGTAGAGAACTGATAGAAAAGGAGGTGCCTCTGTGAAGCCTAGATCCCAGCTGAGCATTTCTCTGTGATTATTCTCCTTTGAACCTTATAATATTTATTCTTTCAATTCTAATGATTCGGTATTTCTAGAGAGGCTTACAGCAAAGTCATGATTAACTGAGGAAGGTCATGCCTAAGAAGACCCCACCCACCATCGCTCTCAGGCGCTGCTGGAGAACTCTTACCAGAAGAGGCCCATCAAGGGCCTTCTCAGAGGCTGCCCTAGTATCAAGCAGGAGTTGGGCCTTTAACCTGTCAGTGTACTGGGTTAATGACCATCTTTCATTAAAAAAAAAAAAAATTATTTCAGATGGCTGCCAAATCTGATTCTTATTACAACTCACTACTGTGAAACAGTTCACAGGGGAAGGGAAAGAGAGGGATATTCTTGTGCTAACATAACCCAGGTGTCCATGGGGCTCCGAGAGCAGGCAGCTGAGAGTCTTAGAAAGGCACGGACTACCTAGGGGCTTCTTGGGGCTAACTGGCTGGCACTGCAGTTCCAAGCACTCAATGGGGCAGAATTCTGGTCTTGGGGTTAGAGGGGAGGTGTTTCCCACTGCTCCTGAAGCAGGTGCCTTGTTCTGGAGATCACAACATGGCTTTTAAATCTCTAGAGCAATAAGGCTCTGGACATTTTAGCATTGGCTATCCCATAATCCATGGGGGTCCTCCTCAAGGTCCAGATCCCACCTTCAAATTCCAGGGCTAAGGCAGAATCCACTGGAACATACTTAGTGCTATGGTTTGGGAAGAAACCCCTAAGCAACTTCCCGTATTTCCCTCCTAGCATGTTTTCTGGCCTGTCAAAGAACATATTTGAATGAAATCACTTGCAGAGTCCATTTTAATTCTAAATTTATTTTTATCAGAGTCCCTAGTTCCTCTCTCAGATTATTTTCTATAAAATGCTAGTTGCCCCCAAATAAATACAAACAGAGTAAATGAGCAAACAAAATCAAACATATAGCTACAGAGAACAGAGTAGTGGTTATAAGAACTGAAGAGGCAAGAAGAGAGTGAAGTGGGTACAGAAGACTAAGTGTAAGGTGATGGGTGGAAATTAAATTTTTCTAGTGAGCACACTGTAGTATACATAGTCACAGAAACAAAATGATGCACACATGAAACACATATCATCATAAATTGGTTCCCTCAGTTAAAAAATTAAGAATAAATAAAATTCTAGGTCAGGTGCATGTCCAACCCGTGTGGACATGCCTAACACTTCTCAGAGAGATAGGTCCTAAAAGTCCAAACTTCTTGTCTATAGAGGTCGTGTCATCATAGAGTCAACTTCCTATTTTGCAAAACAAATGGCTCACCCTCTGGCCCTCACCTGTGTACGCAGAGAACCTCTAGCCTCCCCCAAAGTCCTGCTCACAAGCATCTGAGGGAACACTTTCATCCCCAAGGTTTGAGGCTTCAAGTACTAGATTCCACTCTCCTGAGCAGAAAAGGTGGTGAACTCCCTGCCTCTGGGACTCATGGAGAGTCTGGCTTGCTTCTCAGGGAACCAGGTTCTCACTGTCTTCCGCCACAAACAGAGTTCTCTGCAGAGCCTACACTGGGTTCTCCATCTGTCCATGTACTGAAGATGTGCAAGAAGCTGGGGGAAGGAGAGAAGTTTCTCATTCGTGCTGCTCCGTTAGCATTATAGAGGCCCCAAGCGAGCATTTACAACCACTCATGTGACCTGAAATTTAGGGGACATACACTTTCAGAATTTACTCATAGCCTCTCTCTCTAAGATCTGGACATGCACTCAGAGGGTTCCTCCAGGTCATCACTGAAGAAAGTCAACATGCTCTATCCTATTCATCCCTTTGCAACCAGGGTTGTGATTCAGTTGGTTGTGTCACTTTCCTTTTTGAGAGGAGTCTTCTTGGAGGAAGTTGAAACACTCAGATTCAAAGAAAATGTAGGGACTTCTTCCTGAGTTTCTCTGACAACCTCCATCATATGTGAATCCCAGTGGACACAGGCATGACCAGGCTTAAGGAGGGCTTGCTTGCATATAGACTCTGGAATTCTTGGTGGCTCTGTGATCATTCCTCTACTCTGGGTTGTGTTTCTTCTCTGTTCTGTTTATTCTGATAAATCCCTTATTCTGTATGGTGGTTTTCCTTTAGTGACTGATGGACTGAGAACCCTTTTCATTCATTGGGACAGAGACCTTAGAGGGGTGCCCACACACAGTATCCTATGGGTGTTTGGAGAAGATCTTGACCTTTCCCCTGCTCAATTCTGCACCCCACCCAGAAAAAACAGGGGTTTGGAATCTGTTCCATGAGTTTCAGGAGGTTTACTGGTCCTAGAGTGACAGGGTGAGGAAGGGAACGGGTATGATTTTGGTGGGTCAATCTCAGAGATGCTATGTGTTGAAGAGCCTTTATGTGGGTCATCATTGAGTTTCTGCCTAATTCATTCTTCCAGCAAGTATTCATCAAGCGCCGACTACTTGTCCTTGTGAACTACATTATTATTCTGGGCACCAAGGACAGTGGTGAATAAGATGTGCTGACAAAAACTGGAAACCCAGTGGGGTGTTGGTACGGAAAGATTTTGCTATTGGACTGCAGAGCAGTTAGATTATTTAAGAAAAAAATATTATTTTACACTGAAATGTTGAAAGACTCTCAATGTGTTGTATTTCACAACTCAGCCACTCTAGAACCACAAATATGGGGCCTTGGAAGGTATTACCCTAGGCGACCACAGATTACAGGGAGCACATTAGACAGAAATCTATGATTTATGAGATGGGCAAGATAACATCGTTTAGGAAAGGAGACTGGGAAATCACCTTTGTTGGGGATCTTAAAGAGAGAAAAGCTGTCAGTCTGGAAGCACCGAGCTGACTTCTTGTTCTGCTATGCCGGGCTATGCTGGTGATGAGGGCATGGGCTCTGAGTTTGCTTTCTGGCAGTGGGAATGGGAGTGGTCCTAAGTTTCCTGCCACTGATGACCCACGGCCTGGATGGAGGTGCAGGGTAAACTCAACTAATCCAGCAGATACAGGAAATCAATGAAACCCCATAGACTGAACAGACACTTTCAAGGTGGCTTATTATAAGTCCAAGTGTGCCTGTTCTGAGGAACTGCTCCAGAAGTAATAGAAGTGATTTAAAGTAAGAGGAGGGGCATGGTTAGGAGACAAATAAGGTTGAAAAATGCCTTGCTGATCAAAGTCAACCAAGCTTCTTTCCCGCAGGACTACTCAGTCTTTTTAATGTGAAAATGTACTTTTTGAAGCACTGGGGTGGGGGCCAGGAGAGAAAGCCTGGAATTATTTGCAAATATATTTGGAAAAATGGAACCTGTCCCTAGAGGCGCATCACGTGGGGCCAGTGTTCTTGGAAGATGCTCTGGCAAGCACGGCTTAGGAAGACGTTGTCATCAGGCTTGAGCTATCATTTCAATCAAAATTAAGGGTGATACTTCTCTTTTTGCTTTTACTGAGATTTGCATTTTAATGTGAAGAAACATTTTCTTCAGCACTTTAATATTTTCAAAACTGCTATACTACCCATTAGAGAAAATATCTTAAGTAAAGCAAAACAAATTGAAAAATTAAATAAGATTAACTCTCTCTTAGTCTCTTGTTCATAAAAAATACATACTTTTTTCAGGATTCACTAGGGTCACAGAAAACCTTAACTATTTTTGTCTTTTGAAATATATTTACCATTTACATTGTAGAGAATTTAAGTTAAATATCTCTATATATTTATAGCTATTTATTCTTCTATTGACCAATTATACTTATACAGTCCATAAGTTAAAGTATATCATCCTAATAGTTACTATTCCAAATATCCACATCTTCACAAAGATTATATTTTATTAATATTTGTAATTCTTTTCTAGGGTTATATACTTTGACTTATGAACTATAAGTCATATGTTTACCATATTTAAACCATAATTATGATTATATTACTGAAGATCTGGTTTGGTAGCACTGTAGCAATTCAAAAATCATCTGGAAGGCTGGATTAAAATGTGATTTCCTGAGTTCCAGGCCCAGAAATCTGATTCAGAGGGTCTGGGGCAGGGCCTGGGAACCTGCATCTTTAACAAGCTCCCCAGGGAATTCAAATGCTTGGATGCTATCCTGAGAGAAATTAAAGGTTAAGAAACAGTATGGGCTATGGGAACATGTGATTGAGGCTACATGATATGCTCAACTACATGTAAATGTAAAGTGGTCAATATAATTTTGAAACAATATTAAAAATATGCTACATAAAACATGTTTCTAGGCAGCTTGGGTTTTGTGATGGGCATTATGGAATAAGTGGATGTGGTGGGATAAACAATTGGACCCTATTTTTTCTATTATTCTCCTTTGATAACAGATGATGTGTTTTGTGTCCCAAGTTTATTTGCTTGAGGAGAAAAAGACATGGGTCAATATTTGCAATTTCAGGAACATTTTACATTGGTTTCATGTGTTGAGTTTATGATATATAAGGTTACAAAGCATTTTCTTCCACAAACACAGTTAATAGGGCAGATTAGATTGGCCCTTCTGACAGATTAGATAGGTTTTTGTTTTAGCCTTTGATGAAATGCAGTAAGAGCACAACAGATGTAGTTGTTTAAAAGTCATCCTAATAAAAGGATCTGGGATTAGTCCCTCTGCTAGCAGCCATGAGAAAGTGAACAAGTTGCTGGGGCATTACCAGCTACCAATACGACTTACCCTTCTGTACCATGACAGGGAAAGAGGGGTCCCTTTTCTGTCGGAATAAGGATGGTCATTGCTACCTCATATGAAAAAATCACATCATCAACCAAAGCAGGAGAAACCTGTGTGAAGTCTGAGACTATTCAGCACCCATAGAAAATCCTAGGTCTCCTTAAATTAAAAAAAAAAAAATTGTGAAAGCAGCTTCATTTCACTCAGTCAGTTATACATCTTTGCTTATTCTCTCTTCCTAAACTGGGATTCTTAAAATTTTTGAGCGGTCGTGAGTTCCACTCTGTGTGTGTGTGTGTGTGTGTGTGTGTGTGTGTGTGTGTGTGTGTGAGTCACTTAGTCGTGTCCAACTCTTTGCGGCCCCATGGACTGTAGCCCTCCAGGCTCCTCTGTCCATGGAATTATCCAGGTAAGAATACTGGAGTGGTTGCCATTTCTCTTCCAGGGGATCATCCTGGCCCAGGGATTGAACTTGAGTCTCCTTCGTTTCTTACACTGCAGGCAGATTCTTTACCGCTGAGCCACCACGGAAGCCTCCTATGAGCTCCATTATATGATTGTATATGAACAAGTTTACATGTTTTCCTATTATTTGTCTATTTGGTTAGCGAGAGAAGAAGGACACATGTTTTCTGTGACTGACACTTTCCCTGCTGTTTTGTACACAATACAAACTCAATCCCTGCAACAGCCAGTTCTATGGATGAGAAAACTAAGGCACAGAGAGGTTAAGGAAGGTGCCCAGTGTCACACAGTTAGTAAATTGTGAAAGTGTCAGTCACTCAATCATGTCTGACTCTTTGCGACCCCATGGGCTATAGCCCGCCAGACTCCTCTGTTTGTGGAATTTTCCTGGCAAAACTACTGGGGTGGGTAGCTGTTCCCTTCCCCAGGTTATCTTCCCAGTCGAGGGACTGAACCCGGTCTCCCTCATTGCAGGCAGAATCTTTACCATCTGAGCCACCAAGGAAGCCCAGTAAACTAGGAAAGCTGATGCAGATTCAGGTTGCTGGGTTCCAGAGTCATTCCTTTTAAACTGCTATTCTGTACTCTCCCTTATAATAGTAACAATATGCTTAGGTTCAATATGCTTCAAAGAGACCGAACTGGATGGGTGAGAAGATAAGAATCAAGATCTAATAGGAGTGAATAAGGGTTCAGTTGACTAATTAGTAAGTACATGCCTTTAACTTTCAGCATGCCTACCCCCTCTATTTCTCCTTCAACATACAGCCTTGATAGACCGAATGGGAAATGATAGTGGATAAAAAGAATAACAGCCAAACAACAGTAGCAGAAAGAGTAAAGGCACTAGAAATACTAATGTGTGTTGTACACTTGCTATTCATGCACCTCCACATACACTTCACACAGAACATTTCATGTGTGATCTCCTTTAATCTTAACAAACTCATTTTCCAAGGAAGGAACTAAAGCTTAGGGGAGATGTAATGGGCTCAAAGTCAACCATTAAATGAGTAGTAGAGCCTGAATTCACCTGGGGGAAAGACGTTTATTCTTTAAGGTGCATAGGTCCTCCTCAAATTTCTTGTTGACAGGCTCTGAATTTGTATTTAGAACACCAGAGCTTGTTCTGCAGCTCACTGCTTGCTTCAGTGTGAGTCAGTCATGGTATTTGCTAAATATTTCTAGCTTACCACATTCTGAGCACGTGCGAAGACGTCACTGACTCTCCCTTCCTCCCCCTTTGCCTGCCTGCATGACTACTAGGTCTGGGTACCTGCTGAAAGGCTGTCCTGGTGTCGCTTTTGGGCAGGGGCACTCATGTGCCAGGCCCGGGCCCTCCCAAACTCTCTAAAGAGCTGATCTGTCAGCCTGAATCCACAACACAAAGAAGAACCCCCAGCTGCCTTGTAGATGGGCAAGTGGGGTAGGTGAGAGAGAAATGCTGACCTGTGTTGAGATCACTCTGGACTCCCACAAAGTTGCAAATATAGTACAGAGCATCCCTGAACTCTTCAGCCAGCTTCCCCCATGGAGGTATCACATCTAACTACAGGTCAGTATTACTCCAGGGAACTGCCACTGACATAATACTGTCAACTAAACTACAGATTTCACTCCATTTTCTCCAGTTTTCACAAAAACTTGTCAGTGTGTGGTAGAGGTGGTGGTGGGGCTCATATCTTGCCACTTTAAGATTCAGTGGTTGTGCTCGCTTTGGCAGCACATATACTAAAATTGGAACGATACAGAGAAGATTAGCATGGCCCCTGAGCAAGGATGACATGCAAATTCATGAAGCGTTCCATATTTTCCAAAAAATGGGCCAAAGAACTAAATAGACATTTCTCCAAAGAAGACATACAGATGGCTAACAAACACATGAAAAGATGCTCAACATCACTCATTATCAGAGAAATGCAAATCAAAACCACTATGAGGTACCATTTCACACCAGTCAGAATGGCTGCGATCCAAAAGTCTACAAATAATAAATGTTGGAGAGGGTGTGGAGAAAAGGGAACCCTCTTACACTGTTGGTGGGAATGCAAACTAGTACAGCCACTATGGAGAACAGTGTGGAGATTCCTTAAAAAACTGGAAATAGAACTGCCTTATGATCCAGCAATCCCACTGCTGGGCATACACACTGAGGAAACCAGAAGGGAAAGAGACACGTGTACCCCAATGTTCATCGCAGCACTGTTTATAATAGCCAGGACATGGAAGCAACCTAGATATCCATCAGCAGATGAATGGATAAGAAAGCTGTGGTACATATATACAATGGAGTATTACTCAGCCATTAAAAAGAATACATTTGAATCAGTTCTAATGAGGTGGATGAAACTGGAGCCTATTACACAGAGTGAAGTAAGTCAGAAGGAAAAGCACCAATACAGTATACTAACACATATATATGGAATTTAGAAAGATGGTAAGAATAACCCTGTGTACGAGACAGCAAAAGAGACAATGATGTATAGAACAGTCTTATGGACTCTGTGGGAGAGGGAGAGGGTGGGAAGATTTGGGAGAATGGCATTGAAACATGTAAAATATCATGTATGAAATGAGTTGCCAGTCCAGGTTCGATGCACGATACTGGATGCTTGGGGCTAGTGCACTGGGACGACCCAGAGGGAGGGTATGGGGAGGGAGGAGGGAGGAGGGTTCAGGATGGGGAACACATGTATACCTGTGGCGGATTCATGTTGATATTTGGCAAAACTAATACAATTATGTAATGTTTAAAAATAAAATAAAATTAAAAAAAAAAGATTCAGTGGTTGTTACCACAGTAGAGCTTATCCTATGATGATTCATTAATCTAATCTCCCCTTTACTTAGGTGCAACCTCAAAGTTCATCTGATTCCTGAAAATAATTCTTTGCTAGAAGCCATTGATGAAAATGTTTCCACTGGTCATCTGGAGTCAGAGGTGATTCTGGGTGGTGGGTCTGAGGTCGGAGGCATCTAAACTTTTTTTTTTTTTTGCTTTTAGGTATTTAGACAATACGTTGTTACTTGATTCAGGTTGGAGAAGTCAGGCCTCCTGAGAAGATAAAGCCCAGGACACTTGGCAGTGACAGGCCTGATAATAATGTGAGAAAAGAGGTGACAAAGGATCATAGAAGAGTTTAGCATATGTAGGGTGGGAAAAATAAAAATTTTATTACCAATGCTCCCCCATGAACTGAACAAACATGCTGGTTAATGACCTATTTCATGTTTCATTGATACAGCCTGACAAAATATTTTGAAAGCATGATAAGTGAGGAAAGACTTGTGCTTTCCCAGCATTACCATTTTTCTCTCCAATACTGTAATTTTTGTGGCAATTGTTCAAATAGCCAATCTACTTCGGAAATTACTTTTTTTCCCCTTTTGCCTTAGGGAACTTGTGTTTTATTATTTTGATCAACGATTCAGCCATAGTCTTAGGATCGAGAAACAACCACTTGACAAATATTGTTCTAGAAAATTTAAGTCTGAACAAGCAGAAAAAAAATCAGTTATGAGTCTGAAGACATATTTAAATTTGAATGGCTAAGCAGCTGCATTATTTGAATTCTTTAACCTTTTTTATACTCTTTTAATTGAAATTTTACTTTGAGATAACTAAAGATTCACATTTGGTTTCAACAAATAAAACAGAGAAACCAATCCCGTATACACTTTACCTGACCTTTCCTAGTGTTAACATTTTGCAAAACTACAGTTTAATGGTAGAACCAGGACATTCACAAAGACACAATTCAACAATCATATTTAGATTTCTCCAGTTTCACTTGGACTTGTGTCTGTATATGTGTGTGTTTAGTTCTATACAATTTTACTACCTGTGTAGGCTTGTGTTCCCACCACCACAGTCAAGACACTGAACATTTTATCACCATAGGGATTCCCTGAGTCATCCTTCAATAATGACACTCAACTTCCTCCTACCTCCTTCCCTTCCTCCTGTGGTTTCTAATCCCCCTAGGAATCGCTAATGCATTCTCAGTTTTTAAACTTCTGTTACCCAGAAATGTTATATAAAGGGACTCATCAATGTGATATCTTTTGGGGCTCTGGGATGCTGGCGGATGTCACCTGGACAAAGAGAAGAAAATGCATCACAGGAATAAAACACAAATTCAAATAAGGTATTAGGAAAGAAAAAAAAAAAGTGGTGGCAGGAAAACAACTGATAAAAGGCTGGTTTGGTTATCTGGAAACTGAGGAACCCATGGCCTTCGATTCATCATAGCCATTATTTGGGAAGGAAAATAGGTTCCAGTGAAACAGGAAAAGAAGCGAGTCCCTGTGATGCATTTAAACTGCTCTGGACTTTGGGGGTGTATGTTTGCAGAGAGTTTAGTTAACCAATTCAAGCTTGGATTTCAATTTTCTGTCTCCTAATTTAGGTTTCCAAGATTGTCAAAGAATATCTTATTAGATCAATGTCTAAAAAAATTAAATTTCAGATGTAATATAATCCATACTGTATATTCTATGAAAAGATAAATATATATATACTTATACAAGGCCTATCTAAATGATTTTAATTTTTTCAAGCTACACCAATAGTAGAGGTTACATAAAATATATGAAGGTTAATCTAACATAATTTATTTACAAGTGTCAGTCTGACTCCTAGTCACCAGCTATACCTTTCCATTTGTTCTCAATGTGAAGATTGCCCTCTAGTGTTCTGTTTTTTTAAGAATTAGTAGTCTAGGTCTACTAGTGGAGAAGGAAATGGCAACCCACTCCAGTGTGCTTGCTGCGTCTATGGGATCGCACAGAGTCGCACACGACTAAAGTGACTTAGCAGCAGCAGCAGCAGTCTAGGTCTGGTCCTGAGTGGGTACTTGGATACGAATTGCTTCAGCAATCAGTTCCACAAATAAGTGTTACACACCTACCTGGTGCTGTGCCCTGATAAGGAAGGTGGGCCTTATTCCAGACCTCCTTCAAACTGTGCCAGATATTTCAAATCATCTTGGTAATTTATGCATTATCAAACTGAAAGTCAATATTACGGAACTAAGTGTACAATAGGGGCTGTTATGTCATTAAGTCAAATTCAAGATGTAAAGGAATATCTGCACGAGTCTGCTTATATATTTAAAAGTTACTTTCTGAGATGTTCACTCTTACAAACCCTTCTATTCAGAGATCAGTTTCCAATAAAAAAAGACTTTCAAAGATATTATTTCTAAAAGATATTAAACGTTTTGTATCACAGATGGCAATATGTCATGATAATGAGGTTTTTAATGTTTTATTAGAGAAAATTTCAAACAGTCATAGAGGAACAAAGAATGGTGTACTAAATCTCCATGGGCCCGTGACCCCATTCTAGCCATCACTGCTGTTCTGCTAATCGAACTGCATCTCTACTTCCTTCACCACTTATGCCTCCTTCATTTCAAACACTACTTTAACCAGTTTAATAAATTATCATAGTTTGAATATCAAAATCCACCCTTCAGTGCTTAAAATCTTCTTTAAAATAGTATTCAAGGTACTGAACTCTACTGGCTTGAGGGCAGATAAATGAAGTATCACATTTGAGAGCAGTAAGAATAAGATACTGTAAAGGTGACATAAAAGTTAGCTTTTGTGAATGATTCAGTCAGTTCAGTTCAGTTGCGTCTGACTCTTTGTGACCCCATGGACTGCAGCAGCATGCCAGGCCTCCCTGTCCATCACCAACTCCCAGAGTTTACTAAAACTCATGCCCATTGAGTCAGTGATGCCATCCAACCATCTCATCCTCTGTTGTCCCCTTCACCTCCCGCCTTCAATCTTTGCCAGCATCAGGGTTGTTTCAAATGAGTCAGCTCTCAGCATCAGGTAGCCAAAGTATTGGGAGTTTCACCTTTAGCATTAGAACGCCCAATGAATTTCCAGGACTGATTTCCTTTAGGATGGACTTGTTGGATCTCCTGGCATTCCAAGGGACTCTCAAGAGTCTTCTCCAACACCACAGTTCAAAAGCATCAATTCTTTGGCACTAAGCTTTCTTTTTAGTCCAACTCTCACATGCATACATGGCTACTGGAAAAACCATAGCTTTGACTAGATGGACCTTTGTTGGTAAAGTAATGTCTCTGCTTTTTAATATGCTGTCTAGGTTGGTCATAACTTTTCTTTCAAGGAGCAAGCATCTTTTAATTTCATGGCTGCAGTCACCATCTGCAGTGATTTTGGAGCCCCCAAAATAAAGTATCACTGTTTCCATTGCTTCCCCATCTATTTGCCATGAAGTGATGGGACCAGACACGATGATCTTAGTTTTCTGAGTATTGAGTTTTAAGCCACCTTTTTCACTCTCCTCTTTCACTTTCATCAAGAGGCTCTTTAGATCTTTGCTTTCTGCCGTAAGGGTGGTGTCATCTGCATATCTGAGGTTATTGATATTTCTCCCAGCAATCTTGATTTAAGCTTGTGCTTCATCCAGTCCAGCATTTCTCATTATGTACTCTGCATATAACTTATTAAGCAGGGTGACAATATACAGCCTTGACGTACTCCCTCCCCAATTTGGAACCCAACTGTTGTTCCATTTCCAGTTCTAACTGTTGCTTCTTGACCTGCATACAGATTTCTCAGGAGGCAAGTCAGGTGATCTGGTATTCCCATCTCCTGAAGAATTTTCCACAGTTTGTTGTGATCCACACAGTCAAAGGCTTTGGCATAGTCAATAAAGCAGAAGTAGATGTTTTTCTGGAACTCTCTTGCTTTTTCGATGATCCAACAGATGTTGGCAATTTGGTTTCTGGTTCCTCTGACTTTTCTAAAACCAGCTTGAACATCTGGAAGTTCACGGTTTACGTACTGCTGAAGCCTGGCTTGGAGAATTTTGAGCATTACTTTGCTAGTGTGCAACTGTGCAATAGTTTGAACATTCTTTGGCATTGCCTTTCTTTGGGACCGGAATGAAAACGGACCTTTTCCAGTCCTGTGGACACTGCTGAGTTTCCCAAATTTGCTGGCATGTTGAGTGCAACACTTTCATAGCATTATCTTTTAGGATTTGAAACAGCTCAACTGGAATTCCATCACCTCCACTAGCTTTGTTCATAGTGATGCTTCCCAAGGCCCACTTGACTTTGCCTTCCAGGATGTCTGGCTCTAGGTGAGTGATCATACCATCATGATTATCTGGGTCATGAAGATCTTTTTTGTATAGTTCTTCTGTGTTTTCTTGCCACCTGTTCTTATAGCTAATAGCTTCTAATAGCTTCTGCTTCTGTTAGATCCATACAATTTCTATCCTTTATTGAGGCCATCTTTGTATGAAATGTTCCCTTGGGAACCTCTAATTTTCTTGAAGAGATCTCTAGTCTTTCGCGTTCTATTGTTTTCCTCTATTTCTTTTCACTGATCACTGAGGAAGGCTTTCTTATCTCTCCTTGCTATTCTTTGGAAATGTGCATTCCAATAGGTATATCTTTCCTTTTCTTCTTTGCCTTTCACTTCTCTTCTTTTCACAGCTATTTGTAAGGCCTCCGCAGACAACCACTTTGCCTTTTTGCATTTCTTTTTCTTGGAGATGGTCTCAATCCCTGCCTCCTATACAATGTCACAAACCTCTGTCCACAGTTCTTCAGGTACTCTGTCTATCAGATCTAATACCTTGAATCTATTTCTCACTTTCACTGTAAAATCATAAGGGATTTGATTTAGGTCATACCTGAACAGTCTATTGGTTTTCCCTACTTTCTTCAATTTAAGTCTGAATTTGGCAATAAGGAATTCATGATCGGAGCCACAGTCAGCTCCTGGTCTTGTTTTTGCTGACTGTATAGAGCTTCTCCATCTTTGGCTGCAAAGAATATAATCAATCTGATTTCGGTATTGCAGATGATTAACTAATGCTGCTGCTGCTGCTAAGTCGCTTCAGTTGTGTCTACTCTTTGCGACCCCATGGACGGCAGCCCACCAGGCTCCTTTGACCCCGGGATTCTCCAGGCAAGAATACTGGAGTGGGTTGCCGTTTCCCTCTCCAATGCATGTATGCATGCTAAGTCGCTTCAGTTGTGTCCGACTCTGTGGGACCCCATGGACAGCAGCCCACCAGGCTCCCCTGTCCATGGAAGTCTCTAGGCAAGAATACTGGAGTGGGTTGCCATTTCCTTCTCCAGATTAACTATTACTAAAGCTAAAAAGTTTTACATAAGAAAAAGAGAGAGAAGCATATGGAAAGATGGAGAGAGGGAGGAAGTAAGAGAAAGAGGAGGGAATGAAGAAGGTTTTAAAAGAATGAAAAGAAGAATAAGTCTTTCTCACAGACACCTTCTCCGAGAACCTTTTCCCTAATGGAAGCAATTAACCAACCTTTCCTCGGCTTGCTTTTCCTTATTCCGTTTTACCTCATTTTAAATAAAATGCTGCAAAGATCTGTTTTCAGTAGTTTATAAGCTTGTTGAGAGCTAGAATTATGTATTTGTGCATTGTCTTCTCTTCCTTGGAAAATTCCACAGTTCTCTAAGCAGTCTCCCTAAATCTTTTCTTGATTTTTAATGATTTTCATACAGTAATCAGGATGATCTTGATAAGATCTGATAGATCCCTTCACTTCTTTATTCAAAACCCTATGAAGGCTTCCTGTGTCACACAGTGAAGCTGAAGTCCTTACTGTGGCCTCAAGCATTCCAGGTGTCCTCTGCCACAGGGCCTTTGCACAGCCTTGCTTTTGCACGTTCCAGCTCCTGCCAGGACTTTTGCTCCCAAAAGTCCACCTGGCCAATTCAGTCATCATTTTCAACTTTTTGCTCAAATAGTCTCTTCTACTCCCCTACCCCACCACTTTTAACCCCTCCCTTACTCCACTCTACTTTTGTCCATAGCAAGTATCACCAGATGGTTCTGTCTGACCTGTTGGAATATAAGCTCCCTGTACAGAACACGTCTTCACAGCCTTGCTTAGAACTTGTCACATAGCAGATCTCCAGAAATATCTGTGGGACGATGCTGGAATGAATCCTGTCTCACGTAGTGTGTTGTAGGCATGTTTAGTAAATGTTTGGGGAATGAGCCAATGTATGAATTTTGACCCAAACTTATTCTGAGTAACCAAACTGCCTGAAAAAGCACGGGAGACATACTCAAAAACTGAGGCCAACTGTAAGTAGATTTTTGAACACACAGCAAGGTAGTGGCTCTATTAAGAGTGGAAACTTTAGCTGTGAACCTAGAATATGTATTCTGAGAAATCGAGTGAAATGTTCTGTCTAGTTCTATTTCAGAACGAACTTCTGATCCTGAAAGTTGCATTCTACAGTTTTCCTGAAACATCTGACTCTGGTATAGATCTTGTTAAAAGAGAGTTAAATAACTCCCATCCACCCCAAATTGGTGTACCCAATAATGTGTGTTTTAAAGCAGGCTTCTCCTTTACTAGATACTTTCTATCTCACTCTTTCTCATGTTAAGTGGGGAGAAAAAAGTTTTCGTCTTGGTCACCATGCAGCAATTTCCTTGGGAACAAAAATAGTAAGTGTAGAAGGGAAAAGCACAAAGCCCCTTCTTAAGTGGGTGGTCAATACCACCTTAATTCTCGGTTGTAATCCTCACAAACCCAAAGCCCTGTGAACTATTAAATTACTCTGGGGATTTCCTCTGGGCTCCCTGCCCCAGCTGGTCTCACGATGTTCTTGGCAACAGGCAGATTGGGTAATGTTCTCTGAACACCTGTCACCTGCTATGTATAATAATCTAAATAGAATGTGAATACAAAAGGCCTATTATCAATTATGCAATGATCAGTTTGGCCCAGGCTGCATGTCTGTGTGGCCTCCTTTAGAGCATGTTGAACGTTCTCTGAGCAGACCCATCACAAACACGGGAGATAAGAAAGGGCATGAAGACCTGGTTGCTAACTCTGTACTTCCAGGTTCAGCTAAATGAGTATGGATACATGGAGGTGATCAGAGGGTGGAGGGAGATGTCTGCATGATGCCAAAAGCAGGGGATCTGGGCAAGGCATGTGTTAGCCAAGTTCTTAAACGTGTTTTTTTTTCCCTCTCTCTCTGGTGAGTACAGGTGACCTCTGAACAATGTGGAGGATAGGGGTTCAGACAGCTCTCACAGTCAAAAATGTCTCTCTAATTTACAGTCCACCCTCAGGATCCACAGTTCTTGGGTATCCACGGTTGTGTGTTTGTGGATTCAACCAAGCTGGAAGCCCATAGTGCTGCATGTATTTATTGAAAAATAATTCATGTAAGGTTATCCACACAGTTTAAACCTATGCTGTTTCAAGGGTCAACTGTACTTCTTTCTCCACTGATAGTACACCGAATGATATTCAAACTATTGGTATTAGAACCTGGCTTCTTACCTTTCCACTATGTTTCCTTAATGTCTGGCATGGGTAAGATAATCAACTATCCCCCAGTTGCACAGGACTGAGGGAACATGGGACTTTTAGTGCTCAAATTGGGAAAGTCCTAGGCAAACTGGTACAAGTTGGTCACCCTGTGTCATAAATGCTCAGTATCTGTTTGAATGGAGTCTATTTTCAACTCATCATTATCACATACACAATTCAGCTAAGGGGCCAACAGGGACTAAAACCAGTAATAAAGATATTCAGAGAGCAAGACCACATAAAGGATAAATACGAAGCCAGTGATACCTCCACTGCATCACTAGATGCACTAAAAGCCAGTGGCAGCAGTCTCCTTAGGAGCAGACAATAATGGAGTGCAATGTCTCCAGAGGATTTTAAAACAAACCTAGACAGCATATTTAAAAGCAGAGACATTACTCTAACAACAAAGGTGTGTGTAGTCAAAGCTATGGCTTTTCCAGTAGTCATGTATGGATGTGAGAGTTGGACTATAAAGAAAGCTGAGCACCGAAGAATTGATGCTTTTGAACTGTGGTACTGGAGAAGACTCCTGAGAGTCCCTTGGACTGCAAGGAGATCCAACCAGTCCATCCTAAAGGAGATCAGTCCTGAGTGTTCATTGGAAGGACTAATGTTGAAGCTGAAACTCGAATACTTTGGCCACCTGATGCGAAGAGCTGACTCATTTGAAAAGACCCTGATACTGGGAAAGATTGAAGGTGGGAGGAGAAGGGGACGACAGAGGATGAGACGGTTAGATGGCATCACCAACTCGATGGACATGAGTTTGAGCAAGCTCTGGGAGTTGGTGATGGACAGGGAGACCTGGCAAGCTGCAGTTCACAGGGTCGCAAAGAGTCGGACAGGATTGAGCAACTGAACTGAACTAAATGAACTGTAAGGAGATCAAACTAGTTAATCCTAGAGGAAACTAACCCTGAATATTCATTTGAAGGACTGATGCTGAAGCTGAAACTCCAATACTTTGGCCACCTGATGCAAAGAACTGACTCATTAGAAAAGACCCTGATGCTGGGAAAGATTGAAGGCAGGAGGAAAAGCGGACGACAGAGGATGAGATCATGGTCGCATGGTATCACTGACTCGATGGACATGAGTTTGAGCAAGTTCTGGAGTTGGTGATGGACAGGGAAGCCTGGAGTGCTGCAAGTCCATGGGGTCACAGAGTCAGACACGACTGAGCGATTGAACTGAACTGAAAAGTCAATCTGTCTTTAATTATTTAATTATGTGATAATTAAATAAAGTCAATGATAAAATACTCCTCTTGACTGAGAGAGATAACCCCCACTGTACTCTCCCCTTGGAATGCTACTGTATGGAGCGAAGATGTCATCCATTATACGTAAACATCTTTCCCCCCTCCCCCAATTGAGAGCTTCCTGATTATACTAGCCCTTAATGTCATCTAATCTTCTCACCAACTTACAAAGAAGATATTCTCACTTTTCTCATTGTGTGGATGAGGTATTAAGAAGTCTCATGCTTAGCTACCCTGTATAAAATTGATAAACACCAAGGTACTACTATATAGCACAGGCAACAATATTCAATATCTTGCAATAAACTAGAAGGGAAAGAATCTATGTGTATATATGTTAGCTGTACAACAGAAACGAACACAACATTGCAAATTAACTATATCTCGATTTAGAAAAAAGAATAGGCATTATGTGAATTAAGTGAAATAAAATTTCAATGCTCTTAAAAAAAAAAGTCTCTTGCTTAAAGCCATACAGATAGTAAAAGGACAATCTGAATCCTAGGCCTGAGGCCAAAAATAGTGCTCTTACTTCAGATGATGTGTTACCTTTATGTTTGGCTCCTACATGAAGACAAGGCTGAAATTGAGGGAATGAATACATGAATATACCACGGGAAAACTGTGGTGGCTTCACAGAGTCATCAGATGCCAGAGAGCTTCATGTTCAAGCAGGACAGAAGCTCTTCCGTTTTTCCATTAGTTGAGGCTTGCCAGAATCTTAAGAATTTAGAACATGGAAGACTGACCTGGTTCCTGTTCGTGTCACCCTTCTTTTAGGGGGAGATGCTTACACCAGTGGACACAAAGTGTTGGTGGTGAGCTGGACCAGGAAACATTAATGTCTTTGCAAGATTCTTTTTCCTTAGACTAGGTTCTTTCAGTTTATAAGCCATGTGGAATGGAGGACCCAGGAATGAGACAGCTTCTGAAGGTTTGATGTAGGCAATGAGGTCATCATTAATGGGGTTCCTAAGAAGTCCCACTTCCTCAAATCTATTTGACATGTAAGAAGGCTGACGCTCTCTGCTCTTCCCATGGACAGTGTAATTTGGTGATTTTTTCATAATTTTCTAGGGGTGGGCTCTCAACTAGAGGCTGCAGACTGATGTTTCATGGCCCACATCTAGTTGGTAAATATATTTTGTTTGGCTTGGAGTGCTCCAAATTTTTTTAAGTTTGTTGACACATTAAAGAATAGTACAACTTTGCATGCAAACGTGCATTTCTGGCTTCTCCTGAAACATGAGGAAAGCTGGACAAACACCTACCCAGCAGCACTGACTAAGGCTAGTACTGCTGAGACTCCTTGAAAACAAGGCATTCCTATGTCTGTAATTTCCATAAGTCCACACCCTGTCATAGACTCAACTCACTTCACTGATTTGTTACCTGTCTTCTCCCTTTATGCACTTAAGCTTATGATCTTTGCTTTAGATTTGCACCATCCAATACAGTAGCCATTAACCACATGTGGCTCAATTTGCATTTAAATTAAAGTTAAACAAAATTTAAAATTTAGAACCTCACTGCTGTACAGCAGAAATTAACACAACACTGTAAACCAACTATTCTTTAATAAAAATAAAATTTAAAAAATGAAACAAAATTTAGCATCTCAGTTGACCAGCCACACTTTAAGTGTCCCTAAGCCACAGGTAGTTGCTTAGTGGGTACCATACTGGGCAGCACAGGCTAGAATACTTCCATCTTCAAGTGTAATCTGTTGGACAGCATTGCTCTAGACATTAACTGTTTCAGAGTCATGGCTGGCATCACTTATCATTCACTCAATAGATTTTACATCCTGAAAATTCATTTATGGCAAGAACAGAGGATTAGGAGGAGGAGGAAGTAGAGGAACCATTTGAACAGTACTTAATTTCAGCAAAATATGACATAAATTGTCTCATTTCATGCTTTAAATAACCCTATGACATATGGGAGATTATTAACTCTTCCTTATTCTAAAGGTGAAGAAACAGAAGCTTAAAAGTTAATTAAACTGCCAAAAGTCACACCATAATGATATGGCAGAACCAGGATTTAAATCAAAGATGTGTTTGGTCCTACAACTCATGTTTCTTATGATCCTTCAATACTTGCAGAGTCCACAGAGATGGATCCACATCCCCATTATCAGTGATTCTGCTGGGAAGCCAGGGGGAAGGGATGTAGGACCTTGGTCCACTGGATCAGTCTGAGGCTTGCACCAAATTAGTTCAATTAGGTATTCTTGGCCAATCCCAATGGCCATTCAAGTTAAAAACTGGAAAACATCCTTTTAAAGTTGACAATTATTTATCCATAGGAAATTTATCCAAGGAAATTTATTTTGGCATACAGATGAAAATGCCACTTTTCTTTTAAAAGAAGATTCATTATTAAATGTGTTGTTGCATTCTTATTTAGTAGTATTATTTTATTTTATATTATTTATAATTTTATTATTTTCACAAATTAGCACTTACTTAATAACATCATATGCTCAAAACAGAAAAAAAGAAGAAAACACTAATTTTCACCTACTATGTGGCAGTAAAAATTACTGATAACTTGGAGAAATGATGTTTAATTAATTTCATTATGGGTAAGAAGTTTGATATTATTTTTATATCTGTGGGCAAAATAATTATCATGGTCGTGGTGCATAAACATGCTTTTGTTGCCCTTTAGGTATGTGTTACAAATTCTTCTTGATGATTCTCTTTTTTTCCTGCTTTATTTATGACTTTTTTCTATTTGACAGTTCTTTTGTTCACTAGCACTATTTCCCATTTGCATGCTTTTAAATTATGATTTTCCTTTAAAGAATGCAATGCATATAAAATTACATTGAGTTACCATTAGCTGAAGAAGAGTGAAAAATTTTTGTAATCGAGTAGAATGCTTTTTAAATGTAAAGGAAGTGAATTCATTTGGTTTGTGTCAAGTTTCTTCTATGTTCTGTATCTGAAAATTATTTTGTAGTTTTCTAAACTATAGATATTTATCAGAAATATTTTTATGACAGGATTTGCTTTGCCAGGACCCATAATTATCATCAGTTTTGCTTGCCAATAAAAAAGAATGCTTTCATCTGGATGAATTTATGCATAGGATGGGGGCGGGAAATTCTTTTTGAAGGAGATTTTTATCTATAGCCTAGAGGCTGAGGGAATAGCTATTTAAAAAAAGTAGACAGAAGATGTGATTCATAAAATTTCCTAATTTCAATTACAACCACGCATGATGCTAGTTCTTTTATAAATGCACTGGTCATACTTTCCACTTTATGATCAGTTCAGTTCAGTTGCTCAGTCGTCCCCGACTCTTCGCGACCCCATGAATCGCAGCACCCCAGGCCTCCCTGTCCATTACCAAATCCCGGAGTTCACTCAGACTCACGTCCATCGAGTCAGTGATGTCATCCAGCCATCTCATCCTCTGTCGTCCCCTTCTCCTCCTGCCCCCAATCCCTCCCAGCATCAGAGTCTTTTCCAATGAGTCAACTCTTCGCATGAGGTGGCTAAAGTACTGGACTTTCAGCTTTAGCATCATTCCTGCCAAAGAAATCCCAAGGCTGATCTCCTTCAGAACGGACTGGTTGGATCTCCTTGCAGTACAAGGGACTCTCAAGAGTCTTCTCTAACACGACAGTTCAAAAGCATCAATTCTTTGGCACTCAGCTTTCTTCACAGTCCAACTCTCACATCCATACATGACCACTGGAAAAACGATAGCCTTGACTAGACAGACCTTTGTTGGCAAAGTAATGTCTCTGCTTTTCAATATGTATGGCAAAGTAATGTCTCTGCTTTTCAATATGCTATCTAGGTTGGTCATAACTTTTCTTCCAAGGAGTAAGCGTCTTTAATTTCATGGCTGCAATCACCATCTGCAGTGATTTTGGAGCCCCCAAAAATAAAGTCTGACACTGTTTTCACTATTTCCCCATCTATTTCCCATGAAGTGGTGGGACCGGATGCCATGATCTTCGTTTTCTGAATGTTGAGCTTTAAGGCCAACTTTTTCACTATCCACTTTCACTTTCATCAAGAGGCTGTTTAGTTCCTCTTCACTTTCTGCCATAAGGGTCATGATATGGCCCTTTAAAATATCTCTCCTTTACTGTTCAGATTCATATTGCCAACCTTATCTATCAGTTTAGAAAGAGGGTTTTTGTTTTTGTTTCTAAAGGAGGAAGATAAACAAAATCAAACACTGTTATTAAAATTTGAGAGCAAAATGATTTCTCAATGCAAATATATTGCACTTAGTAGTAAACATCTAGGTGAAGAATTTATTTATATTTTCAATTAGCATTTGCAGTGTGGTCTTCAGTGTGCTCTGTCCCAGAGTTTATCAAATTGAATGTACCTATGAATCGCCTGGGGTATTGTTATAGTACAGATTCTCATTCAGTAATCTTGGAGAGTGCATTTCTAACAAGCTCCCAGGTGAGGCCAATGCTGTCAAGCACAGGGATCACACACTGAGTACAAGCCTCTGGGCAACAGAAATAGAGATGCATAAAATACAGCCCCGCAATGGGCTCTTGAATAATGGAAGAGAGATGAATAACTGAAGACCTGCAAAAAGTAGGAGGTGGTTTCATTTTTGGTGATATTTGAACAGTTCTCATTTGGCTACATTTTTGGAGCGAACGACTACAAAACTACTATCTGCAGGCCTGTGAGAACCACTAGAGGAAAGCAAACACTGGAAGGAGAGTAGACACTTGACAAAAAAAAAAGGGAACAGCACTTGGTGAGTCTACCATTTTGATGGCTTTTAGCCATAGGGAAGTCCCTACTCTGCCATTTGGGTCAATGCAAACTCAGAGAGAACAACTCAGTGAAGTGACTTGAAAATATGAAGTAAAAGTTCAGGTAAGTCCAGCAGCTGGAAAGTGAGGGGAGATATCACAGAAAGGAAAGGTACAGACAGTGTCCTCAGTTTTGTGTATAAATCTCGTCCCAGTCTGTGGCTGACCATCCCCCGCCCCGGCTGCCATGCCCCATATGCACGGAAAGACTGCAAACAACCCAGCCAAGGCTAAAAAGCTGGAAAGATTTCAGTGATGCTCATGGCAGGGGAGGAAAAGTCTGCAGTTTGGGTTCAGTTAACTTACAAAAATCATCAGTATTTTTCAAAGGAACATAACAGAATCCAGAGATTCTTTGATATAATCATACTCAATATCTAGGATTTCATCCAAATTTTCTTATAACATGAAGACAAAGGGAAATGCAACCTATATTCAAGAGTATCAATGAAGACCAGACATGAGATGAACCAGGTACTGAAATATCAGACAAGAATTTTAAAGCATCTCTTATAACTATATTCAAAAAGACACAAAGGAAAACATGATTTTTGTGATTTAAAAACACATAGGAAATAATAGCAGCAACCTTATGACCAACCTAGACAGCATATTAAAAAGCAGAGACATTACTTTGTCCACAAAGGTCCGTCTAGTCAAGGCTATGGTTTTTCCAGTAGTCATGTATGGATGTGAGAGTTGGACTATAAAGAAAGCTGAGCACTGAAGAATTGATGTTTTTGAACCATAGTATTGGAGAAGACTCTTGAGAGTCCCTTGGACTGCAAGGAGATCCAACTAGTCCATCCTAAAGGAGATCACTCCTGGGTGTTCATTGCAAGGACTGATGTTGGAAGCTGAAACTCGAATACTTTGGCCACCTGATGCGAAGAGCTGACTCACTGGAAAAGACCCTGATGCTGGGAAAGATTGAGGGCAGGAGGAGAAGGGGACGACAGAGGATGAGATGGTTGGATGGCATCACCGACTCAATGGACATAGATTTGGGTAGACTCCGGCAGTTGGTGATGGACAGCGAGGCCCGGAGTGCTGCGGTTCATGGGGTCGCAAAGAGTCAGACACAACTGAGCGACTGAACTGAACTGGAAAACAAAAATGACACTATGGAAACTCTAAAACTGAAAAATACAGTATCTAAAAGAAAATTCTCTAACTGGCTTTAACTACAGATTGGAAATGACAGAGAAGTTAACCCATGGGAGGACAGATCATCAGAAAGCATTCAATCTGAGAATTAAAAATATTGGCAGACTCTCAGGGATTACGAAGGACAACAGCCAAAGAAGTAAAAAATGTATAATTGGGGTCCCGGAAAGAGAGAAGTGGTTTTCCCTAGTCTTTTCCTGCTTTGCCTTTATCTCAGCCTTCTTTCATTAATCAAGTTGCAGTGAGGCTATTCTAGGCTCATGAATGCAAGGATAGGATTTATTCCCTGGAAGGCAGAGAAAAAGGGAATTCTTCCCAGGTTTGGAGATTTAGAAGCCTGGGTCTTGAAGGGAAGGCCAACAATTCAAGACCTAGTCTACAGATTTGGACACTACATGATCATTTAAGAGCATAACTTTAAAGCTTTAATCTATAAAATAATTTTTGAGCTGAGGAGGACAACATTGTAGGGGAAATAATGGAATCTTAAAAATAATGAGCCTTAGCAGTTTTTGTTGTTTTTTTTCTTAACCATCTCTATGCTGTCACCTTAAATTTGAGCTATTATAATAATATGCTAGATTATTGTAGTAGCTTCCCAATAAGTATATCTGCTTTTACTCTTGCCCCACCCCACCTCCCCCAACCTGATTTCAGCAGAGCAGACAAAGTGATTTGTGTTCTGCTGCTGCTAAGCTGCTAAGCTGCTTCAGTCGTGTCCGACTCTGTGCGACCCCATAGACAGAAGCCCACCAGGGTCCCCCGTCCCTGGGATTCTCAAGGCAAGAACACTGGAGTGGGTTGCCATTTCCTTCTTCAATGCATGAAAGTGAAGACTGAAAATGAAGTTGCTCAGTCGTGTCCGACTCTTAGCGACCCCATAGATCTCTGTTTTAGCCTTGGCCAAATCAGACCAAGTCCTCTTTTCAAAAGTCTGTCAAGGCTCCTGCTGGTACTCAGAGTCGAAAACCAAAAAGATCTTAACAAGGATTATAAGACTCTATACACATAACCCTGCTCTCTTTCTGATTACATTTCTTTGCATTTACACCAGCTTCCCTCATGGTGCTTGAACATGTCAGGCATACTGCTGTCTTCAGTACCTAGGTACATTCATCTCCTAGACAGATATCTACATGGCTCATTTACTGACCTCCTTCAGGTTTTATTTCAAATACTTACCCTGAATAAAGCCTGTCCTAAGACTCTCCACCTCCAGCTTTTCCCTCCTATTGTCTTCTATCTGTTCTTTTTTGGTTGTACTTTTCATATATACTTTAGTACTACATGCTTTTAGTAAATAGATAATGTATATATTCATTTTTTATATGGTTTATTGTCTGCTACCTCTTTTAGAATGATGCAAGGATCTTTGTTTATTCACTGGTCTACCAAAGTGCCCAGCACAGTGCCTGCCATTTAGTGGAAGCTCAGTAAATAATGTATACATCCTGAACCTCTTCTCTTACTAGTCCAGAGGTGAGTCCTGGGGAAGAAAAACAGGACTATTAGATAAAACTTCTAGATGAGACAAGGGGTAAATTGTATAACAGTGCTGATGTCTGTTATCTAAGCACAACAGTAGGTATCCCAGAGGCTTTTATATACATCCCATATAAAGATGACAACTGCAGACTGTTAGCTACTTCAATTCTTTGTACCAAGAATGGGCAAATTTTTTCTGTGAAGGGTCAGATACCAAATAGTTTAGAATCTGGATGCCATACTTTGTCTCTGTTATATATTCTTTGTTTCTTTTTTTTAAAAACAACCCTTTTTGTATTCATTAAAAAAAAACCCAACGTTGTAAGCTTGCAGGGCATACAAAAACACACAGCCTAGAAACCGTAGTTTGCTGATACCAAGGAAAGGGAAGGATTCTCTGATCACTGGTATAAGTGGAGTCAAAGCTTAAAGCAGAAGGTGTTTGAAAAAACTAAAGAAATTAAAATTTTTTACACCATGAATTTACGATTGGGATTCAAATTACATACAGTAGCTGTAGGCTAAGCATGATATTATCCTTTTGTTCAAGAGGTCATGAAGAAGTGTGGTCAGCTCCTCCTCAATGTACAAGCTGGCCCAAAGGAGAAACTATGTTTTGCCTGAGTGTTCCTCCAAGGCCCCACCAGTCCACAGTAAAATTTCGCAGCATTAAGGGCATTCCAGTTATTAAATTCTGTGTAACAAATCATTACAAAACATAATGTCTCAAAACAGCAACCATTTCATGATATTTCAGAATTTTATGGGTCAGAAACTCGGGTACAGTTTAACAGGATGGTTTTTCTGCCCTCAATGATGTTGAATGAGGTCACTTGGTGGTACTGATTAACAGATGGGCTGGTTTGAAGGTCTGAGATGGCTTCACTTTGTGTGTCTGGATCCTTGGCTGGAAGGCTCGGCTTAGCTGGAACTACCACAAGAAGTGCCTGCTGATGGCTTCTCCTATGATCAAAAGGAGTCATACTTTTTCATGGCGACTGAATGCTCCAAGAGTGAGTGTTCCAACCAGAGAGAATATAGAGACGCACAATCTGTCCAAGCCTGGGCCCTCTCACTGCACAAACTTTCACCAAATTCTATTGGAGTAGTCACAGACTACACCCAGGTTCAAGGGAGAGGAGAATCCTCCCTCTAGATAAGAATTATCAAATATAGCTGTCTATCTTCAATCTATTATAAAGTGAAATCAGCAATATTTTACCAAGCATAAGATCACGGTGGAGGATGATTTTGTGGAATGACATTTTCCTTCTCTGGTGCTATCAAGGCATGGGAAGAATGTCACCCTTATAAGAAATACATTTTTCAAAAATTTCTTTATAAACAAGTAAGCCAATTTGTTATTCTACACTCTAGTTAACAATTGCCAGTAGGGTAAAAGCAAGTAGAATTGATTCAGATTCTGATAGAAATGGGAAGGAAAAGGTAAAGAAAAAATAATTTGGGAATAGGGTTATACAGGAAAAGAGGGCAGAACAAAACAGTTTATTTCACAGAAAAACTGACATATCTCCAGAAAGAGAGGGAAGGCAGCAAATGCACACTGGTGGACAAACAGTGAGTAGAAAGCAGTAAAGACACAAAGATCATTTCAACGTCAGTTAGAGATATCAGGAAAGAGAAATCAGCTGGGAAAGGACGATGCTTTGTGCTTGAAGCCAAAGACTAAAAATAAGATTAAACTTCACTTCTAAAGATCTCAACAGAATTTAGACTTCTTTCTAAAGAACTAAGATTAGGAGGAAAAAAGACTGTAAAACATACCACTAAAAGTTGAATAATATTGCTTTCAGTATGAATTAGTAGGGAAAATGTTCAATTTTATAATAGTAGTTATTACTATTATTTATCTACACTTGAGGAGGAACAACTGAGAAGCACCTAGCTTTCCAATCCAATTCTGAAGTACAAAAACAGAAGGACCAAGTGCAAACAAACAACCCTTACCCAAGTCTCCTATGCTAAAGTCTGTCCTCACAGAATTTCACTCACTCTGAAAAAATGAGAAAAACCTATCTTCTGTCTGCCCTGTAGTAAGAAAGCAGTTACCCCTGCATTTCCTGGGAGATGGAAGTGGTTTATTCTCTGGTGTTCTCAAACATGTATTTGGGCTGTGAAGACAGAGGAGGTTGTGTCTAAAGGACTTTCCTTCTGGAATGGTGGCAAACGGAAACAGTGTGCCCAACACAATTTATCCAGAAACATCAAGGCAGACGCTGAAATAGCCCCAGAGAGGACAAGTCAGAAACAGACAGGCAGTGAGAAAGAAAATACATCCTTGTTTTCAAAAGAATTCTGAAAAGATGGCCCGAGTTCAGAGAATGTATTTATTTCACAAACAACAAAGCATCATCTGAAACAATCAATGCACTTCCTCATGTGCCCTTTCTCACCCCAATTTTCTCTCTTCCCCAATCCAGTCCCCTGCTATTTTCCCTCAGATCGAAGTTCAGGCCTCAGCATTTAAAAAACCTATAACAAGCATGGTTCTCACATCAAATGTGGAGAGTCTGTGTCCCTTTTTTCCCAAAGGAGGGTGGAAAGTATCACTGTTCACTGCAGTCCAAGCTCAGAGCATAAAATCTGACATGTCCAAGACCAGAGAAGAAAAAAGGGCAGTGAACACATTGGGAATGGAGTGGGAGACTGGATGTCATAGCAACAGCACTGTGCCCTGGAAACAAAATCAGAGTTTGGAGCAACCTGAGGCCCCCAAGGAAACCTACGCGAGAAGGAAATGGCAACCCACTCTAGTATTTTTGCCTGCAGAATCCCATGGACAGAGGATCCTGGCAGGTCGCAAGTGTCGGACACGACTTAGCGATTACACCACCACCACCAAGGAAATCTACACATAAGTTCTTTACCAAGTAGCCCTAAAGGGTCATATAACTACTCCTTAAATTCCAGAAAAAATATTTCCCATCTGTAATTCACATTGGTCTCCACTGTTCCACTTGGAGACTCGAATGGGATAAAACCCAGATGGAAATTCATCTTATTTAGTGGTAGCAAAAACAGTGTTCATATGACTGATTTTTCAGGTATACCCCTCACTATGACAATGAAGTCTTCTTTGAAAGACTCTCTTGGTTATAAATAGGACAGATAAATAAATCAGGCAAATACAAGGCATGGCCCTGTAAATATAGCTTATGTACTTACTGACAGAACCTTCATAAAAAATAAGTTTTTTAGGCACAAAGTGATTTGATGACTCCTTTAAAAAATATCCTCTTAGGATTTGCAGAGTGCATGTACTTGCATTTACATAAATTTATCATTTATAATAATTATGCAAGGTATGGAGAAGCTTTAGACAAATAATTTAAAAATGATATATATGGGCTTTCAATGAATTATAGGGTACAAGAGTTGAGAAGAAGAGATCTCAGAGATGATGTAGCTCAATCTAATTTTACTTAAGACCAGAGATGGTTAATGATTTTCCTAATGTCACACACTTAGTTAAGGACTGGAGCAAAGACTTGAATCTTTGTCTTCAAATCCACTGCTTTCAGACTACATTAATATTATAGCCAAAAAAATCCCATGATGTTGATTCCTTATGTTTTATTAACAAAGGTAAGTAACAGCAAGATTCCACAAAAGAACAATTTCAAAATCTCAGTGGTTCAGCCAATGTATTTCATGTGAAGTCAAGTAGGTAAACGGGGACTCCCACTTTTCAATGATCCAGAGGCCCAGACTCTCTTCCACTTGAACCACCACCATATTAAAAAGTGGCTTATCACACCAATTCTTAAGTGCTTCATCTTGGAAGTTTTATACATTATTTCCACTTACATTGGCAAAAATTAGTTACATGGCCCTGTCTAAACCAAAGGGGTCTGGGAAGCACAGTATCCCCATGCACCCAAAAAAAGATGAGAAATGGACATGAACAAGCACCTATAACCTCTTCCACGCATGTATATCTGTTTTTAGCAAGCAACAAGAGGTATTACAATAACAAGTATGGAGGCATTCTAGGAGATTAGGAAGTAAGAATAAGACAAATACTTTTGCCATTGCTGCTGCTGCTGCTGCTAAGTCACTTCAGTCGTGTCCAACTCTGTGCGACCCCATAGATGGCAGCCTACCAGGCTCCCCCATCCCTGGGATTCTCTAGGCAAGGATACTGGAGTGGGTTGCCATTTCCTTCTCTAATGCATGAAGGTGAGAAGTGAAAGTGAAGTAGCTCAGTCGTGTCCGACTCTTAGCAACCCCATGGATTGCAGCCTACCAGGCTCCTTTGTCCATGGGATTTTCCAGCCAAGAGTACTGGTGTGGGGTGCCATTGCTTCCTCCAACTTTTTCCACTAAATCTTACTAAAAATGTAAAGCCCTGGCAAGAAATACTGATGGCTTATGAATTTCTCTTTTTGCACAGTCATTCTAAAACGTCAAGTCCAATCTCACAAACATTATGATCCAAAATATTGGCCACCTGCTTTGTCTATAAAATTCTACAGATCACAACTCTAAATTGGATCTCTTTTTCCAGGGCATTATATAGCTTTCAGTTGGCCCCCTGGCAAGGAAAACAGTGCCTCCAATAAAAGAATACAAATATTTGTGAAGTTCATGGATGGCTGCTCCAAACAACCTGGCTAGAGCCAGGCCCTGGAGAGCATGTGCTCTTCTGGCACGTGGCATGTCCTCCTTTCATGGATCAGTGAGCTCCTGGAGACTTTCCAACTCTAGAAAACTGTGAAAACTTTAGCCATGGGCTGTTAAAGCTAGTCATCTGCTTCTCGTTTTCCTATCTGTTTCTAAGACACAATCTTTATTGTCTTCTTCACCCATTTTGTTGAAGGGAACACTGTACTTATGGTTGCTACTACTACTACTAAGTCGCTTCAGTCGTGTCTGACTCTGTGCGACCCCACAGATGGCAGCCCACCAGGCTCCACTGTCCCTGGGATTCTCTAGGCAAGAACACTGGAGTGGGTTGCCATTTCCTTCTCCAATGCATGAAAGTGAAAAGTGAAAGTGAAGTCGCTCAGTCGTGTCCGACTCTTCGTGACCGCATGGACTACAGCCTACCAGGCTCCTCCGTCCATGGGATTTTCCAGGCAAGAGTACTGGAGTGGGTTGCCATTGCCTTCTCACAGTTATGGTTAAGCTAATACTAAAACACTAGAATAACAGGAATTTAAACTTTTTGATAAAAATGCTTTTTGAGTAATGATATTGAAAACTTTCATACACACACCATAAATGTGGGTTAGATCCCTGGTTTGGGAATATCCCCTGGAGAAGGAAATGGCAAGCATGGTATTCCTGCCTGGAGAACCCCATGGACAGAGGGACCTGGCAGGCTACAATCCATGGGGCCAAAGAGTCGGACATGACTGAGCAACTAAACCACCCCCTTGGGCTTCCTAGGTGGCACTAGTAGTAAAGAACCCATTTGCAGAACAGTTTCTCAATCCTTAGTGTGCAAACATTCAGAGATGTTTGTTAAATGCAGATTCTGATCTGGGATGGGTCCTGCAATGGTCCTGTCTTTCCAAGAAACTCAGCCGATGCCAATGCTACAGATCCCTCCAGTGGTGCAGTCTAGCTACATGACTCACATGAGCCCCCTGGGATTCTCCTTTTACCAGATTCGGTGTATCCATTCCTCAGTTGTTACCCTTTTCCCTATTAAAGCCTGGGAAGAACTGCTCTTGGGCTATTGTTTATACCTACTCCCATTCTCTGCGATCATATCCAATGACTCACAGTTATTAAAGAACAAATGCCTATTTCAGTTGCCAAAAGGTGGAATACACTCTTGGGTGCAATTTCTGCTTCAAAGCTTTTCAGCAAAGTAGAATCAGGCTAAGGCTAGACTTCACCCGAAGCCACATCCTGACTTGTGTCTCTACCTTGCTTGCAAGCTACCTTGCCTTGGGTCTCTTGCTTAGAGGTTTCTTCAGAGCACTGCCTTCCAAACCCGACTGTAGGCTCTGCTTTCAGGAAACCTACTGAAGACATCTACGGCCCATACTTTGTAAAAAAAAAAAAAAAAAAAAAGGCTAGAGTGTCTAGAACATTGAGGCAGGATATAGTGGACTTGGGATAAAGCAGATTAGATTTAAAAATTTAACCAATACTTTTTTTAGCTCTTACCCTAGGGTAGTAGTTGTTCAATGTTCTTTAAAAAGATGAACCTTCATGATGACTCCCTGAAGTATAAACTGTAATTAGCTCCATATGATAAATGAAGAAATCAAAAGATCAAGAAGCATCCCAAGTCATTCACTTGCAAAGTGGAAGAGCTAGTAATGGCACCGGGACAGCTGGTTCCACAGTCTGTGTTGCTAATTGCTAAATGCCAACTTCCCCCTTCTGTGACTGTGGCCTACACTTTTTTGACCCTATGATGCCTAATCTGTGAAGCAAGGGTTATGGTATCTACCTTTGGCAATTATTCAAGGATCAAAGGAGGTAATTATATTAAGTGTCCAGTACAGAGCTATGCACATTTTATGTGTGATGTGGACCTCATTTAACTCAACTCTTTAGTAATCACCCAGGATATCATTTTTCCAACCAAGACTCTCATCAGATTTTAAAAGTATCAACCAGTTTGTTGTGATGTTAATGTTCTTTTGGTGAACAGCTTCAGGTTTCAGTGCTGTTCCTGTTTGTCAGTTTGTACTTTTTGACCATGTTATTGAAAGCTTCACTAGATGAGGCTCACTGTACTTACTGGAGAAAATAAAGTCCAAGTCAAGCTCAGGCATGCTGAGATTTCATTTCTCCAAAGGCTAATGGAAAATCCTTCTTTTTTAGATTGGGGGAGATGATTCCTGAGGTGCAATACACAGACACTAGAAATATACCAATGTTTCCAGATGGACCAAATCCTGATTTACAATGACATGTGGAATATCACTTATGTGTAGAATCTAAACTAGAACGCAAATGAGTTAATCTACAAAACAGAAACAGACTCACAGACACAGAGAACAGAACTGTGGTTGCCAAGCGGGAGAAGGGATAGAAGAGATGGAGAGGGCGGCTGAGGTTAGCAGATGTAAGCTATTATATATAGAATTATAGATTATATATTACATATATATAATATTATATATTATATATAGAATGGGCAAACAAACAACAATATCCTAGGATAAACCAAAATGGAAAAGAAAACAAAAAATGCACATATATATAACTGAATCACTTTGCTGTACAGCAGAAATTAACACAACATTGTAAATCAACTATAGTTTCCAGGGCCTTGTCAGTGAAAGTGCTACATTATAACCACTGGACCATTAGGAAAGTCCTTTATTTTATTTTGTATAGCAGAAATGAATATTCTCAAATAATATGAGCACAATCATGTTAGATGAAGGATACCTAACATGGAAATACCAGCAAATAAAAAAGATATTGGCTAAAAAAGATGTTGGAAGATCTGAAAATGAGATGGTGTGACAACTGAGGGATTAGTCAAAGTGGAAGCATCTACCATCCTTTAGGACTGAGGGAAAAGCTGAGAAGCTGTTTGTTACCAGTTTTTAGGACCCAACCTAGCTGGAGGCAGGATCACAGAGGAGATACTTTAAAAGGCAGCAGACAGACAGACACAAAAACACAGACCCTGGCATCTCCCTTTCTCCTGCTTTCTCTCTTGTCAGTGTCTACCATGAGCGAATGTAGCCAGGGGCCAACTGGCAAGGGAGCCTGGTGAATTCAGAGTGCAGAAGCAAGCCCTGAACCACAAAGCAGAGGAAGTATGGTGAATGGGCATCTGTAGAGCCCCCTACTAAGCTTATTGGTAGTGACAAGGTAAGGACTTACTGAACAGGGGAATCCAAGCAAACAGTGGTTTTTCTAGCTTCCAAAGGTGAATGGGCATCTGTAGAGCCCCCTACTAAGCTTATTGGTAGTGACAAGGTAAGGACTTACTGAACAGGGGAATCCAAGCAAACAGTGGTTTTTCTAGCTTCCAAACTGTGTGTGCATGCTAAGTTACTTCAGTTGTGTCTCTTTGCAACCCTATTGCCTATAGCCTGCCAGGCTCCTCTTTCCAAGGGATTCTCCAGGTAAGAATACTGGAATGGGTCGCCATTTCCTCCTCCAGGGGATATTTCGGACCCAGGGACAGAACCCAGGTCTCCTGCATTGACAGGCAGGTTCTACCTGGAAAGCGCCACCTGGAAAGACCAACCTAACTGGTGAGTATCACTAAATTAAAAAAAATCCATGAATAGAGCTATTGATCTATGATGGTAACAGAGTAATAACTGTAAAGCCAATTGAGTTCTGCTACATGTCAGACTAGACTCAATGATGTCTACGATTTTTATCATCCTGTGATTTACTCCAATATTTCCTAAGTTGAAAAAATAAATTTGCCCTTGAAAGATTAAATGAGGTTCTTAAAAGTCGATTCCTATGTTCATCCATGGCAGGTGGAAAATATTAAAACTGAGTAGCAATTACTATTTTGTGAAGAAATCAAAGAAACTTAATACTAGTAGAAAGAAAAAGTCCCATTATGTTTATTAAGCAAATAATTCCAGTATTAGCTCTAGATAGAATATCTGTTACATTTAAAGATTATGCTGCAATAGGGAAAAGAGAGAGATGAGAAAATCTATATTTGTGATGAGAGGGACTTTTACTTATATTAAATAAACCAAAATGATAATGGTAATGATTCCTTGAGTATTTAGGTATCAAGACCTGTGCTAATTGCTCTAAAGAACAGTTTTCCTTGGTAGTGCCTTGTAATAATGCATTTGTAATAAGGGCTGTTTCTGGTGGCTTAGATGGTAAAGAATCTGCCTGCAATGCAGGAGACTTGGGTTAGATCCCTAGGTCGGGAAGATGCCCTGAAGAAGGGAATGGCAACCGACTCCAATATTTTTGCCTGGAGAAACCCATGGACAGGGGAGTCTGGTGGGCTACAGTCCATGGGGCTGCAAAGAACCAGACACGTCTGAGTGACTAACACTTTCACTTTTGTGCACTGTAAAATGTTTAGCATCACCCTTGACCAGCACCGATTTGATGTACTCCTCTCCCAGTTTTGATGATAAAATGTCCCTCTTTGGGGGTAAAACTGCCTCTGGATGAGAACCGCTGCTCTACAAGAATCAGAAATGAGGAAAACAAGGCTTACAGAGGTTAAATAACTTGCCCAGTTTCATTAAGGTAGTGAGTGGTATGATCAGGATTCGAACACAGGTCTAACTCTCAATCTGCTACTTAATCTCAACATGGAGCTTTCTTCTTTCACTTTACTCCTTTTTTCTCGTTTTCTGAGAAGTACTGTGGATTATTTTTTTGTACTTTGGAGGAAAATATCAGGGAATTGAACAGTTATTTTTGGATTTGAATCTACAGCAAGAGATTGGCTGGACTTCTGATAAGATGGTAGTTTTATGCTTTTTTGACCACAGAAATTCACAGAAGTGTAGAAGTCTCACAGCTCCTCTGTTTCATTAAATTTTATGGTGGATTTAGCCAACTGCTAAAAACAACATCTGACAGCAGCTGGTTCATTTCAGGTGAGGCAAGACTGTGCTGAAAAACTCCCTGTTTTGTGCATGCTATGATTCTTATTGAATCTCTCTTCCTTATAATGTACCACTGCAGCAAATAATCAATTTCAACTTCACACAGCCAAGGTCAAGTGTGAGGGAATAACAGGCTCTCTACTCACATCATGTAGGAATGATTTATTGCTTTTCCAGAAGAAGATTCTTGACATTTGGAAAATGTAATGTAGTGCAAGAGTAATTAAGCCAAAGGTGGACTGCTGAACGATTGATTAGCATTGTCAGAGAAGGCTGATTAGCTTAGATGCTTCAAGAACTGATTTTGCCAGCAATGAATTAAAGGTTAGTAATTAAATTTATGGGCCATGGCCACTGTCTCCAGGTGGCATTTCATGTAGGAGTATCTGTATTTGGAGAGGACAGGCAAATAAAACGAATGCCAGCTGCTTCAACAACCTTTGGTTAAAATGTCTCTTCAGAGACGAAGAAAAACAATATTGAGTCAAACTTGTCTTTAAGTCATTGTATTGCTTATTATGTTCAATAATGTTTTTAACAAGCAAGTTCTAGCTAACTTTTCAATGGACCAAATCAAAGACAGAAAGGTAAGTTTAATAAAACGTATTCATATCCATCATACTCATGTACTTAAGTGTGCTCTGGTTAAGGAAATACTTAGTTATGAGTCTTCTGTTTTCTCCATCCTTTATGAAAACTGTCTCTTCCCCTTCCCTCAGCTTCCAGCCACATACTTATAGAAGCAGAGCATGTGTACTCAGTCACTCATGGTGTCCAACTCTTTGTGACCGCATAGACTGTACCCCTCCAGGCTCCTCTGTCTGTGGAATTTTCCAGGCAAGAATACTGGAGTAAGTTGCCATTTCCTACTCCAGGGGATCTTCCCGACCCAGGGATCGAAATCTCCTGCACTGGAAGGCAGAAGCAGACATACTCATAACTTCTTGCCTCTGGCCATAGGTGACGCATCCGGGGATAGACACAGAGCCCCAACTAAAGCCTTCAGGATCCTTCCCTGAGGAGTTTCTTTCTCTTCAATGTTTGAATAAATTCAGAGTGTACAAACATCACCATAATCCACATAGAACATTTTTATTAGCCAAAAAAGAAACACTCCATGCCATTACCAATCACTTCCTTTTTTTCCTCCTCTTTCCCTGTCCCTAAGGCCCTGTTGTATTTTCTGTCTCTACACATCTATTAAGGACATTTCATAAAAATGTATTTATATGATATAGATCTTTTGTGACTGCTTTCTTTTTCTTAGCATAATGTCTCTGAGGTTTATCCATGATGTAGCATGCATTAGTATTTCACTCTTTTTTAAAAAATAATAGCTGGATAATATCTCATTGTATGGATATACCAGTTCTTACCCATTTATCAGTTGATGGACACTTGGGTTGTTTTCACTTTCAGGCTACTATGAATAACACTGCTTGCTATGAACATCTGTGTTCAAGTTTTTGCGTGGTACTATATTTTTATTTATCTTACACCTAAGAGGTAAAATTAATGGATCATACATTTTGAGGAACTGTCAAACTTTTCCAAAATGGATGCAGTATTTCACACTCCCATTACAATGAATCAAAGAGTTCTAATTTCTCCACATTCTCATCAACACTTGTTACCGTCTTTATTTTCGCCATCCTAGTTAGTATGAAGTGGCATCTTATTGTGGTCCTGACTTGAATTTCCCTAATAATTAATAATGTTGAGCATCTTCCCACAGCTTATTGGCCATTTATTTCTTTGGTTAAACATCTATTTAAATCCTTTGACCACTGTTTGATTGCATATTTTTATCACTTGTAAGAGTCACTTATATATTCTTGAAATAAGTCTATTTTATCTGAAATATTTTTTAAAATATTTTTTCTCAGTCATTAGGGTGTCTTTTCACTTACTTTCAGTAGAAAGGTCTGACTTTTGATATAGTCCAATTTATATTCTTTTCTTTGGTCTCTGTGCTTCTTGTGTTTCTTGAAGAAACTACTGCCTAACTTAAGGTCATGAACACATATGCATATACTCATGTATTTTCTTCTAAAAGTTTCATAGTTTTACTTTTCTCATGTAAACCTTTGATTCATTTTGAGTTAATTTTTGTGTGTAGTGTGATGCTGGAGGTCCAACTTCATTCTTTTGTATGTGGGAGTCTCAGTACCACTTGTTGAAAGGATTATTCTTTCACCATCAAATTACTTTTACACCTCTATAGAAGGTCATGTGTGCATGCTAAGACACTGCACTTATGTTCAACTCTTTGCAACCCTGTGGACTGTAGCCCACCAGGCTTCTCTGTCCATGGGATTCTCCAGGCAAGAATACTGGAGTGGGTTGCCATGTCCTCCTCCAGGGGATATTCCTGACCCAGGGATTGAACCCTCTTCTACCTCCTGCATTGGCAGGTGGGTTCTTTACCACTAGTGTCACCTGGGAAGTCCCTATAGGAAGTCAACTGACTATAAATGTAAGGGTTTAATTTCTGGAGTCTCAATTCTATCCCATTGACCCACATGCCTACTTAATGCCAGTACCACATTGTCATGATTATTGTAGCTTTGTAGTAAGTTTTGAAATTAGGAAGAAGAGCCCTCTAATTTTATTGTCCTATTTCACCACTGTTTTTGTCATAGTGGGTCAGTTGCATTTTTGTATGAATTTTAGAATGAGTTTCACAATTTCTGCCAAGAAAGTACCTGGGATTTTTACAGGGATTATTTTGAACATGTAGACACAGTTGGGGACTACTGCCATCTTTACAAATATTGAGCCTTCAGATCTGTGAAGATGTGGAGGAAGACGGGATGTCTTTCCATTTATTTAGATCTTCTTTAATTACTTTCAGGGGAGAAGCTTGTACATCTTTTGTTAAATGTATCTCTAAGTATTTTATTCTTTTTGATGCTATTGTAAATTTCCTCTTGGAAATTTAAAATAAGGATTAAACAATCTCAGTCTTCGTCTAGTCTCTTGGATGGCAGAAATAAATCTAGGTAGTGTTAATAGCCATTTTCTGCTTTATGGTAGAAATAGAGAAAGCTGTAATATAGTCTTAAAACATAAAACAGACACAGAAATGAGAGATGGTAAAGACACCCAGGATTTCTTCTCTGATTTTAGTGCAGTCTCTACAACGATTCTTGATGACAATACTTTCCTGTTGCTTGAATTACCCCTAGTGCATTTCCACTGTGCAAAAGTCCCAACTAACACACTATCAGCACACAGAAAACAGAACCTGCTTTTGTTATTATGGAAGAAAGAGGCCACTTCAATATCATTTCCATCTCTCAGCTCTCAATCACTCATTTTTGTTTCAAGTGAAATAAACAACATAATATTTTAATGGTCATCATCTATCCTGTGAATTACCCAGCCACATTAAGCTTTTTGGCATTCTAATCATATTAAACTGCCCAAATTATAACAGATGCTATGAGAACTGGCACTAGATTTATATATCAGCAGAGGGTTTAATGCTTATCTCCTGATGCTTTACCAAAATGTGACAGTTGTTGGAAATGAGCAATATAAAGTCAAACAGTTTTAGAAACCTTTTAGCAAAGTCACAAGTCTAAATACTCGGGTGCTATTTGGGCCCTAGGCGAATAATTCTCAAAACTGGTTATGATACGTGTTTGTCACCAATTGTCTTAGGGGATATTACCAATATTTCCAAACACATGTAGGTTCAATTTAAACACTTTAATATGTATTTGTAATGTATAGATAATATTTTGGGGTTGTCATGTAAGTCCTTCCTCCTGCACTGTGAATTATATAACAAGAAAGGTAAGATTTGAATCAGCCAATGGATTTTATAAAACTTCAAATGGATCTTAGAGGTAGTGAACCTTCTAATCTCTGTCTATTAAAAAAGCCACATAAGGTAGTATTTTAAATTTTATACACTAATCCTTGATATGGTATTCTGACTTTTAAAAAATTATCCTAAGACAACTATCAGAGATGTACATTCAGGATGTTTAGTAATACATTACTAATAATAGCATAAAACGTAGCTACAGACTAAAAGTACAATATAAATTACATAAATTAGGTTTAGTCCTTTCACATGATGGAATATTAAAGAGACATTAAGAGTCATGTTTTAGAACTTTTTATGACATAAAGACGTTTTCTCAATACAGCAAGTGTGAAAAGGTATTACATAATATTCCAATTCAGTAAAATAATTTTTGTATATCTATTTATGCACAGAAGAAAAATTTAGAAAGCTAACAAGCTATCCTGAATAATAGGAAGCCTATTCTGTTCTTGTGTGTGTATGTATTTTCTACATAGCATTTATTACCATTATCATAAGAAAAAGTGAAGTCTATCTCAAAATTCTAAGAGTCACAAATAATGTAGAAGACTATGATCTTTTCAGAAGACAGAACAGTGTTTGATCCCACCTGAATTTAAGGAGATAGTGTTCTAGACCTGGGTCAGCTAATGAATCCTCTCTATGCCTAAGAGGGGAAAAAACAGCATCTGTCTCTTCATGTGCCAGTTTTTTGTTCTAATACATGTCTTATCTACTTTTTTCTTTACTGAAGTATAGCTGACTTACAATGTTGTGTTAGTTTCAGGTACACAGCACAGTGATTCAGAAATATATATATATATATATATACACATACATTTTCAGATTCTGTTCCATTATGAGTTGTTATAAAATATTAAATCTAGTTCCCTGTGCTATACAGTAGGTCCTTGTTGCTTATCTCTTTTATACATAATAGTGTGTATCTGTTACCCAAACTCCTAATTTGTCTCTTCCCCACTTTCCCAAACCATGAATTTGTTTTCTATTTCTGTGAGTCTATTTCTGTTCTGTAAATAGGTTCACTTGTATCATTTTTGAATTCTACATATAAGTGATATCATATGATCTTTGTCTTTTCTGTCTGACTGACTTTACATACTATGATAATCTCTAGGTCCATTCATGTTGCTGCAAATGGCATTTTATTCATTTTTATGGTTAATATCCTATTGTATGTATATATACATACACATACACATGTACCTCTTCGTCATCCATTCATCTGTCAGTGGGTTACTTACTTCACAATAAAAAATATAAGATATGATTATTAATGATCATTTATAAAATAACAGGTAATAATAAAAATGTAACATTAGTAATTATTTAGTAGATATGCACCTTATTATAACTGCACAAGTTAATATCAGAAATTATTTTATAATAGAAGTTAGATTTTTATGAGTGTTTTGGCAGAATGGCCTCTATTTCCCCAAGGTTTTTGAGGTTACAAGAACTAAAAGACCTTGTTCTTCCTTTGTTCTCTCTGCTTTCTTTAAAAAAAAAAAAAAAAAGGCAAAGTGAATCAGAAACAGACTCACAGGTTAGAGAACAAATTTATGGCTACTGGAGAAAATGGCGGAAGGGAGAATAGATTGGTTGTTGAGACTGATATGCACACACTGCTTTATTTACATTAGAAAACCAACAGGGACCTACTGTGTAGCACAGGGAACTCTGCTCAGTACTCTGCAATAACCTAAATGGGAAAAGAATCTGAAAAAGAATACATACATGCATATATATAACTAAATCACTTTGCTGTATACCTGAAAATAACACAACATTGTTAATCAACTATATTCCAATATAAAACAAAAATTAAAAAGGCAACGTGAAATGTGTATTAATACTATACTACTGCCATAATTTATTTAACTTGGCAGTTAAATATTTTATTAAAATATTAACCAGGATGTGAGAAATCATAAAGAGTAACCCTAGATATCCCGTTTTCTGTAACAACCCCAACACCACCCTCTAGTTTCTAAAAAGGCCCGATTTGTTGCATTTAAACCTGCAAGGCTAGAGTCTTCTTCCCAGGATCACTCCGTGCAACCCAGACCAAACACAGAGAACTTCTTCATCCACTGCTTTGGCCCTGAACCAGTAACAGAAGAGAAATCAAAGAGCCTACACCTGTGTACGAGACAGCAAAAGAGACACTGATGTATAGAACAGTCTTATGGACTCTGTTGGAGAGGGAGAGGGTGGGAAGATTTGGGAGAATGGCATTGAAACATGTATAATATCATGTATGAAACGAGTTGCCAGTCCAGGTTCAATGCACTGGATGCTTGGGGCTGGTGCACTGGGACGACCCAGAGGGATGGTATGGGGAGGGAGGAGGGAGGAGGGTTTAGGATGAGGAACATATGTATACCTGTGGCGGATTCATTTCGATATTTGGCAAAACTAATACAATTTTGTAAAGTTTAAAAATAAAATAAAATTTAAAACAAAAACAAAAACAAAAAACCTCACAAAAATCCAAGTGTGACCAAGAGCCTAAAAAAAAAAAAAAAAAAAAAAAAGAGCCTACACATCCCTTCCCTTTGGTCTCCAATGACAAACACAATTAAATCATTCTACATTAGAGGAAACTATTTTCTTTTTTAGTTAAGTATATCATCATATCACACCATATATCAAATCATATCATGTAGGTCATATTATATCAAATATCTTTCAGTGCAAGAGTCAAGACTGACTCCAGTTTGTGGCAAACTCTCAGCTCAGATCATTACATAATTAAATTCTCCACACTATGTAAATTCATCAGTATAATCAAGCTACATAAATACAAAATATATATAAAACTAACATTTAACCGTAGTATTCTAAGTACTAAAAATTGGTAATTTTTCTTCATTTTACACATGAGGAAACTGAGGCCCAGGACCACTTGCCTAAGATCACACAATTACCAAGTTGCACTGACAGAACATAAAGACTACCATCATGTGTATTTCATACTACTCTTTACACTGATCTGGGGAACCTGAATGCTGATACAGAAAGATATATAAGAAGCAGAAGAAAAAATTGTACTTTCAGCTTGCCAGCAGAGTAAGATCATGCACACGTAACACATCATCTGAACCAAAAACCTGTCTAAATATACACTGCTAAGTTTCCACTGGTGAGATCATCATCAGGCTGCTGGAAGTCTGGCAGTTATTCCATGGGATACTGTGAAGTTTAGACAAATAAAGATGAAGGATATTGATTCAAGCAATGACCAGTAGCTCCTAACAGACAAATTGTTTTGCAAAAATATAAGTATTAAAAGCAAGTATCTGGAGGCACTGGAGAATGACCAAAAACCAAGTATTGGAGGAGAAACACTACTTGAAAGAAGGGAATGGTAGTTATTGAGTTTCTGAATCTTTTATAGCTACCAACCTCATGGCAAGCTTTAGACTGTGTTTTGCTGGGTGGTTAAAATTCATATAGACCACCCACAGTCTTACTGGCTTGAAGAATCTGAGGACAAATTTCAGAGCAACTACAAGTGCCAGAAAACGCTGAAGGAACTTTCCAAAGAAGAGGAGAGCACCAACTTCTATGTAAAAATTCTTCCCAAATCTCTAAATGACCCCTTAACTGTGTGTGTATATGTATATATACACACATATACACATATAGGTATATAGCAGACACCAAGAAGTCCAAGTGAGGCTATAAAAAGAGTTCATGGGGATTTCAGCTACAGTCCAATCCAGAGGAGACAGACTTCACAGACTGACTTCAGTCAAGGGAAACACTGTTTCAAAAAAAGAAAAAATCAATATTCTTCAGAGGATTATAACAGAATGTGCTCTCTCAGCATCTACTTTATAGTGCTTATAACACTACCTAAAACTACTCAACACATGAAAAAAATGAGAAAACATGATCCATTCAAGACAAAAAATAACCTATAGGGACCAACTCGAAAATGACTCAGATATTGGGTTTAACAGAGTTTATAAAAGAAAATGCTAATAATGAGTAAAAACAAGGGGGAATGAAGCAGAAAAAAATGGAACTACAAAAATGAACCAACTATATGTTCAACAATGGAGAGATCATCTAGACAGAATATCTGTAAGGAAACAATGGACTGAAACTATACATTAGATCCAATGGACCTAACAGGTTGTGTAACACTCCATCCAAGAGCAACTGCTGGGAGCCATCTCCCGGCATATTGCATATTGAGTGCAGCACTTTCACAGCATAATCTTTCAGGATCTGGAATAGCTCAACTGGAAGTCTATCACTGCCAGGAGCCAGCGTGAGGAACTCCACCTGTGGCAAAGGTCATGAGGAAGGAGGCTCGGCATACGCAAAGGCGGGATCAAGCCTCAGGAGTCCCCCTGGAAATCCTTGAGCATCTGCCCCCCAAACCAGAGTCTGCCTACTTTCTGCTTTGTGCTCTCACCTACACCTCTGACTTTACGGGGGGCTGTCCCCCACTACCTCTCTCTGAAAAAAGAGGTTAATAATTCCTGGGTGTGACAGTGTTTCAACCTACAAACTCCTTTGGAAATCCTCTAGCCTGCCTGAATAGGTTTTTCCAGCCACATGTGATTGTTCAGAGCCTCCCAACTCTGAGAGGCAGGAGATGTTCTAAACTGTCTAAACACAGATTCCTTTGAGTAGTTAAAAGATTGATTAGAAATTGTATTGGTGCAAACTAGTACAGCCACTATGGAGAACAGTGTGGAGATTCCTTAAAAAACTGGAAATAGAACTGCCTTATGATCCAGCAATCCCACTGCCGGGCATGCACACTGAGGAAACCAGAAGGGAAAGAGACACGTGTACCCCAATGTTCATCGCAGCACTCTTTATAATAGCCAGGACATGGAAGCAACCTAGATGTCCATCAGCAGATGAATGGATAAGAAAGCTGTGGTACATATACACAATGGAGTATTACTCAGCCATTAAAAAGAATTCATTTGAATCAGTTCTAATGAGGTGGATGAAACTGGAGCCTATTATACAGAGTGAAGTAAGCCAGAAGGAAAAACACCAATACAGTATACTAACGCATATATATGGAATTTAGAAAGATGATAACAATAACCCTGTGTACGAGACAGCAAAAGAGACACTGATGTATAGAACAGTCTTATGGACTCTGTGGGAGAGGGAGAGGGTGGGGAGATTTGGGAGAATGGCATTGAAACATGTAAAATATCATGTATGAAACGAGTTGCCAGTCCAGTTTCAATGCACGATACTGGATGCTTGGGGCTAGTGCACTGGGACGACCCAGAGGGATGGTATGGGGAGGGAGGTGGGAGGAGGGTTCAGGATGGGGAGCACATGTATACCTATGATGGATTCATTTTGATATTTGGCAAAACTAATACAATTATGTAAAGTTAAAAAAAAAAAAAGAAATTGTATTGGTGAAGGGTTTTTCACTTGTTGGGCCAATGTTTGCTGCTAAGTCTCCATATCCCTTACCTACTGTGTCCTTGGCAGTGTATTGATTGATATAATGGGTGTATAGAAATGTAAGTAGTAGCCTCAATGTTTGTAACCTTGGACCCTTGAGTTAATTCTTTTCTTGATTGAGCCCACCTCACCTTTGCCCTATAGGAATGCAACTCTATCCAATGCTTTTTGGAGGCTGGCGCCTGACTTCAGAATAATCACCTTTAGAGAAAAATAAGTTTTCTGAAGAAAGGGTCTTAAAATGTTAACAGGCCTCTGGGCCAGAAGATGATGCAAATCACCTAAACTTTTGCATATGACAAGTCTGCAGGAAGAAAGCCTGGCTTACTGCATGACTCTACTCCTTCCCCCATTATTCTCTATGCATAACTTAAGGTATAAAAACTACTTTGAAAAATAAAGTGCGGGCCTTGTTCACCAAAACTTGGTCTCCCCATGTTGTTCTTTCTCTCACCTTCTGGCTGAATTATTCAACCTCTTTTCTCCACTGAATTTCCTCACTGAGCTATCCTCCTTCTATTACTCTTTATATCCTTAATTAACATTTAATTAAGCAGTTGTTTCCTGATCCTCGCCTACGCCGTCTCTCCTTCGAATACCCTGGATCAGCCGGGGCTAGACCCTGGCAAGCAACAGCATAAACACTCTTCTCTGATGCACACAGAACATGGTCTGGGATCTTAAGTTAGGCCACAAAATAATGAGTGACTGAAACTCTTTTAAATTTAAGACTTGTGATATGGGCCACCATATGGCTGCGGTACATGTTATGAACATGTGCACTTGAAAAGCATGCATGTTCTGCTGTTGCTGGGTGAAGTGTTCCATAAATGTCAACTAGGTCAAGGAGTTAATATTATGCTCAGATCGTCTATATCTTTATTGGATTTCTGATGCAGTTGTTTTGTCAACTGCTGAAAGAGGAACGCTGAAATATCCAAGTACAAACTGTGGACGTACCTGTTGTTGCTGTTCAGTCACTAAGTCATGTCTGAGTCTGTGACCACATGGACTGCAGCTCGTCAAGCTTCCTTGTCCTTCACTACTTCCCAGCGTTTGCTCTAACTCTTGTTCACTGAGCCAGTGATGCCATCCAACCATCTCATCCTCTGTTGCCCCCTTCTCCTCCTGCACTTAATCTTTCCCAGCATCAAGTGTCCTTTCCAATGAGTTGGCTCTTTGCAACAGGTGGCCAAAGTATTGGAGCTTCAGCTTCAGCATCAGTCCTTCCAATGAATATTCAGGGTTGACTCCTTTAAAATGGACTGGTTGGATGTCCTTGCTGTTCAAGGTACTCTCAAGTGTCTTCTCCAGCACCACACTCTCATATCTGTACATGACTACTGGAAAAACCATAGTGGATATGTCTACCGCTCCAACTCTGTCTATTTTTACTTTATGTATTTTGATGTTCACTTAATAGGCATATTCATATTCATGTTTATGTCTTCCTTATGACTGGACCTTTCTATCTGAATCCATATCTGCAGTTCCACAGAATCAACCAACTGTAGATAGTGTGAAGTGAAGTGAAGTGAAAGTCACTCAGTTGTGTCTGACTCTTTGCGACACCATGGACTACACAGTCCATGGGATTCTCCAGGCCAGAGTACTAGAGTGGGTAGCATTTCCCTTCTCCAGGGGATCTTCCCAACCCAGGGATCGAACCCAGGTTTCCTGCATTGCAGGATGGTGTAGTAGTTAAATTTATTGGGGGTCGGGGGGAACATGTATAAACAGACTCATGAAGTTCAAACCTATCTGTTCAAGGGTCAACTGTAATTTAAGTTCATCTATCAAAACGCGCTTGAGAACAAAATTAACACAATCCACAAAAACAGTGGTTAAAAGAATAATAAATTTGACGTGAAATGCTTGAAGGAGGCAGAAATGAAATAGCATCCTTAGGAAGAAACTGAAAGAAACTCCAAGAAAGGTGTGAGTATATCATAGCTCAACATTCAGAAAACTAAGATTATGGCATTCAGTCCCATCACTTCATGGGAAATAGATGGGGAAACAATGGAAACAGTGTCAGACTTTATTTTTTGGGGCTCCAAAATCATTGCAGATGGTGACTGCAGCCATGAAATTAAAAGACACTTACTCCTTGGAAGGAAAGTTATGACCAACCTAGACAGCATATTGAAAAGCAGAGATATTACTTAGCCAACAAAGGTCCATCTAGTCAAGGCTATGGTTTTTCCAGTGGTCATGGATGGATGTGACAGTTGGACGGTGAAGAAAGCTGAACACCAAAGAATTGATGCTTTTGAACTGTGGTGTTGGAAAAGACTCTTGAGAGTCCCTTGGACTGCAAGGAGATCCAACCAGTCCATCCTGAAGATCAGCCCAGGGATTTCTTTGGAAGGAATGATGCTAAAGCTGAAACTCCAGTACTTTGGCCACCTCATGCGAAGAATTGACTCATTGGAAAAGACCCTGATGCTGGGAGGGATTGGAGGCAGGAGGAGAAGGGGATGACAGAGGATGAGATGGCTGGATGGTATCACCGACTCGATGGACATGAGTTTGAGTGAACTCCAGGAGTTGGTGATGGACAGGGAGGCCTGGCGTGCTGTGATTCATGGGGTCACAAAGAGTCGGACACAACTGAGCAACTGACTGAACTGAGCTGAAGGCATTATGTAATTCTGTGTGTCTGTGCATATTTGAACTCTATGTCAGGCCTGGCATGAAGCACAAAGTAGTAATTTATAATTCTTCTTTAACAGGAAGAAAATAATCAAACAACACAAAAGCTAAAGAAAAATATCAATAGTTTATGGTCATCACGTTTATTGGGTTCTAAGATGAAACTCTTTCTTTCCACATTTAGCATTCTAGAAATTGAGCTGTATCATATAATTAATGTTAAAAGAAACCTTCAGGAGGCAGTCCTAAGATGGCAGAGGAATAGGACAGGGAGACCACTTTCTCCCTCACAAATTCATCAAAAGAACATTTGAATGCTGAGCAAATTCCACGAAACAACTTCTGAATGCTGGCAGAGGACATCAGGCACCCAGAAAGGCAGCCCATTGTCTTTGAAAGGAGGTAGGACAAAATATAAAATATAAAAAGAGAAACAAAAGAGGTAGGGACGGAGATCCGTTCTGGGAAGGGAGTCTTAAAAGAGGACAAGTTTCCCCAGAACTGAAAGAGACATGTGTACCCCAATGTTCATCGCAGCACTGTTTATAATAGCCAGGACATGGAAGCAACCTAGATGTCCATCAGCAGATGAATGGATAAGAAAGCTGTGGTACATATACACAATGGAGTATTACTCAGCCATTAAAAAGAATACATTTGAATCAGTTCTAATGAGGTGGATGAAACTGGAGCCTATTATACAGAGTGAAGTAAGCCAGAAAGAAAAACACCAGTACAGTATACTAACACATAAATATGGAATTTAAAAAGATGGTAATGATAACCCTATATGCGAGACAGCAGAAGAGACACTGATGTATAGAACAGTCTTTTGGATTCTGTGGGAGAAGGAGAGGGTGGGATAATTTGGGAGAATGGCATTGAAGCATGTATAATATCATGTATCAAACGAGTTGCCAGTCCAGGTTCAATGCACGATACTGGATGCTTGGGGCTGGTGCACTGGGACAACCCAGAGGGATGGTACGGGGAGGGAGGAGGGAGGAGGGCTCAGGATGGGGAACACGTGTATACCTGTGGCGGATTCATGTTGATATATGGCAAAACCAATATAATATTGTAAAGTTAAAAAAAAAAAAGTATTAAAAAAAAAAGAGAAGTTTCCAAACACCAGGGAACACTGTCACTGGGGGTCTGTGGGGAGTTTTGGAATCTCAGAGGCAACATAACAGGGAGGAAAAATAAATAAATAAATAAATAAATAAAACCCACAGATTACGCAAATAACTGCAACTCCTAGCTCTCGCATCCGCCACCAGCAAGAGGGGGCTTAGAGTAAGGACTGGGCCTGAATGCCCTGAGGGCAATCTGAGGGAACTATCGTAAGATAGTAACCCAAACAGTGGGATAGCCAGAGAGAGAGAGAGACAGAGAGAGAGAGAAGAGAGAGAGGAGAGAGAGAGAGAACTATCCCGTGAAAAGCTCTAACCTAAGGCACTGCCAGGCCATTCACAGAACAAAGAACGGAGCGAATACCAGAGGAGAGCTAGCAGGTTGCGGACTGGCCCACCCCCCGCTGGAGACAGGAAGGCAGGCGGTGGGCAGCCAGAGCCGGAAAGGGGCAGTCTTGGACCCAGAGATGGCATCCTCTAACAAACTGCAACCAGGCTCCCAGTTGCTAACCAAGATTTCTTGGGATTCTGGACGGCTGACATCCACTGGGAGGGTCTCAGCCAGAGATCAGCTCCCAAGAAGAGACACAACATACCTGAGAGAGGCACGCCCGCTGCCACCCACGAAACCGAGCGGCTGGGACCGGGGAGGTGATAAGATGCACTCCCCACCTGGGGAGACTCTGCTCGCCAAGCACCTTGTTGCCTGAGCTGCTCGGACCTGAACCTGAGCAGCTTAGACCTGGGAAGTGCAGGCAACCCAGGGCCCGCCTCAGACAGTTCCCCAGCAGAGCAACCTAGAGCCTGAGAAGTGTAGACTGGGAAAGTGCATGTGCCATGAGCGGGGGCAAACCCAGTGCAGCCGACACACTGCGAGCACTCCCCACACACGCCAGTGAAATCTGTTTGAGTAATAGAGGACTCAAAATTTTTTTAATTTTCTAAATTCAAAAAATCATAATAGTAAAAATATATCTAGGAATTTCTCTGGAGCTGTTGTGGGCAGTGTGGGGTCAGTTCAGTTTCAGATAGTTCCTTGATCTGGCTTATATTTCTCAAGATCTATAGGCCCCTTCCAGTGTAGTCAGTGCTAACTACAGGATTTTAATCTGTTGCACCTGTCACTTGCAAAGAGGTTCTCCACAGCATGACTGAACAAGTGAGCCTAAATAAGTGACCACCTTTGCCTCCTTGTGTCAGGGCGGAAATTAGACACTGATCAGATCAAATCAGATCAGTTGCTCAGTCGTGTCCGACTCTCTGCGACCCCATGAACCGCAGCACGCCAGGCCTCCCTGTCCATCACCAACTCCCGGAGTTCACCCAGACTCATGTCCATCGAGTCAGTGATGCCATCCAGCCATCTCATCCTCTGTCGTCCCCTTCTCCTCCTGCCCCCAACGCCTCCCAGCATCAGAGTTAGACACTGAAGAGACCAGCAAACAGAGGAAGCTAAAATAAACACAGGGAACTGCTTTGCAAGTGACCCTGGGACAATGTTAAATGCCCCAATATTCGAATCATAGAGGTCCCAGAAGAAGAAGACAAAAAGAAAGGCCATGAAAAAATACTTGAGGAGATATTAATTGAAAACTTCCCTAAAATGGGGAAGGAAATAGTCACCCAAGTCCAAGAAACCCACAGAGTCCCAAACAAACCCAAAGCGAAACACCCCAAGACACATATTCATCAAATTAACAAAGATTAAACACAAAGAACAAATATTAAAAGCAGCAAGGGAAAAACAACAAACAACACACAAGGGGATTCTCATAAGGATAACAGCTGATCTTTCAATAGAAACTCTTCAGGCCAGAACATACTTAAAGTGATGAAAGAGAAAAACCTACAACCCAGATTATTGTACCCAGCAAGGATCTCATTCAAATATGAAGGAGAAATCAAGAGCTTTACAGACAAGCAAAAGCTCAGAGAATTCAGCACCACCAAATCAGCTCTTCAACATATGATAAAGGATCTTCTCTAGACAGGAAACACAGAAAGGGTATATAAACTCAAACCCAAAACCACCAAAGTAAATGGCAACAGGATCATACTTATCAATAATTACCTTAAATGTAAATGGGTTGAATGCCCCAACCAAAAGACAAAGACTGGCTGAATGGATACAAAACAAGACCCCTATATATGTTGTCTACAAGAGACCCACCTCAAAACAAGGGACACATACAGACTGAAAGTGAAGGGCTGGAAAAGCATATTTCACCCAAATGGAGACCAAAATAAAGCAGGAGTAGCAATACTCATATCAGATAAAATAGACTTTAAAATAAAGGCTGTGAAAAGACACAAAGAAGGACACTACATAATGATCAAAGAGTCAATCCAAGAAGAAGATATAACAATTATATATGCACCCAAAATAGGAGCACTGCAATATGTAAGGCAAATGCTAACAAGTATGAAAGGGGAAATTAATAGTAACACAATAATATTGGGAGACTTTAATACCCCACTCACACCTATGGATAGATCAACTAAACAGAAAATTAGCAAGGAAACACAAACTTTAAATGATACAATGGACCAGTTAGACCTAGTTGATATGTATAGGACATTTCACCCCAAAACAATGAATTTCATCTTTTTCTCAAGTGCATATGGAACCTTCTCCAGGATAGATTACATCCTGGGCCATAAATCTAGCCTTGGTAAATTCAAAAAAATTGAAATCATTCCAATCATAGATCTCAATTATCACTCATTATCAGAGAAATGCAAATCAAAACCACAATGAGGTACCATCTCACACCAGTCAGAATGGATGCTATCCAAAGGTCTACAAGCAATAAATGCTGGAAAGTGTGTGGAGAAAAGGGAACCCTCTTCCACTGTTGGTGGGAATGCAAACTAGCACAGCCACTATGGAGAACAGTGGGGATTCTTTAAAAAAACTGGAAATAGAACTGCCATATGACCCAGCAATCCCACTGCTGGGCATACACATCAAGGAAACCAGAATTGAAAGAGACACATGTACCCTGATGCTCATCACAGCACTGTTTATAATAGCCAGGACATGGAAGCAACCTAGATGTCCATCAGCAGATGAATGGATAAGAAAGCTGTGATACATATACACAATGGAATATTACTCAGCCATCAAAAAGAATACATTTGAATCAGTTCTAATGTGGTAGATGAAACTGGAGCCTATTATAGAGTGAAGTAAGCCAGAAAGAAAAACACCAGTACAGTATACGAATGCATATATGTGTAATTTAGAAAGATGGTAACGATAACCCTATATGTGAGACAGCAAAAGAGACACAGATGTATAGAACAGTCTTTTGGACTCTGTGGGAGAAGACGAGGGTGGGATGATTTGAGAGAATAGCACTGAAACATGTATATTATCATATGTGAAACAGATCGCCAGTCCAGGTTTGATGCATGAGACAGGGTGCTCAGGGCTGGTGCACTGGGATGACCCAGAGGGATGGGATGGGGAGGAAGGTGGGAAGGGGGTTCAGGATGGGGAACACATGTGTACCTATGGCTGATTCATGTCAATGTATAGCAAAACCACTACAATATTGTAAAGTAATTAGCCTCCAATTAAAATAAATTTTAAAAAATGAAAAAAAAAAAGAAACCTTTAAGGAAGAGGAATACATTATGACATATTCCCTCACATATTAAATGTGAACGGATTCATTTCTAGAAATTATACCTTACTTACCATGATCATTTGAATCTTAGCTGAAACTTGAACACCTAAAGTTGCCTAAAATGTCTAAAATGATACTGCATTGTAATACTGAAACAAAAATGTATTGGGTAAGGAGAAGACTGTTGTCAAAATAGCAAGCAACACAAACAATGCCAGTAGAATCTGTATGTGACAGGATAACTAAGAGGAATGCAAAGTGAGGAGATGTTGGCATGTTTGATTTATTCATCTAGAAAATCTATTATATCATTTCTGGACATCTATGCATCAAAAAACCCTCTCATTTTAAAAAGAAGTTTAATATGTAATATAATTTAAGAGGAAAACAAAATGATGTGCTCTGTCAAATAGAAAATACAGAAACCCCAGTGTGCCTTAGTATGCCTCAAGAAAATTCTGTGAGAAAGCAGGTCAGTGATTGCCTGGAGAGAAACAATGGTGGAGAGAAAGAGGGAGTGATGCCAAAGGGGTACAAGCAAACTCTGGGGGTGATGGACAAGCTTATTATCTTACTTGTAGTGATGGTTACATGGGTATATACATACTTCAAAACTCAAAGATCATTCACCTTAAATATGATATGTGCTTGTGGGCACATTTCAGTTATACCTCTGAAAAGGGGCTCATTCTGTCAATAATAAAGATAACACAAAAATCATGGTCATGAGCATGGATTATCAAAGACAGCATGACACGAGATGCCACACCAAAATGATTCAGGAAAATCTTCAGACTCTGAATAAATCTGAAGATTATTACCACCTTCATCATCAACACAAGCATATATTCAATGCTTGCTCAGCATGGACCAGGTTTCCCACAAAAACAATTACTTGTTTTATTTTGTTTAATCCTCACAACCACCCCAGAAGCCATATCTTACTATTATTCCTGTTTTTGAGATTGGGGGGTGAGAGACGTAACAGGATTAAAACCTGCCCTGGATTACACAAATAAAAGGCAGCAGATGCAAGATTTGAACTCTACAGTCTGTGTTCTGAAAACACTCTACGTGGCTTTTAGGACTGGGAAGATGACACTTAAAGGTTGTTTTTCAACAGGATTTTCCATACTGGTATATAAGGATAGAATAAGGAACAATGACATTTCTTTAAAAGTTCTGTACTTTGTAGGACCTTCAAGAATATCTCAAATCTGTGGCCTATTAGAGGGTAACCACAAGTTCAAAGGCTACGTTGAAAATGGTACATGAGTACTTTGGATGATCTGTGGTTTGACCAGTATGCAGTTAGGGTTTCCAAATGTGGTCAACAAGGGGCAAAGGTGCATAAATTTTGGTTTGGTTATTTCATTACCTTTTAGAAAAAGGGGGTTGGTGAATCAGAGAGTCTAGGGGGACTTGGAAACTCTGAATATTTCTAAACATCTTATTCTGTGTGAGTATATAGTCTTGGTCTTTGATCTTTTTACTGTAGTAAAATATACACAATGTAAAATTTACTATTTTAACTGTTTTAAGTGTACAATTTAGTGGCATTAAGCACATTTTTCACCTTATTTTTAAAGGTAATATTTTACTCTGGGGAGACAGTATGCATAGTGTTGAGGGCATGCATGTTGGAGTCACACAGGTCGGCATTTGATTTTCACTTTTGATTCTTACTGGTCCATGGTCTTGGACAAATTAAAAACGTCTCTTTCAGTTTACTCTTCTTTAAAATGGTGATAGTAAAGACCTACCAGATAGTACAGTGGCTAAGATTAAGCAATATAATATTCAAATTGCTCAGTAAAATTCTTGGCATGGAGTAAAACCTTCAATATGCAATACAAAAAGTAGTTACTCTGTTTACCATTTCTGTGAGCCAGAGGTTTGTAACCTGGGGAATGCGAACCTTAAGAGGGTTTGGACTTTTGACAGGAGTCTCCTAAATAATGTACAAATTTATGTTTTCTTACCTAGTAGACTGTGCATGCCCTTGTCAGCATTTTAATGTGCATGTGAATCACCTTTGAATCTTGTAAACATGTGACTCTCAGTAGGTTCTGGGTGGGTCTGAGCTTCTAAACTTCTAACAGCTTCCCAAGGGACCACCCTAGGAATAGGGAGGCTCTAACCTCTTTATACAATTATCAGTATACTTGCCTTCTCATCAACTTTCTCTGGACAAAATGAAGACAGGGTCAGGGGTGAATCTGATTCTATTTCCCAGGGGCTTTGCACAGAGGACAAACAGAAGTCGAAGTAAATGCTGAATGATGTATGAGATACACACTGAAGAGAAGGAGGTTGTTCTCTGGAGGCATGATGGTATTTCTCCAGTTGTCACAACTGGACACATTTTCCAAATACCCATTTCACATACTTTCCAGGTATTTTTCTGCCTCTAAGGTAAAAGTTTCCTCCCTCTCTGGGTCTCAAGGAAGGCTCCCTCCCATGCTAATCACTAACAAAAAGACTTAAGTGTGTCCAACATCAATTCCTAGAGAATAAGAACATTTACTGTGTAATGAAGTTCATTGTGTAAAACCTGCCCTGGGCATTAACATCTGCAGGACATAGATCCTTACCTGGCCATTCATGCACTTTGTTGTAGAAGGGGCTGTGCTTTGTCTAACATGGATTAAAAAGGATTAACTGACGCAGCTATGTTAGCCTGTACTGCTGATACAGGAAAAGTAAAGACCCAAGGAAAGAAGGAGGAAGCTGCATTGGAGCAGACACAGTAAAGCTCAACTTCTATGAGCAGGTGGGGACAGCTGCAACACCAGGTGTGACCACGTATTAGCTTTCCTGCTCAGAGTCACCGTTGTCTTTACTTGCCCGTGAGTCGGCTCACAGAGAAGCAGAGAAAGTGAGTGCCATCAGTCAGAATACTGTGCCCTGAGAGCACGTGGTTTCGTCAAGCGATGATGGATCACACTGACGCTCTCACATCTCCTTTCCCACGACCTCTGAGCGACTGGGGAAAGCCAAAGAACAACTCTGGGCATTCAATTTCCCTAACAAAGCCACAAAAGTCCCAGATTAAACTGGCCTCTTTGAAACTTGAAAGAGACCACCATTTGTCACCTTTTAAGGAGGCACACTGATGAATGGGCAGTGAATAACCGCTAGACAATTCCCTGATTAAAAGTGTAGCCATTATAAATGCAGATTCAAGTGCTTAGAAATAAATGTGGACTCTTGAGTTCAGCTGAGTCTGCTCAGAAGTTTTGTATTTATAAAGAAAGTGAAAATTGCAAAGGCAACTTCTGAGCAAGTGTTTAAGAGACACAAAGAAAAAAGAAAATTTTTAGCACAAATTCTGAATACATTACTCAACAGTACTGAATACATTACTAAATTGCTAAACACTGTCTTTATATTACAATCTTCTGTCACCATTCTAACAAGGGCCTCAAAAGCTGGAAAAAGCCACCCATCTTCAACAAAATGTCAGTGTTATCTGACATTTCCTGATAACGGTGATGGTAACTGTTACCATCAACCACTCTTCATATATTAAACTGTTTATTTCTCATGACAATATAAAATCGATGATTATTTAACCTCATTTTTAAGGTACAGCGTTTAGGTAACCTGCCTAATGGTACATGCTGGTTAGTGGCAGAACCTCCTCAAACTTGGGTAATCTGGCTCTAGGACACGTGCTTCCCATTCACCTCAGTTTGAATGAGATATAATTGACATTCAACATTGTGTATTTTAAGGCATACGACTGTACTGATTTGATAAATGTGCAATGTGATTACACCACAGCATTAACTGATGCTTTCCTCCATTGCATTATACAATTACCCTTTACTTATGGTGACAACATTTCAGATCTACTCTCTTGGCAACTGTCAAACATATAATTCAGCACTGGTGACTATAATTACAACACTGTGCCTTAGATGTCCAGAACTTTTCCTCTTCTAACAGGAAGTTTGCACTTTTTAATCAACATTTACCACTTCCCTTACCCCACAGCTCCTGGTAACTCACCTTCTACTCTCTGTTTCTCTAAGTTTGCCCTTTGTGGATTCCATATATATTTGAAATCGGACAATACTTGTCTTTCTCTGCCTGACTCACTTCACTTAGCATAATGCCCTCAAGTTCCACCTATCTGGTTGCCAACAACAGGACTTCCTTCTTTTCTCTGGCTGAATATCACACACACACATGCATGTTCACACACACGCTCTCTCTCACACATATACAACACCCTACATCTTCTTTATCCATCTATCCAAGGGATAGACATAAGGCTATCTGACAGACACTTAGGCTGTTTCTATACTTGGCTACTGTGACTAATGCTGCAGTGAACGGCGTGGGGGTGGGGGTACCACAAGTGCTTTCCATTCCTCCTGGCACCAATCATGAGGGTACCAGCACATTAACTGCTATGCTTACAGGGCATTGCAGATTCTACCATATTTACTTCAATTATCCACAAAGTTGCTCTCCCAGCTCTCATATTCCATGAGATCATGAGCCAACTCATGGCAACAGGAAGGTGAGTTTAGTTGAAGTGGTTCAGTCCAAAATCAATAAAATATTAAGTGACCAGTAAGTCCTTTTTGTGGCTCAGGAAAGGAGACGGGTGGTGGCAAAGGACATAAATGACAAACAAAAATGTGGTCCCTCTCCTCAGGTGTTATATTCTCTTTTTTAATATTTATTTGTTTATGGGCTTCTCATTATGGTGGCTTCTCAGTTGTGGAACATGGGCTTAGTTTGCTCTGTGATATGTGGGATCTTCCCAGATGGGGGTTGAACCTGTGTCCCCTGCACTGGCAGGTGGATTCTTAACCACCGGACCACTAGGGAAGTCTCATGTGTTATCTTTTAAAAGATAGTAGTCTTACTCAGTCATGTTTGACTCTTTGTGACCCCACGGACTGTAGCTTCCCAGGCTCCCCTGTCCATGGGACTCTCCAGGCAAGAAAACTGGAGTGGGTTGCCATCTCCTTCTCCAGGGGATCTTTCCAGGACCCAGGAATCAAACCTGGGTCTCCTGCACTGCAGGTAGATTCTTTACAATTTGAGCTACAGGGAAGTCTAGAAGATACGTTTGAACTAAAGATGCCTGAACCTTGGGAGGCCTCACCAAGAGAACTGGATGACCACCCTAAAAGGAAGCCAAGGGTGGTGGTGCTGATTTTGTTGCCCAGGACCCTTTAGCTCCTCCACTGGTAATGGCATCCTGAACTTCTATTAAAGTGTCTAATACTTTCTACTCTCAAGATTCTCAGTCTTGTTTTGATATCTAGGGGCAGACAAGTGGCTTGAGTTATACCATCTGGAGTCATTGTCTTGGGAATTCAAATCTTGAGCAGAGCAACGCAAGGACAAAACCTTTTCAAAATAAAGAACAAACAAAAAGCCCATTAATATCAACATAAACTGCATACCCACTTGGAGAAGGTGTTAATTCAGTTCTACTACCTGGATCTCCAGAACCCTGATGAGTGCCTTTGAGTGTTGTTCTTCACTGTTGCCTCCACAAATTCATTTCGAGCCTAGGCTTCCCAGTTTCTGCTGCTTGTAACAAAAAAACCCTAACTGGAACACCAAAATTACATACTCAGTTTTTCTATGCTGCTGCTGCTAAGTTGCTTTAGTCGTGTCCGACTCTGTGCGACCCGAGAGACGGCAGCCCACCAGGCTCCCCCATCCCTGGGATTCTCTAGGCAAGAACACTGGAGTGGATTGCCATTTCCTTCTATAGACCAGTTAATATTGAACTACACTTATCTCAAGTCATTTTAGCAAAGCACTCTGTTGGCTATAAAGGGGAGTTCAGATAGGATTCAAAGAAACCTGCTCACATGCTACTCACAGTGGCCAAACATGGAAACAACCTAAAGGTCCATCAACAGGTGAACGGGTAAAGAACATATGTGGCGTATATGTGTGTGTGTGTGTATATATATACACACACATACATATATACATGGAATAGTGGTGGTTTACTCACTAAATCATGTCCGACTCTTGCGACCCTATGGACTGTAGCCCTCCAGGTTCCTCTGTCCATGGGATTCTCCAGGCAAGAACAGTGGAATGGGTTGCCATTTCCTTCTCCAGACACTTGGAATACTCAGCCATAAGGAAAGAACAAAATAATGCTGTTTGCAGCAAATGAATCCACCAGAGATCATACTAACTGAACTAAGCCAGAAAGACGAACACCATATGATATTACTTATATGTGTAGTCTAAAATATGACACTAATGAACCTATCTATGAAACAGAAACAAAATCAGAGACACAGAGAATAGACTGGTGGTTGCCAAGGGGAAGTGGGGGGAGATGGACTGGGAGTTCGGATTAGCAGACGCATACTGGTAATATATAGGATGGATAAACAAGGTCAAAAAAAAAAAAAAAAAAAAGAAACAAAATCTCAAATAAACCTGCTGATGAAAGTCCATGTGGTCATATTTTATATAGAAATATAGCACATTATAAATTTATAATAAATGTCCCCCAAACTCTCTATGCAGCCTTCATTAATTGAACTGAGCACTGAGTCAAGAATCAGGAGACGTTACCAGCAGACCCAGCTCAGCCATGAAAAGAGTATGTGCCCTTGGGTAAGTTACTTCCCCTCTCGGAGCTTATTTCATTTCTATAATATTAAGGAGTGGAGGGTCTTTGAGTATTTTCTAAGCCAGGGTTTAAGGTTTTAAATGAAAAAAAGATAAGCTTTAGAAATTACTGAGGAATTGCGTAGATGCACCTTAAGACCTCTTCTTTCTATAAAGACTTTTTCCTCATGTGGATGGGTAAGCTGGAGTTGAGTTCCGACATGACTCCTTGAATTCTCAGAGTATGAATGTTATAGTATGTTTCATATGCTGCCTGTAATGATCTTACCACTCAAGGGGAGATCTCCAAAAGTCAGGATTATTAGAGAACTCCTCTGTCATTTAACTGAAATCTAGTTATGGACCAACCCCAAGGAGGTCAGCAACAAGTGTAATTTAATTCTTAGCTATTAATAAATGAGTTTTAGATTAATTTGGATCTTCAAAGGAACTCTGTGTTGAAGCAAAATTAATCATAAAGCTTATTGCATTATTTTGTTGGCAGCTGTTCAAACTTCATGGTTTCAAGACTTAGCTGTATCACTAAAGAAGAGCAAAGGAAAAATACATCTCTCAGTTGAAATAAACAGTTAAGAGTCCTAAAATGTATTTGTCTTTTCAACATATTTCCTCATCTTATACTCCTCTGACTTACAAAAGCCACCCAAACCATAGATTTCCTAAAGCTACTCCTGATCTCTTTTTTCCTTGTTCTAGAGCTTACTCTTGAAACATACTGACATCATTTCTCAATCCTGTGGTCAGTGGCCGTGAGCAGAGCAGAAGGATCAGTTCATAAGGTGAAAGGCTAACTATCAAATGATTCTGATCAATTGTATTTGCAGTTAAATTCCAAGTGTTGACTAAAAAAGATGCACAACTTGAGAGTTGCGAGTTAAGTTTTATCTGGGGCAAAATGAGGACTGATCTCCTGGGTGTTCACTGGAAGGACTGATGCTAAAGCTGAAACTCCAATACTTTGGCCACCTCATGTGAAGAGTTGACTCATTGGAAAAGACTCTGATGCTGGGAGGGATTGGGGGCAGGAGGAGAAGGGGACAACAGAGGATGAGATGGCTGGATGGCATCACCGACTCGATGGACATGTGAGTTGGTGATGGACAGGGAGGCCTGGCGTGCTGCGATTCATGGGGTCTCAAAAAGTCGGACACGACTGAGTGACTGAACTGAACTGAAATGAAATGACTGAGGACTGCAGCCTGGGAGGCAGCACCTCAGATAGCTCTGAGAGACTGCTCCAAAGTGGCAGTGGGGGAAGGTCAATATATAAGGTTTTGGTGAAGGATGAGTTCAATACCATTAAGCAATCATTATTCAAAAGGTTTTTTTGCTAGTCATGAGGATCTGATGTCACCATGAAGGGATTTAATGTTTTTCTCCATATGAGAAGATGTAAGGATTGAGATCATAAGATCTGTTCTGAAAAACAGATCAGATCAGATCAGTCGCTCGGTCGTGTCCGACTCTTTGCGACCCCATGAATCACAGCATGCCAAGCCTCCCTGTCTATCACCAACTCCCTGAGTTCACCCAGACTCACGTCCATCGAGTCAGTGATGCCATCCAGCCATTTCATCCTCTGTCGTCCCCTTCTCCTCTTGCCCCCAATCCCTCCCAGCATCAGAGTCTTTTCCAATGAGTCAACTCTTCTCATGAGGTGGCCAAAGTACTGGAGTTTCAGCTTTAGTATCATTCCTTCCAAAGTAATCCCAGGGCTGATCTCCTTCAGAATGGACTGGTTGGATCTCCTTGCAGTCCAAGGGACTCCCAAGAGTCTTCTCCAACACCACAGTTCAAAAGCATCAATTCTTTGGCGCTCAACCTTCTTCATAGTTCAACTCTCACATCCATACATGACCACAGGAAAAACCATAGCCTTGACTAGATGAACTTTTGTTGGCAATGTAATGTCTCTGCTTTTGAATATGCTACCTAGGTTGGTCACAACTTTCCTTCCAAGGAGTAAGCATCTTTTAATTTCATGGCTGCAGTCACCATCTGTAGTGATTTTGGAGCCCAGAAAAATAAAGTCTGACACTGTTTCCACTGTTTCCCCATCTATTTCCCATGAAGTGGTGGGACCGGATGCCATGATCTTTGTTTTCTGAATGTTGAGCTTTAAGCCAACTTTTTCAATCTCCACTTTCACTTTCATCAAGAGGCTTTTTAGTTCCTCTTCACTTTCTGCCATAAGGGTGGTGTCATCTGCATATCTGAGGTTATTGATATTTCTCCCAGCAATCTTGATTCCAGCTTTTGTTCCTTCCAGTCCAGCGTTTCTCATGATGTACTCTGCATAGAAGTTAAATAAACAGGGTGACAATATACAGCCTTGACGAACTCCTTTTCCTATTTGGAACCAGTCTGTTGTTCCATGTCCAGTTCTAACTGTTGCTTCCTGACCTGCATACAAATTTCTCAAGAAGCAGATCAAGTGGTCTGGTATTCCCGTCTCTTTCAGAATTTTCCACAGTTTATTGTGATCCACACAGTCAAAGGCTTTGACATAGTCAATAAAGCAGAAATAGACGCTTTTCTGGAACTCTCTCGTTTTTTCCATGATCCAGCAGATGTTGGCAATTTGATTTCTGATCTCCGGATCCTCTTCCTTTTCTAAAATCAGCTTGAACATCAGGAAGTTCACGGTTCACATATTGCTGAAGCCTGGCTTGCAGAATTTTGAGCATTACTTTACTAGCGTGTGAGGTGAGTGCAATTGTGTGGTAGTTTGAGCATTCTTTGGCATTGCCTTTCTTTGGGATTGGAATGAAAACTGACCTTTTCCAGTCCTGTGGCCACTGCTGAGTTTTCCAAATTTGCTGGCATATTGAGTGCAGCACTTTCACAGCATCATCTTTCAGGATTTGGAATAGCTCCCCTGGAGCACAGAATGCCTCACTCCACCCTGAACTCCCTCAAGGGTTGTTGAAGGTCAACAGCTATAGAAGCAGGGTTCTCCATAAAAGCAGATGGCAAATGCCTTTGCTCTTCAGTCACTGGCAATGTTCTTGGTAAGTGCCAATTTGTAGCTGACACCAGACAGGATGGGAGAGCATAACTGATGGCAAAAGGTATCTTCCAAGTATCATGAAAACAGATAAACAAACATAAACATTACTAAGATACACAGGGCTTCCCAGGTGGCACTAGTGGTAAAGAACCCATCTGCCAATGGAGATGTAAGAGATGTGGGTTCAATCCCTGGGTCGGGAAGATCCCTGAAGGAGGGCATGGCAACCCACTCAAGTATTCTTGCCTGGAGAATCCCATGTACATATCTCTATATTAATATGGTTTTTCTTTCAAAAATAACATCAGAAGACATTCTTTGCTCAATAATTCTGAATTTAGCCATTGGTATTAAGGTTTAGATTAAGATTAAATAAGGTAATATATGGAAATTGATTAGTTGACAAACTTCAGCTTGCCAACTCCAGAGCTCTGACACTGAGCCAGGGACTGTTGTGAATCATACTTAAATCACAACATTTGATTCTACCGCCCTTTAAAATAGCACCTATTACTATTCCATTTTTCCTGATTAAAAAACAGACTCAGAATAACCGAGTCTGTGTCCAGGGTCACATAGCTAGAGTGGCAAATTCAGGTTTACATCTAAGTGTCTTATAGTTCATCTTTTCAACTTCTCTGCCATGTTAACAGATTAAAGAAGAATCTGAAGTAAAAAGAAGGCAGACAGTGGTTTCTTGAGAACTTTGAAATATTAACTGAGTATTATGCCAAAAGGAAAAAAGCATTTTTACCCCTTTAAACGGCATTGTTAGGAATTGTTGATACTACTGTGTATGTACATGATACCTGATGCCACTGGCAAACCTGGTGACTGCAAATCTGATCTGATTGTCTGGGTCTTCCTGGGGGTATGATTTAGAGGGAAGGAAGGTTGCCATCAGAAATAGTGGCTCCCTGTCATTGAGAGGTAAAAGCTAGAGGTATGTGACCTAAGCAGAAATCTTTTCAGACAGCAACCACCGCTGGCTTGGACTAGAGACAGACCCTGTATGAGGATCCATCTGTGCTGTCTACTCAGGAGGGGTTACATATTTATCTCCAGAGAATTTGACATAAGCCATTTGTCAGCCACTGTCACATGTGCTTGGTGTGGCCATGCTTTAGTCCTTTAGTCAAAGCAATAATTCCTCGTTGAGAGAGCAACTGTGGGATGCCAGGTGTTGATATTTTAGAAACACTGGTAGGGACAGCTGTGAGGGCAGATTTCAATTTTTTTCAGTCAAGCTGGTGGTTGAATTGGATGCCAGATGAAATCAAAGAGTTCCAGTTTTATGTCTTTGCATCTCCACAATAATGTGTGATTTGCCATGACCTTTCTCAGGGATACCATGGGATTCACCTTCATTCTAGAGCACGAGACTCTAAAGAGGGGCTTTGCTCAGGCACCTAGACCTCCTCAGTGCCGTCAGAGATCCCTCCAGTTGTCCATGCTGGGGCCCTCCACCACTGTGCCTGTTCTCATCATTATCACTCATCACTCTGATGACCTTCTTGTCAGATCAAATTCAATATGACCTTTGCTTTCACTTTCTTTCATGGATTGATGTCCATCTGACCCACACTAAGTACTGCCTCTGACATAATTTTTACTGCTTTTTGTGATAATCATTTCTATGAAGAGAGAAATAATACTTTAAGGAGATTTTAATGGAATCTTTGGTTTTTCAGGTAAAAGCAATGCAGATTTAACAAAATTACGCTCTAGATTCTTCAATATCTAGTAAACTCAGGCTCTCAAATAAAACAAAATTTCACTGCAGTACAAGACTAGTAGGGAATTACTTTGTTCAGTTCAGGGATGTAAGAAAATGCTATGTTCACAATGGTACTTGTGTGTATGTGTGCTCAGTTGTGTCCAACTACTTGCGACTCCATGGCTTCTATGACATCCTGCCAGGCTTCTCTGTCCATGGGATTCTCCAGGCAAGAATACTGCAGTGGGTTGCCATTTTCTTCTTCAGGCGATCTTTCTGACCCAGAGATTGAAACTGCATCTCCTGACTTTGGTACTTAAATTCTTTGAAAGCCATGCACCTCTTTCCAGAAAAAGACTCAAGTATCCTCAAAGTTTCCTATCCTCCATTTTCAGGTTTCCATGGATCTGAATACTCTACAGTGTGTGCTCCAGACCAGTACTTCTGTAACACGTTCCTAGAAGCAAAATGTTTTCTATCTGCACTAATATGGTAGCCACTAGCCTAGACTGGACAGATAGCTCTAGACTAGAGGTTCACAGACATCAAAATAAGAACTTATTTCATATAGATGCATTTCTAAAAAACAGCTTTATGCAGCTATAATATGTATCATACAATTTTTTTCAAATGACGTATACAGTAATTCAATGGTGTTAAGCATATCACAGCTCTGCAATCATCGGCACAATCAATATTAGAATATTTCTGTCACCCCCAAAGAAATCCCAAACCCATTAGATGTCATTAATTTTCCCCAGTCTCTCCTAGCCCTTGGTAACTATTAATCTATCCCCACTTCATAGATATATCTATTCTGGATATTCCATATAAATGGAGTCATACAGTATGTAGTCTTTGTGACTAGCTCCTTTATAACTTCTGTAAAAGGTTCTTTAAAATACTTTTAAGGTTTATTCATGATGTAGTATCAGTGGTACTGATCAAGATACTTCAGTGATCATAATGTGTCAGCACACCATTCCTTTGTACTGTTGAATAATATTTCATTCTAGGATAGATGACATTTTGTTTACCTATTTATCAACTGAACAGCTTTTGAACTGTTTCTGATTCTTGGCTTTAATGAATAATTCTCCTGTAATTATTCATGTGCAAGTATCTGTTCACATATATGTTTTAATTATCTTGGGTATATACCCAGGAATGGAATTGCTGGGTTACACGGTCACTCCATTTCTAATATTCTGAGGAACAGGCTGTTTTTAAAAAAACAAACTCAGAAAAGTTTTTCAAAGTGGCTATACCACTGTATACCCTTATCAGCAAAGTATGAGGGCTCCGATTTCTCCCCATTCTTATCAACGTTTACTACTATCTACCTATGATCATTTAAAAATTATTTTTAAAATATTTACCTATGATCACTAAGAAAATCACTATCTACTCTGATCATGTAAAAATTATTTTGTTTAATTTTGGCTGTGCTGGGTCTTCACTGCTGTGCCAGCTTTTCTCCTGTTGTAGCAAGTGGGGGCTACTCTTTGTTGTAGTGTGTAGGCTTTTCCTTGCAGTGGTTTCTCTTGTTACAGAGCACGGCTGTAGGGCACGAGGGCTTCAGCAGTTGCTGTGTGTGGACTCAACAGTTGTGATTTCTGGGCTCTAGAACATAGGTTCAATAGTTGTGGTGTGCAGGCTTAGGTGCTCCATGGCATGAGACATCCTTTTGGACCAGGAATTGAACCTGTGTCTCCTGCACTGGCGGGCAGATTCTTTACCACTGAGCCACCATGGAATCCCCTCTGATCATTTTTTATATGTGTAAAATTTATAAGTATATTATGTCCTTTTCTGGATTGTTTTTTCACTTTTTAAATAAGTGCCTTTTGATGTGCAAAAATTAATTTTAATGAAGTCCAGTTAATCTTTTTTTTCTTGTCAGTTGTACTTTTAATGTCATGTCAAATAAACCACCTGATCCAAGGTTGTGAAGGTTAACTCCTAAATTTTCTTATAACACTTTTTGTTCTTATATTTTGGTTAAGAATCCACTTTGAGTTCATTTTGGAAGGGGTCCAATGTCATTTTTTTGTATGTGAATATACAGCTCTCCCAGAACCCTTTCTTACAAAGACTATTTTTTTTTCCCTGTTGAATTATCTTAGCACTAACAAAAATCAATTGACCATACATATAAGGTTTCTTTCTGGACTCTCAATTCTATTTTATTGTTCTATGTCTATCCTTAAGCCAGTACCACACTACTGTAGCTTTGTAGTAAGTTTTGAAATTGACAAGTATTACTTCAACATTTTTGTTCTTTTTCAAGATTGTTTGGGTATTCTGGGTCTTTTTCATTTTAAGTTGAGTTTTTCAATTTATGTAAAAAATAAATCCAGTTGGGATTTTTATAAAAATTCTGTTGAATCTGAAAATCAGTTTGGAGAATGTTGTCATCTTAATAATGTTAAATCTTCTGCACATTAACAAGGATCTACATCCCGGAATATATTTATCTGAGGTTTTTCTCCAATAATCCTGTCCCACAGAATTTTTCTTTCATTTACTTCAAATTTTCACATCCATCTGATAACATAGAATCATTTAAAAATTCTAATATTATAATAGCATTAATTACCTTAATTTTTATGGTACCTCATTTTTCATTCACTTATTTAACATTTTACATATTATATACTTACTATGTTCCCTGAACTTTACTGATCATTCCTGTGCTGTGCTTAATGGCTTAGTCATCTGACTCTCTGCAATCATCCCTTATTTTAGAAATTTGAGTCTTCTCTCTTTTGCTGATCATTCTGATCATTCCAGCAAAAGACACATCAATTTTATAGATCTTTTCAAAGAATCAAATTTTTGTTTCAACAATTTTTATATTGTTTTTCTATTCTTTTTAAAATTAATTTTCATTCTATTCTTCATAATTTCCTTCTTTTAGCTAGGTCTAGGTTTAATTAGCTCTTTATTCCCCACAGTGTCTTAATACGGAAAGTTATGTTACTGACTTGTAACCTTTCTTCTCTTATATAGGCATTTACAGCTATAATAAATGCCTGTGTTATAGTTTAGGAACTCCTTTAGCAGTCTCCCAGAAGTTTAATAAGTTATTTTTTATTTTCATTAATCTAAGGATTTTCTAATTTTCCTGGCAACTTCTCTGATCCATTGGTTAGTTAGGCATATAAGTTCCTTTTGAAATGTAATCTAGTTCAAAAATTAATTATGAAAGGGAAAATACCAATTTTTAACCCATTATATTTTAATTTTTAAAATGAGTCATTTGGATTCAGCAAATAACACATTCTATAGTGATCAAGTTAATTTTCACGACTACATCTCTGTACTGCTTCTCAAGCTTTAACATAGACACAAGTCACCCGAGCTTTTGCTAAAATGCAGATTCTAGGTGTGGTGTGGGTGGGCTCCAAGAATCTGCATTTATATTAATAACACATTCCAAATGCTGCTGATTCTGATGCTGCTGGTTCAAAGAATCTGCTTTGGGTACAAAGGCTCTGTTCAACTGCTTGGGATACCTTTCATGCAGTCTTGTGCTCAGGTGCAAATGGCCTTTTCTCCCAAAACTCTTACACCTTGTCCTTCTAGTCAGAGGGTGAACATTCTTTTGTGTAACTTCTAACACCTTCCCCATACCCTTTTTTTCAACTTGTCCCATTCTTGTAATAATTTCTTAATGTACTGTTTTCTCCAGGTAGACAATGAGACTAAGAAGAGTAGGTCTCTGTTCTCTTCATGCTGCTGTTGTTTAGTTGCTAAGTTGTTGGACTATAGCCCACCAAGAACAAAACCTCATGTCTGTCCATGGGATTTTCCCAGGCAGGAATACTGGAGCGGGTTGCCATTTCCTTTTCCAGGGGAATCTTCCCAACCCAGCAATCAAAACTGGGTCTCCTGCTTGGCAGATGGATTTCTTACCATTGAGCCACCTGGGAAGCCCCATTCTCTTCATGACTTCATCTCTATTGTCTGGCTTAGTATTCAATGGCTCAGACTAGATGCTTAGTAACTCTCCATTAGTAATGATAAATAACACTTACTATATGTTTACTGTGGGTCAGCACAGAGTCAGATGCTTGGCAGACATTATCTCAGGTCAGCCCTACAAGGAAGGTCCTACAATTATCCCCATTTTGCAGATGAGAACTGAAAACCTTGATGTCCATGATTAGTTGTGTTTGATTCTGTTTCCTTTAGAAAATTAACTCAGTTCAATTTAACAATACTGATCAAATCTCTGAGCAATCTAACACATGTTACATTCTAAATGTATATATTACGGCAGCCAGTTCAGAAAGAGAAAACAGCAGAACACCTTTCTATCTTCTTCCTGCATGGGATATTGAGACAGGTGGGCAGCAACAGTGCCCCTCTAACTTTAGCCCTGCCCTCACCTCTTCTTGCTTGGTCACAGCATGTGCCTCACATTTTGGTCTCCTGCCTCCAGATCCCTCTCTTTTGTGCTTCTTCTAAAGTGTATTTGATCATGACACTGGCTGAAATTTTCAATGACACATAATATATAATATCCAAATTTCTTAGGTCTGCTTACAACTTTCCTACAAACAACTTTTGTTTAGCATTTCCTCCTGCTGGAAGAGGGTAGTTCTGGAATGCAGAATGACTAGTCATTCCTCAAACAAGACAATTTCTACTCCTTTGTGTCTTTACACACTCACTTCCTACTGCTCTCGGTGTCCTTGTCGAGACCTGTCCTGTCCCTTAACCATTCATTTTTTAGGATCCAGTTCCTAATAACTATATTGAGAAATGACCTTAGCTCTACTCTAGGCTCCATTCCTTCTCCTTTGTGCTTCTTTACAATTACACACGTACCTCTAATGCTACAGTTGCCACATTTCATGACAGTGATCTATTTATGTCTTCATCACTAGCTTGAGAGCTTCTCAAGGGCAAGAAATTTCCCATCTTCCTATTTTCAGCACCCAGCACAGGACTTGGCCCTCAACAGATGTAGTTGCTTAAACAAATTAGGTCAAAACATAAGACACCAACTGTTAACCTTCTCTACAGAGTTCTTTCACATTCATTCCCAAAGCTTTCCATGTGTTTGATTACTATAGTAAATATCAGATCTTCTTTGAATGATAATTACATTTGTGCATGGGATTTGTGAGGACTGGAATAGTACCTGTTGGCTTGTCACATATGACAGTATCCTGTACACTGAAACCGTTCTGTGAAGCTCTCCAGATCTGAAATGAACCTAACGAGCTTCTTGGGTTTTAGCCAAGTTATTATAATGCCTTCTACTACTCTGAGGAAACAATTATCTCCAACATAGGAGTGAATGATCTATCACAATGCTGTTTGATGTTTCACAGTTTCACATTCCTATGACAGGAGGTATGTTCAAATCAGGTTGGTGTACTGTCAACTCTGATTACATCGGTCAACACCTAACCCAGATAATGGCAACATAGAGGGTTTGAAAAGAGGGGAATCATTTTAGAAAATAGAAGTCAACTGAAGAAGAAGTAATAATTTAGAGGGAAATATACAGTGATTTGAAACAGTGTTCATAGATCCACTCTCTTTCTCTTTTCTTGCATCACAAATTTGTTCTCAGTGAAGAAACATTCATGCATCTTACCTCCTGTCAGAGTCCCAGAGCATGTAAAGGTGAACCCACTGGGGCTGGCCAGGGTAGAAGAGGAAAGCTTTTTCCAGAAGGAACTGTCTGAGGAATCATAAGAATTTTAAACATGGCAAAGGGAGGAACAAATTACTATTTGAAAAATCAGTTGTTTTCCCCCAGGACTGAAGAAAGAACAAAGCATACCCAGTGGACTCCAAATCTTGGAGGATATAAAAAAATTGAATTTTCTTGGGAATTCTTGGTGGGCCAGTCATTAGGACTCTGCACTTTCACTGCTGAGGCCTGAGTTTGATCCCTGGTCAGGGAACTAGAATTCCACAAGTCTTGAGGTGCAGTCAAAAAAACAAACAAACAAAAAAGGTCTTTTCTTAAACAACCTCACTGTTCAAATTAGCATACAATCATTTCAGCTTTTCTAAATAAAAGTGTTTTTGTTTTTTTTAAAGAAAGAAAGAAATTTGTGAGATACTAGCACATGGCTCTCTCAATGACTCCTTGAGAGGCCTTTGCATTTTGCATTCTAGAAGGCCTCTGGCAACCTCAAGCTCATTCTTTCTCCCTCACCACCCTGCAAGCATCTACTGATCACTGGCTAAGCATGAAGCACTGTGCCAGGGACCACTAGGACAGATGATTAGGTAGAGAAAATATAGAATCAGAAAGCATTATTGGGTACTTTAAAATAATACTTTCAAAATCAAGGGCAAGAAAGACCACATGCCAACAGCAAGAATAACACTAGTAACTCCACTAGGCCATACAGGTATTTGAATTCAGACTTGTTGGATACTGCACAATGGATAACAGAGATAATGAGTCTAATGGTTATAAATGATCAACATTTGCTGCTCTAAGACAGTGATAACTGAAATTAATGTAACTGCTCTTAGGATGAAGACAAATATTAATATGGCCACTGCTTTCTTCACCAACTTTACCTCTTATCACACTCCCCCTCCTCAAGTATTTCAATCACAGTGGCCTTTGTTCAGAGTCATGGACACTCTCTGCTCCCATGATAAGATTTGCACATACTCTTCCCTCTGTATGGAACATTCTTATCTCCTTCCCCTCCCTCACTCACAAAAGTAACCCCTATTTATTCTTTCTGTCTCAGCTCAGTGTCACTTTCTCAAACTCACTTCCCTGACTTTTCAAACCAGATTATATCTTCCTTTCATACACCCTCCCAGCATCCTTTACCTCTTATTCAGAATATTTATGGTAGTTACAATTTTAAAAACATCTTATTCTTATCTACTTATCTAGCACCTCTACAAGACAATGAATTTCATGAAAACAGGGAGACAATTACTTTTTGTTCACCACTGGCTCCTCAGTGCTCAGCAACATGAAGGGAACAAAGAAAGTACATGATAAAAAAGGGCAATAAATGAATAAAATATAAGTTGAGGTGTCTTAAAAATATTAATATAGTGATTACTACTATAATATTAGAGTTTGAAAAGAATTCTATGTTGGCAGATATGAAACATAGATATGAAAAAGTTCAAAGTGAAAAAGAAAAAAGCTATAGAAAAGGACCGTTGGAGAAGAAATTCAAATATATACAAAGGTGTAGATTTAATGTAGATTCTGAAAACATGAGGAATGATGGACAAGACACTTCATAAACAATGGGAATTAATGGATGAATTACAAGAATCTTCTCAAAAAAGCTGTAATGCTAAGAAAAATACGGGGACAGATCTTTCAAACTCTGAGGAAAAGGAAAGAGCGACATATTAATGGTAGAATTACAGACTTTTTCTGGACTGAGTATTAAAAACACATGAGAATGTAATGACTTTAAAGATTGAGAAATTCCAATTCTAAATCCACCCTGTATATTTCACCAGTGTGAAGTATGAATTAAGCACATAAATTATGGATGCAGGAGTGAGGTGAGGGTGTAGGCCTATGGAAATAAAAACTTGTGATTAATACATCTGTCAGAAATTAGAATGCTATGCCAGCTGGTGATTTGTTTTAAGCTTGTCTCACTGAGAGTTCATGTTGCAAAAGATGCCAGCTGTTCAATTCAACATCACCATTTGTTTCTGGTAGACCACCTAGAACTGGATCTTAGACTCAGTTCTGCATCATAAGAAGAAAATCACCTTCTTTCTTAGCTTGAAAGAAGTCTATGGGCTCCCATATAACATGCATGGCTATGGCTAGGTGGAATCTTTGGGCCAATAACCAAATTCTACTTTTATGAAAGTACCCTATAGAAAACCCTTGGTGAGGGTTGCATGGCTGTTTCCCAAAATTTACTTACAACATCTAATGGACCTGGCCCAGGAAACTGGTCCCCTCAGCAATTACAGAGCCCCCTAAAAGACTAGGTGTGTAGTCTGATGATTTAAATTCTCAGCAGTTCAGGGCACCTCCATGATGTGAAGTCCCCAGGCCCACATGAACAGACTTGCTCTGAAATGACATTCTGTTTTCTCTGCCTCTGCTTGTCTTTATCCTCTATCCCGATACCAGGTGCCTTCCTGCCTCTGTAAGTGGTGGGTTTCTTTGCAACATGACTCTTGTAAAGAGCCTATGATTAATTATAGAAGAGACAGAGGCTTGGATAATCAATTGTGCAATGCACCTGTTTATAACCAATTTCATGCTTGCTCTCATCCTCTTAATGGCACATGGCCAATTTCTCAAAGGCTTAGGGTGAATTTGCACATATGTCCGCAGAAAATCCTGTGGACATAACGTTAGTGGCAGTGGAGAGCTATTAATACTTGCCTACACAATACTTAACAAATGACAGAGAAACTCTATGGAAGGAAATTTGGCAAAATTCACCAACATTAGAAAATGTTTCATAGTATTTGACACAGTGTTAACACTTTCTTTTTACCAACGGGTGGAAGAAATAACCCCTATAATAAGAAAAAGTACATATACAAAGCTGTTTTTTGATTCACTCACATTATAGCAAAGAAATGAATACAAATTGAATGGCAAATAGAGGAAATGTAAAGTAAGATATGGTATGTCCACTTCTGGAAAATAAGTAGTTAGCATCAATGGTAGTTATAAAGACCAGGAAGCAAAATGAAAACAAAACAAAACAAAACAAACAAACCACTTACAACTAACGTAAAGAGGGAAAAAAAACAGAATAAAAGTTAAATGTACATGTGAATTACAAGTAATAAAATACACAATAAACTGCAAGTAGGAAACACATTAAACGTTTCAACAAAAGTTTTTAAATTGTGGGTATATTGGCTATTTTTTTAAAATTTTATTTTAATTGGAGGCTAATTACTTTACAATATTGTGGTGGTTTTTGCCATACATTCACATGAATCAGCCATGGGTGTACATGTGTTCCCCATCCTGACCCTCCCTCCCACCGCCCTCCCCATCCCATCCCTCTGGGTCATCCCAGTACACCAGCCCTGAGCACACTGTCTCATGCATCAAACCTGGACTGGCAAACTATTTCACATAATATACATGTTTCAATGCTATTGTCTCAAATCATCCTACCCTTGCCTTTTCCCACAGAGTCCAAAAGTCTGTTCTTTACATCTGTGTCTCTTTTGCAGTCTTGCATATAGTGTCATCATTACCATCTTTCTAAATTCCATATATATATGTGTTAATATACTGTATTGGTGTTTTTCTTTCTAACTTACTTCACTCTGTATAATAGGCTCCAGTTTCATCCACCTCATTAGAACTGATTCAAATGTATTCTTTTTAATAGCTGAGTAATATTTCATCGTGTGATATACCACAGCTTTCTTATCCATTCGTCTGCTGATGGACATCTAGGTTTCTTTCATGTCCTGGCTATTATAAACAGTGCTGCAATGAACACTGGGGTACACGTGTCTCTTTCAATTCTGGTTTCCTTGGTGTGTATGCCCAGCAGTGGGATTGCTGGGTCATATGGAAGTTATATTTCCAGTTTTTTAAGGAATCTCCATAGTGGCTGTACAAGTTTGCATTCCCACCAACAGTGTAAGAGGGTTCCCTTTTCTCTACACCCTTTCCAGCATTTATTGCTTGTAGACCTTTGGATAGCAGCCATTCTGACTGGCGTAAGATGGTACCTCATTGTGGTTTTGATTTACATTTCTCTGATAATGAGTGATGTTGAGCATCATTTCATGTGTTTGTTAGCCATCTATATGTCTTCTTTGGAGAAATGTCTGTTTAGTTCATTGGCCCATTTTTTGCTTGGGTCATTTATTTTTCTGGAATTGAGCTGCAGGAGTTGTTTATATATTTTTGAGATTAATTCTTTGTCATTTGCTTCGTTTGCTATTATTTTCTCCCATTCTGAAGGCTGTCTTTTCACCTTGCTTGTAGTTTCCTTCGCTGTGCAAAAGCTTTTAAGTTTAATTAGGTCACATTTTTAATTTTTGCTTTTATTTCCATTACTCTCGGAGGTGGGTCATAGAGGATCCTGCTGTGCTTTATGTCAGAGAGTGTTTTCCCTATATTTTCCTCTAGGAGTTTTGTAGTTTCTGGTCTTACATTTAGATCTTTAATCCATTTTGAGTTTATTTTTGTGTATGGAGTTAGAAAGTGTTCTAGTTTCATTCTTTTACAAGTGGTTGACCAGTTTTCCCAGCACCACTTGTTAAAGAGATTGTCCTTTCTCCATTGCATATTCTTGCCTCCTCTGTCAAAGATAAGGTGCCCATAGGTGCGTGGATATATCTCTGGGCTTTCTATTTTGTTCCATTGATCTATGTTTCTGTCTTTGTGCCATTACCATATTGTCTTGATGACTGTTGCACTGTAGTAGAGCCTGAAGTCAGGCAGGTTGATTCCTTCAGTTCCATTCTTCTTTCTCAAGATCGCTTTGGCAATTCAAGGTTATTTTTATTTCCAGAAAAACTGTGAAATTATTTATTCTAGTTCTCTGAAAAATACCGTTGGTAGCTTGATAGGGATTGCACTGAGTCTATAGATTGCTTTGGGTAGTATACTCATTTTCACTATATTGATTCTTCCAATCCATGAACATGGTATATTTCTCCATCTATTTGTGTCATCTTTGATTTCTTTCATCAGTGTTTTATAGTTTTCTATATATAGGTCTTTTTTTTCTTTAGGTAGATTTATTCCTAAGTATTTTATTCTTTTCGTTGTAATGGGGAATGGAATTGTTTCCTTAATTGCTCTTTCTGTTTTCTCATTGTTAGTGTATAGGAATGCAAGGGATTTATGTGTCTTGATTTTAAATCCTGCAACTTTACTATATTCATTGATTAGCTCTAGTAATTTTCTGGTGGTGTCTTTAGGGTTTTGTATGTAGAGTATCATGTCATCTGCAAACAGTGAGAGTTTTACTTCTTTTCCAATCTGGATTCCTTTTATTTCTTTTTCTGCTCTGATTGCTGTGGCTAAAACTTTCAAAACTACTATTGAATAGTAGTGGTGAGAGTGGGCACCCTTGTCTTGTTCCTGACTTTAGGGGAAATGCTTTCAATTTTTCACCATTGAGGATAATGTTTGCTGTAGGTTTATCATATGTGTCTTTTATTATGTTGAGGTATGTTCCTTCTATGCCTGCTTTCTGGAGGGTTTTTAACATAAATGGATGTTGAATTTCATCAAAGGCTTTCTCTGCATCTATTGAGAGAATCATACGGTTTTTATTTTTCAATTTGTTAATGTGGTATATCACATTGATTGATTTGCAAATACTGAAGAATCCTTGCATCCCTGGGGTAAAACCCTATTGGTCATGATGTATGATCTTTTTACTATGTTGTTGGATTCTGTTTGCTAGAATTTTGTTAAGGAGTTTTGCATCTATGTTCATCAGTGCTATTGGCCTGTAGTTTTCTTTTTTTGTGGCACCTTTGTCTGGTTTTGGTATTAGGGTGATGGTGGCCTCATAGAATGAGTTTGGAAGTTTACCTTCCTTTGCAATGTTCTGGAAGAGTTTGAGTAGGATAGGTGTTAGCTCTTCTCTAAATCTTTGGTAGAATTCAGCTGTGAAGCTGTCTGGTCCTGGGTTTTTGCTTGTTGGAAGATTTCTGATTACAGTTTTGATTTCCATGCTTTTGATGGGTCTGTTAAGATTTTCTATTTCTCCCTGGTTCAGTTTTGGAAAGTTATACTTTTCTAAGAATTTGTCCATTTCTTCCAAGTTGTCTATTCTATTGGCATAGAGTTGCTAATAGTAGTCTTTTATGATCCTTTGTATTTCTGTGTTGTCTGTTGTGATTTCTCCATTTTCATTTCTAATTTTGTTGATTTGATTCTTCTCCCTTTGTTTCTTAATAAGTCTGGCTAATGGTTTGTCAATTTTATTTATCTTCTTAAAAAACCAGCTTTTAGCTTTGTTGATTTTTGCTATGGTCTTGTTTCTTTTGCATTTATTTCTGCCCTAATTTTTAAGATTTCTTTCCTTCTACTAACCCTGTGGGTATTTCATTTCTTTTTTTCTAGTTGCTTTAGGTGTAGAGTTAGGTTATTTATTTGATTTCTCTCCTGTTTCTTGAGGTAGGCTTGTATTGCTATGAACCTTCCCCTTAGCACTGCTTTTACAGGGTCCCACAGGTTTGGGGTTGTTGTGTTTTCATTTTCATTAGTTTCCATGCATATTTTGATTTCTTTTTTGATTTCTTCTGTGATTTGTTGGTTATTCAGAAGTGTGTTGTTTAGCCTCCATATGTTTGTACTTTTAATAGATTTTTTCTATAGTTGACATCTAATCTTACTGCATTGCGGTCAGAAAAGATGCTTGGAATGATTTCAGTTTTTTTGAATTTACCAAGGCTAGATTTATGGTGCAGGATGTGATCTATCCTAGAGAAGGTTCTGTATGCATTTGAGAAAAAGGTGAAATTCATTGTTTTAGGGTGAAATGTCCTATAGATATAAATTAGGTCTAACTGGTCCATTGTATCATTTCAAGTTTGTGTTTCCTTGCTAATTTTCTGTTTAGTTGATGTATCCATAGGTGTGAGTGGGATATTAAAGTCTCCCAATATTATTGAGTTATTGTTAACTTCCCCTTTTATACTTGTTAGCATTTGCCTTACATATTGCAGTGCTTTTATGTTGGGTGCATATATATTTATAATTGTTATATCTTCATCTTGGATTGATCCTTTGATAATTATGTAGTGTCCTTCTTTGTGTCTTTTCATGGCCTTTATTTTAAAGTCTCTTTTATCTGATATGAGTACTGCTACTCCTGCTTTCTTTTGGTCTCCATTTGGGTGAAATATGCTTTTCCAGCCCTTCACTTTCAGTCTGTATGTGTCCCTTGTTTTGAGGTGGGTTTCTTGTAGACAGCATATACAGGGGTCTTGTTTTTGTATCTACTCAGCCAGTCTTTGTCTTTTGATTGGGGCATTCAACTCATTTACATTTAACGTAATGATAAGTATGATCCTGTTGCCATTTACTTTGTTGTTTTGGGTTTGAGTTTATAAACCTTTTCTGTGTTTCCTGTCTATAGAAGATCCTTTATCATATGTTGAAGAGCTGGTTTGGTGGTGCTGAATTCTCTGAGCTTTTGCTTGTCTGTAAAGCTCTTGATTTCTCCTTCATATTTGAATGAGATCCTTGCTGGATATGGTAATCCGGGTTGTAGGTTTTTCTCTTTCATCACTTTAAGTATGTCCTGCCATTCCCTCCTGGCCTGAAGAGTTTCTATTGAAAGATCAGCTGTTATCCTTATGGGGATCCCCTTGTGAGTTATTTGTTGTTTTTCCTTTGCTGCTGTTAGTATTTGTTCTTTGTGTTTGATCTTCATTAATTTGATTAATGTGTGTCTTGGGCTGTTTTGTCTTGGGTTTATCCTGTTTGGGACTCTGTGGGTTTCTTGGACTTGGGTGACTATTTCCTTCTCCATTTTAGGGATGTTTTCAACTCTTATCTCCTCAAGTATTTTTTCATGGCCTTTCTTTTTGTCATCTTCTTTTTCTGGGACTCCTATGATTTAAATGTTGGGGTGTTTAAGATTGTACCAGAGGTCTCTGAGATTGTCCTCATTTCTTTTAATTCTTTTTTCTTTTTTCCCCTCTGCTTCATTTATTAACACCATTCTATCTTCCACCTCACTTATCTTATCTTCTGCCTCAGTCATTCTACTGTTGGTTCCCTCCAAAGTGCTTTTGATCTCATTTATTGCATTATTCATTATTGATTGACTCTTTTTTATTTCTTCTAGGTTCTTGTTAAACTTTTCTTGCATCTTCTCATGTTTTGTCTCCAGACTATTTATCTGTAACTCCATTTTGTTTTCAAGCTTTTGGATCATTTTTACTATCATTATTCTGAATTCTTTTTCAGGTAGACTGCCTATCTCCTACTCTTTGGTTTGGTTTGGTGGACTTTTGTCATGTTCCTTTACCTGCTGAATATTTCTATGCCTTTTCATCTTGTTTAGGTTGCTGTGTTTGGGGTGGCATTTCTGTATGCTGGAAGTTTGTAGTTCCTCTTTATTGTGGAGGTTCCTCCCTGCGGGTGGGGTTGGACGAGTGGCTTGTCAAGGTTTCCTGGTTAGGGAAGCTTGGGTCAGTGTTCTGGTGGGTGGAGCTGGATCTCTTCTCTCTGGAGTGCAATGAAGTGTCCAGTAGTGAGTTTTGAGGTGTCTATGGGTTTGGTGTGACTTTTGGCCGCCTGTATTTTTGTGCTCAGGTTTATGTTCCTGCATTGCTGGATAATTAGCTTGGTATGTCTTGCTCTGAAACTTGTTGGCTCTTGGGTGGAGCTTGGTTTCAGTGTAGGTATGGAGGCTTTTGGATGAGCTCTTGTTAATGTTCCCTGGAGTCAGGAGTTTTCTGGTGTTCTTAGGTTTTGGATTTAAGCCTCCTGCCTCTGGCTTTCAGTCTTATTCTTACCATAGCCTCAAGACTTCTCCATCCATACAGCACCAATGATAAAACATCTACGTTAATGGTGAAAAGATTCTCCACAGTGGGGGACACCCTGAGAGGTTCACAGAGTTACATGGAAAAGAGAAGAGGGAGGAGGGAGATAGAGGTGCCTTGGAGTAGAAGAGGGGGAGTCAAAAGGGGAGAGAGCAGTCTAGTGAGTAATCAATTCCCTATTTGCACTCCACAGTCTGGAACACTCAAAGAGGTTCAAGGAGTTCCACAGAGAAGGGAAGAAGGAGGAAGGAGATAGAGGTGACCAGGAGGAGAGGAGGGGGGAATCAAAAGGAAAGAGACCAATTGAGCCTGTGATCAGCTCCCTAAGTGTTCTCCACAGCCTGAAATATCCAAGGAGATTCAGAGTTAAGTAGAGAAGAGAAGTGGGAGGGAGGAGATAGAGGTGACCTGGGGGATACCATACAATCCATCTTTTAAGTGTACAATTCAGTGTTGGTTTTTTTTTTTTTTTTTTTTTTAGCATACACATAGAACTGTACAGTCATCACCACTGTCTAATTACAGAGTGTTTTCATCACCTCTATAAGAAACTTGGTACCGTTAGTACTCATTCTCCATTTTGCCCTTCCCCTAGTCCATGTGAAAGTGAAAGTCACTCAGTCATGTCCAGAGAGTCAAAAGGGGAGAGAGCAATCAAGCCAGTAATCACACTCCTAAGTAAAAATGGGTACTGAAGATTGGATTCAGTACAGAATTGATAACAAATACCAAAAAGCAAAGATTAAAAACCTAGAGTAGGGGTTATACTCTCGAAAATACAATATTAAAAAAAACAAAACAAAATCGCAAAAGTTATAAAAAAGTATATGAAATTTGCTTTAAAAGTAGGGTCTTTTATTTTGCAAGGTATTAGTAGGTTTTAAAAATGAAAATTAAAGGAGTAATAAAGAACTTAAAAATAAAAAAAATTTTTTAATTAAAAAATGATACTAGTAAAATAGTCTAGGAATTTCTCTGGAGAATTAAGGGCAGTGTGGAGTCAGTTCAGTTTCAGATAGTTCCTTGTTTCAGCTTATACTTCTCAAGGTCTATAGGTCCCTTCCAATGTACCCAATGTTAAGTACAGGGTTTTAATCTATTGCACCTGTGACTTCCAAAGTGGTTACCTCTTCCTTGTTTATTTTGGTTTCCTCTGTTTACAAGTCTCTTCAGTATCTAACTTCCACCCTCACACAAGGGGGCAAAGGTGGTCATTTATTTGCTGCTGCTGCTGCTAAGTCACTTCAATTGTGTCCGACTCTGTGCGACCCCATAGACGGCAGCCCACCAGGCTCCCCCGTTCCTGGGATTTTCCAGGCAAGAACACTGGAGTGGGTTGCCATTTCCTTCTCCAATGCAGGAAAGTGCAAAGTGAAAGTGAAGTCGCTTAGTCGTGTCCAACTCTTCGTGACCCCATGGACTGCAGCCCACCAGGCTCCTCCGTCCATGGGATTTTCCAGGCAAGAGTACTGGAGTGGGATGCCATTGCCTTCTCCGGGTCATTTATTTAGGCTCACTTTATTCAATTGTGCTGCCGGGAGGGTGGAACACTGCAAACAAGTATCACTGGAGCGTGTCGGGAGTGCTTGCAGTGTCTGGGTCACACTGGGTTTGCCCTCACTCAACGGTGTGTGCTCTTTCCAGGTCTACACTGCTCAGGCTCCAGGTTGCTCTGCAGGGGAACTGTCTAAGGTGGGCCCTGGCTTGTGTGCGCTTCCCAGGTCTAAGCCACTCAGGTTCAGGTTCTTGGGTACTCCACAAAGGCACAGACTCGGTTAGGCTTGTATTTTGTGCCCTTCCCAGGTCTGAGCAGCTCAGGCGACCAGGTGCTTGGCGAGCTTATGCTCCCCAAGTGTGGCAATGCATCTTATCACCTCTTCCGTCCCAGCTGCTCAGTTTCCTGGTGTGCAGTGGGAGGGCTATCTCAGGTGTGCCGTGTGTTTCCTCTGGGGAACTGATCTTTGCTTGCGACCCTCCTAGCAGATGTCAACGGTCCAGGATCCCAGGAATCTTAGTTAGCAACTGGGAACCTGCTCGCAGTTTGGTAGAGGATGCCATCTCTGGGGCCGAGTTTGCCCCTTGCCTTCCGGCTATGGCTGTCTCCACCTCTGGCGGGGCATGGGCCAATCTGCAGCTGGCTAGCTCTCCTCTGGTATTCGCTCAGTCCTTTGTTCTGTGAGCAGCCTGGCAGTGCCTTAGGTTGGAGCTTTTTGCATGAAAGTTCTCTCTTTTTTTTTCTTTCTCTGGCTATCCCACAGTTGGGCTTCCCTGGTGGCTCAGAGGTTAAAGTGTCTGCCTGCAATGTGGGAGACCCGGGTTCAATCCCTGGGTAGGGAAGATCCCCTGGAGAAGGAAATGGCAACCCACTCCAGTATTCTTGCCTGGAAAATCCCATGGATGGAGGAGCCTGGTAGACTACAGTCCATGGGGTTGCAAAGAGTCAGACACGACTGAGCGACTTCACTTCACTTCATACCACAGTTAGCTCCCTCAGATTGCATCAGGGCATTCAGGCCCAGTCCTTACCCTAAGCAGTAAAGCCCGGGCCTCCCTGTTCAGACACACTTGCTGGTGGCAGACCCGAGTGTCTGGGCTACTTCTCCTCTGGGAGTTGCAGTTATGCACATAATCTATGGGTTTTATTCATTTTTTCCTCCTGGTATGTTGCCCTCTGAGATTCCACAACTCCCCACAGACCGCCAGTGAGAGGGTTTCCTGATGTTTGGAAACTTCTCTTTTATGACTCCCCCCCAGGATGGGTCTCCATCCCTAATTCTTTTGTCTCTCTTTTTATCTTTTATCTTTTGTCCTATCTCCTTTCAAAAAACAATGGGCTGCCTTTCTGGGTGCCTGGTGTCCTCTGCCAGCATTCAGAAGTTGTTTTGTGGTATTTCCTCAGTGTTTAAATGATCTTTCGATGAATTTGTGGGGGAGAAAGTGGGTCTCCCTGTCCTATTCCTCCGCCATCTTAGTACCACCCTCCTATTGGCTGTTTTTAATCTTCATCTTTGTTTTTTAAACGTACAGCATTGTGCATTTTTTAAAAGAGAGTTTTATGGAGATCTAATTCCCATACCATACAATCCATCCTTTTAAGTGTACAATTCAGTTTTTTTTTTTTTAGCATACACATATAACTGTACAGTCATCACCACTGTCTAATTACAGAGTGTTTTCATCACCTCTATAAGAAACTTGGTACCATTAGTACTCATTCTCCATTTTGCCCTTCCCATAGTCCACGTGAAAGTTGCTCAGTCGTGTCCAACTCTTTGCAACCCCATGGACTATACAGCCCATGGAATTCTCTAGGCTAGAATACTAGAGTGGGTAGCCTTTTTCTTCTCCAGGGGATGTTCCCAACCCAGAGATCAAACCCAGGTCTCCCTCACTGGAGGTGGATTCTTTACCAGCTGAGACACAGGGAAGGCCAAGAATACTACAGTGGGTAGCCTCTCCCTTCTCCTCTCCCTTCTCTATTCCTCTTTCTGACCCAGGAATAGAACTGGGGTCTCCTGCACTGCAGGTGGATGCTTTACCAACTGAGCTATCAGGGAAGCTCCCGTAGTCCATGGTAACCCTCAATCTACTTTCAGTCTGTATGAGTTTGCCTATTCCACTGACTCTATATAAATGAATCTGCACAATGCGGCCTTTACATTTGGCTTCTATCATTTAGTATGACGTTTTCAAGGTGAATCTATGCTATCACACATATCAATACTTCCTTCCTTTGATGGCCAAATAATATTCCATTTTACAGATATACCACATTTATTTATCCATTTATCAGGTGATGAACATTTCAGCTGTTTCTACTTTTTAAATAACATTGCTATGACAATTCAACTACAGGTGACTATTTTTATCATAGGTATTTATCTAGAAATGGAACTGTTACATCACACATAAACTTTATGGCTAGCTTTTCTGATAAACTGCTAAAATCTTTTCCAAATCAGCACCACTGTAAAACCCTGCCAGCAATATGTGAGAAGTTCCAATTTACCAACACTTGTTACTGTCTTTTTTACTGTAGACATTTTTGTGAGTGTGAGGTGATAAATCATTTCAGGTTTGATACACATCTCCCTAAGAATTAATGATGTTGACTTTATTTTTCATATGCTTATTGTCCATTTGAACAATTTGACATATTTTTTGCAGAAATGTGTATTCAAAACCTTTACCCATTGGGTTAATCATAGTTTTATTATTAAGTTGTAAGGGCTCTTTTAATATTGTTTTTTCCTTTTTTAAAAATGGAAGTATGGTTGATTTACAACGATTCAGGTGTTTAGCAAAGTGATTCAGCTATATGTATGGGTGTGTGTGTATATATATATACATATATATACACATTCTTTTCAGATCTTTTCCATTATAGGTTATAAGATATTGAATACATTTTCCCTGTGTTCTTTTATTGATACCAAGCCCCTTATGATCTTCAAACTTTTTTTTCCATTCTAAGTATTATATTTCACTTTCATAATGCTGTCCTTTGAAGCCCAGATATTTTTAATTTTGAAAAAGTTCAATATATCTATTTTTCTTTTGTTACTTGTATTTTTAATATCAAATCTAAGAAACCACTGCCTGAGCTAAGCATCATGAAAAAACTACTTCTATTTTTTCCTAAGTTTTTATAATTTTACCTCCTAAATTTAGGCATATTATACACCTTAATTTAAATTTTGTATATGATGTGAGGAAGGGGTTCAACTTGATTCTTTTGTATGTGACTATCTAGTTGTCCCAGTACACTTTGTTGAAAAGATTATCTTTTGCCCACTGACTTTTCTTGCAGCTTTGTCAAAAATCAACTGACCACAAAGGGAACAGTTTATTTATGGACTTTCAATTTTATTTCATTGATTCTTATGAAACAGCACACTGACTTGAATAGTGCAGCTTTAGAGTAAGTTTTGCAGTTGGAAAATATAAATTCTCTAACTTTGATCTTTTTAGAGACTGTTTTGGATACTCCTTGCATGTTAGATGAATTTTACAATGAGCTTGCCAGCTTTTGCAAAAATGGCAGCTAAGATTTTGATAGGTATTCTGTTGAACCTATAGCTCAGTTTGGAGGAGTATTACCATCTTAACAACATGAAAAAAAGGGAACCCTCTTTTATTGCTGGTGGGAATGTAAATTGATATAGCCACCATGGAAGACAGTATGGAGATTCCTTAAAAAACTAGGAATGAAACCACCTTATGACCCAGCAATCCCACTACTATATACCACTAGGCATATACGCCCCTAGGCATATATCCTGAGGAAACCAAAAATTTAAAAAACGCATGTATCCCAATGTTCATTGCAGCACTATTTGCAATAGCTAGAAAGTGACTTAGCAGCAGAAAAAGGAAACAACCTAAATGTCCATCAACAGATGAATGGATAAAGAAGTTGTGGTACATATATACAATGGAATACTACTCAACCATAAAGACAAATGCATTTGAGTCAGTTCCAATGAGGCAGATGAACCTAGAGCCTATTATACAGAGTGAAGTTAAGTCAGAAAGAAAAATACAAATAACGTATAGAAAGAAAAGTGAAAGTCACTCAGTAGTGTCCGACTCTTTGCAACCTCATGGACTATACAGTCCATGGAATTCTCTAGGCCAGAATACTGGAATGGGTAGCCTTTCCCTTCTCCAGGGGATCTTCAAAACCCAGGGAGCAAACAGATCTCCTATACTGCAGTCAGATTCTTTACCAGCTGAGCCACAATCGAAGCCCAAGAATATTGGACTGGGTAGCCTATCCCTTCTCCAGCAGATCTTTAAATATTATATACTGACACATATATATGGAATCTAGAAAGATGGTATTGATGAATTTATTTTCAGGGCAGCAATGGAGAAACAGACATAAAGAACAGACCTATGGCTATCGGGGGAGAGGAGAAGGAAGAGGGTGAGATGTATGGAGACAGTAATGACAGCTTATGGTGATCAGTGTTGGATTCTTGATCTCCAAAGAAGAAGATTTAGCTTTGGGACCAGGCTTGATCACTCAAGAGCTTTTGTGTAGCAGAGTTTTATTAAAGTATGAAAAGGGACAGAAAAAGCTTCTGACACAGACATCAGAAGGGGGATGGAGAGTGCCCCCCTCGCTAGTCTAAGGGAGTTATATACTTTTTAATTGGTTATTACAATTAATCTAAAGAATGTCTCAAGGTTGTAAAGATCTTACTAGACCTACTCACATACTATTCATTTTAAGATAATAGGATTAGTCAGAAGGTTTTCAGGAAGAAGAAACTGTCCTCAATCAGGACACATTGTTGCTATATAATCCTTAGTACAGAGTTTAAACTGAGTTGTTTGTTGTGTAATCATCAGTTCCCGACTTAAAGAAAACAACATTTTATGTAACTAAGACTAAGGAACTAGAGGGAAAAAAAAAAAGATGTTTGTCCTTTTCTCCTCCTTGAGAATTCCAGACCCTTTTTTCCTCCTCGGGGACCCTGGACTTCTTATCAACCTGCTTATTGACTCTCTCAGTAACATGGAAATTTACAATTCAATATGTAAAATCAATAGCTAATGGGAATTTGCTGTATGACTCAGGGAACTCAAACAAGGGCTCTGTGACAATCTAGAAGGGCGGGATGGGGAGAGAGTTTCAGGAGGGAGGAGACATGGGTGTATCTATGACTGATTCTTGTTGATGTATGACAGAAAAGCACAAAATTCTGTAAAGCAATTAACCTTCAATTAAAAAATAATAATAAAATGGCATAAAAAATAAAAAAGAAATGCACAACATGTTTTAAAAAAACCTGCTAAAGAGAAGAGAGCAAATAGCATTTCAGAGAGAGTTGTGGATGGAAGGAAAGGGAAAAGTCATCTGGTCTTAAAAAAATGTATCTGTTTCTAAGCAGCCATGTTTTAGCTTCAATGTATTAGGGAACATTAGAAAACTCAGCAGTGGTCACAGGACTGGAAAAGGTCAGTTTTCATTCCAATCCCAAAGAGGGCAATGCCAAAGAATGCTCAAACTACTGCACAATTGCACTCATCTCACATGCTAGTAAAGTAATGCTCAAAGTTCTCCAAGTCAGGCTTCAGCAATACGTGAAGAGGAACTTCCAGATGTTCAACCCGGTTTTAGAAAAGGCAGAGGAACCAGAGATCAAATTGCCAACATCCTCTGGATCATCGGAAAAGCAAGAGAGTTCCAGAAAAAGATCTATTTCTGCTTTATTGACTATGCCAAAGCCTTTGACTGCGTGGATCACAATAAACTGTGGAAAATTCTGAAAGCGATGGGAATACCAGACCACCTGACCTGCCTCTTGAGAAACCTATATGCAGGTCAGGAAGCAACAGTTAGAACTGGACATGGAACAACAGACTCGTTCCAAACAGGAAAAGGAGTACATCAAGGCTGTATATTGTCACCCTGCTTATTTAACTTCTATGCAGAGTACATCATGAGAAATGCTGGGCTGGAAGAAGCACAAGCTGGAATCAAGATTGCTGGGAGAAATATCAATAATGTCAGATATGCAGTTGACACCACCCTTATGGCAGACAGTGAAGAGGAACTAAAAAGCCTCTTGATGAAAGTGAAAGAGGAGAGTGAAAAAGTTGGCTTAAAGCTCAACATTCAGAAAATGAAGATCATGGCATCTGGTCCCATCACTTCACGGGAAATAGATGAGGAAACAGTGGAAACAGTGTCAGACTTTATTTTTTTGGGCTCCAAAATCACTGCAGATGGTGATTGCAGCCATGAAATTAAAAGACGCTGACTACTTGGAAGGAAAGTTATGACCAACCTAGATAGTATATTGAAAAGCAGAGACATTACTTTGCCAACAAAGGTCCGTCTAGTCAAGGCTATGGTTTTTCCAGTGGTCATGTATGGATGTGAGAGTTGGACTGTGAAGAAAGCTGAGTGCCAAAGAATTGATGCTTTTGAACTGTGGTGTTGGAGAAGACTCTTGAGGGTCCCTTGAACTGCAAGGAGATCCAACCAGTCCATTCTAAAGGAGATCAGTCCTGGGTCTTCTTTGGAAGGACTGATGCAAAAGCTGAAACTCCAGTACTTTAGCCACCTCAAGCGAAGAGTTGACTCATTGAAAAGACTCTGCTGCTAGGAGGGATTGGAGGCAGGAGGAGAAGGGGACGACAGAGGATGAGATGGCTGGATGGCATCACTGACTCGATGGCTGTGAATCTGGGTGAACTCCAGGAGTTGGTGATGGACAGGGAGGCCTGGCGTGCTGCAACTCATGGGGTTGCAAAGAGTTGGACACGACTGAGCGACTGAACTGAACTGAACTGATATGCTTTTTGATAAATGGCACTGCACTTAAATATTCCCTCAAACAGTTGTATTTCTTTAGCCATTAGCAGTATGTTCTATAATTAAAGCATCATAAAAGATCCTGGATTAAGAGGCAGGGAAGGAAAGTCAGGTGTCAGCCACTTAGTTCCTCATGTTTGGAGCAGCATATACCACTGATGGTACCCCCTCATCCTCTATAATAGCCCACTTTACTTTATATCTGAATACCACTGGCTGAATCAAATCTATCACTTCTTTGCTACTTTCTATTTAAAGATAAATAAATAAGGCATAGGTAGCACTCTATTTTTTAATGCTTTCCTCTTTTAGAAACTGATACAAAGCCTTCCAACTTGGAAACATATTCAGGTTTCTATTTCAGATACTTTCATGTTTCTACAGTCAACAAATTCTTCAGTGGCACTGATCTGTGTACAGTGATTTATAATCCTCTTTGGCTACTCAGGTCTTTATCACACATATGAATAGGACTGATGTTACTTTTTTGTACTGTGAATGTTACCACTTTTTTTTTTTTTTTTTACTTCCTCTTTCCCCTCAAAATCATTCAGGTCACTTACTTCCTGCTCCACTTAAAGAAAAATGTTTGCTATTTCTTTAAGAAACTTGTTCAGTTCAGTTGCTCAGTTGTGTCCGACTCTTTGCGACCCATGAATTGCAGCACGCCAGGCTTCCCTGTCCATCACCAACTCCCGGAGTTCACTCAAACTCATGTCCATCAAGTTGGTGATGCCATCCAGCCATGTAATCCTCTGTCGTCCCTTTTTCCTCCTGCCCCCAATCCCTCCCAGCATCAGAGTCTTTTCTGATGAGTCAACTGTTCACATGAGGTGGCCAAAGTACTAGAGTTTCAGCTTTAGCATCATTTCTTCCAAAGAACACCCAGGACTGATCTCCTTTAGAAACTTGTGGTTGCATGCAAATACATAGAAACCATTTTTCTCTTACAGAAAACCTAAACTCTCAAATATCGCAGGAACTTTTAAACTGATCCATAAATAGGAATCTCAAAAGTAACATTTCCAGCTTACTTTGTTTAGAAATATCTCCAAAGAGTTGGACACAACTGAGCAACATACACATGTGTGTATACACACACACACACACACACACCAATTTACATTCTCACCAACTGTTTGCAACAAATTAAGGAGTATTATGCAAAAAGAATGGTAGATGTTCAGTAAGAACCATGAGCTTCATAGCAGTTTATCTCTCCTTAATTTTATCCCCTCACCTCAGTTCCATGCTAGCCTTTTACAGTATCAACCTATGCTACAAAGCTACAGTAATCAACACAGTATGGCACTGGCAAAAAGACACAGTGATAATGGAACAGGACAGAAAGCCCAGAAATAAACCCACATGCCTATGTTCAATTAATCTATGGCAAAAGAGGCAAGAATATACAATGGAGAAAAGATAGTCTCTTCCATAAGTGATGCTGGGAAACTGGATATCTACATGTAAAAGAAATCAGAACACTCTCTAATACCATATACAAAAGTAAACTCAAGATGAATGGAAGACCTAAATATAAGGCTGGATACTATAAAACTCCTAGAGAAAAACACAAGGAGAACACTCTTTGACATAAATCACAGCAATAATTTTTTCAGACCTATCTCTTAGAGTAATAGGGGCTTCCCAGGTGACACAGTGGTAAAGAATCCACCTGCCAATGTAGGAGATCCAACAGATGTGCATTCAATCTATGGGTTGGGAAGATCTTCTGGAGTAGTAAGTAGCAACCCAATGCAGTATTCTTGCCTGGAAAATTTCATGAACAGAGGAGCCTGGTGGGTTACAGTCCATGGGGTCACAAAGAGCTGGACAGGACTGAGCAACTGAGCTCACATACCAAGAGTAATGGAAGCAAAAGCAAAAATAAATGATGGAACCTAACCAAACTTAAAAGATTTTGTAGACCAAAGGAAATTGTAAAACCTATGGAATAGGAGAAAATATTTGCAAATAATGTGACTGACAAGGGATTAATTTCCAAATTATACAAACAGCTCATATAGCAAACTACCAAACAAAACAAAAACCCCAAAACTATCCAATCAGAAATGGACAATAAACTTGAACAGGCATTTCTCCAAAGAAGACATCCAGATGGCCAACAGTCACATGACAAAATGCTCATCATTGCTAATTATCAGAAAAATGAACATCAAAACTACAATGAGGTATCACTTCACATTAGTCAGAATGGCCATCAGCAAGTCTACAAATAACAAATGTTGGAGAAGGTTTTAATAAAAAGGAACTCTATTATGCTGTTGGTAGGAATGTGAATTGGTATGTGTGTGTGTGCTCAGTCATGCTCAGTCGTGTCTGACTCTTTGTGACATTATGGACTGTAGCCCACCAGGCTCCTCTGTCCATGGGATTCTCCAGACAAGAATACTGGAGTGGGTTGCCATTTCCTCCTCCAGAGGATGTTGCCAACCCAGGGATCGAACCTGTATCTCTTGAGTTGGCAGGCAGATTCTTTACCACTGGAAGAAAACAATGGCTACTATGGAAAACAGTATGGAGGTCTGGGTTCCTTAAATAACTAAACACAGAATTACCATATGACCCAGCAATCTCACTTTTTGGCATGTATCTGGAGAAGATGAAAACTCTAATACAAAAAGATACATGCATTTCAATGTTCACAGCACCACTATTTACAAAAGCCAAGACAGGAAAGCAAACAAAATGTCCGATGACAGATGGATAAAGAAGATGTGGTACATATATACAATGGAATATTACTCAGCCATAAAAAGGATGAAATAATGTCATTTGCAACAACACAGATACTGCATAGATCTAGAGATTATCATACTAAGTGAAGTAAACCAGGAAGACACATCATATTGCTTATATGGGGAATCTAAAAAAAATGATACAAATTAACTTACATACAAAATAGAAAAAGACTCACATACATAGAAAACAAACTTACAGTTACCAAAAGGAAAAAAGGAGACAGAATATAGGAATTTGGGACCAACATATACATACTATTATATATAAAATAGATAAACAACAAAGCCCTACTGTATGGCACAGGAAATATAATGTCTTGTATATAATCTACAATGGAAAATACTCTGAAAAATAATACATGTAAGAATGACTGAATCACTTTACTGTATACCTGAAACACTATAAATCAACTATACTTCAATAAAAAAAAAAACTGACCTTGAATCTTTAAAAAAACTAAAAAACAAAACACAAAAAACCCAGGCAGAGGGAAGTAAATTAATAAAGATTAGAGGGGAACTTTATGAAATAGAGTACAGGAAAACAATAGAAAAAAATTAAAAAAATTGAAAATTGAAAAAAAAAAACTGGCTCTAGGAAAGACCAAAAAAAAAACCAAAACAACAAAACACTCAAAGGACTTAGCTAGATAACCAAACAAAAGAAAGAGACTGAAGTTACTATGTTAAGGACTTTAAAAGAAGCATGTCACTATCACTCTTAGAGGAATAACAGAAATTATAAAGGTATACTATGAATAATTATATAGCAATGAGTTAGGTAGAGAGACAAAAACTTCTGAAACTGACTCAAGAAATAGGAAGTCTGAATAGATATATAACAAGTAAACATACTGAATTATTAATCAAAAAATTCCACAAGATAAGCCTGGGCTCAGGTAAGCTCAGACTTTGCTAGTAAATCTACCAAATGTTTAAGAAAAAAAATTATTACACATATTTCATCAACTGTTTCAAAAAAGTAGAAAAGGATGGAATATGCCCCAAGTTATTCTATGTGATCAGTAATATCTTGATAGCAAAACCAGACGAAGACATGACAGGAAAAGAAAACTATGGCTGAATATCTCTGATGATTTATAAATGCAAAAATCCTCAACAAAAATACTAGCAAACCAAATCCAACAAGATATAAGAAGGATTATACAGAAACTGACAGCACTCTGTAACAAAAGTGCAATTTATTCCCCAGGGATGCAAGATGAATTCAACATATGAAAAATCAATGTAATAGGCTGTATTAACAGGATAAAGGACAAAAACGACACAATCATCTCAACAAACCTAAGAAAAGAATTTTACAGAAATCCAGCAAGCATCCTTTCACAGTAAAATATTTAGCAAACTAGGAAGAGACAGAAATTTCCCCAAAAATGCTATTTACGAAAACCTCACAGCTAACATCATACAGAATGCTTTTTCTTGTAAGAACACGAAGAAGATAGTAACACTCTTGACATTTTTATTAAATGCTGTATAGAGGTTTTATCTAGGGCAATTTAGGCAATAAAAAACATTCAGATTAGAAAAAATAACTAAAAGTATCTACCTGCATAGCATGTGATCGTATATCTTAAAAAATCCAAGAAATCAACTAATAAATAATCAGATCTAATGAGCCAGTTCAGAAAAGGTACAGGACACAAAATCAACTTTTTAAAAATTATATTTCTATACACTGTACTAAGTCCCTTCAGTCCTGTCTGATTCTTTGTGATCCTATGGACTGTAGCCCACCAGGCTCCTCTGTCCATGGGGATTTTCCAGCAAGAATACTGAAGTGGGTTGCCATGCCCTCCTCCAGAGGATCTTCCTGACCCAGAGATGGAACCTGCATCTCTTGTGTCTCCTGCATTGGCAGGCAGGTTCTTTACCATTTGTGCCCCCTGGGAAGCCCCTTTCTATACCCTAGTAATCAACAATTCTAAAATAAAATTTAGATGACAATTACATTTACAAGAGTACCAATAAAATATTAAAAATAAATAAAAATATAAAATTATCACTAATAATTGTAAAACTTTTCAGAGAAATTAAAGAAATTAAATAAATGAAAATACATCTCATGCTTATGGGTCTGAAGACTTGATTAAGATGATCTACAAACTCAACCTATCCCAGCACAATCCCAGCTGCTACTTCTACAGAGATGAAAAAAGTGATCCTAAAATTCACACGAAAACATAAGGAACCCAAAACAGACAAAATGATTTTGAAAATAACAATCTTTCTTTAGCTGATGAAAATTTTCTGAACTAAAACAATGTGCAATGCTGAACATGCTAGAAACCTCCCTGTCCCACCACCCGCCCCCTAAATTGTACACTTTAAAAGGGTGAACTTTTTGGAATGTGAATTCTGTCTCAGAGATGCTATTTTTATGAAAACCTGTAGCATTCATGTCAGGTGAAACATATTGATGGTGTAGAGATTAGTTTATTTTCCTCATATTTCTTTCACACTGAGAGATATTGGCATATTTATGATTTATTTGGAGAAGGCACTCCAGTACTCCTGCCTGGAAAATCCCATGGACGGAGAAGCCTGGTAGGCTGCGGTCCATGTGGTTGCTAAGAGTCGGACATAACTGAGCGACTTCACTTTCACACATTGGAGAAGGAAATGGCAACCCACTCCAGTGTTCTTGCCTGGAGAATCCCAGGGGCGGGGAAGCCTGGTGGGCTGAAGTCTATGGGGTGGCACCAAGTCAGACACGACTGAAGTGACTTAGCAGCAGCAGGATTTATTTAGAATGATTGCTTCAGAATTATTTTCTAGAAAATAATATCCAATGTCTGAGTTCAGAATAATTACAGTAGAAATGACTGTTTCTAAGAATTTTCCAATTTGGTCATAATAAGCAACATTTACCAGGTGATCAATACTGGTCTTGCAAATGTTCTTCAATGGAACAGTGATTTTAAAGATCTTTTTTTTTTTCTTTTAAATTTTATTTTATTTTTAAACTTTACATAATTGCATTAGTTCTGTCAAACATCAAAATGAATCTGCCACAGGTATATATGCGTTCCTCATCCTGAACCCTCCTCCCTCCTCCCTCCCCATACCATCCCTCTGGGTCGTCCCAGTGCACTAGCCCCAAGCATCCAGTATCGTGCATTGAACCTGGGCTGGCAACTTGTGTCTTACATGGTATTTTACATGTTTCAATGTCATTCTCCCAAATCTTCCCACCCTCTCCCTCTCCCAGAGTCCATAAGACTGTTCTATACATCAGTGTCTCTTTTGCTGTCTCGTACACCGGGTTATTGTTACCATCTTTCTAAATTCCATATACATGAGTTAGTATACTATATTGATATTTTTCCTTCTGGCTTACTTCACTCTGTATAATAGGCTCCAGTTTCATCCACCTCATTAGAACTGATTCAAATGTATTCTTTTTAATGGCTGAGTAATACTCCATTGTATATATGTACCACAGCTTTCTTATCCATTCATCTGCTGATGGACATCTAGGTTGCTTCCATGTCCTGGCTATTATAAACAGTGCTGCGATGAACATTGGGGTACACGTGTCTCTTTCCCTTCTGGTTTCCTCAGTGTGTACGCCTAGCAGTGGGATTGCTGGATCATAAGGCAGTTCTATTTCCAGTTTTTTAAGGAATCTCCACACTGTTCTCCATAGTGGCTGTACTAGTATGAAAATTACAAGAGGTCTTATTTTGCAAGTGTTCAAAAATGTGTACTGTTGTGACCTTCATCAACAGAAGGTCAGACTTGTTGGATTAAGACCAGATGTCAAGGCTTTTCACTCTCGGTTAAAAATCAAGGAAGCAATTTCAAGAAGTGTCCCTATTCTTCTCTGCCAGATATTAGTCTTTGTAAGATCAGTTCATCTGGACTCTTAAATTATGGATTACTGATTTTCAAAACACTAGGCTAACAAGCTTCCAAGGATAAGTATGAAATAAATATTTCACAAAGGGAGAGCTGTAGGCCTAGATCACTAATTTCAGATTCCGTTTCCCTGCTTTCTCCTCTGACTTCTTACATTAAGCAGATACAAAGAAGAAGAAAAAGAAAGCCTAAGGCTATTTGAAAAACCAGTTACCACATGCCAAAAGATTCTTTTAAGGTCTTATGTATTTTGGAGACCATACTAAAGACAGGCAAGTGTTCTGCATAGTGAATTTATAGTAGAAATAAACAACCAGGAGCTAGGTATTTATTTTAGCTCTTGATTTTCAGAAAAGATGGTACTGACCTTGAGATAATCCACTAGAAATCCTTACCATTCTCATGGACACCTGGCAACAGGATCAGTATATTTGGAGACAAGTCAGCTCATATGACATAACACTGTCTATCAGGAATACCATCTTTACCAGCTAAGCTTAGTACTATGGTCTGGTTCAGATGGTAAAGCGTCTGTCTACAATGCGGGAGACCTGGGATCGATCCCTGGGTCAGGAGGATCCCCTGGAGAAGGAAATGGCAATCCACTCCAGTACTATTGCCTGGAAAATCCCATGGACAGAGGAGCCTGGTAGGCTACAGTCCATGGGGTCGCAAAGAGTCAGACATGACTGAGTGACTTCACATACATGGTCCCTACCATTAGGAATGAGCACCAATAAGCAATGCCAACTGAAAAAAAGACTCCCTTGTACTAACATGGATGGGAGACATATAAACAAAGGTACATATCTGAAGGCATAACTCAGATGATGCTTGTGATAAGGATGGGAGTTTTGTGAAAACTTATGTGGTATCAATCATAAAACTGGAAAGCTATTCAGCTGTCACTTACTGAACATTTCCAAGTTGGTGACACATTGTTAAGATTTATCTGGGATTTGTTACTAAGATATGAGATTCTAAAGTCCATACAATTAATCATAATTCTATTTGCCTCCCCAAAGTAAAAATGAATTTCATTCAGTAAAGAGCTCTATTAGAAGGACAAAAGGAGAATTTTCTTTGATTGCTTTTTCCAAACAACTATCAATATTGTATATAATATTCTGTGATTCTACAAAAATGTATTAACTTCCTGCTATGTGCACGGAATACAGTCTTTAAAATACTATATAATGTGGCTGAATGGAAAAATGCATAGGTGAGAAGTCAGGGCAGGGGTCTTGTACTGTATCATTTGCAGTATTTTGAATTAGTTTGACTTCATTAGGAGGATCTTGTTACAAATAGGTTCATTACCAACTATCAAATTCTCTGAATGAAAAGAAAAATGATCATATATCTGTACCATGATGATTTTACATATAAATATTAATAATCTTGTACTCACTCAGATCATTACATAATACAGTCATTTTTCAGTTCAGTTGCTCAGTTGTGTACAACTCTTTGCAATCCCATGGACTGCAGCATGCGAGGCCTCCCTGTCCATCACCAACTCTCGGAGTTTACTCAAACTCATGTCCATTGAGTTGGTGATGTCACCGAACCATCTCATCCTCTGTCGTCCCCTTCTCCTCCCACCTTCAATCTTTCCCAGCATCAGGGTCTTTTCAAATGAGTCAGCTCTTCACATCAGGTGGACAAAGTATTGGAGTTTCAGCTTCAACATCAGTCCTTTCAATGAATATTCAGGACTGATTTCCTTTAGGATGGACTGGTTGGATCTCCTTGCAGTCCAAGGGACTCTCAAGTCATTTTTAGATAACTTTTCAAACACAGCTATGGGTCTTCTACTAGCATGTTATCAGATCAGATCAGATCAGTCGCTCAGTTGTGTCCGACTCTTTGCGACCCCATGAACCGCAGCACCCCAGGCCTCCCTGTCCATCACCAACTCCCGGAGTTCACTCAGACTCACGTCCATCGAGTCAGTGATGCCATCCAGCCATCTCATCCTCTGTCGTCCCCTTCTCTTCTTGCCCCCAATCCCTCCCAGCATCAGAGTCTTTTCCAATGAGTCAACTCTTCGCATGAGGTGGCCAAAGTACTGCATGTTATAGGGGACACTAAAAAGAAATCAATAGGCTTATAACTAATTATCTTGTAGAGTAATTACTGAATACAAATTAGATGGTTGACAATGTTTATGTTACCATTTTAGTTTTTTTCTATCCCAATCTGTAATATATGCTAGGTAAAAAATTAGAAGCTCAAACTCAGGCCTAAAATTATGTTCAGCACAGAACAAAAATACCACATCTGTCCTTAAAAACCCTTTGCAGATTAAAAAACACACCACGTGCATAGTAGAAGGAGTCAGGTTTTATCTGACAGACTTGTTTTAAGAAGTCTGACCTCTGGCTGCCTTTACATTACTGCAACTTAACTTTTCATGTAGAAAGTGTCCAGCGTACTTTTTTTTCCCAAGCAAATTTCCTTGTCAAAACTACAAACGGACATTTGATCAAAGGTCAGTTCTTTCACTGTTTGATAAAGAAATTTCTATTTCATCTTCAGCGATCAGGCCAGTTTGAGAAAGTGTTACCTGACAGAGAAATCACTGATGCATTTCTTTCTGGCCCTCTTTAATTTTTTTCTGCCTCCTACCTTTTCCCTTCTTTAAATTTTCTGGGTATTTAAATATGTTTTCACTTTTTAATGATACTTAAAATAGCTGTGGAAGGAATCTGAGCTTTGCTTGTTAACCGAGGTCCAACTGCGGGTAGATAACACCTAGTAACTTAGAGAATAACTTTTTTATCAGCAGTATTTCATGCTTAACTCAGAACTTGTGTATTGATATGCCTAGAAATGGCAAGTAGTTACCTAGGGCCGAATAAGGACTTTTCCCCCTAACCAGTATTATTTTTTAGTTTAAAATGAATTTAATTTTTTTAACTAAAGTTTAGCTGATTTAAAGTGCTGTGTTAGTTTCGGGTATATAGCAAAGTGATTCAGTTATACACACACATACTTATATATATATATATAATATATATACACACACATATACATATTCTTTTCTAGAATATTTTCCAGTATCAGTTATTACAAAATATTGAGTATACATTCTCTGAGCTATACTGTAGGTCCTTGTTGATTATCTGTTTTATATTCAGTAGTGTGTGTGTTAATCCCAAACTCATAATTTATCCCTCCCACTCCCTTAACCTTTGATAACCATAAGTTTTCTATGTCTGTGAGTCTATTTCTGCTTTATATATAAGTTCATTTGTATCATTCTTTTTTAAGATTTCACATATAAGCGGTGGTATGATATCTGTCTGGCTTACTTCACTTGGCATGACGATCTCTAGGTCCATCCATGTTGCTGCAAACAGCATTATTCCATTCTGTTTATGGCTGAGTAATATACCATTGTGTATATATATGGACCATATTTTCTTTTGTCATCTGGTAATGGATATTTAGGTTACTTCCATGTCTACACATAACCCAATGTTCACTGCAGCACTATTTACAATATCTGATTATTCCTTTGTTTTTATCACTGAGAAGAATAAGGAAAAGAGAAACTAAGAAATTCTTAAATTAGTTCATATAAATATACTGTTAATATTCTGTAATCAGTTTTTCACACCGAAAACCCAGGTTGAGTTTGCTGCTGCTGCTGCTAAGTTGCTTCAGTTGTGTCCGACTCTGTGCGACCCCGTCACACAGGGAGCCCACCAGGCTCCCCCATCCCTGGGATTCTCCAGGCAAGAACACTGGAGTGGGTTGCCATCTCCTTCTCCAATGCATGAAAGTGAAAAGTGAAAACGAAGTTGCTCAGTCGCGTCCGACCCTCAGCGACCCCATGGACTGCAGCCCACCAGGCTCCTCTGCCCATGGGACCTTCCAGGCAAGAGTACCGGAGTGGGTTGCCATTAATATTTATTATATTTTCAGTTACAGATGAGAAGGTTAACTTGAGATGCTACAAGATAGGCAAAGATTCACTTGAATCTTCAACGAGACTGCTTCAGCTAGTTATAAATGGTGTAGACACTTGAAAACTTCAGTAAGTTTTTTTAAGAAATGGAACTCCTGATTATAAACACAAAAATTTCATCTGACAAAGAAGAAATTGTCAAGTGAAAATTTGGTGATCTAAGTAACACTGTACCTGTAGAATACTTCACTATTTAATAAAAAGAAAAGTGACCACTGGAAGAAAGAGACTTTGAAAGGAAACAGACTGGGTTTGAACCAGTCCTGGCACTATCTAGGTATTTGACCTGGCATCACTTAGTGAATTTTTTGAGAACCAACTTGCTGATTTATAAAATGGGATAATGACAGTTCCTTACTTAGGTACACTTAATAGATGCTGCTATTTCTCCCTTCCTTTATTACATATGGTAAGTATATACATATTTATATATATACTTATCAGTAGTATAAGTAGATAAATATATATTTATCAGTAGTAGATACATGTAATAACCAAAACAGTAATAGTGTTGTGGGAAAGCCAAGTAAAAATTTTTTTTCACCACCCATTAAGAAGGGGAAGATTAGTGAGGTAAACTAGCCTGCCTAGAGTCCCTGAGCTAAGAAGTGAGTCAAGCTTTTGTGTTCAGATCTTCTCTCTCCCCAAGAGCTCTTTTCTAGATTTTTCTCAATAGAAACTAGGAGCAGAAGGACTTTTAGAATTCCTGTGTATTAAGGAATCTGAAATCCTTCTCCAAAAAATAGTGTTGTCTACTTACCCCACCTCTATTGTTAAAGTTTTATCAATTTAGTTAATACTTGGCAAAATAAGCTGTCACTAGTTCTGTCCAATCCTATTCATTTAGAAAATCTGATTTGTGTTAACCAAGGAGAAAGTTTACTTTCATTTAGGTAAAGTGCAATGTCCTTATATTCTGTCCCCAGGATTCTAAAACCCTCTGCTTACCATCTAAATGTACCACCAATTGTTTTTAAAAACATATCTAAGGGGTCCTCTCTCAGTGGGAACATCCAGGGAGAATTCTTGACCCATGTGGTGAGTCTCAAGGCAATGTATTAAGCAGAGGCAATAAACCCATGGCCCAAAGAACTGCTGGGGTCAAAACCCTTACTTGTATCTTTCAAAGCTCAGGAATATAGGAGTGGCCATTTTTCCTTGGAGTATCCAGCTTTTTCCTCCCCCAATTTTTCCTTTATCTTATAAGGCATTCTTTCCTATGCAGATTAGAGTTTCTCCTTAGGGGAATCTGGAGAAAACTACCTACAGTTCTGGTTTCTCTTCTACAAGCTAAGGAAGCAGGGAAAGCTAAGAAAGAGACTCCCCCTGTGCTGTGACACACATCAGCTTTAGTTTTGTGGATCAGAAAAAAAAAAAAAAAAAGAATATTGTTGAGGATGAGAGTTGTTTAGGACAGGAGGCACCCCGAAGTGATCAGCAGTTACTAAGGTCACAGGTGGAGAGAAGCGGGAGATCCACCTCCTCTTGGATGTTCAGGGTGAAATTAATCAAGATACTGAAATAATAGGGTCAGTAGATGCCGATAGTTAATGGTCAATGGTCCTGCCACACTAATCATCTTTCTTTTGTTGGATGTCCCTGCCTCAGGTGAGCTGAGGCTCATTGTGAGTCTACGTTTTTCAAAGCTGAATGGCAGTTTCCCCGCTGCACAGCTTCCCTACAGTCAACATCTCCTGGAAGGTTCAGTTCAGTTCAGTCGCTCAGTGTCCGACTCTTTGCAACCCCATGAATCGCAGCATGGTTAAGAACAGCATATTGGTTTGCGGAACTCAGTTACGGTTTACTTTTCTAGTCCCTTTTGTTGTTGGGAGTTAGGACAAGAAGAACATATGTGAGGCAAAGTGGTCATTGTAATTGCCTGGGACATCTGGATGTGGGTCCCTAAGTAAGGCCACATCAAAGGCAGGCATTCACAGGATTCTGTGCTGTTTTCTTTCAGATGCTGATGATCTTTCTTACTTTTAAAGGAGCAGAAGAGGGTGGCTGCACCCAGAGCTGCTTGCAGGCTTCCTAGTCACGGGGCTCAGTAACCTTGTGCCAGATCAGCAACAATCTGAAAAGGAATACTTTCTGGAACCCCAAATCCTCCAGCCCACAAATATATGCAAGTGAAAACCAAGCACCATTTTATGAAAAAAATTACTGGTTGTGAATATCAGGAGTAACAGCGGCATTACTGCCAGTTCCTACACATGTGCTATATTTGGTTATCCAATAGATTTGGTAAAAATTCTAGTGGGTTTTTTTTTCAATCACAGTTTTTGAGATAGAATCCAGATAACTGACAAATCTCTCGTTGGAAGTGTAGAATTCATTGTTGTTGCTGTTTTAGCATATTCACAGGGCTTTGCAATAGTCACCATAATCAATTTTAGAATATTTTCAACACCCCACATGAAAACCTGTATCCATGAGTAGTCAGTTTCCATTTTTTCTTAATCCAAAGCCCTAAGTAATTTTAAATATACTTTCTGTCACTATATAATGGGATTCCTTTCACTCCTGCCTTTTAAATCAGTGGGAAAAAATCTACACATCACAGTACTAAGAACTACGGACAGCCTTCAGACCAGGGCCAAGCACAGAAGTCATCACTAAAGAGGGTCCTGATGGAGTAAGAGCTGAGCATCTAAGAAGAAAGACTTGGATTCAAGTCCTAGTTCTGCATGGGTTGGGGCTTCCCTGGTGCCTCAAATGGTAAAGCATTTGGCTGCAGTGCAAGAGACCTGGGGTTCAATCCCTGGTTCAGGGAAGATCCCCTGGAGAAGGGAATGGCAACCCACTCCAGTATTCTTGCCTGAAGAATCCCATGGACAAAGGAGCCTGATGGGCTACAGTCCATGGGATTGTAAAGAGTCAGACACCACTGACCGACTAACACACACACTGCACAGTCTAGCTGTGTGCTTGCTGAAAAGTTAACTTCTCTGAATCTCTTTTCTCAACTAAAAAATAGGCTTGTTTTGAGTATTAAATAAGAATGCATATAAATCATTACATGTTAATTAATATGAGTATATTTCGTCTCATTATTTACAAACCTCTTTGCAGAATGGATTCAGGTTTTATAACAACAAGTGACTGGAGCTGTCACTTGACAGGTCAGTTGTGAGAATGGCTTCAGAGCAGGGGAGATGGATGAATGAGAGCTGAACAAATGACAGCAGCAAAGGCAGACTCTTCTACCAAGAACTCGGGCAGTGGCATGAGGCAGAAGGTCTCTCCAGGATGGAGAGGATATTCAGAAGGAATCAATAAAAGGAATGAGACTGGAGATGCCACAGAAAAGAGGGTCAAGATCCCAAAGACAAGCCAAGAGTCAAGGGCAGTCTGTAAATAGACATACCATATGAGTAACTGGGTAACCATTTTTAAAGTCAAAGCTAAGAAAATTAAAAACAACTGTTTTATCCTGGGTTCCCCTGAAAGTGGAGCTGAAGACAAGCTTTCAAGTGCACACGGTTTATTTGGGAAGGCGATCCCAGTGAGCAGGAGTACAGGGGAACAGGAGGGAAGTAGGGAGGAAGTTTCTATACGGGCTTGGCCTCCTCTGCAGGCACCTGGTGTTTAATTCCAAACCTTCTGAAAAAGCTCATAAAACATGTTTTAAAATTGCCTACCTAGGAGCAAAAAAAAAAAAAGAAATATTTTTCTTCTGTTTCCATTTCACCTAGGTCAAAGATAGTCCACTAGATGAACTTCTTTGCATTTCTGGGATGAGAAGATTTTGAGTACCAAGCAGGTTGCTGAGGGTACCCCATGATGTGGCATCTTAGAAACCCAGGGGCTGAAAGAAAAGGGTACAGGGCTGTGGCCCAGATGGAAAACTGTGCCACTGTACATATTAAAGCCTTCAAAGCTGGCACAGAGCTGTCACAAGTAGTGGCTGGTGACATAAGAGGTAAGGCTGAGAGGATTTTACAGTGATAGGAAGAGATGTCCCACATAGACAGTTATCATTCAACATTTATTATACATCAAGCAGTAGGGTCTAAGCTTCTGACATTAACTCATTTGATCTTCACAACCACCTTGTGAAGACAGACAAGATAAGACAGACAAATAAGAAAACTGAGGCACAAAAAAGGTAAGAAACCCAGTCAAAGTCACAAAGTTAATAAGTATCAGAATTAGGAGCCAGAATCCAGCACACAAGCTCCTAACCATTACACTAAACATCCTCTGATAGAACTGGGCTGGTTGAAGCTGGGGTAGGGGAATGACTGAGTGAATGAGTGAGTGAGTGAGTGTGTGTGTCTTTTACATTTTTCTGGCCCTCTCCCTGCAATGGTCAATAAATGACTGCTAATGAACTTGAAGTGTAATTTATTCCTGGAAAGTCTGCCCAAGACAGTCCACTAGGAAGACCCTGTAGTTATCTCCTCCCAAGGGCACACCAAAAATTAAAGCTACTCACAGAACAGCTATTTGTGTGAACAATGTAAAGACTAGCAGAAAAGAATCTCCACAACTAAAGATATAAAGAAGCAGCCTCAACATGACAGGTAGGAGTGGTAGAGATGTGGTTTAGTCACACTCTGGGGCTGGTGATTCACAAACGGGAGGAATATCACAACCGCAAAGGTCCTCCTCAGGAAGTGGGAGTCTTGAGTCCCACATTGGGCTCCCCAGACTGTGAGCCTGAAGAAGCTGTGGGCAAGCAAACCATGTGGGCAGCCATGTGGGAACCTGGCCCTGACTACCAACAGGCCAGAAGCAAGGGTGTCTGCAGGGCTGTGCAGCTGACCATGCGAGAAGCCTGCCCTGTGCACCCAGGGGCCTGCAGAGTCACATGCCACTGGGCTGTTGTGCAAGAGGCCTGCTCTGTTCTCCAGTGGACCTGAAGCCACAGCACAAAGCAGGGCATCACAGCCAAGAGGGCCCGTGGCCAGCCCTGCCTAGCGGTGCACACAATGGTCCCTGCACAAGGGTGCACAGTCACACAGGCGCATCCCAGAGCACACAGCTCCAGTGACCAGCGGGGAGCATGCTGCTGGTAACATAGGACATCTCCTACAGAAGGCCACTTTTCCAAGACTGGGAGACACAACAGACCTACTAATACACATAAACAAAATCAGAGAATTAGGTAAAATGAGGGAACAGATGTTCCAAATAAAGGAATAAGATAAAACCTCAGAAAAAGAACTAAATGATAGAAACATGCAATCTGTCTGGTAAAGAGTTCAACCATAAAATTTTCAGAATAAGACAGAGGCGGTATGGCCTTTGCCATTGGTCTTACCAATATATATTTATATTTTTGGATCTGTCTCTTTAGGAAAGGGAAATAAAAGCGAAAATAAAAGAAACAGCACTACATCAAAGTAAAAGGCTCTTGCACAGTGAAGGAAGCCATCAAAAAATGTAAAGGCAGCCTACCAAATGGGAGAAGATATTTGCAAACAATGTCTGATAAGAAGTTAATATCCAAAATATGCAAAGAACTCATATAACTGAATATCAGAAAAATAACCCAATTAAAAATGGACAGAGGATCTGAACAGACGTCTTTTTAAAGAAGACAGACAAATGGAAAAAGACAAATGGGTAGATGCTCAACATCACTAATAATCAGGGAAATGCAAATCAAACCCACAGTAAGATACCACCTCACACCTGTAGTTACTTCCTTACTTCTTCACTTGTATCCAGTTAGGGTGAAGAACTGGATCAGTAGCTCAAGGATGTTTACAAGGGTCTTTTCCCTCAGAAGGGGCGTTGACTTGCCTGGCCTTCCAGTGAAAGTAGAAGTCACATAGTCATGTCCAACTCTTTGTGATCCCATGGACTGTAGTCTGCCAGTCTTCTCTGTCCATGGAATTCTCCAGGCAAGAATCCTGGAGTGGGTAGCCATTTCCTTCTCCAGGGGATCTTCTCAACCCAGGGATGGAAGCCAGGTCTCCTGCATTTGCAGGCAGGTTCTTTACCATCTGAGCCACCAGGGAAGCTGCCAGTACCAAGGGGTTCCCATCCTCTCCCATTCACAGGTGCCCGAGTTTTCTTTTCTTCTGTGTCCTCTAGCTTCAGCGACAGCAGAGGGCAGCAGAGTTCTTTGCACAGGGTGCATTATGAGCAAAGACCCAACAGTCTCCACTGTGCATAAAAAAGCCCCCTTCAGAGAGAGATTGCTAATTAGTCCTATTATGTCTAAGATGGGACTTACAGAAATGATATATTTTCTTTCATATCTAATATATAAATGATTCAAATTTCTGAGGGAGGAGGATCTGCATATTTGGAAGTTAAAGTATTTTTGCAACTTTGTCAGAAAAAAAAAATCAGTTTTATGTTCCATATTCTCCTTATTAAATTATTTTATCTTAATTTTTATTTCCTTCTTTCCATTGTATTTAATTTAAGAGTTTTCTGAGAAGCTGTAGGACTAGAGTAAGTTGATATTTGGTCGATTTGCATGTATTTGGCCTACATCTCATTCCTGGACTTTCAGGAATGAAAGCTGGCTCCTTGTGGTATGTAAGTCCTGAATTCATCTATACTGATTTCACTGAAAGGCAGGTGATTTTAATTCTAACTTTCCATATGACCCAGAAATAAAAGTCTGCATTAATCCATTACCATTATAGCATTGGAAATTCTCAATTAAAAAAAAAGACATATAGAATAATTAATAACTCATTTCTGGGGGTAAATTTTCCACTCAATTTCCCAAAAGTAATTTTAAAATCCAATAGGTAGTGAGGGTGCTGGTAAGGAATTACTAAGTGTCTTGGCCCACCAGTAATTTTATTTTTTTATTTTTTTTAAATTTTATTTTATTTTTAAACTTTACATAATTGTATTAGTTTTGCCAAATATCAAAATGAATCCATCACAGGTATACATGTGCTCCCCATCCTGAACCCTCCTCCCTCCTCCCTCCCCATACCATCCCTCTGGGTCGTCCCAGTGTACCAGCCCCAAGCATCCAGTATTGTGCATTGAACCTGGACTGGCAACTCGTTTCATACATGATATTTTACATGTTTCAATGCCATTCTCCCAAATCTTCCCACCCTCTCCCTCTCCCACAGAGTCCAAAAGACTGTTGTATACATCAGTGTCTCTTTTGCTGTCTCGTACACAGGGTTATTGTTATCATCTTTCTAAATTCCATATATATGCGTTAGTATACTGTATTGGTGTTTTTCCTTCTGGCTTACTTCACTCTGTATAATAGGCTCCAGTTTCATCCACCTCATTAGAACTGATTCAAATGAATTCTTTTTAATGGCTGAGTAATACTCCATTGTGTATATGTACCATAGCTTTCTTATCCATTCATCTGCTGATGGACATCTAGGTTGCTTCCATGTCCTGGCTATTATAAACAGTGCTGTGATGAACATTGGGGTACACGTGTCTCTTTCCCTTCTGGTTTCCTCAGTGTGTATGCCCAGCAGTGGGATTGCTGGATCATAAGGCAGTTCTATTTCCAGTTTTTTTAAGGAATCTCCACACTGTTCTCCATAGTGGTTGTACTAGTTTGCATTCCCACCAACAGTGTAAGAGGGTTCCCTTTTCTCCACACCCTCTCCAACATTTATTATTTGTAGACTTTTGGATCACAGCCATTCTGACTGGTGTGAAATGGTACCTCATAGTGGTCTTGATTTGCATTTCTCTGATAATGAGTCCATCAGTAATTTTAGAATTAACACTTAGCTGGAAGCTTCAGTAAACCAGCAGCTTTGAGGGTGTTTTACCTGTTGGATTTATACAGTTTTTAAATTTTCATTACATTTACTTTAAAAAATCACAATTATTTCTTCATCTCTGTATTTCACGGACCAAAAAAATGGCTTAGAAAAGACCACTTGACCTTGGCATGTTGCTCATGAAAGTTAGGAGCTGGTGACTTGGCAGCTTCCTCCACTAGCTGTACTCAGTAGGTTTCCACCTAGAAACTGTTGTTTGTTGTCTCAGTTAACGGCATTTTGATTTATAACTGAATTTATTCTGAAATTACATCCTACTGTTTTGCTACCTAGTAGTTACATGGATGTCTGCTATCCTGTTCTGGTGGCTTTTATCGTGAGTGTTACATTCTCGACAAATTCTGTTTAGGAAAAACAGTTCCAAGTGTGCAGGGCCCAGAGGAGAGAAACTTGACTGTTATGTTGCAATCATAGTTATTATACCAATAGCTACTGGAAGATTGTTACTGTTTATGGCCACACAAATCAGTCTCAGCTGGGATTGTCTGGGCTTTGTCTAAATTTGATACTTAACTTTGAACTCTAAGTTTTGAAAATTTCCAGTCTCAGGAATATAACCTTAGGAAATTGGATTCTCAAGAGATGGCAGGAGATAGTGTTGAGCATGCCTTTTAGATATAAAATAGGATTAAAGAGCTTCATCCTGTTGAAATTACTTACCACTGGAGTCTCTGAATACAAATAGACTCCTAAAAGCAGTGTAGCTTAAAGCAGCCATAGAAAGGAGAACAAGAAAGGACTTCTATTATTATACATATGAGATACTGAGAAAGAGATGAGAATAAACTACAAGGAAAATATAGATGTGGGACAGACATTCCATTTTGAACGTATAAAGATAAGTCAGGGGCAAATTCTATTTTCACTTATAGTATCTCTATGCAATATGCATAAACCAACCAACTCTTACTCAAAAAACTAATTCTGATTTAAGAGACAGGAAAAAGATCTTTGCATCCTGAATTTGTCTTTGTAGTGAGAAAGAAGTGAGTTATGATCACAACTCTTACTGATAGATATGAAGTCAGGACACTGAAGTATACATTTGATAAAAAATACAATGAATATTTCTTTGTGCCAAATATGGTGCTAGGCATAGTGGATACAAAAATGAGCAGGAAGGAGAAAGATGGTCTCTGGCCTGGAGGACTTCAGTGTTTGAAGGAAGAGACAGAACAACTAATTTAATACATTTATTGAACAATCACAGTACACTATGAGAGTATGGGCAAAATGCTGCAAGAATGAGAACTAAGAGGAAACAACTCCTCGAAAACAAATCTTACATATGTACCTATTCAAAACACTTTGAAAATAAATCAGCATACCAATACACAAATACAAAGGTTACACAACTTATTTTGTAACCTCAGATTACTTCTGAGTATGATTTGTTGTTGCTTAGTTACTCAGTCCTGTCCGCTTCTTTGCAACCCCATGGACTGCAGCACACCCGGCTTCCCTGTGCTTCACCATCTCCCGGAGTTTCCTCAAACTCAAGTCCATTGAGTCAATGACGCCAATCCAACCATCTCATCCTCTCTTGCCCCCTTCTTCTCTTGCCCTCAATCTTTCCCACCACCAGAATCTTTTCCAGTGAGTCAGCTCTTAGCATCAGGTGGCCAAAGTAGAGGAGCTTCACCATCACATCTTCCAATGAATAGTCAAGGTTGATCTCCTTTAGGATGGACTGGTTGGATCTCCTTGCAGTCCAAGGGACTCTCAAGAGTCTTTTCCAACACTACAGTTCAAAAGCATCAATTTTTTGATGCTCAGCCTTCTTTATGGTCCACCTTTCACGTCCATATGCGACTACTGGAAAAACCATAGCTTTGACTATACCAACCTTTGTCAGCAAAGTGATGTCTCTTCTTTTTAATATGTTGACTAGATTTGTCACCGGAGAAGGCGATGGCACCCCACTCCAGTACTCTTGCCTGGAAAATCCCATGGACGGAGGAGCCTGGTAGGCTGCAGTCCATGGGGTTGCTACGAGTCGGACATGACTGAGCGGCTTCATTTTCACTTTTCACTTTCATTCATTGGAGAAGGAGATGGCAACCCACTCCAGTGTTCTTGCCTGGAGAATCCCAGGGATGGGGGAGCCTGGTGGGCTGCCGTCCATGGGGTTGCACAGAGTTGGACACGACTGAAGCGACTTAGCAGCAGCAGCAGATTTGTCACAGCTTTTCTTCCAAGGAGCAAGCATCTTTTAATTTCATGGCTGCAGTCACTGTCCACTGTGATTTTGGAGCCCAAGAAAATAAAGTCTGTCACTGTTTCCACTTTTTTCCCCCATCTATTTGTCATGAAGTGATGGGACTGCATGCCATTATCTTAGCTTTTTGAATGTTGAGTTTTAAGCCAGCCTTTTCACTCTCTTCTTTCACCTTCATCAGGAGGCTCTTAAGTTCCTCTTCACTTTTTGCCACTAGGGTGGTGTCATCCGGATATCTGAGATATTGATATTTCTCCCAGCAATCTCAATTTCAGCCTGTGAGTCATCCAGCCTGGCATTTCACATGATGTGCTCTGCATATAAGTTAAATAAGCAGGGTGACAACATACAGCCTTAACATACTCCTTTCCCAAATTTGAACCAGCCTGTGGTTCCATGTCAGGTTCGAACTGTTGCTTCTTGACCTACATGCAGGTTTCTCAGGAGGCAGGTAAGGTGGTCTGGTATTCCTGTCCCTTTAAGAATTTTCCACAGTTTGTTGTGATCCACAGAGTCAAATACTTTAGTGTGGTCAATGAAGCAGAAGTAGATGTTTTCCTGGAATTCTCTTGCTTTTTCTATGATCCAACCAATGTCAGCAATTTGATCTCTGGTTCTTCTGCCTTTCCTAAATCCAGCTTGTACATCTGGAAGTTATCTTATCACATACATAACTGTATCACATACAGTTGAAGTCTAGCTTGAAGGATTTTGAGTATTACCTTGTGAGCATGAGAAATGAGTGCAACTGTGCAGTAGTTTGAACATTCTTTGGCATTGCCTTTCTTTGGGATTGAAATGAAAACTGACCTTTTCCAGTCCTATGGCCACTGCTGAGTTTTCCAAATTTGCTGGCATAATGATTGCAGAACAGTTTTTCAGTATGATTATTTCTCTGTCATGACAGCCCTTATATGGTTGACCTTTGAACAATGAGGGGATTGGGGGGCCAACCCTTGTAGCAATGGAAAATCTGCCTATAACTTACAGTTGGCCCTTTGTATCTGTGGCTCCTTTTGAATCCGCAGTCTACATTAGTGGATTCAACCAACACAGATGTTGTGGTACTACCTCATTGACTCTTGAAAAAAACCTGCTCTTAAGTGGATCCTCCCTGTTTAAACCCATGTTGTTCAAGGGTTAACTGTAGTTTTTATGGCTATTTGGGACTCCATTTGTGTTGAGTCACTCTAAGTCTCTCTCACAAAACAGAGTTCTCTTATTCTGGCATACCTCCATAGCACCTAACTCTGGGTCAGCATTTGACAAAAATTTTAGAGCTAAATTAAGTTTGAGTATGTTCTTATGGGGCAGATGAAATGGAAAAGAGGTTACTCATTGGTAATATCTGAAGCAAAATTGGATAAGTACTTAAAGAAAGGAAGATTATATGTATTTAAACCCTGCATATGGTCATCCACCCAGACTCTACATTAAATACATGATTTACAACTAAAAATGTAACCTTAAAATTTCCATCACTTGATACATATTTATTAGGGTTTTATGACAGAAAATATATATCTAGTAACTAAAAAATAGAAATAAGACATTACGTATTAAGACATTTTCTTCTTAATACAAATGGGATCAGCTTACAAAGCATGTTTTATCCACAGCGGTCTGGTCTTAGGTAAAAATGTAGTCTTTAAAGTCTGCAGATTTCATAATGAGTTGTTTTTTTTTTTTTTTTTCCCCTCTTAGAATTCATTATGACTTTTCATAGGGATAGTTGCATTTCTAAGCTTTGCTTAACTGGGGTAAAAAAAAAAAAAAAAAAAAAAAAGCCCTATCTAAAGTATCAGCAGGCAGATAGAGCATTTGTTTTGGGAGGCAAGGTGTCTCTCCCTGGCAACTCCCCTCCTAAACGACATCTCATAGATACATGCTGCTGCTGCTGCTGCTGCTAAGTCGCTTCAGTCGTGTCCGACTCTATGTGACACCATAGACGGCAGCCCACCAGGCTCCCCCATTCCTGGGATTCTCCAGGCAAGAACACTGGAGTGGGTTGCCATTTCTTCAATACATGAAGATGAAAAGTGAAAATGAAGTCGCTCAGTAGAGTCCAACTCTTAGCAACCCCATGGACTGCAGTGCACCAAGCTCCTCCGTCCATGGGATTTTCCAGGCAAGAGTACTGGAGTGGGGTGCCATTGCCTTTTCCAAGATACATGCTAAAAAGGTCCAAATGAAACTTGGACTTCCCAAATGGTTCTGTTTTTCTAAAACAGCAGGTCTTAGATCAAAAGTTCTCCATGCAAGAAGCTGCTTGAACCACCATGTAACCACTGGCTTCCCTCTGCCCAAAGCCACAAGTAATTAACTGCCCATAATAATCACAGGACCTTGTACTTGCAGCAAACATGTGACATGAGTAACATCACAGCCTACGTGGCAAATCTCCGCTTTAAGATACAGAACCAGCTTACACAGTTTACAAGAGACGAAAAACATGAACTTACAGATAAGCACAAACAGTCCACCACTAACTAGAGACACTGGTCTCATTTTGTAGTTTTTTCCCCTCTAGGCATGGTGTTTTATAAAACTAGAGAAGATGCTATTTATTTCATGGACCCAAACTCTGTGGGTAATTTAACTTGCTAACTAGTGGAAATCATCACCCATTCAGAGCAGGCACCAACAACAATGGATTTCCAGTGAGTCTGTTACTGGCAGGATTTGAGAATGCCTCTGTTTCTGAATTCTGAAACAAAGATTTAATGAGTTCCTGCTGCTCTGAAGATACAGTATTCAAAGCTCAGGGTACCAAAAAATAAATATAAGTCTAGGTTTAAAAAAAATTTACAGTCTACTTGCAGAGGCTAGTAAGTACACAAAAATTTAACCAGTATTTGGAGACATATTTAATAATATGATAGACTGGAAAGTCAGATAGAGGAGGCAGGGATTTTTGTCTGTCACCGCTGCCCCCTCAGCTCCTAACACAGTAACAAGCTCATATTTAGTGCTCCATGAAACATTTTTTTTTTTTAATGAATGAGCCGCACAGGCAATGGGTATCATGGGATTCAGGGGGAGAGAGCTGCATGAATGAAGAGGTCATCAAAGGCACCATGGATGAGGTGATATGCCATCTGAGCCTTAACATACATAGAGTTAGGTGAGCTTATTAAATTTAGTATATCATTTATTCAGTGTCTCCTACACGGTGGGGTACTGGTAGGGAGGGGAGAGCAAAAACCAAATCCCTCACTGATCTAGGATGATCCTGAGAGTTTCACTCTGAGGCTAAAAGCCAGTCCTCTTTGCCAAATACTGCTTATCATTCAAAACATGTGCAGAAAACCAAAAGAGTGAAATAATTAAGAAGTCAGTAGTCTGAAAGCAGATGGTGTAGCAGTAGAAAAAGAGAGGGTACACTGTTTCTTTCTTGCCTGCCATTTCCTTTCATTTCTTGCTAAACACAGTTCAAAAGTCCTGGGAAGGGGTGGAAATGCAGAGCAACAAAAATGCTGCCCTTTTTGTCACTGTGTGCTGAAGGGATTCCCTTCACCTTTGTTTTCCAGCCTAGAGGCTGGTTATACATTAGGCACGGTCATCTGAACATCACTGTTGTCTAATGCTTAACCTCACTGCCCTCTCCTCTCTCAACCCATTCACAGCTGCCACCCTGAAGTGAACAACAACAGACACACATACACTGCTGTCTGCATTCCCGGGAAATCAACATAGTTGTTCTTCATCATTTCTCTTGCAAATATAAAAATTACCCTGACCCTGGCCAGTCAGGATGTAACTGGGAGACTAGAAAAATAGACACCGAGAGGAGGTCTGAAATCTTTCCACCACCTGCTCCTTAAGTAGGAAAGCCATGCAAAGTGATGGGTCTTTGATGGTAGAAATCTCACCATTCTTAACTGTTACCTGGCATCTTTGCTGTGTAGGATTCTCTGATGGCTCAGCTGGTAAAGAATCCACCTGCGATGCAGGAGACCCCGATAGGATTCCTGGGTCGGGAATATCCCCTAAAGAAGGGATAGGCTACCCACTCCAGTATTCTTGGGCTTCCCAGGTGGCTCAACTGGTAAAGAATCTGCCTGCAATGCTAGAGACCTGGGTTCGATACCTGCCTTGGGAAGATCCCCTAGAGAAGGGAATGGCTATCCACTCCAGTACTCTTTCCTGGAGAATTCCATGGACAGAAGAGCCTGGTGGGCTATAGTCTGGGGTTGCAAAGAGTCGGATATGACTGAGCCGTTTTCACACTTTTGCTGTAGCAAATTAGCACACATTATTGTTTCATGTTGCGGGACTCGTGTTTAGAGGAAAAACCCCCCAAAGCATGTGTATGTGTACATATATGTGTGTGTGTGTGTGTGTGTATATATATATATATATATATATATATATACACACACCTTTTGGCTTCACTGCTTCTATTCATTGGCTTCACTTGGAAACATGGTGAATTCAGGAAGCTTCTGTGACATACAGTTTGGCTCTGAGCTTCAGGGTTCAGAGACCTTGGCTGAATTCGGGCACTACAAGAAGTTAAACCATCTATGTTTCCAACTACATGTTGCTGCTGCTGCTGCTGCTGCTAAGTCGCTTCAGTCGTGTCCGACTCTGTGCGACCCCACAGACGGCAGCCCACCAGGCTCCCCCGTCCCTGGGATTCTCCAGGCAAGAATACTGGAGTGGGTATCTACATGTTGAGGGATGTCAAAACATACCTCAAAGCATTATTTTGACCAATAGACAATAGGATCACCCCCTCAACGTGTTGCTTACAGTCCCTGAGGTAGTGCACATATTAATATGTTAGCTATTCCTATAACTTTTCTCCTCTGTTTCCCAGTCTTGAGCCTGACATCAAATTAATCATCTTAGTCACACTTTATTAGCCTAATTACTTAGGCCAAACACCTTAGGGTAGGCTTTCTCACTCAATGTATGGCACTTTGAACCAGATAATTCTTTGTTGTGGAGGGATCTCTTGTGCCTTTTGACATATGTCCCCTGGGGGGCAAAAGCATTCATGGTTGAGAACCACTGTGGTAGAGTCATTCTTGACTTTTCTCTTTTTTGCACACTTTTGTACCTAATCCATCAACAAACCCCATTAACTACTTTAAAAATGATCTTTTCTTACTCTCTCTACTCTTACCTCCCTCGCCTACGCTACCAGCATCTTTCTTGGTCATTTCTGCGTCAGTCTCCTTGCCCATCTGTCATCCCCTAGCCCTCTTCTCTACCCTCATTCAGTTCCAACCACAGTGGCCTCCTGGTTGCCTCTTAAACACAACAGACAGGCTTTGCAAAAATCTCCTTTTGTTCTTGCAAAACTGAAACTCTCTATCCATTAAACAGTAACTCCCAATTGCCTCTTTTCCCCAGCTTCTGGCAACCACCATCATACTTTTTGTCTTTATGAATTTGACTACTTTTAGGGAGTGCTTACAAGGGCAATCACATTACTCTTTGTCTTTCCACAACTGGCTTATTTTGGTTAACGTAACGTCCTCAAGGTTCAATGATGTGTCAGAATGCCCCTCTTTTAAGGCTGAATGTATTTCATGATACATGTATGCCACATTTCAGAAAGTCCATTCACCTATCAATGGACAGAAGGGTAATTCTTGGATCAAACAGTAATTTTATTTTTACTCTTTTGAGGAACTACCATATTGTTTTCCATAGTGGTTGCAACATTTTATATTCTCACCAACAGTACACAGGGTTCCAATTTCTTTTGCTGTCTCGTACACAGGGTTATTGTTACCATCTTTCTAAATTTCTTCACTCTCTCACAACACTTGTTACTGTCTTTGTTTTTGATACTAGCCACCTTAATCGGTGCAAGATGGTCACTCACTGTGGTTTGGACTTGCATTCCCCTAATGATTAGTGATGCTGGGCATCTTTTCATGTGTATCATCACTGTTTTTAACTTCTAGAGTCCTCATCAATAGGGTGCGTGCCTTATCCAGGCAGTGTTACATACATCTGTGTCTCATACCCATGTCTGTTTTACTTGATATATCTTGAGGCTCTGAATCTCTGTCTCAGTCTTTATTCACCTGGCTTCAGTTGTTAGTGAGGGAAGGGGCTGCCCTTTTCTGTTTGACAATAAGATAGAAACCTGTGGATTAAAGTCCATTTTTGTCCTTCTCTCACTGACATCATTCTTTATGCTTCTATAAGCAATTATCTCACAGAAAAGTTACAAGAGTAAACAACTGAATGTTTAAATTAGAACATTTATTGGTGAGACTTTCAGAAGCTCTCTGGGATGATCATTCAGTTGACTTATTTATATAATTTTAATGTAACACTTGTTAATCAGATGTTTAATCTAGAACATGGCTTCTTTCCCATCTAGTTTCAAATTTTTTCTCTTTTCAATCTTGCAGCATCTTAGCTTTACAGAGTTACTTGCAGTCACTGACTTACTTTATCTTGTACATATGATCCATATTAATAATCCATAATAATTAGTATTCCATACAGTCTGGAACAAGCTCATGTGTATTCACTAGAAACCTACCAATAATAAAGACATCTCATATTCTCATGATAAAATTTTTTCCATTTAGCACTGATGAGTTCCTCTAAGACACTCTGAAATATTTCTCCAAGAAATATTACATTTTGCATATAAAATTCTGGACTGACCTGCCTTTGAGAGCTCATTTCAGTCAACACTTGCTTTCTTTACTGTGACTTTAAGGCTGTTTTGTAACAATGATCCAATGGTGATTATACTGTCAAATGACAATACAAATTTGCACATTATCCTAAGCTTCAAGAACACAGATGGACTGACTGCCCAGAAAGTAGATGGCATCTTCATTCTTCCTTTCTTTACTGTCTTCCATTTTACCTAACAACTTTTAGAATAATTCTTTGGCTTCTCTATAAGTTGTTTTCTATTCCATGTGGCAGAGAGCTCCCTCCCAAATTCTTTCAGAAGTTCCTCTTCTTTTTGCAGTCTTTAAACATAGGTGTTCCTCAAGTCTCTGCTCAGTCTCTTTACCATGCCTTCCTGTCAATCCCATTCATCTAAAATTTCCATTTCTATCTCTCTGCATGCCCAAATGCATGCCACTGGCATGGTCTTTCCTGAGCTCCAGACAGGAATCCCCAGTGCTGGTGAGGAATTTTGTCAAAGTCACCTTATCGCAGTAAATCCAATCCTCCTCTATACCTCCTTTCTGCTTATAGACACGTATCCTACTCATCTGAGTTTATGAAACTTAAATATCTTCTCTACTTTCATTTCTGCTGTCAACAACAAGTAGCCAGTACTTAATGCATTTAAAGGAGAGAAAGACTGTTCTGGGTTGGGGAACTCAGGGAAGGCTCCAAGGAAGAAATGACTTTGGGGGTGGACTTTAAAGGATATGGAGACGACTGTGCCAAGCAGAGAAGAGTGAGGGAGGGTTTTCAGACAAGAGGATGAAAGAGGTAAAAAGGCCATGTTTCAGGAGAAGACTTAGCTGGACCAGTTAGAACAGAGTGGAAGAGGAGTTTAAGGTCATGGAGAATCATGAGTTTAGAGTAAGAAGTTTGATTTGAAGTGAGAAGCCCTGAGAATCTAGTGAAGACTTCCCAGTTGAAGTAACATCATCTGAATTTACAATCTATTCTGTTGTATCCCACACTCTATCTTCTCTGAAAAACTATCCATCCTTAAGTAATCCATCTCTCTCTCTCTCTCTCTCTCTGATTCTTCTCTGTATTCCCCAGAATGTTACCCAGCACACTGGTAAATGTTTCATGCATGAGTAAATAAGAAAATAGTACAAGTATAAGGGAGCAGTGAGCACAGACAACAAACCACTAAAAAATACATGTTCCATTTAGCACTGGTACTTCATAAGCTTTTAGGTTTTCCCTCTAGGCTCAGCTGGTAAAGAATCTGCCTGCAGTACGGGAGACCTGGGTTCGATCCCTGGATTGGGAAGATCCCCTGGAGAAGGGAAAGGCTACCCACTCCAGTATTCTGGCCTGGAGAATTCCATGGACTGTATCGTCCATAGGGTAGCAAACAGTCAAATGTGCGTGAGAGAGTTTCACTTTCTAACCATCCAATGTCTCATTTATCATCCCCCCTTCTCTCACCCAGCTAACTAGTCCTGTTTACTTATAATGTATCAGATATAAAAGAGTAAGGCCTCAAGAATGTACTTGTGGGAATCAAACAGATGTATAAACAAACTCTGAAATAAGCCACAAGAAGGATTTGAGAGAAAAATGCTTCAAGTGATAACGGAACACAGTGAAAAGAACAAGTTCTGTGGAATGATGTATGAGCCATATAGACCATTCACTCAAAAAATATCATCTATGTGTCTGTCTCATCACTGGCAGGATTGTGTGTGGGATGTACACCCTGTTCCTAAGAACTCAGAATCTGATTAATAGAAAAATGCTCTTATTTATTGGGCACTGCCATTATCCCATAACTCCTCACATAAAAGCCTTTATACAAAGAATCTGAGAAGCAGAGAAGACAGGTAATCTACCCAGTTGGAGCTGGGGTTGATTTCAAAGCTCATTATTTGTTTACTACACAGTGCCTCTCAGAACAGTACAGGGAAGGATGTACAAAGTGTTATGAGAACTTAGAACAGGGTATAACTGGAGGGAAACTAGGAAAATCTGCCAGGAAAAGATGGGATTTTATAGCAGAAAAGCAACAGGATGCTGTTACCTTTATTTGCTCTAATTAGAAAATCTTTAATATTAAGATCTAGTGACAGAATGTTTTTCATCCATTCTGCTATGCATTTGAAGCAGCATACAGATGCAATTTTACTGGGTTTTTTTTTTTTTCCCCTTTTGGGTACCCAAGCTTATATGCAGAAGTGATTTAGAGGTGACATTTCCAGAAGAATGTATTTGCCCCATCAGAAGTCTGTTGCATGAGGCCTCTTCTCACCCATCCTAACCCAACAGCAAAAATATCTGGGGCTCAAAGTTCACTGCATATTAGTATAGAAAACAAAGCCAGGGCACTGAGGAAAATCGGCTCATCCTTTCCCCTTATCCAAGCATAGCTCAACTGGTATAAATCAATTTATTTGCTCTGGGTTTGAGAACAGACATTTGAGCCTTATGTGTATAAAAAGCAAGTCACAATATCCCCAGCCTGAATAATTCATGTTGTTTGTAATGGCTCTTTTAAGCCTTTCTGTTAAACTTGAAGATTAGTTTTTTGGTTTTTTTTTTTTTTTTTCTTCCTTAATCAAAGCTTATTTTGATTCAACTTTGAACAATTCCTCAAGCTGGATTGCTCAACTATTGGATTTCGTATTGTGGGCATTTGGAAGCAGGTTGCTGCTGGTTCTTAGGCCTGCTGTATTATTCAATGCCTTTGTAAATGATAAATAGGTTGAAAGACTAGAAGGCTATTTTCTAATTTCTCAAGGGTCTCTTTACCACCTAATTTTCTTTTCATCAAATGTTATTTACTGAGTAACTCCAATCAACTGCTTTGGTATTGCAGCTTGCTGTGATTTTAGCAGATAATAAATGTTAGCATGGGGAGGGTAAGAGATCCTAGCCTCAAATTCAGTAATACTGTTTGTTTGAAACTGACTCTGCTTTCATCAGACCAAGTCTCCCAGGGGGCAAGCCCTTTACTCAGCCATCTTGGTAAGACACCCCGGGTTTCTGTTGGAATCTCTAGAATTTGCCACATGTGCAAGAGAAGAAAACATTTCAGTGATCTAAGAAACAATGTGATTTCATTTCTGTCTTGGAAATTGCTTTATATTATGTGTTTTACAGGCACACAGGCATATTAATGTGAAATCTATCAAAAACATAAGAACAAAGATGTTAAATTAATATGTCACAAAGAGACTAACAGGAAAGCATCATTTCTACTTGAAAGGGAAGAAGACTTAGGATGGGAAGTCACAGAAGGCAAACATGTACAAGGCAAGTCAGAGTAGCCCCTTCTACACCACCAAATGTCAAACTGAGCACTCTTTCATGCTGAGCTCAAATGCAGCTCAGAATCCTTCTTAACAAAGTTCTCCAGTAAGCAACTGGTGATCCTCAGCTGCTATGCCAGAGAAAAATTTCAGCCATTACTGATTTCTTAGAATAATTTTGTCTAAACACAGGGACATTCATAAACAATCCAAGAGGTGGCCTTATTAAACACTGTAACAAAATAATCTAACCACAAATGGGGAGGGAATCCATGTGATTATTTCAGAATTGACAAGCAGAATGCCAGGGTTCCTGTTGCAGTGGGTTTTCCATGACAGTTTACTGTATTTTATCTCATTATTAGCTAGTTTATTGCATGGCCATCTAGTTTACTCCATTAACATTTATTCTGCCTCATTAATAGCAGGCTTGCACCTCCTTTGAACATTTTGGCCAAGATCTCTGTGTAGGATCTCCTGACATCAGTAATGGCATCTTTGGCCTTCACTATGCAGAGCTTCCAAATTTTGTATTAGTCCCTAACTTCTGTCTCACACCTTTTATGCCTGAAATATAAAGAGCAGTTTTTATTTCCCTGTGTGAAATGCAGGCAAACAAGAGATGCCACATTTTACCATTTTACAGTCTAAAAAAGGCAGGTGTTTTTCTATTCTTTTGAGCTCTAAATATAGTTTTCATCCAGATGTTTATTTCTCTGTGCCTTTCAGTATGACATTTCATAACAGTTATATAAAACCTATGCCAAACACTATTGCTTCACATGTGTTAAGTCTTAGCCTCACAAAAAGATGTTGTAAAGCTCTTTGAGAATTCAGGTAAGGACAAGACAATATCCCTGTTTTCCTTCTGACCTTGTCGTTTTCAGAATTTATGAAAAGCTGATTATGAGAAGACTAAAACTTACTTTAAACAAATGCTAGAAGATATTTTATCATTCAAGTTAGTAATATCAAATGTCAACTTTATGGCTTCACTCAAAAAGGAATGAGGTAGAGACAGGGACACACAGGTTGCCTTCAACACCATGGGTTTCTTCTAGTTGCCACCTGCAAATGAGTGAGTGTGCCAACCTGTGTATTGTCAGCTTGGTAAAAAGTAACCACCTTCCCACAACTTTGTCAGACTATTTTAATACAGTATTTAATAGGGAATTAACCACTACCAGCCTTCCAAGCTTCCCTGGTAGCTCAGTTGATAAAGAACCTGCCTGCAATTTAGGAGACCCTAGATTGATTCCTGGGTCAGGAAGAGCCACTGGAGAAGGGATAGGCTACCCACTCCAGTATTCTTGGGCTCGCCTGGTGGCTCAGCTAGTAAAGAATCTGCCTGCAATGTGGGAGACCGGGGTTCGATCGCTAGGTTGTGAAGATCCCCTTTGAGAAGGGAAAGGCTACCCACTCTAGTATTCTAGCCTGGAGAATTTCACGGACTGTATAGTCCCATGGGGTCACAAAGAGTCGAACACAACTGAGCAACTTTCACTTCACACCAGCCTTCCAAGCTTTCTTCTGTTTCACAGAGGAGAAGTCAGGGACTATATCCCCAATCACTGTCCCCATACAGTTCTAGATTACAGCTGGCCCTCAAGAAGAACAAATATAAGATCTGAAAGGTGAAAGAGAATAAGAAATCTTTATTTCCTCAGAGCAGTGGTAACCAGACATGTAGGCTGAGATATTTCACAGCAGCTTCCCAATGAACTGATGAAAACTATGCTTTGTGACTCTGCAGTGGGAGCTGGTGGGAGTTTCCTGGAGACTCGAGAACCACAGCAGGCTCTGAGTGAGCTCTACAAGCTCTATAAGCCACCTGCTGAGATCTGTGTGCCATCCCCAATCTTTACTTCCCTAGCACTTCTAATATAAGCCCCTAATTCCTATCTATCGGGTTGGCCAAAATGTTCTTTCTGGTTTTCCCATGTCATGAAAAAATCCTAACAAATTTTTTGGCTAACCTAATAAAATTCATCACTACTGAAATATAGCGTAGCATCTTTTGTTCCCTGCCTGAACATTATCTAACATAAGTAAAGGAATAAAAGAATGAATACTCAGAATACTGCTCATCCTATTATGAAAACAACTGAGAAACAGACATTTGTTGCTAAGCAAATACTTGAGTTTCCCATATTTCCAATCCTCTTTTGCAGTTGGTTGGGATCACAGAATTAATTCTGGCCATGAGGACTATCCATAAGCAAACTGATGGACCATTTCAGGGCCAAGGCATTTAAGAGCTTCTCTTTCTACCTCCACACTCCGTTCCTCTTTCGCAGAGGTTCTGTGTTACAATGGTTCAGCTACAAGATGACAGAGTTTCCAGGAGATGGGGGCTCTGAACACTATGAGCAGTGGAGCTACCTTGTTGACCTTTGTTGAACAGGTAACATTAACAAGAAGGAAATCTTTGCCGAGTATAAAGTGCTGAGATTCTGGTTAAATTTGTTAACACAGCTGGCCCTAGCTTGGTCTGTTTAACAGGCACAAGACCTACTTAAGAAACAATGGAACCTGTCTTAAAATTTGAAACAATTTCACTTCTAAGTAAAATGTACTATATTATCATTAAAAGAAATGCACTATATTATTATTGAAATAATCCTACTGAAATAGTGTATGCAGATACTGACACAGACACAAACACATACACGTGTATGTAAAGCGTTAGTCGTTCAGTCGTGTCCGACTCTTTGTGACCCCATGGGCTACAGTCCGCCAGGCTTCTCTGTCCATGGAATTCTCCAGGCAAGAATACTGGAGTGGGTTGCCATTCCCTTCTCCAGAGGATCTTCTAGACCCAGGAATCAAACCTGGGTCTCCTGCATTGCAGGCAGATTCTTTACCATCTGAGCCACCAGGGAAGCCCCTATGTATATGTAAAGCATACACTCAAATGTTGAGAACTACAAAACAATTAGTCAATAAATGAACAGAGACACAAAAATATAATTCACACAGTGAAAATATGAACTCCAAACAAGGTATTTTCCTTCACTAGTAATAAAAATGCAAACTGAAATAAGCTGTCACTTTAAAGTTATGAGATTATCAGTTAAAGTGTCCATCTTAGAAGAACAATACTTCAAGTTGGCTGAGTCATAATAGGAAAACTTTCTCACCCAAATTTTGGTGATGCAGTATAAATAAATGTTTTTAGAAAGGAATTTAGCAGGAAATGTGAAATAAAACTGGTCCTAACCTTTGCCCTCATAGTCCCACTCTGGTGAATAATTGCAAAGTGGAGAAAGAGTGGAGCCATATATAAGAACAAGTTTGTTGCCAATACTGTACATAATAGTGCAAAAACTGAAGAACAGATGTAACAACTATGGTACATTAACATGATATGATGCTATATCACTATTAAAAAGGTAATATAAAGCAGGTTTTCAACTCAACCATGCATCACAATTATACACTGCTTGGCCCCAGTCTCAGAGGATGTGATCTGGTGGATCTGGATTGGGAGCCAAGAGTTTGTATTTCTAAGAAGTTTTCAGGAGATACTGCTGATGCTGGTCTAAGGATCGCACCCCTAACATAAGGTTTGCAAAATATAAGGCAACATTTATAATATAATGTTAAGTAAAGGAAAAAAACTTTGAAATCATGCACTAAGACACATCTAGTCAGTAATACAGAGACATTTTTAGAGGAATAGTGGTTAAGAGCATAGGATGAGGAACTGGCTAGACAAAATGGAGTTTCAGCTCTGATGGAAGACGCTATGGGCCCAGTGGTCTAGTCCTATGAACTCTTCATGGCTCTTTAAAAATGCTTTCAGAGAAAAAAGAACTAGCAAAGTACACAGAGAAAATTGCAGGATAAATTAGTATTTAAGCGTCTAAAAAAACAATATATTGGGCTTATATCAATTAAAAGTCAACTCATAATTATACACAGATTTATTTCAACACTAGCAGTAGGAGTGTACTAAATTGTGGAGTAGGAAATGGCAACACTCGAGTATTCTTGCCAGGAAAATCCAATGGACAGAGGAACCTGGCAGCCTACAGTCCAGGGGGTCACAAAGAGTCGGACATGCCTAAGCAACTGAGCAATATGTGTATGTGTTTTGATTAATTTTTTGCCATGGTATGCAGTGGTGCTTCCAGAGTAAAGAAGTTGGCACCTTTTTTTGTCAATAGTTTTTAAACACCAATCTCAATTAAACTTATCAATGGCAAAGGAAGAGTCCTTGTTACATTTGGCTCTCTGCCATTCATCAATAGGCTTCACTCATCTCATCTCCCTAAACGGTGTCAGTTAATCTTTATTTCATGCATGATCTATTCTCCACAAATCTACCACAGCAGATTAAATATGTGTGCATGTGTGTATGTGTGTGTGTGTATGTGTGTATCTCAGTTAAAACTCTCCAATGGCCTCCTACAGAAATGTGAAGGAAAGAAAAAATTCAAACTCTAAGTACAGGGACCACGTGACCTGGTTTGCTTGAGTCAGACATGGTTTTTACCTGATGTCCTGGATTAGCTGTCAGTAATGCCCAAGTGATCCAGAAGTGTTTTTGTTTGGACAATAAGGATAAGGATAGTTGTGATATTGTGATTTATAAGAAAAATATATGTTTGGTCTTTACCCAGGGTTCCTGAGCCACAGTGCACCAAACCCTTGGATTCTTAAATAGGGGGAGTGATGAAGCTGTCTCTTATCATGTTAATGAGGTCAGGGCCCCACCTAGGACAGCAGTTGCCTGTTAGAAAGAATCAATCAGGTTAGGTTCCATCCATTACTCCCCTCACCACACCCACTCTCCTCCACCCCTGACCCCCAAGGCGGGCAGAGAGAGGGCCAGTGGTTTATTTAACCAATCACGACTATGTAATGAAGTCTCTGCAAGACCTGAAAGGACAAGGTGTGGGAAACTTTCAGGCTGGAGAACTTGTGGAGATTTGAGGAGACTGGTGTGTCCAGAGATGGCATGGGAGCTCTGTGATCCTTCTTCATACCTTGCCCTAGGCATCTCTTCCATTTGGCTGTTTGCCAGTTATATCCTGTCATAATAAACAAATAATCTGCTGAGTAAAATGCTTCTGAGTTCTGTGAGCTACAGAAGAGTCCAAGAAGGGGATCTTGGGAACCTCTGTTTTACTGTCAGTCGATCAGAAGTACAGGTAAAAAACAACCTGAACTTGCAACTGGCATCTGAAGTTCAAGGAGCAGGTGGTGGGAACCCCTCACTGTAGCCCGCCAGTCAGACGCACAGGTAACAGTCAAGACTCAAGACTGACTGAAGGTTAGCGGGAAGGAGGGAATGCAGTCTTGTAGGACTGAAACTTAACTTGTGGAATCTGAAGCTGTCTTTGGGTAGAAAGTATCAAAATCGAGTTGAATCACATGACACCCAGTTGGTATCTGGAGAACTGCTTGGTGGTACAGGAACACTCCTTACTTCAGAAATGATACCAGGATTGCACTTAATAGGATTGCCAGATAAACTGTAAAATACCAAATATTGCATAGGATATACCTATAGTAGATGTTTTTCATTGTTCATCTGATATTCAAGTTTAACAGTCTCTTCTATTTTTATTTGCTAAATCTGGCAACATTATTAACTTCACACAATGGCCTTAGGAGTTATGCCCCTGCCTACCACTCTGTCCTCTCTGCACCAGCCCTACTTGCCCTCAGACACCTTGAACATCCATACTCATTCCCTCCTCTGTATCCTGCACTTGCTCTCTGATCTCCATAGATCACTCACCTTCTTTTTTTCGTCTTTACTCAGCTGACTGCTTCTGATCAACAGGGTCTCAGCAAACGTCAGCTCAGAAAGACTTTTCCCAACCACCCGAGTGAAGGATGGTCCATACCCTCTCCTCTCCTTCTGTCACTATCTAAAATTAATAGCAGCTATTTCCATGGCTGATTTTCTCATTATAATAGATAGTCCCTGAGATTAGAAGACTTGCCGGAGTTAAGTATACATGCCAGAGCAAAGCTTGGAATAGTCGATACCCAGTAACTAACAATACTTTTGTATCAAAACCCTAGTCTTGAGTTTCTGGGCACACACAGTATTTTTCTCTAGAAGGAGGGTCACACTTCTTTAGAAAGATCTAAGACTTGAATCTGAGCTATTTCCAAAAATGCAATGGTTGTGCACATGATAATGGTTTTAGAAAGTATGCTAATCAAGGAACCACGAAAATCATTTAGTCTAAGAAGTTTCCTCACCACCATCAAATACTGATTATATTTCCATAGAAACTGACTCATTACCATGCAGCTGATAAACATGGCTGAAGGGAGACCCCTGCAGAAATGTATTTGTCAGAATCTCCAATTTCATCTGCTGGCCGGAAATAATAATTTTTAAGACTGACACACAAAAAGTAACAATACTGCATACTTCCTTTCCCTACAGTAGAATCAAAGATTAATAAAGATAATAAAAATAAAACTACCGTATTAAAAAATACGTTAAGGGCTTAGAAATATACAATGCTAGGTGTTGTGATGATGTCTAAAATAAAGACCTAAAATAAATATTTGAAGTTCTTAAAAAAAACTATTTGGTTGTACTCTGTTAAAAACATTTAAAAAGATGAGAATAACGGAATGATTCCATGGATGATGTGTATGCTTGAAACAATTCTCTGTGTATGTAAATAAACACATAGGTACACACATGTGAACTTTTGTTTTCTATTTAAATTTAAACCAAAGGTATGAAATGCTTAAATGGAAACCCACCCCAGTATTCTTGCCCTGAAAATTCCATCAAAAAGGGAGCCTGGCAGGCTACACAGTCCATGGGGTTGCAATGAGTTGTATGCTCACATTCAAACACCATATTTTCATTCTTCTTTGGATATTATTTTAAAATAAGCCTCCTTTTCATTTATGCTGCAGGTAATTTTAAGGAGCACACCCCCATGAGAATCTGAGCTCCATACTGACCTGTTGTTGAAACCAGTAGGAAGGCTGTCACACCAGCGCCCTGGTCTCCCAGGTGATCTTCCCTGCCCTGTTCCACATTCAGAATTCAGGCCCTCAGCGTAAAAAGCCCATTCAGACTATGATACCTGACTCAGAATTGGCTCAGCACTGATCTCAAGGTAAGGTAAGTCACTTCAGTCGTGTCCGACTCTGTGCGACCCCATAGACGGCAGCCCACCAGGCTCCCCCATCCCTGGGATTCTCCAGGCAAGAACACTGGAGTGGGTTGCCATTTCCTTCTCCAATGCATGAAAGTGAAAAGCGAAAGTGAAGTCGCTCAGTTGTGTCTGACTCTTAGCGACCCCATGGACCGCAGCCTACCAGGCTCCTCCGTCCATGGGATTTTCCAGGCAAGAGTATTGGAGTGGGGTGCCATTCTACAGCCCTCTCTTGTTCTAGAGAACATTTTTATATTGAGGAGCTAAAACAGTTTCTATAATGCAAAAATGTGTTATCTGATGATTTTAAGGTTTAAGATCAATGTAGTGATTAACTTTTTTGTTCTGATTTACCTCTCAGTTTCACTCAGATACATGTAATCTTACTATCTAAAGTAATAATTTTCACAAATGATTTTCTAATTATGAGTAATTAGTTCATGATTATAGAAACAGATTTTCTACAAACTCTTTCAGTTACGTTAAAAACTGCAGTAATTAAAAAGTCCAGTAAAATGTGCTGAAGATAAAACAGTTTGGAGAAAGTAAAGAAGAACATTCTATAATTTAATGCATTCTTATTCTATTTCAGTTTGTACTCTGGGATAATCAGTTAATTTAAAACGACCCCTAGACTGAATACAGAGTATAGCACCTGAAGATTTGGGGTGGCCTTTGTTTGACTCTGGATAATGGAATATACTTTTGTTTACACCACTTTACTCCCTAGTCAAGGCAAACCTCTAGCTGACATTACTGGCTGGAGACCTGCTCCAGTACTCTTGCCTGGAAAATTCCATGGACAGAGGAGCCTGGTGGGCTACAGTCCATTGGGCTGCAAAGAGTCGGACATCACTGAGCACACACTCATAACAATATATTGTAGTAAGAGTTACTTGAATGTGGACTCTGTGTCTATCAAAATACCTTGTAGTCCAAATTTACTGCCTTTTTCCATCTTATCTAAGTACTCGTTGCGCTGTGGCCTTAACTTTTGCAGTTTGAGGTATGACAGCAAAACTAGTATGATTTCTTTTTCCTTTTTCACATGTTCATTCTTACTGCAGAAGCAACTTCAACATACGATTTTTTTTCTTATTAAGTTGAGAACTTTTACCTTTTCACTTAAAGGGAGTACTTTATGGTTTCTCTTTAGCACATCTGAACTGTCAGCGTCATTGGTCTTGCCCTTTGCGGCCATTTATTATTATGTATAGCGGAGAAGGCAATGGAACCCCACTCCAGTACTCTTGCCTGGAAAATCCCATGGACGGAGGAGCCTGGTGGGCTGCCGTCCATGGGGTCGTGAAGAGTCGGACACGGCTGAGCGACTTCTCTTTCACTTTTCACTTCCCTGCATTGGAGAAGGAAATGGCAACCCATTCCAGTATTCTTGTTTGGAGAATCCCAGGGACAGGAGAGCCTAGTGGGCTGCTGTCTATGGGGTCGCACAGAGTTGGACATGACTGAAGCGACTTAGCAGCAGCAAGAGTGACTTACACACAAGCACTGTCATACTGCAACACTTGATTTGATAACTGAAACGGTTACTAAGTGACTAACAGGCAGACATGCTGGACAAAGGACCATTCAGGGCAAAATGGAGTGAGACTGTGAGAGATTTCAGGACAGTACCCAGGACAGTGTGCAATTTAAAACTTACATAAGATGTTTATTTCTAGAATCCTCCATTTACTATTTTCAGACTGTGGTTAATCATGAATAACAAACTCTGAAAGAGAAAACATGAATGGGGGGGTCTACTGTATTTTGTAGACTCTCCTTCAACTTGTGTTTGATGTTTCCTCATGATTAGACTCTAATTAATGAATCTTCAGCTTGATGGACAGAGGGGGAATGCAGTGCTGTTTTCATTGCATCCAATCAGATGTCAGATGGTTTCTATCTGTCCCATTCTTAATGATACTGATTTTGATTCCCTGGATAAGCTGGCCTCTGCCAAGTTTCTCCACTGTAAAGTTATTTGGTCCACCTTTGTAAATTATAAGTATTTGGGAGGGGGTACTTTAAACCATGCAAATACCTAATTCTTCATCAAACTTTCTATTTATTCATTCTTTTACTTGTATCATATGATAATGGGGTTTCTATTTTTATTTAATGCGTTATACTCTATCCTCATCTATTTTGATGTTCATACTGTCCCATATTTACACAAAAGGCGTGTCTTTGAGCTGACATAGCCCCATGGTTCTTTGAGCACTTCCTTGTTTTCTCACACAAGATATTCAGATTCATCTTCTCCTTTGCCTGTTCCAGCCTTGAAATCAGCCATTGCTAAAAGAACCCTTAATCTTTTTCAGTGGAGAATGATTTTGAGCAGCCAAGATTTGGATGCCAGCTGTGCTGATTGCTACTGTAATTGTACTGGTACAAATTCTGTTAGTAGACAGAGTTGAAAAAACATATACCTCCCCAAGTACACATACAGAGACATGTACATACACCTATATAAATTTGCATGTTTATCAGTATGTGTATGTATGCATATATATATACACACACACATATGTACAACCATCCATATATAAAATCTATGTATTTTGGGGGCTTGTGCTAAGTCGTTTCAGTCGTGTCCAACTCTGTGCGACCCCATAGACGGCAGCCCACCAGGCTCCCCCATCTCTGGGATTCTCCAGGCAAGAACACTGGAGTGGGTTGCCATTTCCTTCTCCAATGCGTGAAAGTGAAGTTGCTCAGTCGTGTCTGACTCTTAGCGACCCCATGGACTGTAGCCCACCAGGCTCCTCCATCTATCTATATTGATTAATTTTTGTTGTTGTCATTTAGTTGCTAAGTCATGTCTGACTCTTTGTGACCCCATGGACTACAGCTTGCCAGGCTCCTCTGTCCATGGGATTTCCCAGGCAAAAACACTGGATTGGGTTGACATTTCCCTCTCTAGGGGGTCTTCCTGACCCAGGGATCGAACACATGTCTCATGTTTGTGAGGTAGATTCTTTACCACTGAGCAACCCTGGAAGCCCGCATTCATGAATGTGTACATATACTGATTTTCATATCAATCTATATATTGAAAATATGAATTAACACCAAAACATTTAATTTCAACCCCACATCACAGGATTCATTCTGGTATTCTCTCTGTCTCCATAGCTTTATTTTCCTTCTCTGACAGCAAGAAAACAGATTTACTCTTCCCTCTGTGTCATCAATTTCCCATCACTGCCTCATCCCTCCCATTTGGTGATGCCTTCCTCAACCCACTTGGGCTCTGTCTGGGCCACACTCTTACATGGAAGCCATTTTTACCAGTTTGGGCTCTGACTTCGTGGGCCAGGCTACCCATGTATGGATACTTTACTCACCACATGTGGGCTCTTGCTTCTGATGGGAGCCATCCCCTCTCCTGCATGGGCTCTGATACCAGGCAGACTCTTGGCAAGAATCCCTCCTCACTCCATTTGCACACTGTGACGGGCCTTTCAACTTCATGGATGCCCTTATCAACCAGTTTGGGTTCCCCATGCCTGCCCATAGCTGTTTGGGTGACTGTATCACCTGCTTGGTCTTGAAGATCCCATACCAGGCCACTCCCCCATGCAAGGCCTACCTAGCTCTGCCCTACTTAACTGATCTGCTCTGTGGCCTGGATTGTTAGGAGATGGAAGGAAATAGAAAGGAAGGAAAATAATCTAAAGGAAAAGCCATTAGATTATTTTCAAGGACTTACTGTGGTGATCATGTATCAAATCATCATATTGTACTCATAAGACTAATTTATATGTCAATTATATCTCGACAAAAGTAAATAATACATTTAAAAAGAAACAAATGCTAAGCATATCTACTCTTACTGTGGCTATTAATTATCTATATGAGAAAGGCACTGATATAATAAAGACACAAACTATTTGTGGTTGAAAAAAGAAACAAAGGCCTCAAATTGACACTCTAAGTGTCCATCTTAGCAAACCAGAAAAAGAGTAAATTAAACCTAAAATAAAGAAAATAATAAAGGTAAGGCCAGAAATTGATAAAACTAGAAACAGAGAAACAACATAGGGGGAAAAAATGAAACCAAAAGTTGCTTGTTTGAAAAGATCAGTATAATCTACAAAGCTATAAGGGCAAACAGGAGAGAAGACACAACTTAACCAATATCAGGAAGGAAAAGGGAAATATTACTACTGATTCAACAGACAATAAAGAATAATTAAGGAATACTATTTAACTTATATGCAGAGTACATCATGAGAAACGCCGGACTGGAAGAAACACAAGCTGGAATCAAGATTGCCGGGAGAAATATCAATAACCTCAGATATGCAGATGACACCACCCTTATGGCAGAAAGTGAAGAGGAACTAAAAAGCCTCTTGATGAAGGTGAAAGCAGAGAGTGAAAAAGTTGGCTTAAAGCTCAACATTCAGAAAACGAAGATCATGGCGTCTGGTCCCATCACTTCATGGGAAATAGATGGGGAAACAGTGGAAACAGTGTCAGACTTTATTTTTCTGGGCTCCAAAACCACCGCAGATGGTGAATGCAGCCATGAAATTGAAAGATGCTTACTCCTTGGAAGGAAAGTTATGACCAACCTAGATATCATATTCAAAAGCAGAGACATTACTTTGCCAACAAAGGTTCGTCTAGTCAAGGCTATGGTTTTTCCTGTGGTCATGTATGGATGTGAGAGTTGGACTATGAAGAAGGCTAAGCGCCGAAGAATTGATGCTTTTGAACTGTGGTGTTGGAGAAGACTCTTGAGAGTCCCTTGGACTGCAAGGAGATCCAACCAGTCCATTCTGAAGGAGATCAGCCCTGGGCTTTCTTTGGAAAGAATGATGCTAAAGCTGAAACTCCAGTACTTTGGCCACCTCATGCGAAGAGTTGACTCATTGGAAAGGACTCTGATGCTGGGAGGGATTGGGGGCAAGAGGAGAAGGGGACGACAGAGGATGAGATGGCTGAATGGCATCACTGACTCGATGGACGTGAGTCTGAGTGAACTCCAGGAGTTGGTGATGGACAGGGAAGCCTGGCGTGCTGCAATTCATGGGGTCGCAAAGAGTCGGACACGACTGAGCAACTGATCTGATCTGATCTGATCTGATGAGCAACTTTATGTGAATAAGATCCTCCCCAATTTTTTTTTTTTTACATAAAGAGTTCAATTGTAATCAAGGAAACAGAAAGGAAACCTTCATCACACACTAATAAACAATAAAGTAACACATGCAACCAATGAAAACGCATGCAATTTTAAGGACCACTTCAAACCCCAGTCCACCTGTATGCATACATGAACTTAAGTAAGAAAGATCTTCTCTTTTTCCCACTTAAGTGGGATCATACTACATTAACTGGTTACCAATTTTTAATTTTCCCATTTAACAGAACTTGAAGATATTTATGTGGCATCACATTTATAATAATAACTGCATAACATTTTTCAGTTTGAATTATGAACAGTATCAGTCTTCTACTGTTGGACACAGAGACAGTTTTAGATCTTTTCTTCTTACAAACAACACTGTAGTGTACATCCATGGAGAAATGCCTTTGGGTATGTGTCACATTTTCAAATTGTAAAATTTATTTAGTCTTAAAATCAGGTAGTTCAAGTACAAGAATGTGAAACGAGGGCACCGTATCCTAATTGTGAGTTTGTGCCATAGAATTTAAGGTTAAAAGGTCATGAGAGATCATTTTGTCCAAATGCTAGAGCCTGCCTGTTGTTGTAATTGTTTAGTTGCTTAGTCATGTCTGACTCTTTGCAACCCTGTGGACTGCACCACACCAGGCTTCCTTGTCCTTTACCATCTCCTGGAGTTTGCACAAACTTATGTCCACTGAGTCAGTAATGCCATCCAACCATCTCATCCTCTGTTGTCCACTTCTCCTCCTGCCTTCAATCTTTCCCATCATCAGGGTTTTTTCAAATGAGTCAGTTCTTCGCATCAGGTGGCCAAAGTATTGGAACTTCAGCTTCAGCATCAGTCCTTCCTATGAACAGTCAGGATTGATTTCCTTTAGGACTGACTGGTTTGATCTCCTTGCAGTCCAAGAGACTCTCAGAGTCCTCTCCAACACCACAGTTAGAAAGTATCAATTCTTTGGTGTTCAGCCTTCTTTATGGTCCAACTCTCACTCCACACGTGACTACTGGAAAAACCATAGCTTTGACTACACCGACCTTTGTTGGCAAAGTAGTATCTCTGCTTTTTAATATGCTGTCGTGGTTTGTCACAGCTTTTCTTCCAAGGAGCAAGTGTCTTTTAATTTCACAGCTGCAGTCACTGTCCGCAGTGATTTTGGAGTACAAGAAGAAAAAGTCTGTCATTGTTTCTGTTGTTTCCCCATCTATTTGCCATGAAGTGATAGGACCAGATACCATGATCTTAATTTTTTGAATGTTGAGTTTTAAGCCAGCTTTTTCACTCTCCTTTTTCACCTTCATCAAGAAGGTCTTTAGTTCCTCTTAGCTTTCTGCCATAAGAGTGGTGTCATCTACATATCTGAGGTTACTGATATTTCTCCAGCAATCTTGATTCCAGCTTGAGCTTCATCCAGCCTGGCATTTCATATGATGTACTCTGCATATAAGTTAAATAAGCAGGGTGACAATATACAGCCTTGACATACTCCTTTCCCAGTATTGAACCAGAATCTGCCTAAATCTCTTTAAACAGGTGAAGGAAGGTCAAAGCAATTTATGGACAAGGTGACTACTAGCACCCATGAAAATCCAGACAGGGCTCCATACAGAAGTTGCCATAGGACCAAAATCCCAACCTCTAGGAGGTGACCTTCTCACTATCTTCTTTGCATCACTTGCAGCTCCACCCGGTACTTCACTGCTTACATTCACAGAACCCTTTGAACTTCATGATGTACAATTTACTCATTGACATAGTTGAGACCCTAAAGTTGAAATCAAGTTAAACTTTTGGCTCCTCTTCTATTAATGTTCCAGCACTAAATCAATGACTTTGTTTTTAACACTTAATTATCTTTATCATCCCCAAATGCATCACATTAATGAAAGATAAGATCAATAAGAAAGAGGATGATCAAAGAAGATAAAACTGAAGACATGATCTTAAAGATGAGGACAACCCATGGAAGAGAATAAACAAATAAAATAGAACAAAACAAGGTAAAAGTGTTTCAGAAGGCAAATTACCTTTTAAGAGTTGAGAGAAAAGACCACTGAGTTACAGGAGATACAACAAACTGTAGGCTTAATCAGCTACAGAAATTTACCAGACAGGAAGTGGAGTAAGAAAAACTTGGACATATCAAGGAAAAAGAAAAAAAGCACAGTCTTGGCTTGTTTGCCTTCTACTTTAAATATTTCAATGTGTCAAGTTACTTTCCACTGCATGCATGCTTAGTTGTGCCCGATTCTTGGCGACCTCATGGACTGTACCGGGCCACTCTCCTCTGTCCATGGGATTTCCCAGGCAAGAATACTGAAGTGGGCTGCCATTTCTTTCTCCAGGAGATTTTCTTGATCCAGGAATCGAACCCACATCTCCTGCATTGGCAGGTGGCTTCTTTACTACTGAGCCATGTGGGAAGCCCCCATCTCCCACTAAATCTTCTTAAACCCCAAACTGAGTAGTTATATTTGGATTGCATTAATTAGCCATCCCTTTAAATTACTGTCAATTATTTGTCTCAACTAAATACAGAGGAAAAAATAATGTAGGAATAAAACATAAGGTATATCCTTACAAAGAAAATCTTCCATCACACACACACATACAACTATCTTAACATCAAATTAACAAGATCCTAAACTTAAAAAGGAGATACATGAATTTTTCATGTCTCATGCCACAGAAACGGCAACCTGCAGTAGTTTTTAAGTAATTTTTTTTTTTTTACAACTCTAAAATATGCCAACTCAAGTTTCTGATGATTCAGCTGGTACCATCTTCAGGGGACCACACTATTCCTTGTGATTTCCTTCCACCCTGCCCACATGTTTATAAATAGTCCTTCTATTAACCCTTCTTGAATTGCCCTCAATTGCAGTGTGCCTTCTATTTCCTGCTGGGACCCTTGCTTCTTCTTACAGATCATGAGTGGTGTGCAATGCTCTTTCAGGGGACTTGGTCATAAAGGAAAGGTAGGGTAGATATGAGTAGAGGGAGGAACAGGATGCAGTCACCTTTTCCTTCTTTCACTCTTCAGATGCATGTGTGCATCATATTATGTTATTTAAGAGTGCAAAAAAAAGTCATATTTTCAAAAATTCTTACAATGACACCTAACTCTAGCTTTACTTGTTTGAGATTAAGCTCTAGAGAGCTACTTTTAACTGGGCTGGCAAAGCACAGGAGAGCAGGTCAAATTCTGATCTTCTCTCCTGGGCACTGCTCAAGCTGGGCTCCTTTGCCCTTGCATCATGGTCCTTTTGGAGGCAGGCATCCTGTGTCTTAGTTTAGAACTGGGATGAGGTCTCCAAGGCCTCAGAGACCATTCCACAGCTATTCCTCCAAAGTCAGTCCCTCCTGGGATATATGGTGACCCATGTCACCACCATA